>NC_090442.1:588735493-590030516 GCF_031143425.1 Pleurodeles waltl | reverse complement strand
ATGAGCTGAGAAACACACCAGCGTCATTCAAAAAACACGTGGCGCTTTCATTTCCACTTAAAACACCTACATGGGTTCAGCCTTATTCATTTACTCTCAGCAGAGATTCTCCAGGAGCCGCACAGCTCTCTGGGTAATTGACTGCATTACAAAGAGAATAGTGGAACAGGCCGAGGCACAAAAGGGACTCAGCAGTTGTTCTTTCCTGATGTAAAAGTCTCCTGCTGGGATTACATTAATTTCACAAGCTCAGTTAACAGATAAAGACGTATCAGTCCAAAGGCTCCTTGTTTATCTGCGTGACACAGTTTGTTGTCCAGATTTATCTTCTTCCCATTAAAGACTAGGCGGCACTTTCGGACCAAAACATAATCCGCACAGAAGAAAGACTAGGATTTTTTTGACCCCCTACTGGTTCTGGTACAATATCCTACTGTTAATCTGCAATGTCTAGAGCCTCTCTGGTGAATGCATTTTCATTCAATGGAAAAGAGAAGAATAATTGAGTCATTCGGAAACCTAACTTGTCACAGGAATAGGCGTCAAAAAGACAAAGTCGACCTCTTCATTCCATGAGTCATTGACCAGCAATGGAGTTGCCATCCCTCAAGTGGTTTCCAGTCTCTCTGCTGCCTATATAATGGTTGTCATCAATGAGTGTGGATCATTGCTCTAGCCAGAGACGGACTTGCTACAGTGCTCTATGCAAAGTGGTCAGGGATGGTAAGGATGTGCTTCTTGTCTTGTCTGGTAATGGCTCTCTCTTTATTTTCTCAAGGCTTCCTGCTTTCGTTCTCCAAGTCTGTACGGAAAGCTGAAGGCGACGAGATGCTCCTAGACACCATAAGCCTAGGAAAAGCCTTTCGCAGCGGAGATGCAGCCGATAAGTCCATGGCTTCCCCTCTAGAACATTTCAAGAACGATGACACAAGCTTTCTAGATGAAGATGAAGAGAGAATTGCCAAGGTATGGACGTTCAAAATTCCAAATTTTCCTTCAAGTCAGAGTATTCTACTAATGCACTTTAAACACGTTTTATTTAGCTGCAGTACATTAACTGGGCCATCACCAGCTCCATTGATGCATTCGCTGCAACAAATATGAAATACGATTCTGCATACAGCATGCAAAAAAATATACTCTAGAAACAGAAAAGTACAGAATGCTTAATGCACTGGCGTAATCATTTCCTTTATTTGCTCCTCATGGAAAAAAAAACGAATGGACGAACTTATAGTTGCTTAATAAACACAACTCATAATAATCACATGGCATTTATTTGCAATGTTAAAATAATTTAATTTTCAGATGAGAGTTCAGATTAAGGTAGATCACTCATAATGTATTCCTCCATAGCCAGCCCTTTCAGATTTGACCTTTACTCTCAATTCCATTTCCCTTACATTTCCAATCTAGAAACTCATGTTTCGTGCTTTTCCCTTCATCCAACTCAAAACAAATGCATCTTCACGAGCTCTTTTCACACCGTCTTTTCTTACCAAAACCAGAATTTGTTAGATCTGGCAAGAAAACATTTTTAACTCGTTACAAAAAAAAAAAAAAAACACGAATAAAAATACATGAATATATATGTACATGGAGGACGTACTGTCAGCTCTCTTAATCCACTGGTCTGTATACTCACACCTTGATGCACCCACCACAGTATACAGCACGTGGCGATGGGTCAGCCCACTTTAGTCATTGGCTGTCTTCACCGTGGGTGACAGTATTTTGTTCCTGCACAAGTCGCACACCCTAGCAAAAGTGGGTCACTTCAGTGCCACGGCCGATAGGCCAATCTCTGCTTTCATTACATTTTTAATTTTGTGGTTAAGAAAGACTTTAAAACCGTTTTATATAATAATACCACACGGTATTTCAAAATAGCTAATACAATTGTTGTGTTAGTGAAGGGCAGGCTGTAGAGATCGTTGTGAAACCTGCTGAACACAAAGACTAATCCCAAAAAGACTGACTCAGCATTTCATCCTTCACAGGACGCTAAACTGAATACTATTTCGATGATAGCAAAAATCATTATTTACAGCTGTATGCACACCCGCTCTAGCAATTGGTATACTAAAAACAAGTTATTATTGACAGCCTAATGTAAATTGTGTTTGTGATTGCAATATAGATGTAGTCAACAATAATAGTTGTAATAAATACAACTTGCTATTTTATTGTGAGAGTTTTTTTAACTGAACTAGACCACTGAGCATCATTTGATTGCCTGAGGCAACCATGTCTTTTTTTGTGAACAGAACCTGGGCCAGAAACACACCTTCATCAGCCATAGCAGCCTCCCTTTTGACATGGCCAAGAAGCAGTTTCCTTACCTGGCCCTTAAAGGACCACTGGTTTTTCCATCAGACTCTGAAGATCTGACTATTGAAACAGCGCAGGAAAGACGGGATGCTGGCGAGGAGGAAAATTCAGCAAAACTTCCAATCGGCAGGCGAGATTTTGACAGTAAGTCTAAACATATTTTATGCATTTCAACATAACGACCGACGACACAGCTTGCTGAACATTTCCTCCATCTTTTGTTTTCACAATATGTCACCCACATTACTGCTCAATGATCTGGAGCCCGAAGTGTCAGACCTAACGTGCTTCCTGATGGATTCACGAGGCCATTCTCGTAATATTACCTATCAATGTATATATATATAACAATATGAAATATGGAAAATAATTTTATCATAACCAATAAAACAATTTTCACAGGAAACTATGATCGAGCTATTCTGCTCTCCTGCCGCGCCCCAGCCCACCTTTATAGCAAAACGCACCCCTACATTTTATAATACATTTATTGATTTACAACGTTGGATTGCATTGATATTTGTATAGCACTTTCCTACAAAAAAGTCGCAGTGTGTCTGTGCTTCAGTGTGGGGAAGTTTACAGGTATGCCTCACGTGCCACAGGTATGGAAACACACTATGGTTTTCCCCCTCTCCAAGAAACCATCTGTTAATTCTCTGGTTCAGAAAGGTACGATCTAACTGAACATCTTGGTCGAGCATCACATAAATAGGTTCACATTTGTTTGAGGAAACTATGCATTGCATTCACTGCAAGCTGGGTACTGGTCCACGACGAGCAGGGTGGCGATCCACTTACTCTGCTGTGGTCATTGAACTGGTGCAAGCGGGCGGCAGTGTTTGATGCACCCATAGCATTTGACAGAGTTGACCTTTCAGGTCTGGTACAATGAAGGCAAGAACTGAGCAAGGCCATAGGCAGCCTCCTTCTTGACCGACCAGATGGTGGCTGTGGCTTCTCCTCCATCTTTTCGCAGGCCGTCCCACAGACTGCAGTGCTCACTAGAGCTGCATGTGTTCCCTGTACTTTGTTATTATGCTTATCTATTTCATCGTTTGGTGCCCACCCTGCACCTATGAAGTTGGTGCGCAGATTATGCATCACACCAGCACTGATTGAGGCTGCGTCCACACCACTGTGCATATCCAAATAAGAGGGAGCTGGCACTTCTCAAATTATGGCTGCCTATTCAGGTATTACAGAGTTTGTAAAACAAAGCTTGGCACGGGACGTGGGTACAGCTAAATCCTATTCCTTGGGCTGGTTTGATGCAGCTTGCAAGAAAGCCCTCTCTAATCTGCATGCAATCCTACATAGTGAACTCAGAGAGGGGGCCCGTATCAGGGAGGCGAGGGTGTCTTATAAAAAAAAGTCTGTGGGTTAAGGATTAAGGAAATTAAGGAGAGTGCGTGGGAGGCTCTTCAAATCATTAGCCTTAACAAGGACTAGGCAGCCTTCTGGAGAGTGATTAATGGCACTTATTTTAGGGAAGGTGTAGACCCCTCTATAGATACACACATTCAGGCCTCTTCTTGGGTGAAACACTTTTCCACTATATATTCCACTCCATCAGGAATTGTAGTGGATATGGATGCTTCTGTGTTGCAAGTTGAACACCCCCCACTCCCCACCTCGTTTTTTAACTAGAAAAGATTCCGAGAGCCCTGAGGGAAAGTGGAAGAGGCAAGGCTCTTGGCCCCGATGGGGTTCCAGTGGACCTCTACATTGATTGCCCAGTTCCTTGGAGACCTCTGATCACAAATGTTTTCAACACAGTTGCGAGGGTGGGTCAGCTGGTCACTTGGAAAAAATCTGCGTTTGTCTCCATTTATAACAAGCATTTGCAATGCAATGGGTCTCACATTTGCTTGAGTTAGAGCTATTGAGTTGTAAATTCATAACTGGACTTTTCTTTCCACACAAATCGGTCAACACTGCCACATAATTCCAGTGGCCCTCCATATAACAAAAGCACTTCCATTTATCTTCTTCCTCTATCTGCAGCCAAAAATAAAAATAGCTTTTAGCATTAGAGAGGACTAATGCACTGTATAAATTCCAGGATCCATTTTTAAAAACTTCAATCCTGTACCACTAAACACCAACCTAAAAAGAACACTGCTTTGCCAACGGGCTGATTTTACCTCACTTGCTTCAAGTAAGACTGAGGATAGGGTTGCAACAGTGATATTATGCTAACTTTTGTTAGAGCCAAGTTCGCTGGTGCAGGCATTACTGTGTTCTGTGCTAAGAACTGCAAAACAGTAATCCATCTCGTTCCATGTAAACATATGCTGCCATGGTGCGATTCCCAGGCTCATGACATAGATAAAGAATCCAGTAAATAAAATAATCTGGCAAACAGTAGAAATTAACAACGGCTATACTCTTTTTTTTTCCCCTTGGTTCTTCATAGCTTCTTTTGCTTCATGTCTATCTTACACCTACATTGCACCCGTGTTCTGTAAATATTGTCAGACAGGAATTTGATAACGTCCTGCTGTGTGCCATATTTTCACATACATGTTGGCTTCTGGGTAACCAGCCGAAACTTCTGTGTTTCAGCTAAAATAATTGTTGTAAATACAAATAATTATGCTATATGTTTTTATATAGTGCTTGCTGTTTCCCAGCTCAAAAGTACTAATTTTATCGACCTCGAGGAGGTTACAGATGGGCATCAAATGTTGCCTGCCCTTATTGAAATTGGCACCCTCAAGCTGTACACGGATCTTGCAGAGCTATCATACTAAGGTAACATTTTTAAATGGCTTAACAATTGTTGGCCATGACAGTGAAAACGATTTTTTTTAAACTTAAAGCTAATAATTCTTGCTACATCAAAAATAAAAAAAAACACTGCCCAGCAATAGACATCCATGCACAAATAAATCAACTCAGTGCATAACTAAGTATATACAGATAAACCACAGTGCATATTTAAAAGCCCAAATATCATGTTTACAGAAGCTTAATGAGTTCTGTTTTTTATTTTCTTATTTAAGTCTGCAGAGCCCAACACAGTAGATGTTCTGCTCTACAAACACCAACTAACCCAGCATAACATTCATATTCATATTTAGAGTGGATAAAGCAAAAAAAAAAAAAAAAAAAAAAAAAGAACAGGAGCAAACGAACTATTTACAGCACACTTTACACACATGCAATATCAGTGTTTACTTTATGTACGGTTTAATATTTAGATATTATAAATTAATTAAAAACAATAATATATTTTATATTTTAATGTGAACATGGCATGACAGGCACATATCCACTAGCCCAAGAGTAATATGTATTGTTCGCATGTTTACAAGCATGAATTCCACTGACAGCGAACAAGGACTGCCACCTAAGTACTAGCTCTTACAGAGGACCTGTGTCCCCGATCCAAGCAGCCACCTCTGAGGGCACAATAACCCGCTGCTGCTGTTTCCTGTCTTTCTCACAGCCAGCCACCTCTGGGGAGGAGGTAGGAGACAGAAGGGGGAGGTACACCCAGAGTACAGAAGAAAGTCTACATCAAAACCATCTCACTGCACTTAGGGAAACCGACCTAAACACCTACTGCAGCCCTGTGGTAAACACAACCCTATGCTACTGCTGACCGGACCCGGAAAACGACGTGTATGTGCTACCATCACATAAACACTGCCCTTATCTATATATCCCTGAGCTCTTCCCCCAAAGCAGTCCGCTCTACTAAACATTTCCATCTAGCACCAAATGTGTAATCCACAGCACATTGTGGAGAGAAGGTGGAGTGGGAACACCCTCCGATGCTCCCCTCCACCTCCAGCCTTCCTCCCCCTGCGAGAAGCACAAACCCTGCCCAATCCCCCTTCGCCTCCCTTTAAATTATAATCTGAAATCATGTCAACCCTGTAATCTTCCCGAGTTACGTGCCCTCAGAACTGTCTGTATCCTATGCTAAAATTGGAAGAAAAGGCAACAGAACTTTAGTACCTCTAAACAAGGGGGGGGTAAAGAGGGGTTCGGATAGGGAAGGGGAACATTACAAATAAATAATTTTAAAAAATAACGAGCACAATAGCGCTGTGTAAAACCTTGAATGCGCCAAGGAGCATTAGGATAAACAATAGAAGTAAACTGGTAGTCATGAAAAGTGCTCGATTAATGCCCAGCAAGATCGGGCTGTGCAGGAAATGGAAACAGAAAGCAGTCCAGAAACCTTGCAGAAAACATGGAGCCGCGTATGTTTTCAGTAGTTGGCCGGTACTGTCGAGGAGGGCTAAACACCAGAAAAGGCATGACGTGTGCATGCCTTTCACTAATTAAATCAAGCAAATTTTAAAAGGCAAACCCACGAACCAACGAAAGTGAGAGGCGTCATGTGGGCATGGTTAAAAGCCCACAGAGAGATTACAACAAAGACAGAGTGTTTGCGTACTCATCCCTAAAAAGGGAGAGAGGTCAGAGCCAAAGAATTAGACACCGATCCCCTCCTGGATGCAACAGCAAAAGTAATGGGTAGAACACTGTTGCATAGATTGGGGCAGTGGGCCAGTGAAAAGCATGTCTTAGTAGATACCCAGTACGGTTTTAAGAGAGGGATGGGTACTATAGAACAACATTCGAATTTGAGCTTGGAAGTGAGGCAGGGGTGCGTTCTAGCCCCTTTCTTTTTTCCTCTCTACACTAATAGAATTGAGGCAGCTTTCACTTTAAGCTCGTGAGATACCCCTTACGTGGGAGCTCGCCCTTTACCTATTCTCCTCTGTGTAGACGATGCAATCCTAATGGCCAGAACTGGGAGGGCATTGCAGGAGCTGATTGATGATTATACCAGTTTTATGCAGGACCTTGACCTCCACGATAACGAAAGCAAAACCTTCACAATGTCTTGTGGGAAGAGGTCCAAGAGGAAGCCAGCACATTTGGTAAATGGTTTGAGAGTGAAGGACACCACTTCTTTCTCCTTCCTGTGAGTGCTATTCAACAGTAAATATTAATGGAAAGCTATGGTTTCAAACAGATGTGCATTGCTACAGGGATTCTGGAAAAAGCTAGGCTCCAAGCTGGTGAGAGAGCTGCTAACCATTTATGCCGGTTAAATCAGTGGCGGTTGCCACATATGGGGCAGCCATTTGGGACATTGTGGACATACAAGACATCCAGCTAGTAGAAAACAGCTTTCTTAAAAAGCTTCTTGCGGTTCCATGCAGTTGCCCTAACTCCATGGTCCATGATGAGCTGGCTGACAAAATCAAACTAGCCCACTATTTCTCTGGCACACTATTTAGGAGAGGGAGTCCACTCTATTAAACCAACTTTTAATTGAGGATTGCCTAAAATTGCATGCAGTTGATAACATCCCTTGGCTCGCATAAGTAAGAGCGACACTGGGGGAAATGGGACTCGCTGATTTTGTCACTTTCTGGGTTTCCTGCAAGGCTAGCATTAGGGCAAAGCTGAGAGAGAATGTTTGTTACATAAACTACAGCAATGAGAGTGAGAGCAGATAGTTATAAGGCCATGGTGTCTTTCTATAAACTGGTTTTCTTCCAATAAGGCCTGCAACCATACCTCCTACTACTTCAAAATCAGCAACATTGCTTTGTTTTAACAATATTTTGGTTTAACCGCCTGGGTGCCCAGTACGAGCTGGTCTCATCCTCGCCACGGTTCCCCCATGGGCTTCCCACACACTCCCCATCAGGGATGGAAGGTAAATCGCTTCCCCTTCCATCCCCACCCTCCCCAGTGACGTCTGATGACGTCAGCACATAATCACGCGCTGACCTCATCAGAGGTCAGCCCTCATCGCGCTGGAAGCTCAGCTCCGACCGGGAGGTGGGGGCTTGCAGAGGCATGAAAGAAAAGGAAAGGCCTTTCCTTTCTTTCATGCCTCTGTGAGCATTTCTTCAGCCCGATCATGAAGCGATCGGGCTGCAGAAATGGCCACTAGACACCAGGGATTTTTTATTTTTTTTGCTTTAAGGATAAGGGGAGTGGTCCCTTTGGCAAAGGCCGCTCCCCAGGGGGGCAATTAATTATTAGGCCTTTTCTGCCCCCCAGGGAGGCAATTAATTATTAGGCTTTTTCTGCACCGGTGGGGGGAGGTGGCGGAATTAATTTTTTTACAGATGGGGAGCAATCCTTTAGGCAAGGGTCGCTCCCCTGGGGGGCAAATGTATTTTAGGCCATTTCTGCCCACCTCTGGGGCAAATCAGCCCATTTATCTTAGGCCAATCTGCCCCCAAGGGGGCCAGAAACCACTAGACACCAGGGATGTATTTTTCATGTCAGTTTCACACAAGGGGAGCTACCCCTTAGGCAAGGGTCGCTCCTTTGGGGGGGGGGAATTTATTTTAGGCTATTTCTGCCCCCCTTGGGGGCAGATCGGCCTATTTTAATTAGGCTGATCTGCCCCCAAGGGCGGCAGAAACCACTAGACACCAGGGATGTTTTTTTCATGTCAGTTTCACACAATGGTAGTGAACCCTCAGGCAAGGGTCGCTCCCATGGGGGAAAATTTATTTTAGTCCTTTTCTGCCCCCCTTGGGGGCAGATCGGCTTATTTTTGTAAGGTCCATCTGCCCCAGGAGGGGCAGAAAGACCACCAGATACCAGAGAAGATTTTTGTTAAAAAAGAGGGTGGGGTATGGCCATACCCCCACCCCAAATAAATGGGGACAAACTTGTTCTGCCTACTGGTGTGCAAATGGGGCAATTACCCCTGAACTACTCCCCAGGGGGGCAGAAAGCCTACTAGATGCCAGGGAATAAAAAAATAGTGGGGTGGGGGCTGCCAACCGGTATGGGCATGGTTATGCCCCCACCCCAACTCAAGGGAGTAACAGTCTTTCAGCTCTTCCCTGCACACTAAAACATCTTATCCCACGGCAATCAAGAGGACATTTGATTATCTTGGGTTTTGGTTTTACATTTGGGCCATGAAAGCTTGTCTAACTCTCAAAATCAACCCACTTGGAATGGTGGGGGCTGCACTTTTTGGACTTTGGGACGCTGCCATGTAGAAAAATCTATGAGACCTAGACACATCTGAAAAATAAACATCTGGGTGAGTCCAGGGTGGTGTGCTTCACATGGACCCCACACCATTTTCTTACCCACAATGCCCTGCAAATCTTCAACTTGGCTTGAAATCACACATTTTCCCCACATTTTTGTGATGGAACCTTCCGGAATCGGCAGGAATCCACAAAATTCCTACCACCCAGCCTTGTCGCATCAATACTGATAGAAATTCTGCCCCACTTGTCAGCCTAAAAATGTTTTTTTTTCAAACTGCCCATTTGGACCCGGTTTGGTTCCCATTTTCGATATATTTTTGGCTCTTCCCTGACACAGGCACTTGGTCCACCCACACAAGTGAGGAATCATTTTTTACCAGGAGACTGAGGGGGATGTTGGGTGGTAGGAAATATGCCCTGGTGTGGTGATCCCTCACAGAAATGTGGGAAAAATTTGATTTTTTTTTTAGCTAAATTGGAGGTATGCTGAGGATTCTGGGTAAGAAAACACTGGGGATCCACGCAAGTTACACCTCCGCGGACTCCCTCTAGTGTCTAGTTTTCAGAAATGTTGGGTATGGTAGGTTTCCCTAGATGTCTGCTGAGCCCAGGACCGAAATTGCAAAACAGGTAGCTTTCTATTTCATAATTCTGATGTGTCCACAGTGTTTTGAGGCATTTCCTGTCGCGGGCACTAGGCCTACCCACACAAGTGAGGTACCATTTTTATTGGGAGACCTGGCGGAACGCTGGGTAGAAGGAAGTTTGTGGCTCCCCTCAGATTCCAGAACTTTGCAGCATCAAAATATGAGGAAAAAGTGTTTTTTTGGCCAAGTTTTGAGGTTTGCAAAGGATTCTCGGTAACAAAACCTTGTGAGAGCGCCACAAGTTACCCCATCCTGGGTTCCCCTAGGTTTCTAGTTTTCAGAAATGTCCAGGTTTGCTAGGTTTTCCTAGGTGCCGGATGAGCTAGAGGCCAAAATCTACAGCTAGGCACTTTGCAAAAAACAGGTCAGTTTTCTTTGGGAAAATGTGATGTGTCCACGTTGTGTTTTGGGGTATTCCTTGTCGCAGGCACTAGGCCTACCCACACAAGTGTGGTATCATTTTTATGGGGAGGCTTGGGGGAATGCTGGGTGGTAGGAAATTTGTGGCTCCTCTTAGATTCCAGAACTTTCTATCATCGAAATGTGAGGAAAAAGTGTTTTTTTCCAAATGTTGAGGTTTACAAAGGATTCTGGGTAACAGAACCTGGTGAGGGTGCCACAAGTCACCCCAGCCTGGGTCCCCCTAGGTGTCTAGTTTTAAAAAATGCACAGGTTTGGTAGGTTTTCCTAGGTGCCAGCTGAGCTGCCGACCAAAATCCTCAGCTAGGCACTTTCCAAAAAACACATCAGTTGTCAATGTAAAAATGTGATGTGTTCATGTTGTGTTTTGGGGCGTTTTCTGTCGCAGGCACTTGGCCTACCCACACAAGTGAGATACCATTTTTATCGGGAGACTTGGGGGAATGCGGGGTGGAACGAAATTTGTGGCTCCTCTCAGATTCCAGAACTTTCTATCACCGAAATGTGAGGAAAAAGTGTTTTCTTTGTCAACTTTTGAGCTTTGCAGAGATTTCTGGGTAACAGAACCTGGTGAGAGCGCCACAAGTCACCCCATCCTGGGTTCCCCTAGGTGGCTAGTTTAAGAAAAAATGCACAGGTTCACTAGGTTTTCGTAGGTGTCGGCTGAGCTACAGACTAAAATCCACAGGCACTTTCCAAAAAACACATCAGTTGTCAATGTAAAAAATGTAATGTGTCCATGTTGCGTTTTGGGGCATTTCCTGTCGCAGGCACTTGGCCTACTCACACAAGTGAGGTACACTTTTTATCAGGAGATTTGGGGGAATGCTGGGTGGAAGGAAATTTGTGGCTCATCTCAGATTCCAGAACTTCCTATCACCAACATGTGAGGAAAAGGTGTTTTTTTTTGCCAATTTTTGAAGTTTGCAAAGGATTCTGGGTAACAGAACTCAGTGAAAGCCCCACAAATCACCCCATCCTGGATTCCTTTAGGTGCTTAGTTTTAAAAAAATTCACAGGTTTGGTCGCCGGCTGAGCTAGAGGGCAAAATCCACAGCTAGGCACTTTGCAAAAACACGTCAGATTTCAAAGTAAAAATGTGATGTGTCTATGTTGCGTTTCCTATCGTGGGCATTAGGCCTACCAGCACAAGTGAGGTACCATTTGTATCGGGAGACTTGGAGGAATGCAGATTAGCAGAACAAGTATTATCGCCTCTTGTCTTTCTCTACATTTTTTCCTTCCAAATATAAGACCGTGTGTAAAAAAGATTTCTATTTCAGAAATGTCCTGTAATTCACATGCTAGTATGGGGACCCAGAATTAAAAAATGTGAAAATAACCACTGCTTCTCAGCACCTTATCTTGTGCCCATTTTGGAAATACAAAGGTTTCCTTGATACCTATTTTTCATTCTTTATAGTTCACCAAATGAATTGCTGTATATCCAGTATACAATGAAAACTCATTGTAAGGTGCAGCTCATTTATTGGCTCATAGTGCCTAGGGTTCTTGATGAACCTACAAGCCCTATATATCCCCCGCAACCAGAAGAGTCAAGCAGACATAACGGTATATTGCTTTTGAAAATCTGACATCGCAGGAAAAAATTACAGAGTAAAACATGGAGAAAAATGGCTGTTTTTTTCACCTCAATTTCAATATTTTTTATTTCAGCTATTATTTTCTGTAGAAAAAAACTTGTAGGATCTACACAAATGACCCCTTGCTGAATTCAAAATGTTGTCTACTTTTTAAAAATGTTTAGCTGTCTGGGCTGCAGCATTGGTTTCACACCCATTTCTGTCACTAACTAGAAGGAGGATAAAAGCACAAAAATAGTAAAAATGGGTTATGTCCCAGTAAAATGCCAAAATTGTGTTGAAAAATGTGGTTTTCTGATTGAAGTCTGCCTGTTCCTGAAAGCTGGGAAGATGGTGATTTTAACACCATAAACCCTTAATTGATGCCATGTTCAGGGGAAAAACCACAAACTTTCTTCTGCAGACCTTTTTTCCCATTTGTTTTTAAAAACAAACTTTTCACTGTATTTTGGCTAATTTCTTGGTCTCCTCCAGGGGAACCCACAACCTCAAGGTACCTCTAGAAACCCTAGGATGCTGGAAAAAAGGACGCAAATTTGGCGTGGATAGCTTATGAGGACAAAAAGTTATGATTGCCTAAGCACGAACTGCCCCAAATAGCGAAAAAAGACCTGGCACCTGAAGGGGAGGAAGGCCTGGCAGTGAAGGGGTTAATTACCTTCCCCTCATGGTTGGTTATCCTGCTGGTTGCCATTCACAGTCAGATTTAGGTCCCTGCCCTTGTGACAGTGTTACTTCAGACCAACTTGCATATCTTGCTCTTTTGCACTTTCTATGAAATGCCAAGGAGGCATTTTACCTTTGTTTCAAAGATAATTAAACAGTGTAGCCCTGCCATATTTTTTCTTCAGCAATTGCACCTCCCCTTCTCCCCTAACCCTCTCCCCCCCCCCCCCCCCATGTCCCTCACTCTGTGGAGCTGTATATATGGCAGGTCTTGAAAATAAGGAAGAGTGGAGCAGCTGATGGGTGACTGGGAGGCTTTGTTTATAGTGAGTGGCTGTGGATTGTAATATTTCTAATACTTTTTTCATTTGCTTAAACCTATATGATATTGACCGTATTTATGAACTGTTCTTTGGCTGATGATTTCTATTATTGTTAACCAATGTTTCTTTTATTACGGATCTGTACCTTGTATGTTTGTTTATTCTTTTATGCAGCTGAAATGCTGCAAATAAAGATTTGTCTGAATCTGAATGGAGACTGTCCCCAGGATTGCCCAAATACACAATATATCTATATATATCTATATCTATATATATCTATATATATGTATATATATATATAGATCTATATACTCCAGGTTAGTGTCATCAGAGGGCACCCGTCACATGTGAGCATGCGGAGGGTGTAGCTGAGCAGCTTTTGCTGTCTCTGGCCTCCGAGGATTGGTAAGTAGGCTGCTGCATTCCAGTGCAATCCTTTCAAGTGGCGTCTCCGCTGGTGCATGTGAGGGGTGCGGCCTGAGGGCTCCATTCAGCTGAGCAGGTCCTCCCTCTGACACCAACCCATAATCTGCACCACCGGTGTCATGACCAGGAGACGCACCTGTGGAACCACTCTTCTCTGCCTCCGAAGCCCTTGCTCTCTGGCCTCGGGGCTGCTCACCTTTCAGTGTGGCCCACTTGGGCCTCACGTTAGGCCATGGCGAAGCACTTCCTTCCACAATGCCAGGGGTGCCATCTTGGGTGTAAGACTTTCTCTGACGCCGAGACCACTGCTCAATGGTCGCGCATTTGTGTCTGGTGGTGGAAGGCGGAATAGCCTGTTTTGATTAGTTTTTAACACATTTTTTTTGTCCTATCTGTTAACAAACACATACTGCCAGATCACATTGCTTTATATTTAGTGTTGATCATCACGCTTGCTATGTACAGGGAGGCTGGGAATCATCCCGTATATCAACAACGTCGAATTGGGAAGGCGGGCAGTCAGGCACTGGATGATGGGCCGGTGCCCATGAGTGCTCTATGGGCCGTTTTTCAAGGCCTCCGTCAGACGGCCCATGGTGCCTTACTTTCTTCAAAGCCCTCTGCCAAGACATTGTAATGCAGCAGCTATGTTCTATTCCTGGCTGCCCCCACCCGCCACCTGGCCGTTGCCCTGGCTGTGATGGACTCAGGAGTGGGTGGATAAGAAAAGAGGCCTAGCTGAGAGCCAGGCGTCCTCACCTTCACCTCAGTGTCATTCAGGTTTTTGTAGAGGGGTGTGTACGTTTCCATAGGCCTCCCTGCGAGGCCACATTTTTTAAACAAACAAGCAAAAGATAGCGAGGATGTGCAGTTAGGGTCAGAGCTGCCGACTTTGAAAGTCGGGAACTAGGTGGAGTCCCAGCATCCTTTCAACATCCTGTGATTCTGGGCAACCAATCCCCTGAGCTTAAAACAAAGCTGAATTTTATCATATGTAAGTGCTGCTCGTGTAAACCATATTTTCACGCTATCTAAAGCTACAACAAAAAACATAACCATCCTTTGGTTCATGTGTTCTTCAAAGTTCCGAGCATGATAATCAAAGAGGACTCTCTATATAAAAACGCCATATTCCTCCTTAGCAGGGGTTTTCTTCCCTTGTTCACTTTAACTGTAAGTCCTGGACATTAAAGGCAGCTTTAGAACACATTTCAAAGTGTTTTAGGCATTTACTATTTAAAGTACTGACTGATCAAATGAAAAAATACCTGCTTTGGGTGAGTGTCTTTATTTTCACACCGGACACGAAATAAAAAATACCACTCATACTGGTAAAATAATCACATAGGTGGCAAACCTACCTAGAACAGATGCGCGGAGCCATTTTATTTCACCTCACCAGCTCAGCCAAAATGCAGTTCCTATACTTTTCACAATGTTGCTGGCTATAAGTTTTACAATGCTTGATTACCAAACATTTCTCTAAAAATCTATCAAATGAGACTAACCAAATGGTGTTCAGTGAAAGTGCACGATCCAGTGATGTGGGCCCCTTTCTGGGGGGAGTGCCTGGGACTAAGTGTGATCCGAATCCGACCCTGTGCGTCACAGGGGTAGATTGCAATGTTTGATGGCCATTCATAACCTTATTCTGGGGCTAGCATGTCTTCACAAGACAGAAGCAGAAACGAATAAATGCTGCAAGAAAAGTTACCATGACACTGCTGTAGGGTGTGGAGCAAAGGGTGAAAAGGGAGCCAAAAACGTTGTCAAAGCAGATAACACACTTATTAAAATGGTAACCAAAACCATAAGTGAGAGAGCACAACGAGAAAATAGTAGACGGCAAATAAGGAAAGATGGAGAGACGGAGTAAGCGCAATGGAAAGAAGGTACAAAAGAAGAATGGAAACAATGAAACAAAAATAAAAAGGAAAAGGAAAAAGTTAATGAAAGAAAAGAAAAAATGAAGAATGGATGGAAGCGAAGGCAGCAAGAAGAAATGATGGAAGAGAAAAATGTAATTAGCTAAGGAAATATGGAGGGCACAAGAACAGAATGAGGTAATGGAAAGAGGATACTAGAGACAGAAGGAATTGGGTTGGGAAGAAGAGTAAGTATTAGACCAAAAGAATGAAAGATGGAATGAAGAGAAGGCAGAAGAGACTGATCAAGAAAAGGATAAATGATGGGAAGAAGGGTGGCAAACGAAATAAAAAAAGTGTAGAAAGAAAAAGATGGAATGAAAGAAGGGAGGAAAGAGGGAAGAAAGAATGACTGGAGAACAGAAAGAAATAAAGAATTATATAATAGGCTAAAGTAAAATAATAAATACAAAAATAGTCAATACGAGTAAAATCAGTGCTTGCCCAAATTCATGTACAATCATGCTATAAAATGCATCATTTTGCACTATTTTTTGCAATTTTTCCTCGGAGAAACTCGCAGTTGGAATCACTTAATTTTCTCGGTTACTTATTATAACATGGCCCAAATGGTGAGATATTTTATTTTCCTGGCTACTCCTCTAACTCATTTTCACTTTGCATTGGGCCACATTCTCAAGTCTTGATTAAATGAAACCATAAGTTTACAGTTATCTTTACACCATTGCTTGGGGTACAGTGTTGCCATATGTATTTGATGTATTTTGAGGATAAACAACAGGCCAATCGACTTCCCAGCAAATAAAATAGTCAAGGATGTGGGAAACTGGCACTTTGTTGAAGTGCCCCCCCGGCACCCCACGCACACACACACACTTTTTGCCTGGTTTCTGGATGCAACTTGGACTGGAGTGCACTAGGAACCTACAAACCAAGTTCCCAGTTCCAGTGTTCTTTCCCTAAAGATTGCAAAGGTAATTGGCAACACCTGTAACTGCCACTATAAGTCCCTAGTAAATGGTACTTCGCGACCCAGGGCATGGGGTACTAAGGGTAGGCACCTGAGGGCAACAGCACTGATTGTGTCACCCTCTAGGGCCATACACCCAGATGCACCCAGCACTGCCATTGCAGGATGAGTGACCTGGTGCAATCCTAAAATGCAAATTTGACATGGCACGCTGCCTGTGTGTCCTGTCCACTATACACTGGATACCATATAGGTAAGTCACCCCTCTGGCGGGCCTTTCAGCTCTAAGGCAGGGTGCGCTAGATTGTATGTGAGGGCATAGCTGCATGAGCAATATGCCCCCATTGTATCCTTGCCAAACCTGGGACATAGGCCCTCATTCCAACCCTGGCGGTCTATGACCACCAGGGTGGATGTCGCCGGAAGCACCGCCAACAGGCTAGCAGTGCTTCAATTGGTATTTCGACCGCGGCTGTAAAGCTGCGGTCGCCCAGCCGGGTCCGGCGGTTTCCCGCCGGATTACCCCCGGCTGGGAGAATCCTCCATGGCGGCGCTGCCATGGGGATTCCGACCCCCCTTCCCGCCAGCCTGTTTCTGGCGTTTTTCACCACCAGAAACAGGATGGCGGGAACGGGTGTCATGGGGCCCCTGGGGGCCCAGCATGATTCTCACTGTCTGCATAGCAGACAGTGAAAATCGCGACGGGTGCAACTGCACCCGTCGCACCCCTGCAACACCGCCGGCTCCATTTGGAGCCGGCTTCAATGTTGCAGGGCCTTTCCCGCTGGGCCGGCGGGTGCCCGCCGGCCCAGCAGGAAAGTCTGAATGGCCTCCGCGGTCTTTTGACCGCGGAGCGGCCAAGTGGCGGTTCCCGCCAGGCGGGCGGCGCCCGCCGCCCGCCGGGGTCGGAATGACCCCCATAGTCAGTAAACAGAGCAGCCATTTTAAATGTATGTACTGGTCAGTACAACTACATGATGGCCATTCTGAACCCTTGGCTGCTTGGTATCAAACAACTCACAGTGATAAAACCAAACTTGCACCGGTATTGGATTCATTATAAAATGTACCCAGGGGTCACTTTAGAGGTGCCCTCTGCAAAAGCTAACTACCCTGGAATGATTGCTTACCACCCTTGAAACTCGACCCCAGGCCTGCTGCTAGCAGCAAATGGCCTCCTGTGTCGCAAACCCCCAATTTTGGAGGGAACAACAGCGGGAAAACCAAACAAATGGTAGGAGGAGTGGCCCCACCTGGCATGCACCATCCCTAAGGTGTTGCCTGCGAGATGGGCAATCCATTTCATTTTCCTCCATCTTAGATGGAAGGAAACTAGCCAATCAGGGATAGGGAAATGACCCTACCCATAGGAAATGGTTACTTTAGTGGGTGTAGCCACCTAAAAGGTAGATGACCCATTGGTCACTACCAGGCTCCCCCTAACACACCCACTAAATACAGTATTTAGTGGACATCCATAGTCCCGCAAATCAGATTCGACCGGCAAAAGAGGACTAGCACCAAGAAGTTCCAAAACACAAGAACTGTGGACCTGCTGCAACACAGAAAAGGCGCCAAACACTGCCTGCTGCACTCAGGACCGACAATCGCCGCTGAGGAGCTGCTGGACAACTGGAAAAACTCTAAAGAATCCCAGAGGACCTTCAGACTTTGAAAATCCCCATAGAACTCCCTCCAGAGTGGCGGTACCACTTTACAACAGCAAAAAAACAGCAAGTCAGTGAGGGTCACTTCACTGGCCAGCCACTAACTCTCATACCGGAAGTCTCAGCTGGACCAAACAAACCACCGACAACCTTGAGGACAAACCCTGCAAGTGTGCCACGGTTAGTTGGACTGCGCCCTCCAGGGTCAAACTGTACCAATACCTTGGGTATTGGTCAGCTAACATCGGGCACCAAGAAAACCAGCCCACCTGGGGCTGAAAAAGGACCAGGAGGAAGTCCTAGCAGAGGGACATCAGGAACACCCTGGACTCTCCTGCCACAGTGCCCCTGCTGTCCTGCAAACGACCCTTGAACAAACTTACCTCCTGGTTCTGAAGGCATCCCTGCGCACTGCTCCTGGATCAACAATTTGCTCTGCACCCGGCCACCCTGTGCCTTGCACTAAGGAACCTGCTGTGCACTAAGGGGCCACCCCTTACAACCTTGACACTCCTAGGGGACCCCAAAGAATCACCTTTAAACTTGCCTGTGCAGTGTTTTTCCAAGTGGTCCGCCACAGTGGCCCTGCACCAGCTCCAGAGACCTTTCATGGCTGCTCACACCAGAACCAGGAGCCCCTTAAGGTTCTTCAGCTGGCACAGTGTGTCCACCGACAACATCGAACAACCTGCAAAAGAAGACCTTGGTAAACCAACTATACAATTTTATAGGTTATCTTCCATTGATTCCTATGTTGCACAATTATGCACAAAAATACTATTTTTACTAAACTTAACAAATTCATATCTCAAAAAGTACTTAACCAATTTTGATAATCTTGGTCTTAAAAATTACATACAAATCTGAAGAAGTTTTATAAATTCTCAAGTTATTCATTTGAGTGTGTGAGTTGCAAGATTGATGCTGTGAGTTCAACAAATGCTTTGCACTTCTTCAAGATTGGCCTAACTGCTCGACCAAGCTACCTTAAAAATTAGAGCATTGGGTGATCTAGTTTTTACCCTTGTGAAACAAAGTGTGGTTGCCTGGACCACCTGCACAGTATGCCTAGCTTTGCACAATACATAGAGGGCCAGCCTCCTACATTTGGTGGATCAGAAGTTGGGTAAAGACTTTGCATTTGCCGATACCAATCAATTTTGTGAGCACATGGATAACTCTCCAAATTGCCTTTAGTTAATTATTTTTTATTGACTAATCGCTTATTTACAATTTTTTTAAATAATTGTTAGGGCCCTGGTTAGGTCCCTACAACTTTAGCAAAAAGATTTAAAAGTCCTTACTTTAGTTGGTCTATCCAAAAAAGGGATTCCAAATTGTTACAAAGGTCCCAACTTTAGTGAAGTAAGAATGACAGATGCAGAGACCAAGAACCAGGAGCTCGACCTGGAACCTTATGAGGCATATAGCTATGACCAGTTAAGGAGACTCTGCAGGCTGTACCAAATTCGTACTGGAAAAAGCCCCAATGCAGAGAAACCTAGGTTTCTGGTGGCCTAGCACGAAAAAGACAATCCCCCAGATGAAGTAGATGATGATGCATCTGTGGTGGATGAAGAAGCTGTGGACAATGGAGGTGAGGTTAATTCCTCTCACTCCAGCACTAGTGCACCCACAGAAACAGACCTCGACATTGCCAGGCTGACCAAGAGACTGGCTTTAGAGAGGCACCTTTTGGAAATAGAAAAACAGAGAAAAGAGTTGGGCCTAGGCTCCATCTCTGGTGGCAGCATACAAGTATTGAGGGAGAAATCTTTCAAAATCAAGCTCCCAAAAGGAGTTGTTCCTCCCTTCATTGAAGGGGATGAAGTAGTCAAATGTTTTTCTGCCTTTGAAAGAGCCTGTATTGGGTGGGAAATTGTGAGAAAACATGGGGGTACACTGTTCTGGGAGTTATTCTTAGGAAAGTGCAGGGACAAGCTCCTGGCACTGAGTGAAACAGATGCTAAATCCTATGACCTCATGAAGGGCTTTGGATTTACCACAGAGGAATGCTGCATAAAATTCAGGGGGACTCACAAATCCCAGAGCCAGTCCTGGGTAGAATTTGTGGACTTTTCAGTAAAAATGCTAGGTGATTGGTTATAAAGGGCTGTACAATGTAATGATAAAAGAAAACCTTTTGAGTAATTGTGTCCATGACAGGTTGCACCAGTACCTAGTAGATTTGGGGCCAGTCCCTCCCCCCCAAAAGTTTGGGTGGAAGGCTGATCATTGGGTGAGAATTAGGATATCCAAAACTAGAAATGGAGGGGGTTACCAAAAGAGTCGGGGAAGCCCCCCCAAGAGAAAAAGGTGGACCACCCTAGAAATAAAGGAGTCCTTAGGCCCCCAAAAATATGTCTAGGGGTGGGCCCAAAGACACCTCACAAAACAATGAAGGTATCAAGGTAAAAACTGGGATGCCACTAAGGCATGGTGCCACAACTTTCAAAAGACAGGGCACCAAACCAAGGACACTTCTTGTCCCCACAACAAACCCACTAGTAAGCCGCCAGGGGTAACCACTGTAGCCCTGGGGATAAATCTTCAGATGAGGAGGTCCTCATAGCCTTTAACTGGAATGTTGGCTCCAAAGGTGAGTTGGAGATTCCAGAGGGGAGTAGACACTTCCACCACCTACTGGTGAATCGAATTCCCAACCACTGCCCTGAGAGGCACCTGTGCCAGTCACACAACTGTGCATGACAGGCTGGTGCTTTCAAACCAGTGTGCCCCAGGAGAGACTTCAAGGGTAAGTCACCCCTCTGACAGGCCTTTCAGCCCTAAGGCAGGGTGCACTATATTGTACGTGAGGGCCTAGCTGCATGAGCAATATGCCTCCAATGTGACCTTGCCAAACCTGGGACATAGTGAGTAAACAGAGCAGCCATTTTAAATGCAGGTGCTGGACACTGGTCAGTACGAGTTTCACAGCTACATGACGGCCACTCTTAACTATGGGTAGTTTGGTATCAAACAACTCAGAATGATGAATCCAAACTGGTACCAGTATTCGATCTATTATAAAATGTACTCATGGGTCCCCTTAGAGGTGCTCCCTCCAAAAGCTAACTATCCTGGCATGGTTGCTGACTGGTCCCAACCATCCTGCCACCATCAGACACACGTCTGAACCACTGGGGTGAGAGCACCTGCTCTCTGGGGTTCAGAACAATGCCCTTCCTGGGTGGAGGTGCTAACAACCCCACACTCAGGAATGTGCACTTCCCTGCTGGTGAGCTTCAAAGGGCTTACCACCCTTGAAACACAACCTCCAGGCCTGCTGCTAGCAGCAAATGGCCTCCCGTGTTGCAAACCCCACTTTTGGCAGGAGCAACGGTAGGAAAACCAAACAAAGGGTAGGAGGAGTGGCCTGACCTGGCATGCACCACCCCTGAGGTGTTGCCTGCAAGGTGGGCACTCCATTTCATTTTCCTCCATCTTCGATGGAAGACAAATAGCCAATCAGGGATAGGGAAGTGACCCTTCCCACTGAAAGTGGTCCCTTTAATGGGTGTAGCCACCCAAAGGCAGATGACCATTGGTCACTACCAGGTTCCCCCTAAAACACTCACTAAATGCAGTATTTTGTGGGCATCACTAGACCTGGAAATCAGATTTGATGGACAAAATAAGACCAGCACCAAGAAGTTCCAAGGCACGAGATCTGTGGGCCTGCTGCAACAAAGAAAGGGCACCAAACCCTGCATGCTGCACCCAGGACCCAACAATCGCCACTGAGGAGCTGCTGGACAACTGGAAAAACTCTATAGAACCCCAGAGGACCTCCAGGCTTCAAAAATTGCAATTGAACTCCCTCAAGAGTGGAGGCACCACTCTCCAACAACAAGAAACCAGCAAGCCAGTGAGGGTCACTTCACTGACCAGCTGCTAACTCCCGAACCAGAAGTTGCAGATAGACCAAACGACACACCAACAACTGCAAGAACAAACCCCGCAAGTGTGTCAGGTTTGGTGGCACTGTGCCTTCCAGTGGTCAAATTGTACCAATACCCTGCACATTGGTCAGCTAACGTTGGACATCAAGAAAACCAGCCCGCCCGGGCTGAAAAAGGACCAGGAGGAAGCCCCAGTCAAGGGAGTTCAGGAACACCCTGGACTCTCCCGCCACAGTGCGCTGTTGTCCTGCAAACGACCTTTGAACCAACTTACCTACCGCTTCCTAGGTCATCCTTGCGCACAGCTCCTGGCTCACTGATTTGCTCTGCACCCGGCGACCCTGTGCCCTGCACCCAAGAACCTGCTGTGCCCTAAAGGTCCCACACCCCTTGCAACCTCGACACTCCAAGCGGACCCCACAGAACCACCTTTAAACTTGCCTGTGAAGTGCTTTTCCAAGTGGTCCGCCGCAGTGGCCCTACACCATTCTCCAGAGACCTTCATCGCTGCTCCTGCCAGAACCGGGAGCCGCCAAAACTTCTCAAGATGCCACAGTGTGCCCACCGATGACCTCAACCAAACTGCAAAAGAAGAACTTGGTAAACCAAATGTATGATTTTATATGTATTTTTAAAGGTGATCTTCCTTTGATTTCTTTGGTGCACAATTACGCACAAAAATACTATTTTTATTAAACTTCAAAAATGTATATCTCAAAAAGTACGTAACCAATTTTGATAATATTGGTCTTAAAATTTACATAGAAATCTGAAGTAGATTTGTAAATTGGCCTCAAGTGATTTCTTTGAGTGTGTGAGTTGCAAGATTGATGCTGTGAGCACAACAAATGCTTTCCATTTCTCTAAGATTGGCCTAACTGCTACCTTAAAAATAAGAACATTAGGTGATCTACTTTTTTTTTACCTCTCCCTCTGTAAGCCAATGTGTGGTTGCCTGGACCCCCTACACAGTGTGCCTAGCTTTGCACACTACATAAAGGGCCAGCCTCCTACAGAGGCAGATTAAGACCACAACCTCCTGAACAGGAGTCACAAGGTGGTCATTCTTTCAGTGGCTGCAAGGAACAGGACTGCAGTGTTTCATAGGTTGCTGGTTACAGCTTCCCTTCTAAGCTATTACCTGTGCAGTGCTGGGGGATTTCCTCCCAGTAACACTAAATAAGGACCCACTGATTCACCTACCTCCCTCTACAGCAGAGTTTATAAATGCCCAGCCCCAACATTTTTCACAATTATTCTATTAAACTGGCAATGTTCTAATATGTCTACACTTAAACATTGCACTGAAGTTCTGTTACCCCTTTTAAAAATGCAATCAAATACACCATTGCCAAACATACGATTCTGGTTGGCTAGGCCTTACTAACATGTAAAAGTATCCACAGTGTGATTATCAGAAAATCAGTGGAGGCGTTGAGCAATATTTGAAGTCCCTTCTCTTTTCACATGTACTCCCAGCTAAATAGAAATGACAAAAGATGACCCATTACAGAGTGGCCTACTGTCACTCATTTCTTTCAGCTTAAACTGAAGCACTGTTATCAGCATAATGCATCTTTTATCCAGAGTCTGGTACCCCCACAGGATCAGTTAAGGGGTTCCTAGTGGGGCCCATCCCCAAGTTTGAAGACCCCTGCTCTACAGACATACAGTCTATGGATGCCACATCCTACCTGCACAGAACTTGAGGGGAAACGTCCACAAAGTTAGCCAAAATCCAACCCTGCAACAGAAAAAAAGACATTACAACTGAAAATAGCAAGCAGAGAACGGAGCATCGCCTTCGTGATCTAGCAGTATGGCAGAAGTTACAAGTTACTGTTGGTGAATGCAAACTGCTGCACCTTCACATGTGACTACAGGAAAGAAACAACCAACACTACTGGGTAACCATGGTGAGAATTCTAATTGGTTACCTTAAACTGTTTAACTAGGATTTAGCTGACACACGTTACACATTACATATACATATTAATTATTGAAAAAACCTTCAGCGGACCGGAATGATATGAGAAACTATTGTCCAATATCTCTGCTCCCTTATACAACCAAAATAGTGGAAAAATAAATTAACAAAGTACTCGTAGAATTCCTGTAGAAGCTTGGGATTCTGGAGGCTGAACAAAATGGCTTCCATCCAGTGCATGGAACGGAGTCAGCTCTAATTCTGACTTTGGACGAGTTGAGGTCAGTGATTGACAGTAGGCAGATGGCCGTATCAATATTATTAGAGCTATCAGCGGCCTTTGACACTGTCAACCACCAGATATTATTACAGAGACTCAAAGCAATAGGAGTGGAGGGTATGTGTCTACAATGGTTTGAATCATTCTTGACGAATAGATATCAATGGATCTCTAAACCCCCCTTCCAATCAAAGTTTAAGAAAATGGAACATGGAGTACCGCAGGGCTCAGCTTTGAGCCCCATTTTATTTAACAAATCCATACAACCTCTACTAAGGCTGATTAGATCTTATGAGATCTTTTTTGTGAACTAGGCTGATGATTCTCAGCTTATTGTATCCTAGGACACAAACAATTTGGGTGCCATAAAGAACTTCCAGTTCTCTATACGAGAAATGGCTAGTTGGCAAAAAAATGACCACCTAAAATTTAATGAAGGCAAAACAGAGTTTCTACGCTGCTCCTCCGCCAATCACCCTAGACCACTTCCCGGGAACTTCTAGCCATGGGCGAACACAGAGAATTCGCAGTGATCACAGGTAGAATGGAATCTGGGTATTTATATGGATGAAAAGCTTTCCCTAGAAACATATTAATAAAACAGCAACTACCTGTTTTGGTCTACTGAGAAACCGGAGGAAAATTGTGCCATTATTGCCACAGCCAGCACGTAAATTGACAGTACAAAGCACAATCCTGAGTACATTAGACTACTGTAATACATTGCTGCTCGGAGTACCTAATTAATAGACTTTATAGGGTACAAAAACTTGCAGCAAAATTGGCCTTGAATAAAACAAGAAAGGATTCTTCGTCAGCAGCCTTGAGAGCTTTACATTGGCTGCCAGTAAAGGAATGAATCACGTTTAAGTCTCTCTGCATAGTGCACAAAGCCGTAAATGTCACTGGACCAATAGTGCTGCAAAAGAAATTTAGTTACTATAGTCCTAGAGGACCTGCAGTTTGCTGCAGAAAATCTGATACAGATGCAAAAAATCAAGAATGTCACGGCAGGAGGCAGGTTGTTCAAGATTAAAGCAACTCAGTTATGGAACAGCTTACCTGCTGAAATTAGAGGCACTAGAAACCTGGTCAGTTTCAAGAAAAAATTAAAAACATGGCTTTTTCCAAAAGAAGGACCGAAATTGAAGCCAAAGGTGCAGGCCTTAGAATGTATCCGGAGCCTGCAGGTGGGGATAATGGAATTCTTTGGCTGAGTTTTGGGATAGCGCCATGATACCTGTAATGGTGTATGTCTGTGCTTTACAAATGTTGGTTCATTCATTCATAAGTCACCCCAGGTTAGGGCCTAAACAGCTGATAGAGCAGGGTGCATGTGTTCAAAAAGTTGGACATGTACTTTTAAGTTTTACCTGCCCTGCTAGTGAAAAACTCTTAAATTTGTTTTTCACTACTCCAAGGCCAACCTCTCCCATAGGATGACATTGGGTTACCTTATCACATTTAATAAGTGATACCTTTTGATTGGGAACAGGTAGGAAAGCTATGTTCATATACTTATGAGTAATCAACAAAGAAACTACGGAAAATAAAATAAAAAGTGTATGTTTCTACTAGTTGATTAGAAATAGCAACATAAATCAGGTGCCATTAAAAGTAAAACATCAATGCCTTTAAAAAAATGTTTTTACAGTTCAGGTACGTAGGCCTGTGTGTCAACCCCATAGAGCTAGTGTTTCTAACAGAGTTAGGACTCTCAACGTTGAGCAACCCTCTCACAACTCAGACACAAGACATCACTCTGCCACCAAAATTAGCCTGGAAAAAGTTGGCTTGGAGCTCATGGTGGTTGGCACCAAAGGTTTCCTCATGTACTGCCGCCCAGTGTGAATCTGCTGGTGCACGGCATTTAAAAATGCAGAAAATGGCCCATCAAAAACCCATATCTTGGGCTAATCCCATTCTCACAGAAGAGGAGCTAGTCACAAGGGCATAGTTCTCTCTCTAATACACAACGGTTAGTGTTAGTAGGCACCGCAAGCAAAGAACTAGCTGCCTTAGTTGACCTGCTCTTGAGACAGGCTGGGCTCACAGTAGGATCTTCCAGTCTTAAAAGAGCTCTTTACACAGGCCACAGGCAGACTTGAGGTACATCTCATTTGGGTTGTGCTTGCCCATTTCAGAGAAACTTCCGGGACATTTGCAGAGTCCAGGCGTTGTGGTGCTCCCAGTTATCCTTCCTCCAAGCAGTTGTGGACTGGGCATTGGCTTTACTCTTAAATTTCAGTAGTTCGATGACGGCTCTGCCACTGACAGAAAAATAGAACACATCCCTCCTTTAGCCAGGTGCCTGCAGCTCTCAGTCAACAAAAAATAAGAAAAATTGCTACGCGCCAGAGCAGTTTACAAATTCACATTTGAACAACCTAACGTGCTCACTGTGTGTTTAGCTCTAAAGTTACTTTAGCTGTCACTACACATCATCGTCAATGTGGCTTTGTCATTGTTAAGTTACACAGTCCTCCTTTCGTTGCACAGAAACCCAGTGGCTGGTGTAACAATATAGCTCCTACAGATTAATACCTTTGCAGGTGGCATTTAAGTGCGGTGATTATGGCCATCTCAATGGATGCTTGTGGAGACTCCAAAAGACCGAAAAGCGAGATGAAAAAGTTTAATTACGGCATACTGGGAATTTAAAACCAATCAACAGTGAAAAAGGAAACAAGGTGTTAGGGTACCGTCTTATCACGGCGGAATATATAATACAAAAATTGTAGACACTGGTCTGACGGGACTGACTTACAGGAGTAATTTCTGGGTTCCATTCGTAGGCTCTCTTTAGTTAACATTGTGTGGGAACAGTGCCACCTTATGGACAATATCATATCTTCAAAATATATATTTCGTTTGCAGGTCTATTCCTGTATGTTCTCGCATCCTCGCTTCCCGCACACAAACCGCACTCCTCATGTCCTCATCACCGCGACACTTAAATCGGCTTTATCCCACGTATTTTTTTACCTTTTTGCCTCAAAGTAGTTCTAATGCTCAGCTAGCCATGAAAAGCACTCGCTACATAACAAAGCAAATGAAGACAAAAAAATAGAATTTCATGTAATTCATAAATTGTATTAAACTCTAGATTTTGTTCACCACTCGTCAGAATCGCCAAGTCTGACGTGTCTACGTCCTCGGGTACTTTCTGCTCTTCCATCGCGCACTACTACATGAAGTTTCACACATGGTAGATTTCCACAGTGCTAGCGCACGTTTAATGTCACTCGCATCAAAGCCGAGGAACATGGGGCTGAGCCTATCAGTTCTACGTTCTACATAACTTGGGGCACAATAACTAAAATGCATAATGAGCTACTGAGACTTACAAAGGGTTTTTCCCCCATCTGGCCGACAAGCCAACAGAGGCATGATGGACGAAAAAGGGGCGTATTGATGGCTGTACATGACTTTGACAAACAAGTACACATAATGTTCCTTCCCCAATTGTGTGCCTTCCAGTTAACATCTAACCTTATTCATCAGATTACGGTTGTGTTGGACTTGGCCTCTCTGCAGGGTCACCCCCAAGCGTTTTGCCTTCACTCCTTTTTTCTGAACCTGTATTTGTTGGCTTTCAGGACTCTCTACCATTTACCAGTGCTGACCAGTGCCAAAGTGCTTGTGCTCACTCATTTAAATGTGGTGAAACTAACTTAATCGAACTGGAACATTGAATTTACTTGCAAGTCCCTGGTAAAGTGGTACCACATAAATCCAGAATTTGTAAATTAAATGCTACTAGTGGGCCTGCAGTACTAATTGTGCCAATCACATAAATAGGCTTTTAAGCCTACCTCAGGCCTGCCATAGCAGCATGTGTGCAGTTGTAAACTGCTGTTTTGATCTGGCAAAACAAACCTCTTGCCAGGCCTAAACCTTCTTTTTTTAATGCATATGTCACCCCAGGGTAGGCCCTAAACAGCCTACAGCGCACGGTTCATGCATTCCAAAAAGTTGGACCTGTACTTTTAAGAGTTACCTGCCCTTGTAGTGAAAAACTCTTAAATCTGCTTTTCACTACTAAAAGGCCTACTCCTACCATAGCTTAACATTGGGTTACCTTATTACATTTAATAAGTGACACCTTTTGATAAGGATCAGGTAGGAAAGCCCAGTTTGGCATCTGAAGAATTATAATTTTAAACTCTCTTTATTGGTAAAGTCAGATTTTAAGTCACTATTCTGAAATGACACTTTTAAAACATTGGCATTTTCTTATCCCAACCATTTGGTGCCTGTGTCCTGGGTCATATGACTAGGTGTAGCTGGCAGTTGGTCTTGGAGTATTGCTCCCAGACAGTGAGACAAAGGGGGATGGGTGTTGGCCATTCCAGTCAGGATGAGGGTAAGAACTGTCACCTACTAAACCTATACATGAGGGACTGCTCTGCTGACCTGTTAACAGAGGAAGGAGGACTAGATCTGCACTTTGAATCCAGGACCACCAGAGTGACTCCAGTTCGCTGGCCTCCTATTTTGAGGTAGTGGGGCACAACAAGCCCCAACACCCTTGGACCCTGCACGTAGACTCTGGCTGCTGAGTCCTAATGACTAAGTGGTGCGTCTGCAGTCCAGGACCCCTGGAAATGGGTCTAAAGGTGCTCTGCTAGCCCAGCTAGCTCCCATTGGAACCAACAGAGCTTGACACGGACCGTGCATCGCAGCCCTCACAGATTCTCATTAGAACTGATGCTGTGCAATGCATCACAATGCAGGACCCCACATTGCTCCTTATAATCACTGCAGTACACCGCATTAATGACATAAGGTCAGTTAGACCTGGCATCCTTGGTGTGGTTTTCCCTAATTTGTTTGCCTTAAGACCTCTGGTTCTGCTGACCTCACTGTTGCTGGCTTTATGACTCTGGGCACTTCACCAGTGCTAAAGTGCATGTGCATCTCTGCTTAACAGATGGTAACATTGGCTTATTCACAATTGGCATACTTAATTTACTTATAAGCCTCTTGTAAATTGCACTGCCTGTGCCCAAGACCTGTAAATGAAATTCTACTACTAGGCCTGCATCATTGATTGTACCACCCTCTTAAATAGCCCTTCAACATGTTTCGGGCCTGCCACTGCAGAGCCTCAGTGTGCAGTTTTAAATTGCAATGTCAACCTGGCAAGTTAACCCTCTTGCCAGGCCCAAATCTTCCCTTTTAATACATAGAAGTCACCCCTAAGGCAGGCCCTAGATAGTTCAAGGGCAGGGTGCAGAGTATTTAAAAATTAGGACATATACTTATGTCCCAGTAATGAAAATCTCTCAAATTTGTTTTCACTACTGCAATGCAAATCACTCCTATATGATAACATGGTGATTACGTTTTAAAAGTATAATTTCCAATTCAGCAGAGATGGGGGGCCCCAAGTTTGGTGTCTCTGGAATCACAATTTAAAATCGCAACTTGTGGTGAAGTCAGAATTTAAACGGATTCTGAAAATGCCACTTTTAGAAAGTTGGGTTTTCCTTACTTTAGCCATGATGTGCCCACTGCCTGTCTCCAATACACTTCTGGGTTGGGGTGACAGCTGGGCTTGGCATTTCCTCTAGACAGCCACATAGAAGGCGCTCAAGTGTGACTGATGGGGCATCCTGGGTAACATGAGAGGTAATAGCTGACGCCTGAATAGGCATTGTCCAATCCCCACGCAAAGGACTGCATACCCTCCACCCCTTGTAGTGAGTCTGGAGCCAGGGCAGGAAGAGAGGAACTCCTTGCACTTCAATGACCTATCTTAGAAGTCTCCCCCACTTCAAAGGCATGCTGGGTATAAGTACTGGACCTCTGAAACCACCAACTCAGTACACCTCTGGACCTGTCGATACAATGCCAAGGACTTGTGCTGCTACCTGAACTGCCACTCCGCTGAGCTGCTACTCTACTGGACTCCTGCTCTGGAGTGCTGACTGGATGCCTGCTGCCTTCCTTGCTTGGTCTTGAGAAGGACTGGACCTGTAGCTCGCCAACCCAGAACCAGTGACTCCAAGGGCTTGCCTCCCCATCTTCTGAAGTCTGAGGGACACAAAAGACTTCTAACTCATCTGCTACAGCATCTAGACTCTGCCAAATGAGTCTTGCCCTGCCAATTCAGTAATCGGCACTTGTAAGTTTGTGTAAAGTGCTGCTCCAGTAAAAACTCCATGCATCAACACCACAGCATGAGTCAGAACCAGGGCATTGACATCTGTCAATTAATCTCTATGTTTCTAACCAGATGTAGTATCTTTTTATGTGATGTTTTCATTATTTTGCGGTTTAAAACTATGCACAAATACTTAACACATTGCCTCTTAAGTTAAGCCTGCCTGCTCTGTGCCACACTACAAGAGAATGAGCACAGGTTAACCTAGAGTTTGTTTGCGACTTACCCTGAGTAGGACTGTGGTTCCTGTTTGGCCACTGTGCATACCTCTGCCAACCAGAAATCCAATTTCTAACATCTAAGCAGGAAGGACTGGGCAGCCAGTCATCTCCACACTCTCAATACAATGACCAACTGGACCCACTCAATCCAAAAGAAGAGTGAGCAGCTGGACAGCTCCAGCTTATGTTTTCAAAGTCAGGCAGTTGAATCTGTATAGTATTAGAAGAGCCCTGAAAGATGATCTCCCTCAAGTTCACAGCAGGAATCTTTCTCAGCATACAGAAGCCAAGTACACCTTCTTGGGACAAGAAGGGTGGGAAACTGACTCTTGACAAGTTTGGAAACAAAGTATTAAAAGGTAGCAGGTAATGGGGTTGTCTTCTGAAGGCAGAATTCTGGCTGCATCCTCCATATTCAAAAACAGCTAACCATAATGATAGGTGCATTAATGTTGGTAAAACCTTCACTGCACAAGCAAGTGATATTTGTGAGGAGCTACACCAGCAATGACCGCAAGTAACATTTGTGAACATTATATTTATTGACAATCAAGAACCTTTTCCTAGATTTCCCCCATGAAATGGAACTTCTGAGGGTGTCGGAAAGTAGGCTAACTGTGAGAAAACAGGCAAAAACTTCAAAATTGTTTTCACTGTGGGACGTTAGTAGTCCTATTGTCTAACACAGAGTTACCGGTTGGCGTCTTAACACCGTTAACTCCTGAATGGGACTGCTAAAATAGGTACATCAAGGTATCAAATTAATCCCAACATTAAACCTGACTTGATGCCCAAGTCTAATTTAATGGGTCAGATATATCAAGGAAGGGTTCAGATATCTTGAGAGTGGGCAGATTAGTGCACTCTGGGATTGCTAGATGCCACACACAGCCAGAAGATGTAAAAGGGAGAGATGATTACTTGTAGCCAATTTGCTGGTGACTGCTGGACTTGACACTGCTTTGGTGCTCAGTTAAATATCCAAATTCTCCTTGTAAGACCCCCTGGCCTTCTCCCTGTCAGATTTGGTCATCCCACCTGGGCCAGAGTACCTAAACACAACTCTTTCAAACGTTTCAAAAGTTTCTAAACTTTAGCATTCCCAATGCTTGTTTGCGCTTTGGACTAAAAAGCTAAGATTTATATTTACTTAAAATTCAATGTGTCTGGAACACTGGTGGATTTTGCTTATATTTGGGTCTAAACATTTGTAAAAATATTATCTCCTTTTATAAATTAATGTCCGATTTCTTTTGTCTTGCCTTGACTTTATTTTGTAGCTTGGTGCTTCTAAATGCTTTACACTAATTCCTTTGTTTAAGCCTTGCTGCTCAAAGCCACAGCTACTCAGGGTTGAGCGAAAGGTTTTGCAAACAAGCCTGACTGGACTCAAGACAGTTTTGCAGGTGTATAACATAGCAAGGTACCACAAACATACCATATAATACCACACAGTCCTCAAGCTCACTAAGAAAACAAGATCAAAAACAGCCCTGAATGGTACAGCCAGGTATGACTCCGCCAACTCCATTGACACCGCTGATTGATTGTGGAACAGAGCCAGATGGGGAGAAGCAGTGAACATGGCCAGGATATTGGTGAAGTCGGGGCATGTTGAGGCAAAAGACAGTTTCCTTTATTGGCAGTGTGAAGCTCCCACAATAAAGCAGAGGTGTTGCCCGTGTTGCTGTACAATGGGCTCATCGATATAAGCATCCTGCAAGCCCACTGAATGCAATGGTCATAGTTCTAGATATTTGCAAGTACCTGAGGTGAAGTCGTCATCTGCAACTTCTGTAGAGGAAGGAACCAGTTGAGACTTGAAAATCCAGAATGTGGGGAAACCTTCACTCATTCACCTCACAAGAAACTACTAGTAGACCCATACTTTTTGAAGGAGGAAGGGAAAAGTTTAATTGATCATAACAAGTGCATCCGACCAACTGGACAAACTCCAGGAACACATATTGGGCACAGGTGGGTTTGGTAGACAAGCTGAGGGTACCCATCCTGATCAATGAACAGGATGTAAACACAATGGTGATTTGGATCCAATGGTGATAATAGAAAGTGTCTCTAGCCACCCCACAAAATGGCTTGAGCCTCTTTGAATTGAGGTGAGGAGTATTGCACAACGCCTGGAAATTGATTTTGACTCACTCTTAGCCCTTACTGAGGCCTTGCTGATTTCCTAAAGTGCCCACTCATCTTCTTGGGGCAGGGTCTGAAGAAGATACCAAAAGCACTGAGTGAAACAAGGTTCTCTATCTTGCCAGGCATTTATGGTTGTAACAATTGTGCCACTTGAATACTACTTTATGCTCTGGCAATTACTGTACCATTCTAGAGGACTATACTGCAAGTACTCAAAAGCCAGACAGTCAAAAATAGGATGTTGTGGTTTGCCAGACATTGAGGAGCTCCAGCCTGCACAGAAGCCTCCTGCAAGGATTTTGTGACAGGAAATGTAGGCTCAGATAATAATATAACTTCAGCCAATACAGAGCAATAAGAACCATTTTCAAGCTGCGTTACTTCATCAGAACATTTCGCAGAACGGGATATGGAGGGATGGGGGCAAGCTGCCCAATAGGTCCATCAAAAAGGCATTTCCTCAGACAAGGGTTCAGCGATCGTTGATGCAAAGTCTTAGCCCTCTGGCTTTCTTGCTTTGGCGAAGAGGTCTACTGTGTGGCTACCACCCTAGCTGTCAAAGTTGGCCCTCACTTAGTCACTTACGCCCTGCAGGGCGTAATTCTTGCTACTATCTGGGAGTTCCAGTTTCTATCCGAGAGCCCTTTACCATGAGCAAGCGTCATATCAACATCCACTTTCGCAAGAATCCTGGATTTCACAACTCTTCTTGTATGAGGAGAGTAGTTGTACACTTTTGTGTACCATTTTGAGGTTGAAAGCAAGTAAAGATTGCAGGAATTTGCAGTTATTTTGCCCCTGAATTGCAGCAAATGTCCTGTTAGGCAAAGGTTGCAGAGGCAGGAACTGCTGCAATGCAGGGAAGGAGTGACAGCTTGAGAAGTGAAAGATCTAGCAGAGGAGTACTGAAAAAGCTCGGTTGGGTTACCATTAGCCAAAAAGCGAAAACCTGATGTGAATTGAAAACTATTAGTTGCTAAACACAAAAAGGAAATGTACGGAAAACATTTCTGAATATTTGTTGTCAAATGTATTAAAACCACAACAGGGGCTTAGCTTATATATTTTTAGCTCCCAATTGTTCCTTTGGTCAGTTTACTTAATGCTGTTCACTAGTGTAGGACGCTGGCTCTGTATATACTATATCAAAATGATATAGTGTGCACAGAGTCCAGGGATTCCCCAGAATTAACAGAGGTTAAAGGATCGAATACTAATGCTTTCTTTTGTGGTAGTGTGGTCGAGCAGTTAGGCTTATCAGAGGGTACTGCAAAGCATTTGTTTTACACACACAGACAATAAATGAAGCACACACTCAATGACTAACTCAAGGCCAATTGTTTTTATATAGCAAAAATATATTTTGTTACTTTATTTCTAGAACCACAAGATTCAATTTGCAGGTAAGTACACCTGCAAGTAAGAAGCAACCATATGTACCAACACCACTTTGTTTCAAATTGGCATGGTAAATGGTTTTCAAGAAAATAGCAAATATCTGTTTTAAAAGTTGACTCAGTGCAATTTTCAGAGACAGTTCTAGGGTGGAAGAAAAGTTGGACAGTTTTTGAGGTAAGTACAAGACTTACAGTTCCAGTCTCCGGGAGTTATGATTTCAACAGATTGGGGCTCACATTAACCCCAAACACCCACCACCAGCAACACAGGGAGGGCCGGGTGTTGTGGTCAAAGTTGCTGCAATATTTAGAGTGGGCTCCTATGGAGACTGGGGGCACTCGGAATTAGATCTGCCTGAAGGTAAGTACCTGTGATTTCGGAGGGTTGATCTGGGAGGTTTAGGTGAACACCAGGGGGGCACAGGTCAGCACCAAACATACACCTTCAGTGGCACATGGGCGGCTGGGTGCAGGGTGCAAACTCAGCATCAAGCTCCCAATGCTTTCTAATAGGGGTAACCCAGGGGTCACAAGTAGGCTGGTTCCCGGGGGTCGGTTCAGGGAAACCACAGGCTGGACAGTGAGGAGGGCCACCTGCTGCACATTGCTGCACTGGATGCTAGGTTCCCCAAGGCCAGGGGGCTGCGGGTGCAGGGTACCTTTTAGCATCTGGTATCTTTGTCTGGATCATTCACAGGCAGGGGCATCCTCTGAATTTAATCTGCAGGTGTTGTGTTAGTCAGGAGGGGTCAAGCCAGGGTGGACACTAGGTCGGAATCGCCTGGGGACCTGCTCTAGACTGTTGGGTCACCTGGACACGGGTCGTGGGCATCGGGTGCAGAGTAGGCAGGATCCGTGGATCCAGGGCAGTTCTGGAATTCTTTCTAGACAGGACCAATGCCCACAGATCATCTTGGTCCTCTGGTGTGCAGGCAGTCCTCTTGGGGCGTTTAAGAGGTCGCTGGACCTGCAGGATGTGTCGCCTTTTTGTAGCAGGGGCTTTAGAAAATGGAGACAGGCTGGTAGGGCTGGGGCCAAATCAGTTGGTGTCTTCTGTCTTCTTTGCTGGGGGTCAGCTTAGCAGTCCTTTCTTCTTGTTATCTTGAGGTCATTGGGAATCTGACGACCTGGGCCCTTAAATCCTGAATTTAAGGGCGTTACAGGGGTCAATAGCCAATGGCTACTGTCCCCGAGGATGACTACACCCTTCCGGCATCCACTCCTTTTGGGGAGGGGGACACCAACCTAACCCTATCATTCAATCAGAGTTTATAGAGCGCAGCTACTCACCAGTTAGGTAGCACGTACCAGAGGTGGTTTAGAAAAGCCATGTCTTCAGTTCCTTCATGAAGCTGGGGTGGGAGGTGGTTTGTCTGATGTGGATAGGGAGGGTGTTCCAGGTGGTGGCAGCAAGGTAGAAGGAACATCCTCCTGTTCTGGTTTTCCTGATGCGGGTACTTCTGTGAGACAGAGCTGGGCTGAGCGTAGGGTCTTGTAGGGTACATGGAAGTTGAGTCACTGGTTAAGGTAGGCAGGTCAGGTGTTGTGGAGGGCTTTTTGTGCATAGGTGAGGATTTTGAAAGATTCTTTTTTCAATAGGGAGCCTGTGCAGTGTGCATAGGTGTTGTGAGATGTGGAAGTGTCAGGTAGGTTGAGGATCAATCTGGCGGCAGCATTCTAGATGTTTTGCAATTTGCGGGTGAGTTTTTTGTTGATTCTGGGGTAGAGTGTGTTGCTGTAGTCCAGTAACTCTATTGGTCCCTGTCCTCCAAACCAAGATGTTAGATTCTGCAAGGAGGGTGTCACTTCAGCTCTGGACACCTTGGGGGTGGTCCTACCTGAAGTGGTCACTCTTCCTTGTTTTTCCTAATTTTCCAGCTGGACTTGCTGCCAAAAGTGGGGCTTTGTCCAGCTAGCTGACACCTCCACTAGCTAGAGTGGTCTGGGGCACTGTAATAAGAGGCCTGAGCCTTTGAGACTCCCCACCAGGTGTACAGTTCCTGCGGGGGGAGGTGTGAAGCACCTCCACCCAGTGCAGGATTTGTTTCTGGCCACAGAGAGCACAAAGGTTCCCACCCCATGTGGTCAGAAACTTGTCTGGAAGTGGAAGGCTGGCACAGACTGGCCAGTCCTGTACTAGAAGTTTGGCTAAATTACAGGGGGCATCTCTAAGATACCCTGTGGGTGCATTTTTCAATAAATCCAACACTGGTGTCAATGTGGGTTTAATGTGTTGATAAGTTTGATACCAAACTTCCCAGACTTCAGTGAAGCCACAATGGAGCTGTGGAGTTTGTAATGACAAACTCCCAGCCCTTAAACTCTATGGCCACACTACACTTACGATGCCTAAGAACAGACTTAGATGCTGTAGGGACATATTGCTCATGCAGCTATGCCCTCACCTGTGGTATAGTGCACCCCGCTTTAGGGCTGTAAGGCCTGCTAGAGGGGCAACTTACCTATGCCACAGGCAGTGGTTGGTGGGCATGGCATGAGAGAGGTGCCATGTTGATTATCTTTTTCTCCCCACCACACAGAAGCGGCAAGGGTGAGGGGTCCCCCAGGGTGGCATAATGCATGCTCCAGCCCTTGGGGACCTTCCCTGGCCACAGGGCCCTTGGTACCATGGGTACCTTTTCCAATGGACTTAACTGTGTGCCAGGAGAGTGCAGATTGTGGGAACAATGGCACAGTTTTGGGGAAATAACACTGGTGCAAGGGCCTGGTTAGCAGGATCCCAGCACACTCTGTCAAGTCAGCATCAATATAAGGCAAAAAGAGTGTGAGTGAGTGAGTGAGTGAGTGAGTAGGGGGTGGAGGGGGGGTGTAACCATGCCAAAAGGGGCACTTTCCTACAACTGGGATAGACTAAGGCAACAGCGATGCACAATATTTGATTGCAGTTGAAAATTATGTCTTAAAAGTCTATGTAATGTGACAACACTGCCAAATACCTGGCTCTTCTATAGACCAAAAGTTACAAATTGCTAGCTTTGTACTCAAATGTAGATAGTGTCCTAAAAATCAGAAGCTCTCTAATAAACAAATCTTGCAATGATCACCGGATTGACTTGTTCACTAAAATCATATTTTCTATCTTTATTGCAGTGCTTAGATGCATGCTGGGAAGAGTTTACCGACCATGTTGGCAAATATGATCCTCATTTCAAACGATGCAATGAAGCCGACCGGATTCCACACCTCATAATGTGCTGCTGCCTAGTTTGTGTACAGCTTAATAATTAGTCTAAAATATTCTATCAGAAAATGTACGTTTCTAAAGAAATATTTACAATGTTTAATAAAATACAAAATGTCTGCAAAATTAAAAACGTAGTCAGAACCAGTCATTCAAACTGTTAAAACACGATGCTAGTGAAAACTAATGTCCAACAGTTGCCATATTAAATTGTCAGAAAAAACAAAATCATAGTCTGAAAAAGCTGGTTAGCTTTGCCTGCCCAGCGATCAGTTTCTTTTTGGCTGCTGCTTTGTTTGCCTTCCCTCCTACACAGAGTTTATTGTCCACTTTATTCAATTGCTTCCTTGACACACTGACTCCACTAACAGTTTTCTTGTGAGGTGGTTCCTCGCAGGTAAGGTTTTCACTACATAAATTCACTTGTTTCCTCTTTGAGCTCTTCTGTACCAACTTCTTGTCTGAATTCCCCTTACTGCAAGCAAGTCTTCCCAGGAGAACATTTCCAGAAGCTTGTGCCAGAGCTGGTCTTGTTGGAAGTGGAGGTTCTTCTGACGGTGGGTTTTTTCATAGTGCATCAGATACAAGACAGGATAGACGGGAGAAAGAAAAACATTATTACAGCTGAAATTTAAGGGGCTCCTCAGTTTTACAACCAGCTGAGTAAGAAGCATCACTTTGTTCATATGATAAAAAACACAAATGTATTTTGCAGAATTCAACATACAGTTTAGACACAAACAAGTTGTCCTCCGCATATTCTCCTGTGCGTGAGTAGATTACACATTTTAGCCAGCATTGGGGAAAAAAGCCACAGCCTAATTAAATCACATTATTGATTGGATGTATGATTTAAGAAGAAACATGTTACTAAGTAAATCAGATCGTAGCAAACTATTACAGGGCCAGTTATTGATTCCACTTAACTACTTCAAACCCACAACAGATCCTTGACAGATGTCATGACTCATGAAAACGCATTTATTAGAAGTACCTACAGCCAACTTTTGGTGAATCTATAGCAACAAGGAACCTTCGAGCAGTACCAACTACATGCCTTCTAAATGTTGGCGTCAGGGTAGTGAAATTCCAGGAGGGCTCAGACGAAGCACTCAAAATCCGAGATTGAAGGACGTTATAGAGGCCTAGGAACCTTAGTGGAGGATCTGGCTATCAGACCATTAAACTTGCACCAGGTGAGTTGTGTTAGTAGCTGCAGCTATAAGTTCCTTCCTGCTGAAAAGAATATGAGGAATTTGCTCAATGCTTTAAAGGATCACGAGGACAGTTGCCACTTCAGGCACTACATGCTGCTTCAATATTTATGTGCCATTCTCACAATGGTACATAATGAAGCCAAACTGCACACCAAATGAAAAGCTTTTGACTTCATAATATTTATAGCAATAGGTAGCAACACCTAAAACCATGACTTCATTAATTAAAACGTACTAACCCCAATACTGCCTTCATACTCTTCTCATTCATGATATATGGAACCTCATCTATAAGGTTGTTTATGATATTTGTAACTGCATTTGTCGCATCAACTGTGAAGTCATGAGCATTGCATTTGTTGAGCGAGTCACGGTTTGCATGGCTGTTGAGCGTGTTACTGAATGCAAAGCTAATCATAACTCGTCTTTAGGTTTTGTAACTATAGCCTACTCTATTTGTAGTTTAAGTAAATTTCGGAATTTTTTTTTTAAAACATATGTGAAGGTGTTATCAATTCCATCCATAACATTTATCTGTAGTTTTTGTTTTCAGTGAAAATAGTGTGAATATATATGCTGTATTCACAGAAATCAAACCTGAAGATAACCCACTGAAGCGCATAAAATCTACCAAACAGATTGTACAATGTGTGAGAAATGTATGTACAGCCCAAACCTTAAAATAATATCATGATGTATTATTTCATCAAGCCAAGTTTGATCACAAGGTCGTGAATGGCCCAGTGAAATTGTTACGTACTTATATTATCCTTATTGCGCAGGTTAAGAGCTTGTGTGGGCTGCGGATATATGTTCTGTTGTCTATACGTTTGCAGTGCATGTGCAGTTCTAATGCATACACACCAAAATGCCATCTACCGGGCATATCTTCAGCAGTGCACAGAAACGTCATTCATTGTGATGGTGCATATTAGATCTTAATACCTGAAAGAGGTTCTTCATCGAAGCACAGCACAGAAACCAGCTTTGGTGCAGGGTGAACACATGTAGGTATTTGGCTCATGCTCGGGAAGTCCTGCAGCTTTCGGTGCAGCCCTTGGTCATCCTTGTATGTGCAGGCAAACTGTGAGCGAATCAAAGTCTGCTTCAACTGCAAGAACAACACAAATTATCAACCGATGGAACAGTAGAAAACATCTCCAGTGTCAAAAAATGAGGGCAAAATAACTTCGTTTTCTAGTATCTGAAAAGTAAGCAGGTATTGGTAAAGTTAGAACCAAGCATCAGGGCCCAAAAGGTTTACTAAAATCTCACCGTAGAAATGTAAGCATAAGTTGTTTTAAATGACCAATAAATTCAGTATTACAATTTGAAACGCAGCATTTTATTTTGGCATCAAGCAGACATGTTGTGTTTACGGAAATATGCAATTGTGCCTTTAGGTATGTTATGGTTGGAATGTTTCTACATTCTGTGTTGATGTCACGCGGCAGGATTCCAGGCTAGACAGTTGAGGTCGAGCTTGGAGCAGCTGGGAGAGACGCCGGTGCCGACTTTCGTCTGATGAATAAATACATTTGCAATACATCCTACCTTGGCTTGCCGTTATCAGCGGTGTGTCATTGACCTACCACTTTCTTTTCTGCTCCGTGCTTTAGTTGTGGAGGCTGAGAGGAGCAATGTGAGTGCATCAGCACAAGAGAGCGAACTAGGATTAGCTTGGTGTTCCTATCTCCTTGGCTGTATCTTGCAAGCCAATTGGTCTAAGCAACCTATGTAATCATTGGACAGTGGGGCTTTAAGAAAGAAATGGAAATAGGAACTGCTTACTGACTTTAGTGTATCTCGGCTGTTCATTTATTTTAATTGCCAGCCTAGTATTTTGAATCATTTTTATAAGAGTTATGCAAACTGCAACTTTACCAGTAGCCGTTTTGCCAGATCCTGGTGTTCCTAGGATAAAATGGCTCGAATTTGAACGTTATTTGGTGGCTACTGATGGGGCGAACTTCAGCAGTGAGGAATATCTTTTTAATTGCTTAGGAGTGGAAGGAGTGAATATTTGATCATCAGCCTCAATTTTGTCTCCCGCCAGCTATCCAATAGGATGTGTTAACGGAAGCATTGAAGAGAGCGGAAAACCACTTCAGGGATGATGCCAGTATAATTGTTGAGAGGCAGTAGTTTGTTACACATAAACAACTCCAGCATGAGTCTATTGACAATTATTTACCCAAATTGAGGATGTAGGCTTCTTCGTGCAAATTGGTGGGGCCTATTGGTCAGTACTCAAGAGATCAACTTGTGGCAAATTGTTGTGATAACAGAAATCAAGAAGTAATCATATGATGTAGGGACCCCACTTTAGCTGCAAGACTGTTGATAGGGGAATTGAAAGATCTGTTTCAGCATCCAAGAAGTTGGGTAAATCTAAATTGTCGTTGGCAGAAAGTGTAAATGAGGTTTCATATCAATATAGACCAACTTAAAACATTACAGTGTAATCTAAAAGGTCGGACAAGGGGCTAGCGTGTTTCAGGTGTGGGTCCAAATCTCACATTCCTATTTCCAGCAACTACCAGACAGTTGGCAAGATCTGTCTAAAGCGCAGGGAAATAGGCAATTTTGCATGTGTATGCAAGGGCTTACAAAAGGTTATGTTAGTGGATACCCAGGATGACACTGGCTCTGTCACCAAACTACAGGATGAGAGTGATTTTATAAAATGATTATTGTTGTCTGTCAACATATTATCAGACTCCAGTCAACCCTCATATGGAGATGCGAGGGGCTAATTCAGGTTCTTAAGTGAAAATTGGGGAGGTAAAGATGAGGGTGACCATGGACTCCGGGTCCCCTATCACTATAGTATCAGACATACTGTATCAGAAACAATGGGTGAATGTAGATCTGCTGCCTTCTCAAATCCGCGCAGCAGCATCTGGGGGGAGGAGACGCAGGAGACTGACATGCTAGACTATTTCGAGGAGGGTATTCAATACAAGGACAGGATAATTCACACCAAAATATATGTAATGCAGAAAGGTTACAATATTTTGAGTCAGAGGGACCACAGTAAGTTTGGAATGGTTCTGAGACCAGGCACGGAACATCCCTTCTCGCTTCTGGAGAAGTCTGAAGTGAAATCTCTGTTTGATGTCTTGAAGAAACATAAAACCATATTTGAGGGCAGGCTGGGGGTAGTGAGGGGTTTTGCGCATAAAATCATCTTAAAGCCAGGGGGCATCCCGGTAGTGCACAATGTACAAAACGTTCTCTTAAGCATCATGGGTAGACTAAAGGAACACTTACATAAACTGTGCTTAGATGATGTTCTTAAACCAGTGGATTCCTCACAATGGGTTTCTCCCATTAATGTAGCCCTAAAAATGTCTAGTGATCTCAGACTTTACGTTGATTTAAGACCCCTGAATAAGAACATTCAGGTAGACTATTTCCCATTGCCAAGAATCCAGGACATGCTAGACATATTAAGCTGTACGAGAATGTTTTCTAATATAGATATCCGCGCCTCTCATCACCTGGTGGAGCTTAGCAAAGATTACAGTTCCTTTATAGCATTCAACACACCATTTGGAGCATTTTGTGGTTTACAAATGCCATTAGCTTCAGTGGCTTCTGTATTTCAGAAATGGATGTATCAGTTGCAGGGGGATGAAAGTGATATGTTGGCATATCAAGATATCTTGATATGTTCGGACTGTACAATCACACTAGTAAACTTAACAGTGTTGGGGATTCTTGAAGATGATAGCATCACTGTGAAAGAACAAAAATGTAGATTCATTATGGAAGAGGTGGAATGTCTGGGACATAAAATATCAAAGAGCAAAAATGTTGATTAATGATGGAAGAGGAGGAATGTCTGGGACATAAAATATCTGCACAGGGAATAATTCAAACCACAGGACACAACCTGGACCCCATCTTTTACAGCCAGTAATAAAATTAAGTTCTCCCAAACAATGGAGCTCACATGGACCGACCACCACTCGGTACATTTCTGCAAAACCTGCAGACTGGAACCTTCCACTACACCCCCACCTACCCTTCCTCCACCAAAGATGGGGGGAAAAAAAAATAATCAGAGACCCAATGGACCACGGCCCTTCACTCCAGCAAACCCATCCTCTCAGGCAACCCTTGAGCAAGACGCCCGTAATCTATCCGAATGGATCCTAAACTGCACCAACGAAGTCACCTCCACAAGGAACTCCACCAGAAGATCCAGCAAGCCCACAAGGTGGTACACCCCGAACTCTGCGCACTCAGGAGAGAATGCAAATGGCTAGAAAGGTGATGGTGTAGCAGCAGAGACCAAGCAGACTGCACCACCTTCAAAGAAACAAATATAATCTCTGCCTCAGAGAAGCTAAAAAGGTCGCTCTACTCAGCCGCATTGAGGAAAGCACCAATCACCCAAAGGAACTCTTCAAGATTGTCAAAGAGTTCTCTTGCCCTGCAGCCACCGAAAACACAACCCACCGTTATCAGACCCTCTGCACTAGCCAACTACTTCCACAACAAAATCACCACCATCTACAGAAACTTTCATCACCAGCATCAACCACTTTCTGACCCCATCAGATGACTGTCCCAGCCGCCTTATCACCAACTGGAAGCCTCTTTCTATCCAGGAAACAGCAGCCCTCATGAGTGCTACCCACTCTGGCTCACCCAGCGACCCATGCCCCCACTACATCTTCAACATGGGCCAAAAGGAAATCAGCAGCATTAAGAAACCATATGCCGGTCCCAGCAAACTCAAAATTACCGCCATATTTCACTGCTCCCCTTCCCAGCTAAGGGCCTGAGCAATCAATCAACAGCTCTCTGAACACCTGGAAAGACACTACTGAACTCCTCTCAAATCGGCTTTCACACCAACTACAGCACAGAGACCGCCCTTATCGCCGCAACGGACCACCTTTCACCTCAGAACCAAAGAGCACCATATGCAGCGTTCCTCCATTGGTCCTCTCTTGGCCCCACCCTTTTCAACACCTACGTGACGCCGTTGGCTCAGATTGTTCACTATCACACACTCAATATCTCATATGCAGACAACACTTGACTCATTCTCTCCCTTTCTGAAGGCCACGCCACCCCCAGAGAACTTCTGCAAAGCCATGACCCACGTTGCCGAATGAATGAGATCCCAGCCCCCCCCCACCCTCCACTGCCCACGAACCATCCACACCCTCCTCGACTTCAGGAAGAAGCTCAGGGGTGGCTCTTTGACGAGTAGCTACAAGTTCGAAGCAACAACTCACAGCCCTTGGATACTCCCCAGGGTGAAAAGCCATGCTTTACAAATTTTATATTGGATTGATTGAAAGGAAGATCTAATTTTGCCCACTGACAAGCGTCTCCCTCCAGTGGACATGGACCAATGGAGATCGTTCCTTGGGCTGTGTAATTATTATTCATATTCTGTACAAAATTTTGCTTTGCAGACTGAATTATTTAGAGAGGCTTAAGGTTTGTCTGACAACAAAAACAAATGGAGACATTTGTAATGCTTAAATCTCTAATTATAAAGGCACCAGCTCTACAGCTTTTCAAGAATGATGTGCCTTCCATTGTGATGGTGGATGCCAGCGAGATGGGCATAGGTGCGGTGCTCAGACAGATAGCGGAAGTCTAGGAAAATACTGAGGCTTTTTCATCCCAAAAAGCTATCGGAAGCTGAGAAAAACTATGGTACTATTGAGAGAGAAGCTTTGCCTTGTGTGTGGAGTGCTCATCACTTTGCTAAGTATTTGCAGGGCAGGGAATTTGTGTTAGTCACGGACCACCTACCTTTAGCATTTCTTTGGAAAGATAAAGGATTGTGGAATGTGAGCCCTGGGCTTATTCAGTTACTTTCCAAAATGTACAAGTTTCTGGAGGGGAAAAAAACCTGCTGGGCTGATTTTTTTTTTTTCAAATTAAGAGGTCCCTTACACTCTAAGTGATGGGGTGTATGAAGGAGGAAAATGGTCACTGGGTTGTTGGATGGTTTGATATTGTCTGAGAAAGTAATCTCACGTCAAGGTTGGGTGGAAAGTGTGTGTAAAGGCAATTGTCAAGGGACACTCTAGAAGTACATAGGTCAGAGTTGGCCTGGGGAGTGCTAGGGCTGATTGTCAATGAGGTCAGACCTTATTTTAAAGTAAAAGTTGATTTGCATATCGAGGGTGATCTGATCATGAGATGGACCGCTTTGATTCCACCAAATGATCCAAGGTGCAGATTGGTTAAATTGTCTCATAGAGGGCATGTGCAGGTCACTGGAACGAGAAGGCTGTGCTTGTACTACTGGTGGCCTGGAATGGATAATGCATGCAAGTGGTGGTAGGGAATTGTGTGGAATACTGGCAGGCAAATACATCCATTCACACTCCGAATAGTCCACTCTGTCCGGTGGAGTATCCAGAATGCCCTTGGGAAAAGTTGGGGATGGATTTTATTACAGCGATTAGCGGACTGAATGAAGGGAAAAGATTTGTGCAAATTCTGGTAGATTACTATTCTATGTGGGTTTTGTAGAGATTTATGAGGGATTCTAATACTGCTAATGTGATTGCTCTATTAAAGGATTTGTTTCACGTGGAGGGGATTCTAGCATTTCTCGTCATGGACAATGGAGTCCAGTTTGTTTCTCACTAAATGGTAGAGTTTTTGGAGAAGTGGGTTGTTAAACATGTCACTACAGTGCTTTACAGCCCACAAGGAAATGGAATGATTGAGAGGTTGAGCCATATCTTTAAAGAAGATATTCAGTTGGCGAAGTCTGCAGGATTAAAGGTGTAGGAGGCTGTGGCTGAGAGAAACTGTTACCATAAAACCAGAATACATTTCATTCTACCACAGGTGTGGCCCCCTTTGTTGCAGTAACACCCCTCTTCTTGCTAGGACTGGGTTATCCTTTGCATCCTTAGGAAATGGTGCAGGAAAGGGTTATACGAGGTCTGTTACTGGTGGTTCTCAGGTTCGAGGTGAGGCTTCTGGAAAAGGGAAGATGGTTGGCATGGAAATTGTTAACTCAAGTTTTGAAGACACTCAACCTTATGCTGGTGCACCAGCATTCCTCAGTGGGTGTGGTTAAGAATAATGTCACGCAAATGCAGAGGTCTAAGAGAAATGTAAGGAAGCCTAGGTACACCTTGATGATTATTCGGTTTCATTGTAATAACTTGCACTGCATTTTTCATTAATTGTTTTTTTGTTCCTATATTATTTTAGGAATTTTTGTTCCTGACAGGTTTCTGATATAGTTACATTTTTGTGCTTTATAATTTCTGTTGTGGGGTGCAGCTTTGTTGTTAAAAAGGAGAGATGTGCTGTGTTTATGAAAATATGAAACTGTACCTTTAAGTATGTCATGATTGCTTTAAGTATGTTATGGTTGGAATGCTTTCTGCATTCTATGTTGATGTCACTGATGTCGTTCCGCAGGCTGGCTTCGGAGAGATGCCAGTGCTGACTTCGTCTGGTGAATAAACGTCTGAATTCACTTTACATTCGTTGGCAGCTGTTTCCTTTCAATGACACACCAACTTGCTACTTCTTTTGCAGAGAAGGAAATGTACTTACAAAAGCCCAGGTAGAACCTAGTGATAAGTGTGGAGTATGGTGTGTGACTGCAGATAACACATGGGGGGGATACAGCCCTCACAAATATTTAAAGTGCAGCTTCAGGAGAGAACAGTTTTGGAAGGAAGCTCTGTGGAAGAGATTTCCACATCTAGCTGTTTAACAATTAGGCTTTTCCACCTCGCCAGAGGCTAGGTATGCTTTATGGGATGCTGAACGAAGGCATTGCCACTCGCAGCGCACCAGTGGCTTTTAGAGTTACGGCAAGGCCGTGAAGTCCCTCTGATGCCGCAATCACAAAGACAACACAGTCCTAAGAAACTGAATACATTCAACTGAAAAACAAAAACACTACACCCCACAGATTTTTGCCAGCGTTGACTAACACAATTCTCTGTTTTCACTGCACAGAAACTCCCCTTTTCGTCAATGCTTGATTCTCATATTATTCCAAAAAGGGAGGACAAATTATTTACCTTTTCTTTTCTTCCATCCATAGATTTTTGAACACGGTGTCTGAGGGATTTGGGAGAAGACTCGTTGGCTTGCTCGGGAGATCTGTAATGAAAGGCAAACAATTATCAGCATAAAGCATTGCTTTTACATTTTCAGGTGCATTCACTGCAAGTAATACGAAAAAAAACTGGTTGGCTTGTTTTAGACCTTGTTCTATCCAAGGAGAGGTTAACATATTTTAATATACAGTGCAGGTAAAGTAGTTTTTCTGTGAGGGTCACTTGGTTCAGAAGAACAAATGCAGACAGCACAACTTGCTGGGTCAAGTCAGTGGATACTTTTGGTGCAAAGCACAGGTTTGTCTTCAGAACAACCTTGCCCCTCTGAACATTGATGACAAAGGTTAGCTAGCTATATTCTTGGATATGTCAGTAAATAAAGGTCTGGCTCCCAATATCCATGATCTAAAGCACTCCGAACTAATCAAAAGGAAGTATCCTCAGTGCTGCTGCAACAGTGTTAAGAGGCGGTGAGGCAAGACTAGGTCACTATTGGAAACAGACCATTCATGAATACCTTGATCACTGTGTGAAAAAATGATCTGTTCATTGCAATGTCATCTTCAGCAACAACAACAAAATCCCTGACAGACGAACTCTGGCAAATTAGTATTTTAGGTCTGGCTCTGTAATGTGCACTAAGTATGGAAGACTTTGTGACCCTTAATCAGAGTAGTCAAATTTGGGCATCCCAGAATGCAAACACCTTCCTTCCAAAGTAGTGGTTTCCCATGCTGACTGTCCCCTGTTCGCTATATGGATGAGTCTGACATTCATGAGAATGTCTACAGAACAAAACTCTGCACCCTCAGCATCTAGGCAGTCAGCTGACATGAGGTGGATTTGTGGCGCAACAATGCACCTTGAATGTGAATGGTTTGTCTGACATTTTCTACAGGACCATGAACCAGTGTGTACCGGCTCATGCCAGAACAAATATGATGATTTTACAGTCCCATACACTTTTCAGAAGCAGGTGGACAAATGATGAATGTGCCACGCCATGTTCTTAAAAATTATTCACAGTCCCATTATACCACCAGCTGCTGGCAAGGTAAGGGTATTTGGAGCCCTGCTGAATCACAAAGGGATCTGCATCCGGACCACTCAATCACATCAAGCCCAGCTGCTTGATGTCAAACTCGCATTCACGGCAAACCACCTTGTCTCTGCTTGGTCATTGTTGAGGCTAGGCAAGTGCTCTGCTGTCAAACAGAGGCCCAGCCTTGGTACTCCATGCAAGAGAAGCTGCAACTCTTTCCCCCTTTGCTTCTGAACATAAGATTCAGGATCGATGTTTAAATCAGGACTTAATGACTAACTGATGTGAGGAACAGAAACATTTAGAGTTATCCATACTTCCCCGAACTCGAACGCAATGAGCAATCTTTTATACTTGAGAGACTACTTGCGGGGGTGTTGGGAAATACTTTTTGCATTTGCAGGACCTGGCCATCTCTGCAGGGTCACCCCAGATTTTTGCCTTCCTCTGTTTTCCTTTGCTAAATTCATTTTTGTTGGCATTTAGGACAAAGTGCACTTTAACTCTGAAAATCAGGGTTATCAATGGTGAAATTGGGGTACACCAGATTTGTACATTTAATTTACTTGTAGTACCATCTACTAGGAACTTACATGTACCCAGGGCCTGTACATTAAATGCTACTAGAGGGCTGCAGCACTCATTGCGCCATCCACTAAAAGTAGCCTTTTAAAACATGTTTCAGGCCTGCAACCGCAAGCTGTGGTGCAGTTTTAAATTACGATTTCGAACTCCCTAACCCTTTTTTTTTTATACTAACATGTCGTCCCTAAGGCAGGCCCTAAAAGCTCAAATGGCAGGGTGCATAGTATTTCAAATATAAGACATTTGGATTTTACACGTCCTGGCAGTGAAAAACTCCTAGAGTCGTAAAGCTGTCTCTCATAGACTAACACTGGAGCATTGCTATTTATGTGAACTACGAATATAGATAACCCAAGCCCACCATGTATGAAAAGAAATGAGTGACCAATTTCCGATCTATGAGGATGTCAATTTTTGATTTTTTAATTCCGTAGAGATGAGATTGGAATTCGTGAAATGTAAGAACAATGTCTTATCTATAAGTAAAATAACCTTAGTGGAGTCAAGGGATTTTTCTTTTTTTTTAGCTCAAGGGTTCGAAGTTGGACATTGAAAGGATTTAAATGATATGGTAGGGTGAAATGAGCTTTTGCTTCAAAATGAGCCAGTAGGCATGTGATGTAGATTTATTTAAAAGCCACCAAACTCTACGAGAAGCAAGGAAGGTGGTCTGAAAATTCAACCACTTGGAGAGTTTACATCCACCGTCCTTATGTTTTAATCTAATTTTTTTTAAAAAAAAATTTAATAAGAGATTCTGGGTTTTATTGTCGGTTCCCAAGTATGATAAAATACTTTTATCAATGAAGGAGAAGAAATTGTTAGACAGGTGGATGGGTAGCATACATGAAAAAGTTGATTAAGGTGTAGCCATCATTTTTATTGCCTTGATTCTGCCATGAAATACGCCTGAGGAATTTTAGCATCCTCAGGTAATATCAGAATGTCAGTGTCAACTGATGTTTTAATATGAATTGAGTTGAAACAGAAGGCTTGCGTGTCAGTTGAGTTGTTTAGTGCTGCAGTAATGCGTTAATTACTAATAAAAATAGAGGGGAAAGCTGGAAGACCCTGCCTAGTGTTGTGTCTCAGAATAAAGGGCTGGAACAACGACCTATTGATTCTTAATCTGGTAACCAGGTTGGTATATGGGGACACCACCATTTTTATGAAATATGGGCCCAAATTGTGGTTATGAAAGACCACTTCTAGATAAGGCCATGTTACCTTATCAAACGCCTTTTCAAAGTCTAAAGCCACAGCTATGGCAGGAGTGTTAATGCGGAGAGTTTTGTTTAAGATATGGCAGAATGTGAAAGTATTATCACTTGCCAAGCTACCCTTCGAAAAGCCTGATTGAGATTTATGGAAATTTCCGAAAACACTTGAGACGCCCTTGGTTTTGGATCTGATGTACCCATCTGAATTTTTAACGAAGGTAATCAGACCTATCTGCCTCGTTGAGGTAAATTCGTTTTTTGGATTTTTAGGCATGAACTTAAAGATAGGCTTGTTTACGAATAATTTTATTGTATTCATACTTCAACCATATGAACGTGTCTAGGAGTGTAGATTTTTTTTTTGTATTTCGGTTAATTTGATTTCTTTATTGAGAACAGAAAGAGAACATTTGATCTGTTTTTTTTCTTTTAGGCATCTTGCTTATTTTAAAACTCCTGATATAGCATTTTAAGTCCAATAGTGTAACAAGTGACATGACTGATACTTGTGAATAAAGAACTTTAAGTTTTAATATATATGCTCCACATCAGTTATGTTCTCTAAGAGCTCTGAATTTAGACACCAAGAATAATTTCTCACAAGATAAAGGACATTTTTTTAAGTTATGGAAATAGCAACGTAAGCGGAAAGAACTATTGGTTTAATCATTTGATCCCCAATTGTCTGTAGTGGTGTAGAATCTACAAGCAAGTTATCAATTCGCGAATGGCTGAGGTGAGGTAGAGAAAGAAGGTAAAGCCATTTGCATCTGACTTAAGAAATGTCCGTGCATCATTAAGTCTGAGTACAGCAAAGACTGAGAATGGCCTTGTGTGATGATGCAGGTGGTCGAAAAGTTGAGTTTGAGTGTCTATTGAGAATTGGGTTTATAGGAAGAATAACATAGCCAACACAAATAATGGAGGCATTGGGTGGTATGTAAGGGAAATTTTAAAGTTTAGAGATTTTCTAAATGTGAGCTGTCATCACTGGGATTGTAAATATTTAATGCATATAGCTGAACCGGCCTTCATTATCCTGCTCACAGGTTATTATTGTATGGTCAGAGTTTCTGGAGATGAGGGTGATGACTCCATTCTTTTTCTACAGAAGCCCTGGAGCCGAAAATACCAATCACCCATCCTGTCCTCATGGATAGTGCCTCCACATAAGATTTTTTTTTCCCTGTAAAAAGACGTTCTCACTTTAGCTTGCAACAATAATCTCAAATTTTCCATCTCTTGACCTGGTTATATTCAGGCCCTTTGTATTAAGGCAAGCACTGCCATGCAGTATAAAGGGTGTGATATGCTGATGTCAGGGGCAGGGGGGCTGAGGGGGTTAAAAGTGAAGTAAACACTTGGCCATGAGTCAGAGGTGCTGGAGTAAATAGCCAACAATGAGGTGAGCAAAAAAATGAAGAAAAAAAAAGAGGGTGAGGGAAAGGTTATCTATGAAACAAAGAGGGAAGCGGGAAACACAAGAAGGGTCACGGAGATGAAGATGTAGAGAACAGAAAACCACAAATGCTACTCATTACAGGCATTCTCAGAGATGAGATCTTCAAAATGGAGCACTGGAGGAGACCTCAGCAAGAGATAAATGTGAAGTAAACATCAGAAAGGCAGCAAGAACAGCTGTAAGAACCTTTACCAAAAACCCATTATATTAAACCTGGGAAAGCGTTAACTTGTTTGGGCTACGCCCTTGCTACTATTTAGGCAATTCATGTGCCATAATGTCAGCCGTCTTATCTAGGGCAGAGTTCCAATTAGTAGACATCTTCACCTTGTTGCAACACCAGCCAACTTGGATTGGGCTATCTTTTAATACACAGGCAATCTTTATCGTCAGTCATTTTGGATTGGCCTGCATATTAGAAGTATCGTTGCTTATAAGCAGTTGTGTACATTGACAGTCTTGATCTGCCAGCTTTATTACTTCATCCTTTACTGCTATTACTCACGTTTAAAGACGACTTCTTCTCATCACTTAGTGCAAATCACACCATTCTTATAGCATTCTAAAACAACAACTCTAGGGTGGAAGTAATGGATACATACCTTCCAAAATGTACTAGTTGCCACAGATGGTGATGATTTTTAACCTAAATGCAAAGCAGCATTACTTTTAAGCCACCTTGGTCAACAGTGCAATGTTTTGACAATCTTCCTGTTGTGAACGCTCCATCTGGATTATCCAGAGACTGGGACAATTATGGTGAAGCCATTGCCAGGCTTCCAAGGAAATTTTCTGAAGCACCAAGGCCCTCTGGTGGTACTGGCGGCCAAACCGCTGATGTCATAATATGGCAGTCTTTACCGCCAGGCCAGCGGAGGTAAGACTGCCACACTCGCAATGAGGGCCTAAGAGTTCTTTTGGAACACTTCAATTTCTTCAAAAGGAAGCAGTGCCCAGAGGAAACTGCAGAGTACATTTTATCACTCATCCATTTAGCCCCTACATGCAATTTTGGAATTGCTTTTGATGTGTACATTAGAGACCAATTTGTCTATAGTTGTGTTTCACAATAAAATAGTTTTATGTTGTAGAAATCCAAATTTTACAGAGGTCAGACATTGTGAAAAGCATTGAATGTTCCATTATTGTATTTTAAGTAGGCTCAAGAATACAATAGGTCTTCTACCACAGTGGTAAATACTATCCATACTATTGACACCATTTCTATGAAAAACAGAGGTAGTACAATGCTTCAAGAGCATCAAATACTAAATGATTTAGGTGTGGTTCTAGGAATCACATCGTTATTAACAGTTTTCCAGCTCAAGGCAAATACTTACTTGCAAAAACAAAAGAAAAAAAAAAGTGACATTCTCAGCATCTGCAGAAGTTCCAAAGAATCGGTGAAGATCAATAGTTTGGATACTGCTTTAGAGCGCTGTTCTGTTGATTTGTCTGATTTAGGGCTCACCTTAGAGGTTGCCACTGATCTTAAATTAAAAACCGATTATGTGAAGTCACCCTTAGCTCTAACCTCACTCTAAACATGCCAGCTTCAATTACCATCATTTCTTTACCTTTAACCTTTCAACAGTGGGGGGCAGACCATTGCCTCACAGCTCCGGATGTTCACCTCAAGGCAAACAAATAGCAGGACACAGTCATGCCTGGCTATTTTACAGACAGCCTAATGTGTATTGGATCAGACTATCACCACCAAAATATTTGTAGCCAAGATCTTGCCAAGTGAAGTATCATGCTCGTACCTATTGCTGAGTCACCAGTAAGGGTTGCAGATGCTTCTATTTTACTTGCTGATCACATCACTTCTGGAAATTTGTCAAGCATATGTGAATCGGACAACTTCAATGAGAAAACTTGGGTTATCAACAAATGCATTCACAAAATCAGATTAAACAAAAGTGCCATTCCTGTAGTACAACACCAGTTCCATTGAGTGTTAGGGAACAGAGCACATAATTGCTTGATCATCAGGTTGCTGATGGCATCGTCCAACCCACCAACACAGCGGAATAAGTCAGCCCACTTGTTATTGTGCACAAGAAGTCAGGAGAGATTCACCTCAGTGCTGATTTTCGCACAATTAACAAAACTATATTCACTGTCACAGACTATCCAAAATGCATGAGCTCCTAGCTAACTTAGGAGAAGCTATCTCCTTCACCCTGTTTGGCCTAAGGCAGCCAACCACCAAATTTCCTGTGCGGTACACACTTTGATCTCTACACCGATCACAAACTACTGTTCCATCCACCTAATGGTAGGGCTGGTAAAGCTTCTGCTAGACTGGTAAGACTGCTTTCATGGTTGCAAGAGTTTTGCTTCACACTCAAATACATACCTGTTGGCAAATAATTCAGAGCTGACTGCCTAGACAGGATGCCTGTACTGATATCACTGCTGATGAAGCAGAACGTGGTTTGGCTTGTGAGTTATATTTGTGAAGATAAATGTATTGTTAGTTATCATTTATGCCATCATCAAGTCAGTTTATAGATATATGAAACGGGGCTGGCCTAAAGAGAGAAATGTGGAACCTGCATTAAGGCCTTTCACTCAAGTAGCCAAAGAGGTGTCAGTCCAAAATGGTATTTTATTATGCCATGATGTATGTGTGCCATCTCTCCCCCTGCCACTCGCCCACCGTCTCCAGCAGAGAAGCAATGACCAAGGAAGCTCATTCTGGGCATTTGGATATTAATTCTACTTGCATAGTACTAGAACAGTTTTACTGGTGGCTGTCCACGGACACCCACGTTTCCAAATACATTGATAATTTTACCACCTATTAGCTTTTGGACAAGCTTTGGAAGACTAAAGAAATTCTATTCATATGGCCCCTTTACCTTCCAATGTTTGGACACAACTTGCATTAGACTTTGCCTTTTCCTTTGAACTTCTTCCCATGCACAAGAGGTACAACCTGGTGCTAGTAGATTACTTATCTAAATGGGTGTTTTAATTCACATCAGTACCCAGCACTAATGCTATGGTTAATTTTTTTTATATTAGCATTTGTTCACCAACATCCACAACGTTCACTCTGTCTGAGATGTTCTGGAACCTAGGAGGCTATTGGGTTCAAGCTGTCAAACAATCTGAGAATACAAGTATCCCACAGTGTTCTCTCAATCTGCGATCGTGAATCATGGTGTCTTTCTCAGCTAAGGACCATTTGTGTGTCACCTGGAGCCAGCACTTAACCATCGGCGAGTGGGGAGCTTTCCAGTTCATGGCAACCAATCTCCTGAAGAGGAATAGAGCTATTTGAACTAGCTTTAAATAGTGTTTAATGTGCTTTAGGCAGTGTGTGATCTCAAAAAGACAGAGGAGTGGGTCAGGTGGCAGCTGGGCATCTATCACTGTCGATCTAGGTTTCATCACCTCCACCCATGTGTGCATCAATGGTGGGCATTCCCATACCATGTGTATTAACGCAGAGTTAACGTGGCCACAGCCCAGGCACACCAGGGTTCTTACCTGAAACATTTTGTGCAGGCGATGTTGTGTGACATAGGTTTGATGCAGGTATTTAAATTGTGTGAATTTTAGACTAGCGTTGAGCAACAGTCGCTTCATCTGCTCCAAGGCCATGGTCCATTGTTTAGTGGACGATAATTGTGCCTAGGCAGTCTTCCCACTTAGGCTTCTTTCGAGATCACTCTTCGGCCCAGGCTATGTGTTAACAGACACTGAAAGCCTAGATGTGGTCTGCACCCTCCCCCACCCCCCCCTCGAACCCGTACATCACAGATTACCACCACAATCTCATTATATGTAAGAAAAAGGCCTGCGCCGAGCTCAAAGTTCCTGCAATCCCTGAAAGGAGAGCAGAGCACCATCATTGTACAGGTCACCCCAAGTGGACAAGTCCAACTTCTGTAAGATCATGTACTCCTTGCAAAGTCTTCATGGCTGGCACACTCCGCAAGGGCAACAGCAGTGCATATGGAGTCCAGGCGTGTCTGTGTTGCAAGTAACAGAACCAGACAAGCTTGGCACCCGTGTGAGTCTACCTAATCCCCTGGCAGGTCTGCTCGGGGAAAGCTGCCACTAAAGCACATCTGCACCTTCCAGATCAGTCCGAATCACTATGCTCGCCGCTGTTCCAGTTCCGACCAGCCAACACATAGGCCATTGCAGCTGAGCTGCTCGAAAATTCAATTATTGGTCTGGGACCCCAAGACCCCCATCAAGCATAGGAAGCTGAAGCATGGAGATGGAAACCTATTTTCGTGCAGGACCCCAGAGAAGTTCAGAGTCCGAAAGAAGGATGTGGGCAGTATCACTGGCACAGCAGCAAAGAAGTATAGTAGCTTCAAGGGAACTAGCATCTTTGCTACTACCACCCTTCCCATGGGCTAACGAGGTAGTCCGGTCCAAAAGTGTATTGACTGGCGGATCGAAGCCAGAGCCCTTCCATGATTGCCAACACGTACGTCTCTAGCTGTGTCATAAATGTTCACACCGAGGTAGTGAAAGGTTTTGAAGCACCATAGGAGGCACCCTTCATCCAGTACCTCTCAATGTTCTGGTTCAATTCTGCACAAGAGAAGGATGCAGGATTTACTCCAATTTACTTTGAGGCCAGTTATCTCTCAAAAGCGATCAAGCAGATTATAAAAAGCTGGCAATGAGGGGGTGTGGTCCCTTAGGTATAGCAACACAATCTCCATGTAGGACAGCATGCCAGTCCACACTCGCCCTGATACGGGCCCCTCTTTCGCACCATGATGGCAAGTGGCTCCATAGTCAGCGCAAACAGCACCTTAGATAGGGAACACCCTTGACAGGTCCCTCTATTTATGGAGAAGATTTTCGAGATCTGATGACCAGTATGGCCCCATGCCTGTGGGGCAGTGTATAGAAGTTTGACCCAACCCAGGAAGTAGAGCCCCATCCCAAAGGCCTCCAAGCACCTGCTGCAGATCGGGTTAACTCAGTGTATCAAATGCCTTTTCAAAGTCCGGGGAGACCACCACCGGAAGGCTTGTCTCCTTCCATACCGCATCCATAATATGGCACAGGCGCAGGATATTGTAACGTGTTACCCTCTGGGGTACAAACCTGCATTGGTCTGAATGAACCAGGGAGCTAATTATCAGAAGCAGCCTATTAGCCAGGACCTTACTCAAGGTTTTACAGTCAATGTTTAACAGTTAGAATGGCAGGTAGGAACTCATTTCAAGGAGGTTCCTACTCAGCTACGGCAACACCACTATGAGGGCTTTGAGTAAGGATCCCAGCAAGAAATCCTGATGGTTTGCCTCTTGATATACTTCCAATAACCGAGTAGCAACGGTGGCCCTAGAAGTCCCATACTATGCCACGGGCAAGCCATCCGTGCCAGGGGTTTTACCTTGTGCTATTTCATTAATTGCTAGGATGATCTCTATCTGGAGAGCTTGTTCCAGGAATGGAAATTGCAAGCTAGGGAGTGTTACTGTTTGTGGGTAATCCTGCATTGCCCTAAAGAAACCCCCTTAGGGGAAGAGTGTAACTGCTCATAATACTGTGCAAGCACCTCATTGGTGTTGACCTGAGTATTCCGTATGCGGCCAGCACTATCATGTTTGGTGTCTGTTAAAGTTCTGGGGGGTTTCCGTCCACAGTAGCCTTGCCAGTGTGCAACTCGGCTTATCACCATCGGCCAGATAAGATTTGTAATCTAAACCAGACACACTACACTTCCTCTTGGTGCTGGCGATGTAGGGCTGTCGGGGAGGGTGTCAGGTGTCGACACACCGCCTTTAGCTTAGCGGCCCACAGTGGGGTCTCTAAGGTCATCACACTACAGGTATGAGTCTATTGCCACTGCATGGAGAGCTAGGTAAAGTGCCCCCCCCTCATGACCACTTTCAGGGCATCCCATTCAAGCCCTTGAGAGTCCACAGATCCCACGTTAACCTCAAAGTACCTGGGAATATGTGAAGCTATGAAAGCTCTGCATGTCGCGTCTTGTAGGGCCTCCGTTCAAAGCCGCCACATCAGAATACGGGCCTGTAACCCTACCATCCCCCCCCCCTCCAAATTGAAATGCAACGCAAAGTGGATTGTGATCTGAGAGGGTCTTAGCAAGGTACTTGAAGCTACGGACAAGGGGTAGCAGTTCGAATTTCAGAAAAAGTAATCCTATCGAGTATAAACCTGATGCCCTGGAGCCTAATAAGAGTACTCTGCCTCCCCAGGCTGTTCCAAGTGCCAGACATTATGTAGATTGGGCAACTTAGACCATTGTTTTAAAACATTTTGTTGCCTGGATTACCAAGGTACCAGGGAGCAGTGGTACTGATCGATCCGGGTCAGTGTTGTGTGCAATTTAAGTCCAAATCCAAAAGCATGGTCTGGGAGACAGTGTTTAGGATAGTGCCCTGTGAGGTGTTGGGTGGATAGAGAGACAACGGAGAAGGGGGGCCCATTCAAGTTCCCTTTGAGAATTACAGAGTGCCCCTCCCTATCAGCCAAGACTCTAGTCTTGACAAATGGAACCTCAGGGGTGACCCAGACAAGAACTCCTCTTCCATAGGCCGAATAACCAAAACAATCAACCTGTCCACTCTACCTCTTAGCCACGTTATTAAGCTCACCCATAGTCAAGTAAGTTTCTTGTAAGCAGGTGAAATGAATATGTCTAAGGTAGCTGTAAATCCTATGTCCGTGGGATGGTGTCGCCATATCACAGATATTCCACGTTAAAGCAGTACATTCAGCAGCCATAGTATAAAACATATCTTGACATCCCCTGGAACCATACAACCCCTGTGCTTCTTCCCCCCCCCCCCCCCCCCAAAGTCTGCCACCTGTCCAGCCAGCCAGCCAGAAAAAAACAACAACCCAACAATTTTGTATAAAGACTCCCCTACCCCAGGCCTGGGTGCCTTACGGTTCCATGCCACAACCCTTGAACAGTTGAACTGGCACGTAGTAGATGCCTTCAACAGTATCTTGTCCATGCGGAATACTTGGTCTGGGACTGGCCAAGTGAGGCCGGAAGGACTGTGGAAGTGTCCCTGCTCAATGTATCTGTGATTGTGCCTAGGTCGGATAATGTTCCATCCAGCCCCTTCAGTACATGCAGCTTATTTCATAGTGGCCATCAACAAAATAGAGAACCAACCTCGCCTGGACATTCACTCAGCAGTCAGGAGGGTCCACCGCATAGGTCATTCATCAGCTGTGGTTTATTTGTTGAGCCTCAATGGATATCGATCATAATTGAGGATGGGTTGCCTGTATCCAATCTGGACTCCGAGAGGACTTCCAGTGCCGAGGCGGGCTAGAAACTGTAGTGCTCCGGTTCTTGAGCGGCTGAGCACAGCGCACCCGATGTGATCAGGGCTGCAGGGGGTGAGAACTAGTAATGAGTAGGCAAGGAGCTTCCCTTAGAGATTATCTGCTGTGTGTGGTGTAATCACTGGACCCCTAGTGGTGTCTGTAGAGGAGGCGTGGGAGCTCTCTGCATCAGAGCCAGAGGCCGATTTGCCTTCTTGTAGCACTATGAAGGGGTTAGTAGTGTGCTGGGAGGTCTCCTGCAGGGCCCTAACTCGTCCCTTCGCCGCCTGAGGCCTAGTGAATTTAGCACTAGACAGTTTGCATCTACAGCAGTGTGGACAGGGAGTTAGCCATTCTCCCACCACGGCATCGTCCTGTTGGGGCTGGGCCATACCCTTGTCATGGAGCCACATCCAGACATCCTCCAGTAGGTAAAAATGTGGGTCTTCTTGCCATCAACCACTCGCAGCTTTGCAGGGAACAATAGAGCATATCTAATGTTGTTGTTGATGCAGAGACACTGCTTGACTTGACGTAGGAGTTCAGTGCGCAACGCACATCCGCTATGAAGTCTGGGTAGGCAGTCATGGAGGCGTCCTCATACTTACAGGGCCCTTAGGCTCGGAAACGGAGTATCAAGTCACAGGTCCTGGTAATTGAGGAGGCAGGTAATAAGGGGCCCGGGTGGGGCTCACAGGAGGTAAGGGGCAGGCGGTCTGCCCCGGATTCTGTGCCCCCATTTGATCAAGAAGAATTTTGGAACTTTGTCCATCAACACTGTGGCCATCAGCCATTGTTCAATAAAAAGTTATGGACTTGGGCCCATGTAGAGGGCCCATGTAGCTGATATTATTCCGCTTCAAATGCCCCTTCTTCGTCTTCCGCCCTACTATGTAGGGACGTCACCTCTGCGTTCAGACTAGGGACGACTCGTTTTTTTCCACCCTATCAGTTAACTCGCGCTGATCGGCTCACAGGAGATTCACATCTTGTGACACTATCAATTTTTCTTTCTGGTGATGGCTTAGTTTCTAAAATGGGTAGAATGTGTGTGGACGGTGGCTTCCAGTTGCTGGAGGGTAGTTGTGATGCTGCTTATGGGTTGCGGCAGAAGCATAGTCTCTTCACGGTGGAGGAGGGAGGGTATCAGTTTTGAGTTTCACCATCATGCTAGGAGGTGATATGTTGTGTCATCATAAGCAGTCACACAGGATCAAAAAACAAAGACCCACAGTAGAATTCTCAGCCAAGAAGCACTGCCTCATACACCTTGTAGTAACTGCACTGATGTGGCCGCCAAGCAATCCCAGGATACAGGCATGATAGTAATCTGTGCATCCCAGAAAGAGGAAGTGGGGGGGAGGGTCTATACCTGCAGATCTCAAACATGGATGTGGCAGAGGTGGTGTTTGGTCAACCTTACTCTTGTGTAGGAGGAAAAGAAAATTGAATGCCAGGAAGAGGAACGTCAGTGATGTTACTAATGACGTCAATGCTCTTGATAGCTCCAGTCATGGGATACTGTTTCATCAAAATCTAGTATTGTACCACACAGGTCAGGTTCAGGCCACCATACAATGTACTACTTCCTGTCCCATGAGTCATTTACCAGTAAGGGTTACCAACAATACATCACCTAAACGCTCTAAATTCAGTGCTGGCCCCAGTCTAAAACACTCCCGGCACAACACATTTATGTTCTGCTCAGGGTCTGTGTAATGCGTACATGGTTAGCAGCTTCAAGAATTTCAATTTTATTTAACTTGTGCTTCCCCCATGCCTACTTGCTTTTGTTTATTTTGTTATAAGGGTAAAGGTGATGTACCAACATGTAATGGCTTGCTGTGTTTTGATTTACATTCCACACGCCAGCAAAGTTTTCTTCATGGAGTCCCTGCCAACCACTATGGCAGCTGACTCTGAACATCCATCAAAAAAAACTTCAGCTGGTCGTGGGTTACTTATTTCAGGAAATAAATCTTCGAAAAAGTTCACCTGCTGCTCTCCGTCTCTACACTACACAGCAGCTGCCATGCATGGTTTGAGAGGTGAAGAGGGGACATGGCATGCATGAGGAGATTGTGGGCATGCATGCCTGGCCGATAAGTACACTCATACATTGGATCAACTGATGAGTGAGCACAATATGAATGACAATATGGGATCTAAGTGAAAAGAGTGGGAGATCTTAAAGGGCATTATTGTGCTTGTGATGCTGGTGCGATTTCTACTAGGTGGCAATATATTGTTAATAGCTGGGTACCTTTGATACTTTCCTAAATGGTATCAAGCAGAAACTCAAAAATATGAACTCCGGTCCAGAATACATACCTATCCCACATAGTATCAAAAGCTATTCAGTGTATTTTAGGTTACCAAATTGTTTAAAAAGAAATAATCTTTTTCAAAATGAAGATTCAAATTAAAACTATACCTAAAGAGAGTCAGCACAGAATCCTCTCCAAAAAAAGATGCATTTTCTTCATCAACACATAGGATATCTGCTTTGTTTTTAATTGGAGGGCTGGCAGCTTCTTCATCCAATAGAACCAACAAGGCCTTTACTGTATCACGCCCACAAGATGCTGTGCCATGGTTTATGGCATGTACTTTTGGCTGAAAAACACAAAATGTGTTACTTTAGGATGCACCATTACCAAAACAACACACTAGCATTTTGGCTGGGTTTGCCCTACAGAAACACAACATACTTATACATCATCATTCAGGGTATGCGACACAGTTGTGAGAAAAGGCAAGAACTAAGGAGAAACAAAAAAAATAATTATAAAAAAAGAAAACTGTTGGAAGTGCCAAAACCCAGCGATGGAAAGGTCTAAAAGCAGAGAGTCTAGTCACACATTCAGACTCAGAAAACATCTTTTGGAAACAGTGTAGCAGATACTCAGTCTGGAAAAAAAATAGATAAAATGTCTACATCAAAAACCAAGAGTCCACAATGGCGATCAGTACAAAGGAAGGGTGGTAGAGAGGGCCAGTGTTCAAAAGCTGTGGTTCGGTTATTTACCATCAGAATGTTTGTCATTAAAAACGCTGTTGCGTAGAGGTAGCTAAGGGTCAGACCACAGTCAAATCACTTCTGTGAAGTCATCCTAGTTGGATCATTAACATGCCAGGTTGCAAAAACCTATTCTATCCTTTATTGAGTGATTTAGAAAGATGATTTCCTGAACTTTGTGTACACTGTGCAGAACTGAAAATCATTCGCATGGCAATAACAACCTGCTATCCAATTTTGTAAGGATCTTATTAAAAAAAAGGCTATAGAAGTGTAAATCAGAAGGACTTTGGGCAGATGTTTTCGGAGACCCATGCTGTTAAACTTCTAGCTGTAGCGAGGAGGTAATTAAACTGTGTGAAGACAATCACATTTCTGCCAAGAGCTTAACTCCAATCTATGGACACCACCATGAACATTGAGATAAAGAGAATGTAGGAAAGTACCATCTTTCTTGGCATGTTACCCCCATTTTTACCTGTAGGTCAGTATGCGTTTGCATGTCTCACTGGGATCTTGCTGGCCAGGGCCCCAGGGCTCATAGTTTGTGGCCTAATGTGTGTGTTGTCAGTAGTGCTTAACTGTGTCACTGAGGCTCTGCTAACCAGAACCTCAGTGCTTATACTCTCTCTGCTTTTACATTTGTCACTATAGGCTAGTGACTTCAGTTACCAATTTCAATTGGCACACTGGACTCCCCTTATAAGGGTTCTAGGAGATCCTTATAGGATGCAGCATTTCTTTTGCCACCCATAAGGATCTCAGACAAACCCTTTCAGAGGACTGCGACTGCAGCCTGCGTGAAATAGTGCATACAGTATTTCACAGCCATTTTCACTGCACTTAAGTGACTTATAAGTCACCTATAGGTCTAACCTTCATTTACTGAAGGCTAGGCACAAAGTTACTAAGTTTGAGGGCACCCTTGCACTAGCAAAGGTGCCCCCATGCAGTACAGTAACCATTTTCCAATATCTTATGCTCACCTCTGTCCATCTGAATTTCCAATCGCACTCTACATCACACACCAGAGAACTATGTAAGTATTGTATCCTACACAAAATCACCTGCACCATTCTACTCCCTAGCTTGTACAGTACTTTGCCTATTTTCCTCTGTTAGTATTTTGAATTATGAAGGGAATCAATGAATAAATGTCTTACGATGACACAGGGGCAATACTTTAGAAGAGTGACCTGAAACCATGACAAGCTAATGAGAGAACACAGGGATTCTAAATACATGGCTACAGTGAGTAGAAAAAAAAGGGAAGTTACATAGCTGAGATGTATCCTTTCACCAAGTGGAATGAGACATCATGAAACAGGAATTCCATGCTGGTACAGCATTAGCCTTCACCTGCCCGGCTCTGCAATAGGTCTAGTGTTTGGTACCAGGTGTCCACCTTAATTCCTTGATCCTTGCAGTCACAACAGTTACCTTATAGGTCTCAATAAAATTCTTCACTGAGGCTAAACAAGGTGTTGCAATGCAAGGACAAAGAAGACCTATGTCCAGCTCCCTTTTATTGATTTATTACGAGAGGTCATTATCATCACAGCCAGAAAGCAATGAGGTGGAAACTCTGTCCTTTTGGCGTCAGGTAGAAAACATCATTTAAAACATTCTAGAAGGCTTTAAAGTCTTATTTTAGTGTAATCGTCTCCATTCATTTGTATGACTAAGTTTGCTGGTACTGACTTGAATAAACACCAAGAGATGCATTTCAAATGGTGCACTATACAAGTGTCCTAAAATCAACTGTTGCAGGGTAATTTGCACCCTCAGTTAAGGGCAACTGCAAGTCACCCTGCATTTACAGCTGGCAGTATCAAACTTTGTGATGAAAATCGATCACTCCATAATCATGTAGGGTATTTGGGGATGTGATTAAAAAAATGGGAGGAGTGAGTCCACCTCTCATCTCAGTCTGCCCAGAACTAGATTTCCTAGGTTTCTTAGTTCTGGGCAGACTAGGGTTCCTGAGACTCCTCTATAACTCATTCTGGGGGTCTTGGACTCAAGTGTTCAGACAATGCCATACAGATATGGACATGCATTTCACCCACGGTCAAATATCTTATCAGTTTCAAAAAGCAGGCAACAATGGTATGAGGTAATGCACATCCAGATTGTCTTGATAAAAATCTCTATCCTCGCATTCAATTAATAGGTGCTTCTACGTTACAACACACCTGTTGCCCTGATGTGTGTAACATCTAACCAGATAAACGGTTTAGATTACTAATATCAACAAAACAGAATGGAACACTCAAAAGTCACATATTAGAACAGTTTTATTTTACAGTACATTTAATAATGTACAGTTATTGTATCAGCAAAAGACAATCTAGTGGACCGTGAGGAAAACATCGTATTACATGGAATAAAATTGTGCATTAATATGCTTCATGAAGTAAGACAAACTGTAATCTGGATGTACATAAAGGTTGTAGTATTGATTAAGAGATTACTGGGTAGGTTGAAGAATCAGCCAACACTTGTTTCGTCCCAGAATTGAGATTTCTACAGGGCAAAAGTAAAAACACAATATGTATCTAAGGAATTAAACGATAAGTGCAGCCTGATATACTTTTCTAGGTGGCTTTTTGCGAAAGACTAAGTTACAAACACTTCTGTAAAGGAAGGTTGATAAAATCTTTTTGTGGACCTGGATGGTAGGTTTTATTCTATTTAGGTTGTTTATGGTATGTGAAAAGAACAGTCAAAAGCCTCGGTTAACTGAGTTAAATCGAAAAAGTTGGTACGGTTCCCGGAGTCATGCCCACATTTTCCTCGGCCGGTGAGTGGTGTCCGATTACAGCATGAAATCGTTTCTTGCGAAAAACTATCAGAATGCACTGGTACCGTGCAACTAGATTTTTCACGCATTGTCCCTGGGCGTCTAATTCAACCAGACTGCAGATCCGAGGTGCCCCATCCGGAAAGTGACGCATAGCTGTCTTACAAGGGAGAAAAACGATGCATTGACAAGCCGGGTGGACAAGGAAGCGACGCGCGAGCTCACTTATGAGTAATGAATCGACGTATAGCTGACTTTTCCAACGCACGCTCACCCGTGTGGCTTTATGTTTATGCTAACCAGGTACCTTGGGTAACAACAGCATTCTCACTGTTTTCTAAAGATTAAGACTCTTATTCTTTTGAAAATTCATATCTTTACCTGTGTATGTTGGATTTGTTTTGGTCTTGTTTGATTTAGATAAAAATTACCTATTTTCCTAAACTGGTGTGGTGTCCAGTTTGTAGTGTTTTCACGGTATTACTGTGTGTGTTGGTACGAATACTTCACACATTGCTTCTGAAGTTAAGCCTGCCTGCTTGTGCCAAGCTACCAAGGGGCGAGTGGGAGTTAATCAGGTGTGTTTCTCCTTTACCCTAACTAGAGTGAGTCAGGGGGCAACCTGACTGCCAACCCTAGACCCCATTTCTAACATTGGTGACCAGCGGTAAGGATTTGAACTTGTATTTGTACTTGACATACAGTGATTACAGGGTGGTCAGAAGCCCCTGGAGCCTGAAACAGTGGCCCAGTGAACCGCCAAAAAGAAGAAGGGCAAGGGGCGCGGGAACCTGGCCCCAGAAGTTCAACTGGTCCGGGAGGAGGCAGAGCCTCAGGATGACACCCCAGAGCCTACAGGTGAACAAGTGGCTGAGCTACGGAGGTTCCTGAGCTGTCACAGTGGCAGCAGGAAGGGGGATTCACCAGGGAGGCATTCTGTGAGTTGCAGAGGACATGTCCTACTCTAGTGGGTTTGCGGCAGCAGGCTGCAGACCAGGCGGCTGGTAAGGAGTCCGGATCTCATCTGATTTATTGGGAGGACGGCCTCCTCTATAGTGAGCTTAAGGTTGCTGAGCCTGGGTCAGCACGTGTGCAGGTGGTTCCCCAGTGCTTCAGAGCCTTCCTACTGGGTCTGGCGCATGATGTGCCTTTAGCTGGACATTTGGGCCAGGCCAAGACTTTGGAACAGCTTGTCACCCACTTTTACTGGCCCCTAATGCGCAGGCACTTAGATGCTCATTGCCGGTCTTGCCAGATTGGTCAGACAGGTGGCAAGAATGGAAGAAATGTAAGGCTCCCCTCCAACCTTTTCCAGTGTTGGTACCCCCTTTGAAAGGGTCAGTATTGACATTGTGGGGCTTCCGGATCCCAAGACAGCCATGGGCAACAGATTCATCCTGGTGTTGGTGGACCATGCCAGCCAGTACCCAGAAGCTATTCCTAGGAGATCAATCTCTTCGCCTGAGGTGGGTCGTGCATCGATGGGTGTTTTTACCCAAATGGGTTATCCCAAGGAAGTAGTAACTGATAGGGATACTAACTTCATATCTACCTATATGAAGTCTCTGTGGAAGGAGTGTGGGGTAACTTATAAGTTCAGCACTCCTTACCACCCCCAAAGCAATGGTCTGGTTGAGAGATTCTAACGCACCTTAAAAAAGGCATGATCATGTGCCTGTCACAGCCCTTGAGGCGGAAGTGGGATGTCCTCTTCCATGCCTTCTGTTCACCTATAGGGAGGTGCCTCAAAAAGGGCTTGGATTCAGTCCTTTTGAGTTACTGTATGGCCATCCTGTCAGGGGACCTTTGAGTCTGGTGAAGGAGGGCTTAGAGAAAGCCTCCAGTGAACCTCCCCAGGATGTATTTAGCTACATGCTGGCCTTCAGAAACCAGACTGTTTCAGAACTCTTGTACAAGAGAGCCTGGAAGCAAGCCAGGCAGACATGAAACGGTGGTATGACCAGAATGCCACTCTGGTCGAGTTTCAGCCTGTGCAAAAAGTGTGGGTAATGGCACCGGTGGAGCCTAGGGCACTCCAGGACAGGTGAACTGGACCATCTGAGGTGGAGGAGCACAAGCGTGAAGTCACCTATCTGGTGAACCTGTGGACTCCCAGGAACTCCTTAAGGGTCCTCAATGTGAACCATCTCAAGCCACACTTTGTCACTAGGAGCATGGACAATTCTCTCCGATTGGATGATGGATGGAGGAAGAGAGTGAATCTCTTCCTAACCTCGTGTCTGCTGGAGCGAAAGGTGGGTCTGTGGAGGGAGTGAACCTCTAACCTCCCCCTCCTCCCACCCCCCCATGACCTCAGAACAACAGAGGGACTGTCACCAGGTATTGAGTCAGTTTGCCTCCCTGTTCTCCTTGATCCGCCGGGATCACACACACTTGTGGACACATGACGTGGACACTGGAGACAGTTCACCCATTAAACAGAAGGTTTACAGGGTGACTGATAAGGTCAGGATTAGCATCAAAGATGAGGTGTCTAAAATGTTATCCCTAGGGATAATTGAGCTTTCTAGCAGTCCTTGGGCCAGCCCTGTGGTCTTGGTCCCAAAGGCTGCTGCTCCTGGTGCCACCCCAGAACTCCAGTTGTGTGTGGAGTACCGGGGTCTCTATGCGGTCACTAAAACTGACGCACACCCCACCCCCTGAGCTGATTAGCTCATCGTTCGGTTGGGAGCTGCCAAATACCTCAGCACGTTTGATTTGACGTCTGGGTATTGGCAGATTGCTTTAACTGAGGGGGGCCAAGGAGAGGTCAGCATTTTCTACCCCAGATGGACACTTCCAGTTCAAAGTGATTCCATTTGGGATGGAAAATGCCCCTTCCACATTCCAGAGGTTGGTCAACAAGGTGTTCACTGGGCTGGATGACTCAGGGCAGCATACCTGGATGAAATTGCAGTGTTCAGTTCCACTTGGGAGGAACACTTGCAGCACCTCTTCAGAGTGTTGGAGGCCCTACAGAAGGAAGGCCTCACTATTAAGGCCAGTAAGTGCCAAATAGTGCAGTGTTCAGTGGAGTATTAGGGACACCAGGTAGGGAGTGGCCAGGTGGCACCCCTACATCCAAAAATTAGCACAATTCTAGCTTGGGTGCCTCCCAAGACCCAGATGGAGGTGAGGGCCCCTTTATGTCTCACTGGCTATTACAGGAGGTTCATTAAGGGATATGGCACCATTGTGCCCCCTTGAATGAGAAGACTTCCAAGAAGTGACGAAAGAAGTGATCTGGACAGAGGTTTGCCAGACCGCTTTTGATGCCCTGAAGGCTGCCATGTGCACAACACCTGTGCTGAAGGCACCAGACTACTCCAAGGAGTTTGTTGTGCAGATGCCTCAGAGCACTGTATGAAGCAGTACTCTCACAGCTTAATGAAGAGGGCTTAGATGGACCTGTAGCCTTCATTAGCAGGAGGTTACTTCCCAGGGAAAGTAAGGGGAGTGCAATAGTGTGAAGCTTTTGCTGTGGTCTGGGCACTGAAGAAGCTAAGACCCTACTTGTTAGGGACTCACTTCCGGGTTCAGACCGACCACAGGCCCCTCAGATGGTTAATGCAGATATGGGGTGAGAATCCAAAACTGTTGAGGTGGTCCATTTCCCTACAGGGGATGGACTTTAGGGTGGAACACCACCCTGGCACAGAACACGCCAATGCTGATGGTCTGTCCAGATTCTTCCACCTTAGTGATGATCTCCCATGAGGTTGGGTAGTTGCTCCCAACTTTCAGCTGGTGGGGGTGGGGGAGGTGGGGGTGGCGGGGAAGGGGGTACAGGTGTTAAGACTTGGAATCCTTGGTGTAGTCTCCCCTAACTTTTTGCATCTGTTCCCCAGGTTGCTGATGTGTGCTGGACTCCGTTTTTTATACTCTAGGTACTTTCCCACGTCTATCAAGTGCTAAAGTGCAAGTGCTCCTATGTAAAATGTATGTGTAATTGGCTTTCCTCAACTGGCATATCGGATTTACTAGTAAATCCCTAATACAGTGCGGTAGAGGTGCCCAGGGCCTGTAAATCAAATGCTACTAGTGGGCCTGCTGCAGTGGTTGTGCAAGGCACTCTTAAGGTAGCCCGTAGGTAGCCCCATGGGCAGGGTGCAGTGTATGTTTAAGGTAGGACATATACTAATGTTTTTTATATGTCCTAACAGTGAAATACTGACAAATCCGGTTTTCACTGGGCAGGGCCTATCTCTCTCATAGGTTAACATGGGGGCTGCCTTTAAATATTATTAAAGTGTAGATTTCCTTTGGGAGCAGATAGAAATCTGGAGTTTAGGGTCTCTGATCTCACAATTTGAAAATACATATTTTGGTAAGGGTTGTTTTTAGAATGTGTGTTTGAAAATGCCACTTTTAGAAAGTAGGCATTTTCTTGTTTAAACCATTCTGTGACCCTGCCACTTTGTGGATTCCCCGTCAGGCTCAGTTTGACAGTTGGTCTGTTTGCGAATCTCCTCTAAACAGTGACACAAAGGGCGCTGGGGTGTAGCCTGCATATCCTGATAAGCCATCTGTGCTGGGAGGGAGGAGAGGAGAGGGCACCCAGACCTGAAAGGGGTGTGCCTGCCCTCACACAATGCAGTCTCCAATCCCCTGTTGTGTGTCTGGGGCCTGGCCAAGGCAGGATCCTACAAAAAAAAAGAGACTTTCCTTTGAAATTTGCCTACTTCAAAAAGGGATATAAAGAGTGGACCAAAAACCCCTGAAAATTAGATCACTTTTGGAATCAAGAGAAACCTCTGCCAAGGAGAAGAGCTGAGGAGGAGTGCTGCCCCTGCCTGTGACTGTGCTTTGTTGTGCATTCCTGCTTGAGAAGAATCTCCAAGGGCTTGAACCGAGATTGCCTCCTGTTGTTGAAGTCTCAAGGCCATCAAAGACTGCCCCTGCCAGCACCTGGACTCTCTGCTTAGACTTCTGCCCTGCCAAGTGGTGCCCTATCCAGTCCCTGGGTCCTTGAAAGGTATTTGGCAGACAAGAACTGAAAATCCACGCACAGAAAGCCGTGGGGAGAAATTTTCAACTCACCTTCCACAAGGTGGCTGCTAAACGATGCGCCTCCGGCTTCGTGGTTGAAATCGACACTCCATCTGCATCGCAGCTGGGAGTGCAACGCATCATGGCTGGAGAAATGATGTGCAACACCCGCTTACGGAGGCACGTAACGGCACAAACCCCACGCAGAGCAGTTTTCTGATACTGCACAACCGGATTTTCTGCGCATCGTCCCTGGGCGTCCAACTCAACCCAACTGTGCTGATCAGAGGTGCCCCGTCCGGAAATCTACACATCGCTGTCTTGCAAGGGAGAACAACAATGCATCGCCAACCTGACTGGAGAAGGAAACTATGCACAACCTCACTTGCGAGTAAGGAATCGACGCATCGCTGACTTTTCCAACGCAAGCTCGCCCCTGTGGCTTTATTTTTTTACACTAACCAGGTACTTGGTTTAACGGCATTCTCACTGTTTTCTAAGGATTAAGACTTATTCTTTTCAAAAATTCAGATCTTGGCTTGTATGTTTGATTTTTATCATTTAGGTCTTGCTTGATTTAGATAGAGATTACCTATAATTCTAAACTGTTGAGGTGTCCATTTTGTAGTGTTTTCACTGTATTACTGTACAAATACTTTACACATTGCTTCTGAAGTTAAGCCTGCCTGCACGTGCCAAGCTACCAAGGGGTGAGTGGGTGTTAACTGAGGGTGATTCTCCTTTTCGACGACGATAGTGAGGGTCCTTGCTTGGACGGGAGGTAACCTGATTGCCAACCAAAGACCCCATTTCTAACAAGCACTACACAAAAAGTTAGTGTTCTAATATTACATTTCTTCATTCTGATAACCAACGGCATCCAACACCTTGAACACTTACTTGCTATCTCCATCTACCCCTGACCCCCATGCTACATTTCAAAATCCCACTTCCTTCCTATACCAAAAGCCTTCCAGCATACCCAGATTCAGTTCACGTTCCACTTCCAGCACCCAAGTAACTGGCCGTTCACTCTTGCCATCCCTAAACAAAATATTCTCTGAAACATCACCTTATCCAGACTCTCACACCCCTACCATCCTCAAATGTGCTTGTACTCTACAAGAAGTGCTAAAGGAGATCCCTGGCTCCAGACATCCTGTGCTTTCCCCCACCAGACATGATACCTGGATAAATCTACTCTACTGCTGAGAGCGCGTGGGCGGTCCAATGACTTTGAATGGGTGTCTCTCCTCAAATACTTCTCAGCTACCAGCGCCTCATGCCCCAAATTGTTTATGTCAGTAAGCACACTTACACGATTGCCAGTTGGTGGTCTACAGCATTTCTGCACTTTACAAACTATAAAACCTTAGAAATTAACTACAGAACAAGGTAGAAGCGTTACCCGCGCTGGGCTGATGCCAGTGGTGAGGTCATGGACTGCACTTTGCTGATCATTGATGATGTTTTGAATCCTCAGTTCCAAATCATGCACTACATCCATCGCCGCTCCACAGTATCGATCTCCGCTACTGCGTCCTCTTAGCAAATTCATTTTTATTGTTGATAAAATCCGGCCTACTGCATTTCTGGGAAAAGAGAACATGCAGTCACACTCAATTTGACCTTTGCACAATGTCTTACAAATAGCCAACCCTCTTGTAGTTCCATCAGCCATTGATGAATTCGTGGACACTCGTTGAACCTTTAGCTGCAAAGCGCATGACCCCCCACTTGTCAAAAACTTTGAAAAGGTGCATACTTTCATCCAACTCGCACACGTTTTAAGAAAAACATCCAGAAATGATGGAATAGTGTTTTTAAGGGTGAGCAAGCCATGTGCAAAAGTTAACAGCAATTAAAGCCTTTCATGAGAAGCAAAAACACAAAAATTTGGTTTCCTGAACAAAGGGAGAGATGACCCTTACGACAGACATTCACAACAGAATGAAAATGAGCCGCAGCTGCTGAAGTGGATAGAACACACTACATAATGTATCTTCCATATTGCAAATACGATTTGATTTCTAGGAGTAAAGTTGAGTGGAAAAAGATTAAGGCAGTCAAGTCCAGGATGTGGATACCATTCAAAAATTTGCTGAAATATAAAACAGTCGCTCAATGCCTATTCCAAGAAAAGGAAAGTCGGTCAAAAGTATTTAACAGCACAGTCAGCAAAGCGTGCTGTAGGATTTCCTCAACTGGAAAATGATTCAGTCATTTCATGAAATTATTAGCATATAGTGCGATGTGAAGTCACTGCATGGGTTAAAAGCACGCACGAATAGTATGCTGGAAACAAGCAAGACAAAGTAAACCGCGGTTTCTCGAACATTTTCCGAATTTTTATTAATTTGAAAACATAAATTAGAGAATATGGTATATAAATAGCGCTACGTGTACAACCGGTCCTGGAAGAAAGACTGGTTATGTTGGAGTGCAGCTCGAGAGATATGGAGGATCAAAACTGAAGGAACCATTTGCACGAGCTTCTTTTGACAAAGTCAGCAGTGGTGTTCTAACGACCCTGCACAAAGAAAATGAGCTACTTTTCTGTAATGCACACAAAGCAAACGACCAATTGAAATCTATGAAAGTTTACCATACATCAGTGAAAAAAGGCAAGCATTCAGCAGGAATGTTTTTCATCCCTCGAAAAATATCAGTGAAAGCAAACAAAAAAATACTCTCGATTATTACGCATTAGAGCCCCAGCTTTCTTATTTTCATTACCAGGAGCCCCGTAAAAAAAAATGCCACAGCTCGTCTCGACACAGCCATAAACAAGCCATAAACAAGCCATGGCTTTGGGTGTTAGCCTACTAGCTTTGCCAATGCTTTTTTTTTTTTTTTAAATGTATGTCTTCATTAGAAGAACGATAAAAAATGGCCACAGAAACGTTGAAAGACTGTACCAATGCGTGCATGCACGAGTCATCGTTGAGTAGGTTTGAATGGGATTAAATTCCCTTCAAAATGTTGGTTGCAGTGTCAGGAGAGCTGCCTGGCCCATCAAATGAGAAAATGAATATATGTGGCCTGGTGATTCTTGTTGCACATGGGAAGTTTCAGGGTGATCCGTCAAGTGGGGGCCAAGGAAAAGGGGGCTCAAAAAAAAGTTGCATTTCCCCTGTTAATTCCCACAGGACATGTCAACACATCTACAGCCTGAACCACTAGACAGACTTTCACCAAATGTGGCAGAAACCTAGCTGCCAGTACTCAGATGGTACTTTGTTATTTGGTGTAAATCCGTTCAGTAGTTTAGGAGACATTCAAGGGCAAATACATGTATATCTCTGGCCACGATTAATTGCGAAATTCATGAGTTTTCAGGAATATGCGTGCGAAAGAAGCGTCGTAATTGGCTGACCGCAACCCGACTAGAAAGTTGCGACCGCCATTTTATTTCATGGGACACAGTCCCCGGGGGTGAAAATTGAAAGTGGCATAAGGGGTCAGGGTGAAGGTACCCTTACCCCAGGGGTGTGATATAGATACGTTTTAGGGGCAAATTATAGGTTTAATATAATTTTCAACACTGTGTGCTAATTGTGAAAATTCATGTATTTTCACCAATTTCCACAATTTATTTGAAAAATATTTGTGATTATGGAAAAAATTTAAAGGAATACCACAGACATTCATACACTAATTCATTCACTCATACATGCACTTAGAGGCTCATGCCCTGTGGCCAATTTGCTCTGCTCACGGACAGGGGCACAGGCACAGGGTGCGTGGCACAGGGTTGGGTGGTTACAAGGGCTTGGCTGCAAGGCCCAGCGTGGTCCGTGTGCAGCAGGGGTTGGAATAACATACAGTAATTAAAATAACTTTACGTTAAAAAAAACCCATAGAAATTCACTTAAAAAAAAAAAAAAACACAAAGGTTACAGAGACTTTATAGTTAGGTTCTGAATTTACTCGTACAAAACCACAGAAATTCAGCAGTTATAGGTAGAGTTCTTTCAAGTAACTAACTTGCGCCTTCGCCATGCACAGCTAATTGCTTGACATATGTCACTGATAAGATCTTGTATGGCATCTTTGTTATCACTCCAATGTTTGCAATAACATTATTGATAAGAAAACTGTGCATGGCAAGGTTTTTTTACGAGTAAATTCAGAACCCAACTATACCGTCCCTGTAACCTTTGTTTTTTTCCGTGAATATATATCTTTGTATAAATGGATAACATTACTGTAGTGTTGAGTGTCTGGAAGATGGCACTCTTGCCCATTCTGATAAAGAATTATTGTGGATTTCTTTCTTTAGATCTGCAACTAAAAAAATAAAAAAATGGAAACATCAGCGCCTTCTGCAAAGCTACAAGATGCTGGGGTTCAAGAACTGCACTCTTCTGACATTAGAAGTGAAAGCAAAAAAAAAAAAAAAAAAACCACCACATTATCTAAATTCTCCATTGCCGATTTGTGCAACAAGGTACTCAACACCAGAGATTCAATATGCTTTGCAAGTCAGTAGCACGAGAAACACCACTTTGGAATACCAAATAAATAAAATAGTCAGACAGTAAAGTATGCCTTTCTTCCTCGGGGCTGGCCCAGGGTTTCAGAAGACAGACTCATTGCAGAGCCACCGTCACTGCAAAGCAAGTTGACGTGTTCCTTCTGAATAACCTACAAAAAAAAAAATCCGATTGACCTGGATGTCTTAGTCCTTAACCCCTTCGCTGCCGGGCCTTTTCCCCCTCAGGTGCCAGACCATTTTTTGGCTATTTGGAGCAATTCACGCTTAGGCCATCATAACTTTTTGTCCACATAAGCTACCCATGCCAAATTTGCATCCTTTTTTCCCCTCAACATCCTAAGGATTCCAGAGGTCCCCAAAGTTTGTTGGTTCCCCTGGAGGAGACCAAGAAATTAGTAAAAATACAGCAAAGATTTCGTTTTTTAAAACGAAAAAAAATGGTAAACAAGACTGTAGAAGAATGCTTGTGTTTTTCCCAATTTTTTAACACAATGTTTGCATTTTACTGGGACACACCCAATTTTTACTATTTTTTGTGCTTTCAGCCTCTTTCCAGTTAATGACACAAATGGGTGTGAAACCAGTGCTGGATCCCAGAAAGCTAAACATTTCTGAAAAGTAGACAATTCTGAATTCAGCAAGGGGTCATTTGTATAGATCCTTCAAGGGTTTCCTACAGAAAATAACAGCTAAAATAAAAATTGAGGTGAAAAAAAAAAAAAAAAAAAAAAAAGCAATTTTTCTCCATGTTTCACTCTAACTTTTTCCTGCAATGTCAGATTTTCGAAAGCAATATACTGTTACGTCTGCTGCACCCTTCTGGTTGCACGGATATACAGGGCTTGTAGATTCATTAAGAACTCTAGGTACCCAGAGCTCATAAAGAGCTGCACCTTGCAATGGGTTTTTATTGTATACCGGGTATACAGCAATTCATTTGCTGAAATATAAAGCGTGAAAAATAGGTATCAAGGAAACCTTTGTATTTCCAAAATGGGGACAAGATAAGGTGTTGAGAAGCAGTGGTTATTTGCACACCTCTGAATTTCCGGGGGCCTCATACTAGAAAGTCAATTACAGAGCATTTCTCAAATAGACATTCTTTTTTTTGTTTTTTGTTTACACACACTGTCTTACATTTGGAAGGAAAAAACATACAGAAAGACAAGGGGCAATAACACTTGTTTTGCTATTCTGTGTTCCCCCACGTCTCCCGATAAAAATGGTACCTCACTTGTGTGGGTAGGCCTAATTCCCGCGACAGGAAACTCAACTTGGACACATCAAATTTTTACATTGTAACCTGACGTGTTTTTTGGAAAGTGCCTAGCTGGGGATTTTGGCCTCTAGCACAGCCGGCACCTAAGGAAACCTACCTAACCTGTGCATTTTTCAAAACTAGACACCTAGGGGAACCGAGGATGTGTTAACTTGTGGTGCTCCCACCAGGTTCTGTTACCCAGAATCCTTAGCAAATCTAAAAATTTGGCAAAAAATTAAAAAGAAAGATTTAGGTGCTGCAAAGTTATGGAATCTGAGGGGAGCCACAAACGTCCATCTACTCAGCGTTCCCCCAGGTCTCCCGATAAAAATGGTACCTCACTTATGTGGGTAGGCCTAGTGCCCGTGACAGAAAATGCCCCACAACACGATGTGGCACATCAAAATTATCAAACGACCTGTTTTTTGCGGGGGCAGGGGGGCACCTGCGTTTTTGGTCCTGGGCTCAGCAGCCATCTAAGGAAACCTACCAAACCCAAATATTTCCGAAAACTATACACCCGAGGGATTCCAGGGAGGTGTGCCTTGCGTGGATCCCCCAGAGTTTCTTACTGAGAATCCTCAGCAAACCTCAAATTTAGCTTGAAAAAATAATAATGAATAAAAATAAAAAAAGAATTAATCATCAAATTATTCCCACATTTCTGGGTGGGATCACCACACCGGCACAAAATTTCCTACCACCCAACATTCCCCTCAGTCTCCTGGTAAAAATGATACCTCAGTTGTGTAGGTGGGCCAAGTACCTGTGACAGGGAAGAGCCAAAAACATGTCGAAAATGAGGGGGAACCAAAGTGGGCCCAAAAGAGCAGTTTGAAAAAAAAAAGTTTTTAGGCTGACAAGTGGGGCAGAATTTATCGGTATAAATGCGACAATGCTGGGTGTTAGGAATTTTGTGGATTCCCACAGATTCCGAAGGTTTCATCACAAAAATGTGGGAAAAATGTGAGAAAAATGTGATTTCCAGAAAAGTTGGAGGTTTGCAGGTCATTGTGGGTAAGAAAATGGTGCGGGGTGCATCTGAAGCACACCACCCTGGACTCACCCAGATGTTTCGTTTTCAGATGTGCCTAGGTCTCGCAAATATTTTCTACATGGCAGTATCCCAAAGTCCAAAAAGTGCAGCTCTCACCATTCCAAGTGGGACGATTTTGAGAGTTAGACAAGCTCTCATGGCCCAAATGTAAAACCAAAACCCAAAATAATTAAATGTCCTCAAGTGTTTTAGTGTGCAGGGGGAGAGCTGAAAGACTGTTACCCCCTTCAGTTGGGATGGGAGCATAACTATGCCCTTATTGGTTGGTGGCCACTATATATATATATATATATATATATATATATATATATGTATATATATGTATATGTGTGTGTATGTGTGTGTATGTGTGTGTGTGTATGTGTGTGTGTGTATGTGTGTGTGTTTTTTCGATTCCCTGACATCTAGTAGGTTTTCTTCAGCATCGCCCCACCCCCCCAAAGGGGAATTGCCCCATCTGTCAGGTGGGCAGAACAGCAGAACAACTTGTGTACCCATTTATTTGGGGTGGGGGTATGGCCAGACGCCCCCCCCCCCCCCCACATCTTTTTTTGAAAAAAATCTTCCATGGTCTATGGTGGGCTTTCTGCTCCCCTTGGGGGCAGAAGGGCCTGACAAAAATAGCCCGATCTGCCCCCAAAGGGGAGCGACCCTTGCCTAAGGGATCGCTCCCCTTGCGTGAAATTGGCACCAAAAACAAAAAAATCCCTGATGCCTAGTGATTTGACTAAGAAAAAAAGGCCAATCTGCCACTAAGAGGGGCAGAAATGGCCTAAAATAAAATTGCGACCCAGGGGTGCGACCCTTGCCTAAGGGGTCGCTCCCCTTCTGGAAAAAAAAAAAAACTCCCTGGTGACTAGTGGTTTCTGCCCCCCTTGGAGGCAGATTGGCCAAGGGCCCATTACTGGACAAGGTGGTTACATCCCTGGCACCTGAGCGCCATGGCAGCAGATGTAACCACCTCGTCCAGGGCACCCGATGGGTTAAACGCACTCTTGGAAAGCTCACTACTGACAAAAAAACAAAGCTTACCTACAGCTCACATTTACCGTGGAACCTAATGTGGTGATTGATGCCCCGGCTCCCTCAATTGTGACGCTCAAAAATAGAGAGATGAATAGCAGCAACAAATGCAATGTTTGGCCAGACAAAATGTTTCTCTTGTGCTGACGGACTGGGAGGTAAAGAAAGAACATGTGAATACTATGGCATACACACATTAAGAAACAAGCATTGGCAAAGCCAACCTTCCTAGCACTTAACTAAGTGTGTCTGGATACTTTCACCCATGCTGGTCACTAATGCATCCTTTCATCATCCAAGCAGTCAATCATCCTGGCACGCAAACTATTCACCCACCCATTGTCTCGTTTTTGCATTTACTCACTCACCCATCCACCTCACACACAAAACACTTACTCCTCAAAGAAGAAGCACTTCCAGTTATAAGGAAGACTTAGTGCCTCTACTGCTAGTCTGTGAGCGCTGTCAGTGTGAGACTGCTAGTGTCCGAGGGATGCTGGGAGACAGACTACACTCTGAGGCATCAGAGGTTTGCCTTTACTGTCTTCATGATAGTGTGTGAGGGGTATAGGTGTTAAGAGTGTCATCCTGCTAGTCTGAGGGGTGTGAGAAAACTGTTTGTAGTGGAGATTCCTGCTCTGAGAGGTGTGAAACAGTAGTAGGTAGTACCGTATGCTGCTGTGGGCAGAAAAAAAAAAAAATAGACGTGAATGCCACAATTTAACAGACCAATGGATGGAGAGGTGTGGCTGAAATTCCAGAGAAGTCAGTATCTTATACATATAATTTTACTAAAATCAAAAAGTCTTGAGTAACACCAGACCTAAAAAGAAACCTCGCTATAGCCTTAGAACCAGCCGTAGCGGGCTCTACAGGCCAAGCCGGTAGACCCCGCTACGGCTGGTTTTAAGGGTATTAGAACATTCTGCCATTAGAGGGCAGAATGTTCTCCTAAATAAAACAAAGGCTTCACGGAACCAGAGGGGATTAAAATCCCTTCAGGCTCCTTAAGGCTTTGTTCACAGCTGCTGCTGTGAACAAAGAAGCCTGAATGTTGGCGCTGCGGGCTTTTACCTGCCAACATTCCAATGTTCTAATATGCCTTAGCGACCATTTCGAAAATAGTTTACATCCTTCTGCAGTGGTATCTTTATGTGGTGGCTAGAAACCTTGATCAAAACGTTAATATTGTAAATTATTGTAAAAATATTGGGTGAGTGACAAGCTACATATCACTACAAATAAAAGGCAAAATGTATGCTGACTAGCACTGCAGAAATATATAGTGCTTAGAAGCTACAGAAGTGCCTCACGTGCTACACAAACCAGTTCTCTTCTACTGTATTCTGGGAACTTGTGAAGCGCATGGCTACACAGGATGAGCCTTCCAGAGCTGCTTGTAGTTCAGGCACCTAACTCATCCAGTTAAACAAAAAGCCAAGTATTAAGCAACTTCCTAAAGCTAAGCTTATCTTTCATCTTGCATAGCCTAGTAGGTAGAAAATTAAATAATCTGGAGACAAGGTGAGAGAAAGATCATTCCCACATCTTTCTGCACTATTGTAGTCATTACAAAATAAAAAGTGGGGAATCTCAAGGTTCTGGTTGGATGTAGGCTTTTATCAAGTGCTGTAACAGCAAAGGTCGCTTTTCGTAAAATGCTCGATGAGCAGTGCAAAACACTTAAAATTGATTCCTCTGAGGAGTAGCCAATGCAAGGTGGCAAAGGATCCGGAGAGCGTGTTTCAGTATCCTTAATAAAAGAAGAGCTGCTGCAAATAGAGAGAATTACAATAGTCCAGGCACAAAAGGACTGAGTGCTGGACCATGGTTATCTGTGAAGAACAAGGTAGAAAATCTAAGATTTTTCTGAGCATTTTCTTAATGCCATAAGAGCTAGCTGCAAATTCCCATACCTCTGTAAAATAAGGTTTGCTTGTAGGAGGCTGGCTCAGTTTCTAGTGTACACCTATGGTGTGGCACCATATACGGAGGCCAGGCAAACCTTAGTGATAGTGAATAGGTATGCAGATAGCAAAAGTTCTCTAGGGGTAGCTGAGGCGAGCAGCTAAAGATTATCCAGGAGGAATGCAGAGCACTTGAAATACTACAATAGTCACAGTAATTCACTCACAAGAAAGAACCACACAAGTGTTGCAAAAATAAATGATTCTTTATTACAGAATTACTACTAGCCTAGCATTGGTATATCTCCCTCTGGAGATATCCACACACAATATATACACAAAATAACCAGCAGAAATAGCATAAAATGTACAGGGCCCTATGGAGACGCCAAACTATACACTAAGTAAGTAGAATGCGAAATGGTGAACCCAACCAAAGTGAGTATGGTAGCTAGGAGCGGGGAAAAGATTAAAACATCAGAGGTAAGTGCAGCAAGTGTTCCCAGCAACCTGGTGCAGAGGGGTAACCTACCCGATCGTCCCATAGACTAACATAAGGAAGTAGTGGTTGGAGTTCATGTGTTTCGGGAGCCTTCTCAGCGTACCCTGAGGAAAGCAGCAGACAAGTGGAAGGTTGGATAGTGCCCCCACCTCAGGATACCCAGAAGACAGGAGTACATACACCAGGGACTCGGATGCAGAAGGGAGAAGGGGTCTCTCACTGAAATCAATGGAAGCTTTGGACTTCCCTGAATCGGAACACAAGCAACCCAGCACCTGTTTCACCCAAGTTATTGGATCATCAGCCAGATACAGCTTGGTTCCAGTGACAGTGTGCACAGTTCCCATATCTGGGCATATGCAGCTGATGAACCCATTACAAGGGCAAAACCAGTCCTGGGGTTGTTACAATTGGAGCAGAGTCAAGACTGGTTTGTATATAGCTGGGTCCAAACTGAGGTGGCATAGTGTTCAGAACAACAATGGAGTGGTATGAAGCCATGAGTAATTACCAGTGGCTGAGATTAATTCAAGCATTTCACTTTTTGTATACTTAATTATGTCACCCTATGTGGTACAGATAAGCCTAGACATGGGTGCTGCGCACACTGTTACTAGAACCAAGCTATACCCAGCCCATAACAAGAGCGAAACTGGTCCTGAGTTGCTTATGCTTTGGTTCAGGGAAGACTTGGCTTACCGGTTCGGGATGGACTGTTGCCACTGGAGCATAGTTAGGACTGATTTGCATATAGCTGGGTCCAAACTGAGGTGGCATGGTGTAGGAAGCTGGCTCTGTATATACTATCTCAAAGTGAGCGATAGTGTGCACAAAGTTTTCCTTAGAGGTTGATAGTGGCAAAATTAGATAATACTAATGCTCTATTTTGTAGTAGTGGGGTCGAGCAGTAGGCTTATCGGAGGGTAGTGTTAAGCATTTGTTGTACACACAGACAATAAATGAGAACACACACTCAAAGACTTAACTCCAGGCCATTAGGCTTTTTATATAGAAAAATATTATTTTCTTAATTTATTTTAGAGCCACACGATTCAGAATTCAAGTCAATACATAAATTGTAAGGTACTTGGCATAGGTAAATATGGAACATTGAATTAAAACAATAATTTACACAGTTTAGGCAAAAATGGCAATAAGCTATTTTAAAGGTGGAGACTGCAAAAATCAACAGTTCCTGGGGGAGGTAAGTACGAGTTAGTTAGCAGGTAAGTAAAGCAATTACAAGTTCAGTAACCAGGGCATAGGCAGCCCACCGTTGGGGGTTCAAGTCAACCCCAAACACCCAGCACCAGCAACACAGGGCCGGTCAGGTGCAGAGGTCAAAGTAGGGCCCAAATAACATAGGCGCCTATGGAGACCAGGGGTGCTGCGGTTCCAGTCTGCTAGCAGGTAAGCACCTGCGTCCTCGGGGAGTAGACCAGGGGGATTTTGTAGAGCACTAGGAGGGTCAAAAAACAGACACACAAAATACACCCTCAGTGGCGGCCGGTTGCAGTGTGCAAAGTAGGAGTCAGGTATTAGATAGAAATCAATGGAGAGACCCGGGGGTCACTCTGGCACTGGTAGTTGGTTTCTCTCAGGCCTAGGGGCTGCAGGTGCAGTGCTTCTTCCAGGCGTCGGGTTCTTTGTTACCGGGCAGTCGCGGTCAGGGGGAGCATCTGGATTCTCTCTGCAGGCGTCGCTGTGGGGGTGCAGGGATGTCATTTCAGGGTGTCCACATCGTTGGAATCGCCTGGGGGTCCTCTCTGCAGTGTTGGTTCTTCTGGACACGAGCTGGGGGCATATGATGCAGAGCGTTGGGGACTCGCACTCCCGGATTGAGATTGAGGCTGGAGTCACTTTAAGGTTGGTTTATTTTTGGCTGTTTGGACAGAGCCGCTGCCCTCAGAAGTTTCTTGGTCTTTTGGGTTGCTGGGCAGTCCTCTGAGCCAGCAGAGGTTGCTGGTCCTGTCGGATGCCTCGTCGTTGCAGGTTCTTTTAGTCTGGAGACAGGCCGGTAGGGCCAAGTCAGTTGTTGTCTCCGTCGTCTCTGCAGGGCTTTCAGGTCAGCAGTCCTCCTTGTTTCAGGTCATCAGTAATCGGTTTTCCTGGGTTCAGGGTCGCCCCTAAATACTCAATTTAGGGGGGGTGTTTAAGGCTGGAGGGCAGTGGCCAATGGCTACTGACCCTGAGGTGGCTACACCCTCATTGTGCCTCCTCTCTGTGGGGAGGGAGGGGGAAGCATCCCTAATCCTGTTGGGGGAAATCCTCCAAAGCAAGATGGAGGATTGTCTAAGGCAGGGGTCACGTCATCTCAGGACACCTTAGGGGCTGTCCTGGCTGGAGGGTGACTCCTCCTGGTTTTTCTCAGTATCTCCTCCAGATTCTCTGCCGAAAGTGGGTGTGTCCCCGGGGGGGCGAGCATCCACACTAGCTGGAGTGCCCTGGGGCGTTGTAACATCAGGTTTGAGACTGAGGCACACCGCCAGGTGTTACAGTTCCTGCAGGGGGAGGTGCGACGCACCTCTACCCAGTACAGGCTTTGTTCCTGGTCACAGAGTGCACAAAGGCACTCACCCCATGTGGCCAGAAACCAGTCGATGTGGCAGGCTGGCAGAAACTGGTCAGCCTAGCACTAGTAGTTGGGCTGGTATACAGGGGGCATCTCTAAAGTGCCCTCTGTGTGCATTTCTCAATAAATCCCACACTGGCATCAGTGTGGATTTATTGTGCTGAAAGTTTGATACCAAACTTCACAGTATTCAGTGTATCCATTATGGAACTGTGGAGTTCGTGTTTGACAAACTCCCAGACCATATACTCTTTATGGCTACCATGCACTTACAATGTCTAAAAATTGGCTTAGACTCTGTTGGGGCATAGTGCTCATGCAGCTATGCCCTCACCTGTGGTATAGTGCACCATGCCTTAGGGCTGTAAAGCCTGCTAGAGGGGTGACTTACCTAAGCCACAGGCAGTAGGTTGTGGACATGGCATCCTGAGGGGAGTGCCATGTCGACTTAGTCTTTCTCCCCACCAGCACATACAAGCTGTGAGGCAGTGGGCATGTGCTGAGTGAGGGGTCCCCAGAGTGGCATAATACATGCTGCATCCCTTAGAGACCTTCTCTGGCCACAGGGCCCTTGGTACCAGGGGTACAAATTACAAGGGACTTATCTGTGTGCCAGGGCTGTGCCAATTGTGGAGACAAAGGTACAGCTTAGGGAAAGAACACTGGTGCTGGGGCCTGGTTAGCAGTGTCCCAGCACACTTTCAATCATAACTAGCATCAACAAAATGTTAGGGGGTACTCATGCCAACAGTGCCATTTTCCTAGACATGGTGTGCAAAATAATGATGGACTGGGATGCGGCACGAGTAAGTACTAGTGAGTGAGATAAATTCAAGTATTCCATCCGTCGCTTTTTGTATACTTTACACTTTCTAAACGAAGCATTTTCAGAAATGTGACTTAAAATAAACTTCCAGAGTTTTAATTAAAAATCTCTATCCATCAAACTCTACATTCCTACCTGTTCCCAACTGAAAGTTCTCTCATTAAGGGTGTTCTAAATTGGGTTTCTGGTTGGCAGTAGTATCCACCCTGTGCAAACAGGAACCGCAATGCTAGACAGGGTAAGTCACAAACACACTCTAAATTAACCTGTGTTCACCCTCAGGTAGGTTGGCCCAGAGCAGTCTCGGGTTCACATAAGAGGCTAAGTATTTGTGAAATACTTCAAACAGCGACACAGTGAAAAAAACACACAAAAAGATAGCGAGTTGGATACAGGGACCCATCATAGCCCGCTGCAAAAGTACCTTGTTTGAGTCTATGTCGATGAAGAAGCAAGGAGCAGGGGAGGAGATGTGTCATCAAGGATAGTTAGGATGTAGGCGATGCGTCAGCTCCAAGCCGCACAAAGTCGGCAATAGGACGTAAATGGAGACGATGCGTCGTGCCATCTGTAATGTGATGTTCATGATCCTCGCACCAGTGGTGATTCGTCGGCGGACATGCAGTGGTTTCAAGCAGTGCAACAGCACTGATGCATTGGTTTTAGACTGGAGCAGCACTATATACTAACATCCAAGGTCCCAGGGCCGGATTGGCACCACTTAGCAGGGCAAGACTCTCAGTTGGCAGAGTTCTGGTACTGCAGGAGATAAATTGAAAGTCTTTTCTGTCCCAGACACCTCAAAACAGGGGGCAAACAAGCAAGTCCTTGGAGTCACTCTGGTTCTGGGTTGGAGTGATGCAGGTCCAGCCCTTCTCAGTCTCAGGCAAGGAAGGTGGGGGTCAGCACAGCAGAAAAGGAGTCCAGTAGAGTAGCAGTCCTTCCAGGCAGAGTATCCATAGTTCCAGAAGTGTATTGAGTGTGTGGTGTCAGAGGTCCTGTATTTCTACCAAATGGTGTGTTTGATGGGGGAAGACTTCAAAGAGATGGCTTTGAAGTGCACAGAGTCCCTGCCCTTCCACTCTGCTCTAAACTCTAATAGGATTATACAGCCCTTTGTGTGGGGACCGGACACACACTGTGCATGTTAAGTATGGCAGTGCTCCGCTCCACCCCCCCATTCCTCCCCCACCCACCCTATTCCCCCACCCCCCCTATTCTCCACCCCGCCACTCCCCAGACACGTATTGGAGGCTCCAGGCACACAGAGATAGGAGCAGGAAGCTGTCAACTTTCAAAAAGTGGCATTTTCAAAATTTAAATGATAAAGTCAACTTTGATAGTAAAAATAACTTATTATAAATCCATAGGTAACACTTTGCAGATCCATCCCTTCTCAATTAGGAATTAGAGCTTATTAAATGTAATAAGGAATCCCAAATATCATCCAATGAGCGGTGTAGACCTCACAGTAGTGAAAAACCAAATTTGAAGGTCTTTCACTACCAGGACATGTGAAACTTGAAAGCATACGTCCTGCCTTTTGTTTACACATCACCTTGCCCTATGGACTATTTAGAGCCTAACTTGGTGGGGTGACATATGTAATAAAAGGTGAGCTTAAGGCTTGGCAAGGAGTTTTAAATGCAAAGTCGATATGGCAGTGTAACACTATATTCAGGCTGCAATAGGAGGCCTGATTCATGTTTTAAAGGGCTACTTAAGTGGGTGGCACAGTCAGTATTGCAGGCCCACTATAGTGCACTTAACAAGTAAATTACAAGTAAATTAAAATATGCCAAACGAATGTGAGTTTTTCACTACAGAAAAAGTAAAAGTTATTAAAAAAAAGTTATAAAAGTTATACAGGTGGTGACCAACCAAGATGGCCAAGTGGAGGTAATCCACTTAGGCTCCGCTGCAACACTGCTTCAAGTCAAGGCACAGACACCCCTACTGTGCCCAAAGCCAAAGGAAGGCACCCATGTGGCAAAGGTTCATAGCGGAGCCCAGGGGTGAGCTTTTGAACTCCCAAAAGCAGAGGAATACACTTGATAGTGCGGCTGCCACCTGAGTAATGGAGGCAGATCAACCCCACTGAAGTTGCCGCACGCTTGGGCACATTGGGAGAATGCCTAGTGCAGCGCCTTTACCTAAGGGTGTCCCCAATGTCTACACGAGTCAAGAAAACACAGCATGAGTGTCCTTGGCCTGCCTATTGTATCCCCCAGTTATGACCCCTGCACATCCCTGGAACTCAGCAAAAAGCATTTTCAAGTGCCTTACCCTGACATGGCAGACAGGCCACTCGAGACAAATCGCAAAAGCAAGGCAGACAGCACACAACCCCTAAACAACAGTAAATAGTACTTTTCTGCCAGGAACATTGTTAGTCTGTATGCACATACAAAAGCCCCACCTATGACGAGGTTACTCTAGGGATTCATGGGAGAGCAGCAGTTAACCTACCTAAGCACCAGGGTCTCAGCCAACTAGGGGGGAGGAGGGGGCACCTCGCTTTATGACTGGATGAGGGTGATGAAACAGAATCTGTTAGGAAGAATCACTCTCGCCAGAAGGCGGGGTCAGTGTGAAATGAAGCATGCTTGTACCCACCTGGTTCAGCACCCCTCCCCCCTGGAGGGGGAAGCAGGTGAAAGACAGACGGTATGGAATCGGTCTTAAGACAGTTGGCGGGGAGGACGGAGTGACCGCACATTGGAGGTACCTACGAAGCACCATTAAGTGGGCAGGGCCCATCACCAACAGCGGGGCACCAGAAGGGCCACATGCAAGAATACAAGAGACAAAAGCCAGATCCATGATCAGGGTGAGCAGCAAGTGAGAGAGGGCTACTTAATGTACTGAGGCAGAGCCGCAATGCTCCAATGCCTCCCCACCAAGTCATATGACGTGACGGGTGAGACAGTCTTTATGTCACCGAAGAAGCACTGGCTCAGAGTATCTAGCTATTTTGCACCAGAAGAGACACAAGACCCTGCCCCAGAGGCCCCTACTTGCAACACCATGTCTCTCACCAAAGAAGATTTACATGCCTCCCTGAGAGACTTCAAAAAGGAACTGCGAGAGGAACTTAAGGCAGCCTTGGCTTCCTCCTTGGACGGTCGCAAGGCTGATCTAAATGGAAAGCTCTCATCCTTGCAACACGATGTAGTCTATGGGCACAAGTGTAGTAGACCTAGACGCCAAGGCCACAGACCTGGAATGGCACATGTGGCAGATGTAACACTTAACCCAGTACCCTCCGAGGACAGTTGCAGACATCCATCTCGAAAATAGATCAAGACCTGGAGGAGGTCTCAGACTTATAAGCCTTTGTCACAGGCATATTCTGTGAACTGCTTGGTAACAAGTCACTTCAAGTCAAAACAGAGTGCATAGGGTTGGCCTCCCAGCGACAGCTGAGAGAAAACGCCCTTGTGACATTCTAACAAAATTACACTCCTTTTGGGAGTAAGAGGCCATCCTCCAGGCAGACCGTAAGACAGAATAATATTTCAATGGCCTGCTTGCTCCTCCTTTCAGGACATAGCTCCTGCAACACTGGCCTGGAGGCAACAATTCCAACATGTGACCAACAAATCACAACAAGAAAAGATCATATACCAATGGGCCTACCCATTTGGTTTGGCCTTCGATCTTTGCAACAAATCGAATCATGTGACTGATCTTACATAAGCCCTGACTACTGGAAATTCCATTCCCAGAAGCACAACAACTCGAGGACGATGTGGGGGAATCTGGAAACACCACCAGCGGAACTCAGCTCATGAGACAATGGCTTTCCCAGCGTCGCCCTAAACCGCACAGGAAGCGCTGGCCTGCGATCGGTAGATATATGCTGTTTGGAACTGTTTTTTTCAGAGGCTATCCTACCAGCTGCTTTAAAAGTAACTCACCAGTCACATCAGGACAATCCACTGTGTAACCTACTGTGGGGGCACCCGGTCCTTGCTGGAAAGGTGACCACAGCTGAGATGTACACCTGTACATTGTGAGACGACTGCATAGGTTTTTCAGGTTCTATATGTTCTGTTCTAATGATGCCTTACTGCATAGCCTTTTTTCAGGTTCTATATGGAATTTTCTAACAATGCATTGACTAATTCTGCTTCTTTGGAGTTGCGTCAGTGGTAATCGACCTACACCACACCTGACATGAAATATCTCTCCACACATTTTGTATGTCAGTTGGGACCAGTTGTCCCTTGTGTTTTGGTTTGGGGGTTTTGGTTTTTGCACTCTTTGGTACGTGGATGGTATTCTTGTTGGGGAGTCGGGGAAGGGTGACTACTAAGAGCAGATATCATTAGTGAAAGGACAGGGGGACTGAAGGGGGCATCTGGGGAAAAGATCTTAGGGTGGCAACTTAGAGATTACATGTACTTAATGTATTATGGTGATTCCCACTCTTACATGGAACATTAGGACCCTAAACTCACAAGCCAAGCGCCATATATTGTGGAAATAGCTTCTAGATGGACATTACAATGTGTAAGCACTACAAGAAACGCATCTCAAACAAGATGAGAACCACAGACTGAGGCACAGAGCTTACCCCATGATTTACAAGTCCTTAACCACCAACAGGGTAGCACTCTTTTTTCACTCCTCTCTAAAATTCCAGCCAGAAGGATGTAAGATTGATAAGGAGGGAATGGTGGTACTGGTGAAGGGTTGCATTTCCAGCAGAATGTGCACTTTTGTCTCAATCTACGCCCCTAACACCAATAAGGTTACATTTATACAATCATTTCTATCCTTAAGGTGGGGCGTTCGCTGCCGCAAAGGTCTTTCTGATGGGCGATTTTAACCTTACATGGGACCTCAACATAGATAGCACACACCCTTGCAGATCGACTACAGGGCGCTTCCCTAAAATGCTGAAACACAAGATGCATGCTTTAGGGAAAATCGATGCTCTGAGAACTCTAGCGCCAGACTCTCATGACTACGCCTTCTGTTCTCACTCAACGTACATACTCTCGAATAGACTACACATTTATTAGCCAATCCTTACTTAGGACCAGACATTGGCATCCTTCTATCCATTCTCCATCTATGATCATGCCCCTGTGTTGGTAACGTTAGCATGGGGCTCCCCTCTACCAAAATTCCACTGTTGGTTCTTCCCTAGCTCCCTCATCAGAGATCGCTTCTCTCGAGAACTTGAGGAAGGCTAACCTAGATTTTTTTTTTTCCTGCTAAATAGTCCATAAGATACTACATCTTCTAACTACTGGGATACTTTTCAAGAGGTAATCAGAGGGAAATGCACTGCACTGGTCTCAGCCCTTACTAAACAGAGAACGGAGGAATGACTGACACTTGAAACAGAACTACAGAGGACGGAACAGGCCCGTAAGACCACCTCTACACTCACCCTTTAGCAGAAAGTCACACACTTGCGGGGGGAACTTAATACTGCATATACAAATAGGACCGAACATACTATTTTACCTCTTAAGCATACATCCTATGAATAAGGCAACAAAGTACATTTAAACTTGGCGTGGCAACTTACAGTTAAGCGAGAGAGGAAATGTGTAGGGGAAATCCAGCGGGAGTCAGGTGACCTAACAAACTCGGATGTAGAAAAGGCCCAAATGTTTGGCAGCTTTTACGAAAGGCTCTACTCGGCTGATTGCATGGTTGATCAAACTCAACTCTTATATCTTGATGGCATAGACCTCCCACAAGTGACTGCAGCCCAAAACGAAATCCTAGGGAAACCTATCAGTGAGGAGGAAGTTCAGATGGCTATTAAAAAAAAAAAAAAAACGGAAACTCCAAAAATCATCAGGAGCAGACTGACTCACAGCCCAATTCTATAAAATAGCAAGCTCTGACTTAGTCCCTCACCCGACCGCTCTTTTTAATCAGATGGCCGAGAAGAGCAGTCACATCATCTACGAGAGAAGCCCTAGACTCCATTGTCCTGAAGCCGGGTAAAGACCCACAAGTGTGCAGCTTGTATAGGCCTGTCACACTACTCAACTTCAACACCAAATTATACTTTAAAATCCTAGCCTCCAGGCTTGATGACAAGAAGCCTGATTTGATACACCCTGAACAGTCAGGAAGTAGTAAGGGCAGACAGACACGACAACTTGAGGAGGGTTATCCACTTGGTCGAAAAAGCCAATAGGAAAAAGATTCCAACAGTACTGCTCATGCTCGACAGGGAGAATGCCTTCAATCAGGCCTTTTTATATCACACTTTAAAAAGCTTCAGTTTTTGTGACCAATTTATAGCAATAAGGGCTAACTACAAAACACCACTATCCAGAGTTTATTAATGGAGTGAGAGCGGAGGTTTTTACGCCTGGGGAGAGGGATGAGGCATGGATGCCCCCTCTCTTCTTTGTGCTGAGCATAGAGCCCTTAGCAGCCAAAATATGTGCAATGCCAATAATTTCAGGTCTCCATTATTTGACTCACCTCCCCTTCGACTTCTTTGGCAAGTCTCCAAGAAGAACTGCGATTATATGAAGAGGCGAGCTTCCATGTTAACCTGTCTAAATCTTTTTTGCTCAATTTCACACTGTCCAACACTGATATGGAGATTCTAGTGGCCTCTACCCCTTTTCAACAGATGGGGATAGACATCACTTATCTGGGTATTAAGATCACACCAGTGATATTGTATCTGTATTGTGCCAACTTCCCTTCCTTAAGTAACTGAAGATAGGTCTTGAACGATGGGCGCCTATGTACCTTTCCTGGCTCGGCCGCATACACGCCATCAAGATGTCAGTCCTGTCCAGGGTTCTATATCTCCTTCAAGGGCTTCCAATAGAGCTAGACTGAGAATTCTTACCAATGCTGCGCACACTAGACATACGCTTCCTATTGGAAAATCATAGGGCCCACTTGGCATTTAAAATGTTAAAACTGCCAAGAGATCTAGGAGGTTTGGCACTGCGGGATTTCCAAGTCTATTAAAAAGTAGCACAACTAAGAGTTATTTAGAGTGGTCACTCAGGGAATCCGATAAACATTGATCGCATATGGATAGGGCAGTGGTGGGGAGATATATATGGGATGTGCTATGGAAATCGAAAGCAGATCGCCCACCACCACCAAAAACAACTTAAGATCTGGGATAGGTGAACAAAGCTGTGGAATGGACTATCTTTCTTTCCCCTTTCCACTCCAATACATTATAATCCAGCTTTTACCCCAGCTGGGTCCCTTTTGATGCCTGGAGAGAGGGAGGGTGTCTCACCCTTTCCGATCTTTCATAATAGGGACATTCTAACATTGTCACTATACACAACTAAAACACTGGGCACTTCACCCTGACACTAAAGATGCAGTTACAAGAGAACTTACTCCTATCAAGTAAGGAGGGTGGGATCTACTAGGGGAAACATCTCCTTTCTATATTCCCTACAACTCAACACACTTCTCACCGCGTGACCACGCCGGAGCGCCTTTTGGGAGAAAACTCATGGAGAGGAGATCCATGAGGCAAAGTTGCAGAAATTTTGGCAAGACACTCTAGAAATGTTACCATTATATTGGCATGCGAGAGACACTACAAAATAATTTTTCATTGGTACTTGTATCCCACCAAACTTTAAAAAGAAAAAATCAGATTACTTCCGAACTCGGCTATACAGGGTGCGGCCTAATAGGTGATTTCCGCCATATGTGGTGGGATTGCTCAATGATCCGCCCATTTTGCCTTGACATCTATCATAAATCAAAGAAATTTGGGGATATCCGATTACAGATACCCCAGCTTTGCATTACTAGGCCCCCGTGATGACATGCTTAAATGGCTAACTAAAGAAGATCGGGCCATACTGTGGCTGTGTCTGGGTGCAGCTAAGTTGGCGCTAGCTGCGGCCTCGCACCATCACAATGGAAAGAATGGACAGAGAAGAGGAGATCCAAGACGGCGACCGGCTGATACGGCCGATTCGGACAGGCCTCCGTACCCGGCTTGCTGTCCGATAGCAGAACACTACCGCGCACCTGGGGGATGATTGAAGGCGGCAGTGTAACCGCGTCCTCCTGGTTTCACACGGCGCGGCACTTCGGAAGGTGAAGCCACAAGACTACAGACAGGGGTGCCACGCACTGCCTGGACTTCGGGGCTGCGGCCAAACTGGGTGTGTGGAGGTGCTCCGCTTGTTTCTGATGGCACCTAAAATGCTGGAGACACCCCGAGAGGTGCGGGGGAAGCCTAACCTGGAGATAAATATGTGGAGAAGAGACCAGAAGCAGCCGGTTGGCCCCTCAAAAAACCAAGCCAATGTACAGCAAATGACACAGCAGAGTGGCTCTTTTATGGAGAAAATACAGGATAGTGTTAATTATGTGCCTACAGTGGATACGGAGCTGCAAATCCCAGAGATGTTTAAACAGCCCCTGAGGTTGAAGTATACACCACCCCCCCTCAAGAGCCTGGTAATGATGGGACGCAAGGTGCTCGGCCTTCAATACATAACCCTGATGCAGATGGTTGCACAAGGATTGCGGCTGGGACAGTGCACAGCCAGGATGGAACAGGTATGATTTTACCACATGGGGATCTTCGGACTAGTGATTTAGACCCCCTGCAGGGTGTCAAAGTGGCAGACCACTTACAGATGGTGGAGGAGCGAGCTGACTTGGGGTAAAGGGCTGCTAGTGAAACAGGCATTTGCGGCTCAAACCAACAAGAGCTACTGCAGGAGACTATAGGTGGGTGGGAAACATAGGGATTTCCTTTCCTGGGGTAAGAACGACAAGTGGGGGGGAGATGGGACGGTTGGATATTACAGAGAGCTTCTTCTCTCTATCTGACCAGTCAAAGGAGTCCGTTGAAGAAGCCTCGTCGATATATATTGTCTCAGTAGGCAGCTCCACCGCTAGCATCTGGGGGTCAAATAAGCTGACCTGCAGAAGGAAACCGACTGACTTACAGCCTAGCAATAGTGGTAACCATGGGGCAACTTATAGAGGAAAGCAGCTGGATGATCAAGAAGGAGCAGGGGAGCTGCAGTGGGACTACACGGCAACTCAGCAGGCATTTTCAAAAACAGATATTGCTGCTGATCTCCCTGCAAGTCCAACGACTGGGCTTTCAGAACAGGCAGGATCCCCATCATTGCAGCTTATCTATCATACAATGGTACATAATCACGAGCAAGCACAAAAAGACAGCAGGAAGGCTAAGACAGCGAATAAACAATTACAGTCCTCTATTAAAAGATTGGTGAAGTCCTGTAATGATATCAGCACGCGCATCACTACAATGGAGACCTGCGCTGATGCTCTGGAAACAGAAGTTAAGGCTGTAAGCAAGCAGTCAGCTGTACAGGAGCTGCAGATCTCAGACATTCAATGGAAACTAGAAGATGCAGAGAATCGCTAACGCCGTAATAATCTCCGGATTCTGGGCATAGCGGAAGGCCTGGAAGGGCAGGACATAAGGGCCTATTTCGTGTCATTGTTTAAGAGGGCCTTCCCGGACCTTGTTGGTAGGAACTGGGAAATAGAAATACAGAGAGCACATTGATTTCCACTTTTTAAGAAAAAACAGGGGGAAGGCGTCAATGGCGGCCAGAGCTCAACCTAGGACCATCATTATATATTTTGTTAACTTCTTGCTTCGTCAAGCAGTGTTTGAAAAGGCTCGCCCCAACTCAATGATAAGTGTGGATGGGTTATCTTTCTTCTCACGACCAGACTTTGCACATGCTACTGTAGAGAGACTATGGCGGCTGAGGCAAATGATAGCGCCTTTTCAGGAGGTGGGGGCGGAGGCGTACCTTTTAAGCCCTGCTTGCTTAAAGGTTATATATAAGGCCTCAACACAGATTTTTTCGTCGGAAATCAAGGCTGGGGAATATTTGGCACAGCTGAGAGACAACAGACGCAGTGGAGAACCAAACTGAACTTTGGACTTGTGACTTGTGACTTCAGAAAAGGGCGGGGGCGGGGAGAAAGAGATGAAGGGCTAGGCACAGCTTGGAGGATCCTCCTATGTCCTGTTTTTCCTGGTCGTTTAGGTTTTTCTTTTTGTTTCTTTTGGATGGGCAGCGGTGGTAGTGGGGTGGCACCGAGTATAGGTAAGTTTGTTTTATGAGGGTAGACACATGGCAGGTTGGGTGGCGGACCTGGACGACTTCCATCTTACGGACCAAGTGGTCTGGTGATCTCGATTGTTAGGGTACAGGGGTGGGTCAGGGGAGGGTTTTTTTCTTTTTTCTTTTTGTGAGGGGGGCTTGGCTGCGACCAAGGCAGGGGGAGCAGTTTAAGGGGACACACAGTGGGGGGTTAGTATCAATAGCAGATTCCTGGCAGGTACAGAACATGGGAAAACTAGGTGGCTGATACAGATAGGGAGCAGAGCAAATTGGATAACATGGGTCAAAAAAGGTAAAATGCGCATAGCAACAGTGAATGTTTATGGGCTCAATGATGGTAAAAAAACGACAATTGGTAAGGAAAGGTCTTAAGGCCTTTAAGGCTGACATTGTTTGTATGCAAGAGACACATATTGCTGGAGCGCAGAAACATTTAATGGAATTTCCTGGATGGAGATTGGTGGCGTGTACAAGCCAAAATACAACTACTAGAGGGGTAGCTATACTCACACGCATCAGATCATTGGTGGTTTTAAAGAGATTTACGGACAAAACTGGCCGAGTTGTGCTGTTGGAGTGTTCAGCTACAGGGTCAAAATTGACAATTTGCTCAATCTATGGATCAAATGTAGATGATCCAGAGGTACTAGATCTAGTCAATAGGGAGCTCGCGTTCTGGGCGACCCCGGTGATAATATGCGGTGATTTAAATATACATTTGGATAACGAAAACCCCATTCAGGAGCAAACATACTAGGGGAGGAAACCCAAAGCCTTTGCTGCACTACAGACATTAATACTACATTATGGTATGACCGATGCCTGGCAGAGCTGTAGGCCTTTAGAATTAGGCCATACGTTCTTTCCACACAAGAAATCAGTGAGGTTAGATTATTTTTATGTGTCAGCCTCATTGCAAGAGGGTCTAGGGATTGAAAGATATCCAAGAATAATATCAGACCACAACCCCCTGGTTTTGGAAGTTTGTTTGGGGAAGGAAAGCTTCCAGACTAGATCTTGGTCGTTCGACAGAGGATTTCTACCCGACCCAGTGTATGTGCAACAAATGAGGGCTTGGATCCCTGAGTTTTAAAGATAAACCGGGGCATCGCCACTAGCCAGGTAGTGTGGGATACGTTTAAAGCTGCTATCAGAGGAGAGACACTTATGTATGTAGTGAGAAAAAAAAAAAAAAAAAGAGGATGCGTACTAAACAGCTAGGGTTAATACTGAGAAAATTGCCTTCAGCCGAGCGACGGCTGGGGGAGGCATGATGAATAAGTCAGAGATGCCAGATATTCTGAATTAAATAACTGTGGCAAAAGCAGAGATTGTGAAAATATATATGGAAACGGCTGCAGCCAAGTTCCTGACACATCGCCAGGAATGTTATGAATATAGCAAAAAATCTGGCAAGCTGCTGGCTTTAAAAATAAGGCAGAAGATAACTCACAGTAATATTAGCATACTTGAGGACGAAGATGGGCAGTTGGCTAGTGGCAGCTCTGAAATTTTAGGGATTTTTACCAGAAACTATACTCACAAGAAATATATCCCCAGGAGGGTGAAGTATCTCAGTATATGGCTAATATCTTAGTGGAACAGCTGCAGGATGGGGATTTAAAAAAAAAAAAAAAAAAAAAAAAAAAAAAAAAAAGAGCTGGAAGCCCCTTTGCTGGATAAGGAAATTGGCGCTGCTGTTAGCGCTCTCTCAAGTGGGAAGGCAGCAGGTTCAGATCAGATCCCTCTTGAATTTTACAAAACCTTTTTTTTTGGAGTTAATTAAGGAACTTCTTATTTTATTCTTGAGGTACAGGCAGGGTCCCAGCCACCTGCTTCATGGGCATAGGCAAACAGGATAGTTTAAAAAAAAAAAAAAAAAAAAGCAAGGATCCACGATTACCAGGCTCATACCGCCGACCTCTTTAATTAATAGCGTTGCCAAAACTTATGCTATGGTATTAGCTACTCGACTAAGCTCAGTGATCACTAACGTAGTCTCTCCTTGGCAGCAAGGGTTTATTACGGGGAAAGGCACGACTGATCATGTTAGACGCATAATCACATTATTGGATGCTATGGAAGTGGCAAAGCTCCCGATGGCAGTGATACTGCTTGATGCGGAGAAAGCTTTGACCGGGTGCACTGGTCTTTTTTATGGGCAATTTTGCGTAAAAATAACATTGGTCCTGGGTTCATCATGGCTGTTCAGCAGTATTACCATAATCCCACTGCCACTATGCAAGTGGCGGGGTTAAAGTCAGATACTTATATTATTCAGAGAGGTACAAGACAGGGATGTCCGTGCTCGCCGCTGCTGTTTGCCCTGTATATCGATCCATTGATTAGGAAACTATTAAGTAACAGATTAATTAAACCACTGGAGTTGATAGGGGGCAGCACTAAAATATTGACCTATGCTGATGACATCGTAGTCGTAACATCTGACCCTGTGGCTGGTTTAAGAGAGATAGAACAAGAGGCGGTACGATTTGGAAGGGTGTCTGGATTTTGCTAAATAAGACCAAATGTCAAATTTTGACTAATGCCTGGATAACTACTGAGGTTAAGCGTAAGGTGACTCAAGCTCAGTATCTAGGGGTCAGGCTGTCATCAAATTTGGTTGAGATAGTGGAAATTAATCTGGCTGAGGTTTTAGTGAACGCTAAGAAAGAATTGTGTCGCATTAATAACTTGAAATTTTCACTGGTGGGGTGTTGCAATGTGATCAAAATGACCTTTCTACCCAGGTTGTAGATGGAGGAGCTGACCAGTAGCTTTATATGGTCTTATTATAAACCTTGCTGGGCTTTTCACTACTTAATGCTACCCAGGGAGAGAGGGGGTGGGCGCTCCCTAGCTTTAAGCAAATACTATCTGGCGGCGGTACTACAATACGCACAGACGCTATGTTTTCCGGGTAGAACTACACAAGATACCTTTCCCTCTATCTATCCACTGTTCTGGGGAAAGGAGGCTGATGCAGTCTTTTCAAGAATACTAGAACCCAGCTACTTTAAGGAAGTCAAAATTAAAATGATTAGAGCTGCCTTCAAAGTGTGGGTTCAGATTAAACATAAGATGGGTATGGGACGGGTTTGCTATTATACGCCGCTCTGGACCACACGTTTCCAGGGATTTTTAAAGATGGGCATTGTTTAAAGTGAACCCTTCATGGGGTCCAGAAAAGATACAGCTGGCTGGCAGGATAAGTTTTGCCAGTGTGCCAATGTGATGGTTAAATTCCTGGAAGTACAGAAGGAGGCTCAGGAAGTGGTGTGTCAGGCATTAAAACTATTACAGCGTTGTGAATAGTATCTGGCAAAGCCTGGCAAGGACCCTGGAGATGATGGGTCTTGTAGACCCGTATATGACTAACACAGGTGCAAAGATCATAAGTAATGTTGTAGATGGGAGACTTATGAAGGTACTGACACATTTAGTGCATCAGAACCAAACGGTGTATTACAGGTAGGAATACAGTAGCCAACTTGCATTAACTAGCCTGCATGCAATACTTCCTTGCACTAGATGACATGTATTATGCGGTAGCTCCACTTGCCACAGAGAAGGCATACAACCATATCGTCTGGGATTATCAGTATGAAGCACTGAAAACATGTGGTTTTGGTCTGCTTCACAGGCCATTGAGCCACTCGCAGGAGTACTTAAAAAGGAAATGTCTAACAAGGTAGCAGAATTAGTGACATCACTGATGTGGTGCCCCTTTACACAGACAATACATTTGCTGTGAATGCCCAAACCAGAGAGGGCCTTTCCAAAGCTATGTAGTTTGCAGGAGGGATTTCAAAATCTGGCAGGCCTGAAAATAAATTGGTCTACGTCCAGATTATTCCTGTTTGGCATGGTAGACCAACAAGCGGAATGCAACCTTCTAATGACATATGTTGTGGCAATCTAAAGCAGAGAAACCCCTGGCGATTTATATTCCACATAAGAGAACAGAAATATACTTTTTAAACATTAGCAGAATACTGGAAGGTGTGCGGAACTCAAAAGTCTTTGTGCAACCCTACCATTTTCATAGGTGGATGGAAAGTGTTGAACTGATTTATGTGGTCGTGTAATCCTGTTGCTTGGATGTGCTAAAAGATGCAAATGTGCATTATCCGAAACTCAAGATTTAAAGAATTGAATAGGGTGATATCTTCTATATACAACATTTCTCATCCAGCATTTAACTAGCTACACTTAAACCCGAGATGGGCGGTGTGGCTTAGCCAGATTTTGAGTGTTAACAGAGCAGCTCGGCAGCTAAATGAAGAACCAAATAGAGAACACACACAGCTACAGCTGCCCAGGTGTAAAGGCAGAGACCCCTCCCCCCCCGAAGACTTGGCATAGGACACCAAGGAAACCATGAGGGGACCCCATATTTATTATTAACATAGTAACGAGGTCTCAAATGTGGGAAAATATGTCTATGAAAGGGCTACAAACCCCATCCCCCCCCCCTTTTTTTTTTAAATACACTAAGGGTCTTATGCATTTATTTGTCTGAAAGTAGTAGTTTTATAAGTTATTTAATGATGAGAAGGTCTGACATTTGACATATGAATGGTTTGGAAGTCCTCTGTCACAGTACCTGGTCTATGCAAGAATAGTAGGGTGCTACATGTTGCACCTGGAGAGGATGTCCGGGTAGGCCATCGGAATCATTCTTACAGCACTCAACTCACTGCGTCACAAAATAACACTTTACGTAGTGCATTACTTGGATCGCCCAGTGTGAGAATAAGAGATTAACAGTGAACGGGAAGAGGTTTGTTTGAGCATATATTGAACATTGACTGGCAAATATTTGTCCCTATAACAATGTAATGAGTAATGCACTATTCTACATTGCACAATGCAAATTTATATATGGGGTCTCCTTCTTCCTGTTATCTAGCATCAGACTTACCTCACTCGAATATCCCAGACATTTTGTTAGTAAGGCTGATTATTTACATATAATATGGCAGGGTAGGATGACTGTGGAGTACTGGAACAAAATAGCATGATGTTGATGGCAGAAAGCAGTAGGCTCAGCACTTGTTACGATGCTTAAACATTGTGTACATGATTGTACAAAACAAATAAAAAGGGCAAGATGTGGTTTAAATTTAATAGCCTACCTCAACTTCACGCTAAGTGCCACATTGCCATACTCTGATAACAAGAGGCAGGCCTATCATGTATGGGCCAGAATAGAAAACTGAGTGGTTAATGGCGGAAAAGCTTTGCACGAAACAAAACGACTGCTGACAAGGTGATGGAGGACCTAAGGAACATGAACGAGAAACTGTTTGAAGAAGAATCAGAGAAGTGTATTCCTGAAAATGGTGTTGGGGGGGGGGGGGGGGGGGGGAGCTAGCTTCCTTATTGAAATAAGGCCACCAAAGATGTAACAGTTTCCTCCAGATATTATGTTGGTCTGTCTTCATGTGCTGCACCATTTGTTATCTGATGTTTATCTTAATTGGGTGCACACTTCTCCACCATTAGAGCACTTTTATGGTTGAGTTTGTGGTTTTCTTTCTCTTGTTCTGTCACCATTTACATTTTTTTTTTTTTGCAAAAGTATCAGTCACCAATACTGGTGTCATCAATGATGAATGAACATTTTAGCATTTATTGTATAAACTACACATAATGTGATAACACATTTGAAACTTGGTGCGTGTCTTCTCTTGTTTTAAATTCTCAGATGGGGTAATGAGTTAAGAGGTTCTTGTGCAACTGGGATTCATGCATTAACTCTTCTCCTATAATGAAATATAATTAACCTGGCCGCAAGCATGAACCATGATAGCCTTGCAATAACAGAGCAACTGGACCAATTTTATTACAAGACCGGAGGCTCATATTATGTAGTCTTTTCTTGTTTTAATTTTAAAAGCAGCCAAGAAGAAAACTACATTTCCCAACAAAAAACTACAAAGTGACATCATAAGGGAACCATCCAATAGGACGTCGTAATGCACTATTAGTATCCTGACTGCGAACAAGTCCTCTTTTCTTGCTGCTCGCAGTCAAGATAAGTACCAATATTTTCGTCCTCCATATGAATGTTGAATTGTTTATTAATGATGTATTACATGATACGTTTATTTGTGTAGGACACGTTATTTCTCTTTAGGCGCTCCGTCTACTTTGTTTATTCTAGTCAGCGCGTCTTGCAACAGTTGTTTTTTCACCGTTGCAGACGTGCTTGTGTGCGCGCGCGCGCGCGCAGCCGGCCTGTCATCCATCTTCTTGACAGCCGGCTGCATTCCTGGGATTCCACAGCTTGCGTCTTGGACGCGTTTCTTTGTTTATTTAACGCGCGTCTATCGGCGGTTTCCTTACACCGTTGTAGACGCGCGTCTGTGCCCATCTCTTCACAGCCTTTACCTCGCGTCTCCTGATGCTTTTCTCCTTCGCCGGTGACAGCGCGCTGGGTGCGCACATAATATAATTTAATTCCCTTTTATTTTTTACGGACTCCTTCCCTGATGGTTCATCCAAACTCTAAAGAGTGGTATCCTGCTGACCACGTTGCAGACTGTTTCCTTTTTCCTACGCCATTCTTTAGATAAAGTTGCTCGCAACAAGCTAAAATCCGAATGTCCCCGTCCCTCCTTGCCCGATAATATTACTGCTACACCCACCATTGACCCCAACATGCTTATGTTTTTCACTAAATTTGGTAAGGACCCTAAAAAAGGTGTCGATAGAGCTTGGTAAGGCTGCCAAGACAAACTTTTAGATTTGGTGGGTCCCCTCACCAGAATTTTTGATATGGCAGAGGAAGCGAAGATGGACAATACGCCAATTGATCCGGTAGTCCTTTCCAACTGTATGCTGGGCAATGCAAACTCCCAGTTGTCCATCGAACGAAGGAAGAGTCTCTTGCTCAAGATTGACCCTAAATTGACTTCATTAGCCTCTAAAGATGAGGGTCCTTCTGCTAAAGGCCTTTTATTTGGAGACTCCTTCATTAAGGAGTTGGGCAAGTACGTCTCCACCTTAGAAACCTGAGCCTTGTCCAGGGAGGCAATTAAGATGATTTTTTCTTCTCAGGATTTTGGCAGGGCTGACAAAGGCAGGAGTCGCTTTGCCGGCCGTTCCCTCAGAGGTCATTATGCCAATCGAGACTCCTACAATCAACAAACCCAGCTTGACACCTACTCAGGATACAAGCCGCGTTTCTACCCCCGCCGCTCAAGAGGCTATCGTCAGAGGGGATACATCAATAAAGGAGAACAAGTCTCCGGTAAGTGTTTCCAATTCTGGCCTTCCTCCAGTAGGAGGCAGACTGGCTCTTTTTCTAGACTCATGGCATTTCTCACCTCAGATCCCTGGGTAATTCAATCCATTCAAGGTTACCTTTTAGAGTTTTATCTGACCCCAACTCAGTCCCTTTTCCCTCTTGCCCTAGTGTTTTCTCAAGAACAAAATCAACTGATCCACAACGAGATTCAATGTCTCCTCGCCAAACAAGCCAGAGTCAGTGCTTGTCGACACTTCTGGCTTTCTCAGCACCATTTTCCTGGTGCAAAAGAAAAATCAGAAGTTTCGACTAGTTCTAAACTTAAAAAATGTCAACAATTTTGTGGTTTACCGACATTTCAAGATGGAGACCATTCTTCATCTCAGGGATATTTTACTTCAAGGCGACTGGTTGGTCAGACTAGACCTTCAGGATGCTTATCTCACGGTCCCGATTCACCCCTCACACAGGAAATTTCTTCAATTTCAATGGCACGACTTTCTACCAAATCAAAGTTCTTCCTTTCGGGCTCTCTTCGGCCCCTTGGTGTTTCACCAAGATCCTCAAACCTGTGGCGGCTTTTCTCCGCTCCCACGGTGTTCGTTTGATTCTTTATCTAGACGATTTTCTCTTGATGGCACAAGACAAACGCCTTCTCCTAGTTCACTTACAGTTCTGTCAAGATCTTCTTCTCAAATTGGGTTTCCTCATCAATTTTCAAAAATCAGCCTTACTTCCAACTCAAAAGTTAGAATTCCTTGGTTTTCCCATAGATACTACTCGTTCAATTCTTCAACTTCCCCAACACAAGGTCTCCTTAATCAAAAAAGAGATTAGTCAATCCCTCTCTCTTCCTCACATCTCCCTCAGAACTCTGGCTCGCATTGTGGGTCTCCTCGCCTCCTCTATCCAAGCCATTTTCCCGGGTCCGCTGCATTATCGCGCCCTTCAACGGTTGAAGATCCGTCATCTTCACAAGGGTCTGGCCTATTCCGATCCTTTGGTTCTGCACTCCGGTCCAAAGAAGAGCTTCACTGGTGGTTGACTCACCTAGACGCCTGGAACGGAAGAACCATTTTCTCTGCCGCCCCAGATCTTGTATTAGAGGCCGATGCAAGTCAGACAGGTTGGGGCGCAAGATGTGGTCAGTTCTCGACTGGAGGCGCATGGTCTCTGAAGGAGTAATTCTTGCACATAAACAGTTTAGAGATGCTTGCAGGTTCCTTTGCCATACGCTCATTTACAAAAGACAAGGTAAGCTGCACTATTTTTCTCAGAATGGACAACCTAACAGCCGTCAGATATATCAACCATCTAGGGGGCACCAGGTCCAAGATCCTCTCTACCCTGGCAAAGCATCTTTGGGAATACTGTCTCTCTCGACAAATCTCGGTCAGAGCGATTTACCTACCGGGCGCTCTGAATACAGTTGCGGATTGGTATTCCAGACATCTTCACGATTCCAGCGACTGGCGCTTGCACCCTTCCATATTCAATCAGCTTACTTCCCTCTTTGGCATAATGTCCATATACCTTTTTGCCTCTCACCTCAATTCTCACCTTCCTTCCTTTTTCAGTTGGAGACCGGATCCCCAGGCTCTCGCCACAGACGCTTTCCTTCAGATCTGGCCATCATCCCTTCTTTACGCTTTCCTTCCCTTCCTTCTCATCCCTCGGGTCCTGGCACATGTACGCAGACAACGATCCATACTGGTCCTAATAACCCCATTTTGGCAGGCTCAGCCTTGGTACCCAACTCTATTGGAGTCAACAACCGACCATCCCGTATGGCTTCCTCACTTTCCCGATCTCCTCTTAGATCCCCAAGGTCGACGACATCACCTAGTTCTCAACAACTCTTTGTTTCTCATTGCTTAGAAGATTTTGGGTCGTCCTGGAGAACCCCAGGAATTTCGGAGGATGCTCTCAGACTCATCCAACAGGCCAGAGCCCCTGGTACCTCAAAGGCTTACAAATCCGCATGGGCCATTTGGTCCAGCTGGTGTTTGGACAGGAATTCAGATCCCTTTTCAGCTGATGTAGTGTTGGTTGTGAATTTCCTGGCTTCATTAGCCTCCCAAGGTAAGACTTATCGTACTATCAATACTTACAGATCTGCCATTTCCGCTGAACATCATAGAGTTAACGGCAGACCAATTGGTGAACATCCTCTCATCTGTCAACTTTTGAAGGGAGTAAGATGTGTTTTTCCTCCAGCTCCTAAATATAACGTTATGTGGGATGTCAATCTAGTGTTGAAATTTATTACAGCTTGGCCAGATAATTAATCTCTTTCCCTCAAACAACTGTCTGCAAAATTGACTATGCTTTTGTGACTAATCTCACTTAAACGTGTTTCGGATGTTAAAGCCCTGGATGTTACCTCCTTTTTCTTCTCTCCTCTTGGTGTTTCTTTTCAAGTCAGAAGACGTACTAAGACTAATTTGGCATCGGTTAACTACCCATTTTTTCCCTCTCAACCCAGGTTGTGTTGGCAATTGTCTTAAAGCTTATGTGACCCGTACTGCAGAATTGAGGTCATCCTCTTACTCCCAATTGCTTATTTCCTTCCAGAAACCCCATAAACCTGTCTCTGCTCCTACCCTGGCTCGTTGGGTTAAATGGATCATGCACCTAGCTGGGATTGATATAAACTCTTTTGGAGCCCATTCTGCCAGAGGCACTATGGCTTCTCGGGCATTTTGGACGGGATCCTCTTTACAGGATATCCTCAAATCTGCAGACTGGTCGAATGAAAGTACCTTCAATTTCGCATGTTTCAGATTCTGTTATTGCTATGCTTTAAACATGCATAATATTAGCCTCCGGTCTTGTAATAAAATTGAGATTTTCCTAGCCTTGGTGTCTGAAAGGCTAGATTTTATTAAAGACACGGAGGCGAGTATTATCCCACCACTAGTTTAACCCTCCCTGTTCCTTTATTTCAGTGCCAACTCCTGCTCCCAACGTTGGCTCTTCATGATTTACCTAACTATCTTCGTTCAACACTGGACTCTGTCATCTGCGGACATCCTTCCCGGATTCCTCTCTACAATCGCCATTTTCAAGATTGCCTTATAGACTTTGTGACTTTGGTTTCTATTCTTTATGTAATTTTGCTGGTTACTTCTCCTCTTTAGTGGCTCGCATCAAGAAAAGAGGACTTGTTGTTCGCAGTCTGGATACTAATAGTGCATTACGACGTCCTATTGGCTGGTTCCCTTATGATGTCACTTTGTAGTTTTTTGTTGGGAAATGTAGTTTTCTTCTTGGCTGCTGTTAGAATTAAAGCAAGAAAAGACTGCATAATACTCGCCTCCGTGTCTTTAATAAAATCTAGCCTTTCAGACACCAAGGCTAGGAAAATCTCAATTGTAATCATATGTTCACAAAACATATGTTTAATAGCTGTGGAAGATAACATTGAAAAATGTAAAAATCTATTGCCGGATTCATGGGAGTGGAGGAAGAGAAGCAGAATCTAGGGAGCTCTAGCCAGACCCTCTCGATGTGGTTATTAATATGCCACTTGCTTCATAGTTATCATTCTTATTACAATGCTCCGAGCTGCCTGATGTGGTCAAGCAATTCTCCAAAGTAAGGATCAGTATCCAAAGAAACCACATGGATTCCAAAGGTTTGGAGCTAGATGCAGAAATACAGAAAACAATCAGGAGCAGCATTTGCTGCATCTCAAAAATGGAATCCAATTCATAGACCAGAGGGAGAGGTGGAGACGAAGGGCAGATAAATTATTACATAAACCCTAAAAGACTGCAGCGAAGTTGAACATCCTAATCACTCACAATACAATAAGGACAACAAGTAAGGGATGAGACCGGTAGACAAGAGCACCACCTGCAAGAAGGATTCTGTGTCACTACATTCCACTCTTCCATCAGCTGGGAAGGACGGAGGATTCAAGGTGAGAACAGTAAGCAAACAAACTTCCATCAAACAGTATCCAAAACCTGCAAAAATATTAACTTTGCTTTTTTCCTGTCTTGAGACTTTTTCCAGACTATTGGCCAGTTTGTCTTTTGCAACAACTAACATGCCTGACCCTTAAAAGATAGCATCCATCTGGAATACTGTGTCTTTCAATTGTAATGATCAAAGCAATACATTAAGCCATAACTTGAATCAAAGATCTAGGAGCCCATGCTTCCTTGGCTACAGCAGTCTACTCCTCGTCAATCCATTACAAAAAGACTTAACTTCTGAGTTAACAACCTTCACAAATGCTTCAATCACACCCTTGGGTGACAATGCACTGCCACGTAAGAAAGACTTTTTGTACCCGTGCTGCTGCTTTTAGACAGTGAAGATCAACTCCAGGATCTTGGGTTGGGTTGCAAAGCGTGTGAGCATGTACAGTAAGACAGGGAGGACTAGATACCAAAAGAAATTGTTTCATTCAATTGCTAATCATCTTTCTGGGGGATACTCTACCTGCAGATTCCTAACCTGTTGAATATTTCCAGGCAATCGACTGGATCCTGAAACTTCAAAGCTCTTTGAAGCAGTGCAGCTGAAATTTCCACCTCCACTGAAACACGCACCCCACCCCCCTCCACAGCTCTCAACAAATAAAGAAGGAGGCAGAACTACTGGGCACACTACATGACAGAGCTAAATAGCCTTATTATGGAGTACACGCAGAGACCTTTTTGGGAAAGACCTCCTTGTTTACTTCTCTAGCTCAACCCTGGGTAGCTGTGGCTGTGAGCAGAAAGGCTCAGCACAGGAATTTAGTGTAAAGCATTTACTACCACCATATAGCAAAATAAGGACATCACACACTAATAGAGAGACAATAACAACGTATACAACAGAGCATATTCTTATGAATTTTAAGAGTCCTTGATCATTAAAAATCGGCCAAAGGGTTCCTTCCTGGCCTGGCTTGGATGACCAAATCCATCAGGGACGATGTCTAGGGGGGCAGAAATTATACTTTGCACAGTTACCTCTCCACAAGAGCGATTTTAAAGCAAGTTCCCAACTTCAGAACAAGAGCGCCATAGGAAACAACAGTGGTCCTGATGCAGAGGTATACAGCCAAAAGTGCTCACAAGGATGTTGCGGTCAACAAGTGTCTCTGTGGTGGTTCCTTAGTCCACAGGTGATGTGGAACGAACCTGGTCACATACATCAACGTCCTCTTTGTTGTAGTAGTTCCACAGCTGCGGCTGAACTACTGGCAACGACACAGCCTTTGGTGGGGACTTGTGTCCTTGTAGTCCAACAGATCCGATCACTGACAGCTCTCCCAGGGTCCGGCAGGCTTGTGTGCAGACTTTGACTATTTATGGATTTCTTGGTTGGTGCACTCTGCGACTGGTAGCAATGAAACTTCCATGGGGGTTACCACTTCAAGTTGGGCTCTAGTCGCTCATGTCCCTGTAGCAGGTTCCAGGGTACCAGACACCTTATCCTTGGAGTCACTGGAGTTGGTGAAACTGGGAAATCAAGTTTTCCAAGGTAATGCAGGGTCCTGGCTCACTAACCAAAAAGTGCAGCAGGTGCAGTTTTCTTGGTGGTGCAGCCTCTCTTTGTGCAATCATAAGCCATCAGGACAAGCCTTCTTCGGTCCTCTTCATCTCCAATCGTGAACTAAGAGTACCAGAGGTTCCCATTTTATCCCAGGAACATGCCCATAGGGGGTCACTAGCCGATGGGCTACTGGGTCCCCCTTCTCTCTCTTGATGTAGCTCCTGTGATGTGCGGCACCTAGCTATTCCAGAGTGCCCCATTCCTGCCCATTTCAAAATGGCACAACCCTTCCTTGGTCGTGATGAGCAGTGTACCGTACATAGAAAACAAATTGTGGAAGACACTGTAATGCAAAAGGGTTACCTACCACTGGCAGTGTTGATGAGTGAAAATGCATGCAAAAAACCTGTGTGCCGAGCTTGTGAAGCTTGTTTCTGCCATTCAATAGAAGCAAATTTCTGCCAAGGTGCTCTGTTTACCGTACCAGGCAGCCGTGTGAATCGGCCCTGGGTGGATGATTGTGGGGTAGCAAAGTCAAACACGGATAACAGTGGAGGAACTTGCGAGAAGGGAACAGAATGTCGTGCAAGCCAATTTTTAGTATACAAAAGGCGAAACTCACAGACTGAGTTGTTCAGAGCAGCCGTCGCCCACCGCTGTGCCCCTGTCGCATCGTTTCTAAGGGAGGGAGAGTGGTTGGAGCGGGCTTCTAGTTGTTAAGTTCCGAGGGAGAAGGGCCACATTCATGTTCTACCTCGATTTATAGAATTGTTACTGTGCTTTCGATTTACTGCATTGCAAATGATTTAAGACTGTTTTTTTCTGATGCTATCATTATGACAGCACTGCGCTAAATATACATGACACTGTTCTGCTACTGTTCATCCAACATTGAGTACACGTATTTGCACTTGCACTAGTGTTGTTCATGCAACAGTTCTGCAGTTTAGCTGTCTTTAATAAAACAGTAGCATAGTACATATATTGGCAAAGTGTTAATGCATTATCTTCATGTGTGTGTTACTCCCTACTGAGCGTCCTTATTGATTTGTACCAGATTAATATTGCTTGGGTTGGTTGCCAGCAGCCACTCCAATACAAGCAGGGTGGCCCACCCTTGGGGTATGGATACCAGTGGGCCACACACCCACAGGAAAACTGGCTCTAACACTAGTTTCTCCCTCTTGGTCCTAGTTTCTGTAACTAGATGTCTGCAGGAACTCCGGAACATTGTTACCAGCAGCCCTTCAAAGACGGCTTCACCTATGAAGCTGGTCTTTTGGGCTAACACTCTTTGCAGCCTTCTTGGGGGAGGAGATCACAACTCCCTCCATGGCTAATGCCTTTGTTCCTGGGAGTTGTTCACACATCTTCCCAGGTGGTCAGAAACCAGTCTATATGTGAATGGCCTTTGTGAGGCCACTGTACTAGCTGGCATGCAGGGTAGCAACTTTATAAGAGTTGCATAAAATCAATAGCGTCCTTAAATCCGATCTGACCATCAGATCAGGTTTAATTTTACCATTAATTTGATACCTTACTTGACCTGGTTAGGTGGTCTCATTCAGTAATTAGAAGTTTTTAAATGTAAGCCGTTTAACCCTGTGTTAGCCAATGGGGCTGATAACCTTCCCCAGCAAATCCACAATTTGGAGCTGTTGCTGGAAAGACACATAAAAAAAACATATGTCTAACTTAGCAATAGGACTTGGCAGGCCTGATTCAGGGGAGTCTGACATATATAGTTAAGGGAAGGAGTCCCTTTGCCATTCGGGTTAATGGCAAATTTGAGTTCACAGTGTGTAACAGTGCCCCTTCAGTCTGCAGTGACAGACTTCAGGCACCAATGTTAACCCAAACGGTGGAAAGGCAAATTGATAATGCGTGGGGACCACCACAAAAGCCAAGTACTTTTGATGCAACCAGAGGATCAAAAGGTGAAAATACATCCTCTGTAGATCTAAGAACACCAACCAGTTTTCATTTTCATTGACAACAGGACCCAAGCTTGGGTCACCACCTTGAACATTTCCTTCCTGAGAATTGGGCTCTAACTGCCATTCTTATTGGTAGAAGGATGTATCACGAATAGCATCCTTCCCCCGTTTCCTGCTTTGGCACCAACTCCACTGTCCCCTTTAGGAGCACTGCAACCTCCTGCTGCATGACCGAAGCATGATCTTCAGACAGGGGAGAAGGTCAAGTGAGACCTCTGTAGGAAGGCTACAGGATACTCCCTTTTCTTCACCCTGTAGGACCCACTGGTCTGAAGTAATTGTCTTCCAGGTCTGTAGAAAAGAGGACACCCAGCCTTCCAAGGCTCCTTGTGCTATGGTGAGAGCAAACGAGTAGTGCTTTTTTGGTTGTGTGGGGGGAGGAGGAGGAGACTGGATGCTGGGATCATCAATCCTTACCTCCGCCCTATGCTGTCTGACCAAGGGATTTTGGAAGCCCCTAGTAACACATGTACCTAAGGCCTGTAAATTATACGCTACTAGTGGGCCTGCAGCATTGTGCCACTCACTAAAGCAGCACTTTAAAACATGAATCTGGCATGCCACTACAGCTTGTAGTGCATTTTAAAACTGCACTTTCAACCTGGCAAAATAAGCCCCTTGACAGGCCTACACATGCCTTTTTAATACTTACAAGTCACCCCTAAAGTAGGCCCTACCAGGTCCTAGGACAGGGTGCATGGTATTTAAAAAGTAGGACATGTAGGTTTAAGTTTGAAATGTCCTAACTGTGAAAAAAGTTGTTCTTCCACTGTTGCTAAGCTACCTCTACCATTGACTATCACTGGGGTACATTAAACTGCGAACAGGTAGGAAAATACATCTTGGAACTGTTTTGAATTGCAATTTAAAATTGTCCATGGGGTGCAGTCATCCGTGGCACTGATGGTGAAGGTGGTACCATGTACCGCTGGACCAGCGTAAAGACAGGTGCGGAAAGTCTAGTCCAAAATGGCATCAGAGTTGCTGCAAAGTACATGAATATGGGCGTGCGGTACAGCCCCATGGGGCCAGACGGAGCATCAAAGGAGGGAGCAGCCCTAGTGAAGCAAATCTGTTGAGCATGGCAATAAGGAATGACGCAGGATCAAACTGTGGGGCTGGAAAGTCGGAATAGGGCAGCAATGCCGCAGGAGACTGTCGGGCTGGATCAGATAGAGTGCTGGCTCTGTGATAAGTCACAGGGGAGAGTCTTCCATCCAAAGCTCGATTGGGAGGCACCAGGATAACTAACTCTAGGTCAGAGGATGAACATCCTGTGGCAGTCAGAGGGAGACTAGGCAACTTACCTTTAGATCAATGCACTTTTTCTGCTGCTGGAGGAGAGGGCAAAAGGCGATTTCGAGCAAGCCTGGTATAGAAGCCTACTCCTTTTCATCACACACCCTTGCCATAAACAGTTATGCTTCTTACTCCCAAGGGCCACAGGTAGATAGAGTGAGGGTCAGTGATAGACATCTGTACCATGCACTCTACAAGGCTAGAAGCCTGAGTTTGTTTTGTGGGGGGTGGGGGGAGGGATGGAAATGGAGCAGAGGGAATGAAGAGGACAGGAGGAGATATCCCTAGAGCTACATTTGTATTTTTTTTCCTCACACGAAATGTGAAAGCTCAGAGTGAGAGTGAGAGAGAGCGAGTGCACGCACTCAGGATCTGCGTCAAAGGTCCAGTTAAAGGGAATTGATTCCACTGAGCAGGGGTGGACGCAATATGACTACGATTAATTCACCTTCAATACAGAAACCAAGGCAGAGCCCCTACCAGTGTCAAAGAGATTTGAAGTTTCAGTATCAAGTCTGGTACCTGGAATTATTCAACAGATAAGGAATTTGCAGGTAGACGTATCCATGACAAACACCGTGTGGGAAAGTGGAGTATCATGTGGTGTGGTTGTGACACCTCACCATGTCATAATGTCAATCTCTATCAGGTGCAGATAGGGTTCTTTAATAAAAACTCTTAGCCAAGTCGTGGATAGCTGTATCCCAGAGCAGTCAGGCTTAATCAAAGTACAGCATTTAGAAGTACCAAAAAAGTCAATAAGAAACACAACAGTATAAAAATTCAACTCCAATTGATAAAAAGAGGTTCATTATAATCTTTAAATAGATTCTAAAATGACAAAAATCTAAGGAAGGAAAACGGACATTTTTAAAAAGGTCAGTAAATTATTTTAGGCGCAATAAATTGTGATCAGCTTTGCAGGTTCTGAGCTAATGGGTCAGAATGTCTAAAAAAGTTAAAAGCAAATAAAAAAATTCTTGGACAGGCCACAATGGGTTAGAAGCCAGTTTCACTGACCCACTTAGGTCCAGTGGGACAGCTACCTTATTGCGTCCAGCCAAGAAGTGGTCTTGATTCAGGATGCTGAAGAGATGTGGCGAGTGGTCCTGGGACCATCCTAGTATCCTTCTCTGGCTTCAGGACTATCTCCCGCATTGCAGCAGTGGAGTCCTGTGACGGTCCAGTAGCCACAGGTCAGCTGGTTTCCTGGTTACAGCAGTCTCAGCGGTTGTTTATAGGTAAGCAAATCTTTCCTTTCTGAGAACAGGGGGCCACTTTGAATTAGAGTCCCATGGCCCTGAGGACATCAGAAGAAGGTCATAATTCGATCTCTCAGGATTCGGTCACATTTTCACCTCGTTATTGTAGTGGTGGCACAATTACGTGCTGCAGTCCACTAGTGACATTTCAATTACTATCCCTGGGTTCCTCTTGTACCATATATTAGGGACTTCTAGATAACTTCTAGATAACTTAAATATGCCAATCAGGTATTTGCCACTTGTGCACTTACTTTGAGGGCAGAGCACATGCACTGCGACCTAGACAGTAGGGGCCAGTGCACCACAGAGTCGAGAAACCTGCACCCAAGTCATCAAAAATCGGGGGCAGAAGTGGGGGTGAACCTGAAAAATCTCTCTACACACCTTTATCCACTTTTGCACTATCACAATTAAAAACAAAATGTACTCAACAGATGCAAAATCAAGTTACCTTGGATCTGAGATTTCGCCAAGCATTTCATCAAGTTTGTCAATAAAGTTCACAAAGCTGGTCAGTCCTTTGACATGTTTTCTTAACGGATCAGATTCTGATGGTGCGTAACCCTTGCCCCCAAGCTCTATTGTCCGTATAAATGAGGTTGCCACCTAGTAAATTAAATAGATACCAAGTTACAAAAGCAATAAGAAAGTGAGTCATTATTTTAATATAAATAAGTATATATAAATATATATTGTAACATCACATCTGACAGTTTTACCATTTCTATCAAGTGCTACTACCTTCAAAAACCCACAGTGACTATTCATATAGGAGCAGCAACACCTATTTGTAACAGAATCTTAAGCCAACATGTTAAAGCTGGAGGATTCACACACGACCTCTTCAAAGTGTATGTCCATCAGCCAGAAGAAGACAGGACATAACAGTAGCAGTTAGCATGAGGGGAGCCAAAGTGGCTACTTTGCAGATTATATCAGTGATTACACAACACATGTAATGAACTGGAAAATTCGAAACCTGCTGGGGCTCTGTTCTTTGCATCTTTCAGATAAACAGAGATCAGGAGAGCTGTCCACATTGTGGTGTTCAGTGTATAGATCATAACCAAAAAGCAGGAATGAAAGTGGCCCTTCAAGAGCCACAATATGCTGGAGGGGAAGTTATTTGGTTTCTGGAAATAGCATGCTACAGTAACATATGTATCCTCAGGGATTTCAACATTTGTCTCGACTATCTGGATACAACACAAACCAAATCAGTTGCATCAAACCCAGTGGCTCTCAACTTCTAATAAATCCTAAAGGGACCAACGCACTAAGCAAACTGCAAAACAGATGTTATTTTCACCAACACCCTCCCGGACACACAATAATGGCAATACATTCTTCAGTAATCTGAAGTGATCATCACATCTCCTTTAAAATCAGGCACCAAGTCTGAAAAACAGCAATAAAAGAAACCCACAATAGCAACAACAGAAACAGACAATGGGGGCGGAGGGGGAAAACCTGAACAGTGGATTCTCACCTCATCGAGACCTCAAATGACAAATAGCCACTAGAGAAGTGTGCCTACCACAACTAGCTCACTAACAATTTGGACAATCAGCTATACTGAAAGCATTTACCCAGTCCATACCTAAAAAAAAAAAAAAAGGTAATTGAGCGAAAAGGTAAAGAAACCGACATAAGAGCTCTGCACATTACAGCACAAATAGAGAAAGCTGCATAATCAGAATGATAAAGTGCTCCTATGTCGACACAGCAGGGCACACAAATTAGCAATTATAACTGCCAAGAGGCTGCACTACTCTACATATATAATGAACAAGGAATGCCTTTCAAAAGAAACTACACAGGATTCTGACATAATGCAGCAACCCGGAATGGTCAACTTCAGTGATGCCACAATCTCCAGAGTTCTGTGACACACTCTCCAAAGAGCTTACTGCCAAAGCTGAAAAACGTTGAGGCGGGGGGGGTGGGGGGGGGTGAGAGGAAATCACCTTAGGAATAAAGCTGCTTTAAATTTTATGACAAGACCGGAGGCTCCTATTATGCAGTAGTCTTTTCTTTATTTTTAATAGCAGCTCCAGTCAAGATCAACTACAAATCCCATAAGGCAAACGACAAGTAGCCAATGGGAAAACAACAGTAGTTCATAACAATGCACCAATCACCATCGTATCCATGGAATAATACCCATCCTGACTGAAAACAGCCCACTTTTCTTGCTGCTCTTCAGTCAAGATAAGTATTATTCGATTCTTTCTGCTCATTGAGTGTGTGGACGCATTATCGGTGCGCGTCAAATTAAGGTTATTTTCGTTTGCTTTTTGTGGTTAGATCAGCTTGTCAGCCGCATGTTGTCGGTGTTTTCTTTCCCTCGCGTGCAGCATTTAACGGTCTCCGCGACCGTTTAGAGCGCTTCAGCGTGCGCTGGCATATTTCAGCCTGCGCGCGTTGAAGGATCCTAACGCTTACCTCGGCGCTGAGGAGCTGCGCTTCGTTGAAGGATCGTTCCTCGGTGGAAGCCGGTTTCTTCTGGCTGACTCGGTCAGCTCCCGGCTCACTTTTTCTCAGCAGTTAACCCCGCCCGTGGGCAGAGCCGGGTATTTTCTTCTCCTCTCTTTGAGAGAGGTTAACCCTTGCCTGACTTTTAGTTAAGAGGGGCTGATTTCTGACACCACCATGGACAGTGCCCAGTCACAGATTTCTCAGGAGGAGGACGTTTTAAAGGAGCATTTAAATGATTTTATTCAATCTTCTGTGGACCAGGCTATGGTTGCCTCTTGGCAAAAGCTTTCAAAAAATTTAGAAAACTCCGTGGTTAATATTGTGTCCAAGACCATGCTGGCCCATTCTGCGGGGGAAAGCAGAAAGCGTCAAATGTCTTCAAAAAATGTAAAAGGGACGCTAACTGGAAGTGACAGTGTTTCACACAAGGCGGAGGACGTGGATCCTCATGGGCCTCCTAGTAAGGAGGGGTTAATAGCTAAATCTGTGAAAAAAATGCATGGTGAAATCAAAACACATATCTTCCCCTATTAAAATAACAAAAAATTTGGACACGGATGATGAACAGTCCTGGTTCGGATGCGGATAGTTCCGATGAGGACGTTGGGGAGATGCTCTTTCCTCCTCCACTCAAAAAAGCCAAACATACTTCAGGTTTCAGAAGGGGTACCTATGTTTGACCCTGGAGATATTCAACACCCAAATTCCACGGAGTGGCTTCCCGCAGAGCATGTGGCGGACTACGTCACTGCCAGACTTCGAACTCCCCTGGATAAACAGGTCCGGGCGAAATTAAGATCGGAGTGTCCTCGCCCGGCTCGGTCTTCTAAAATAACTGCGACTCCAGCTATTGACTCTTCACTCCTGACGTTCTTCACCAGATACGGCAAAGATCCCCGTAAAGGGGTGGATAAAGCTTGGTCCACGTGCCAAGATAAACTTTTGGACATTGTGGGTCCCTTGACCCGCATATTTGATACGGCGGAATCAGCTCAGCTGGAACAAGTGGCCATTGATGCAGAAGAACTCTCTTTATGGGCTCAACGGGCTGTATGCCTGTTAGGGAATGCTAATTCCTCTATTACTCACGAACGGAGGAAGGGTCTCCTTCTCAAATTGGACCCAAAGTTGGTTAATTTAGCTGGTTCGGATCCAGGGGTAAAAGCAGAAGGCTTGCTATTTGGTGATTCGTTCATCAAGGAGCTAAGCAAGTATGTGACCACCTTTTCGTCGCTAGACAAGGCACAGCAATCTTTGAAAAAGATGTTTGCTTCTCGGGTTTTCACCAGGGCCGGCAGAGGTAGGAACCGCTTTGCAGGCCGAGCCTATGCCAACCAAGGTTCCCGTGGTCTCTATCAGAACACTTATCAAGATTACAGGCCCCAATTCTACCCCCAAAGAAGCAGGGGCTTCAGGGCTAAGGGAGGCCGTAACACCAGAAACGCGGCACAGCTCGGTAAGTCAGAATTCCTTTACTCCTGTAGTGGGGGGTCGCATTGCGCTATGACTGTCAAAATGGGAGGATCTTACAAAAGATCCTTGGGTTTTAAACACAGTGCGAGGTTATGTTATAGAACTCTTCTCAGAACCTTTTCAAGAGGTTTTTCCTCCCCCTCCTCAATTTTCAAATCAAATGACAGATCTAATCTCGTTAGAAATTCAGTCTCTATTGCAAAAACATGCTATTACTCCTTGTTCTCTAGATTCTTCAGGTTTTCTCAGTTCCGTTTTCTTAGTACAGAAAAAGAACAAGAAAATGCATCCTTTCATCAATCTGAAACAGTTCAATCAGTTTGTTCTTTATCGGCATTTCAAGATGGAGACCATTCTTCATCTCAGAGATACTCTTCTTCGAGGCGACTGGTTGTTAAGATTGGATCTTCAGGATGCTCATCTGTCGGTTCCCATTAATCCTGTTTCGCAGAAGTTTCTCCAATTTTACTGGGCAGGTCAGTACTTTCGTTTCACCTCTCTTCCCTTCGGCCTTTCCTCCGCCCCATGGTGCTTCACAAAATTAATGAGGCCAGTGGAGGCTTTTCTCAGAGCTCGAGGCATCCGTCTGGTGATTTACTTGGACGACATTTTAATCATGAGCCAGAGTCGAACCTTGCTACTGTCTCAAGTTCGTCTTGCTTGCGCTCTGTTAGAGGATCTGGGCTTTATCGTAAATTACGAGAAATCTTCTTTAGATCCAGTTCAACAAATAGAGTTTCTAGGCTTTTTAGTGGATTCCGTATCTGCTACGCTCCTCCTACCGTCATCAAAGATCAAATCCGAGATTCTCCTGATTCTTCGCAGTTCTTATATATCCCTCAGATCTCTAGCAAGGATTGTGGGTCGGCTTTCGTCCTCAATTCAAGCGATTTTTCCAGGGCCTCTGCATTATCGAGCATTACAAAGACTAAAGATTCAGCATATTCAAAAAGGTCTAGCTTATTCAGACGTTATAGCTCTAGACCAAGATTAACGTGCAGAACTCCAGTGGTGGATAGACCATTTAGACGCCTGGAACGGCAGAACTATCTTTGCATCAGCCCCAGATCTTGTATTAGAGTCAGATGCAAGTCTGTCGGGTTGGGGAGCCCGGTGTGGTGCAATCTCGACTTGAGGTTCATGGTCTCTAGAGGAGTCAAAATTGCACATAAACTGTTTAGAGATGCTTGCAGGCTCCTTTGCAATCAGGAGCCTCGCAAGAGACAGGATTTCTTGTTCGGTTCTGCTCAGAATGGACAACATTTCAGCGGTGCGCTACATCAATCGGCTAGGAGGCACAAAATCCAAACCTTTCGCGGAATTAGCGAAAGGGTTTTGGGAGTTCTGTCTTCAAAACAAAATCTCGGTTCAGGCCAAATATCTGCCAGGCAATCTCAATCTGGTGGCGGACTGGTACTCCAGTTTCTTTCGGGATTCCAGCGATTGGATGCTCAACTTACAGGTGTTCAACGCCCTGGTACTCAAATGGGGTCCCTTCCACATAGATCTCTTTGCTTCACGGTTAAACCTCAATTTTTCAGTTGGCTTCCAGACCCTCTAGCTCTAGCCTTCGATGCGTTTATTCAGGATTGGTCGTCTTCCCTCACTTACGCCTTTCCTCCTTTTATCTTGATTCCCAGAGTTCTGGCTCAAGTCAGACGTCAACAAGCCTCTTTAGTCCTCATAGTCCCCTATTGGCACTCCCAGGTTTGGTTCCCTTACCTCCTGGAACTGTCAATCGAATCTCCGATGCTGATACCCTCCTTCCCAGACCTCCTGACCAATCATCAAGGCCTCCGACACAGTCTAGTGCTTCAAGAGTCCCTGATCTTATCAGCCTGGAAAATTTCGGGGAATCCCGATCTAGCGTTTCAATTTCGGCAGAAGCTGCAGCCTTCATTTACCGGGCTACAGCTCCTGGGACAAAGAAGGCTTATAGATCAGCTTGGTCTCTCTGGTGTTGCTGGTGTTTCGGAAGACAAGTTGATCCCACTACAGCGGATGTATCTCTGATGGTCAATTTTCTGGCGTCGGAAGCCAGTAAAGGTAAGTCCTTTCGTACTATTAATTTATATAGGTCTGCGATTTCTTCGGCTCATGATTACTTCCAAGGGAAGCCTATTGGTGAACACCCGTTGGTTTGTCATCTGTTAAAGGGAGTAAAGTTTTCTAATCCGCCGAAACCTAATTACAGTTTTTTATGGGATGTCAATACAGTACTAAGATTATTTGTATCTTGGCCTGACAATCCTGTGTTATCTTTAAAGCAGTTGTCGGCTAAGTTAGCTATGCTTTTATGTTTGGTATCTTTTAAACGGTTATCTGATGTTAGAGCTCTCGATGTTACTGCTCGCTATTTTACTCCCTCCGGAGTTCTGTTTAATGTGGCGAGACGTACCAAAACTAACCTTTCTTCAGTTTTTTATCCCTTTTTTCCCCGATCATCCCAAGCTTTGTGTGGGTCAATGTTTAAAAGTTCATGAGCAACGGACAGCCAATCTGTGGAATTCCTCTTCTACCCAATTGTTGATCTCTTTTAGGAAACCTTACAATCCTGTGTCCTCTCCTACTTTGGCCCGTTGGATTATGTCGTTAGCTGGTATTGATACCTCTGCTTTTGGAGCGCATTCAGCTAGAGGAGCCATGGCATCCAAAGCTTTTTGGGCCGGTTCTCGTTTAGAGGATATTCTCAGGTCGGCTGACTGGTCTAACGATAATGTATTCAAAGTATTTTATTGTAAACCAATTCAACATGCTTCTTTAAATGTGATTGAATCGCTTTGAAATTGCATAATAGGAGCCTCCGGTCTTGTCATAAAATGTAGATTTTCCTAGTATTTTATGAAGGAAAGTCTTAATTTTATTAAAGACACGGAGGCGAGTATTATCCCGCCGCTACAGACTCTAACTTTGTGTTTTGTTACCCTCCCTTTTTAGCTTCTACTCCAACACAGCAAACCTCTTAGCGGAGACTTTTTTGGTACAGGGTCTACTTCGTTGTCGCCTTTCAAGGATTATCAAGAGACTGATCGTCAGAACCTGCCGGTTTTCCTTCAGAGACTTTTGTTCTATCTACAAGAAGTTTTCTCGCTCTGTTTGGCGTGTTCTATTTTTTGCGTTATTATACCATTGTTTACTTCTCATTGAGTATCGCACAAGAAAAGAGGGCTGTTTTCAGTCAGGATGGGTATTATTCCATGGACACGAAGGTGATTGGTGCATTGTTATGAACTACTGTTGTTTTCCCATTGGCTACTTGTCGTTTGCCTTATGGGATTTGTAGTTGATCTTGACTGGAGCTGCTATTAAAAATAAAGAAAAGACTACTGCATAATACTCACCTCCGTGTCTTTAATAAAATTAAGACTTTCCTTCATAAAATACTAGGAAAATCTACATTACACTCACAAAAAGGAGAGGCTCATTGTAATCAAATATATTTAAATAATCCATTCCCACCAAACGCTTTTCTAAAATAGCACTAATTGAGCTGATCAAAACAAGCAACTGTATTGGATCGCAACCAACTAGTCTCCTGCAAAAATTGTAAAACCATCCTCCTGAATATATCTGCTGAACCTGGGACAAAGCATACCTTGAACAGCTCCCTAAATCAGTGATCATTCCCACCAAGACTCCTAAAAAAACTGCATCTCAACCGATTCAATCCTGTCAATTTAAATCCTATGTCCAACTGTCCATTCCTGAGTAAACCAATTCAAACGGTTGTCTTTAACTAGCCCGCTTACAATGTCGAAGTGTATAATTTACCTTTGGATCAACAATCTAGATTCTGTAGTGGCAGAGATAGGGAGTCAGCATTACTAACTATCTTGGGCAGCCTAAGCTTAGTGATGAGTCAAAAATGGCATGGCTGCATTGTTACTTCTAGCAGATTTCAGTACTGTTCACTATTAGACATAGCTACTTACACTCCAAAAATAAGCACACACTGGACAATAAGTGGATCTCTTGCTACCTTAAGGGAAGGCAAAGTTTGGTAACTATGCCCCCTTTCAACTCTATCCACATAGCCCTTACTTCGGCATCCCAAAGGGCTAAATTTTTCCCTAGCTTCTATTTAATCAAACAAGTTACTTAACCTTCAAATAATGCTCTTTCTAGTAGATACTCTATATCACCCCAAATTCTTCACCTTGAGAATTTTCCCTTCGTGTCAGACTTGATCGAGAAAAATACTAAAGCAATACTCCTGCACCCTGTTAGGTATCACCATGCGACTCAGACTTCGTTCATCTCCAGAAATGACGAACAGAGCCACATACAAGTGCCATCCAAGCGTGCCAACATCAATCTCTGTCACAAGCTTTCCATGCCCTAAGAGCTCATCGACAAATGCCACTTGGCAGAGTTAACCAGCATGAAATAAGGCCAGAAAGACCAGAAGCCTGAGAACCACTCAATAAGATCCAGGACCTTAGCTGAAACATCAGGATCATGGCCCGAAAATCCTGAAATCTGCACCCAGGGGAAAGGCACAGGATTGCAACGAAGATGGCACTGATTACTCAAGAACCAGTGAAGGACTCAGGTGTGACTTTGGCACACTGATAGTGAACGCCAATGATTTTAGAAGGTTTTCGGCATCTGGAGGTGATCTAAGACTTCCTAGGGCAAGCTTGCCTTCAAAAACCAGTCATCAAAATAGGGGAAACCGGAACACCATATTTCCAAAGGTATAGAGCGACCATTACCATCACTTTCGTTACCACCCAAGGGGCTCTGTTGAACGCCAAAAGGGAGCATGGCAAACTGAAAATGCTTCTGGCCTACTGTGAACAAGAAATGGTGCCTGGGGCCTGCTGATGGGAACTGTAAAAGACAAATATCTGAAAAGAAATGAACAGTCAATACACAGTCATGGTGATTAAAAGGAAGCAAAGGTTTATTTGCTTAAGCCCAGGAAGGAAAACACCCAGTAGCGAACTGTGGGTGTGTTTCACTCTTGAGTTGGGATGCACCTTTTATATAGGTTTAAAGACTCATTGGTTTGCATTACAAATGCTAATTCATCATCTATATACAGCTGAAGGATCTCGATTTCAAAGAAAAGATAGTTATACTTTAAAGAAAACTACATTTATCAGTCATTTATCACAAAAGACATCTCAAGGGGCCTGTGCTTGTCCCTTATCTTAGTTTCAAGGCCTTCGTTTGAGGCAAAAACAGCATTCCTTGTGTAAGCAGCCTAACATCCTCTAAAGGACATGTCCTTGTTACACATTTTATGAGGTATAATGTTCAAGCACATGCCACTTTTATCAAACTTAAAACCACTGTTTTACAGTCAAACGTCTTTTTTTTCATTGCAAAATAACAAATTATTTCTCTCAGTTCCACAAAGGTTCAAGGCCTAGGGTTGCATATAGATAAGGCAGCTCATGCACTGCACCTGCTTTTTATAAATAACAAGCAAGAAGCGAAAAACCTCAAATTTACCTCAAGTGCTCACTTTTTTTTCTTTTTTGGGAACATGAGCATGTTGCAGAGATCATTCTAGAAGCAAGATTGGAAATTCTTTTTGCTAAATGCTTGGACAATGGTTCAAGTTTCTGTGTTTAAATTTTGGGCTTTTACAAATTCACCCTTTGAACCTTTGTTCAAGCACAAACACCACCACTACTTAATCTCTATTTTACACAGTTCTTCAATGACCGCATCTTGCATTAACATGGCACTGGTCATGGCAATGTTATCTGGTTTGTGCCGCAGGGAGGCACAAAGATGCGGAACAAGCGCTTAATAAAGCGGAGAAAACCTGTACACAGCAGCATAGCAAAAGTAGGCTTGCTATTACTATTATCATCCTTTTAAGAATCATCAATCCCCATGACCCAAACAATGAGGAGATGTAGTCCCATATTGTTTACTCAGTAAAGCCACGTTCCATGAACTCTGATGTCATGCAAGTTTTCTATAGCCTTATAAACATTTGGGGCACTATTGGGTATAAATTTACAGCATTCTGTGTGGATCATGCTACAGACTCCTCTGCTCTCAGCGAGATTTTGGATCAGAATCTGTATCATAGCCACCATCCGTACTGTGATGTTCTCTAAAGCACTAGTTGCCTCATTTATTGTTGCTTTCAATAGGCGACCTAACTGTCAGTCTTCTGGATTTAATAATTATCCCCGCTGTAGAAAACAAGCCCGGCACCACATCCCCTGCCACCTGGGCTGACGCATTTGTCTGGTCCACCTCCCTTCTCCTTCTTGCCAGGCTATTGTGTAACTTATGCTTGTAGACCTGTTCTTTAGGGTGGTGCCTGATGTAGGGAAACACTACCCCAAGGAAATGAGTACCTGCCCAGTATGGGGGCCAACCAAGAGTAGGCCTTTAGTCCAAATATCCAATAGGTTTCATCCCCTGCATACAATGGTATACTAAGCCAGGAGGCATTGGAAAGTGAAAATGTGGTGTTGCACAAACTATTTCCCACTACTGTTTGTGATCCATTGGCATGTATGCAAAGTGCTCCTGTAGTGTTGGCCTACAACCTAAGATGTAGAGTGTAAGTGCCCTTTACCTCTGTACTGTTCTGTCAGAAAAGGAAATCCCTAGATTTTTTTTGGGACATAATAGTAGTTCTCCTCTCCGTCTACAAGTGCCCTCTGCTAGTAACTTACACCCCAACATATTTATCTGTGACCTGTAGCTCTTCTGTAGGTCAACCTGCTCTCTTCTTGGGGCCCAAGTAATGACCATTGCATATATAATGACAGATGAACCATTGTATGTCAAAGGTAGGTGCAAAAAAAGGCATTTCTTTTTCAAAAGTTGCTGGTATTGTCAAACATTTCCAACAATTTCAGACATTAATTTCCTTATGATAGCGACGTTCTCATGACACTCCTTTGGATGATGGCATGCGAGTCTGACCCTTCTGTGCTCTGTACATGTGGATAATACATTTCACACATAAAAGTGGCAAAAATTGCTACTGCAGTTACTAGAGCAAAAACAATATGCAGAACACTTTGACATTTTCCTAGTCAGTTCCTTTTATTGTAGCCAGCACAGCTGTTGTCCCTGGCCCTGCTCCATGTCCCATTTTCAATCTTGGCAGGGATTGCTCCAGGCCACAATAATGACCTGCAGAGGTACTAGCAGGGACGTACCACAACTTGCCCTGAGTGGTTCAATGCAAATGTTACTGGCTGATGGCTGGCTTGCAACAATGTAGCTAGAGTGGCACAGGCACTCACAGGAATCCTATTTGAGAAGTACTACCAGGCTGGTCTCCTTTTTTGCTATTTCATACTATGCCCGATTTTAGTCAATATGTAGATACGTGCTATGGTCGGGGTTGATCCCAAATGCACTTACTATTTCACCTGGTACTATTCATCACTTTCTTCAATCTCTAATGTCCTTAGTCCGGCAGCAGTATGTGTAGACCAAGTAAGTACCTGTTCATTGTAAGAGTAGATAGCTACTTCTTGTTCAGACCGAGCAAGAGCAGCAACTACTTTACTCGTTAGTTCTTCAGATATTAGCCCAAAGATTTCCTCCAAATCTCTTAGATGTTCTTCTTCTGTGATCAGGTTGTTTGTCGCTTTATTGTTGCTGATGGGTTGTGGGTGCTGTTTAACTTCCTCTGCTGTAGTCGTGGTAGACAGTGGCAGCATCACATCTGGTGGCACCCTCTTCAGATGGGATACGCGAATCTAATTCTTGTTGGTGTATTTGACAGCAGTCTGTGTAGCCAGCAGGCTTTGCTCAGGGCCTTTCCACAGGGACTTGAAACAGTTGGGCCTCTGGAAACTGCAAATCAACACCCAGACACCTGGCTGTAAGCACACTACCTTGCAAGGGGCTCTTGAAAGGCCTCCTTCATCTGCTTCACAGAAGCAAGGCGTTTAAGTTGAGGTAAAACAATAGTCTCTCATCAGTTCATTTGACGTGGCAGTTACCATTTCTTTTTTCTGGAACCCCACCCAGGCTGCCATTGTTTGCCCTGTAATTATTTTGTTGGGGCTCAATTTCGCTTTTGCATCAGGAGTATTTCTCATGCTCAGGAGAGCAATCAGCAAACTGTCCATCCATGTCAATTTTGTTTCTGGGCATATTTTTGAGCGCGACATTCTTCCTTTCCACCACACCCTCTCCTTCAGGGGCCCTGGGCACTAACAACAAATACCAGGCATAAAGTGGGGGCGGGGAGGCTAACCATGTCAAAAGAGGCACTGTCTCATATCTACCAAAGCTAAAATACTTCTCTAATGATCCAAAAACACAAATCACAAATGAAATTCTCTGGACAACAATTTTTTTTTTTAAAGCAATGTATATCAGGGAGCCAAGATTAAGAGTTGAATACGCCTTCACTAAAGAGGCAAAAGCCATTAAATGGCATATTCATCAAAAATGTCTGGACAACCCCCCAAAAAGCCTGTGGCCCCAATGGAGTGTGGCGCCAAAGCAGCACACTTGTGCCAATTGCCCAACCCAAGCAATTGGTTCTGTTCAGGCCAGGTCAGAGAACAAATGTAACCACATCTCTGCTTTCTTGAGTAGTTTGGGCTAAAGGCAGTAAGATCTGACTGACCATGTCCCATAGCATATGGGTGTAGCTGCCAAGTAGGCAGGGTAAAGCTGGTGAAGGTAAACATGCGCTTGCCAAATGCCTCCATACATTTGAATTTGCAGTCAGGAGTATCATAGGAAAGGAGTCAGGGTTGATCTGTTTTGTGGAAAAAACAACCACCAAGCTCTCTGGATTTGTATGCTGTGCGAGAGCATCAGGGTCACCTGGAGCTTGTGTGGGGCAATCAGCAACTTCTCTGTTGACCAGAGGGGCAGGACATGGTTTTGCCCAAGTACCAAACAGAATATCTGTAGGGGCTTCATTGAAACGCAGAAGACGTTTTGATAGGAGCCCTGCCAGAGTGAAGGACCTCTGAAAGCACATTAGTTTTGACCTCCATATTAGGGAGCTGCCAGTCAAGTAAGTCTTCGGCGCTTTTGATCACTACTGCAAATGATGCACTCTCTGCAGTGACCGGACCAGGAGAGACTAACCCAGTGTCTAGGGAGATGTCCAGACCATAGGCATCCTGTAGGGATACATATCAGTTCCCTTTGTTATATTGTGGCACAAATACATCAACATCATCTAAAAGGATGACTGATCAGAGTCAGGGTCACAAAATTGATGTAGTGTCTGTGTTTGAGATGCTACCCTTACTATGCAGTTGTGTGTTAAGGATTGCCAATATGCGGTACCACAACAGGTTCAGGGCAGTGCCTCAGCTGAGACGAGTTTGGTTCCGAGTCGGACACCAGATTTGAAGTTGTCACAGAACCTGAAGAATGTTCAAGGGGCACAGATGCAGCTAGGCTGGAGGTACTTGTCAATCCTTGGTGCCCAAAGTATCAGCAGAGTGAGCTGGAAGCATTTCATTTTTTTCAAATTCAGCATGGCCTCTATTTGCTGCAACGTTGCTGATGGACTCGGAAAAGCAGGGCACACTAGGACCAGGCTCTGAATCGGCTCAATAATTTGGAAGCAAGCCCAGAAGGCCTGGTGTGCCCTTGTGCCTTCTATGGAGAAGGAGAATGGCAGGAAGGGCAGATTCCTGCTTGGACTTGTGCTTTTTCTTTGACTTACATGAAGATTTCAACTGCGATGATGATCTGCTGTGGGAACAGCTTTGGGACTGGAACCTCGCTCTAGACTTCAACTGGGAACAGTGTTGAGTCTTGCAGTGTTTTGTGATAGAGCTTCACATTTTTGTAGGGCCTTTGGTTTCATCTGACCATGAGTCGCAGGTCTGGAAGTCATGCTCTGACCCGCATCACCAGCAGCACACCTCATGCGGGAACCATCACAGACAATTGTTTACAACAGTTCATTCAAGATTTAAACCCTATCATTTTAGGAGAGGATATTTCCATTGCACACTGGAAACATTGAGTGGAGGGAAAAAAAACAACAACAAAAAACAGGTACAAATTTAGGGTGACATGAAAAGAGTAGCACTCCGTATGACAGTCGAGAGGCACAAAAAGAAACGGACACACATGGGTGATGCTTATATGGGGCTCAGTCATTTCTCAGCAGTTCAAAGTTGGCACTGAGTCACACGGTGCCACCTACCAGCACACAGGGGTAATGTTTTAGAAGTTGTCTGGATCTAGTCCGATGCCTCGTGAATATTTGCGAGGTATATGCAGTTAGAAGTATCAATCAAAATCTGCCTTTCGCAGCCGACAGACATGATCGGAAACTCTAACCTCACATTCCATCCTTATTCAGACAACACTCCGATCATCATACAATTGGGAGTCTCAGGGTTCTAAACGTGTCAACCTGATGTTTTTGAGAAACAGTCTTAAACAATTCCGCAAAACCAGACATTGTAGCCAGAGGACAATGGCACAACCACCAGTCCACAACACTATGTCCCACGGAACTTGAAGCCCCTTGAGTAATATCAGGAAAAGTAAAAAATTAGGAGGGACCATGGATTTAAACTGTTCATTGATACCACCTGTTAAGGCAATTCAAATATTCTACAGAGAATGTTGAAACACATCTTTCCTTATCGTAGGAAGGTGGCTCTCTATATGGTGCACTAAAATGAAGTACACGCAGAAATAGATAGGCCTACTGCTATTTGTGGCAGAGGCAGAAATAGATAGGCCTACTACTATTTGTGGCAGTGTGGGTGAGCAGTTAGGCTTATCAAGGAGTAGTGTTGAGCATTTGTTGTACTCATAGCGGCAATAAATGAGACACACTCAAAGAATAAATCAGACATCAAATTAGAAAAGTAACATTTGCTTTTAAATATGGTTTGAACCAAAGAACTTCGTTATAAGGTAAGCAGTTTCTAAATTAAAAATACTTTTCAGTTTCAAAAATCAACACTGCACTTTTCAGAGTCTTCAATGTTAACCTATGGGAGGAAAACAAGAATGCAGTTTTGCAGGCAAGTACTCGACTTACAAATCCAGTCTCCAGAGTTTTAGGTCAACACCAGGCAAGGTTCAAATCAGCACCGAGACAGCACCCGCAGCAGCATAGGTGCGGCTGGGTGCAGAGGTCAAATTTGGGATAAGGTGCCCAATGTTAACCAAAGGAGACTTGAGGTGAACGAAGATGCGCTGCTCACAAGTGAGTAAAGCTGTGTCAGGGGGTCGATATCCGGGGGTTGAGGTAAGTACAAAGGAGGGCCACAAAGTACCTCCACACTTACACCCTCAGCAGCACATGGGCAGCTGGTTGCAGAGTGGCAACACAGCACAGGGCGCCCAATGCTAACCAATGAAGTTGCCTTCAACCCAAAATGCATCACAGATCAAGAAGAAGGAAAAAACAATGACAGACTAATTCAAATAGAATATGAAGTGAGGAAGCCGACGCCTCGGTATCAGAAGTCACCACTGTGAGATAGAATAAGACAGCTAGAACATATCAGAAATAAGGAAGGGGCAAAAGGTCTGGGCAGATGGCTAAAAGGTGGGACTCTGGGCTCTGGCGTACCCCATTCATTCAGGACCTAAAAGTTGGGGATTCAAGACTGGTGTCTGACTTGGTCTGGTGGCATGGACTAAGTAGCAGACTGCCTGAGGACGAACGGTGAGGTGCTGTGTTCTAGTGGATAGGTGCAAGGTTCTAGTGCTGAGCCAAGAAGACCGAGGATCCATACCTCAAACTTCAATGGGTGACCAAAGCGCATAAGCATTACCAACCCTAAAAGCGGTCTTTTCGTCTGTCCCTTATTCATCTCTCCAGCCTTTAAGCCTTTCATCCATCTTTTTACACTTCTATCCATCCAACATACTTTTTTCATTATTCCTTCCTGTCGCACTTCCAAACATTCTTCAGCCTTCATTTCACCTTTGTGTAAAAAAAAAAAAATCCAGTCCAGCAACCTCCGTACCCCCCTTTCAATCCAGGTCTGGATCCATCCCCCTTTCAATCTCCCATTCTTTCCTACGCTCACAGAGGCAAATGTTCCTATTCTTTCCCCACCATCAATCTTTTCACTTTTGTACACATCCTTTTGGCCATTCCTTCTTGTGACGAGAGAGAGCGAGAAAGATTTTTTTCCCTTTTTCCAGCTGGGCCACCTTTACTATAATTGAGTTTTCCTTCCTCACGTCTGTTACTGGTTTATCCGATTTTGTTTTTAATGGTTTTTATCTTCAGAGCTGAAGACAGAACACTCATAAATAACTACATTTCTAGTGTTAACACTACCCCACTTAAGCTGCAGTGACACTTCTTGCCACTGAGTGTCAGGCCCTTGGCAAAGGCTGACTGGTCCATCTTCTGTTGCTTATTGCTGTATTTGGTGAGGCGGAACCTTTGCCTAGACAGTGTTAATTTGCCTAGAAATTATAAAATAAGAAAGTAATACTATTACAAAATGTGCTGCATTACACCACATAATTTGCCTTCTCTTGTTGCATAATTTTGCCAACTCCTAATTAGGTTCTCTCCTAACTTCAGTGGCCCTGACTAAATTACTGAGGAGAAAGAGTGCATTATTCACCCCCAACTGAAATTAGAGTGGTGCAATCATTTGGCTATTTCGGGGAAGAAGTACTCCTCTTGGTGTTACTGAAATACAAGTCTTTTAAGTAGACACCAGCTGCAGCCAGAAATAATGCCAACTTAAACCTATTTCACATGCCATTTCCACACTGAAAGGCACTTGGGTACAATAACCGGAAGGCTCAAACAAATGAAGCACATGTATTTCTAGACTAAGCACCTGAACGTAGATAATGCAGTGTAATACAGTACTTAGGACCCAGGTCACAAAACCTTAAAGGGTAATAATTTGCTCTAGTATGATGTAACTGCTATGGTTTCTCTTTCGTAAATACAATGTTGGACAGACTTTGCTTGAAACAAAGGTGAGAAAATGTTATTTTTGTAGGATCAACCCCACTTTTTGCTAGATTTAGTGCAGATTTACCGACTGAACACTGGGGTGCTGACGTCCAGTGCATGTGCAATAGGCCGATATCCGATTGCCCTGTGTAACTTCCATATAAAAGCCCTAGTAAACGGTACTATGTGTAACCAGGGCCTGTAAATTAGATGTCACTAGTAGAATCCAGCTCTGATGGTGCCACCAGTCCAGTGACAAATCGAAAACATAACTCTAGGCCTGCAGCCCCACACAGCAGTTTTAAAACTACAAATTCGACCTGCCAAAATAACCCCCGAGCTAGGCTTGAACTGTCCTTTTTAATACCAATAAGTTGCCCCACAGGTAAGCCCTACGTACGCATAAGGCAGGGTTGATGGTGTTTAAAAAGTAGGATACAGGTACTTAAGTTTGTACACACCCTGGCAGAAAAAAAGAAACTCAAAAGTCATTTTTTACTGTGGCAAAGTTGGTTATCCTGTAGAAAAGCACCAAGATAAATTATAACACCTTATAATGTACAAAGTCGTTTTGGAATAGCTAGACCAATCATTCACGGACTTAAATTAATAGCAATTTAAAATCCAATTGTATTGTAAAGTCCGATTTTAAATTACTTTTTGAAAATGTCACTTTTAAAAAAGTTGGCATTTTCCTGTCTCAAGTCTCTTGTAGCCCCTTTCTGAGATAATCCCAAACTGTCACCAGGCTGGCTGCTGAAGGTATGAATTGCTCTCAGGAAAGGAAAGAAAAGGGCCTTGACTGGGAAGAGGTTTACTCTTCTTCTGACATGATGGCCTTGGGTGCAGGGTATTGTGGCTACCAACTGTACAAGCTTCAAAGAGGTAGCCCCTGTGACAGGCAAATGTAATATATAAGTAGCCAGAGTGGCACCAAGCCCCAAAGACTCTGGGGCTTTTACCAGAAGAGACCCGACCCAGAACTGGTTTTGCAGGGCAGTTTACTTGTTTTCCTAGGCATGCCACAGGTGTCTGCCTACAACTCTGACTCTGAGAAGGAAGATTTTGCCATCTTGGATTTGGGCAGAGAGATTCACTGTGGGGCCTTTTGGTGCCAAACCCCTAGGAATTGATTTAAGAGTGGATAGGGTTGCCCGTGGGAATTTTACTCCTTTGATCAGGGAGTCTCCTCCTACCCACAAGTTAGTGCCAGGCATACCATACTTAAAACACTGCTGGACCTGTGGTAAACAGAAGGTCTGTACCTGCTGAACCAAAGCACCAGATCTAAGGGCTGAGCTTGCTGTTTTGCCTCCTGGGAGAAACCCCATCGGCTGGACCTGCTTCTATTTGAACCTTAGAGAGAAGTGTGGACTGCAAGGGCGAGTTGGATAGCCTCCTCTTAAGTTTCAGGAGCACAAAATCTGGAAGAAACCTGCAACAGAAGAACTGAGCTGAGCAGTTCCAACTGGATTTGGCATGTACTCTGCTGGAGGATTCTGTAAGATTAAGCCCTAACTCACCAAGTGGTGCCCAAAAGGTCCCAGACCCTTGGTTGGTGTTAAAGTGTACTCTCTGCACCCCCCAAAAGATTTTAAAAGTGGAGGAAAAGGTTCAGAAAGAGTTTGAGGCTATCACAGGACAGCCATCGAACTGCAGCTGCCATCATTGCATCGCTGGTCAGATTCAACTTGCTGTTTTTCCCCAGTTGAAAAAAGCTCAGAAAAGTTTCTAAATACAAATGTGGAGAATTTCACCAGGACGAGGAGCAAGGAGTACTCTGCCATTGTCGAGCCCTCTGTCAGAATCAGCCGGCAGCCTACCCAGCTGATGAGAAAATTCCTCCTGAGAGGAAAAAAAAAAAAAAAAAAAAAAAAGGAAAGACTACTCTAGAAGGTAAACTTTTATACCAGGCCGAACCTGGTCCCTGTATCCGAACAGTGCTCCATCACAGCCAAGCTTAATTTTTGACTTTCTCACCCAGTCTAGAGCAACCAGATACGCATGGTTGGTGCTATGAGGAGCAGAAATTCCAAATAAAATCATATTTCACCAATTTGATTTTTTTTTTGTGTTGGTGTCCATGTGCTCAAAATTGATACTATATTTATAAACTGGAGTGGGATTTTTAAATTTGTTTTGTTTTCTACTTATTAGCTGTTTTGGTACTGATAAATGCTTTACACTTGATTATTTTGCGTTAAGCCGGACTGCTTTGGGCCTCAGTTAGCCAGGACTGAGCTAAGGTTTAAAATAAAGTAACCTAATTTGACATGACACAGGATAGTGACCTTATTACTTGGTGAGGTCTCACAACGACCCCAAATAATTATCCACTTTCTCTCAACAACGTAACTGGCATCAGCACTACCTTTAAGTGAAGTGTTTTGTTAATTACTCACAATAAACTTAATACACACAGCATAGCGTAATTTTTACTCTCAGAATCAAGCCATCTTAACATGTTCAGCAGTTCCACACATGAAGCCCTGAGCAGTGAGCTATATGGCACCACCAATTACTCCTAGATAAGCCCCTTCCTGGACCTCTATTCAACAGGTTAAAAGTCATCTATTGCATTCTGTACGCATCGTCTCTGAAAAACAGACAAAGAATACCAGAAAGAGAGACATCTGCTTGCTCCGTGCTGCATGCCTTAGATCTCTGAAAGCGTCTCGTCCCAGGCCTCTGTCAGGAACATTGAGAATCAAAGCCAATGCCAAATCGTTTTTAGAATTCACCAGCAGGTTTAAATATGCACAAAGTATCCTCTTCATCACTGAGCGCAGCTGCACAAAATATAGAAACAGATTCAGATTAGTAGGTTCTTCACACATTACAAAACTATTACGATAAAGATGACTGTAGGATCAATACAGCGAGGGTACACCGAACCACAAACTCCAGTAACAAACCAACAAAGACATAGTGGCAAAGGTTAAAGAGAGGGAATATTTTGGTATAGGGTGTTGGGGGCCGGATCCCAATGATAAACACACTGGGGGTCTTTTACCTATAGGCATGAATGTCTAGTTAAGCTTCACTTTAGTTAAAAAACATACACATGCCCATCTCTAAGCCAGTGGTACAGTGGGAACATTTGTATTGCAACTGACATTTTTAGGTCGAGCGCTCAAGCGCTCTGATGTGTTGTAATCTATCTGTGGGTTTTAACCACGCCCAACTCACACCCATCACTATCACGCATTCATGGGCTTGCCTTTCAAAATTCCTTTGCCATCATTGGTAAAGCTTTATTTTTGTCCCTCCTTGGCCATCAACACCGTTACTTGATAATTGCACGTTTGCCTGTACGTTTAACTGCCAACAAACGTTTTTCCTTTTGTGTCTCTCCTTCGCGCTCATGCTCATAGCAGCTGTGGCACTTTGTATTGGCTTGTTTAGGTCAACTGTTTTGCTTTTCATTTTCAATTTATGTGCAAGAAAAGTGCAGTTAGGAATTTACAACGGTAATAGTTCTAACTCGAGCAAACGCAAGACCCATTGCATTGCAAATGCTTGTTACATTTTGAGGGCAAGGGAGAGAACAGACTAAAATGACGCAGGATATGCTAGAGTAGGAATGATGCATATTCTGGGAAGAGAGACAAACATTTTTGCTTACCTTTTTACACGAAAAGCTCACTTTACCACAGATTCTAAACAAGCAGGGTTTAAGATAAGGAGACCTTAATCTTCAGCAAGTCTTTTCTTGGCTTCTACTACCGGCACCCTCCTGGATAGAAACATTTTACCTCCTTGCCTAAACTAGGAGCACTTAAATAGGGATTTTCTCAAATTCATAAATAAACAAAGGTGGAGTTTATTTAGTTGGCAGCCAAGTGAATAGTATTTCTTTGCTATTAAGCAATGCTATTAGGTAAGCTACTGGCTAAATAGCAGAGATTATATACTTTCTGGATAGTGGCCATGGAAATAGGAGAGAACCTTCACTATTTATCAGGTAGACTGTAAAAATTAAATTATCTAAGATTTGCCTAAAAAAACATAAAAACAGCACAAGAGACCATCTACATCTCTACAGTGTAAAGATTATGGGCCCGATTTAAAGTTTGGCGGACGGTTTCTCTGTCACAAATGTGTCTGATTTCTGTCCACCTTATTGCAAGAGCCATAGGATATATTAAGTTAAGTATACAAAAAGGTTATGGATGGAATGCTTGAATTAATTTCAGCCACTAGTAATTACTTGGCCGGAATCCTAGTCCATCTTTATTTTGCACACCATGCCACCTCAGTTTGGATCCAGCTATATGCAAATCAGTCTTGACCTGTTCCAATTGCAATCCTATCAAGGTGAGGAGAGTTATCCTATCTTATTCATCCCCTGAAAGAAGGTGATGGTGAACAGTGGGACTCTGAAAGCTCACGGTCGGCCCTGGCCTGATCCTAAATAATCCTACCATCTGTAGTGCCGTTTAAGGTCCATAGGTGCTCTTAAACATCAGGAGTGCCCTCCTGAGCCCTTAGACTGAGTTTTTGTGCGCCCCTTGGCCAGGCTGCTCCTGAGTGTGGTGGGTCTACGGACATTGGAGACGGCCTGCAGAACTTGCAGCAGACTCTTGGGTGGGGCTGGAGGTGATTCCTGGCAACTCAGGTCTCATCACCCTATTTCCTGAAGTGGGCCAGGTCAGACACTAGACCCTGCTGGGACCAGACAGCTTGTGAAGTTGCTTGTTGGAGCGGGCCGCAAGGCGGGGGCTCCCTGCACCCGGGGATTCGCTTGCTGCATTGTTGCGCCTCCAGACCCAGCCAGTCTCACTTTCACTCTTGCAGGCCCGTCCTGCAGGGGAAAACAGTGGACAGTTACTCTCACACTCTCCACGGCCCTCCACCTCCATGACTTGGGCCTTGCTGTCGGACCACCTGAGCTTCCGCCCCGTATCAAGCTCCTAGGCTGCAGGGGCTAAGGTGGAATTGGGGGTCTGGGTGCCCATGAAACAACGGGGCTTGAAGAACTTGGATGGCGTGGCCCTTACCCCATTGAGGTCACTAGGCCCTGCATGTAATGCTGGTGGCCGCCTGGAATAAAAATGACACTGGCATTGTATGGGGCTCTAGCCCTTAAGGGGAGAGTGCAATCAGTGGTTCCCGGAACTGCAACATCCCTCCAGCCCTCCACATGAAGAGAAATAAACAGGGTAAGGCCATGGCCCGCTAGGTAATGCTGGAGTCCTCCTTGCAGCGGTAGGCAAGTCATGGTGGCACTTGTGGGGAACCAGATATCAGCACTCCCAGACGGAGATCTTTGCTGCTATCCAGGGCTTCAGAGCAGCACTGGAGCGAAAGATCGAATTGGCGGCACGCAGTGAACTGCCTTCGCAACAATATCCAAAAGTTCTTGGATAAGGTTCACAATGCCAAAGGGTCAACTGCTGAGATTCATCGGAGGTGGCTACACTCAGGAAGCAGATGCAAAACAAGGGCTCTGGAGGTGCGGGCAGAGGAGAGATCCTGACGCAATACTGTCCGCTTGCTGGTGTTCCTGCAGCATGCTGATGGGGCAGCCAGAGAGAGCTTTGTTGAACAATCGATCCAAGACACGGTGAAGCAGAGCGGGCTATCCCACTTCTTTGTCAGAGAGAGCACACTTTGTGCTGGTGGCGCCCCCCCATCTCTTCTCCGTCTGCAGGCCATCATAACCTATATCCTGCAGACAGACTGTATCCTGCGTGCAGCCAGGGAAATGGATAATGCCCATTTTCAGAACCACAAGATTTCCATCTACCAAGACTACATCAACAAGGTGCAGGGGACTCTGAAGAGTTTCCTGAAGGTTAAAGCCAAGCTGCAGTCCTGGGCATCTGGTACATCCTACTGTACTCTGCCAGGTTGCGGGTGCTGTGGGAGGGCAAATCCCACTTCTTTGATATGTCAGGGGATGTCTGGAGGTGGTTGGAGGTATCTGATAAGGTCCCAAGGGACAGGGCGGGCCCCTGGCGCACTGGACCCCAAAACGACAGAGGGGCACGTAGCTCAATTTGAAGCTCACATGAAGAACCTGTATCAGGTGAGACTTTGGCTCCTGGGAGTGGGAGCCCCTCGAGGATCGTCATTCAGGATGATGGCATCATGGAACTGGCTTCCCCTGAAAGTGCAGCTGGACCAAAGGGGAATATGTCTGACCAAGAGGCTGCCTTGGTGCTGGGTGACTCTACAGAACATTGTAACAACCACAATATGTCTGCCCAAGAGGCTGCCTTGGTGTTGGGTGACTCTACAGAACATTGTAACAACCACAATCTGATAGTAATCATTTCACCTTTTTTTCTTCTTCTGGGGGGGTGAGTGAGGGGGTGTGTGTGTGTGTGTGTGTTCGGGTCAGCAACTGGCTGCTGGGAAAACTGAGCTGGACTACTGACTTTGTTAACATGTTGGTTTTTGTTATAGTGCTGATCATTGGTACGACAATGTACTGTGATTGGGGTTTCGGGGGCCTTCTCCAAAGTAGTGGTAGGCCATGGTGGTGGGCTTAGGTTGTGGGTCTAGGTTGTGGGTCTAGGCAGCATGGATATGGATGGACAGGTAGTGTGGTATTTGGTTGTTTCACTGTTTTTCTGTGGTGGGGGAAGTTGGGTTTGTTAGTCTGATTCGCACTTCACCTAATTGCAGTGCGCATGAAATTCCAAGTCGCAGGTCTCTGTGTGGGTTTCTTGGAATGGCTGACTGTCTGAATTTTCTCATGCGGAATGTCAGGGGATTGAAGCGCTATGCCAAAAAGGTATAGAGTGCATTCGTTCCGGCACAGTGCAACAAGGTGCAGATAGCCTGCCTACAGGACACTCACCTTATGGGTAGTGAATCACAGAAGCTAGGGAAGAAGTGGAGGGGCAGCTATTTTCGGCAACTTATTCTTCCTATACTAGTGGTGGCTATTTGGACTGCACCCGGGGTCCCCTTTCATCAAGTGAGGCCGACACTGAGGGTCGCTACCTCCTGCTGCAAGGTACACTAGATGGTAGGGCCATCACGATATTAAACACTTATGTGCCAAATCTGGATGACAGGCATTTCTAGGAGAAGGGGGGGGGGGGGTACTTCTACGAGGGGATTGGCAGGTTACATGGGGTCCAATGTGATTTGGACGGGAGACCTCAACCGTATATTAAGTTGTAATCGAGATCGGCACCCACCAAAACAGGGGACTAAGCCACTGATAACTATCTATCTGGTCCTGGTCATGTAAAACCTACACTTTCTGGATGGGTGGCGCTTACTGCACCCGGGTGGCCTTTAGAACACTTGTTACTACCCAATGCACAATACCTATAGCTGCCTGAACCGTCCGTTGATGGTTGGAGTGGATCAGACGTGGTTGACCATGGTTAGACGCCTCAGACGGTTACTTTCGGAGCATGCGCTGGTTCTGCTTTGCCTACAATGGGGCAATGATCCCCGCAGGGCTCAAAGTTGGTGCATGCCCGCTGATCTTCTGACTGATGAGGTGTGTAGGGATTCCTTGGCAACAGCATTTACTGATTATTTGGCAGCAAACTGGGGGACTACAACCACCAGAGCTACTGAGTGGGAAGCCCACAAGGCGATGAGAGGGGCATGTATAGGGATCATCTGTGGTGCTCTGAGACAAGTGGCGGCAGACATTAAGGAAAAGGAGCAGCGCTTGGCCAATCTGCATAAAACGCAGGTGGGCTCAGCGGAGGCGGCTGCTGAGGTGATGCAGCGTACTGTCCAGGGGCTATAGGATACCCTAGATGAATGTTGAATCAAGGTCCACTGGCAACGATTGCATAAGAAGGGGGACAAATGTGGTCGGCTCCTGGCAGGAATAGGAGGCTCCTCCTATTTTACATCTTCATACTCCAGGTGGCATGCTGGTGACAAATCGGAGGGAAACCTATATACTATTAGTGAGCATCTCCAATCTGTTTATCGTGCTGGGCCGATTGGTCACACTGGGGCGGTTGGGGAATTTCTTGTTGCAGGGGGATTGTCAAGCGTGGTGCCGGATTCTGCCCAGGAGTTAGGGGGGCCAATTACCTTAGAATAGTTGGGAAAAGCCTTTAGTGACCTCAACAAGTCCAAGACCCCTGGCAGGGATGGCTTTTCGATTGACTTGTTACAGACTTATTCCTCTGCACTTAGGGAGAATCTGATAGAGATCTTCCACGAGGCACAAGCGAACCGGATCCTCTGACCTTCCATGCATGAGGAGATTATATGCCCCATGCTAAAACCTTGGGGGGGAACCTCGTGGACCCATCCTCATACAAGCCACTGACTGCTTAGCTCGGATGTTAAAATCCTTTGCAAAGTCTTGACAAGAATAGGAGGGGTCATCTGGGGACTGGTACATGAAGACCAGTACAGGTTTATGCCAGCCCATAGTACTGCGTTCAACTTCAGTTGGCTCACATGTAATGCCTGAAACCATGGATGATGATCGGGGACTGGCTCTTATCAATAGACCTGGAGAAGGCCTTTGTTACCTTGGCATGAGGTTACTTGATGGCAGTGCACAAGAGAGTGGCCCTCCCAGTCCACGTGGAGGATGGAGGTCTGGCTCTCCCAGATATACAATTCTATAGTTTTGCAGCACATTTGCAAAATGCTGCAACGTGCTTTGCGGAGCCTGACAATTGGGAGTAGAGACTGTTTCTCGACAAGCTGGAGGATGACACTTGGTACACATTGATGAAAGTTGGCAGATCGGATCGTCACGTCCCGTATTTGGTGAGATACACAGCTGCAATATGGAAAACAGTGGTCAAGAAAGTACTTTGTAGGGCACCATTTGACAGGAAACTGGGAAGCCTTTTAAGGCAACTGAAACAGATACGTCTATGGCTCAGTGACGCGCAGGAGGCTGTCTGGTGACCTCTATCCAGGTGAAGTTGTTCTCAACTTTCCGGAGGTGCAGGACATCTTCGGCATAGGAATGGGTCACTTTCTGCACTACGCTAAATTGGAAAGTACGGCAAGAGAGGTGTGTAGAGATTTCCCAGTTGAGGGTGGCTTAGGGGTAGAAAGAGGGCTGAGAGAAATGTTCCCTTCACTTGGCCCCCAAATCCTGTTACTGAGTCCATTTAAATTGCTCACTAGTGTGTCTACGTTTCAGGCCTGTCTAAGGCAAGTCAGTCTCAGCACACCTGGGACAAAAGCAACACAGGAGTGAAGGTTGCATCTTTTCTTTTTTCATTTTGACACTTCTCCAGTTATGCATGCTTTGAGATTTTCTAGCTTGGACCTATGTGTATTACAGAAAAAATGCCTGGAGGAGACGAAAATCTCCCAGACTGCCAAGCAGTCAAGGTGTGGCTTTAAAGCATCTCAGTCTTTATTAAAACATTGCTTAAAAAAGTGACCCCATGTTGACATTTGAGAAGCCACTGTTTCTAGTTACATAATTAGCTGCACTGGGCAGCTCTGAGAAAACTGGAGTGGTGTCATGGCGATTTTTCTTTAACATATTTTTGATGCCGGCAATAGTGAAAACATAGATTTTTTCTATATCCTCTGTTCATAAACAATATTTGATAATGGTTGATTGTCAATCCTCCTTTCCTTCGGCCTTGTGAAGATCGTTACCAGCTTCGCTGTGGGCAACTTCCCTATTGGAGAATATGTCAACTAGAACTTTAAGAGTAAGGACACACCTAAAGACATTTCTCAACGCTTATTTGATGTATTTTTGCTCAATTGGTTCCCAGTGACACTCATAGAACTGAGGAAATGCTCGACTTGGTTTTTGGCTCCACAAACTGCCTTGCTAACATCACTGTCACCCATATTATCTAGACAGTTCATGTCTGGCTCGCTCGTTATTCCTGCCTCCATCTACTTCTATTTCCTAACTGTATAGAAATGGAAAAAAATCTGTTGCCTTTTGTACTGTTCTCCATCCGCCCCACCAAAAATAATGATTGGAAGGTTATCAGAACTACTGCAATTGGATCCTCTCTATACTTGAACCTTTTCATATTCTAGCATTAGAATTAAAAATAAATCACATATTTCCCTTTATCTCTATGGTTCACCCAACACCTCCAGGGGTTTGAAGTGTGGCCAGGAAAGCAAGACACCATTATTACGAAAGTTCTAGAGAAAATCAAATAATAGTTTTGCTTAGGTATCTATGAATTTGCCCTTAAAAAAAAGAGTGACACTACGGTCCCCTAAAAAATAATTGGGTCTGTGGCCCACAAACAGACCTTTAAAATTAAAATCAAATTAACTGAAACCTCGCCTGTGACTACTCCAATTCACTCTTACAATACCCAAGCAGAGAACTAGCCTTTGTTAATTAATGCAATATCTCAAACTCATAACAGTATTTCCTCTGAAGCTGTAGACTTGCCTTATAACCCTGCACAGCCCCTCCATTCAGGATAATATTTCTCCTCTCGTGCTCCTAACCTTGAACAGGGTGCACAACATTGTAAATTTAGCTCATCACTGAATCCACAATTTAACATTTGCAAGAGATTCAGAAGAAAACAACAATTAGGACATTTAATCTTCCAATGAATATGGAATACGCTCAATCTCTTGCTCAGACACACAGCCCACCAAACAAATTAGACTACTGACACCAGTCTCCAACCAAATACATCTTGGTTCCTCCTCAAAGGAACTACACATGCAGCTGACCAAGTTACCCTACTGTAAAGAACATTTGTTCGTTCAACTTTATTTCGGCAAATATTGCCATAAAAGTCAAGACAAGAGATAAATACAACATACATATATACATTTCACAATTAAATATAAGATACAATACATACAGTTGGCAAGAAATATATGGATGTCTCCATGATTAAGCAATACCGCATATAAAAATATAAATATCAATTTATAAATTAATTAAAAGCCAGAACTAAAAAATTAATTAACTTGGATCGAAGAAACAGTGCATCATATACCTATACAAGGAAGGGAAAGAGCGGGCCACCTAACAAAATATTACAGTTTGTGACCAAGTCGTTTTCTGATAAGGTACACATTAAATAAAAATCTACTCGTGCCAAACACCACTAATTGTGAAGTATTAGACTGAAATATGCGCTCTGCTTCTTTGTAGGATCTAACCCCCACATATTTACAAACAGGTTTGATCCAACAATCCCTTGGTTTCTTGTATACTGGGCAAAAGAAGAGTAGATGAACAACATCTTCTTTAGCCCCTAAAGTACAGAGAGTGCACAATTCACAACCTTTTACCCCTCCCCAATTGCATATGTATGCATTAGTCTGTAAGAACCCATACCTAAACTGTAGATATAGTGTTTTTGCCAGTGGAGGACCGATCTCATCCAAAAATTGTTCGAAATTAGGTGTATCTTTTATGTTCAAAAAATTCAAAGTCAGAATACCAATCGATGAACTATGCAATAGCTCTCCGTTGACATAAGACCAAAAGGTGTCCTTTACATATTTCCTGGTACATATTGTCATATTCTGAGGAGCTTCCCATAGGTGTGATAAACCTAATCTCTCATACCACTTAGATACATATTTTAACCAAGGGGTATTCATATGACCATCTAACTGAGTTAATTCAGTCAATCCACTCTTGTAATCACTCAACTCCAGGGTTACCCATAACCTAACCCAATACAGCAGTGGTCTTAATAATGCTTGATAATCTGCTCTTTTAAGGTTAATATCAAGAAAAACAGGAACTAGAGGAGTTCTTGTCGGTATTTTAAGTAGCCTTCGTACAAAGTGGTTTTCCGTTTTTCCAAAGTTATTGTTACAATAGTAGCCCCAGAGTTCAGCACCATAAAGGGCGGCCGATTGGGCCTTTGCTTTATATACTTCAAGTGCCGGTGAATAACTAGCTCCGTGCACTTTTAAAATAGGCATTGAGTTTTGTTTAAGGGATAAGATGCTTTTATCCATCTGTCCTTTCCAGGACAGGTTACTATCCAGCATTAACCCCAAATAATTATAGCTCCCTACCTGTTCCAGTTTTTGATTCTCCAAGGACAGATTATTCCTGAGGGATTTCTTGGGGTTTATGGACATATACTTAGTTTTGGTAGGATTTATTTCTAGCCCCTTCCCCACACAATACTTCTGGAAAGAATCCACCAAATTTTGCAAACCTCTCGGAGTTTGAGAAATAAGGATGGTATCATCGGCAAATAATAATGCCGTAACCGGCTCACCACCTAGCTTCGGGGAGTCATGTACACAATTCCTTAAATAGCTCGGAATATCAATAACATATAATGAGAAGAGTGTAGGTGCTAACACGCAACCTTGGCGCACACCACGATCTACAGGTATGGCCCTTGAGGTTTCACCTTCTTTTCCCCATCTAATTTTTGCATAGTTCCCTGTGTGAAGCTTGATAAGTTCTTTAAGTAGTTCCCCAGGGACCGCCATGTTCCTTAATGTAATCCACAACAAATTGCGCGGAACAAGATCAAAGGCGGTCCTTAGATCCACAAATGCCACATAGAGACTACCCTTCCTTATGTTTATATACTTCCAACAGATGCACATAAACCTAAACACCTGGTCAACCGTACTGATTTTTATTTTAAAACCAGCCTGATATTTGGTTAGTATTTTAGTCTCTTCAATCCAATCTAAAAGCCTATTTAAAATGTGTCTGGCATATATCTTTTGTAAAATATCTATTAAACTTATTGGGCGGTAATTACTTGGATCATAGCGATCACCTTTTTTAAAGATTGTTATGATTTCTGCCCCTTTCCATGAATCGGGGATCGGTGTGCCTGCCACAATGGAATTACTCAGGTAATTTATATAAGGCCCCCACACATCCACATCATATTTTAGTAGATCGCCGGGAATTTTATCAGGGCCTGGGGCTTTGCCCATTTTCACAGCTAATAAATCCTTATTAGTTTCTTCTAAACTAAAAGGTAATGGAGCAATACTCATTTCTAAGTTTGTCTCATAGTCCCCGAAGGGCACACTCTCCTTTTTATTAGCATAGAGCTTAGTGAAGTGATCACACCAAGTATTTTCATCTAGGAAAATATCCTTTGTTGATCTACCCTGCTTATTTCCCTTGGCGATTAAATTCCAGAACATGCTCTGATCCCGTAACTTAGCTGCATTCAAGAGATCCTCCCAAAAACTTTCATCCCATACTTTTTTAGCTTGGGCCATAGTGTTTTTGTAGGCTAGTCTACCGCTTTTTATATCCAAACAGTTCCCGGATTTTACTGCCTGGATCAGTCTTGATTTTGCTATTCGACAATCTTTATTATACCATGGGTTCGCGGTCTCAAAATGGTTCCTTATCCTATTACTATCTTTTTTAAATTTTACTCAATAGTGGAGTTAGTGCATCCACCAGCTTAAGATGTAAATCAAGGACACCATGTGTTCCCACTAATGCTGACTGTAAGTCTCCTACCGTCTCAGTAAATACATTGTAAATATTTATCAGCGTCTTTTCTGTTCCCAGGATATATGGCCATCTTAGAGCACGCCTGTTATTGGTTACCTCTAGCTCCGCGACCGTGGTATTTAATAAGGTCTCTTCTTTGGATCTAATAATAAATGATTGAGAGTCCAGCCATAGTTGGAGGGGGAAATGATCACTCTCCGTCCTATGGTCTATCTTAAAATCGGTTATTTGGTCCCATATATCCGGGTAGCCATTACAAAATCTATATGTGACCTGGAATTTCCCTTAAAATAGGTTGGAGCTGCTGGTCTGTCTGATCGGAATCGACCATTACAAGCCCTTAGATCATGTACCACAGTCTACTTCAAAAAAGGAGGGGATGGGAGGATTTATGGTCCAGTGTATATCCTCCAAAGAACTTGATAATAAAATATGATACACTGTTCCAAAAGAATAGGGAGAGGAAGTAAAGGAGTCCTGATCATCAGGAGCAAGAGTCCTCACACACCGTACTTGGTGTCATGCTTCATCATCGGACAGCTCCTCGTCAGACCGGCGCTGCAATGTCTGACGGGCTCCCCCCTAAAAAAGGGGGGGCTCTTTGCCGGAGATCTTTTGTTTTTGCCGATGATGCCGCGGAGCCAAGTATGGGTCCGTGGGGAAGGAAAGTACAGGAATAAAGGATAAGATTGGCTCAGGACCCTCACTAAGTGATTTATTCTTTGATGTTGGGAAATGGCCAAGATTAAAAAAATGTCAAGGGAGTGAAAATTGAGGTAATGCTCAGACACTCACACAAGAAAATTCAAAGCAGGAAGTCGGTAATTATCCGAAATTCCTTAATATGTGGTCGACATGTTTCGCGTCTTGATATGGTCTCAACAGGATCCTACGACGCTTCTTCAGGACCTATTAAATAATTGGACTTCTTCAATCGAAACCCAAGTGAAAAAAAGAAAAAATTATATATATAGACTCCTGCAATCTATCGTTTACAGTCAAAACGTAGTCAGTCACTTACTAGGATAGAACAGGACTGGCTTTTTCCTATCAGTCACCCTAAATACAAAAAGGAACAGAGGTTAAAAATATATAATCTCTTCATTGAACATGAAAGAATAATCCAATCAAGTCAGTGGAAAAATAGTGACAAACTGTGCAACACATCGTGATGGGGTGGGAGGTAGCAACCCATGCTGGTAATATATTGGTTGGGCTTACCATCTCCACTAGAGAAAGGGCTTCATGGGATCACGTAGGCCTGATGCCCAATACACAAACAATCTGGTCAAGGTAAAACAAAGACATGTAACAGAGAGAGCATTCAAATTGAGTAACAAAATGAACAGCAAGGAGTCTGATCCTCAACAGTCAATCAAGCGCCTTCAACGGTACCAAAATGTATGTCAGAAAGACTTAATAATGCAGTCAGATCAAAAAAGAACCAAATAGTACATACTAATATGTGCAATGAAACACCATTCATTTCATAATAGAACACAGCAATGGTAGAGACAAACGCACTGGATTCGCGATGTCTGTACATGTAATTCAATTCATAGTGGCATTTAAGCACGTGCTCATAAATAGTGAAATAAACATGTGCAGGGATTGGAGTTTGAACAGATAATCGGTCTCTCCCCCTTATGTATTAAAATGCTCGATGAAACATCAGTCATTCCCTCATGGAAAAACATCAACGGTAAAGACAACAGCACCGGATTCTCGGTGTCTGTGCATGTAGTCCGTTTAATGGTCACAAGTAAGCAAGTGCTCATAAGTGTTGAAATGGTCACGTGCGGGGCTTGGAATATTCAACAGGTTATGAATACCTTTCCTTTGTTGTCGAAGAAGGCCGGGTAATTAGTTAAAAAGATCGAGATTAACAGTCTCTGAACAGGTCATTTACTTTAGTGACAGAGACACAAACACACAGGTAACTAATGGAGGAGACACTCGACCTCCCCTACAGGGACCGGTATCTCAATTCAATAAAATGGCATTATGGTCAAACATATCCATAAGGACGTGCAGGTACTCACTTGTGTGCGTTTCGGTGTCAGGCGCAGCACCTACCCTCAGGCTCCGTTCCCGAATGAGGCGGAAGACGAGTGCTCCAAGGGTATAAATAATACGCGAGAAGTGCGCGCAAGCGTCAATTACTCAATTGGTTGCTTGGCAACTTCTCCCTCCGAACGAGGCGCGTTAGGGACAAGAAACAGGTAAAAATTAAAGAAGGGACTATCAAAAAACGTCAATAGAGAGGGAATAACATGGCGGCCATCTTAGGCTAGTGTGCATTGTAAGAGAAATGAGTATATAGACCACTCAGGGACAGCATAACCGACTCACAATGCCCCCATCTGATACAGTAACTTGCTCATTAGCCAACTCGCTACCAAGGGAGCACTTAATTCAATTATAGAAAGTGTAGAGGGGAGTAACCAGCTCCCGTAGGAAATGTTACCACTGAAGCCCAAAGTGTAATCATAAGAGAGTACAATAGTCTGTATCTTTTAGATTATAAGTAGATAATCAGTCAGCTGATGATTGTTTATATTGACAGGTTGAACCAGGGAATATCATCATTCAACCCTTGGCGATGGGTGTTAAGCCTGTAAACCCAGCGCTGCTCAAGTTCAAAAAGTGGACGTGTACCTTCTGAGGTGCTGGTCTGTAAAACAACCCACCACATATCATCTGGTGTGTGGTTGGACTCAATGTAATGGATGCTAAGTTTGGTTGTGACTCTGCCGCAGCGGATGTTGCTGCGGTGTTCATTTATTCTTGTTTTCACTGCTCGTGTGGTCATACCTACATATCGAAGATTACATGGGCAGGTGATCAAATATACACAATTGCGAGTATTGCAATTGGTATGTCTCATCAGTCGCCAAGTTAGTATAGGTTCGAAATCTAGGGTGTCTGTCCGTTTAGTGAGGGAGCATACATTGCAAGACCCACATGGAAAGTGACCCTTGACTGGTGGAAGATCCCATAGAGACCTTTGGCTGGACGAGACCGTATTGAGTCTCGGTCGAGTGTGTACTAACATATCTTTAACGTTGGAGGTCCTCTTAAAAGCAAAAACAGGTTTAGGAATACTCTCGCCTCCACTACAGAGAACAGACCATCTTTTATTGATGATCTTTTTGACTGTATTAGATAGTGGTGTGAAGGTGGAGACACACGTCAATTTGGTTTCTGTGGATTTGGGAGTCAGCTGCAATAGTGAATCTCTGTCACTATATTTGGCTCGTTTGTAGGCCGTCCTTATGACTTTATCAGGATAATGGCGGTCATGTAGTTTAATCTGTAGGTCAGTAGCTTGGGTATTAAATAGTTTGAGGTCACTACAATTCCGTCGAAGACGTAGGAATTGCCCGTACGGTAAATTGTCTCTCAGTGCCTTAGGGTGGTGGCTGTCATATAATAGCAAGCTATTCCGATCTGTCATTTTATGATAAGTTCTTGTCTTCAGTTTACCTCCCTCAATGCTAATCATTAGGTCTAAGAAGGGGATTTCAATGGTGGAGATAGAGGATGTGAAGTTCAGAAAGGGATCAAGACCATTAATCCAGGTCGTGAAAGAGTCAACTTCTGAGGCAGAGCCATGCCAGACAACTAAAATGTCGTCTATATATCGACGCCATAGTTTAATGTTGTCAAAAAAAGGATTTGTCTCTGGCAGAATGTAGCGCTTCTCAAAATCATACATATACATGCAAGCTAGACTAGGGGCAAAAGTGCTCCCCATCGAGGTACCGCGAATCTGGTGGAAAAGCTTATCCTCGAACTGAAAAAAATTCTTTGTCAAGGCGAGGCTAGCACAGTGCATGATGAAATGAACAGGGGTAGTTGACTCCAATCTGGCTGACAGAAGAGCTGCCTCGACTACCTCCAGTGTAGCTGCCTGTGGGATATTGGTATATAAAGCCTCAACATCAAGTGTGATGAGGGCATGAACATTAACTGTAAGGTTTATAGTTTCAATGAGATTAAGGACATCCTTTGTGTCCCTAAGGTAAGTTAGCGATTGTTGTACAAGAGGTCGTAGAAAATGGTCACAAAATATAGATAATGGTTCAAGGACAGATCCAATCCCTGATACTATCGGGCGGCCCGGTGGGGGAGATCGACCTTTGTGAATCTTGGGAAGACAGTAGAAATATGGTGTGCGAGGCTTCTCAATATCCAAAAATTCTGCTTCTTTTTGTGATATCCATTTGTTGCCGCGGGCCTCTTCTATCATGCCCCGGATCTCAGTTTGTAAATTGGCCGTGGGATCCTGGGTGATATGTGCATAATAGGTAGAATCACTGAGAAGGCGAAGACATTCCTGTCTATAGTCCTCTGTGTCCATCACAACGATGGCACCTCCCTTATCTGCTGGTTTTATGGTAATGTTAGTATCCACTGATAAGTCGTGGAGGGCCTCATTCTCGGCTCTAGGAATGTTGTTAAATCTATGCCGTGGTTGCATTTTCATAATGTCGGAGGTGACCGCTTTTTCAAAGGCCAAAACCTCACAGGGCATAGCGGACGTAGGTGGCATGAAGCTGGAGGGTTTCTTTAGCCCAGAATCCTGGAAAGAGTCGTGAGTAGGTTTATCTTTAAAAAAGAATTGTAGTCGAATCTTCCTAAAGAAGCGAGAGAGTTCGCATTGGAGGCGAAAAGGGTCGTCCTTGGGAGTAGGAACATAACCCAGGCCTCTATTGAGTGCCTTCTTTTCATAAACAGAAAGAGGCCTTGAGGACAGATTGACCACTAGATCTTGATTGGTGGGGTTTTGCCCTGGCTCCTTGTGACCATCTGTGGTTCCTCCTGAGACCAATGGACTCTCCTGCCTCTTCCTCGCCTTCTGCCTCTGCCTCTGCCCCTGCCGCGGCCTAAAAAAGGCATGTAAGGTGGCATTGGACGGGGTTGATAGAAAGGAAAAGGTTGTTGCCATGCCATTGGGTGGCCAGGATGGTACTGTGGAAAATTATAATAAGGTTGTGGTCTCTCATCTTCAGTGCTCCATCCATCAGAGGACGAGCTGTGGCTATATTTACGTTGTCTCCTGCCTGAGATGGAGGATTCATCTGATGATATAGATGGTGTATCCATCGTGTAATCCTCCTTGACATAAGGGTAAACCTTCTCTCTATTGAACTTATTGATGTCTTTCTGTAACTTAGTGATCTTCTGTTGCGTTAGAAACTCTTTGGTTTCATTTAGATCCATATTTATCTCTGCGAGTCGACTCTTAAAGGCTGTTATAGAAACAATGGTCTTAAGTGTGTTCTCCATAAAAGTAATCTGTATAGCCATAGATTCAGCTAGTCGTCTAGATGTATTGATAATCAAGACCAGCCAATCTCGAGTGCATTTCCATGCAATCTGTGCCCAGTCCTTCCTAAAGACAAGGTCTTGTAGGAAGATCCTGGGCATATTGGACACAAGTAGTCCATTGGGGGCTATGTTAGCTCTGAGGTATTCGGTCATGATAGTCCCATGTAAAACCGTTTTAACCAGATCTCGTTTAAGTGAAGACAGTTTGTCCCATTCTTCCTTGGTGGGACCAGATGGTCCTGCACCATCATTGGTCAGAATGGAGGGGGTCTGCAGAATAGCAGATACAACATCATCATCAAAGCTGAGACCTTGAAAATTATCCATATTAGGAGTCTCAGGGGAATTATCCAATTAGTAACCCCACAGCAAACCTGCTGTACTAGATACTTCAAAAAAGGAGGGGATGGGAGGATTTATGGTCCAGTGTATATCCTCCAAAGAACTTGATAATAAAATATGATCCACTGTTCCAAAAGAATAGGGAGAGGAAGTAAAGGAGTCCTGATCATCAGGAGCAAGAGTCCTCACACACCGTACTTGGTGTCATGCTTCATCATCGGACAGCTCCTCGTCAGACCGGCGCTGCAATGTCTGACGGGCTCCCCCCTAAAAAAGGGGGGGCTCTTTGCCGGAGATCTTTTGTTTTTGCCGATGATGCCGCGGAGCCAAGTATGGGTCCGTGGGGAAGGAAAGTACAGGAATAAAGGATAAGATTGGCTCAGGACCCTCACTAAGTGATTTATTCTTTGATGTTGGGAAATGGCCAAGATTAAAAAAATGTCAAGGGAGTGAAAATTGAGGTAATGCTCAGACACTCACACAAGAAAATTCAAAGCAGGAAGTCGGTAATTATCCGAAATTCCTTAATATGTGGTCGACATGTTTCGCGTCTTGATATGGTCTCAACAGGATCCTACGACGCTTCTTCAGGACCTATTAAATAATTGGACTTCTTCAATCGAAACCCAAGTGAAAAAAAGAAAAAATTATATATATAGACTCCTGCAATCTATCGTTTACAGTCAAAACGTAGTCAGTCACTTACTAGGATAGAACAGGACTGGCTTTTTCCTATCAGTCACCCTAAATACAAAAAGGAACAGAGGTTAAAAATATATAATCTCTTCATTGAACATGAAAGAATAATCCAATCAAGTCAGTGGAAAAATAGTGACAAACTGTGCAACACATCGTGATGGGGTGGGAGGTAGCAACCCATGCTGGTAATATATTGGTTGGGCTTACCATCTCCACTAGAGAAAGGGCTTCATGGGATCACGTAGGCCTGATGCCCAATACACAAACAATCTGGTCAAGGTAAAACAAAGACATGTAACAGAGAGAGCATTCAAATTGAGTAACAAAATGAACAGCAAGGAGTCTGATCCTCAACAGTCAATCAAGCGCCTTCAACGGTACCAAAATGTATGTCAGAAAGACTTAATAATGCAGTCAGATCAAAAAAGAACCAAATAGTACATACTAATATGTGCAATGAAACACCATTCATTTCATAATAGAACACAGCAATGGTAGAGACAAACGCACTGGATTCGCGATGTCTGTACATGTAATTCAATTCATAGTGGCATTTAAGCACGTGCTCATAAATAGTGAAATAAACATGTGCAGGGATTGGAGTTTGAACAGATAATCGGTCTCTCCCCCTTATGTATTAAAATGCTCGATGAAACATCAGTCATTCCCTCATGGAAAAACATCAACGGTAAAGACAACAGCACCGGATTCTCGGTGTCTGTGCATGTAGTCCGTTTAATGGTCACAAGTAAGCAAGTGCTCATAAGTGTTGAAATGGTCACGTGCGGGGCTTGGAATATTCAACAGGTTATGAATACCTTTCCTTTGTTGTCGAAGAAGGCCGGGTAATTAGTTAAAAAGATCGAGATTAACAGTCTCTGAACAGGTCATTTACTTTAGTGACAGAGACACAAACACACAGGTAACTAATGGAGGAGACACTCGACCTCCCCTACAGGGACCGGTATCTCAATTCAATAAAATGGCATTATGGTCAAACATATCCATAAGGACGTGCAGGTACTCACTTGTGTGCGTTTCGGTGTCAGGCGCAGCACCTACCCTCAGGCTCCGTTCCCGAATGAGGCGGAAGACGAGTGCTCCAAGGGTATAAATAATACGCGAGAAGTGCGCGCAAGCGTCAATTACTCAATTGGTTGCTTGGCAACTTCTCCCTCCGAACGAGGCGCGTTAGGGACAAGAAACAGGTAAAAATTAAAGAAGGGACTATCAAAAAACGTCAATAGAGAGGGAATAACATGGCGGCCATCTTAGGCTAGTGTGCATTGTAAGAGAAATGAGTATATAGACCACTCAGGGACAGCATAACCGACTCACAATGCCCCCATCTGATACAGTAACTTGCTCATTAGCCAACTCGTTACCAAGGGAGCACTTAATTCAATTATAGAAAGTGTAGAGGGGAGTAACCAGCTCCCGTAGGAAATGTTACCACTGAAGCCCAAAGTGTAATCATAAGAGAGTACAATAGTCTGTATCTTTTAGATTATAAGTAGATAATCAGTCAGCTGATGATTTTGAGAAGCGCTACATTCTGCCAGAGACAAATCCTTTTTTTGACAACATTAAACTATGGCGTCGATATATAGACGACATTTTAGTTGTCTGGCATGGCTCTGCCTCAGAAGTTGACTCTTTCACGACCTGGATTAATGGTCTTGATCCCTTTCTGAACTTCACATCCTCTATCTCCACCATTGAAATCCCCTTCTTAGACCTAATGATTAGCATTGAGGGAGGTAAACTGAAGACAAGAACTTATCATAAAATGACAGATCGGAATAGCTTGCTATTATATGACAGCCACCACCCTAAGGCACTGAGAGACAATTTACCGTACGGGCAATTCCTACGTCTTCGACGGAATTGTAGTGACCTCAAACTATTTAATACCCAAGCTACTGACCTACAGATTAAACTACATGACCGCCATTATCCTGATAAAGTCATAAGGACGGCCTACAAACGAGCCAAATATAGTGACAGAGATTCACTATTGCAGCTGACTCCCAAATCCACAGAAACCAAATTGACGTGTGTCTCCACCTTCACACCACTATCTAATACAGTCAAAAAGATCATCAATAAAAGATGGTCTGTTCTCTGTAGTGGAGGCGAGAGTATTCCTAAACCTGTTTTTGCTTTTAAGAGGACCTCCAACGTTAAAGATATGTTAGTACACACTCGACCGAGACTCAATACGGTCTCGTCCAGCCAAAGGTCTCTATGGGATCTTCCACCAGTCAAGGGTCACTTTCCATGTGGGTCTTGCAATGTATGCTCCCTCACTAAACGGACAGACACCCTAGATTTCGAACCTATACTAACTTGGCGACTGATGAGACATACCAATTGCAATACTCGCAATTGTGTATATTTGATCACCTGCCCATGTAATCTTCGATATGTAGGTATGACCACACGAGCAGTGAAAACAAGAATAAATGAACACCGCAGCAACATCCGCTGCGGCAGAGTCACAACCAAACTTAGCATCCATTACATTGAGTCCAACCACACACCAGATGATATGTGGTGGGTTGTTTTACAGACCAGCACCTCAGAAGGTACACGTCCACTTTTTGAACTTGAGCAGCGCTGGGTTTACAGGCTTAACACCCATCGCCAAGGGTTGAATGATGATATTCCCTGGTTCAACCTGTCAATATAAACAATCATCAGCTGACTGATTATCTACTTATAATCTAAAAGATACAGACTATTGTACTCTCTTATGATTACACTTTGGGCTTCAGTGGTAACATTTCCTACGGGAGCTGGTTACTCCCCTCTACACTTTCTATAATTGAATTAAGTGCTCCCTTGGTAGCGAGTTGGCTAATGAGCAAGTTACTGTATCAGATGGGGGCATTGTGAGTCGGTTATGCTGTCCCTGAGTGGTCTATATACTCATTTCTCTTACAATGCACACTAGCCTAAGATGGCCGCCATGTTATTCCCTCTCTATTGACGTTTTTTGATAGTCCCTTCTTTAATTTTTACCTGTTTCTTGTCCCTAACGCGCCTCGTTCGGAGGGAGAAGTTGCCAAGCAACCAATTGAGTAATTGACGCTTGCGCGCACTTCTCGCGTATTATTTATACCCTTGGAGCACTCGTCTTCCGCCTCATTCGGGAACGGAGCCTGAGGGTAGGTGCTGCGCCTGACACCGAAACGCACACAAGTGAGTACCTGCACGTCCTTATGGATATGTTTGACCATAATGCCATTTTATTGAATTGAGATACCGGTCCCTGTAGGGGAGGTCGAGTGTCTCCTCCATTAGTTACCTGTGTGTTTGTGTCTCTGTCACTAAAGTAAATGACCTGTTCAGAGACTGTTAATCTCGATCTTTTTAACTAATTACCCGGCCTTCTTCGACAACAAAGGAAAGGTATTCATAACCTGTTGAATATTCCAAGCCCCGCACGTGACCATTTCAACACTTATGAGCACTTGCTTACTTGTGACCATTAAACGGACTACATGCACAGACACCGAGAATCCGGTGCTGTTGTCTTTACCGTTGATGTTTTTCCATGAGGGAATGACTGATGTTTCATCGAGCATTTTAATACATAAGGGGGAGAGACCGATTATCTGTTCAAACTCCAATCCCTGCACATGTTTATTTCACTATTTATGAGCACGTGCTTAAATGCCACTATGAATTGAATTACATGTACAGACATCGCGAATCCAGTGCGTTTGTCTCTACCATTGCTGTGTTCTATTATGAAATGAATGGTGTTTCATTGCACATATTAGTATGTACTATTTGGTTCTTTTTTGATCTGACTGCATTATTAAGTCTTTCTGACATACATTTTGGTACCGTTGAAGGCGCTTGATTGACTGTTGAGGATCAGACTCCTTGCTGTTCATTTTGTTACTCAATTTGAATGCTCTCTCTGTTACATGTCTTTGTTTTACCTTGACCAGATTGTTTGTGTATTGGGCATCAGGCCTACGTGATCCCATGAAGCCCTTTCTCTAGTGGAGATGGTAAGCCCAACCAATATATTACCAGCATGGGTTGCTACCTCCCACCCCATCACGATGTGTTGCACAGTTTGTCACTATTTTTCCACTGACTTGATTGGATTATTCTTTCATGTTCAATGAAGAGATTATATATTTTTAACCTCTGTTCCTTTTTGTATTTAGGGTGACTGATAGGAAAAAGCCAGTCCTGTTCTATCCTAGTAAGTGACTGACTACGTTTTGACTGTAAACGATAGATTGCAGGAGTCTATATATATAATTTTTTCTTTTTTTCACTTGGGTTTCGATTGAAGAAGTCCAATTATTTAATAGGTCCTGAAGAAGCGTCGTAGGATCCTGTTGAGACCATATCAAGACGCGAAACATGTCGACCACATATTAAGGAATTTCGGATAATTACCGACTTCCTGCTTTGAATTTTCTTGTGTGAGTGTCTGAGCATTACCTCAATTTTCACTCCCTTGACATTTTTTTAATCTTGGCCATTTCCCAACATCAAAGAATAAATCACTTAGTGAGGGTCCTGAGCCAATCTTATCCTTTATTCCTGTACTTTCCTTCCCCACGGACCCATACTTGGCTCCGCGGCATCATCGGCAAAAACAAAAGATCTCCGGCAAAGAGCCCCCCCTTTTTTAGGGGGGAGCCCGTCAGACATTGCAGCGCCGGTCTGACGAGGAGCTGTCCGATGATGAAGCATGACACCAAGTACGGTGTGTGAGGACTCTTGCTCCTGATGATCAGGACTCCTTTACTTCCTCTCCCTATTCTTTTGGAACAGTGTATCATATTTTATTATCATGTACCACAGTCAACTGTAAAATCTGTAAGGCGGCTTTTGTGCTTTTAGCTGAACTTGCAGATTCTAAAAGGGCAAGATATCATTAGCAGCATCTTGTTCATCAAGTAATTTTTCCAACCCCAAGACAGGCTCATATTTACAGTTAAAATCCCCACCAACTAACACCTTTACATTATCTCCTAATGAATCTAAAAAGGAATCCAAGAGTTTTACCACCTCTGATTCCTTGTTAGATGGGGACGGTCTATTATATATATTTATTAAGTGTATAGTTTCTTTCCCTCTTATATCAATTTTAAGGCCTAGTAGGTCCGGAGAGGGGAAGGATAACTGGGTGACATCTATTTCTAGAGTCACTTTAACCCAGATAACCAGCCCCCCTGAGGCTCTACCTCTAGTTGATGGAATAGCATAAGAACAGTATGTTTTTATACCCCAACCTATGGGGGGTTTCTACCATCCAAGTTTCCTGTAGGAATATGATATCGTAATTCTCAATATAGGAACACCATACCACATCCTCAAGGTTCCTGGCTAAGCCAGCTATATTCCAAGATATCAATCTAATATTTGTTTTCCCTTTTACACAGGGTGAATCTAATACTATTGGTAAGTTGTATTTTTCTATAACATCCTCTAGTTCAACGAAAGGATTTAACTCTTTGTCTTGATTATAGTCTTTACTATCATCATTAACCTCCATAATCACTGTGAGGCACTTATCAGGTACGCCCAAACTGATTACCTCGCTCAAAATAGAATAAGGGGATTTAACGCTATTTACCAATTTAACTGTCCATGAATTTCTGGGGCTCGAAGGTACTATAAGTTTCGGTTCTAAATATTCTATACTCTGTTTTTGCTCCCACGTCTGGGTATATACTAACATTTCTGTGATAGATTCCCCTGCTCGTGGGAGTCAATCGTTTTCATCCAAAGTACTCAGTACCGAAAATCTATTTTCAATTGGAATATAAAAATTTGTGTTTCTACTATTAGTCAAGAGTCTGTGTTTTTTAGAAAATTCTGATGTACTGGCTAAATGTCTATAAAAATAACCCAGAGGGTGCACACCCACGTCAGACTCCTCTACATCCAAAGAAGCTGCTCTAAGAAGAACAGTCGCAACATGTTGAGGGTGACTAAAATTAACAATTACACAATCCCCCTTACATTTTTTCCTCGCGTTTCCGATCCATGGTACCCGTCTAGTAGACAGTATATGATCGGATAGATGTGGGGGGAAACCACAATTTTTGTTTAACCAAGCAACTGATTTCCGTTTGAGAGAATCATGTGATTCCTCACAGAAATTCATTGCTGTTGGGTCTAAGGGAGGAACATTCGAAAGGACTATGACATATGGTTCACAATCAGGTGGAAGATTAATATGATTTGGTCTGTTCACGGGAGTAGTGTACCTCACGATATTAGATGCAGCTGCTTTCATATGAGAGGTACTATCCACCATACGTGGTGGCTCCCCAGATTCTGGTAAACATGACCTCTGTGCTACAACCAATTGTGCAGAGTTACCGGATTGAACGGGTAGCTCAGACTGTTTCATAGTCTGTTCCTTACACATCTTATCTAAAAGACCACCCAACCTAGATACCTCCGTAGATAAGAATTCAATTTTTTCCATAAGAGGTTTAGTCATATGGTCTAGTTTTTCCTCAAATAGCTTAGCGATGTGACCCATCGTCATTTCCATTTCAGCAAGGTCCTGTTTTTCACTATGGCTTGTCATGAAACACCTCCACCAGCATCTTGCGTCCATCAAATGAGTCTAAATCTAACTGTCAAAAAAAAAAAAAAGAGAAGTGGTGTAGAGGACCTTCAATCAAGCTGGATTACCTTTATATTATTCTGAGTCAGTCCATTACTTGGTGTTGAAATTGTGTTGGGTACTTGACCTTGCTCTCCATAACTGTGGAATCCATCAGAAATAAATTCCAAGATTTTGACCTGTTTTACAAGAATACAAAATGCACAAGGAAATTAACTGGCATTGAATGCAGTAACACCAACTTGCAAAAAAACGTAAGCATAGATAGAGGAAAAGGTATTCAGATCATTAATATTGAAGCAACGTGAGAAATGGATATCAGAAACTATAGGATCCCCTTCTTTCTACCTACCCTGTGAAATGTCAAATGAGAGGAAAAGCATTTGGCATCAGTGCAAAACCCAAAGCTCAAATTCTGTCGCTCAGTATTTGTTTTTGTTTTTTCAAATCTTTTCTTCCTATGAACAGTTTTGTTTACATGGTGGCTCGTAGTCACTTGGGTATACCTGCTGTATTCAGAGCTAGAAGCACTGCTGAGAATGACGTGTGCAGCACTGCTAGTCTACCCTATAGCAACAGTATGTTAAGCAGCACCGCCACCAATGTCCTCCTAGAATAAGCTCAAGTACACGTAGTCAGTCTAAGTCGCCATTCAGCACCCTGGAGACCACACTGTAACTGGCCAAGTTGAAGATCCAAGAGCAGCAACAGAGAGAGGGTCCCCCCACAACAATGGACTGGAGCACCGTATTCAGTAATAAATCATAGCGCCCCTTGGGTATTCATTCAATATCCATTCATTCCTTTCATCAGTTATCACTAGCACTTAACCCAATAATACTCAGATCAGTACCACAACAATATCAGAAACACATACTAATAATTCATAGGTTAAAAAGCTTTGGCTTTAAATCACACACCACATTTTGTAGTCAGATCAATACAAGTATTATGCTCAAGTTATTTACAGTTTCTTAAAAAACATTCCCCACATTCATCCCAACAAAACAGCACAAACTAATATCTTCAGAGCCTAAATAAAAAACAATCTTGAAAAATGGGAGACATGAGACAGCACACAGTTGTCTATTAAAAATTACTGATCCAATCAACTTAAGGATGCTACCATTCTCTATTCTCTCTACACAGGCAGAGGAGCTGGCGGAAGCTTGATTGGATGAGGTGGACATAAAAATGTAGGAGTACCCAATGAATATATGATGACTTTATGTGAAGCTTATTTTGTCCTATAGGTATTTTAACAAAAAAAGAAAATCGCAAAGACTGTAATCACTAGGATGGGGGGAGGGGGAGCAGGGGTTTGGGAGCTTATATTCAGCTATAGGTTGAGCTGTTGTCTTTGAAATCAATTATCAATAAAATAAATATTTTAAAAATATATTTTGTTTGTGCATTATGCTTTAACAAATGTTTTAATTACCTTGATTTGGAAGAAAATGCATTTGTCTAGAAGAAGGTGGCGATAAGGTGAGAAGTCCACCAAAACGCATAGACGTAGATGTGATACTTAATCGGCTGAGTCGCATGTTACAATAGATTGTGACTTTTATGCAAGTGACATGTAGCATGCTTAACAACTGACTGGATCACGAACTGGAATTATTATAATTTTTTTTTTTTTAAATCGACAAATGTGTTCTGTCATACGTGTCTCTCCCATTTTTCAAGATTCTTTTTAAATGTAGGCTTTGAAAATATTAATTTGCACCATTTTGTGGGGCCGAATGTGATGAACCGTTCTTAAGAAATTATTAATAAATTTAGCATAATATTTGTATTGATCTGTCTACATGATGTGTTGTGATTAAAGTAGTCAAAGCTTTGTAACCTATGATTTATTAGTCTGTCATATGGATGTTGATGTAGTACTAATCTGAGTATTATTGGGTTGTTGAGTGCTAGTGATAATTTGTGTAAGGAATAAATGGATATTGAATGAACACCCAAGGGGACCTTTGATTGATTACAATTTGAAGATGCCGAAACAAAGGCCCTGGAAGACAGTACTAGACAATATTAGGTGGTTATAACAACTAGCTGGTTAAACCCTATCCACATCATATGTGTTATGGAAATTGTATCAGTCACGAGCCCCAGAGGGGTCTAGAACTGCTCTGCAACATAAAAAAAATAAATACAAAAAAAGTGTATTACGAACAATCATAATAGCTACATTAATATGGTTTGTATGCTGACCATCAAAGAAGCCTAAACACGGAAACCTGTATTGGAGTGCTTCAGGGTGTTATTCCAATGTTGTACATTATATTGACAGAATCCCAACTGAAAAGGCACTCTTCTTTAATGGAGAATTTAAATGTGTGTAGATAGCTGCATTTAATAAGAGTTTTTTCTTATATTGGAATGGTTCTACGAATGTTCGACTCAAAAAGGTATTAGCAGCAGCTTGTAAGGAATACACAGAGTGAGAGAAATATTTAAATATATATATATATTGCTCTACGAGAAGCCTATCCACTTGAAGCTTTCAACTGGGTCTCTAATTTACTTTTTTTTTTTTTTTTTTTAAAACAAGGCCTTCATTGTTGATGGCAGGCCCTCAAAGGCACCATAATCGAGTTTGAAGAGAATATCAAAGTGCTAAAAACCAGAAAATATCATGTGTGTTCAAAGCCAGTTCATAATTGTGGAAACATTCTTACAAATCAGTGTAACCGAATAAAAAAAAGATTTTAAAGTGGAGAACCTGAGTGTCATGCATGATCACTACAATTACCCAGCAGTAAAACATTTGACCAGAATAAACTACTTTCAGCACTGAATGTTTCAAAGGTTCCAGCACTTCTTACTACTGCTTAAGGGTGGATATATGATGCGCCTGAAGACAAAAACCAATGTCAAAGGACGCAAGTCAATTCTTGTAAGACTTTTGCAGATGAAGAACTAATTTCCATGCAGGAAACTACATACCTAACCAAAAAAAAAAAAAAAAAAGAACAGGTACACATGATAATCACTTAGAAAAGTTAAATATAACTTACAGGAGATGATGGTCCAAACGTACTTGCAACCTCTAGCTCTGTAAACCCTCGATAGACATCAATTAGATCCAACATGTTGCTGTTCTTGAGAAAAAGGTCATAAGTATTTCGAAATGCTGCATAATCTTCAGGCTCTTTCATCTTATGCTGAAGGCCCAGTTTATCATGCAGAAAATACTTCCAGGTTTCCAGTACATCACTGAGAGCGACTGTGAATTCCCCAAAGCTCTGAATCACAGCAATGGCAAGGTGGAAAGAGGGGAGAATATTGCAGGCTGTCATTTATTTATTTTAAACATCAACTATGAAAACAGATTAGTTTCAGATTAGCCTGCACTAAATTTAAGCTGCACACATTTCACCATTGCTTAAAAAATCACATACACATTCCCACAGTTTAAGCATTATAAAGAACAGAGGCTTGAATTTAGGTGTGCTAACTTCAGAACAATGTTAGGGCTGCTGGGGAATAATGGCAATAATGGCTAACACCTCTCAGAGCCATTCTCCTTGCTGCACACCCCCTTGTCAAAAGAACGCAAAAAACAGAGTGCAACGCCTACTCTAATATACATACTGTCTTTGCTTTGAAGTAAGAATAAATTCCAAAATGGCCTGCACAATTGCCCAAGAAAAATTCCACAACATGGGGAGAGGAACAGAAAGTAGGGGCAAGTGCAGCCTCTTACAAGAAATCCTAAAGAGTATAAATATAAAAAACATCTTAACATGCCTTCTTCCATCAAGGTCACATAATATGAAAAAGCCAGGCTCTACACAAACTTGCTAGCCTGTGGGAAAGGTGTGTAAACCCACCTATTCAAAACACAACTGAAGATCAAAGACTGTTTCCTGTTCACCCCTTCAGTGTTCATTAGTTATTACAATTTGATGCATACTGTTGATATATGTGAATTTCATTTCGGTCCACATTGCTAGGTCTGCACTATATCCATATCTGTGATCACCAAGTGCACAGATTGTTATCTTCAGTGTTTTTTGTCATACGTACAGTCACTTTTTTTTCTTAAATAGTGGCCCTTTTGCACACTGCAAGTCAGGCCGTTCACACTTGAATGTTTGGGTGTATACCAATTTATATGAAATTAAAATCACCCTTTACCAAATGTCAAATTCTCCAACAGTGAAGGAAGTAATTTTTTTTTTTTTTTTTTTTAACAATGATAACATTTAGAATAGAGTACCTGTAGGTCACCAAACAACTGCAGACATCCTATACAGGCCAAGAACTCAAACAACTTCTTGGATCATTGAAATTGCCTTGTTGGAGTACACAATTCCACATAGTATCAAAATGGTAACATCCTGCCACTACAGCAGTCAATGTGTAACTTAACGTTAAATTAGGCTTAGTTTGAAGATATTTGGAGTTTCCACTTTGTAGATGAGATAGCAGAGGACAGAATATTCCATTCAGAATGTAATGAATACAAAAAAAAACAACAACAAAAAAAATACCCTGATGGGATGCTTGAAATCATTTTAGCCACTTGTAATTACTCAGGCAGCATCCCAGTCCATTGTTTGTCAAACATGCCACCTCAGATTAGAACACACCCTATGCAATTCAGCCTTGTTTCTGTTCCAGTAGGAACAGTTCCGCCCAAACTGTAAAGCCAGGTCCTCTATGAAACAAAACACAAGCTGTCAAAGACCGGTTTCAGCCTAGGGGGGGGGCTCTTCAGTCAGGGGCACTGTTTTATGCACCTCATTCAGGAAACAAAAGACAAGCAACTACTGGAAGGGAAATTTTTGTTGTTCATAAAATGCATTTCATTGGGATGTATGGACCACTTCTAAATTGTAAAGAACTGCCCAGCAAAGGGATAAGGAATCTCAGAACAAACAGAGAAACTGCGGACAGATCATACTGCTCAAAACATTAGGGCCTGATGTATTGGTGTGCTTTCTATGCAAATAGATAGTACTAAATAGAAAAGATAATAGGCTGAGCAGAAACTCAACATTTGGCTTTAAAGTATTTTAGTCAACTTGACCGAGATCATGAGTAACAATATTCTGTAATGTGTGGAACAGGCAAGTAAGTTCCTCAACAGGAATCTTTGTTGTTGCCAATAACCGAAAGCTGCACTTAAAGGGCTCCAGAACAACTGTGACAAAGGAAAAACAGATTTCCAGAAAACTGGTGGGCATGTTGATGCAAATATGTACCTTAGGTACCTAATGACATTGTTAATCCAAAATACTATGTGACCCCGGTTCTAAAAAGTGTTTACAGGTCTGTTCTTGTAGATCTACCATTTTAACCTTTCTGAAACATCAGACAGGGCAATTGCAGCCTCACCTTCAACAACAGACTCTCCAGTCTCACCCTTCCCATGCTACCATATAGACATGGTCAGGAAGGACTAGAATTAACAGTCCCTTGCTAACAAAGTTCACTGAATTGCTAAAAAGTACTCATGTGTACACCCTCCTCATCACTTCATTGTCTGGGTCTCTGTCAGCCACAGGAATGCAGGCAATACATGTCTGTTGTTTGAAGAAGCTATCCTCACCCCGTCTTGCACCATGCCACAATGATGAGCATCAAAAACAGCTCTGACTTTGGCTCAACATTTATATTATGTAAGCAAACTGTTCGGATGAACATCCACTCCAGCATTTCTTTTGATGTTTGCATCATTTACCTTGTATACTCACACTGTCAAGAACATGAGATTAATACTGCTGTTGAGCACAGCCTAAATATCCCAATATATTTCCATGTGTATGTGTACAGCCATTACTTTGCACTTCTAGACATTGAGATGATCAGCTCTTCTTGCTAAAGTTGTTATCCATAGTTAGACTTTAAGTGGATAGACCGTTGGCCTTATTCTAGTACTTAGTACCAAATAAATATCAAACTAACATGCAAATAATATTTTTTCCAGTTTTACATTCTTAGAGTGCATGCATTACAAAAATCTATAGTCCCATGAAATTTGAAGTTGACTTAAAACTTCCAATACTTGCCTCTCCTTTTGTTTCAAATGAACTTCTTTTTAATTCCTATTCTCTGTATGGCTCCTTTCTCTGTGCACAGCTGACTCAAAGTCACATGCATGTTTGTCCTAATCCTCATTATTGTATTTCTTCACTTCATTTCAAAATCACTTCTCTTTAAAAAAATCATGCAACCTAACACAACCTAATGTCCTGCAGCTCATCTATCAATACTGCCAACCATTTACATGAATTCACATTTATTTCACTCCTCCAGAGATCACACCCAACTTCCATTAACATAATTTACCACATAGAAAGTGGAGTAAATAAACCTAACGGTTTCATTAGGAGCACAAGACTAATTCTAAACCACTGAGAAGAAGAAAAAAAAAAAAAAAAAAAAAAAAAAAACTTTGGATTCCAGAGCAGTGTGCGTAAAGCACTTTAACGTCTGGTTAATCTCACTACAAAACTTAACCCTCTTGGCCCACACGAATGCTAATACCATTAGACTCAGTGATTGGGCAGTCCAGTTTGTATACTAATTCCTTTATACAGGCTTGATCATTTTTCGCCTCACAATACAAAACTGATATGGGTCGTGCCCATCACCAATTATTGTACCAGTGCACAGCAATAAATCATCCATCTTCAACTGAAAAGGTATGAAATGAATGAAGATATATGCCACATGCTGCAGGCTAAGAGAGGACTTTCATTTACTACACCACTGCAGGTCCTACAAGCGACATATTATGACTGCTTGTTGACATCTCACAATGACAATCAGATGTGGGACAATAACAACAAATTCCATCCAAGCAGATCTCCACAACATTTCTCCCTCTTTACAATGCCTGCTGAAGACCATAAACGTTAAACAAAATATCTCATAAGGGTCAAGCAAATGCAATAACAAGCAAAGAGGACCATGATCATAAGAAATAACTCAAAGGGGTATACAAATCTGCCGGTTTACAGCAAACCATAAATTGCTTATCTATCTCTCTCACTTATTCATCCATCACAACGTTAAGCACTGCATCCCATAAACAAACTGTTGGTCCTCAAGCACGACATGGATAAGCTTCCCAAATATGATCAAAATAAAAACAACACCCTTCCAGCCACACACACACACACTACATGATTTAGGATGCTGACCATGTAGGCAAGCACTTCAGCATCCCATGGGTATTAAGCGCTATATAAATATTGCAATACAACTGAATTGTGTTTAAAAAAAAAAAAAGATATACTAATGCCATTTCCTCTTCCCTGACAATGAACAAGAGTGCTGCAGGGGTGATGAAAGGACCTGGCCGTATCAACAACCCCACACTCCCTGGGTCTTCAGGTGGATGGGACGATCCAGGCACTGCAGGAGAATGGATTTGGGAGTGGGGCACATTAACAAGTCAAATGCTCAGGGACATAGTGGCTGGACCTGACCAGCAGGTGATAAGATCACCCCTGTGCTGCCGAGGATGTGGGAAGAGTATCAAGCACTGAACCTCTTTTAGAGCAAGGTCACAGTCCTGCTGTGGAAAAAAAAATACAAACAAAATAACTTTTTATCTGGTACAGATGATGGTGAATCCATCCTGGATGTGCCTTTGATGGAGAAAGAGGGGCTACACTTGGGGAGGATCAATGTCAAGGAGTAAGTGGTGGGTGCAGCTGCACTAAAAAGCTGGGAAGACCAGGTGTTGATGAATTTCGGCCTAGTAATTATGCCCTACGTCAAGAAGAATCTAATTTGTACAAACGCAGGTGGGAGGGTTTAGAAGGTGGTGCTGTGAGTGGAAATCAACGGAAGAAACATTGTGGCAAGACTAATGATTCGAGGCCAGCGGGCCTTGGTGGGGGAGGGGGTAATTAAGGAATAGCACGTTAGAAGGGGGGATTAGCATAGATTCTTTCTAATGAGGATTTCCAGCTGGGTTTGAAGAGGATGTGCAGGGCAAGAGTGGAACTTTTAGACACGGACCTATGATTGTAATGAATGGCACCCGTGAGGCCAAAGTTGGCAACCTACACAGGTAAAGCTTTTGGAGGCTGCAGAGAACACGATGGAGGGACCTTTTCATGAGTGGAGAGGTTAATTGTGTCACTTGTAAGAGTTTTGCCTAAAAAGGGGAAATGAGAGTTTGGTTTGATGCAGCATCTAAATTGATTGGACAGACAGTCTTAACGATTTCATGCCAAAGGACCTGAGCTCAGTTCATTATGCTGCAGTGGACGAAGCTGTTGTATCTGTAAGGAACGCAGCCCGTGAGGCTTTCATCATCCAGATTATAAGAAGCTGCTAGGGACTTGGGGCCATATGTACGAACACATTTTCCCATAGACACAGAATGGGCAAAACGGTTTGGTACATCTGGCCCATAGTTTCAGAGGCACATTTTCACGAATAAAGCTCTGCCTGTGAGGTGCTCCGTTTCTTAATTTGTCTCAAAGGTTTAGGACATTTCTATAATGTTTGTTCACTTTTGTAACTGGTTCTACTCCTGTGACATTATTTGAATGATTTCTTTGTGGGTCATACAATTTTGACATGTGCCAGGCAGATCTTGACAATTTTCAGGCCTTGATGATCAAGTCAGGCACTTTCACCTGAAAAGATAGTGGGTCCAGAAACTGTGTTGACTTTTGAGTATCGAGGTTGATCCCGTTACAATAGAAGTGAGTTTAATGTTTGCAAAGAAACTGGCGATTTGAGAACTGTGGAAGGTGATTTAGGTACTGTTAGGCCATCTTAGCTTTGCATGTAGAGGTGGCTGGCAGAACTATTTGCAGAATTGGTTTTGTGCTTGTGACACAGATTTTGCTACATCACAGAATGAAGTTGTTGGTTGGGTGATTTAAAATTGACAAATTTGAAAGTCTGGGTGGGTTTTCTTAAGTAGTTCAATGGAGAGTCTCTGTGGAATTTGGGGGAATGAAGCTGAATGGAGTGTACAGTTTTTCTGGGATGAAGTAGATGACGAAAGTTTTGGTTTATTTTGGCAAGCAAAGTGGTGTGATGAGCAGTGGCCAGAGTTATGGAGAAGCAAAGGGCACAGCACTGCATTTCTTTAATTATCTTCCTTGGTAGTACAATTAGCAATTTAAGGCAGACATTTTAGGAACAATAAAGTCATGTTCATTGTTTGACACTAAACAGACTGTCATCTGAGAAGAGACGGTCCTTACATTGCGACAGGTTGTCATTTTGGGTTGTCTGCAGTACAACATTTTACACAGAACTCAACATGTTTCAGGGATTAACAATGAAATTGTGGATTTGTTGCCTTCTTTACAGTGGCAGTGCCATGTCTAGCACAGCAGACAGGTTTGACCAAGAAACAGACGTCAGTGGAGCTGTGAAGGATAGGCGCGGGAGAATGATCCAATTAACTGAGGGGTCCCTGGTGCCTTCGACTAGGCAAGCTAACAGACTGGAGAATCTGGCGACAGACACGAAGCAAAGGTATCAGGGCCGGAGGCATTTTCAGAAAGATGGATGACATGGTGGCCTTCGTTAAGACCAACACAAAAAAGGTTTGTCTCTGGTAACTATCTCATGTACGCTTGATGGTGTAGATTTTTATGGCAAATTGTTTTGAAAGATTTTGCATAGAATTTGTTTTGATGCGAATGAGAAAGCTTTATTTTCTCTGACTATTTCATAGTTGTGCTTTTTTAGCCCTTTGATCTTTGAAGTTGTTATGGAATAGCAGGCAGATGGATCTTTTGCAAGGCGACGTCTTTGAGAGGAGGGTATTAGAGGTTTGGCTAGAGAGATTGAAAACTAATGAAAGGGGATGGGGTCGAGCTGTGCAGTTGAAAAGATAGCCTGTACATGATTTCTGACTGGGATGATGAGTGGGAGTTTGAACACGGGGATGAATCTGTTGTATCCAGTTTTCAGATTCTGCAGAGCAATGGCTTTTTTAGAGAATACCCAATTGCGAATTTGAGGTGCAGTCTTTCAGTAGAACTGGTATAAGAGTTAGGCAAAACCTGAATGATTGCTAACCTTGAATGATAACCAGCAACAAGAGAACAAGGTTATTTCTGGAAGCTTACCTGGCCCCTTGAGTGATGTACTTTTGGTGTGGATCTGCTTACATTTGTTCATTAAGTGGCAGACAGGCAGACTGAGCACGCGCCGTAGGAAGACAGCCAAGTTTTTTGTTTGTTTTTTTAATAAAACTAGGGTACAGTTAAAGTGATGGAGTGAAGGGGGTATGCGAGGGGGCCAATTGTTACAGACTCAGGCTGATCTGTCTAAGGGGACGGGCAACCCAGGCATTTTGGTCATTTAGTTAGGTGAAAATGATTAGATTCATTGAAGAGGTTAACACTTCTTAAGAAAATGAACAGGGATATAAGTGAATTAAAGTATTATTGGCAGGGGGTGTTCAGTGTTGTGAACAAAGTTGACACCAAAGTGTCCAAGTGTTGACCAAACCAGCTGCAATCAAAAGGGAGGGACATACAGTGAGAGAAATGAGACATTGTTCTAGGGAGGGCCAGGCATGCTGAAATGTAGTTTGAGGAAAATCATTTATTTATTTAGGGATGACGAGGTTAATTCGTTGTTTATTGGAATCGAGTTGTATTTGATGAAGTTAAGATAAACGTTGGAAAAGTGGTCAAGTGAGCAGTTTCTTACCAGGTGGGTTTTTCTGGGTGGCAGGTGTTTTTTTCGAAGCTATATATAAAACATACACTTGTGCTTGGTATTGCCGCTGGTCAGGCTGATCAGACCAAGGGAGGGAATAGGTGGAAAGTTTCAAGGTTGTTGACACTAAGTATAATTTAGGCGAAGAGGTGTTGGTCACAGGGGCTGAATTATGCAGGATCCTTTGGCGAGGATGGGCGTTTTAGGGAGCTGCATTCAAGAGAGCAAAGCAATGGTTGGTTGTTTAAGCAGGCAGAGTGTGAGGAGATAAGTTTGGAATAAATTAATTTTAAGTGGGGCTTTATATATGTTATCTCTAAGCCATCTGCTAGGTTGTTTAATTGTAATATGCACCAGTCTTATTTGTCACACTCCAAAAGGTGCTGTGAGATGTCAACCTGCATCATCTCACCTGATGGGCTCTGCCTAAACATGCCTTCAAACCCCTTACACCACAGTATACACTGACCTACAAAAGCATATGCCACATGAGCACCTACACATGCACACAAAACAGCTTGTTCTACAATGTGCCCACCAATCAAGTTAACGCCGAGTATTAATCCTTTAAAATCTGAGAGTCCAGAACAAGTGTCTTCATGTGCACCAAAACAGCACTCAAGGACTAAGAGAAGAACACAAAAGGCAGAGGACTGCTAAAGAAACGCATGCAACATTTTCACAGAGACCATTCGCTTATTCCATTGTCAAAGTGGTACCTTTAGGACCTGCATTTAATGGGAAGAATATTCTGAATAGTGTGTATTGGAGGACAACTACTGGAATTAGTAATTTGCCGTCCATTTATTAGTCCAACATTATTGCATTAATGTGTCCGTACCGTGATAAATTCTCTTTGTATTCGCAAATTCAGTTGAAGCCTAACAGTCACTACCCTCAGACCCATTTAAAAAAAGGTATTAAATACCAGAGTTATATTTCTAAGAGGGAGTTGAGAGAAACAGTAAGAGACAAGTCTCATACTTTGTTATTAATAGCTAGTGTCTCAATAAAACATGCATACAGAACTAATTTTAGCTTTGAAATGACTTGTGTGAAATTAAATCAAATGAAACACTCAAAAGTGGATGAAAAAACTGATGGGTGCACAGGGGTACTGTATTGCCATTCTTATTTCTAAACTTTTTTCAAATTTGTTGCTGCATTATTAAAAAGAATTAAAAAAGAAAAAAAAATACATTCAACCCAGCAGGCTGTGGGAAGGCATGAGACGCCAGAGTCGCCATCAATTAATAGCATATGCGCCATGGTGTCTGGCAAGATCTACAAGTGATGGCTTATAGCAGCCCATTTGTACCCCAAACATAATATAAAGTACTCCTAATAGCCATTAGTGACTTACATGTGGTAATCTGCAAAAACAGTCAATAGATTAACCAATCAAGTTACAACTACATTGAAACATACTCACAGAATTGAAGATAAAGTATCCTGCAACAAAAACTATGTATGCACACTAACATTAAGAAAATCAAACAATGCTAACGTTTTTAAAGGATGGTTGCGGCCATTCATTGGCCAGTTATTTTTGATGAGCACTAAGGTAGAGAAACGAAATTGAGAGCACTAACCTGTTTATGGACTTCAGCCATTGAAAGTTGCAAAATTCTGAGCATGCAATCAGCTCCACACAGAGTGATCCTCTCACAACCAGGTAAAGAGGACAAATATTTTCTGAACAATTTGATCATGTTCAAAACATCTTGGTGCATAGTAGACATCGCTGAAAAACTATGAGAAAAACACTATTATAACAAAGACAACAGTAAGTATAAGAAAAATCAATGTCTAGTATTTACTTATGCAAAATAAATTGATTCCCTAAGATTGTCCAAAAGGAAAGCCAAACATCTTAGGAACCTCAATGAATGGAGAAACACAATTTTAATGAGTGACACTACACCTGTTAGTTATGTATTCCTCCACAGATCCATATGCAGGCCCTCTTTGGAAAGCACTTGTACATTAAGTTTCCTAGATTATTAAATGACTGTGGAAAGCCAGTGGATATTTCATCTGTGCGCCTTTGCTGGACTGACATGTTACACCCTTTTTACTCCTCCTCCCAGTAGATTAGTTCAATTAACTAATCCCAGCATGTGACTCAGGCTATAAATATTTCTAGCGGACTCTAGAACAGTTCCCGATGAGAGTATTTGGAATGCCCACTTGCACATACTCTCATGGGATCAAGAAAGGAGGGTTACAGACAGTGAAATTTCCAAACCAGGGGCCACCTTCCCAGGAATGTCTCCACAATCTTAGCCCCAGCTCGCCAGGTCCTTTTCAATTACACCATGTTTTCCGATTGTGGTTTAGACTAAAGATTTAGTTGATAAAAAGTTTTCCACCAGAGGTCACAATCACAGAGTCCAGTCTGGAACCCTGGTCCAGAAGAACACATTCAAAAATGAAGTAACTGCCTAACAATTGATTGGTTGCCCTTTCTTCTATATATTTTTGTTCTCTTTCCTATATTTATTTAAGGTTATCATATGGATTTCTAATCAGCTTGATTCTGAATGGCAGACATATTGAACATGTCCCTCCATTCTTATGCTTCCTTTTTGAGGATATACTTGTGCTAGTGTAATATCTTGTATTATTTGTAAACATGCTAGCAATACTTGTTGCCAACTAAAATGTACATAAATGCATAAAGGGTCCACTGCACAACAGACGTGTCATTTGTTACAATTGTAAAATACTAAAAACAAAAAACATATCCTTAAACAAAAGAAGTGACTATATATTGAAGGGCGCACACTGGGAAATAAAATTGGTTAATGCTATTTTTCTGCCCAAGACGGCTGCCCAAATGTAGTCTAACTTTTAGGTGTGTTATGCCTATTATGATTTTTAGGCTCAATTTACTGTGCTTGCATCATTTATAGAACATTTTACATACAATAAACAAACACACAAAGTCAAATGGTCTGGCCTTTTGTTAGAGGAACTGTTTGGCAATATGTGGGTGACTATGTGCGAGTTGTTTTCAGCTGTCCTAGAAACAAAAACCCACAATGAAGCAACATCTTAGGCTACAATAATGCAGACACCGAAAAAAGGCCCATTTGCCCAGACTGCAATGAGTCAGAAGCGTATTTGTACATTGTGAACACAAAAGGCATATAGAGTAAAATATAGCATATCAGATAGAGATATATATATATATATATTATTTTTTAACACAAAAAACTAGTACTTTTATTGTAGATTTAAGAAACCTTACATGTGTGCATGTCATTACTTTGTGGACAATAAAATCTGGCAAATAGAAAGCAAGAAAATGTGAGTTACAAACTACAAAGCCAATGGTAAGCAATGGGCGGAAGCAATCAAATCAGCTGTCACAAAGTCTCCAAGAAGACTTTAGCAACTGGACAACTGTGCTGTTTCTTGGTCTTCAACCTAAAAAAGCGTGCCACTGTTGTTGGTCACATCATTTTTATGTGATCGGATAGAATAATGGGTGCATTTTCTATGCTTTATTGACCGATCTAAGCTGGCAGAATGCCACCTAGATCTGTAAATAGAAAATATATCAAGTTTTAGGTGTGTGAAAGTGTTTACCTTGTAGTGAAGAGCATGGCAGCAAATAGTAGTGGTCATGACCTACATTCAAATTTAAACAAAAAAATGTAAATGTGAGTGAAGGATTGGGGAGAAATCGAGGAGCAGGTTGGTGGAGGGGAGGTGATGGAAGGAGGTGAATAAATAAAAATAAAGCTGGGTTGAGGGAGAAAGGATAAAGAAGGGGAAAGTACCACACAATGGAGAGAGCAACATGAAGCGCAGGACAGGAAGGTGGAGGTACACACCAGGAAAACAGAACAGTGGGAGCCCAAAGTGATGGAACCTCATCCACAAGGGGAGGTGCTATGACTACAAGCAGTCAAAGCACAAGAAAGGGGATGCCTCATGCACTCAAATGAAGAGAGGGCACCGGAGGGGCCCCAGATGCAAAAGCGTTAGTAGCTTTTACTTGGGAGATGGGTCGGGATAGGGAACCAGTGATCCCTGAAGAAGGAAGAAAGGACATCTAACAAATCACAGAAAAGGGGTGCACTGAAGTAAACAGGTACCAGACTGAAGATGTTTTTAGGGTGAGGAATGCCCATGGGAGGAAAACAGTCCACCCTGTAGCCTTGGTGTCCCTAGAATAGGAGGGAACTCCTTATCAAGAAAAGGGTAGTGGTTAAGCCTGACCTCCCCCTCGACTGTTTCCTCAGGGCACCCCACCATCACAAAAGACTGGGCGACACTTCTTAAACAGAGGAGATAGAGGTCCTGGATGAGAGGAAAGGGCAGGAGGTGGAAGCGACTTTTAGTCAGAGGATGAGAAAGCCAAAGCTACTTTGACTCCTATTGATAAGGTGCTTTGTATGTGTGGGTCAGGAGTTTGAACTATGTGCGCTTGTTTATCAGGAGTCAGTGGCGTTCTCTCAGGTGAGGGCCAATGTGCATCAGACACAGGAGATTGAAAAAACTAGATTGGGTGTTGCATTCTGGACAGCCTGGAGTCTTTTTGCGAGTTAGTTGGTTATTCCTGCAAATATGATATTCCTATAGTCCAGTCTGCTGTTGATTAGGACTTCAGTGATTGTTTCCCCAGTGTTTTTCTGTAGCCACTTTAAGATCTTCTTGTTCATCTTCAGGGTGTGAAAACAGGACGAGGCAACTTTGTTAACTTGAGAGGACATGTCCCGTTTGCCATCTACAATAATTTTGGAGTTTCTAGCTTGTGTACCAAGAGTGGGAGTGAGTCTGAGATCTGTTGGCTAGCAGATGGAGTCCCATAGTGATGCATTCTTCCCAGAGATCACCACTTCGTTGTGTTTGTGTTGTGTTTGAGGCAGCCTGATTTCATCCAGATGGCTACTTCGGTCATGTATGTGGTGAACTTGTTACTGGCAGGGGATCATTCAGAAAAGTGAAAAAAGGGGCAATGATCGAATGGGCAGAGATACTTAGATATTAAATAATTTAGAAGAAATGACTTCTCAAAGGGGGCCAAGGCTTGATGTACATTTTCCCCCCACCCCCAATATGATTTTGTCACTCAAAGGTCCAAATATTAAATGGCCCAAAAAAAAAAAAGTGTATCTATATATCCTTCTTTCTTCCTATCTTGTGCGCCTCAATCTCTCTACGTCTGCCTGCTCGTGTCTTGTGTGTGATTTATGGGCATAGATAGCTAGCTCCCCCTATTACCTAACAGTTTACTAACGCCAACTTTCCATCCCACCTAGATTTATACACCTACTCTTACCAACTTACTATATGCACGCCAATAGGTAAACAAACTGCCACACCGTTTGGAGACAAAATATTCCATTTACAAGGCGTATGTTCCATTTGAGGCTGGCTTTTCAAGGGGACAACATGTTTCGAAGTAGGAGCTTAATACAACGTGTGAAAAGATTTTTATTTGAGTTTGTGCTTGCGTCACACAAAAATAAATAGTTGGCTTTGCCACTGCTTGCTTGATTCAGAAATCTGGTTGGTCCCCCTATTTACAAACCAGTGGATAATAAAATCGACTTTCAGACATCTAATCAACTAATAGTGTAAAATACAGTGCCATCATCGAACTGATTGTTTAGGTCTAATGGTTTCAGGTGGCACTTTAAGTTACACAAGTTTATCGTTATGAAATTAAGAAAACAGAGAGAAACCCTACTCGCCGTATAAAGACTAGACACAAAACCGAACCATATGGTAGTGCACGTTTATCCTTCAAAGAAAAACGTTCTTAATGTAGATCGTACGCTGTAATGAAGGCGGAAACCTTCAAAAACAGTGATGCTGATACACACATTTTTGGGAAAAATTATAAATATTAAACAAATTTACGATATTTACGCGGTGGTAATTCAGTGAACTCGCATGGCACATGAACATCACAAAGAATGTAAGGTCCGCAGTTAAAACCTTTACATCTGCAGAAGTATGACAGTTACTTTGTTTCTCCGCAGGTGTAGTTCAATATCCACAACTCGGCACGCGACACCGTGCTTTAGAAAGAAAACGATACGTAACAGATCAGAAAGAGGTGTTTGAATGCTTACATATTCCAGCAAATCCCGACATCCAAGTACTCAAACACAAATTCAGTACCCATTTAACTACACAAGACGGCGCTAAAATGGAAGCAAACATGAATGTCTAAGCTGCAATCAAACTCGCTGGTAGCGAACACTTTACAGTGGAGTCTTGGCATTACCGAAAGGACAGCGGTTCCCCTCCTGCTGATGCTCCGCTGACCGCACAGATGTTAACAGTCGGGTGCGCCTGCGGCTCTTGTAACAAAGCAGCTAACCTCTTGAGTAGAATTAATCTAGGCAATCGTTCTTTGAAACTAACCCCGTTACTACTCCTTCCCCGGACACACCGTTAGTGCAATGAACAATCACAACCAAAGCCAGCACGTAGCAGTATGAATCGTATTTTTAAAAAAGGTGAAAAAAATGTGCTGTCTTTTGGTTGGTCGGGGGACTTGCGAGGGTTGCTAGCTTCCGAGGTTGTGATTGGTTGGATAACTGTCTGCGCTTTAAAGACTAAAATTTAAACGTCAAACCCAGGCGTTCATTGGTTGTGCTGCCCGAAGAGTTCACGTGACCGGAACAAAATGAGTTTGCCGCAGCAGTAAGTGCTAGTCCTCCCCTTTTGTCAATGCACCGGTTTTCTGAAGTTTCACTTAGTGTGGTTTCAGTCCCCCTTCAGTGACCGGAGATTTGCCATCCAAATACGTAAAAGAACCCTTCGGTCGGCGTAAACTGTATCGTCGCTGGTGAGTGGCCTTTTTGTCAGGCAGGTAAATTAATTTCTAAACCGACTGTGACTGCTCAACCACCAGGTTGTTAGGCAGCACTCTACCGCCGGGAGCCATCCGGCCTCTTTTAACGTCACGGGTCATTCGCCCCTTGCAATACTGACACCTTACCAGGCCATATTTACGTCTGCACATGCCTATGGTAAAGTTTAGAAAGTGCGTTGTCCCTCTTATGTTGCTTTCTTCCCCTTTGTCCAGCAGCCGCTAGGAGGCAGGTGAGTGAAGTGCAGGACTGCGCCCTCTGCGGAGTATACTATCTACTGCCAGTTCGAAGCCGAATCCGGCGTCTTAGCCCCGCTTACAAGTAAAGCCATGCCCAGAAGAAAAGACGTGCCATGGCTTTCCAAATTGCCCATGTGCTTTCTCATGCACCTTTTTTGTACTCATTGGTTTACAATATTGCAGGCCATTTTTACCAGTCTTTGGTAGTACTACTGAAAGTTATCTAAATTAATCTAAGTGTTGCTTACTTAAGTAGTCCAGAAAAATCTTGGTGCAGCAAGTTTAGTACTTTGATCATTAAGTTTTATTTAAGTTTTTGTTATAGCGTGTCATGGCCCAGGACGCAGGAAGGCAAAACGCTTTTTCAAAGATGTACCATTGCAGAACAGGCAGAGAACATGTCAAAAACATAAAATCTATGCTTTCCTAATTCACAGAGGATAATTGGGTACGGTTCGGTATAATTTGACCTTTAACTCATAACGGGGACAGAGGGAGGCATATTTTATCGGCCTGTTGCCGCGCTCCCTGTGCCTCAGCAGTCAAGACGAAACATAATTTTTCTCTTGACTTCGTAATATACATTCCAAAGCTAATGTTGCAGAGAACGCAGGATAACGTATTTCCCTTCTTCCCTCAAAAGATGGGAATAGGTTAAAGAAAACATAGTTATCATTAACATACCTTATATCATACTAACCATAAAGTTCCAAACACTAATGATTTTTATACAATAGGTAATGTCAGAGCATAAGTCCTAAAAACAAAAAAGCGGGGTAACTAAGTTAGACAGTATGCAAATGACATTACAGCGCATGACATCGCACGGTGCATCACAAACATCACCTCACAAAAAGTAACATCAGATCTTAAGACCTCTCACATATGTTTAGCACCTCTATAAAGCGTACATTTTAGCGCATTACAATTTAACAAATGAGATTGTGTCAGGGTTGTGACAAAACCCCGATGCAAACTCTGGGCCTCAACTTATACATTTAATTTTTAGGACACTGCCACAAAGAAATTGGCAACAAGGAGAAATATGACAGTAAATTTCTTCTGCTTAATTGGCTGCAAAGTCTGCATTTTGAACTCTTATGTGGTGAAGGCACCTGCTGCAGTGATCTTTGTGTGCCAACTAAATCTCAAGGAAAAATATTAATAATAAGGATAAGATAACTCCAAAGTTTAATGTATTTGCCGGAGAAATCTGAGGTTTGTCTAGTCCCAGTCCTGAATAGAAGTAGCATAGTGGATTAATATATCACCCACAAAGTACATTATGTAACAAGTAGATGACAAATGTTTATTTTATGTAAATGGGTAAGTGGGTTACTGTCCTTAATACAGAGATCATTTTGTTACTTGCCGTTCATAATGTGTAATCCTTCTAATACAGTACAGAAAGTTAAGAAGAACATGTGCCTCCTACACTTGTAGCCCTCACTGTCTTATATAACACATCCTACCCATTGATTTACAGACATATGAATTATTGTCAATGTATAATGTGTACATGTGATGTAAAATGCTCTGACACCCTGCATTGGGATGAGTAGCGTTGTAAAAGAAATAAAACAAAATAGTAGTATCTAAATTGTTATTAGTAAATACTGGGGGAGTCCAACACACCTGACATTTCTACAGTGCATGTATATCTCTAATTTATAGTCAAAAGCATGTCTTTCGTACCTGTGCAGTGATAAACTCTGTTCCTTTGTTTCCCCTCCATTGCATTTAGGTGTGAGCCTCCTGATAGCTCCCAGCCAGAATACTCCAACAAAAGGAGGCTTGATAGCCCCTGAACTTAGGCCTTTGTTATGGGCCCTGTTGGAATCTGATAAGGTCCCTTCCCACCTGCATGTTGCTGCTCGGAATGAAAGCAGACAACATGCATGCACTGCTGAATGTGTCCCAGTGTGTGAATATTACAGCAGGACAAATGTAGCATATTTCTGTGGGATCCAGCCTTATGGCAGGGTAGATGGTGTCCATCCTGTGAAAAGAGTGGGTAGATGACGTCTGCCCACGCGTACCCTCAACTTGTGCCCTGAGTACTATCTAGTTTATTAAGAGCCTCTCTTAGACTTCGCTTCCTCTGTAATCTCTCCTTCGTCTTACATATGCCAAAGTGATCTATATATGCCAAGTTTACCAATAGCTTAACTGGGAGGTTGAATCCATTTTGTCCCACGCTGATAATTCATCCCTCACCCCCCAAATATGTCCGGAAAATGTCCCATATCATGTTCCAAGGTGGCGCGTACCCATCCACAATCTTGCAGACCTCCACTGACTCTTCATTCTTTGCCATCTCACCTATCCAGACTCCATTATTATGGTTGTTAGTTCCCACAATTTCCTATCCTCCCAGTAGTCATCCATTTCATCATCTAAACCATCTTCCCCAATGTCTCTTTATTTTTCAGTCCACTCAGACAATCTGCTGTCGTTATATTGATTCCCTGTAAATATTCCACATTAATGTTAAACTCTTGTAGTGAGATTATGCATTTAAATATTCAGGAGATGCTATGTAAACATTTCTTGATGAATATTTTCATTAAGGGTTTGTGATCAGTTTTTATTTTCAACTTTGTCCCATAAACAAATACATTCAATGTCTTTACAACCCAGTTCTGTTGGATACTTTTAAGAGTAGATTGCTCACCTTGTGAATATTCTCAAGGCATCATACTATATCCAGAAACTTCTGGCTGTGCTCCTGCACACCGGTAGAAGGCGCAATGTGGTTTTGCACCAACTTTGTTCTGCTCCGGAAGTCTTGAGCAGAGACACTTGTAAGCACCACCTATGCACACAGATATCAGTTATTTCTAGCCTCACTTTCAGACGCGGGTCCGGAGATTATTCATCTTTTTGGGGTTTTCTTCTTCAAATTTTCACAATGTGCAAATGAGGTCACTCCCAAAACAACAGGGTTTAAGTCTTGTAGGAAGTGCCACAAATAGATGTACGTAACCAACCCCCTAAGATATATCTGTGGTGCCTGAGATTGGAACACAACTCCATGACGACTGCGCCAGGATGAGCCTCAATGCCATGCAGGACCACAAGGCAAAAGTTTACATTGCGAAGTACCAAAAGACTCCATGCCATGACCTTTCACTGTTAAAAGGAATGCCTCTTTCTCACTCCCAAAGTCATTTCTGTGGCGCATCTTTGTCACGGTTAAATTAATCAGGTAACTCCCAATGTACTACTGGTGAAGTACAGGTACCAGAATACCCTACCACGCTGTTATACAGAGGCACAAGGTATTTGACTACTAATAAGATAGCCTTGTGAATTTTAGCTTTTGTTACAGAGATAGCCCAGTGGGTCTTAGCATTTGTTACAGAGATTCTTGTGTAACACGTATATCACAAGTTCTTATATTCGGGTATGAGTCCGATACATGCAGCAATATATATATATTTATATTCTTTATATATTTTACCTCAGAAGAAAGGCTGATTTGAGCAAACAAGATTTGAATGAATATAAATATATATATTCATTCAAATCTTGTTTGCTCAAATCAGCCTTTCTTCCGAGGTAAAAAAAAAACAAGAACCATTGAGCAGATACTCTAAAAGTGGTGTCAACTTTATTAAACACACTGCAGTAAAACACTCAAAAACTCGCTTTTGAGTTTACCGTAGTCTCTGAAACTACTTTATTGCGCCAAGAAACATCCCTGCAGAATAGTATAGCAAGTAGCATATTTATTGTTGTCCCAGTAGGATATATCTAAGGATTACGGATATCAGACTGTTGTCATCAATGATGTAATTTAACATGTAATGAAAGATGTATTACGTGAGGTCATAAACAGTGCATGGCAGGGGCACTAGTCATAGTTGGCTCAGTAAACCGATCCGGTGAATTTCAGAGGTTTTTTAAAAAACTTCTTTTTATCTTAGTTCAACACCTAACTAAAACGTCTCTAACTTTTTGTTTTTTTTTCATTTAATGTCAAGGGTTTTTTAATGTAAGCTATGGTCTTATCACCAAACTATAACACTACTTAAAAAATAATTCTATATATATATAAATATATTTATTATTAATTTTCAAATTATCTGTACAATTTAGCTAGAATTTAATTGCATTATTTTAATCTTAATTTTCCTTTATTTCTGTTATGTTTACAAATCATGTATTTAATTTTCAACTAAATTTTCTAATTCTCTTCAAAATTATTTTTAAAACATATGTTTGCTATAATATGCATTTATATTAATGTCTGTTTAAATTATTGTTTATCACATTTCTTTAATTTATCTCTAATACATACACATATCTAAACCGATATTATGTGTGTGTGTTTGGAAGCAGTCAACACTGGGTAGTTAGTTAGTACCACGTTTCCATAGGAAATTGATTTTTTGGTTTGCTTATAACTTTGGCCCTGTTTGTTGAATCTTCACCACACTTAGCAAAAAAAAAAATCGTCCACCTATTCTTGCTGGAAAGTTTTGAGGTGATCCATCAAGCAGGGTCCAAGACGTAAGGGAGGGGCAAGGCGGCCCAAATCGCACTTTTCTCTTGCAACTTTCAGTAGGAAAATTGAACCGTGATACTGCAAAAACAGCTGAACTGAGTTACATCAAATTTGGCAGAAAGCTATATATTGGTCCAGGAAGTGTGCTTTTTGTGATTTGATGTAAATGAGCCGTTTTTATGTTGAAACTGACGAGACAGCACAGCTGTCTGGTTAGCTAATGATATCTTGAGAATATTCAGAAAGCTTTCCTGGGAATGTATTCCGCCCCATTGCTTACCATTGGCTTTATGGTTTGTAACTCCCATTTGCTTGCCTTCCACTTGCTGGCTCAATTTGTTTTAGGCTGGCCAGCTTGAGTTCGTAGCCTCCCATGCCCAAACCATATTTACTGATTTCTTTCTTCAGTAATAGATTTCTTTAAACAGGCCTTTAAATCTTGTTTTTATCTTGTCACGTTTGCTCTGCATTCAAAGACTGGGGTCAAATGTCAGGCTCTGTCTTCTAAGGAGTTTGGTGTTTGCTTTTCTTTCTCTGACTTCAAAGTGAGAGGATTTATTGACAATCATGCTGGCTTATGGGGAGTGCTTGCGGTAAACTGTACAGCTTTTTTTTTTTTCTTCTTTTTTTTCTTTTCTTCAAGCGCATAACAAGATTTAAATATCTATATATAAACTGTGCAGATATTTCAGACTATATTATAAGTAGAAAAGCACAAATGAAGCACATTTTTTGGTAATTCTAAAACGTGGTGGAAACAAGTATTTTATCATGATTAAATCAGATACATACACTAGGTGGTGACATTGCTACACATCATTTGAGTTGTGTGTGGTTTACTTTTAGCAGTAAAACTGTATGTCTGTTCAAATGTAATGGTCAGTGTTTTGAAGGTTTGTTTTCTGTAATAGCAGTGAGCTACCACCCCCTGCATACTCCACTCTGAACCACTCCACACTGCGTCACTGCACTCTGCCCTGCACCATGCCACTCTGTGCCATTTCCCTCCATGCCTCTGTACTATACACCATTTTAAGCTGTGTCAGTGCACTCTACTCCATACTACTGTACTATGCACCACTGCACTCTTCGCCACTCTACTTAGTGTTACTGTACTCTGCAACAGTTCTTTACCACTCCACTCTACACCAGTACAGTCTATGCCAGTCCACTCTAATCTACTCTGCAGTCTACGCCACTCTACTCTGTGCCACTGTACTGTACCCTGCACCACTCCACTCTATTCTGAAATAATCTACTGTATGCCGTTGCAATCGCCCCCCACCACTCTACTCTGCATCACTCCACTCTGTTCTGCATCACTGCACTCTACGCCCATGCAACTCTACACCACTTTACTCAAAATCAATGCACACTATGACAATCTACTTTACACCATTGTACTCTACAACACCTTACACCATTGGTCTCTGCCATGTACTCTGTTACTGCACTCTGCCACTCTGTTCTACTCTTCACCACTGTAATCTACAAGTCTACTCTGCAACACTGAACTCTGTGCCCCTGCACTCTACACTGCACCACTTTACGCCACTGCAGTCTAGACCACTCAGAACCACTGCACTATACGCCATTTCTCCAACATTCACTTTCCTCAAAACAGTGCACTCTACATCACTGCACTCCACACCAACTATTCTGCACCAGTGCACTCTACGCCACTATACTCTATTCTGCAACACTCTATGCCACTGCACGCTAAGCCACTCTGTTCTACTCTGCACCGCTGTATTTTACACCACTGCTCTGTTCATCGCTCTGCTCTGTGCCGCTGTATATGCCACTGCACTCTACGACACTCTACAGCACTACATTCTAAGCTACTGCACACTACACCACTCCACATCATTACACTCTATATTACTCTACTCTGTGCTACTCTGCACCACTTTATTCTAAGACACTGCACTGTACTGTGCAAAACTGCACTCTACTCCACTCTGTTCTTCTCTGCACCACAGTTTTCTGCTCCATTGCTCTGTACACCACTCTACTCTGCGCTACTGCACTCTGCGCCCCTTCATTGCCTTCTGCAGAAACTGTCATTTGAGAGACAGATTTGTTAATTACAGAGTTACTGATGGTACCACCTTCATACAGAAATGCATCACTGGAGATGTTCCTGTGATGGTGTAATGATATGTGAGTTTTGACCACTGACTCCACGTTGCACTTAGCCTAGCAGCACACCGTCACATTAGTGACCACCAGCTTCATTTTGCGTATTGACTTTATTTTAGCATTAGCCACTGCCACATTAAAAGCTGCAAGTAGTTTTCCACATTGTACAATGTGCACGTTTTTATTCTTCGTGTTCTTTCCCACCAAGGGCTTAGGCTGATAAGAATGTACTCAGACGGCAGGGACGGTCTTGTTCTGAATTAGCACCTTGGGATTATGGCCAAGTCCTGATGTGTTATTTTCAAAGCTGGCCTTAAGCAAACAGCATTTTATGAATAAATAAACTCTGCAGTGAGAGGGAGGTTCTAAAATTGCCCCCCCTTGTTTGTTCAAAGTATAAGAGGCCGAGACCAGAAGGACTGGGGACAGAGAGTGTTCGCAGATGTCAGGCATATCCAGGACGCTGGAGTGTGTTATCCTTCCCGTGAGGATAATTGATCTCTCTGTCCTCGATCGATTCTGGGATCTGGCAATCTGATGCTGAATAGGAGGGAAATGAAGCAGTGATGCCCTCTTCTCATGGTGTTGCATATTTTTTAATTCATTATTTGCCTTGCATTATAATATAGATACATATATTTGCTGTGTATAGTGCAGTGGAGAATCATTTGTACATGTTTTCATTTCATTGCTGTGACCATTTTTAAACGTGTGCTTTCAGTATGCTAATCTCCTTTTAGGAACCTTGCATAGTGAAATAATAAATGTCTTCATTGGACTAAGAAATCCAGAGATTTTTGTCAGTGCATGAGTGTTTCAGCCCGGTCATTAGTGAAGCAAAACAGATGGATAATCACTGCTGTGGATTTTGTCATGCTTGTGAGGGTGCTCTTACCACTACCAATATAAACTACACGGAGACATGTATAACACGTAGGCACACGACTAATTGTAGAACAGCTAATGTGATGTATTTAATTTTATGTCCATGGCTATGTAGGGCAGAAAAGACGAGAATTCCACAATAGATTTAGTGAACATAAGTCGGCAGTCTGTAACTAAAGAACACAGGCACCTATGGCACAGCCATCTTGAGAATAGTCTCAAGTGGGCTATATTGGAGAAGATCAAGACCATCAAAGGAGTAGCTAGCACCCCTCTATCAGACGAGGAGAGAAGTATACTGGATATTTACCCTGAGAAAACATGTACAAGGTCTTAATGACAATATTCCACGGGAAAATGTAATTGAGAGTACTTTGGAACATTAAGAAATTAGCTCTGCTGCATATTATTTTGTGTACAGAAGGGAGCGTGTTAAGACATCTAAGTTATTCAGGAGGCCACTGTGTCCCTCTGATTTGTACATTTAAAAATCGTATACCCAGGTAGGAACTCTTAACAGCGTTAGCTGTAACATTATTGCCCTGTAAACACTTCTGGATCATTACAAGATGGTCGTCGCCGTGATAACGCCAAGTCGGTAATGACCTTTAATCAGCTTTGGGACTAAGTCATTGCAGCAATGGATATTAAAGATTGCTGAAGTATCTATTCTAATTTCTAGGAGTGGATACATATGCTGGATCAGGACATAACACTGGGAAGGTTAGTGGCATTGCTAGTGAGACATCTAGATACAGCAAAAGTTGGGTTAGGTCCTTTAAGCATTTGACCAGCTGTCTGGTACGGTCTGCCTTGTTTAAGGTTAACCTACGTTTATATCCTTGTAGGAACAAGCGCAGGGTTAATGTCTCATGAGATTCTAACGTGTAGCAAAGCAGAAGTACAGAAATCGCTTTTGAGGACTGGGGATGCCAGAAGTTGGTACTTGAAACTTAGAGATTGGAGATATATGGCATGCAGGTAATCCAAGCTTTGGGGCTAGTTTGAGCTTCTCTTTCTGGCAATGATGTGATGGTAATATATACAAAAGGGCAGATTTTCAATTGAATGGACTCTGACCATCCCTTTTCTTAGTTACCCCCATGAAGTGAAGGATACTTAAATGTAATAGCCATGATACCCAGAATACATTGGAGTATAGCAGTGTTTAACATCAAGTGCTATGATCCCTGAGTCGGTGAGATGGGCAAGGGTGTATGTGATATGTGTGGGTAAGGGACAGTAGTGTGAATGGTTCATATAAGGGTATACATTTGATTGCATGGTCATATGTGCACACTAGCGGCGGCTAGGTGGTTTGGTAAAATATGCAAGTGAAGATAGTACTTTTATTATATATTTTAGTTTGCTATTGGAGTCTTTATAGTGTACTGACTTGGGATTCATTAATGCTCTAGGTACTTTGTGAGATTCCCACTTCATCCACTCTTTTGGTTTTAGGTGGGTGGTTTGATACCTTGAAGAAAGTGTACGTCGTTTGCTGGGTTTCACCGAAACACGCGTCAGCACAAAAACTGGAACCAGAACGTACAGATATACGGTGTTGATAAATATTGGAACTATAATATACAGGCATAATATTGATATGTTAAGCTAATATGTTCTGTAGCCTATCGCAAAACAAGTAAGGGAAATGATTTGTATGTACTCATATGGCTAAGAAAGAAATAGTTTTGGCTCAGAGGATCTATACCAATGTAATATTTGTGAATTAGTAATGACTCTGTTGGAGGGTATCAGTATGTAATCAGACTTTTATATGTACTTTGTTGGCACTTTGATAAGTGAGTATGTGTGATATGTATCTTTATGAGAAGATGAATGCTTGCAAAGTGGGAATGTTACAAATGTTTTCTAAAAAATGATAAATATTTTTGCATTAATGTATTTTGTGCAGAAAAAATTTATCCTAACAAAAAGGGAAGTCTTGATAAGAATGTCTGACTCCAAATGAAATTAATTGTGATGTGTTAAATGAAATATTTAGCATAATTCTACTTAATATAGAAGGACAATATTTCTCCTGGGAGGCGTTTTTAAAAAAATGTTTGATCTCTATGCGACTGCACTTTACTCTGCATCACTCAACTTTATGCCTCTATTGCACTTTACGCCAATGCACTTTATGCCACTACACTCTGCATCACTCCATGCCTCTCTATTCTTCACCATTGCACTCCACACCACTGTACTGTACACCACTCTACTCTACCTAGATCCACTCCATTCTGTGCACCATTCTACTCTACCCTGAACCACTCCACTGTAGCACTTCACTCTGTCAAACTGCTCTATGCCAATGCACTCTGTGCTACTGCACTCTACGCCACTGCAACCTACTCTGCACCACTCTACTCTAAGCTTCTGCACTAATCTTCTCTGCACCACTGTACTTTACACCACTTCACTCTAGGCCACTGTACCTTACTCTACGATACTCCATTCTGACAATACTCCATTAAACTCTAGTCTGCTCTTTGGCATTCTACAACACTTCTCCACTCTGACGCTCTATGCAACTCTCCCTGTCACTCCATGCCATTTTACTTCACTATATTCTACGAAACACTACTCTACACCACTCCCCTCTAGTCTGTGCCACTCAACTTTCCAGCACTCTACGTCATTCCACGCTCTTACGCTACTCCACTCTGACAACCTACTCCGCTCTGGGCTACTCTATTCTACAACACACTACTCCACTCTATGGAACATTGTCTATGCCATTCCTTCTGCTCTATACTATTCCATGACACTTTATGCCCCTCCACTCTGACACACTACGCCACTCAACTCTACTTCTATTCCCTCCAGGATATTCCATGACACTCCATTCAACTCCACTTCATGACAACACTCCATGCCACTCTCCTTTACCCCACTAACATTTAGCAATGCTGAACAACAGCTACGCTGGTGTAGAACATGGCTAAAACATATTGACAAAGCCAAAAGCTTTTGCATACGTGAGATTTATTGGCTTTTCCAATACTTTTTGCGAGATTGAGGCTCCCCCGGGGCACCCAACAATGGGCATGTTGTGGGCACCGCAGGTTGGCACTGGAGCACCCACTGTAAAATAATGGCTGACTTCTGCTGTCACCTAGTATGGATGGTGGCTCAGTTGCCGGTGGGGGCTTTGGGGCTCCCCCCGCAGCCCCAAAGTTGATGAACAGCGTGGGTGTCCCGGGTTGGACCAGTACACCCATAATAAAAAAAATAAATGAACAGCAGAGCCGCATATTTATTATTCGCTGCTCCAAGCAAAAATCACTCCATAACGCACTGGAAGGGCTTTCTATTTATACTTTTGGATCTTGACGGTGCCCTTAGAAGGAGCAGGGACACTTCCAAACATTTTAATTAATATTATGGAGGGCTGCAGGGAGAGCTGCAGCAATCTTAAAAAAACACAGTAAAAGCTGGTGCTCTATGCTGTTCAGCTGAAGTACAGGGACCCTTTGTGGTTGGTTCTATGGCTGTACTTTTTGGCTTGAAAAAACATTAAAAAAAGGACTCACACATGTTAATGTCTTTCTTTAAAAAAAAATATATATATTTTCTGAATGAATTTTGTGACCATCACTAATATTAAACAATGCAATATGTGAATTTATCAAATCTACATTTAATTATAGTTATTGGTGGCGAGAGGGTGAGCACCCGTGGGCGGTAGCAATTCTATGCACAGCAGGGGACATCTTAACTTATGCTAAACAAAAATCATGGAAATTCCCTGAAAAAAAAAAAAGCCAAAGCAAAGTTATTGTTAGGACCCTTAATATTACTTTACTTTAAGAGAAAACCTTTGAAATTCACTGAAAAATCAAAAGGTCAAAGGTACATGGTTAGGTGAAAATGTCAGTTAAGACATACCGTCTTACAAAACCATGGAAATTCACCAGTTAAAATTGTCTGAAGTAACTATAACTCATGCCTTCGGCAAGCACTGCTAATTAACTCCCATTTTACATCACTCATGACATATTCTATGACATCACTGCAACATATGAAATTTCATCATTGATAACCCTGTGTGTTGGGGGTGTGAGTAACTGTAGCACACCAGTATGCATATCACATTTGTTTTTTAAATCTTTGGTATTTCTTCCACTGATTGCTTCGGGGCTCTAATTCAGACCTGTAGGTATCTAGAGAATATGATATAGTGCATAATCCAACCGTAATATGGATGCCAATAACATGTTTGGATATGGCTCATGTTTAGGATACTGATACTTGAACAGTTCACTTTCTTAGTTAGCGCTGCTAATAAATCATGGTCTTCAAGTTATATGCTGTCATTCATGAGATGCACCAACAAGAGTCCCATATGAATATATGAGTGGGTTCACCATCTCCATTAAGGTGTCTTCATTTCACTCCACTATGGATGATAACACTTTCTGGGCAAAACTGTCTCGTCTTTAAATCCCTAACTAGAGCAATCCACAGTTAAAAGGTGAGCTGCTGACCTTTATAGAGCATCTGGTACAGCGTTGCACCCATTGTTTATGAAATCATTACTCCTAGAAATATGGGATGTTTATAGTTCTGTTCACCTCTTATTACTACCTCTCGATTAAAAATAAGTAGCCCAGCAGAGGTTATGCTATGAACCCCTATGGTGTTATTGTCAGCATGTTTCTGCCCTAGCTACTCCTGTTTAACTATAGGTCCCACAGATCAACCTCAGCAGCCAGAAGCTGTGCTGTGGGAGCCTAGTTACACACTGCAGTGGAGTTCAGGTTGGATCTCTTTTTCTAGTGTGAACTGGTTATTCAGAGAAAAGCTGACTTCTCTCGAACTGCAACAGGAGGCCACCATGCCACGCACCACAAGTATGGTTGTCGTGAGAAGGAGCCAGATGATGAAGCATGCCACTAGTTGTGGTGGAAATTACCATCCTTTTAAACTAACATTCATACCAAAGAAAGAACGAACATAAGCTGTAGTTTTCTCATTTTAAAAAAAGTTTAAAAGCTTTATGTAATAAATATAACATGCATAACAGTTTCATGACAAAGTATACAACAGTCATTAAGTAAATACAATAACAGTACAACACTCATAGTTTATATAACAATATTTATATAAGAAGAACATCTTTATCTTTAAAACTAGGAAAGGCCATAACCAGAAGCATCTGTATATCAGAAGAGCTATAAAATGCTAAAAACGGAAGGAAAAGAGAATAGAAGTGACGAGGAGAATACAATGGTTCCGATATTATAAACATTATAGGAATATTTGGCAGACTGAAAAATAAAGTTAACTATCTAAAATTACCCAGAAGATATTAACCACAAAATATACCATCATATTATAAACTTAAAAAAAGAGAGCATACAATGTTCGTGGATGTTTATTTTCTCCATTTCCTTAATGCTAAATTTGGTAAGGAAATCCATGATGGTAGACCATATTAATTTTCTTTTATTACATAACGACATTGGGTTAACATAATCTGTATCGAGTCTATGATTACAACAGACTGACTACCCTGATGCCTTAAAGTGATGTTGGAAGAATTCTTCCAGTTACTAGTAATCTGATGGAATCCTATAGCTATCAATAAATCCAAGAAGGCCATAAAAGTACACAGTAAAAACATTACATTGTCCAGATGCCGCTGGTTACGCACAGAGTGCAATAATATAACAAGAAAAAATGGCAATCAGATAAAGTTCATAAAAATGAACCTTCATCAGGCAAAAAGTGCACACAGTATTGAGAAGGGCATAAAAGAAGGGTGCACTGATTGTCACGTTTCTGTTACTTGGTAGTTTGAAAAGATTGTAAATACAGAAGCCTAGTTGATGTGGATTGCAGCTAAAGTTTAGATTGTAAATACAGAAGCCTAGTTGATGTGGATTTCAGCTAAAGTTTTGTGACTTGAATAAATTAAATGTAGAACGTATAGTCCAGACTGCAAACCAGTATCTACTAATGGTAAACACTATAATCCTAGAGGAATAAATCCTATGAGCTGCCATGAAGCTATCAAGCCCCAGATTAAGGCACAAAGGGCAAATCCACTTGAGTCTAGTGCCGATGTAGTATGGGCAAAATTGCAAATGGTCAATGTCCTCAGCTTTGTACCCACACAATTTGCAGTCAATCAAGGTAGGCGAATCTGGAGTCCATTTACTAGTAAAAGCCCTTAGTGGGAGGATACCAAAGGGAAATTTAATGTAAATGCTTTTCGCGGGGGCACAGATTAATCTCATTGTGGAACACCGCAAATTTAGGGAATGGTTTATATGATAGGATTTTGGTTAATCAGAGCCCTAAATTAGTTGATTGATGCCTCTGGGCCACTAAGAAGTCTAAATAGGGTTCTTAAAGATCGCCTTAGAGTTTAAATTAATACACTCTGGGGAGGTGTAAAAGGACTGGAGTCCAAGGGCCTGATTTAAGGTTTTACGGACAGGTTACTCCTTCACCAACATCACGGATATCTCATCCGCCATATTACGGTTTCCAAAGGAAATAATGGAATCGTAATATGGCAGACAGGATATCTGTCACGTTTATGACCGAGTAACAGCATCTGCCAAACTCTAAATCAGGCGTTTAGTTTTGTAAACCATTCGTTCAGATGGGTAAGCCACTTAATTTTGTTGCCTGATTCTAGATTCTTGATTGCCAATAGATCCCTCCTGTACAGCACAAAATCATGATTAGACCATAATCTGATCCAATAACGGAGGGGGTCTTAAGCTAGATGTTCAATACCTTTATGGGTAGTATCTAAAACTATGGGTATGGAAGGGGTAGACTGAAGAAGATTGAACAGTGGTTTGAGAAACTTAAGCTCCTTTGTCTTTAACACGTTATTGTTTGCATTTTCCCACATAACTCTGCACCATGACGTGTAGCTGTTTGTGTTTTGGCCCTATAGACCTTCAGTGCAGCGACAATAGCCTGCAATTGGGAGGCTCTGTGTATTTTGAGAATACCAGCCAAAGTATGAGGTATAATCATATTACTTTTGAGAATCTATGATGACCACGAGAAGGAGTTGATGATCCTGACCCCAAGGTAATCTACATTTTGAACTAGTTGCAAGGGAGTAGTGCCTGAGGTGAATTGATTCTTAGAATTTCTTTGGGCTCTGAAGACTATCAGTTTTGTCTTTTGGGTGTTAATTTCTAGCCCTCTGCAAAGACAGAATCCTTCAAATTTAGTCAAGAGGTTTTGTAGGCAAGATGGAGTCCAAGATAGGAGAAGGGTATCTTCCACGAAGAGGAGCGCGGGCATCTAGATCCCACTCAGCTTTGGAACGTCAACCTTCTTTACTTTAAGATGATCAACCATTGCTAAAAAGGATTTCTAATTTAAGATTTAAATGCCCTTCTGCCTTTAAAAGTAGGCTCAATCCTTTTTCAAGATTATTGTGAATAATGTCGGCAATGGGCACAGATCTAATACCTATTCTGAGAATAAATTATAAGGCTTCTATTATTTAATATATGTGTGACAACCATAAGCCATTTCAGGATAAAATTAGACACTGATTTACTCTGGGAACAAGATTCTAATGTTTGTCTATTACATTATGGGATAAGGTTTGGTTTAAGTTACATAATGCATCAAAAGCAGCAAGTGTAACACACTTATTTTATTTAGAATTGTTTACTTATCACTTTACTATTTCAAAATGTTGTAAAACTAATGATTCTAAATGTTGGTCCTGCAATATCGGTGGTTGTGATTTAGTTCATGTGTTAATGTTCTGTCCCAATATAATATCTTTTTGGAGGAAAGTTTGGAAATAGGTTAATGAATGACCTGTTTGACCCTAATCACACTTATAAGGTTGTCTCATTTCTGAATGAGGCAGGCCATTCCTGCAACTTGCTGTGAAGCTTCTGGCATCTCTGTGTAGAAAGATTAACATGCAACGCAGCTGAGATCAAGGGAGGGGCAAATTACCAGGCAATGTCTGGTGAGTACTGCATTGGGGGTGACACCTCTGACTGCTTCATTTTGCTTCCCACTGTCTCCTCTAGCTTTTTTACACCCACATTATCCTTTTGGTGCTCAGCCTAGAGCAATGAGATTGTCTCCTGTTTTGCATCTGGGTGTGACCCTCTGGATGATCAGTACAAATGGGGCTGCCAGTCTCCTCTTTACTGTCATTCATCCTATACTTTGAATACTGCACTGTATTTTATCTGCCGGTGTAGCAGTGCTATTACTTGCATGCTCTGATGACCAAATACTCACAGTCCATATCCACACTTGTTGAACCTGGTTACACAGTCCTAGTGCATGTACCAAACAGGAAAGTTGCCTATGATGCCACAATAGAAGACAACTTGTGAAAGATTTGCATTGCTGACGTAGCTGGATGATACAATTGCCTTACATTTAAAAGGTTATTAATGTTTAATCAAATATCTATATATTGTCCCAATTCTTGCCCCCAGCATCTCTTCTAAGACAGCAACTGCATGACAGAACATGAAGCAGGACACATCTAGGATACCTGCCTATACCGTGGAATGTGAGGATTATGTACATGTAGTGGAATTCAATCCCTTTGAGTCTGGAGAGGAAGGAAGTTTGCTTGCGTATGGAGGCAACAACTACATAGTCATTGGCATCTGTAGGTTCCCGGTGAGCTCAAAATCTCAGACTGTTAATTTCTCCTGCATGACATGCTTTCCTGTGCATTTGGGAATTTGTTAATGTCACTTTATTCCTTAAATCCGAGCCACAGTATTTATATTAATAATAACACTAATCTGTGTTTTTGACATTTCCAATCACACCTTGTTAGTGACGGTAAGACAAACACACTTGGGGCTTGATGTACAAAGCAATTTTCCGGTCGCACCACAAAATGGCCTCTTACAATGTACCATCCCCATTTTACGATTTGGTATCCTGTTACCGTCTCGCAAAATATGGGTTGCATCTCGCAAGTAGGAAGGGGTGTTCAAAGGTCGTCCCTTCTAATTGCGGCTTGCAGGCCCACAATTGTTTTGTGACCTTGAATGCAGTCTCAAAACAAACGCAATTAACATCAATTTCAAATTAGGGCACCCCCTATGGGACCCCTTCTCCTTTGTGAATGGTAGCAAAAATGTTTTGTCAGAGCAGGCAGTGGTCTTACGGACCACTGCCTACTCTGAAAAAATGAAAAGCAAACTTTTCATTCTTATTTTTGAAATGCATCCCGTTTTCCTTCAAGAAAAACGGTCTGTGTTTATTTAAAAAAAAAAAAAAAAGTTTTATTGAAAAAGCAGTCACAGACATGGTGGTCTGCTCACCCCAGCAGGCCACCATCCCTGTGAGTGCGGCCATTCCCAAATGGGTCACGAATTGCGACCTGCCTCATGAATATTAATTAATGAGGTATGTCCTTTGTCGACCCATTTGGGAATCGCTAACAGTGTCTCAGACACTGTTGTACATTACAAATTGCAACTCGCTAAGAAATGCAAATTGCAACTCGCAATCTGTAATGGCCGTTCATTGGGCCCTTGGTACACAAATCTGACCTGACCTGACCTTACCACCTTTCCTGCCTTTCTCTTTATATCCATGATTGAACCAATGAATTTCACACTTTGAGTTGCAACCTTTCTGGCCTAAAGTTTTTTTCCTAGAGGATTCTCTTGCTCTTAATGCAGCTTAAATGCTAAATTGTAGGTTGTATTTGTATTGCTCCAGTAAACTGAGTATTTTCACTTGAAACCCCTAGCTTGCTCTTTCAAAGCTCATGTTGAAAATGTGTATTGATGCGTTCTCCTACCTGGTATTAAAATAAGAAGGGATCTGCTGTCTAGTGTGTGAGGGTCTTCAGTTGACAGTTTAGTAATATTACTCTCTGGCAGTTTGAGCTCATCCTGCTCTTTCACAATGAGCACACCTGCATTCAAAGAAGTTGCCTTCACTGCTAGAGTCTACCATGGCAATACATGCTTTTAGAGACCAAATTGTACTTTTTTTTTTCCCCCAAAATTTTCTTTCTTCATTTCAATACTGGTGAGGACTTATCAGCTCCCACAATTGTTTGTATAGAAACCATGGGAAAACAAAGAGCTTTCTGCTCTCTTACAAGGAGCTCATCGGCACACAAAGTAGTTCCCTTCAGTGTCAGAACTACTATGGCATTATGTGCCTTTTCAGATCAAAAATATTTTTGCTTTTTTCATTTTTTTTTAATATCGAAGATGGCCCACTTGCTTGCATTACAATGTTTTATATAACAAGCTGAAACAAAGCAAGATTGACAAAGGCAACATTCTGACAGCCAGCACGAGACTGATTGGCTTTACCAGTGCTTATTTTTATTTCAGCTGGTCTCTGACTGGGAGCACAAATTTCATATTGCACGTCCAAAACTTCACCCATTTTTTTTTTTTTGTTTTTTTTTTAATGCTTCAGAACTGTTCCCCGGGTTGCTCTAAGGAGTCCCCGGTATCTTCCATAGCTTTTAGCATTTCATTATCAAGTTAACCTATAAATTATGTTGGATACCAATTGTGTTTTAATTATTTCTGTTTTTAGGAGGAGGATTCCTCTGTGGAAGCATTTGTGTATAAAACTCTAAAAACATTCCAGCATGGAGTGCGAGTGGATGCAATCACATGGAGTCCAGAAACCAGACTGGATGCACTGCCTCCACTAATCAGGTATTAATTTGTGCTTGTTTAAAGCAAATGCATTCCTGTCCCTGAACAAAGTACACTGCTGGTACAGAGATTTCATTCATGGCTTGCAGTCATACTGGGTTGGCTTTTCCTATTGTTTTCTTCCACAGAACACTGAGCACAAAGCTATGGATACATGAACCCTCCATTTATCACAAACTGCCTGTCTCAGACCTTGACCAAAAATATTTGCTCAAATACAGTTTCTGATTTGTCTGTATCTCCTTATCCCTGATCGTCCAGAAGAATAATTTCCAATATATTGCTCACTGGACTGGCACTATCATTGAAGGGTCTCTAAATTCCTTCTTTGTCGAGCACTCCATCGATGGAATTATTTTGAGGCTGGAGAGAGACTATTCTTGCGCAGTTCTTGACTGCATGTTTGTCTGTTTACATCTCAGTACCTAGTGAATGAGATATCAAATACTGGTGGAGAGGATCCGTCGTCCGGTAATAGTGGCAAACAAATGAATGGGAATATTCTTGCAAGCTCCCTGAAAATAAGTGGTAAATTATTCAGATCTTTTTTGTAGTATTTTTACAGTTAGAGGCAGATAGATAGCCTTTTCACTTAAGATGGCATGTCCTTTTTTGAAGGAAGGGATAGATGAGTATTTAAGGTTCTGACAGTGTAAATATGTTTTGGAGACAGTGGATTTGACTATTTTGGTACTCTATCAGTGCGAATATACAAAAGTCTTTGGTGCGTGAGGTAACTCATACTGAAATGGTGGAGTATATCCATGTGATTGCGACCTGTGAACTTAAATGCCAGTATCACTAGGTATCGGGCAGTGACCTAATAAAAAAACATTCATATTAAAGGTAGAAATTTCACTCTGTGACATTTCTGTGTCACTGATTCTCAGCTCAAGTGGCTTAGACACTACAGCTGAATGAAAAAATAATTTCGTCTTCTCTCGGGCATTATCTTCTATAGCCTCTGTGTCCACTTTCATAGTATACTCTGCTTCCCTGTACTTTAAATGAGGCAATCGACCATGCCAGCAGAATGCACTAAATGAGTGCTCTCAATAAATGTCTTAATTTTAAATCATTTTACTCTCCACCAAGCAGCAGACAATGTGTCAACTTTTGCAAAAACTCAACAATTAAATCTAAACTAAATTCTATGGTACATACTGTTTGAAGCTAGTATACACACCCACCCAAAAAAGACACAGCAGCTCTTGTGGAAGCAGTGACGTGAAGACACGTTTCCATCAGGAAAGAAGTGCATTCCTGTGGTGGTCAGAGGTTTACCTTGGTAGAATTGAGTCAGTGGACACCAGGGTGAGAGGTCACTGATTTTCTAGATGGCCAGCTTGATCGTCCCAACCTATGTCTTCCACCACCTCCTGCCAGAATCTATAGTACATCTGGGGTTTGATGCACTCCTCCATGGGAAGAGAGCTCTGTGTCTGGTCCCTGGGGAGAAGAGGATACGTTGGAAAAAATAACATGCAAATGTGCCCCCTCCTTCACTTTTAAGTGGTGACATCTGGCTCTAGTAGCACAAGGGGTCAACAAGATAATTGACCGGGGTGGGTTTGATTACGACTCATCACGGAACTAAGGGGTTGAATCTTTAATTTATGTTACTTAAGTCACCACTGATACTGAGGATGTGAAAGTTTGAGGTAACCTGATCTAGACAAGGAGGTGACTCTCAATGAATGAGAAAACACTATGGAGGGATATATAGAAACATAGCCTACCTGTTTGACACTGGCAGTCATCTTTAAAAACTATGATGGTGCAGTATAAGACCATGCAGAAATTTCAGAGAATAGTCCCTAGTACATCCAATGGTGGTGGAGAGATAACATCCTCTCCACATTTGGTGACCTTGTATGATTCCACATGCCTTTTGGACGTTTTTTCTCCTTACGATCAGCAGCGGGATTCACAGTAGGAGCTGGTCCAGCCACTACAAGTTTGGAGTTATGTCTTTCTGGGTGGAATAAGGCCACACACAGATCCTGGAAGTTAATACAACAGTACTTATTGATGTCAAAGATAACAATTGCCTGGCAATGGAAACAACATTCTAGTCGTCTAGTCATCGCCAGCATGCATGTTGTTAGAGGATGTGGGAGAAAGTGGCTGTCGAACATCTGTCTGCCCATGTTAGCTAAGAAAGAGATGCTTTTCTAACTGTTGTTTGCCTATTTCTCATGAAGATGGCAATCACCACCCATGCTGAGGGTTCTGGGACTGTTTGAGTGTTCATCATAAAACACTGGAATGGTTATAGGTTGGACATTCAGCTGTCTATTATGTAGCATGACAGTCAGATAAATTGAACTTTCTTTCTTAAATGTCTGATGTCTAATGGGAGAGTGTGAGGATGGTAGTTTGTAAGGAAGGGTCAGGTTTTCCCTTTTGGTTTATTTTTCTCGGTTTTGTACCCTACTCTTGAAAGTGCACAGTGGTGGGTCTCGCTCTACTTGAATAATGAAATTTGAATTGTTAAGTGTACTTCACTTGAAATTAAAATAATGTAAAAAAAAAAAAAAAAAAGGAGGTGCAAACATTGTATCCCCACACAGGAGGAAGCTGACACTAGAGACAGGAAAAAATCTGTTCTCGTCAACATGACAAACCAAATAATGAACGAGGAAGATAAAGTGAATTGTTTCATAGTGATGCCACCTGGTCATTAGTATACAGACAGAGCTGCTACTTTTAAATCCAGTCCAGTAAAAAAAAAAAAAAAATCGGGAAGATCAGCAAGAGGCAGTAATTTTACTCTTTAATATAAACACACAAAACAGTAAATACCAAAACAAATCACTTCAAAAACATTTCCACTCTGTATAAACTGTTACTAAATGATTATCAAATCAAACAGAGGCAGAATTATACTGTTAAAAAAAAAATATAGAGGATTTTACCCCAAATCGTGTTTGAGTACCAACCCAGAGCTCCTCCCGAATCCCAAAACGTGAAGAAATTACTAGTATTTTTCTCTGAAAAAGGTTGCAACCTTTTTTATAACTTTATTTAAACTCTAGCGTCACATGGCTGTATTCCATACATGGAGCAAGGCACAGATAATCTCAGCAAGATATCTTACAAGTTAATTGAAAGTGGTAAAGATGATACAAGGGGGGAGTGGGCTAAGTATGTATAAACTTGAAATACAGCTGCTATTGGAAATAGCAAGGGATCCCCTTAGATGCAAAATGAAATTTGCTCTTTTTGAAGAAAATAACTGGCAGTTGTCTCTTACTCCTCTCTAGCAACTTACTTTCTGTTAGGTGGAGAGTGCTAACTCCTCTCTAGCAACTTACTTTCTGTTAGGTGGAGAGTGCTAAAAGTCAGACATTCATGTCAGATGATGTCCTATCTGCTGGTGATGATAATGTAGAAACCTGCTCTTGTATCCTGAATCAAAAGCCACACGCATAGACCGGTTTTTCACACATTGTATGGTTATTTATTATGCAGTACCTGTCCTCGTAAAGATTAGGTCAGAATGATCATGATTATGATAAATAACTCAGCACATAGTATGCACATTAGAGCAAAGGTTAAAAAGGCTTCATTCATATTTCATCACACATCCCTAAACTTAGTCTGTTCTTTACTCAGTGTGTTTAATTTCACCTATCCAACCTTAACTGGCCGTATCCGCTCTCCAAAGTTTATTATGCCAGCCCATGTATAATTTTCTAGTATACCTTATGCGGTCATAGAGACAGTTGTCGGAATGTGAGGTTTCAGCATCTCCCCTCAACTGTCGGCCCATGTGCCTTCACTCCATACTTGTACCAATACCTTAAATAACTTTACTGCTAATGAAGTCTGACGGAGTGAGGAGTGGGTCACTTGTTCCCAGATCCTACTCTGCTACATAAATGTGCAGACAGCGCCACATTGCAGAGGCATACAGAAGCTAATGCTGCTTTTTCTTCTTTACTTCTAAAACGCATATCTCTACAAGGCCACCCTCCTTTGAAACCAAGGTTACAATACTCGTCCTAAAGTAGTGAGTCATTTTCTCTCTCTCTGGCTTTTTAGTTTGAATAGTGTCAGAACACAAGGTGATGAAACAAACTTTCGTTAGCATTATCCTTCAAACAGTTACTCCTCTTTTCGAAGACCTTTGCCTAAACATACATTTTCTAACAGTAAATGCACCCATGTTTACGTGCAGTCAGACTGTTTTGCTTACAGAAGCCTGCCACACCGGATAAAGGACTGGAATATAAATGTAGGGCTACCCACGTGTGCTTGCTAAGAAAGAGGTACGACACAAGCATTGCATGGGGCAATCTTGGTAGGGTATCTGAGTCATGGACCTGATCACCCTACGATCTGAACATATGCAGCATGAATCTTTCAAGCTGCCCCAAAGAGACAAAAAAAACAGTTCTAAGCTTCCCACTACCTTCTTTACTTGCATGTGTGACCATCACCAGAAGCTTGAAGAGCTTATTTGGAGATTAAAAACAATTCCCAGAGTACGGTAAAGAGGTGGGGTTTTTAAACCAGTCCAGGCTCAAAGTAATAATTTGGGGGAGAAATTTTGCATCTTCCAAGGCCTAAGTGAGTTAGAAAGATTGGTGAGGTTAGTCAGCCCTCCAGAGCCAGAATGGACAGATTAGACTGGAGGAAAAAAATAAAAACTAGAGAAAAACATGGCCACAAAAACTAAAAAGCAGGGGTACACATTTACGCAACATCTGAAACATTTATCCTGCTTCTACATCCCATGCCCTGTGAAGGACTAGCCCACAGCCATTTAATCTTGCCTATCTTCTCTGACAATTGAGCTCTACGTGCCACATTCAGATCAAGAAAGAAAAGTGCACAGACAGCATTGGTCCCGATGTAGGCAGATAACTTGAGGTGGGGCACCCTGACCCTCGCGTCTTGATACAAGGTTGTCGCTCATTCGTAAAAGAGAGTAACATGAGTGAAAGTGATGCATCCTATAGCATGTACTGCAGAGAGAGTATCCGAGTTAGTACTTGTTAATACGATTTCCTTTTTGTTTAGGTTTTGTACTGCAGCAGCAGATAAAACATTAAGGCTGTTTACATCAGACCTCCAGGACAAGAATGAATATAAGGTAAGTAAATCAATAAATACCCTCAGTAATAAAAGGGGTTTATGAAAAACCATGCATGCAAAGACTTGCTGATATTTTACCAACTTCTTCAAAGAGTTCATATCTATAGATCTTTCAGTTTTCACAGGCTCCTAAAGTATTTTGGAATGCAGGATCTAGTTCTTCAGCATTTGCTCACTGAATTTTGTGACAAGGAAAAGGCAAATTGTGCAATACTGCATATTCTCCCATAAAATTCAGATTATGTAGCACATTCTGTGGTACTATCAGGCTATTATGGTAACACAAACATTTATTCCAAATGGATCCAGATACTTTGTGAAATAAGAGCTTCTCTGAACCCTCTCCCTGTGAATTTGTAGCAAAATATGCAAAAGTTGCTGGCCACCGCCCAATATTGCAGTATTTTTTGGGTAGGCTCAAAATGTGTGTGTCACAGAAATACTGTTTGTTGCTGCTGGAGACCCTGCTAGGTCAGTCTGTGACTTGGCAGCCTCCAGCTACACCTTACCTCGGAACAAGAGAATGTAGGGGCTGGAAGATTCCAGAAGAGTCACAGGTGGAAGATGGGGGTCGGTAGATATGCTTGGCAGCAGGGGAGGCGCTGGAATATTGGCAGTGTGGAGTGTCGGAGGTGGCAAGGTTCCGAGGTCTAACGGGGACAGCTGGATCCACAGGAGGTGCTGCAGTACAGTGTAACGGGTCCTGGCAAGGATCCCGGATCATGCACATAACTGCACATCCCGGTCTCTGGCAGCCACTTCCCCCTCCTCTTAAAAAGTAATGCGGACTCCAGGCTGTTTGCACAGGAGGTGTCCTATGCATTTGCAGTGGTACCATCAGGCTTGCAGCACAGGAAGTGAACATCTCTGCTGACTGCTAGCCTGTTGCTCTCTTTTTCCAATGACCAGTGGCAGAACAGAGCTCATAGATGGTCAGTCTCATTTGGGGGAAAAAATATAATTTTTGACACTACTTTTACAAAAGTGTGGCTTTTTTACAAAATCACTCTGTCGGGTGTTTTTTGCAAATAGCAGAAATACAATTGCATGCAATAATTTTCAAGAATTCCGTTTTTGTGGTGTTCAGACATATCCAATCCAGACATTTAATTTCGTATCTAAAATATCGAACTTGTCAACAAGATTTTGACCTAATAATGATTTAGGAGTTCTCATTATGACAAAGGAGTTTTATGCTGATTTCTGTTAATAATTGAAAATAAGAAACCAGATCAGGATCAGTGGTAAACAGCTCAGCGACTGTCAGTGGCTTGCAAGATGCGGACACTAACGGCCTCTGTGCCCCAAATGTAAATAAAAATGGAATATTCCATCATTCTACCCCCTATGCACCTGCGTCTAGAGTTCAAATTTAAAAGCAGTTACTGGCTCTTTACAGTGAATAGGTGTATCATTGACCACAAAGATAGCTTGCTTCTTGCCTGTGGTGCCTGCTTTCTCACCTTCCCTATTACATTTCTCTAAAGATCCTCTGGTTGCAATCCTCTCCTGCTGCCTTCTAGTGCATGATGGCACACAACTACACATTTAACTTGATGAACGTTTTAACTTGATGAAAGTGGAATGGTTGTAGAATTGCTGACCGTTGCTCCCTAAACACAGATAGACTGCTGCGAAGGCCTACAGATTAGGAATACTGCCTTTTAGTTGTTTGTCCTTCTTTGGCTTGCCCCTGTACCCTTAAACGCCTTTGGATGAAAACCTCTCCCACGCGATGCAGTAAATTTGGAGTGTTACCTGTAACTGCAAATAAATGCAAGGTGTGAAGTATGTCTTCGTAACAGAAGATGCAAAACTGGAACTTTTATCTTCTGTTAGTGTATTCCACTACACCACATCATGGAAGCATTCATAACTAACGTTTATGTGGCAATCTTTGGTGATGATTCCTTGTCCTTTTTGCCATTGTGTATGCAAACATAAAGTCCAACTTCTACCCCATTACTCCTGCATAGGTTCTTGTCATGGCTCAGTTATTGCAGCGTTTTATACCAGCTGCACACCAATTTGCAACAGACCTGGATGTATACTCCTTGACATATTTGCATCCTAAAGGGGTCTGGCAGTATCGTAGGCCATTACATTTCTGCTCAGAATGCCAACAAAACAACACATCATCTTCAATCTTGGGCCTGACCCACAAAGTGGTCTGCTTGTACTCACTCGCCTTACAAATGCCTATCTTAGACAGCCCTAATCCTTGATCACCTACTATATCACCAAAACCATGAGCAATTAGTTAGCCAAAGTGCAGTTGTTTTGCTGTGCTTCAGCCTCTAAAGTATCTTACTACATCACCTCTGCTTCAGCCCTGACTGCTTGAAGTTCAGAAGAGCTCTCCAGAAACGCCTGTTTTTGTTATACATACGTTTCTAAGAGTAGTAAAGTTCTTTGCACTTTCACTTGCCTATTCTTCAACCCTTCTTCTCCTATGAACTCCTCGCTTTCGAGCAGCTTCCCGATAGCACAAGTGAAATATATGACTAACTGAAATGAAATGTGTCCCTTTTGGTGTGAAATACGTATTATTTTAATTGACAGGTCATTGAAGGTCATTCAGGATACATTAATGATTTGGTCTTTGCTCCTAAAGAAGGGAAGGATATTGCCAGTGTCAGCGACGATCACACCTGCAGGTGGGTATTAAAATTAACCATCAAATGTTTCATGCATACAGCTTCAGTTCTTAGCCTGTTTGAATAAAACGTCCAGTTACTTTATACTGCTTGGCTGCAGTAGTCTGCAGCCAGTTGTAAGCCACGTGTTCAGACAAATCAGTTTACTAAAGCACTTGTAATGTTTTGGTTAACAAAATGGAAAAAATGCAACATATGGCTGTTTCTCCGAGTGGTAACAGGTACTTTTTCTCAGTGTTTTTGATCAAAATGTAGGTAAAATGTAATTTTAATTCAAAATCCTTTTTTCTATTCGTGCACTGTGAATGTCTTCACTGTCATTCTAAATTCCTCCTTTCTATTGGTGCTGTACGAATGTCTTCACTGTCGAGATGCATGTGCAATCTGGCATCCACCTTAAAGAGCTTATACTCAGCTTGAGCAAATTTTTCATGGACACATCCTTGAAAATGTATTCTTCCATCGCAGTGTACTATTAATTTCTGGGTAGGTTATGGGGGGTTTCTTCCAACCACACGCAGACACACACATACGCAGACACACACATACGCAGACACACACATACGCAGACACACACATACGCAGACACACACATACGCAGACACACACATACGCAGACACACACATACGCAGACACACACATACGCAGACACACACATACGCAGACACACACATACGCAGACACACACATACGCAGACACACACATACGCAGACACACACATACACAGACACACACATACACAGACACACACATACACAGACACACACATACACAGACACACACATACACAGACACACACATACACATACACAGACACACACACACACACACAGACACACACACACACACGTGCTTGTGGCCCCCTCTCTGAAGTGGTCTGTGCATCCACAGGCCCTCGTCTCCCCAGGGGATGCTGCATATAGGAAGTTGTTTTGAAACCTCATCTCTAGGACCCCGGAACATATATAAGTTCTATTTGGAGAGGTGGATGTGTGTGTGTGTGTGTTTGGAGAGGGGGGGATACTTCCAAAAACTGAAATAAAAACATAGCTCAGTAGTGGGCTTTCAATGTGCGACTGCTCCTACCACTAGATTGGATCTTCTCAGTTGGTTGTTCCATCACTTCTGTTGCTTATATATTATAAAAAGTAATAACGAATATTAAAGAGAAATGTATGACCTTGAAGTACTGTACTTAAATGTTCAGGCCAGGGCGGCTAAAAATCATAGGTATTATAATATTTTAAATGTGGCTAAAGGTGAATTTGTGTGACATACTCGTAATTTTGGCGTGCTGGTTTCTACTGCAGCAAAGCTGCCAAGCCAGGGAAATGGCCTGTCTCCTATGGCACTAGATCGTTTGAGGTATTCAAAGACAATGTTCCTTAATTATGTAACACACTCATAACTTCCTTCCTCTACACAACCGTCCCCATACTCTTATCAGGGATGTAACAAAATGCACAACGTTTGTGATCTGGATTCTCCTTACTCAGTGTCTCCCATAACCTGTTCCCCACCCTCAATCTACTAAAAGAAAATCCCCCAAATTTCAGAGTGAATATTGGAACATCTCCCTTAGCTCACCCTTCCCCCACAGAAACCCACCAGTATAAATACTAAATGTAAAACATTAACCCATAATTTTAAAGTCAAGACATTCCTCCCCATGCATGTCCCTCAATTGTTATGAAAAAAACGTAATAAAATCCAGAGCCCTCAGGATACCAATACTACGCACTTATCCCCTTCTCCAGGCCTGGCCTTCCGCTCGGCTTCGAATCTGCCTCAAAGAAAGTAAATTGGCACCAGCTGTTGGCCACAAGAACTTTCCTTCAGCTCATGGAACAAAATATATTAAAAATAAAAAAAGGTACTTAGCAGATTTTCCCAAAATATTGTTTGAGCTTCTGTTCTGCAGACGGAGGATACTGTACCCTTTTGCTTCCATTGTCCAAATCAAGTGTTGGCATTGTTGTTATCCTAAATGCAGTGTCTGCTCTTCCATTTGAACTCTGGTTAAGAGCTTTTAAAAAGCCACTGCATGATTTGCATTTATTACATTTTGCAAACCGTGATTCACAAAAATGTTTTCTCTTTCTTGATGATCATTCTCAGAGGAAAATAATAGCTAAATCAGAGTTGCAAAAAAAAAAAATATATATATATATATATATATATATATATATATATATATATATATATATATTAAAGTTGCGGGAACCTTCTGCACGTTCCATCCAGTTTCACTAAATTGTTGAAGACCTGCTTCCACTCTTTTCAGGTGCTCTAGCAGAAGGGGGATTTACCTATTAAAACAGCAGTGCAGACTGAAGGATGTTACTTTGGCAAAGTTGAGAAAAAAACAAAATAGTTACCAAATTTATAAAATGCACTAATCGCCGCTTGGCACAAATGTGCTGAATTTTTAAGCTAAGGGTAGGAAGCAGGCTCTCAGTATAGTGGACAAAAATGATATGCACTGTGCAGAGAGTCCAAGTAAGCCCTCCTTGGTTTTCAGAGGTAAAAACTAGACCACCTAATGCTTTCATTTTTATGGTAGCTTGGTCGAGCAGTTAGGCCAATCTTGAAGTGCTAAGCATTTGTTGTACTCGCAGTATCAATATATGTGGACGCATACTCAAAAGAATAACTTGAGGCCAATTTACAAAAATACTTGATTTTTATAAACTTTTAAGACCAAGATCATCACAATCGGGTAAGTACTTCTTAAGTTATGCTTTTTCAAGGTTTAGAAAATGTCTTGCTTTTGTACGTAATGACGCGCCATAGGAATCAATGGGATAAAACTTTAAAAATTCATATAAAATCAGGCAATGCGTTTATAAGTGTCTCCTTTTGTTTTCAGGTTGAGGTCGTCGAGGTTCTGTGGGCCAGCCGGAGAAGTTCGGGCGGTTCCTGTTTTTTATTTTTTTTATTTTTTTATAATTGTTTTATTGTAAACAATATAAAGTGATACAAAATCCAAGAGGGAACAAAGTCCCAACATTTGTAAACAGTCATACATAGTAAGTCAAGATACATAGGCAATGGGTGGTGCAATGATATATTGACAGTTGCTCTTCAAAACTGTTGCCATGGTAATCACAGTAGTTATGCTAGTAGGGTAATGGTAACAACCATAGGGAAGAGCGGGGGAGAGAACAGAGGATAGAAAGGGGGGGGGGGAGAGGAGATATAGGTCAGGGCTGGGAAACACGCAGTACTTTGTGCTATGAGATATCTTCGTATGTGGGGGGGGAGGGGTGGGAAGAGGAAATAGACCCTTATATAGGATGGCGGGGGCTAGGTTACGATGTTGGCTAACCCTTCGGGGATGGGGGGGGTTCGCTCCTCGCAGTGCTGGTATTCAGCTTGTAGGCTAGTCACGGCATCCGTATACAGTGTGTTATCAGGTTACGGTCAGGCGTCTTTACAGTGGGGAGTGGTCTGTCGGGGTAGTAGTAGTAGCGTGCACCTGGCTAGTGAGTTGCCGGGGTAACAGAACAATCTGAGTGTGATGACCTGGGTTCTTTAGCTTCTCTCGACGGCGCTCATGCTTGCAGCTTAGCGTTCTTATGTCGACTCTGATGTGCGGGTCTATGATCGCAGGTTACTGAAAAGAGTGTAGGAAGCCTGGGGTACGCCCATGGGGGGAGCTGAGGGAGGGAGAGGGGAAGAGGGCAGGCAGAGAAAGAAAAAAGTAAAGGGGAAGGGAAGAAGAGATTAATGGAGAGAGAGAAGGAGAGAGGGGGTAGTCTGTCACTGGAAGGACAGGAAGTGGGGGTAGGAGGTGGGAAGGCATGAGAGTGAGAATGTGGGACTGTGAGACTGGAGGGGGAGGAGGGAGTGGTAAGTGATTTCAATGGACCTACGGACATCCTCCAGTAAGGAAGGGAGCCCACACCTGGCCAAATACCTGGGCTTGGTCTTGTAGGTTATAGATAATTCTCTCATGTGCGGCAATGCGGATCATGGCTGTAATCCATTCCTCCGGGGTTGGAGAAGCGGCCGATCGCCAGTGGCGTAGTATGCAAATTTTTGCAGTGGCTAGTGCTGTGTGGAGCAGCCTCTTGTGTGGTCTGGCTAGGTCTGGAAGAGAGGTCATATCGTGCAGAAGTGTGAGGGAGAGGGGAAGTGGTGCCAGAAGTGCCATAGATTCAGCCAGGGTAGAGCCCACCATATCCCACAGTGGTCGAATCGTTGGGCAGTCTATTAGGATATGTTTAAGGTCACAGTATGGTTCTGGGCATCTCCAACACTTCGCATGCAGGAGGAGTCCTGTCCTGTGCAGTTTCACTGGGGACCAGTACCAATCATGTAAGACTTTGAAGAGGCAGAACTTTAAGCGTGCCTCTCGGGTGCCTCTGTCCAGAGTCTCTAGGATGTCTTCCCAATCTTCCGGGTCTAATGTCTGGTGCAGTCGGGTTTGCCATTTTAGACGTAGTGTGTCTGCAAGGGGTTGGGAGTAGAGCTGTCGCATAGTTAGGTCATAGAAACCTGCCATGACTCCCTTGTGTTGTCCCCACTGTTGTAGATAGGTCACTATGGGTGAGGACCGGGATCCCCATTGGGTGACCCCGGTCCCCTGATAAATGCAGTGTTTAAGTTGCAGATATCTCCACTCTTGGCTTGGCTGGAGATTGAATTCCTCCCGTAGTCTGGGGAAAGATTTGAGCGCGTCAATTTCCAGAATCTGGGAGATGGTATGGAGGTCTGTAAGGGTTAGTAGGATGTCGTCGGCGTATAGGTAGATTTTAGTGTAAGACCCGTGATGGAGGGGGAGGAACGAATAGCCGCAGCAAGTGGTTCCATTGCTAACAGGAACAGGAGGGGTGAAAGGGGGCAGCCCTGTCGAGTACCTCTTCGGATAGGGAAGGGGTCAGAGAGAAAGCCTCCGCAATTGACTCTTGCCGCAGGTTGCTCATAGAGTAGCCGTATCATTGAAATAAAACTGTTTCCCAGACGGAATCTCTCCAGTGCTGTGAACAGGTAAGACCACTCTATGCGGTTGAATGGCTTTTCCGCGTCCAGAGACCGGGCCAGTGCCTCCTCTTGTAGGTCTCTAGAGGCCCAGAGGGTGTGGCATAGGGTGCGCAAGTGGTTCCTTGAGGTGCGCCCTGGTACAAACCCCACTTGTGTGTGGTGGATCAGAGACGGTATGACTTTGCGCAGTCTATTGTCCAGGATGCTCGCTAGGATTTTAATGTCACTGTTTAAGAGGGATATGGGTCGATAGCTGCCACACGACAGGGGGTTTCTCCCGGGTTTTGGTATGACAGCTATCATGGCATTGTTAGATATGGCCCCCAGAGCTTGTGTTGAGCAGGCTTCGTTTAGGGCCTCGTGTAGTATGTCAATTGCGTCTCCCCCTATCCATTTATAAAACTCCGCCGGGAATCCATCCTCCCCCAGTGACTTGTGGTAAGGGAGGTCAGAGATGGCTTTTTCTACTTCCTGCCTGCTTATTTTCCCTTCTAGAAGGCTGCGTCCCTCCTCGGACAGGGAGGGTAGATCAATGCCCGCCAAGAAGGTTGTACACTGTGCTGAGCTGGGTGTATTCTCCGATGTGTAGAGATGTTTATAGAAGGACGCAAATTCATTAGCAATGGCTTGCGGGTGCGTTAGAATTTCTCCAGAGGGGGCACGAATGGCAGGGATAGCGAGGGCAGCTGCCCTCTGCCGAAGCTGGGCTGCCAGCAAGCGTCCCGCCTTCTCTCCCTGTTCGTAATGCCTTCCCTGTAATCTCTGTAGGGCATACTCTGCCTGAGAGGTATACAACTCATTGAGGGCCATTTGGGCACGCTCTAAGTTTTGGCGCCCCGTAAGGGAGGGGTGCGCAGTGTATTGCCTAGTAAGCCGGCGTATGTCAAGTTCTAGAGCTGCCTGTTTCTCTTTTCTATCTCTGTTCGCCAGTGCCGCGTCTTGCATAAGTTGCCCCCGCACGGAGGCCTTGGCTGCGGCCCACATGATTCGGCTAGAATCCACGGAGCCTAAGTTATTCTGGGCGAAGGATGGAGCATGGTCCTGTAATTGCAGTTTGCCCTGGGGCGAGCGATAGCGATGGGTCGCGAATCTCCAGGGTTTACGACCCGGGGACACAAGGCCCAGGTGGATGGCTATGCAAATCGGGGAGTGATCCGAGAGGCCGCCCTCCAGTATGCGGGTCTCGTGAGTGCAGGCCACGAGATTGTGGGACAGAAGGAAATAGTCAAGGCGGGATTGGGTGCCATGTACTGGTGAGATGAAAGTGAATTCTCGCTCTGCGGGGTGGGTCAGCCTTCAGTGGTCTACTAGGCCATTGTCCCAAAGTACGTCTGTCTGTAGGGCTCTATCTGCATTGTTACTAACATCTATGGGGCCTGTTCTATCGAGTATTGGGTCTCTTGCTATGTTCCAGTCCCCCCCTATCACGTAGCGGGATGCCCCTATCTCAGTCAGGAGTCGATTGATTTGTAAGAAAAAGAGGCGTTTCGGGCCTGTTGGTGCGTAGATCGAACCCACGCACAGCGAAGATGCACCCAGCTTCAGTTTGGCAAACACGTAACGGCCCTCGGGGTCGGTCCATGACTTAAGAATGGTATGCGGGAAGGTTTTACGTATTAGTAGCGCCACGCCGCATTTTCTTGGGGTGGCCTCTGTGCTAGGGGAGGGGTACAACTAAACAAGGCAGTGCCCACCCAGTCACGTCTCAGTTTGTCGGATTCCGGGCCATCCAGGTGCGTCTCTTGTAAGAGGGCAATGTCAGTCTGCTTGGAGTTGAGATAGGATAGGACCTTTTTCCGCTTTATAAAGTGGGTAAGGCCGTTCACATCCTGGAACGTAATTCGCAAAGGTGGTGCTGGTCTTCCGGCTGTGTCGGACATCCGCGCGCTGTTTTTGGGATCTGCCTGGGTATGGGAGCGCTTGGGGCAGAGCAAGGAAAAGGGTGCCGAAGGAAGGTTGGGTTAAGGGAGGGAAGGGAAGTGGGGAGGGGCTCAACAGAGGATCTAGAGCTGGGGGGGATGTGTGAAAGGGAGGAGTGGGGGATGAACAGAAAGCAAGTGGGAAGTGAGTGAGGGGAGGAGAAAGAAATTAACTTCTAAAGGATAAAACAGGCAAGCGGGGCTGATATACAGAGGGGTGATGAAGAAAGAATAGAAAAAGGAAAAGAAGAGAGAACGGGACACCAGTCCCGGCCATCTAGGACTGTAACCTGCGGGTCTAGTACCCAGACCTATCGAGCTCCGTTGCCCGACCAGCGGGCCCCGGACCGAGGGAGGCAGGGCACGCACGACACCTCTGCCCCCGTGGCCTGGTTCTCTTTTCTACCCGTGGATCCAGATTGCGTGTAAAGGGCGGGGGCAGGGGGAGCAAGGAGGGGGGGGGGAAGTCAGCTCCGCATGGGGTTGTGGCAGTTTTGGGGGGTAGTATCTATACCGTGCTTGCGTCCGGGAGAAGGGGGCCTCCAGGAGGCGTAGGCCGATTTTGTCAGTTCATTCGAGTTTTGAGTTTTGTCGGAACCGGGGGATGGGAGACGTGGGGACAGAGGAGAGGTCAGGCTGCTGTCGTTGTGGGAGAGAGGGGTGTCATACTGCTAATGCAAATCACTCAACACAAATATAATGATACTTTGTACATCTTATTAAACACTTAGCAACCGTTATTGGAAATAATCTAAGTGAAAACAAATTATTGGTGAATGAGAGCAGTGGGGCAATTCTGATGGGGTGCTCAAAATCTATGTGAACAATAGTTATACTATTGAGAGGTCATTTCACCTAGTCTCTAAGAAGGGGGGAGGGGGCCAAAAAGAGTATTTTGAAACATTTAGTGGCAAACAAAAATATTCAGACAATGTCTAGGGCGAGCAGAGGTTATAGCCTCTTGCCACATTATGTCTATGAGTTCACGAAAAGAAACAGGTACTCATCTCTCCCCCTTGTTCTCTCCAGCGCCAGGGTCTGTTGGTGCGGTCATATCGGCTCTCGATTGGTTGTAGGGAGGGTCCTAAGGGGATTGTTGTTCTTTTTGTCCTCCGAGGGGGGCCATCGTGGGCTTCAGAGGAGAGCGGGATTTGTCCCTTTCTGACAATTGCGTGTGCATCACCACCGCTTGGAGTACTTGACCCTTATCATCATGGCTTTTCGCAAGTCTCTCAAAGTCTCTTCCCCTACTATGGGGATCTGTGATTGAGCGCATTTCAGGTTCAGTTTCAGGTGCGGGTGCTAGATGGCTGGTATTCTGGTGTGGGCTCCGCGAGGGCTGGAGGGGGTGGGCGGCCATTTCCATGGACTGGGTTTGATCTTGCAGTCTTTCCAAAAATGTTCTCAGATCCTCTGGGTCGTAGAAGTTCTGTGATTCCCCATTTTTGGTAATCCACATCCTGGCCAGCTCGAATAGACCAAATTTCACTTCTAGGCGACGGAGTTGGGTGCGGAAGGACAGGAAGGCTTTCCTCCGATCAGCGGTCTCCTTGGAGAAGTCAGCTGACATCCGGATCTCCAGGTTACCCGATCGAAGCAACCCTTGTGTGCGAGCTGTCTGCAGCAGTTGGCGGGCCTGCGTGTGTCTCAGCATGCAGGCTATAATTGGGCGGGGTGGGCCATTTCCATCTTGTCTCCTGGGGCCCAGCCTGTGTGCCCTCTGGAACTCTAAGGGGGGGGTCGAATGGGATATCTGTTAGCTTGGGTAATATGTCCCGTAAGTAGGAGAATATGTCTGCGCCCTCCACGCCTTCCGGAAATCCAAGGAAGCGAACATTGTTCCGGCGGCTCTTGTCCTCTAAGTCCGTTAGTTTGCTACGAAGGTGCGAGAGTTCTAGGTCTCTGTCGGTCCAAGAGGCTACCTGAGTTTCCACCGTTGCCACACGTTGGTCAAGCCCGGACAGCTGTGATTGAAAACCAGCTAGATCCAGCCACATAGATCTCGTCTCCGCTTTCAGCGCCACCATGGCATTGTCCATACCCTCCAGCTTATGGCTCATCGCCGATATCTCCTGCAAAATGCGGTCCATTGTCGCGCCTTGTATGACCTCCGTCTTGTTGGCGCAAGGAACAGGTGAAGAGTCAGTAGCCGAGGGGTGTTTCTGCTGTTGGAGGGCTTCAGAGAATAGTAGTTGGCGGGTTGATTTACCCGTTACTTTGCCAGTCGTCTTGCCCCTGGGCATTGCGGGTTCACTCCTTCGGGTAGGGTGCCCGAGGGTGTCAGACCGCAGCGCGGTTGGGACTTAGGGCAGAGTCTCGGGCCGTAAGGAGGTTTTGGGGTTCTGATAGTTTGAGGCTGCGGTCGGCTAACCTGTCTCTTTTTCCGGCTGTAGCCAGGTGTCCCAGTGGGATGGCTCCTGTGATGTTCCGTACTGTTGTGGGGTCCGTGCAGTGTTCTCCGCCCCTCAGGAGGGGCTGCGCCCCCTGTCCCTTGTCAGACCGGGGGTCCGGCGGGCATTTAGCATGGGTGGGTGCAAAAAAAAAAAAAAAGGAGAAGAAGGGTTCTCCTCTCCCCTCCCTTCACACTTGGCTGCTAGGCCAGACGTATGCCGTTGGTGGCGCTTCTTTTTGTTTGTTTGTTCCTCTCTTTTTCTGTATTTTTTTCTTTTTCTTTTCCTTTTTTTTTTATTTTATTTTTTTACTTTTTTTTACTTTTTTGTTCCTTTTTTTCCTCTCTCCTCGCGTTTCTTCCTCCTTTCTCCCCCGTCCCTCCCTCCCCCCTCGCTCTGTCTCTGGTACTGTGGTCCGTCCCGCCCCTGTTGGGGCCGTTATCTTTGCGTGGTCGTTTGCCCCTGAAGTGGCAGCAGCCCTGGAGATGTAGGCGTCGATGGCGGAAGGGGCGAGGGAGGCCCCCGTGTCCAGGGCCTCTCAGTTGGAAGCACCGATGCGGCCCTCTCTCTCCCCGCAGGCCGCCTCGGTCTCCGGCGCGCCTGCGGGAGGGGGGGGGGCCTCCCGTTCCCAGGGGAAGGTAGGAGCGAGAGGAGCAAGGCAGGCGGCTGAGGTCGTCCACCACTTCTGGCGAACAGAGGGGGGAGAGGCCCGGTCCCCGGCCCGGGGTTGCCAGCTAACTGAGGCCGCGGCTCAGTCCTCCGCCGTAGGCCTCGGCGCCATTTTCCTCGGGCGTGCAAAGGGGGGCGATCGCGCCCTCCCCTCAATTGATGCGCCGGCCACTCGTCTCACGCGCTGGTCCTCGGCGCTCGATATTCATCAGTGGTTTGGGGGGGTCTCGGCGCCCCCACGGCACCGCGGTCCGCGGCCCGCCGCCCAGCAGAGCTCAGCTCCTAGGTGGCCATCTCCATTCGTGGCCAGACCACACCCACGGTTCCCGGTTTTAGCAGGAGCAGCTGCTGAAAAGTTTTTGGAGTTTGTGCAGGACCACTGCGGGGGACCACTTGGAAAAGCAGTGCACATGTGAACTACAAAGGTGAGTCCATTGGGTCCCCTTGGAGTGTAGAGGTCGCAAGGGGTGGGGGGACCCATAAAGGACAGCTGGTTCTCCAATGCAGGGCATAGGGAGGCGGGGTGCAAATCAGATAGGTGAGCCATGAGCTGTGCGCAAAGGTGCCCTTGCAAGCAGTAGGCAGGTCTTTTTGAGGATGCTTTGCAGGTCAGAAGGGCCACTCTGGGGGGTGGTTCTTACGTGTCCAGAAGTCCCTCGACTGGGACTTGCTCCTGGTCCTTTGAGAGTACAGAGTTTACTTTTCTTCTGGGTGTCTTACGTTGGGGGTCCAGTACCCCTGGCTATTGCATGGTTCAGCCACTGGAGGTTGCAGTGCTGCCAAACTTGGCACACTTGCAGGTTTTGTCCTCCGGGTTCGTCGGGTGAAATTTGGTCCAGCTGCTGTGTCCGGTTCCTCGTCACTGTCCGGTCAATCTTCTGGACTTCACTGGTCTTCGCTTCTTTGTTGAAAAAAGTGATGCCTTCAGATCTTTGGTGATTTTTCAAAAGGGTGGAGGTCCTCTGGGGTTTTGTAGAGTCCGTCCGATGTCGGTGCAACCCCTCAGCAGCAATTGTTGAGTCCTGGGTGTAGCAGCCAGGGTTTCTCTCAACAACGATCAGCTTGTGAACCCTGCTGTTGCAGGGACTCTTCAAGGCTATACAACACAGGTGGTGATTCTGTGGCTCTCCAGAGGTCTGACCTATCTTCCTTGCAACTGGGGAGTCGGTGGTCTCTCGCTGGAGCTGCTTGGCTGAAACCCCTGTATATGGCGTCTGTTTGTCGTTGCCAAGGGTTTTTGGCTCTTCAGTCCAAAGACCTTCTAACTCCAAGAAGCCCCAGTCTACAGCACTCTCCAGCTCTGAGAACGACATCCTCCCTGCAAATCCCGCGATGTGGGCATCCCTCTTTGCTGTGCTGTTGAGGCCTTCCTGTGACTCCCTGTGCCTGCTTCCGGAGGGTCCTGCTTAGGGGGCTCCACCGATTCATGTTGGCTCCCCCTCCCCTGCCGAGGGCCGTCCCTGACCTACCTGCCAAGGTTATGTCACCTGGAGCTTGCTGGTCCCTACAAATCCTGAAGCCTCCGTGCAATGGTTCTCTGAATTTGCCAAGGCATGTTGGTGGTCCTGCTGACCCCTCTGCAATTAGACGGCCGGTGTGGGACAGCTCGTGGGCGACTCCTGGGATCCTCCTGCATTGCCTGGACTCCACAGCTGAACTTCATCGTCCTACAGAAATCATCATCGAGAAGGGTGGGCATTGCCCTCCTGCACTGCCCCCGGTGGTCTGGACTTTGTCCCCTCTCTCCTTAGGTCCTCTCCTTATGGAATTCATGCCGACCAGGTCTGGGTTCCATCGAGCAGGTCGACGGGTCCCGACAGCAGCTGGACAACCGAGGTCTCCATTGACATCAGTGGGAGTTTCCGACACAACTTCACCCCTATGCACCTAGACTCCCTAGTATAAGTACTCCACTGTTCTGGGTATCCATGGGTGAGGGCACTATCCAACCTCCCTTATCACAGTGGGTTTCCTTGGGGTCCTCTGGAAAGGGTCCTGAAACACGAAAACTCCATTAATTTCCCATATTAGCCTATGGACACTGGCTCAACATTTCTACTCTGCACACGGGTGCCTGGGGAATCCTACCTACTTATCTTTGGGTTTTTAATACTTCTCCAGTCCTAACGGTCCTTGGGTGGTAGTGTGGGTTGGTAGTGATTTTCGCATTCCATTTTGTTAGTATATGGTTTGGTCCCACATTGGGGCCCATGTTATTTTATGCCTTTACTTACCTGTTGCTAAGTATGTTTTTATATATCCATATCTCCGGTTGGGAGATATGTCAACGTTAGTTCTAGAGTGTGTGTTTATAATAAATATTACATATTTTTCTAACACTGGTGTAGCTCTTTTATGTGTGTACTCCACAGCTACCCCTATGAGAGCTCTAGTTATCTAGAGCCGCCTACACTATCACTAAGGGTTGCCTGGACTCGGTACACCATATACTGAGCCAGCCCCTTACAGTGTTTTCCAGACGTTGTCTCTGTTGTGTGCTTTTCTCCCCCACCACTTTCCTCAGTCTCCTCTGTGCTTTTGTTTGCCAACCATGCTTTCCATCCCGCCCACCCACCCTGACATTTCAATGCTATTCCTCCCACCCTGACATTTCAATGCTATTACACCCACCCACCCTGACATTTCAATGCTATTCCACCCCATCTCCCATCCTACATTTCCCCCCAACCCTGCTCTGCTGTTCACCCTTCCTTTCATCCCACTGCGGGCAACCTACTCCCCCACCCACCCCAACCGTTTTCATTTTTTTTTCTTCTTTCAAAAGCACTGTCACACTATTGTCTTTGACAATATTCGTTAAAAATGCCGTTCCTCAACCAATAATAATTAGCAGTTTCCCCCTCCGAGATGCCTGTCTTTGCGACTCGGCTTTAGAAGGTGCAAACTGTCACCCTCATGATGGGAGTTCATAGCCAGTGTTGCACATGTTGTTTTTCCTGCTGTTGTCTTAAATCTTGCTCAGCATGTGACCTCTACTACAAGCCTGTGATCCGTGGCGTGGAGGGTGGGTTCTCCTTGCTTGGGACAGTGGGGAAGTGGACTTCTCGGGCAGAGCAGGCTGTGCTCGTCTTCTGCTTCCAGCAGCCTCTGACGCAAGCAGCAGCCAAGCTGGTCGACATCGTGTTCAGGAACTGGAGCCTCGATCTGAAGCTCGTTATATGAAGGCTTGTTACTTCTCCAGCTTTTGGTTTGGGCCTAACATTTCAATCACGTTTTTCAGTGTGAGGGTTCTCTTGTAATATATCAGACTCATACGATCCTAGGCAGACTTAGCTCTGCTTTGATTTCTTTCATCTTGAGTAGACTCACCTCACTGAAGGTGCACTTATTTCAGCCAGATACATTCCTTTCATTCCAGGAAGACTCCTATCACCGAAGGTTGGCGCTCCTGTCACCCAGGTACACCTGCAACCTAGGTGCTTTTACATAACCAAGGTTGATTCCCCTCACCCATCATGCGCAAACCTTGCCCGTGATACATTGTCTTGCCCAAGCTATGGTATATTACCGAATGAACACTCTCTCCTCTCCCAGGTACACTCACGTCCCCTACCCATGTCATTGTTGAATGTGCTTTTACTCATTCATTACACATTCCACTCCCCAGGTATACCTCTTTCAGCCAGGCTAACTCCCTTCAGTCCTTGCACACACACACCGAGTCCCTGGCACACCCACCTCATCCCAGGAACACACTTTTCAGCTCTGATACACACACACACTTTAACCCAGTTACATTTTTTATTTGGCAGTAAAATGCCCCCTGCTCCCCAGTTACACACCCCTTTACCCAGTTACATGCCTTAGCTAAGGTACACCTGCCTTACCCTAGGCACACTTCCCTCAGTTCAGTTCTTTATTCATAACTCTGGTACACTCTTCTTACTCTGGTTCATTTATTTCACCCCCAGTTACATTCCCTCTTTACAGGAGCACTCTTCACACCCCAAATGAACCCCTCCCACCTGGGGTACAATCGCTTTACCCCAAGAATACACTCCTCAATTCAGATACTTTGTCCTCCCCTCAAATACATTTCCTTTCCACAGGTATACAATCCTCACTGTGGATACACTCCCTTCACACCAAGTAAACATGTCTCAGCCAAGGTGCACATTTCTTGTATCAGCTGCACTGGCTTCATCTCAGGTGCATTAGAAGAGAACGTGGTTCTTTCCTGAACATCACGAACAAATGAGCCTATCTCAGGTTAAAGGAGAGTGTATTCTATCTTATGGGGCCAAAAGAGGATAAAGACTGTCTTTTGGATTGCTCCTTCCCAGCAATGTAAAGGTGAAAGTCCTAATGGTGCAGGCCCACGAAAGTTGTTATTTCGAAACCTTGTCTGGTTAATGGGGCTGGATAGCTTCTTATGTGATGGAACATCTCTTGCGTTTGATGCTGGCGGGATGTGGAGCTAGTAGAAGCCCTTCAGTGTGGTGGAGTGACATGGCTGTGTTTTTGTGGACCCCTGACAAGAAGGACTTGAAGACGCTTTTAGAGGGGGGAGTGTGAGATTTGGAAGGCAAGTGAACAGATCAATGCCCCATCATTGTGTGCAAAGACAAGCCCCTTCACTATGGAACTGAAATTGAGAGGATAGATGTGTCCAGTGAGGTCACTACCTGTGGTACTGTCAACCAGCTACTGCTCCATTTCCGCATTACGAATCTGAAGGAATTAACTTTCACTTCAACCAGCAGTTTCTGATATTCCACCATTTTTAGGTCTCGCCTTCAGACATCTTTTAGCTCTCTGTGAAAGACATGTTGACTATATAAAAGTGGGCTTAGAGCCAGCCTGTTGCTTACCATTTCTTTACTTTCTTGTCAGCCTCATTCACTTGCTTCTTATTAAATGAAATTCCTTCCTATTCTTTTGTTTGTCCCACTGCTGGATCATAGCTTCTTTACCATCATTTTGTATTTGATTGCTTATATCCTTTCACTGCTCATATTCAGGGAGTAATTTTTATTTTTTCGTTAAACAAACTTTTTTCCTTGGCCCCTGCAGCTAACATTTTCTGTGAGCCACTCAATTTACAAAAATGAAAGCGGTTTTGGGAAAGTATTCGTTTTTTAACCAATTTGTCTCGTTTGCCGTCTTGAAATGGTAAAAAAAAAAATGGTGCTTGGATGCATTCATGGTGACCCGTGTATGTGCATAAATCATCACACGTGCATGCACATAATATGACACGCCTGCCAACAGCTTCCTCATTGTACCCTTTCGTAAGCATTGTCAAAGTCAATAGGGCAAAAAGCAATACCTATTGGCTTTGCCAATACTTGTTAGATAAGGGTTGCAACCTTCATATGTTGTACCCATAAAGTAGTCTGTGTATTAGAAATGTAAAGGTATTGCTTTGTTATTCTGCAACTTATGGCTCTATCAAATCAAAAAAGGCTCCATGCATAGATTTCTGTATGTTATGCTTGCCTTTAAAAATGCCTATATGAACTTGCAGAATGCTGTACAAGTTTTAACAGGCTTGAGAAAGCTGATATCAGCAAATGAATATGTTGATAGATTCAAGAAATCTTGAATTCCAGTGAAAGCCATTGCAGGTGAACCACTCTGAATGGGAGACATCAAAGCCACTGTGACCAGTCTTGTGTTAATGTTATTGTGTTGCTTCAAAGAACATTTATGTAAGGTGATGTCTTTTTGATACAGAAATCTTGGGAATCTTGGGGAGGGGGGGAACATACATCTCATAACAAAGAAAATACAAACTTTAAAATCTTTGGCGGCAGAGACCATCAAGGATGGTAAATGTACGTATTTGTGTTAGTTTTATGATAGGCATTTGGTGGAGTTCAGATCCAAAACCATGTTTGATTTTGAAATAGGGACCAGTGTTGTGTGATGCATGATTTCTCTGGTTAACATCAATATTAAGGAATGAGTGAGTAATGGTTATATTTCAGGATACATAAAGCCAAAGGGTTTGTTGTAGGTTTAGGATTGTGGTTGCATACACTGTAGGGCGTAGGTGATCTAAAAAAAAGAGGAAGGGTTAGGAATCCATTTGTGGATGTTAGTTTCAGCTTTTTTTTCCCTGTTGGAAAATGTATATAAAACTATGATTTATTTCCGAAAAAATAAAGGATCAATGTTTTTGGAAAAATAAGGCTAACAGCAGAAACCTGATTTTTTTGACCTTAAGAACCCTCTTACAGTGATTTTTGTTCCACCAACGTGACAAAAAAACTAGTGTGTAACGCATGTTTAAATTATTTTGTGCAGTATCTGTGATCTTCCACAACTCTTTTCTCTGAATGTGGCATCCTGTGTGATTCCGCTTCTACTTTTCTTTTTACGTAATGGTGTTTTACTAGTTGTATTGAATGGGTGCAGCCACGTCCCAGAGTATTCAATTTTCTCCAACCCCTCCAAGTTTTCTCTGGCCTTAATGAGCCTGTCAAATTTTTGTACCTTGCGTCCCAGTGTGTCTCCTCCTCGTCACTGTGTTTCTGATTGAAGCAAGTACTTGCCAGACTTCTGTCAGATATGCTAGGTTGACCATATCGAAAGCTGATTTGACCAAGCATACTCATCAGTGTCACAGAATAGAAAGACATTGAATTGAAAATTAATACCAACATAAGCCATTGGCGACAGTCAAATTCTTAAATGTTCATGTTTTCTGTTTAAATTAAAAATCAGAATATTGCATGTTTTCCATTGCAGGATTTGGGACTTGGATGGAAATCAAAAAGCTTCATTTGTTCTGCGTTCCCCTGGGATGAGTGTATGCTGGCACCCCTCAGAAGAGTTCAAGGTCTGTTTTTAAGAGTTTTGAGTTTCTCACCACCAATTGTTCTGTTTATGAACACTGGTGATCTGACCTGGTTTAAAATCCGTTTTATGCAGTAAGCCCTTAGTGCGAAGATTGCTTCAGAGTTGTGTTGTTGAATATGGCAAGCTGCTATTTTTTTCTGCATTATTCCAGGTATGCATTCCTCAAAAGGCCACTGATTTCACGTACTTTTATTAACAGTAGTCAGCAGTTCTTTGCCAACGTACACACATTTTAGAGTCCAAGAGTTGGCTTTAGAAACACTGATCAGAGGGTTAAAGTGCCATCTTAGAATCGTTTTTACACACTCTGACATTTCACACAAAACTGTGTGATGAATTGTTAACTGTTACAACTCTAGTTGTTTAAGAGAAGCCTTTTCATTCTGTCCATTGTTACTTTTTGGACTAGATTTTTGCATGCCATTTACTAGTTCAGTTTCTTCCTGTAACTCTGGATGTTGCCCTTAGGGGCTGCGGAATGGTGCTTATTCATCACCTCTCCTTTCAGCACTCTAAGCTCTCTTTTAGCATCCACAGTTATCTCTCCAGCACTTACGATCATGATAGACAGTTCTTTTGCCTCTGGCACAGTACTCTTCAGTCCTTGCATGCCACTGTCAGGCACTCGCTTCAGCAACTGTCTCTATAGGACGCACAAAGATTGCACACCTTGGTGCTGCACAGCATAGCTTTGCCGGGTATGCACACTTCTACATGTACTATGTACATCGATCATTATGCTACCCTTTAATAACCATCGCACAGGTCATGTTGAGGCCATGCCATTCTATTCAGCCTCCTCTATTTACTCAGATTTAAAACATGCACTATAAAGGAGCAGCGTCTGTTATCTTCTTTAAGTACCTGAAGAACAATGGAAGTGCGCTACACTGATTATAAAGCATCCTTTAGCCACACCTAAAAAACACACACATTATTAAGCACTGTGATAGTCTTATGAGACTGTACTTGGCGGTCAGTCCCTGGCCCTTTGATTTTTTTTTTTACCCTTGTTAATAGGGAGAAACATTGGTTTTATTTTCAGATATTACTGTTGCTACTAGTTAAAAGAATGAGAAATGTGTACTCATTTTTTATGTGTCTTTAATGCAATCATGACTGTGTCTTCACGTTGGAAACAAATCAAACCATACGTCTAGAAGGTCACGTAGGATGCCGCTTTGAAGTCTACATCATAAAAGTGGTATCGCCCATTCTTATTTTCAGAGGTCATGCTAAGCAAGCAATAAGCAGAATAGCATATCTGTTAATTTCAACTCCATCTAAATTTACTGCAATTAACTACATTTCTTTCCAACAGTTGATGGTGGCAGAGAAGAACGGTACAATTCGATTTTATGATGTTATTACGCATCAAGCTATATTGTCATTGGAGTCTGAACAAATGCCTCTTATGTCTGCTGACTGGTGTCTAAGAAACACGTTAAAAGTAGGAGCAGTAGCCGGGAATGATTGGTTGCTCTGGGATATGACCCGCTCAAGGTAATTTTTTTTCTGACTTGTAAAGCCCTCTTTTCATATCAATTTTGTAACCATTGTTCTCAGTTTGACCCCTTTGCTGCAGACTCCTTCCATTTAGTGGTGGAAATTAGTGTGAAACCACAGGCGGATCCTGGAAAGCTATACGTTTCTAAAAAGTAGACAAGATTCTGAATATTGTAAGGGGTATTTGTGTAGATCCTTTTAGGCTTTCCTATAGAAAGTAAGAGTTGCAATAAAAAAATTTAAAAAATTGAGTTGAAAAAACTGCCATTTGTGTCTGTTTTAATCTGTAAATTCGAACTATGGCAGATTTTTGAAAAACCAATATAATGTTACATCCGCTGGACACTTCTGGTTGTGGGGATATACATGGCTTTTCGGTTCATCAAGAATCCTAGGTACTCGGAGCAAATAGCTGAGCTGCGCCTTGCAATGTTTTTTCACTGTGTACTGAGTATACAGAAATCAATTTGGTAAAATTATAAAGAGTGAAAAATAGGTTTCAAGGAAACTTCTGTATTACCAAACTGGGCACAAGATATTAAGTTTTTTTTAATTTTTATAAAGAACTTTATTGTGTTTTGCAAAAACAAATACACAGTACAAAATAGGTCACGTCCGCTCCCCCAAGCAAGCTGCCATGTAATATTGTTCATTTGAGATAGATAACACAGACACATGTTGAATGGTAATTGGTACATGTGGTGACAAGTCACCCCACGGCAAGCTCCTTACGGCCCAGGCCTGGAACCAACACCCCAGGCGGCCTCCCACTTCCCCCACACTCTTGTATTTGTTCGGGCATCTTCTCACCTCATATACGAGTTTCTCCTGTTGGGCACACCAATCTACTCCACGGCGCCACTTGACCTGCGTCGGCGCCACCTCTGCTCTCCAATCAGCCACAATATCGCTTTTGGCCACCAGACATGCCACTCCCAAGAAGATTCGATCCATAGTAGCATGTGCGTTAGAGGGCATTTCTGAAAATGACTTCTTTCTTACACAGGCATTTGGAAATCACAAATGCAGAGAAAGATAACTGGTAATAACACTTGTTGTACTATTCTATGTTCCCCTAAGTCTCCTGATAAAAATGGCACCTCACTTTTGTGGGTAGGTGGGCCTAGTGCCCACGACAGGAAACGGCCCAAAACGCAACATTGGCACATCACATTTTTCCATCCAAAGCTTACCGTTCTTTGTGCAGTGTGATTAGCTGTGGATTTTGGGCCCTAGCTCACCCGGCACCTAGGGAAACCAAGCAAACATGTAAAAAAAATTAAAAGTAGGCAGCCAGGGGACTCGAAGATGGGGTGACTTGTGTAGCTCTCACCAGGTTCTTTTACCAAGAATCCCTTGCAAACCTCAAAACTTGTCTGAAAAAACACATCTACCTCACATTTCTGTGATGGAACGTTCTGGAATCTCAGGGAAGCCTCAAATTTCCTTCCACTCAGCATACCACCAAATCTCCTGATAAAAAAAATGGTACCTCACTTGTGTGGGTAGGCCTAATGCCCGCGACAGGAAATGGCCCAAAATGCAACATGGACACATCACATTCTTGCACCCAAAACTGACGCTTTTTTTGCAATGTGCCTAGCTGTGGAGTTTGGGCCCTAGCTCAGCCGGGACCCAGGGAAACTTAGCAAACCTGTACATTTTCTAAAACTAGACACCCAGGGGAATACACAGTGGGGTGATTTGTGTGGCTCCGACCAGGTTCTGTTACTCAGAATCCCTTGCAAACCTAAAAGTTTGTCCAAAACACATTTTCCTCACATTTCTGTGATGGAAAGTTCTGAATTCTGAGGGAAGCCACAAATTTACTACCACCCAGCGCTCCCCCCAGGTCTCCTAATAAAAATGCTACCCCACTTGTGTGGGTAGACCAAGGGAAAAAAAACAATCCCTGGTGTTTGGTGGGCTTTCTGGAAGTAATAGCACCTCACCCCCTCCACCAGCATAGAGAGGGCAGAAAGATACAGCATATTTTGGAGGGGGGGCTCATTGCAGTGCCTATTCTGGCCAGCCCCACCCCTAGACTTTTAAATATTAAAATTTCTTTAAAAAAGCCCTGGTGCCTAGTGGTCTTAGGGTGTGGAGGCATGGCTATGCCCATGATGGGCAGCCCCCACCCCTCTGTTATAAAAAAAGAAGTGATGAGGATGGAATAAGTCTGTCCTCAGCACCAAAGGGGTTAATAAAAAAAGAAATATAACAAAATGCACAAACAGTGAGTGCACATACAAAACAATTTCAAGAAACTAGTGAGAAGTGAGAAGTTGAAATTTGGACTACTGGTTGCATATAACATTTTTTGGATTAAACTCAACTTTAAGGTTTAGCCGTAATGAATTATAACCCAGGGACTTACTACCCAAAGTGCAACTAAGAAATGTGCAAAAGGTTAAACATGGACTTTAAGATATGTGGACCAAATAGAAGTCAAGACCAATTCGTAATTTCTGAGCCTGCAGGTGACTTTCTCCAGATTTGCATCCAGCAACCCAATCATCTAAACAAGGTTTTCTCTGTATATGACATGCATTGTAAATGCTATGGTCTTAGTCACAATGCCAACTCTCCTTTCTTCAAAATCTCAAATGGTGAACTTCATCTTGTGAGGAAAACTGAAGGGAGGATTAAGATTTAATAACGGATTACTACAATCTGCATAATTACTAGCCTGCAAAGCACAAACAGTAAGTCGTTGCCCATTTTGTGATGGCAGCAGAATGTGCCATTCTGTTGTATTTGGGCATACAAAGTAAGTAAAGTTTTTGAATTTAGGTTAAGGGTTCCTTTTTCCCTGCAACCTTTGCAATAATCGGTTCTTTTGCAATACTGGGGATAATGTGTTTTTTTTTATTTTTTTTTTTATTTTTTTTATTAATAGTATGCTCACTAACATGCAAAAAGCTTTACATTTTAAGACGACCATAAGTGAGTATTTTTTGTACTGTATTTAGTAGTACATATAAAGCACCTAAATAATACTTGAACAAACTGTATCAAAATAATATGAACTAAAATAATACAAACTGTTTGCAAAACCAGGGTTATCAAAACGTCCTTGTTACTTTGGCCATTTTCTTGCAAGCATATTCATATTTATATATATATCAAAGCAAGTGGTATGTTCTTTTTTTAAAATGGTAGCTCAGTCATCCCATGATGTCATGCAGTCCTCTGTACAAGTGATCGTGATGACCCAATGCAGTAAATATGTGCTGATTATTCATAAAGTTTGTTTCTATTTCAAGAGCTACTGTGTAGCCTTCTTCAGAAGTCTACAGATTTCTACAGAAAAAAAGTGAATTGTGTCTGAGCTGAGCTGACAAAAAACTGAATGTTTGTCGCCTGAGCTAAAGAATACTTTAGAATAATTAAAAATGGAGGGATCTCAACTCTTTGAAATTAGTACCAGGCCTGTAGGGTCAGGTTTCATATGCATTCTTTAAAGTCTATCGCCAACTACAAGATGTTATTAGTTGGTCATTTCAGCACTTCAAATACAATTTTAATCTTAACATGGAGCAGTTTAAGTGTTAATGCATTAAGTCAATGTCTAAAGGTCCCTATAAATTAAGATGGCAATCTTAGATTGCTCTGTTTACAATCCCTTCACTGTTATTCTTTAAATTCTTTGAGCTATATTCAGCCACAGTATCAATGAGGCCTAGTATGTATTGCCTTAACCAATACATATGCACTTTTTTATACATAGATATATATCCTGCTGGCGGGCTTCTGAACGCTGGTGTTGCTAGTTAATAGGCATGACCTCTCCTGAGAATCCACAGTCCTCTCACTCAGAAAGAGACCAGCACTCAGGAAGGCATTCAGTGTATTTATTTGCTGTGCAAAGGAATCGTATCCACGCTGTTGGGACAGAAAGGTCCTCTGCAAGATAATGGACGTGTACCTGTGTCCCGAGTGCCCAACTGTACTGTTGTCTGGATCCCTAATGCTGATTTTTGTTGTCATAAACAAACATGGATCATGTGTGTGCTCTAAGACATAGGCCTTTCTCTAGGATTGCAAACTTGTTGGACCGGGAGGGGTGCGCTCAAAGCGCCAAACCTTATAATGATGGAAGGTTTTTGCGTTCACCAGGAGTTAAGGTTTACAAGCATAGGGGTGGCATCATCCTGTGTAGTGATCAGTAGGAGTGAACAAGTGTTTTTTAACCTTTGCCATTGGAGGGAGGCCTACCAGTTCACTCCCCTTTTTAAGTTTCCATTGCTGTATGCTTAACTCACCCTTAGCCTACATTGGTTAGATGTAAAATGCTGTGCAGGAGTGGTGACTGTGCTGGATATGTGTGAATCTGGGAAGGGTACAGTCCAGGTATCAAGCAGTGCTGTGCATTGCGTGCATGTTGAGTGCATGCGTTAGGTATATGTATACCTGTGAGGAGTGCATTACATGAGGGATGTAGTGCTGTGCAGTGCGTGCACTTTGGATGCATGTGCACTTGCGAGAAGTACAATACATGAGGGGTGAAGTGTTGTGCAGCTCACACAAGGTAAATGTATCCACTAGCAAAGCATATTCTGGTAAGTCGCACGCCATGATACAATGCAGAAAGGCTGCAGTATTGAGCTGTGCATACAGAGTGAATGTGGGTGCTGAATATATGTGTGCTTAGAATTACTGTTTTCTTTTGTGTGTTGTGTGCATACACTGAATGTAGGTGGCCTGTAAATGTACATTTATTGGAGGACTCTGGGTTCCATTTTGGGAAGTCAAGGGGAGTAGAGATATCCCCCCAGACAGATGTGTCTTGTTGCATTCCTGTGAGCTGGGAGGGACACACTGGAAAAGGGAGAGGTGGACTGCCCATGTGCACTTCAAAGGTGTTCTTTGATTCTGTGAGAGATCACAAGGAAGGGGCTTAGACCCATCTCCGGAAGGAGATGGGGCTCATAAGGGAATACTAAAGAGTATGGCTGGGAGCCTGGAATTAACTTCATGCCTCCACTTATAAGGACAGCCTTGTAGAGCTATTCAAAGTCATAGCATACGCAGCACAGCCTTTATATAGCAGACTTGAATGAGGCATTAAATTCTGCAAACTCAACCCACCCATTGGCTCAGAAACCACCCAGTGACTAATATTCAGTATGCTGACAATATTGTATTAGTAAGGGAAACCCTAACTGTTCTCCAGAGATTGATATACTCATTTTCTACTTGCATCAAAGCTAATGGTTTGACTTTCGTCTACAATTACAGAAAGTTTGATCTGTGGTATTTAAAAGGAAAAAGTTTTAAACAATGGCATACATTTATCTTAGCATCATCTTTGTTATGAGTTGGAAATGTTGTTAAACTGCAACAAACAAAAACAAAAGCTCGAAGACTGACCTTTTCATTTGGATCACTACAAAATAAATTACAATGGCCTTCATTCATCTCAGTGTTATATAAAGCAAATGTTTACCCAAATAAGCATCAGTTCATAACTACTTTGCGGAAGAGAAACAGAAACAATAGACGCAATACAAGCAAACGCAGATGTGATTGTTTAGGCTTCAGAATAACACCTCTCAAGCCCAAATTCACCTGAAGTTTGGATTGATTAGACAATATCTTGCTATGTATGGTTCCTTTATTAAACTCGAAAGGTATCTGAGAGGCCCTAAAATTCAATTGAAGTAATCTTGTTTGGGCTGAGATTGGAACTTTTTAAAGTGCATAATCCATGGCTGCTATATTTGAATGCCACTTTGAAAAAGGTAGAGCTTGCAAATCTGTGGAAAACACCAACTAGTGAGGTTGTATTAAAAAATCAAGTAAATAACAAGACATCGATGACCTCACAAAGAAACCCCATGCCTGGTCGGTAATACCATAATACAAACAATTAAGGCAACAACAATACTTGAAAACACTTTTTTGTTTGCATTTGAAACTTATTTCTAAAAGAATGGGCTCCTTTCCTACCAAAGGTTTACTGTCCCAGTTTGCTTAAAATATCGAATGGCTTCCCGCTGTCATAGTTATAAGAAACGTAAGGTTAGGCAACAGCTGCATTTGATGGCACATTTGACAATGATTCTGTATAAATCATTTAACTTGGTGATTTCCATTGTCTAAGACTGAGATGATGGTGACCTCCATTATCCAAGATGGAGTCGGGGCTTGCATAAAATGGAGTCTGACCTTAGAGGCTGTAGTGGGGCTAATACACAACCTTGTTATAGTTCATCTTTCATAGATATTCTCCTTGTTAATTTCTCTGAGGAGAAAGGCAAGTCAGGCCACAGAACATAATTAAAGCATCTGTTTAAAAAACAAATACAAAATGTGGCTTTTCTTTCTTCTGTTTTTTTTTTTTTTTTTTGCTGGACAGTAGCAAGCATAAAGGAGGTATTTATGGCAATATGTTGATTTCCTTTTTGCACTCATGAGGTATTTATAGAAAGGTTCCTTGTCAAGTACTTTTTTTTTTTTTTTTTTTTTTTTTTTTTTTTTTTTTGGTAAGGCATCTCCATTCTTAACTAAGATTTATTCTTTCCTTTATTTATGCCTCTCTGAATAGTCTCACTTATCTTAGTATGTCTAGTTGTTGCTGATGCTGGAAATTTTATGGCTATCTGTGAAGTTTTCCAATTTCTTTGGGCAGTTTAATTGATTGTCCTCCTGGCTGCTATTTTTGTGAAAGCTACTAAATTATATACTTTGTTTGGCAGCTTGTATAATCTACTCATTCTTTAATGAAGTCCATTGCAAACATTTTAAGTTTAAAATGGTTGGTTGTACCGTTAGGCTTCTTTTCTTGTGCACTATTGGTGGGATGTTTGGTAGTAACATATTGGAGGAAATGATTGCATCTGATGGAGACTTCTAGCTGCAGGTTCCTTACCTTAGAATTCCCTAGCGTCTGCTTCGAATCCGGAATTTTTCTGCTGAGCAGTACCCTGCGCGTGCCGTCAGGCGGAGTCATTCGGATCAGCGCGCGTCGACCAGCTCCGTGTGAGTCGCCAGCGTCGTTGGAGCAGTCTATGACGTCACGGTTGTCTATATAGACGCCGTCTCGGTGCGCATACGTCAGTTCTTTTTCTTCTGCGCCGGTTAAGTGCAGTTCCGGAAAGAGCTACCCTTCTTCGACTGTTTGTCGATGCTTTTTTTACTGTTTGAAGTCATGTCTTCGAGAAAGACAGGGTTCAAGCAGAGTGGTGCGTGTCATCGCACCATGTCGGTGACGGACCCGCACTGTGTTTGTCTTTGGTGCCTGGAGAAGGACCACGATTCCACCTCGTGCTCCGACTGTCGGGCCATGGCGCCGAAGGCCTTGAGGGAGAGATCCCTCAAGCTTCTTGCGGCCCGACATTCGTCTTCAGTCGGCGCGACTCTGCGGAGGTCACGGTCCCGCAGTAGGAGGAGGTCGTGGCACCGCTCCCAGAGCCCCAAGTCCTCTTCCTCGCATTCGAGGTCATCCGAAGGTAAGAGGCACAAGAAGAAGTAGTCCAAGCAGACTTCGTCTTCACCACGCCCGTCGGCCAACGAGGCGTCTAGGGAAAGTCGGCGTTCCGAGCGCGGTTTCACGTCTTTTCTCCCCCACCCCCCTTTCCGGGGACCGGATCGACCCCCGCTCAAATAAAATAATTTTACGAGGCCATGCGTCTCGTTTTTGAGTGGGCTGCACCCTCGGGGTGGGTCTTCGGGGTCAGCAGGGGCCCCTTCGGATTCGACGCCCTCACAGTCGACCTCCTTCGGTGACGGGTCTGACATCCATGATTCCCCCACCGGTGGCAGCCCCATCCTTATTCCGGATGATCCAGAGCCGGAGCGACTTCGTACGACTTCGACTGAGCCAATTCGGCCCAGATCATTGTCTGAGCATTATTTAGATCAGCCAGATGCAGGAGAGGAATGGGAGGGGTCTGAGGACCCTTTAGAATGTGGATTACAACAGGACTGGTATGAGGATCTAGGGGAGGCCAGTGGACTGGACACGTCTCCAGATACTGGTATGCTCTCTCCTCCTAATGTGGCTACGGAGGAGGGTGCTTCTTTTGCTATGGTGGTGCATAGGGCAGCTGAGGTCTTGGACCTAGATTTGCCTACGGTGCCAGTCAGGACGAATATCCTGACAGAAGTGCTTCAGCCGGGGGTGACAACATCAGAGCCGATGTTGCCCTTCAATGAGGCTCTTACAGACATCCTTCTGGGTACGTGGTCCAAACCCAGCACAGGGGCTCCTGTGGATAGGACTGTCGGCCGCCGCCATAGACCCGCTCCGAGCGACCCTAGTTTCCTGACACAACACACCACTCCTGAGAGCTTGGTTGTCCAAGCCTCTACTTCCCGTGGTGCCTTCCCTTCCGCTCCCCGGAGAGGGAATCCAAGAGGCTGGATCAACTTGGGAAGAAGTTTTCTTCCACCAGCCTGGCATTGAGGTCCGTAAACACCTCTTGCCTATTGGGCCGTTATTCCCAGACTTTATGGGATACGGTGGCACAGGTGCTGCCCCAGGCTTCGGAGGGCGTACGGGACACTCTCATCCAGGCTGTCAAGGATGGGAGAGATGCAGCCAAGTTTACGGTCCGGTGTGGTTTGGACACGACCGACTCGCTGGGCAGACCGATTTCATAGTCAGTGGCCCTACATCGCCACGCCTGGCTACGTTCTACTGGTTTCTCAGGGGATGTCCAGTCCAGCTTGATGGACATGCCCTTTGATGGCTCTTGCCTTTTTGGCGAAAAGGCAGAATCCGCGCTTGAGAGGTGAAGGATTCTCGAGCCCCGGCCAGATCCTTGGGCCTTTTAGCGCCAGCACGACAGCAGTCTGTCTTTTGCCCCTTTAGAGGCTTTGGAAGGGGCGTGGTACCACGCCAGCCACAGTTCAGCCACCGTCCTCAGGCTTCACAACATCTCGGAAGAGGACGTGGTCGTGGTACCATTCGACCCAGAGGGTCTGCCCAGAGGTCGGCCGCCACACCGCCCCCCTCCACTGCGCCCAAGCCCTCCTAGTATGGTTCTGCAGGATCACTTCCGTCCAGTTGGAGGGAGGATTCGTTTTCATCTCCCTCACTGGCTTTCCATCACAACGGACAAGTGGGTCCTGCAGATCATACGGAAGGGCTACTCCCTTCCAATCTTTCCCTCCTTCTATCCCTCCGACAAAGGAATGGCTGATGGAGGACCATCTGGCTTTGCTCCGCGAGGAAGTTACGGCTCTCTTGGCCAAGGGAGCCATAGAAAGAGTCCCGATATCCGAAGTAGGCAGTGGTTGTTATTCCCGCTACTTTCTGATTCCCAAAAAGAACAAAGGCCTTCGCCCTATCTTGGATTTAAGGGACATCAATCTCTTCCTCAAGAAGGAGAAATTCAAGATGCTCACTCTTGCTCAGGTTTTGTCTGCCCTAGACCAAGGAGACTGGATGGTAGCGTTTGGATTTGCAGGATGTGTATTTCCACATTCCTAGCCTGCCAGCCCACAGGCGTTACCTGTGGTTCAAGGTGGGCCACGAGCACTTTCAGTTTACCGTGCTTCCTTTTGGTCTCACCTGTGCCCCTCTGGTGTTCACAAAGGTGATGTCGGTGGTGGCAGCTCATCTGCGCAGGTCAGGGATTCCAGTCTTCCCCTACCTAGACGATTGGCTGTTGAAGGCTTCTACGCCCCAGGCTCTCGTCACCCACCTCCAGACAACGGCGGACCTCCTGCATTCGCTGGGGTTCACTATAAATGTGCTGAAGTCACACCTGATTCCCTCTCAGAAGCTCACTTTCATCGGAGCTGTTCTGGACACAGTGCAGTATCGGGCTTATCCTCCCGAACAGTGGGTCCAGGATATTCAGGTTATGATACTGATGTTTCGGCCTCTATCCTGGATTTCGGTGAGACAGACTCTGAGGCTGTTGGGACTCATGGCTTCCTGCATCCTATTGGTCAAACATGCCAGATGGCGCATGAGGGCTCTGCAGTGGGACCTGAAGTTCCAATGGGCACAGCATCAGGGAAATCTTACCGACGTGGTTCAGATCTCGGAGGGGACTGCAAAAGATCTGCAGTGGTGGTTCGTGAACTGCGATTGGGTCAAAGGCAGACTCCTCTCCCTTCCCCAAACAGATCGAACAGTAGTGACAGATGCGTCACTTCTGGGATGGGGTGGCCATCTGGGTGAGGTGGAGATCAGAGGTCACTGGTCTCTGGCGGAATCTGGGCTCCACATCAACTTGCCGGAGCTTTGGGCGATCCGGCTAGCATTAATAGCATTTCTTCCTGTTGTGAAAGGGAAGGTGGTGCAGGTGTTCACGGACAACACTATCGCAATGTGGTACTGCAACAAGCAGGGCGGTGTGGGGTCGTGGACCGTTTGTCAAGAGGCTTTACGTCTCTGGACATGGCTGGAATAGCAGGGCATGACCCTGGTGGTTCAACACCTGGCAGATTCTCTCAACGCCAGGGCAGATGAGCTCAGCCGAAAATGCTTAGAGGATCACGAATGGTGTCTCCATCCGGAGGTGGCGCAAGGACTCTTTCAGCAGTGGGGAGAGCCTTGGTTAGATCTGTTCTCCTCCGTAGAGAACGCGCAATGTCAGCAGTTTTGGGCGTTGGAGTTTCCAAGGGGGCTGTCGCTAGGCGACACTTTTCGTCGCAAGTGGAGTTCAGGCCTCCTGTACGCCTTTCCGCCTATACCACTTCTGCCCAGAGTTCTCAAGAAAATCAAGAACGACCGGGCCCAAGTAATTCTAGTGGCTCTGGATTGGGCACGGAGAGTTTGGTATCCAGAGCTTCTCAAAATGAGCATCTGTCCTCCAATCAGGCTGCCTCTTCGGGAGGATCTTCTGTCGCAGCAGCGGAAGATTCATCCACCCAAACCTCTCAACTATGCGCCTTCATGCATGGAGATTGAGCGGCTACAGTTGATGGTTTATGACCTCCCTCCCGAGGTCTGTGATGTCATTCTGGCAGCCAGGCGTCCCTCTACTAAATCGATCTACGCCTGCCGTTGGCAACGTTTTGTTTCATATTGTACAGAGAGGTCTATTGATCCTCTTTCTTCTTCTCTGTCTAACATCCTTTTGTTTATATTGTCTCTCGCCCAGCAGGGTTCCTCCTTAGGGACTCTCAAGGGCTGTCTTGCAGCCTTATCGGCTTTTCTTCAGTTGCCCGATCAACCATCTCTGTTTAAATCACCTATAGTACAGAGGTTTTCGAAAGGGCTTCTGCATCTGTTCCCGCCTGTGCCTTTCGTTATGCCCCAGTGGGATCTTAATCTGCTTCTTACCTTCCTTATGTGTGCTAACTTCGAGTCCTTACATAACTGTCCTCTCCAGCTGCTCACTATTAAAACTGCCTTTTTGGTGGCAATTACATCTGCCAGGAGAGTGAGTGAGCTGCAGGCTTTATCTTCAAAGCCACTGTATCTCACAATATATCCTGACAAGGTAGTATTAAGAACTCGTGCCTCTTTCCTCCCCAAGGTGGTGACCCCTTTCCATCTGGGTCAAAATATCACCCTGCCCACCTTCTTTGCACCACCGCATCCCTCTAAGGAAGAGAAGCGTCTCCATCGGCTGGACCCAAAAAGAGCGTTATCGTTCTACCTTGACCGCACTAAAGAGTTCCGGGTGGATGACCAACTCTTTGTGGGGCACGTTGGTGCAAAGAAGGGTCGGGCGGTGCAGAAACGATCCATTTCGTGCTGGGTCGTTCTCTGTATAAAGATCTGCTACTCTTTGGCAAAGAAGCAACCTCCCGAGGGCTTGAGAGCTCATTCTACAAGGGGGAAAGCTGCTACCACTGTGTTAGCACGTGACGTACCGGTGGTGGACATCTGTCAGGCTGCAAAGTGGGCTTCTTTGCAAACGTTTGCAAAACACTACTGCCTGGATAGCCAGATGAGAAGAGAGGGGCATTTTGCCCGGTCTGTTTTGCAGGACTTCCTAGTGTAAAAATCTCCTTCAGACCCACCGCCAGGGGTTATAGCTTGGGTATCTATTCTAAGGTAAGGAAGCTGCAGCTAGAAGTCTCTATCAGATGAACAAGTTACTTACCTTCGGTAACGAGGTATCTGGTAGAGACTCTATCTAGCTGCAGATTCCTTACACCCACCCAAGCTGATCTTGGCATTTTTGCCTTTCTTAAAGGCATGTAATAATTTTTACTTCAAACAGTCAAAGAGAGAAAATCCATATCTGTTGGTTCTTCCATGACTCTGCGCTTCTGGCGTGGAAAGTTGTGGGAAAAGAACTGACGTATGCACGCCAAGACGGTGTCTATATAGACAACCGTGATGTCCTAGACGGCTCTGACGATGCACGCGAAGCTGGTCGACGCACGCAGATCCGAACGGCGCCGGCCAACGGCGCATGCAAGGTACTGCTCATCAGAAAAATTCCAGATTCGAAGTTGACGCCAGGGAATTCTAAGGTAAGGAATCTGCAGCTAGATAGTCTCTACCAGATACCTCGTTACCTAAGGTAAGTAACTTGTTCTTTCTGCTCTTGCTTTTATCTTAAATTTCTGTTGCTTCAAACAAATTTGGATGTGTTAAAGTGTAGTCCAGAATTGTGTTTGAGGATTAATGTGAATTTGTAGAATTCCTTTTTTAACTGGAAATGAAGCTTATTGAGCCTATAGCTCCTCTTAATCCTATATGACGAGAATTTATTACAGGACTTCCTGTTTGATTTGTTTGTCCGTTGTATGTGGGAGCTAGGGGAAGAAAGATTTCTTGGTGGAAGGAGCGATGATCTTCCATAATGTTAATTAACCACTTTTAAAGTGTGTTAAAAAACCTTGGTTTGCTATCTCACTTGAAAACCAGATCACTCAAGTTAATTCATTTGATTATATAATTGTATAAGGCTGAAACTATTGATGTGTCTTGATGTTGTGCAAGAGCTCTTTTACTGCTCTTGCCAATTTGTAAGTGATTCCTTATATTTAAATGTAAAAACGGCATTTAGATTTATATAATGGATGAAATGATTTATCTTTAGTAATTATACTCTGATCAGATCCTAATGAAAGTGTTGCACAACACATAGAATCACTTTCTGGTACCGTTTGTCCTTGGTTTCCATGGGCCACATTGTCTACACTTGATTCATTTCCCTCTTTGTTGTCCGGTTTTTGCTAGATATGGAAAGATAATTTAAACTTGAGTATGATGAATTAATAGTTGCAAGAATTTGATCTTTCATAAGCGTTATTTCCTACAGTATCTCTAGTACTCCTTCTCCATTCCTTGATGGTTTCCACCTGTTGCTACATTTTGAGCTATATCTGGCATTTACTGCGGTGCAGAGCAGTGGTTTGTGGTGATGTGAATTATTTTTTGGTGTGGTATAGCCATGTTGTTAGAGACTGCATGTTTTGGTTGGCTGCGGCAGGACACTAGCCAGGCAGAACCCACCACTCCCTTCAAGGGTGGGTCATTTACACTTACTGTAATTACCTGTGCTCACCCACAATGGTGTGCAACACAAAGGAGACTTCACACCTTGTCAACACAGTATAGGTATAATGTACCTCTGGGCCTAAGACCTAATTTACAATGGAAATCGCCATATGAGGCTCAGCTGTGTTAAACACTACTACTGTATGTACACATGAGGAAAACTGTACATTTCCTCCCTGCACCCACATAAGGTGGTAAATGTCAGCACAAGACCCATGCTTAAATTCCCGACAATCAGTGTAACATAATTTCAGGGTTCACCCTGGTTCCCAACGGTAGCATCAAAATGTATATACAATGTTTACAACAGTTTTGTGTAGCTCTGCGGTCGGAGCCACACTAGTAAGACGTAATGCCAGCTGTAAAAACTTCCTGACAAGATAAATGTGACTAGCAGCACCATGGTACTGCCTTCGCATTCACCCGCACTCACTCCTGCACACCCACTCTAGACTGCTGTGTGCTGTCATGTGCATCAGCTGGCACATGCACACACTCACTCGTACACACTCACTCCAGTGCCCTGATACCCGGATTGCAGGTGTCACTGTGGTTGCAAGCAATATGGGTCCCAAACCATCCCTCACTCATCAACCAGCTTCAGCTATTTCCCCTCCTCTCCCCCATTCTCTCCCCCCACTCCCCCCGCCCCACCGCCCTCTGTAAACCAAAGATTGCATCCACCTTCCCCTGGTTAATGGGCCGCTGACAGCTAGGTCACCAGTTTCAGGGTCCCACGCTCAAGGTGTGGGAAGGAAAATACAACTGCTGCTAAACAATTGATGTGGAGACGTTCGGGCTCCCCATAGGAGGTTCACTCAGCTGCGGTTAGACACTGAGGCGCCCAGCCAGACAGTATTATTGTTAACAATTTCAGCACCTCCAAAACGGAGAGGCACCGTCTGGGCTTGTTGACGTGACTCACCCTCGACACTCCCTGTTGCACACATCAAGTTACTAGGCCTGCATGTGCTGTGCCAGGAGATGCTACGTCAGAGGCACGAAGACTCATGTGACCCCAGACGGTTACGATTCCATGCGAAAAGTGCTCAGTGCCATACCTCCACCAAAAGGAGGCATAACGTTGGGGGTCTGCTGGTCTGAGTCTTCCTGACCTTACGACCCTTCACCAGGCAATTCCCAGGATGATACCTCCTCGGACATAGTCACCATTGTGGTGCTCAATTACATTAATCGCACCAAACCCTCCCAAACTCTCACATAAAGGTTGTAAATCCCTCACCCCTCTGAGAGGCACAATGTCTAGTACACAATGGCTTGAGTCGCACTAGACCATCCGGCCACACTCAGAACTTGGATTCAGTACCTCTCTGGAATGAGGCACACTGTCTAGTACTCCATGACTTGTAGTTGCACCAGACTCCCTGGTCACAAACTTCGAGGCAAGTTCAGTTGTGCCATACGAGGCCAAGTACAGTGCAACTCAGGCTGTACCCCACCTCCAAGGGTTGCAACCAAAGAACAGGGCACCACACACAATGAGCATGCAGCTGAGGCACATACAAGAGAAATGTGACACACTCGACAATAGCAGGCCCAGGCCCAGCGGGTGCGATCCTTTTCACATCAACAAGACGTTTTGACATGCAGTGGTCCACACAATGAAGGGCCATTCACCTGAAGTGGGGGCAGTCCTTGGCAAGCTTAGCCCCAGGCAATTCCAATCTCCAGACACACTACTTATGCCACGCTAATGCCGCTGCTGCCAAGTTAAGTCCAGCATACAAAGTAGGTGCAGCAGAGGGAACTGCTGCCCAGATATTACCGATAATCGATGTGAGTCCCTTTCAGGAGGTCTTTGATATACCTGAGACCTCTTCAGAGAACATGAGGCAAGCCAACCTGCCTTTGGAGAGTTAACGTTTGGGATGCTGCACAGCAGCAGGCAATCAGCCCCAGGCCAGTCTCTAAGCAGGAAGAGGAGCGCAGATATCCTCAACGGACAGATATCCTCCTAGACACAACCGATTACTCTGGCATTGTGACCACGCAGTCCAGCAGCACTGGTCCGGCATTGCCGTAAACTATACTCTGCCTTGCAGACATTGAGTACCCCTAGTTATACCAGATGGTTCCTTTGAAATTGGGGGTAATTCAAAAGGTTCTCCTTTGAACCACAGATGTCTGCCCTTCAATTTCCTCCCTGTCAGGCAAGAGGCTCTGGATTGTAGATCTTTATCAGGCCATGCCCTGGTTTTGAGAGGCCTAGTGTCCGAAACCTCTGCCCCAATCTATCTATCCAGGCCCCAAATGGCAGGGATCTGTCATTCTGGATGCCCGATTTTTATAGCGTCACCTGGGGAATGCACAGAGGTGCTCTACCCCCGTGACCCGTAGAATGAACCCTAATTTACAAGGTACCAGAACCATTTCAGCACCTGGAAATGCCCACTTTCTAGAAGTGCCATTTCTAGGGCATCAATGACAAAACCACCTTTACCATCAGAAGGGATTTGTCATCCTGAGTCCAAAAATACTAAACATCATGAGGCTGCTCCCCTGCAATCCACTATTGCACCCAGACTTAATAAGACTTATTCACCAATGTTACCTTATGGGTAGAGGAGTGATCATAGGGAGTGCGAAGACACATGGGTGTTCAGCACTCCCTAGGCACATATGCCCTGGCGCACAACCAAGCCAATTGGGGCATTTGAGCCACTTTTGTTAAAGCCATCACAAATACTGGCCTGTTCTGTGAGACTCCGTTCCTATCGTGGACTACCCGTGCTCCGGTGTGCACACCCTGACAAGTAATGCCAGCTCTAGTACCTATATAGGAAAACCACTAGGGTGGAAGTGCCACACCCAGACAAGTGTTACTAGCCATCACACACACATAGCAATACCCGTGTGCAAGTATGCACACACTGGTAAATTGTGCCAGTCTCATTTAAGTATATGTTGTCCCAGTGCAAGTAGGCACCTCGAGGCCAGTTGTGCCAAGCTCCCCCTATACATAAGCTCCCATGTGCACATGGACACAGAAAGTCCTCCTGGGCCTGGCTCACTATATGATCCGGCACCCCTTGACAAGGGTGGCCCTATTGGCAGGCTGTGCCAGGCACACTATAACTGCAATTCCCCATCATGCAAGTGTTAACCTACTGACCTGGTATGCCAGTATCGAAGGCTCCATGGCCTCTGCGCACACCCTGGGCACTGCCATGGCAGGACCCACACACATTGGTCAGCTCCACCTCCCCTCTAGGGGGAGAACATGCACATGCACTGGGGGGGAAAAAAGCAAAATGTTTCGGGAAAATTCCCTCAGCAGAGCCATGTCAAACACTTGTATAATATGGCCTCACCTCTATCTCCCTTTTGGTGTTGGATGGTAATCTACTTGTCTCATATTTCCTCCACTTTCTGTGTCCATTTTTGATGAGTTTTTATTTGCATAGTCACCTGAGGCTGGAGTGAATAAGTTAAGGAGGTTTGGATTTTTTCTTTATATGGTTCAAGTACCCTAGTTTGTCCACATTATGCAATTAAAGTCTATTATTCTCTTGTATGATTGCTTAATCTAAAAGGGAGACTTTATTCATGGGCTGATTAAAGATTAGGTACAATTTATCAGGTGCCAGCTTTGAAGTGACTACTACTGGTACTGCCTCTATTATTTTATTTATTTTGAATTATTACAGACAGTTGTTTAGTCTCTTTCGCTCTGGTTACTTTAATGTTTCAAGTAGTAACTTTGGGGCAAAGATATAGTACTTATTATGTTGTCTTCACTATTGTCCAAGTTAAAATTGTCAATTGGTGATTTTTAGGGAAGGATTAGTTTCAATTTTGGACAGCTTATAAATTAGAAATATGTTTTTCCCAACACTGATTTGATTTCCCTTGAATGTCCATCTTTGTCTGTATTTCCTGAATTTTGCATCATTTGTACCTCTGGATTTTGTGCTGTTGCTACCTTATTATGGCCTTGGTGTTTCAGTGCTAGGTGTTCGGTGCCACCTATTTTGAGTTGCTGTGTTGGTAATACTCTCCTAGTTGTTTCTGTGGGTTATCATTAAAATGTTACTGGACGTGCAGGTCGAGTAGCTTGAATAATCTACTCTACCTAACTGTAATGTATTTGACCTGGAAAAGGGTCTCAAATTGTGTGATCCTAGGCAAATATTGTATTTTACAGTTGCCTTTTTCTTCATTCTCATATGAGTGCACCTTCAAATATGGGAGTTCAGCATTTGAGCTGAAAAAAAAATAATAAAAAAAATAATCTTTTGTTTGATTAAATACACTAAACATTTGCTCCATGTATAATAAATCTATCCCACATATAGGGTACACATGGTCCATGCTTGACTTGCCTCATAGTTTACTAATAGCTTTGCCATCAGGGCAGAAGTGGTTCTAAGTTTGTTTAAACACTCACTTTTAATAAATATATTACGAATGCTTGATGTGGTAGCGCACTGTCATTTACAGATAGTAAGTTTCCAAGTAATGTTTGAAAATCTTCCCACTAACTTGCAGCTTTACTGATAAAACTATATCCTGGATTAACAATAATCTGTGAAAATTGGGTTTCAAAAAACATTTATCATTTGCAAACCCAAACTGAGTACCATAACAATAAGTACTGCGACAGTAGGGCTGGCTTCACAGAGATTCACTGTTGCACACTACAATTAGAACTGTGGTTGCACTTATCATGCCCAAGAAAGAGAAACAAGGGCATTAATTATAGCACATATAACTTTCCTGCATGTATAGGGTTAAACTAAAAGGAACAGAAACAATCCAAGAAATACAAATGTCCACTCTGGGTCTAAACAGTTAGAGTGGCACAGTTTGGTTTGGTTTGGTTTCATTGTGTGTGTGAAAAACCCTTCAAAAGGCAAATTCCTCAAACCTGAAACACAAGCATGAATGACACAATTTAAATCCAAGAGATATGCTATTAGAGAAAGAAAAGTCACAAAAATGCTCTTTTAAAATTGCACTCTCACTTTTTGTAGTGCTTGAGCTCAAGCAGATTTCCTGAAGTACATTTAGCCAAGTAACTACAATAATAATGTAGAATGTTCAGAAATGCATTTGTCTCTTCAAGATAAGCACTCTGCCAAAATACGAGGTCTGAAATACACCAGCTGTTCTAGAAAAGCACAGCGCTTAAAGAACAAACTCCCAGGAGAATACTAGTCACTTAGCTGCAGTCTTTTCCAGAGTGCTGGAGGAATGCCTGGTGTCACCTTGTACAGGAACGAAGAAAAGAATTGCCTCAAAAGTCCTAAATACGAGGATGACCGCAGGGGCTGGACTGCCAAGTCAGATGCTGAGATCAGGAAGCAAAACAAAGCCAAGCAGGGAGGCATGCTTCACTCTGCTATTTATAGCCAATCAGGAAAGCAGTTGAGTTTCCACATGTGGATGAGTCAGCACACCCAATTAGAAGCACATGTCTACACCATACCCAATTAGAAGCAAGTGTCTACACCTGCTCACATTAGCAAACAAGCATTGGTAAAACAAGCATTGATAAAACCAATTGTGTAACACAGCACATTATGTTTACTTAGAAACATGAAGGTTTAACCAAGAACAGAGATATGATTTAACCCTAATCCCTGGGGATGTTGACAGATAACGCAGGAGGCACCTTGGGGATTCCTGACACTGATCTCATATTTTTAATTATTTGTATCTGATATCACACCAGTGTAACTAACATAGGGACAATTTTGTTCATTCATTTATTGATTCACGGCTTTGCTTTTGTTTGTTTTGTCTTTATCAGAGTTGGAGTACTTTGTTCTATTGTACGCATATGTACTTTACTTGCTATTCGTTGCTCCTTGCACGCCTTTTCTTGCCTTCTAGGACTTCACAATGAGCCTTCAAGCAATAATATGGGACATACAGTACCTTATTATAGAGTATTTCATTACCTACAATTTAACATCTGTGCTCTCAGTCGGCCAGTTATTTTCGTGATTGTCAATAGTTCCTTGTGTGAGTCTCTGGCACTTTTCACATGGCTTTAGGTTATATTCTGTTGGGAACACAAAAGGATGATGGATGGAGTGCTGAAACTTTTTCAAATACTCACCCAAAGTTAAAGATCTAGGTTAAATCCATCTTTTGTTCACCATGCCACCTTGGTTTGGACCCAGCCATTTGCAAATCAGTCTCGACCCTCCTCCCTGTGGGAACAGTCCAACCCAAACTTTTCCTGGACCGGAAACAAGCATCCAGGGACCGGATTTCAGGGTATCACCCCTCATCAGCCAGGATAGCTTGACTCCAGTGGCAATGGGAGCAAGGGACCCGCGTATGAGCATACCCTGGCCACTCTTTTGGTGCCTGCATGGGTCCTTTAGTCCAATTTGTATTCTAACAGCTGCATCAAAGCAGCTGCACTCCCCCAAGTAACCAGACATCAATACCCTCAGACAGCACAACTATCCCACAAGAAAATCTTCACAGGACCATCCCCACCTGCTGCTGTGGTGGCTACACAGCTACTACAACTGGTTACATTCGAACCATAGAGCTTCCGGCATACCTGGTTATCTGGAGTCGGCACCTCGGAGGGGGCACGAGCAGTCAGGCTGCCTCCATGGGACCTAAGCTACAACGGCCCAACATTGTGTTAAGTTTTTTTTCCTGTCTCCTTTGACAGAAAATTGCTAGCTGTAAATAGTGGGAGGTGTGCCCTCCCCCCCCCCCCCCCCCCCCCCAAGTGCAACCTCCTAAACTCCTGGATCTGTTCAGCTCTCTTGTGTGGTTTAACACGGCCTGCAGTGCAGCACCTTAGGCACAAAATGATTTATAAGTGCCGAGCTATGCTCTGTGAACCGAGGCTCGTGCAGTCTCTCCTCACTCCGAGCATTTCCAGCATTTGTGATGTTCCACCCTTCCAATTGCTATGTGGCACAGGTTTCACCAATTATCACATTCCTCAATGAATAAAACTGTTGCCTCTATTGACATGTCAATTTGCAAGAGATAGTTTGGATGGAGAAGAGTGGCTGATCATCTCCCTCCTGACCTGATGAAAGGAAGCAGATATCTGCCTGTATTCGTCATTCTTTAAGATCCCTGCACATTAACCAACTGTTGACATTGAGAGCCCTCTTTTACGGTCATTCTGCCAGTTACCTGCAATTGCTTTATGCTGTCAGTGGCAGAAAATGCATCTAATCTCATAATTAGTTTCCTAACATTATCTACACAGATGGAAAAAGTGACCAACGGTCTTTACCAGTTTACACAAATATACACCCAAGTCCTTTAACAGCTCTGCCATGCTATTTAAGTTTCTGGTTTATTTCCTTACATTATAGATAAGTCAGAAGTATAGTCTTTGTTTTTTTTTCATCCATAGTCAAATCAACAATTTTAAAATATAAAAGAAAAGGTCATTTCTCCTGGTATTTTGTTAATACACCAGGAAGCGAACACATGGGCTTTCTCATCTCAAATTCCATTATGTTTCAGGTGTTCTGTTGATTTTACACCCACCCCAAAGTCTCCTGGAGAGGCATTGTCTGTGTTTTTCTTTTATAAGAAGTGGTCAACTAGGAATATCCCATATCAGTCCCTGGTTCGTGCAAGAAAGAAGAGATGCAGTCCGGGAGCGACTGGTGACTAGGCTCTCCCTTGCTCCTCTCATATCCCTTATTTCTCTCAGTGTAGCTCTATGTCCTTGATTTTCATGTCTATCCCCGCTTGCTTACAAGAGAGAAGAGGTACTGCTGTCAGGGAGCTGTTGATGGTTTGTGTCTGCCTCCTTGATTCCTCCCCTCTTAGCTAATAAGGGAAAGGAAGCCCATTGATGATTGTTTCTTGGCAAGAGAAGAGGACGTCTTATGATCAGTAGTCTATTTTGATTATTTGAAAGAATGAAAGAGGATTGTCTGATTCCGCTCCCTTTATAAAGGGATCTGGCCCTCTCCTTCAGTATTTCACAGACATGGTGGACCATTTTATTGATTCCGGATTATCTGCAGGGACTAAACGGGCTGTTCTGTACCCAAATAAACATTGCTTATGTATTGCCCACAAGAGCCCCTCTAAAACGACCCCGCGTGAAAGAGCCTTATGTGTGGGTGAGCTTAATATTGCATGACGGCTGGGAAGATATGAGGAGCCCTGCAAGCTACTGGCACTTGGGAACCATTTAAAGATGAGTGATGGTGTTTTTTTTTTTACTCCAGGCCTTGCCTTTGTAATGAACATAAGCAATACCATTAGGGGGAGGCCAGGCATTTGCTTCTCTGCTAGATTATCTGGATTTGTTGAAATATTGAATCTGTCTGTCGGTTTGGTAACATGTAAATGTAGTATTGTGGTTCTTCATCTTAAGAACAACTTCTTGTACATTATTTGTTGGCGCTTTGCACCAATAAATTACCAAAGAGCCGATTGACAAGACCAGGTCTGTGTTGGTCTCATCAGACAAGGGCTCAAGGCAAATAAAGCATACCCACGCAGGACAGTATTAAAAAATCAAACCCATAAAAAGTGAGATGTTTCAAAATAAGGCGACATGCAAAATAAATCAATTGCTGGAGTCAAAAATATTTTAGGTCAAAATGAAACAATAGTCTGACATGGGGACACTCAGTTAAGAATGCAAGAAAAGTGTGAAATATAGGGTCAAATGACAGACTGTCAGAGAGTCTGCTTAATAAGAAAGCAAGAGAATGTCTGACACACATCCCTGAATAGGCACTTTTTAAAGTTTGAGGAGCGAAAAAGAATGCTCTCGACATAAAATGAGGTAGTATAGGTCTGAGCTAATAAAGTTACATGACCTAAACTAATCAACATTTCAGTATTGTGCTACATAAAACAGGCTACTCTATTGCACTGTCTAAATATTAATATGCTAGTGTTGTTGCTTTTAACCTACATACAAGGGGAAATTCTATTGCACTGCTAAACAATAAACCATTTAAATGAATAAACCGTTGTAGTTTCAAGCAGCAACAGCCTTGATTATTTGCAACACTATGAGAACATCTCCAGCTTGCCTTCCTTCAAAGCAGAAGTTAGATTTAATATGAGAAGCTGCATCACAAAACTGATGCTTAGTTGATTATAGTCTTGTTAATAAAAAAGAACTCCAGCAGGAGTATAAACGTGAAGAATAAATCAAAATTTCTTTTGCAGGCAGCTTGAGCCCCAATTATGTCATTTCGAGGACTGATTATGCTAATGTAAATACCTGCAAAATAAACATTAAACCTTTAATCTGCTGTAATATCCCCCAATGATTTTTGAAATCATCACAAAACACTGTACATATGTGGTGTGTTAATCCCTCCTTTTGATGTGGTTTTAAATGATGAAAGATCAAATGATGCCATTTAATCTTACTTGATGCACCTTCAGTGTTAGTAGCCATTCGACCTACCAATGTAGACCACTTTTGTAATCTTCAAATCATTCAAAACCATTCTAATTGAGGGAATCAACGCCTACTAAGCCCATTTTTCAGTCTTAAGATTTTTCATTTATTTCAGTCTTATGATATACTCTTGGAGAGACTATTATTAACAACCTAAACAAACAACTGGGTATGTTCTTTTTATTTAACATAAGCTAACTCAATCAATAGATCTTGTGCCTATAGAATTGACAAATAAATACTACATGGCATAGGTAAGTAAGTTGATATGTTATCCTTTCCTCCTCTGTATTGGAAGTTTGTAGGTGCTTTTTGACATCCTATGTGGCTCATGGTCACTGATGTACTTTTGCAGGTGTCCACCTCATGGCAGTTATTGCACCGCTGACACCATGTATCTGCAGTAACTCTGAAATATGAATTAAACGTATATATTTTAACAGCCTACAGTAGGTGCAAATATAGCAGTTACTAGTTTTCATTATTTTGCTATATTCAGCAATCAAATTAACTAAGGCATTTTCCCTAAAATTGGCAACATCTATTCTCATCTACTAACTCTTGTAACATTGCTATGTTATAAATAACCTTTATCTGCAGAAGCATAACTAACAGGAGTGTATAGACTCACTAAAAGGCAAATTAAAGTTAGTAAAATGACAAACACAAGAATATATTTTAGCGTGAAGCACAGTCAAAACAGAACAATCTCTATCAAGGTTCAAAAAAGTTCAAAAATACAAGTTCTTCAAAATTCTAATGTAAAGTATTTTCAGTTCTCAATGTGAGTCACTATAAGAAGATACAGGCATGATTCAGGAGTTCCATTTATAAAGTTCAATGTGGGCACAAAACTGTCTTCAACAGGTTACCTTAAATGCAAAATCAGTCTTCTTGAAAGTGTGCATTAACTATTACACAAAGGCATAAGGGGGAGAAAGTAGCCTAACTTCTGTTCTAGCCTAGAGAATTATTCAGGTATGCTTTGAAAAAGTCAGAAGGTCTCAAATCTTCTAAGTGATTTAAAAATTCAGTTTCAATACTACATCAGGAAACTATTCGCTTTAGATCATCATCATTCTCAGTTCAGGACTGTTGGAGGGGGGGTGTTCTTCCAACAGCAATCGATAATCTAGCAAATCAATAAACCTTTCTTTTGGTTCAGTCTTCCTCAGATATGCCCATTGGGGTCCTGTGTACTTCTTGTTTGAAACTCTTACTGTTGTTGATCTTCTGATCTTACGCCTTTCAAAGTCTTTATAATTTTGTTACTATTTGCAGTACACTTTTTCCTTCTCCCACACCTTCAGAACAATCGGCTCATATATTAGGCTTCCGTCTTCATCCCGATTTGTTCCACTCGACTCATTTTCGTCTTCATCGGTCTCCTGATTTGCACAGCTTGCAACTGAAACACCTTGAACTAATCTTGGGGTTTTCAGTGGTTGAATTTTTAATGGTTGGTTTTCTTGTACTTTCATTCTCTGTTCTCATCCCTCTGGAATTACGCAGCAAACTCTAGCTTGACTTTGTGAATTAGTGGTTTGTATCACCACTTCCTCTGCAGTCTTCACTCTCTTTATGTGATATGCTCGGATCCAATGTGGCAAACTACTGTACTTGTCAGCAGTATTCATCAGCAAGAGTACTTGATAAAAACCCCTTCAATGAGGCTCCAGGAAGGTTTTCCTTACATGCTTCTTCACCACGACCCCGTCACCAGACCCTAACCAGTGGCATGGTTCTTCCCTTGCTGAAGTTGTGGCCATGTTCACCCGGTGAGAGAGAGAAAGCATACCACATCAGTGAAACTCTTGTAGTAATCCATATTGTCAGTAATATCCCCAAGTGCAGTTGACAGAATACCAGTAATTCTCATGACTCATCAGCATTTCATGGGGAGACAAGCTAGTAGTCTTGTTGGGTGTGCTTTTCGTACTTAATAACACTAAGGAAATGGAATCCACCCATTTCAATTTTGTCAATGCGCACTCCTTTGCAAACTTTGCTTTGAGGATACTATTGGTTAACTCCACCATTTCTGATGCTTCTGAATGATATGCAGAATGGAATTTCTGCTCTACCTTCAGTGACATGCTAAGAATTCTTAAGACCCAATTCCCAAAATGAGTTTCCCTATCTGAGTCTAAAGAAGTTGACACACCGAATATAGGGATCAACTCCCTTAAGTATAGTGAGAGCATCAATCCACCCTCAAAATAAACAGACAATAACATAACTGTACCTTAGTTCATTGCATGGTTGCATTTCAACAAAATCTATCAGTAACCTTCTGAATGAGCTTTTTGACTTCCTATGTGGCTCATGGTCACTGATGTACTTTTGCAGGTGTCCACCTCATGGCAGGTATTGCACAGCTGACACCATGTATCTGCAGTAACTCTGAAATATGAATTAAACATATATATTTTAACCGCCTACAGTCCCATCTCACGTGTAGGTCCATGAAAATACCTAGCCATCTGCAACAACATGGAATTCAGCAAAACAATTATGCTGTCACTAGACATCCAGACATTATTACGTCTTTTGATTAACCTGCTTTTTCCCCATTTATTATTTTATTTTTTTTCCAATCTCTAGTACCTCGTTCTGCAGTTCCTGAAATCCTCGAGTGGTTGAGCTGACATGGACAAAACAAATTGACATTTTACATTTCACTTTGTGATGTTTCGTTGTTTCTGAATGTACACAAGCACAATGCTTTGCACCTTGATCAGCATAATTGTTTCCTGTCAAAACTATGTAATCTCCACTCTTGTGTGCAGCACATTTAACCCAAACAGCTTTCTATTTGCACTGCAGTGCTTCTATCAAATCTAGAATGCACGCGCATTCTTTATAGAGGTGCCATCCAATGTGAGGAAACCCCTTTGTAACGATAACCGCCCAAAATCATGGACCGCAACAAAACCATACTATTTATAGATTGTAACATTCAATAAATTTGACTATGGAGCATGTTCTTATAATTGCACTTAATTCTGCTACTTGTGTTAGACACATTACGTATGTATGATGCTTTAACAATATGTTATTTTGCAGACTGCATATGCTGGTCAAAATGTTCCATATTGGTCCTTCAGACAAGAACTGTCCAAAAATTAAGTTAAATCTGCCAATTGAAATGGTACATCTTAAATATCTGGTCTTGGTTTGGTGACCAGTTCTGTCACATCAGAACAGTCACAGTGAATTTAATCCATTTAATTGACAGCTTCCTCCCACATGCTATAGCATAAGTGTTGGAGGATTCAGAGTATTGCAGCATTTAATTGAAAAGTTTACTGCTGCCAGTCTAATCTGCTCATATTTACTAAAGTGACTGTAAGATGCTGAGTATGTGTAAAAATCTTTAGTGTCAACTAATGAGGAATCCGCACAATAATTGTGTCCCCCGTCACAATTGTCTCATCTGACACAATTGCCAGGAAAGTAGCTGCAGCGCCCTTTATGCAAACCAGGATCATGGCGGACACTGCATCTAGTGTAGCAAAGAATTATGCAATGGGCCGTTTTGCACCTGTGCTGCTACATGAGGACTGAAAGTGAACACCCTTTTCTTTCATGACAGAATAAATAACAATTCTCATAATTTGGCATTTCTTGAACAGATGCTCTGCACAAGCTGGGTTTGTGCTCCAGAAAGGCCTGCAATCATTCTTTGTCCCAAGGCACCTGGTCTCTCATATGACTGTGAGTCGGCCTCTGTAAAGCTTTTGGAATCAGGGAAAATAATAAAATCTACTGATGACATTAGCCAACGATCCCTACAAACCTTACTTCTCTCTGTTCATTTTCAGAATCGCAGGAATGCCTCCTTTGGACACCTTCCTAACTCCTTTCTCAATTTGGTGTCCCAAATAAATCACCTCTTCCTGACAATACTGTAATTTTACAGGAAACTCTTTATCTCTGTTTTCAGCTCGGTCATTTAACAGGGCAATTGTTTCAAGTTTACAGCCATGTTGTGTTTTAGCCACCACATCATCTATATACTGCAAAAGCACAGAGTCAAGGGGCAACAGTATACTTTACAGATCCTTCTCCAGGATTTGTCAGAACATTAAGGGGCTTTTAGTATAGCCCTGTGGGATCTTGCTCCAAACCAAAATTCTATTGTAGAATCTAAATTTGAAGCAATATTTACCATACTTGTGAAGAGGAACTGAGAAAAATGCTTGACACAACTCTGACCATAAGCCGCTAGGCGTTTGCAGCAGTCTAAAACAATATTACTGCAGTAGTACCATGAGACAACAAGGAATCAGTGTCATTAATGTTCCTCAGGTCCTGTACTAACCTTCACTTTCAGCTAGGCTTCTTTATTTCCATGATCGGTGAGTTACATGGTCTCCCTAACACTTCTTTTAGAATACCCTACTCAATCATTTTATCAGTAACTGGTGAAATCCCCCCTCATATATGCTTCACAGTAAGCATGTACTGAGGAATGCCTGGATAGACTTCATGCATTTTCACAGCAATCTGCCCTGGCTGTTCACTTTTGATCAACCCGGTTTATTTTCCTGAACCTTAACCACCTTGTTTTACAATAAGTCTTAAATCTGGAAGTAAGTTTTCCTCTATAAAAGTGTAACATTTTAACTCTTCACTTGTGTGATTTTATTTTAAAATCAGACTCTACTTCTTTTATCTGAATTGCAACACCGTCTAGTGTGCAGTAAATGGAACAGTTAAATTTGCATATCGAGTTTTTTTCTAACAATTTAACTCTATTTCTTTCACAGAATATATATTTGAGGTTATTCATTATGGAACACATTTTTTACTGGGTCTTTAGCTGAGAACTTAGTAGTTATTTGGTTTTTGAAATGCCTTTAACTTGGGCTTCTTTTCCTGAGAAGGGTAGGTTGGGAACGTCCAGCACCTACACCATGGAGTGGGTAGTACCTATATCTATCAAGAATGATACTGGATAGACATTCACTCGTCCTTCTACAAAAAGGCTATTCTGATCTATCTCTAGGACTGCAAAAATTAGGCAACCCTCCTTCCCTCTCAGACACGGTCATTGTGTCAATTCTATCCCATAGAAAATCCAAGTTTACTTGCAAACTGTGAAAAATCACCAAGAATCACAGAATGTTTTTGCTTAGATTTAAAACTCTGTTGAAAACCCTAAATTTTATTATGCATCGACTATTGCATAATTGAAGCTAGAGGCATAGTCCCATTGAAATATCTTGTATTCTGCATATCATTCCTTAGCAGGAATCACTAGCTTTTTCAAGCGCACAGCCACTATAATCTTAACCTAATTCACAAAACTAATTAAGTCACACAATACTATCTCAAAAGGAGACTTGAAACCAAAAACAAATACCTTTTGCACCCGTAAATGGGACAGAAAATCAAACTCACCATAGAAAAGGATCAAACTCACCACAAGACCTAAGTGCTTCCAGTCACATTAATATAGGTTCTCGACTAGTTGTAATCCAGCTTGGCTTCTATTTCCTTTGCACAAAGAAATAAACAACACTACCCTGATTAGAGACGGAAGACTTTAGCCATCTTGAAAATGCTCTGACTCATGGCATTGAGAGCCTGATTGCTGTGCGATGAACGGGAACTACTGATGAAGTGGTTAGGATTGGCCCCAGTAACTTTTACCCAGGTGGTTAGGGAGTGCACTAGAGTCACACCACACAGTAGTTGGTGCCAGGTATAAATGTGGCACCTCCAGGCATACACTTCAGAATACTTTCTGAACCTGTGGAAGATCACAGAGGACTGGGCCTGCTGTCTGTGACCTTAGAGGAGCGCTGAAGGGCACGACCTGCCACTTTTTGTACCTAGGACAAAGAAGTATACTCCGAAGTAAGTTAGCTGAACTCCTGTCGTGCTACAGGCAGACAAGCTACAAGAGGACTTTTCCTTGAAAAGCCCAGCTAACCAGTAGCAACTGAACCGTACTGGTGACCTCTGGAGTGAGTCCTGGCCCTTACGTACTACCCCAGGGTGCTAGGAGTTTTAGGCGTGACCTAGAGGAACTGCTCCAGAAACCCTAAAAAGATGGGTCTTAAAAGGAGAATTCACTTCTCCAGTTCCCCTTATTGGATTTTTGTCATTTTGTTTATTAAACTTTACTTTTTATTGCTTGACATTTTGACTGTATTACTGGTTTGATACCGCATAAATAATTTAAATATTGCCATAAGTGAAGCTGGTTTACTCTATGCCACAATTATCAGGGAGTTGAACTCTGGTTAATAAGGAGTGTTCATCGTGACAAGGGTTGTGATTATTCCTTGAAGTGGGCAGTCACCCACCCCAATTAATTTTCCAGTGTCTTACATGGAGGCCTTACAAAGAGGTTGCTTTAACCTATTATAAAAACAGATGACTATTCGCTGATAACATTTGTGCCTTCATTTGTTTTACTATACTATAAGGATTATATGTGTTTGGGTTGAAAGTTTTTTTTTTTTTGTTTTTTTTTTTTGGTCAAAGTTGTGTTTTATTAGGATTTCGTAAAACAAGGAACATTTTGAAACAGTACATTTTTATACTATGAAGCATCATTGTCATCCCCAAATTTCTGCTACTACATTCAGATACAGTATACATCAGCAGCTTCATCGGCGGATACAATTGCACAATTTGTGTTAACATCACACACACATATGGCCGTTAGTGTAAAACCAGCTTTAGTCCTAGCCTCCCTTATCCATGTGAACACGTACCTTCCACTCTGGGGGTCTCTGGTCCACACATTCACATTTTAACAAGGAAAAACAAAAGAAAAAGAGCAGAAATAATATGAAATACAGTCAGTATATAAACGTTTAACTTCAGAGTGGCCATCGAGAGAGATGTTGTGTGCTGGTCGGAGGTACCAGGGTGGGGAAGCCAACGGCGTACGTCAACAGTAAACATTTGCTCCTGATGGGTTGCGATTATCTGCATATATTAGAACTGAAATAGATGCGAGGTCCAGCTACATGGGTGACAAGTTGTCAGCGGCAGACCCACAGATAAGTTTGTTACCAAAGGGCCCCAAAGATATTTGACGTTTTTAAAGCCATCTCTAAAAATATCAGAAATGCGTTTTAAAGTCCATGCCCTCCATAAACATTCATGGCATTGAGTGAGCCCTGGAGCTTGTTGCTTCTTCCATGCTGTGGCTACTGCCATTTTGCCCCCTACCCCACCTCCCCCAACAGAGCCAGATAATTTTTTTGTCTTCTCTTGTTTGGTGCGCCAATGTTGTGTCTCATAGGCCCAGTAATGCAAAAGTGGGTGTGTCTGGGATTGGATATCCCAGCACCTCTTTAATCCGCGCTTGTATTTTGTCCCAGAATAGGATCAATATCGGACTTTCCCACCATATGTGGCAGAAGTCTCCAAAAAGGACACAACCTCTCCAACATAGATTTGTTGCCCGTGGGAATATTGCTTTAGTTTAGTGGGATATAAATACCACTCATACATTACTTTGTAGTAAGCTTTCCTCAAGGGGGTGGAGTGGTTGTATTTCCGTATCTCCTTCCATAATGTTTCCCATGTGCAATTGAGTATGGGTTCTTTGAATGTATTTTCCCAAAATGATATGTAGCGGGGTCATGGGGACACCGAAGACTGCATTACTAGGGCATAAAGATAGGATATGGCCCATTTGGACCCTCCATTCCTTTTGACAAATTGCTTAATGATTGTAAGTTCCCTAGTGGCTGCCTATGTTTCTTGGGTGTGTTGCCCTGTTTATGAGTTGAGGGTAGTGATAGTATTCTGTATCTGGTAACTGGAAGTCGTGTTTGCAGTTTTCAAAGGTTAAAATGTCCTAGTTATGGAAGAGGTCCCTCCATTGTTAGGCATCCCATTCCCTCCATGCATCAAATGGCCCTGGTGATGCTGCTGGTGGTAAGGCCTGATTGAAGTGAATGGGAGTATGTAGGGAGGGAAAAGTAGTCCACTTTGCTTTCCTGTTGATGCCATCCCATACTCGTAGTGATGGCCCGGTTGGCATGCTTAAATAAGCGTTGGGTGGTCTCTATTTTGGGCTTCCAGAGAACATCCCAGATGACCCTCTCCACAATAGCCCTATCCATATTTAGCCAGTGTTTGTCTGAGAATCTAATGACCATTCGGTTATCATCCGTAACTGGGCAGCTTGATAGCATAAGTGGAAATCTGGGAGCGCAAGGCCTCCTGCTGAAATGGGGAGTCTTGATAGTTTAAATGGTAGTCTTGCTCTACCCTTCTGCCACAGGAAGCTCGTGATCAATGAACAGAGAATCTGGAGTCCGTCTTTCACTAATGGGATCGGTAGTGCTTGAAAGAGGTAGAGGAGCCTAGGCAGGGCCATCATTTCAATGGCGCCAATCTTCCCCAGCCAATAAAGGTACATGGGTGTCCATCGTTTCAGCTCAGTCCTGAGCTGGTGTATGAGAGGCGGGTAATTGGCTTCATAGAGGGTGGCTGCTGAGGCAGTGAGTTTGATTACTAAGTATGTCATCTATTTTTTTTTTATTTTTTTTTTTTGGCCCACTGCAAAGAGAGTAGAGGCAATTGAATTGGACATGGCTGCGTCCGTGAGTGTTAAATTGAGGAGGAACAATTTGCTGAGGTTTATCTTAAAGCCCACAACCTCTTCAAAGTCTCTTAAGTTAGATAGGAGAGCCGGTAACAAGGAGGACAGAGAGGTTAGAGTCAAGAGAATGTCATCCGCGAATAGAGAAACTTTATGTTCGGTGGTCCTGAACATTATACTGCGTATTCTTGGGTTTTCTCTGAGCCTAACCGGCTGAGGGAAAATGGTACGGGAGATAAGGGGCACCCCTGCTTCGTCTCTCTACCCAGTAAGAATGGTCTAGAGTGGGTCCCATTACATGTGACTCTAGATTATGGAGCTGCATAGTTAGCTCTCACCATTGCAGTAAAAGGGTCGCAAAAGCCAAAGAGTTATAGGGTCATGAACATAAAGGCCCAATCCACCCTATCAAAGGCCTTTTCGGCGTCTAAACTAAGCACCTGATTACGACTTGGGCAGAGGGGATTACTCCATCACAAACGTGACGGATATCCTGTCTTCCTTATTGCAAGTTCAATAGGATATAATGGAACTTGTAATACGGCATGCAGAATATCCATCATGTTTGTGACAGAGTAATCCCCTCTGCCAAGGTCGTAAGTAGGGTCGCTGGAAGACGCTTTTTGGTGACAGTCTCTATGAGGTGAACAACCCGACAAAAGTTGTGTTTTTGATACCCTTTAATAAAGCCAGACTGGTCTGGGTGGACCAGATCTGGAATGAGATCATCTAGTTGTGTAGCAACATTTATGCATACAATTTGGCATCTATATTAAGCAGCATGATCGGCCTACATGAGCCACATTTTGTGTGTCTTTGCCCTGCTTTGGCAGGACTGTAATTATCGCTTCGCTCATGGTGTGAGTAACCGTCTCTGATTGGACTATGTAGTTAAATAATAGTGTTAAATAGGGGCCTAGTTTCACGCTGAATGATTTGTAAATCCATAAATCCGTTTATGAATTTTTTGGTTTTTATTGCTGCACGTACCTCCTCCTCTGTAATTGGTTCCCAGAGTATCAGTTTGCGTTTGCGTTACTTGGGGTAGATCAACCCCTTCCAAATACTCCTCCTGAGCCTGTTGCTCCCCTGCATCTGCCTGATAGAGGTTATTATAAAGGGATCTGAAGGCCTCAGCCTTTTCAGGATCCGAAGTCGCCAAGATCCCTGTTTCCCAATGAATCTCCCCAATGTATTCCTGTTCTCTTTTCTGTTTCAGTTGTCTGGCTAGATAGGGACCTACCTTATTGCTTTAATGATGTGTTACTGTGTAGACGTTGTAGTGTAAGTTCAGCCCTGTTACTTTTTATAGCGAGTAACTTCCTTCTCGGGCTGTTACTTTTTGTTGTGACGTCCAGGACAGGGCTGTTTTGTGTAATTGCTCTAAAATTTGGAGCTCTCATTCAAGAGCTTCTCTTTCCGTCGCTCTTTGCTTATTGTGAGCTGTATTTAAAGCATTACAGATACCCCTAATTGTAGCTTTAAATGCATCCCACATGTTGGACTGGGTGGTGTCTTAGGGGTTATTATTTTGGAAGAAACCTCTGATCTCCTTTCTTAATTACCCTGTGAGAATCGGTTCCTTATCGGGGAATTCAAAAGCACCAATGCTTCACTGGCGTAGTGTTGTGGGGCTGCATCCTAAGAACATCGAGACTGGTGCATGGTCAGAGAATGTTATGGGCAGGATCGAGGCATTCTGTAGTTCACTGCATACTTTTTGACCTATAAAGGTGTATTCCAATCTAGAGTAAGTGCAATGTATATGAGAAAAGAAAGTATAATCTTTTGTGTCTAAATGCATTTTTCTCCATGCGTCTATAAGGCCCATCTCTTGAAATGCCTGTTTAAGGGATTTAGGAAAACTCCCCACACTAGTACTGTGGGGATGGGTACTGTCTACCTGGGAGTGCCATGTTAGATTGAAATCCCACATCACCACTGTATCCCCCTCAGCAACTACCCCCCCCAATAGTAAATATTGTTTGGTGAAATTACACTTGTTTAGTATTGAGGGCATAGATGGATGCAAACGTGCACCTCCTGCCCTGTAGTTCTACCTTAACTATTACAATTCTACCTGCTTTATCCGTTTGATATCCCTCCGGTCTAAAACGCATTGAAGAGTGAAACATCAGTGCTACTCCATTATGTTTAGAGGAGGTAGAGGCTTTATATATCAGGGGTTAGTTTTTATGTCTCAGCCTGTGTTCCTCGTCCCTTTTGAGGAGGGTCTCCTGTAGTACCACAATGTTGTGGTGGTTATCTGAGAGGTATTTCCATAGTTTAATTCTCTTAACATGATAGTTCAGCCCTTTAACATTCTAAGTAAGTGTTGTGACTACCATGGTAAATGAGGAGTTCTCACCACTAGAAAGTAGTTCATAAATCGTCTGCTCCCCACCTCCCCTTCCCGTCCCCCGTGTTTCATCCATGCATCAGTCAGTTCTATCCTTCCTGCGTCCCGCCACCATTCCTCCAGCACCTGCAGTGCTCTTGTAGCCACTCCCTGAACATTAAAACAAACAACAAGTCTATTACCTTATCCACTGCAAGGTCCCATTTAAAGTTAATTTAGAGTTAATACTGAATAATATCATTAATCATTGCAGGCGATTTCGTCTATCACCGCTATTACTTCTACCTAGAAGCATAAGTCCACTAGTGTGGCATAGGCGAGCTAGAGGAGGGGGAATATGAGTATATACTGTGTGGACTATGCACCCGTTTAAGTGTGTAAAATGCTAAGTGATGTCTCTGCTCACTCTGGCTGGAAAGCCTCGGAAGCCTCCCCCCGAGCAAGAGTGACTCGCGAAGCCAAAGACCCTCTTTTGAAGTTCTTTTTCCGAGTCATTCCATGTGATCTACTTCATTTCTTTTGTTGTTGGGTTCGGCGTTGCTGTCACCATTGTAGCCCCAGTGTAGGGCCCGAGTTCTGCCCGGTTGAGGCAGTGCCCAGCTCCTCCACCTCCAAGCTCCGGGGCACCGGGATTCCCTACATAGTCATAGCCTCAGTTATCTCGGTGACATGGTGTGGCTTGTGTATGAAGATCAAAAGCCAATTCAGAGGGTTATGTTCATAGGTACCTGATCTGCTCCGTTCTCAGTTTTTCCTTTACTGGGCAGAACTGTTTGCGTTTGAGGAGCATTGCTGTTGCTACATCCTAAAACGGATAACAAGACGCTCCCTGGAATGTCACCGTGTTCAGTTTACGTGTCGCCACCAAGATGGCTTACTCTAGATTGAAGAATTCATTTGACTAGTACGTCTCTGGGACACCTTCCCTCCTCGGCCCACTGTGGCTCAACTCAATGGACCCTGTCGGTTTTTACTTTGGTACCGCCCAGTATTTCAGAGAATAGGCCCATTACAAAAGCTTCTAAGTCGGGTACCTCTGCTCCCTTCTCTACATTTCTAATCTGGATGTTATCTCTATCAGACCTATCTTCCAAATCTTCACACTTTTGCATAGACTTTCGTAGTTGTTGATGAAAGGGGGTATTTTTGAAATTGTCGGCCTCTCCGCTGGTCCCAATCTGAGGTTTTATTTTTGAGGTCAAGAGTGCGAGTAACCACAGAAACAATATCCTGCTGTAGTGTAGTGAGTTTGTCCGTAATATTGGATCCTAGATTTTTCAATGAGGAAGACCGTTCTGCCCTAAGCTTCTCACGTAGCTCTTTCTAAAGTCCTTCAGGGATGTTAGGAGATCATCTTTTAGTGAGGGACATTTGATCTGTAGAGGTGGGAGGTACCGCTAGGTCTTGGGCGTCAGTCGAGGTAAAATAGTTGGAGACCCTTTTCGATTGCTGTTTTTTGGAAGGCATATATCCTGCCAGAGCAAGCAGTGGGGGTGGTCAGAAGCCAGCTGGGGCACAGAGGCCCGCTGCACGATCACCCGACGCTTAGTTCAGTGAATGTAGTGAGGGAAGTATTTCGCTGGTCGAAGTGTCTTAATATTGGGGGGGTTGATGACGAAATGGTAAGGACAAGACTAAACTGCAGTCAGGAAGCCAATTTTGCAAAAAGATTATTGGGAACTGAGGAAGATTTAAAAAATAGTGGATATGATGTGGGGATCCTTAAAAAGGGTAAAACAAGAGTTAGAAAATTAGATAGCAAATTTACTTTGAGAGAAAATTGTGAACAAAAGAATAAAAAGATGAATAAGTAAGAAGTACATTTTATTACCAAATATAATACATATAGTAGTCAAATTTTCAAGTGTTAAGAAAGAATTGACACATTCTGGACTTTGACACGCTTCCGGAGGGAATTGTGCCAAAAAAGCCTAGCGTGGTTTATCACAAAAGCAACACATTTAGAAACATGCTAAGTCACAGCTATGTTAAAAGCAATTGTAATAATAAATCAGCTGTGGGCATATTTTTGCCGGATAAACCTAAAGGTTTTTTTTATTTGTGGAGATTGTTCTGAATGCCAAATAGGAGTCAATAAAATCAAAACGTTTAGATATAATAATACTCCAATTGAATATACAATTGAATGTTTTATTAATTGTAATTCCACTTATGTGGTGTACGTGCTAGGATGCTCATGTGGTAAAATCTATGTAGGTAGCAGTATCCGGAGTTCGAAGATGAGGATAAAAAAGCATATTAGGGCAATAAAAATGTGCGGTGAAACATATATATCCGGTGGCAGCTCAGATACATTTAGTTCATCCGGCCAATACCCAAATGTGATTCCATGGCTTAGAACATGTGATACAGAATGAAAGAAGAAGAAATAGAGAGCTTCTGCTCAGACAAGCGGAAGCAAGATGGATATGTAGCTTAAGGACAGTATATGAGGGTTTAAATATCAACAGCAAATTCCATCATTTTTTTAGGAGTTTGAAATGGCAGATTTTGGCTGTATGGATAATGGATGTGTAAATTCCTGAATTGTAATGTGGAATTCATTGTCCTTTTTATTAATTTATTTTACGTAATGTGAGATCCCAACTGACACACATAGATAAAGAGCAGAAGATTACAATATCGATCAATTGGGAATTTGTAAAGCGCACTACTCACCCGTGAGGGTCTCCAGGTACGGAGAAGCGGAGAGGGTGGGGGGGGGGGGGGGGAGTTATGCTACTGCTCGAACAGCCAGGTCTTGCGAAGTTTCCTGAAGGTAACGAGGCCTTTGGTCTGGCGCAGGTGGGTGGGAAGAGTGTTCCACATTTTGGCGGCGAGGTGCAATGATGATCTACCACCGGTTGTAGTTCTGCAGACATGTGGGATGGTTTTGAGGTCGGCGGAGCGGAGATGCTGGGTCGGGGTGTAGCAGGAGTCGTCTGTTGAGGTATTTTGGTCCGGTGTTGTGCAGTGTCTTGTGAGCGTGGGTGAGGAGTTTGAAGGTGATTCTCTTGTTGACTGGGAGCCAGTGCAGGTTTTTCAGGTGGTCTGTGATGTGGCAGTGACAGGGGATGTCCAGGATGAGGCGTGCAGAGGCATTCTGGATGAGTTGCAGCCTCTTCTGGAGTTTGGCCGTGGATCCTGCATATAGGGCATTGCTGTAGTCCAGCTTGCTGCTTACAAGGGCTTGGGTGACTGTTCTTCTGGTTTCGGCGGGTATCCATTTGTAGATCTTTCAGAGCATGCGGAGTGTGTTGAAGCAGAAGGAGGAGATGGCATTGACTTGCTGGGTCATGGATAGAGAGGGGTCCAAGATGAATCCTAGGTTGCGTGCGTGGTCGGTGGGAGTAGGAGTGGTTCAGAGAGTGGCAGGCCACCAGGAGTCATCCCATTCGGAGGCGATGGAGATGAAGATTAGGACTTTCGTTTTGTCGGAATTGAGTTTGAGGCAGCTGCTCTTCATCCATTTGGCGATGGACTTCATTCCTTCGTGGGGGTAGGTCTTGGCGGAGTCCTTGGTGAGGGAGAGGATCAGCTGGGTGTTGTCGGCATATGAGATGATGTTGAGGGTTGGGATCGGGCGATGTTAGCGATCGGGGCCATGTAGACGTTGAGGGTCGGCTGAGGGACGAACCTTGGGGTACGCCATAGATGATTTTGGTGGCCTCCGAGCAGAATGGGGGGAGGTGGACTCTGGGTTCTGCCAGTGAGAAAGGAGGTGACCCAGTCCAGGGCTCTGTCGCAGTTTCCAGCATTCCTGAGGCATGAGTGTAGGGTGTGGTGCCAGACGGTGTTGAACACTGCCAAGAGGTACAGGAGGGTGGGGTCCGCGTTTTCACCGCTGTCCAATTTGGTTATGATGTCGGTGGCAGCAATGAGGGCGGTTTCGGTGCTGTGGTTGCTGCGGAGTCCGGATTGGGAAGGGTCCAGGGTGCAGTTCTCATTGAGGAAGCGGGTTAGTTGTCTGACCGCCTTCTCGATGACTTTTGCCGGGAAGGGAAGCAGGGAGCATGGAGATAGGCCGGAGGTTCTTGAGATCTCTTGGGTTTTTTGAGGAGGGCGTTTATCTCTGCGTGTTTCCAGCTCTCCGGGAAGGTGGCGGACTTGAAGGACCTGTTGATGATCTTCCATAGTTTGGGTGCAATGACGGAGCTTGCTTTGTTGAGGATGTGGTGAGGGCAGGGGTCAGATGGAGAGCCGCAGTGGATAGTGTTCATGATTTCGATGGTGGTGTTGTCGTTGACGGGGGTCCATGAGAGCAGGTGGTTGGTCGGAGGTGAATCAGTGGTGGTGGTGGTTGCCAGGGGAGGGGAGGTCTGGGTGATTAAGGTGTTGTGGATGTCTGCAATCTTGTGGTGTAAGTAGGAGGCTAGGGAGTTGCCCAGGTCCTGGGATTGGCGGGATGTCGTTGACGTTGGAGCTGGGGTTGGAAACGACATTGAAGAGCTCCTTGTGGCTGTGTGCGTTGTTGATTCCGTCTTTGAAGGCGGTTCTCTTGGCGGCTTGGATGAGTTGGTGGTGTCTGCGGATGGCGTTTTTGGCGGCTGTGAGGTTGTCCAGAGTCTGATCTCTGCGCCACTTTCTTTCGAGTCTTCAGCAGCTTTGCTTAGATTCGGCGGTAAACAAGAAGGCCTTTCTGTTGGAGGGATTCTTGATTGGGGCGAGAGTATTGGCGCAGGTGTTGACCCATTGCCTGAAGTTGTGGGCAGCTGCATCAGTGTCCGTGGTGTCGATGGGTGGGTTCTGGGAGAGGGTCGCGATAAGTTTATCTAGAGTGGCCTTGTTCCAGCTGCAGTGGGGGATCCGTTGTGGGTGGTGGTGTGTTGTGGGTTTCTTGAAGAAGTGGTTGCAGCTGTGGTCTGTCCAGTGGAGTTCGGTGGTGTGGCTGAAAAAGACGTGATTGCTGGCGGAGAAAATAGGGTCGAGTGTGTGTCCTGCGGAGTGGGTTGGTGTCGTGACAAGCTGTTTGAGGCCGAGGTTGTCAAGCAGGGTGGCGGTGTTGTTGTCATTGGTGTTCTCGGGGTGGAATTTTAAGTCTCCGAGGAGTATGTAGTCAGTGGATGCGAGAGCATGCATGCTGATGATGTCGGTAATAGAGTTGCTGTCGTGGGCCGGGGGGCCTGTAGACTAGGGACCCTCGGAGGGTGGTGTTTGTGTCAGTGTGGATTTGGAAGTGCAGGTGTTCGGCGGTGATGAGGGTGTCTTTGGTGTTAGTCGTGATCCTGAGGGTGTTCTTGTGGATGATGGCGATGCCTCCTCCTGGTTTGTTGGAGCGGTCCCTGCGGGTGATCTTGTAGCCGTCCGGGATGGCTATGGCGATGTCAAGCGCTGAGGAGGGGTTCATCCAGGTCTCCATCAGGAAGGTGACGTCTGAGGAGGCTGAGTTGCGTAGATTCCATAGCTGTACTGCATGCTTGTGGACGGAGCGGGTGTTGAGGAGGATACATCTGAGATTGTTGCTTCCTGCCTTGGTGGGTCGTTGGCATGGAGGCTGGTGAAGGTGCAGTTCTGGCAGGAGAAGGTTCTGCAGGTGGTCTGCTGGGAGGCTTGAAGGCAGACGAGAGAGCGGCCGGTGTTGAGGGCACGGAGGGTGGCAGTGTCGTGGTGAAGACGTGCGTGGCGGCGGTGGGGGGGGGCGGGAGCCAGGGGTTCTGGTGCTTGGCGCTGACCAAGCACAGACGGGCTTGCCTCTGGTGCGCCTTTGGCATGCCAGCGTCGCGGCCACACAGCAGTTACCATTAAGTAGGGAGGTGGGGGGGGAGGATAGCTGGGAGGCGGGAGGGGGACGAAAAACAGCGTAACAAAGGAGGCGGAGCCCAAAAAAGAGGGGGGGGTAGCAGCGGCAGGGTAGATAGGGAGAGCGAAAGTGAGAGAGAGCAGAGAGAGAGAAACAAGGAAAAGGAGCACTAAGGGACAGTAGTGAAGCAGAGAGCAAAGCAAAGCAAAAGGAGAAAAGAGGCATAAGGTAGCCTAGTAGGAAAGCAGAGATCTCCCACTAGACACCAGGGATGAGGCGCAGGCAGAAGCCTGTGGGTGGAGGAGGGCCTCAAACTCCTGACAGTAGTTCAGAGGAGCCAGGGAAAGTGCTCTGCTTACAGGGTGGAGCCACGGGAGGCAGAGCAACGCACTGACCAGGTGCATATAAGATTCCTACCTGTGAGAATGTACATATAAATTGAGAAGAATATAGTATCTCTTAAAAATAGCTGTTTGAGCTTCGTACGAATAACCTACTTTTTAAAGGTCACCAATGTTGTTATAATTTAATTCTGATGATTATATTATTTAAAGATTGCTGCCGTGTTTTTTCAATAACCATTTTGTCCCAGTATTTATAATACAAACCAGAAAGAGTATGTGATAATATTTACTGTTTTTAGACATTACTATTCATGAACATGATTGTTGGTCATAATTTAAGATAGTTATATGAGCAAGCTTTTGATATATGAGAAACAGGTTGGAGAATTACACCTTTTAAAGATGGCCGCCTTGTTTTGGCTGGCATTACATGTATATACATTCTCGCCTAATCTCTTGTGATACAAACTTAGTATAAAATCAACACGGACTCAATATAAAGTTTGTGTGGATATCTTAGAAGCATCAAATTTAACATATATCAAAGCATTCGTCCAAATATGTACAGGACTGCCAATGGGATATATAAGCAGGTGAAATCTAGATAATCGTAGACATCTCAATATGGCCTCCATAAATATTGGAACCTTTAGTGGTTTTTGGCTTCTGAATACGGCTGCCATATTTTGAACGGGTTTAATTTTCTAAATGTATTTGTTTGTTTTTATACTACAACTTTTTGTTTTTTTCATTAGAGTTTTACTGGAATATATACAGTATATTTGAACAACTTTGTAGTATTCCCTTACAACATATATTTAGGAAGCATCAGATTAAAAACTGATACAATTGTTGATGGAGATGCAAGCAAAAACTGAGATGTTCTTGGCCAGTTCAATATGGCTGCCATAAATGCTCGAGTCTGTAAAGGCTGTGGTTCAATTCACAGGTGAAAGAAATTACTCCCAGGGCATAAAATGCAGGCGTGAATGTAGGAATATTTTCTTTGATCCTTCAGTAATGGGATGCCGCAGCAGAAAACACTGGAGAAACAATCCATGAGGCAGGGGTTGTTTCAGTTTAAATTAGGATGTGATTGTGTTTTTTTTTTTTTTGTTTGTTTTTTTTACTTTTCCCCTTTCTTCTCTCGCATCCAAACATAGGAGTTATGGGGCTTTTTTAATACTGAGCAGTTACTGAGTAATTTATGACACTTGAAATAATGGTTTGTTTTCTTCACATACATTTTTAAAGCTTATGTTGTTTGATGCTTTACAGGGATGCTTAAAGATGGTGTAGTATCACTTGTCTTTGTGATTCGTCTCACCTTATTTGATCTTTTCTGCTTTAGCATCTGCATGTTGATTAATGAGATTAGGAATTGCTGTGCATGTAATTATATATGTAGAATAGACATATAGAAAGATACAAATGAAATGTAAAGTTTGCCTCTCGAATAGACATGCTATAATTTATAACTTTAAACTGGTTTGGCACAGTGAAAATGGTTTGGCACAGTGAATAAGTCACATAAACATATGAGACTCTGAGGTCAATAACAAGTAGACCATTTGTGAATATTTTGTCTATAACAAACACTGATGTAAGTGTAATTTTTTTTTGTTATAAGGTGGTATTTTGTGTAAATATATGAATAATGTATGTCTTTTGTAGATAGAATGTAAAGTCTTATATTTTTAACAACGTTTTTGTATACATATTTGTGTATGTATGTGTATTTATAGCTGTATTTGCATGTTTGTAGCCCTGAAGAAGTCCGTGTGGACAAAACGTGTTGTCTACCATGGTTACTATGAATTGCGGATACAGAGATAGATGGTTTTATGAACACTAATGAATAAAAATAATTGTTTCACCTAAGACGAAAGCTTTGAGAAATCTCTACCATCCAGAAGTTTGGAATCAGACTCTGTTGAACTCCTTATCCTGTTATAGAACTTATGAGTGCTGAGTCCTATGTGGATATTAAACTTTTTTTTTTTTTTAAGATCTCTTTTATTGCTTTATAATTGCATGAAAACGCATACAGAACAAAATAACTTCCCATCTTTTTGTGACCCCCTCCCCTTCCCTTTTGCACATTCCATCAATTATATAAAGGTGTTTGTTCAGTTCACAAATGAATTACATATTTGGTCTCTTGTACAATCTTCAACAGGAATATCTTAGTCAGCTATACATGGTCTGGTTCTGATATATTAGCCTCTGCATCAGAGATAGAAGTGTCGGGTGTTCTAAAATTGTCAAGTATCGTGTTCCAATGCTGATCATTGTCTCTAGTTCCTAGGCCCCTGAGTGCCTCTCTTAGTACTACTGTCCCTTCAATTTACGCCCACTTAATTAATGCATTTCTCCAACGATTTATCTGTGGGCCCTTCGGGTCTTTCCATTGTGAGGTTATTTCTCTCCTTGCTAGTATCAGGGCCAGGTCTATGAATCGGTTTGTAATTTTATGCTTGCTGGGGCGAGGGAAATCTCCCAAAACCGCCACCATGGCTGATCGGGGTAATGTTCTGCCCGTGCAGGTGGAGAGTGCCTCAAATATCCCCGTCCAGTATTCCCCGATTAGTGGGCAACTCCAGAGCATGTGCAACAACTCTGCTGCTAGTTCTGCACATCGAGGGCAACTGGCATTTTCTACACCATAAATCTTTGATATCATATAGGGGGTTAGTTAGGCCCTATGAAAGACATATAAGTTTATTAATTTAAACCTGGCATTTCTGGAAACTGTATATATGTGTGAGGTTATTCTGGTCCACTGTGAGTCGTCTATTGTAACATCCAGCTCCCCCTGCCATTTGGCCCTAAGTTTATTTAAGGGAAGACATGTGCTGGTTAGTAGAGATGTATATATCCCTGATATCAACCTCCCTTGGTCTCCTATAGTGCATATTTGGTCACAGGTAGTATGTCTGGGGGGTTCTTCCAGCCCTGTGCCCCATTGTCTACGAAGAGTTCTGGCAATTGCGTTAAAGGTTAGGAACAGCCCTGGCAGTAGCTGGAACCTTTCCTGCAGTTCCGCATAGGAGCACAGTTTCCCATTATTATATAGAGCCCCTATGGTGTCGATCTGAAATGCCATGAATCAGATGATACCCCCTATCACATGATTTCCTGCAACAGCTCCCACACAGATCAGGGGGGCCTCTGGTGAGTACGGTGTTCTGGCGTGTGTTCGTTTTAGGTATTGTTCCCAGCAGTGACGCGATGCCTCCCATTTTACCGGAAGCGGTTTATTCTGTTTCTTGGGGTTTAGTAGAATGCCCAGAATTCTGTCTCTGGAGCAGTGGAGAGGGGCTCTCAGTGCTTCCCCCACTGGGGGTGCTCTGATGAATCGCGCCAGCCATTGGAGTTGGCTCGCCCAATAGTATAGTTCAAAGTCAGGAACAGCCAAACCACCCTCTGCTGTTGTTCTCTGGAGGGAGCGCAATGCTATCCTTTGTCTGTTGGTTCCCCATATAAATCCCGTAATCAAGGACGAGATTGTTTTAAATACCACCTTCGGTATTATGAGTGGGATGGTTGCGAAGTAATATAACACTCTAGGTAATACTATCATCTTAATCAGTGCAACTCTCCCAGTGACCGCTAGTGGAAGTGTCTGCCAGAATATCATGCTGTTTTTGATACTCCTAATTGTGCTCTGTATGTTCCCTTCTAGTAGATCCTCAGCGGAGTGATCGATATTAACCCGTAGGTATTTGAATGTGGACGGGGACCACGGGAGGCCCCGATTGTCCATTGGTTCTTCGATACCCCTAGTAGCTGGAAAAATAGACGACTTCCCCCAGTTTATCCGGAGCCCAGATGCAGCCCCAAAGTTGTCTAACATTGTCATTGCTCCTGGTAGGTCGGCCTCTACGTTCCGTAGAAAGAGTAAGATGTCATCCGCATATAGAGCAATATGATGTGTCCAGGCATTGATTGTGATGCCTTCATAGAACCTCTGGGACCTAGCTGACTGGGCGAGAGGCTCAACTGCCAACGCAAAAAGCAAAGGTGATAGCGGGCAGCCCTGTCTTGTGCCCCTACCTATGGCAAAGGAAGAGGATATTGTACGGCCAGTGCGCAATCTCGCTGTGGGGTTTGTATAGAGAAGCCTCGTCCATTTGACAAACCCTTCCCCTAGTCCTAGCTGCAGCATGACTCGTTCTAGGTAGTCCCATCGTAGGCTATCAAGAGCCTTCTCGACATCTATCGAGATGATTACTGCTCTAGTTGCATCAGAGGGCAGGGCATGAAGGAGTGAAATCAATCGACGGATATTTTGGGCAGTGCTTCGCTGTGGGATGAATCCCGATTGGTCCTGATGGATTAAGGAGGACATGTACGGTAAAAATCTGTTAGCTAGCACCCTGCTTAGTATTTTATAATCTAAGTTCAACATTGATAGTGGGCGGTATGATCGAACTTCTGTGGGGGATTTGGTGAGTTTCAGAAGAGGAATCATTATGGCTTCTGTAGTGGAGGGAGGCAAGCTGTTGTTATTCCATGCCTCTGCATATAGTATGATGAGCTGGGGGGCTAATGAATCCTGATACGTAAGGTAGAACTCCAAGGGGAGACCATCTGCTCCTGGTACCTTGCCCCTTGCCATACTCTGGATTGCAGTCTTTATTTCTGTAAGCGATATGGGAGTCGCCAGGGCTATTCTATCTTCCCCACTCAGTGCCGGGAGGTTGAGGCTTCCCAGATCTTGTAATTGAGCATCGCTGAGTACTTCGGTGGGAGGGGCATATAGCTCTGAGTAATATTTAAGAAAGGTGGCATTGATCTCCTTCTGCCCATATACTTTAATACCCGGGGTGGTCTCCAATTCCACCATTATGGTTTGATGTTGGAGTGGTTTGGCCAACCAGGCCAGTAGGGCACCTGCTCTGTCACCCTCTGCATGTTGCTTCTGCAAGAATTGCTTGTAATCGAAACAAGACAATCTAGTGTTAGTTTCTGTTATTCTAGCCCTTGTCTCTTCTAGTTGTGTTGAAAGGTCGGGTTGTGTTGGGTGCTTACGTTCGAGATCCCTAAGGGAGTTCTCGAGATCGCCTAGTTCTGTCTCTAACACCTTCCGTACTCCCACAGTTGTGCTAATACAATATCCCCTGATCACTGTTTTAAAGGATTCCCATTCGATAGATCTGGACGAAGCAGTTCCAGCATTGTTCCCAAAGAAGTCCGTGATCTGCGTACTCAGTTGAGCCCTAAAAGCCTCGTCTTCAAGTGACTCTGCTCTCAGACGCCAAGTGGGAATCAAAGGTCGCTCGCCGCACCAGGCCAAAGAAATCAATAAGGGATTATGATCTGAGATGGTGTGGCCAAGATACTCGGCCTTCGCCACTACAGATTGCACCTCCGGAGACGCCAGAAAGGTGTCAAGTTGTACATGCAGGTCGTGAACTGCTGAATAGAAAGAGTATTCTCTATTGGGGGGATTAAGTTTGCACCAACAATCCGTTAGTTGCCAGTGTTTTTGCCACTGCTGGAAGTGCAGTGCTGTTTTATGGGTTGCGGATTGTGACAATGGTGGGTGCGATCTATCCATTGCGGTATCCATTACACAATTAAAGTCTCCTCCTATTAATGTGGTGCTGGTGAGAAGTGTGCTCATGAGCAGTGATAGTCTGTCTAGGAATCTTCCCTGTTCGTGATTTGGGGCGTATAGTCCCGCAAGAGTTACCTCTCTCCCGTCCAATCTACCAGAAATCACTACATATCTCCCCTCAGTGTCAATCAAGGTATGGAGAACCTGTAATGGAACGCCTGGTCTGATCCATATCAACACTCCCCTCGCAAACGCTGAGTGGGTAGTGGTGAATATTTGTTCCAACAAGTGAGTTTCTTGTCAGATAGCTATGTGCACTCCCCTTCGTTTAAGAAAACTGTGAACCTTGTACCTCTTGGACATGTTATTTAGGCCCCTGACATTCTATGTGATTATCTTGTATTCTGTGGTCATAATTTAAGGAGCGATGTAGAGGCGGCCTACTGACGCCGCTCTATTACTACCACTGGACAAACCTATTGAGTTTCGTAATCTAAGGTGTGAACCGTTTGGGCTGCAAGATAGATGGTCCTGATATACCCTGAAAACAACACAAACAAGATCAAACCCCCTTTGTAACTCCCTCTCCCCAGGACCGGTACCTACAACTCTCCCCGTCCAAACCATTACAACTAGTGTAATCTTAATTATCAACCTATTGGAAGGAGGCGTGCCAGAGACCAAGAGGCAGCGCTCCTGACCTTTCCCCAGGCCCGATCATGTGTAATGTGCCGGTTAAGAAATGACATCCAGGGTCATATCGCTCTATATTCACGGTTGGGACCCAGCAATGTCCCCAAACAGAGTGAGGTTCCCCCGCAATCGTCTGCTCACTTGCCAACTTGTTCTTTCAACGAGGTCAAATAATCTCGTCCGCCGTTCTTGGGGTGATCAATGGCAAACAGACGAGAGTGTCCTGGGAGGATATTGAGGAGTGTTCGCAGTTTGAATCAACATCGATGTAGCATCCGGGGTCCAGCATGTATGGAAGTCTCCCCGCTCAACGCTGCTCCTGTTGTGACTGACGTTTCGATGGAGCCGCTTCTGTAGTCTTCTTCCGGGATCTACTACGTTTCTTCCCGGGGTTTCGAAATGTTCGGTCGCGGGTAGATCTGCAGTGGATGTTCAGCGATTCGAGCCATTCCATTGCCAGCTGAGGTGTGAGGAAAAAAATGGGTCCTGTTATCGTATTCCACTCGGAGTTTTGCCGGAAAGAGCATGGCATATTTTATACCATGCTCACGCATGGTACGTTTTACTGCGATGTAGGATGCCCTTTGTGCCTGTGTCTCTCTCGTAAAGTCTGGGAATATCATGACCTTTTGGCCATCCAATTGGATCTCTCCTTGCTGGCGGGATTGTGACAGTACGTAGTCTCTATCTTTGTGGTGGAGTAACCTAGCGATTATTGGCCGTGGCCTGACTCCCGGTGGAGGCGGCCTGCCGGGGATCCTGTGGGCTCGTTCCACTGCAAAAAATGGTGAAAAGCCCTCTGATGCCATCGTGTCTCTAAGCCACTGTTCCAGGAATGTTTCTGTATTAGCTGCGGTGGTCTCCGCCCCCTCCGGAACCCCCACCAGTCTAATGTTGTTCCGTCGGGCTCAGTTTTCAGCATCTTCCGCCCTTGCTTCCAATGTTTTCAGCTGGGTGGCCAGGTCTTTAATTTCTGAGGATGAGTCTTTGTGTGCCCCTAATACCCCTGTCAGCGTAGTCTCGTGCAAACCCACCGTTTCCTTTCATTTACGGTGGTCGTCTCATAAAAGGGAAAGGTCTGCGGTGAGGTTATCGATTTTACGCTCAAGCGCTTCGCGGGAATCTTTAATGGCCAGCAGCACAGTGTCCAGAGTAGTTTCTTGTTGTTCGTGCCCCACTTGTGATTCTCTGGCGGGTGTTGGGAGTGGATTCTCAGTGGGCGAGGAGTCCCCCGCTGGTGATTTGTCGTGTTTTTTGGGTTTTACCATTGTAATAGGTCTCAGGTTGGCGAAGGCCGTTCGTATTAGTGGAAGGTGGTATCGTTCGTCAGCATCGTCCAGCCTGTATGTCGCCTGTCTCAGTCCCGGTGCTCTCACATGAAGAGTACTGTTAGAAGTTCACCGTTTTGAGCTGTTTGACCATGAGGGAGTTCTCTCATAATTATGCACGTGTTGGTCGTCGGCAAGGGCAGCTTGTGAATGTCGAAAGACAATGTTACAATCTCACCTCTGGCCGGGCTTCGGATGTCGGCATTTGCGTACTGTTCTGATAACAGGGGGAAGTTCTGTGCCGGTGTTCCCGAACTCCTCTTCCAGCACGAGACCGCGGTGTTCGATTCCTCTTAATGTGCCAGTATTAGTTCCCGTCTCGGGAGGCGGCCTCCGCGTTCTCCCTGGCCTTGCGGCAGCTGGTAATCCAACTCATCGGAGCCGTCTCTCTCTCATTCGAAGTTCCCGGGACTTCGCTCCTCATCCGCTCCTCTCCACTCCCTCCGAATTCGCTGATGTTCCGCTTCGTATTGTTGCTCTCACCGTTGGTGGCGAAGGTGTCTGAGCCCCTTGCGCCCCTCAATTGATGGAGTGGGGGTCCTCACCTCCACGGGACCTTCGTATCCTCTCAGCCGTGGGCCGCGGTTGCAACGGGTTCACTGCTCTGTCGCGGCCGCCATTTTGGATCGCGGCAGCCACGAACTTGTCGGGCGTTTTCCGGGTAAACTCTGCCCCAAAGTGGGTCGCCGCGGTCTCTACTCGTGCTGTATATTCTCCGATCACTTCTCTTCAATTTTTAAGACCTCCGTTCGTTATTATGGCAGGATTTAGGCTTCGGGCCTGGATTGCGGTCCGAGAGCGCCGCACTACGCGTGCAGCTCCATCGGTCCCAGGCCACGCCCCCATGTGGATATTAAACTTCATCTTTCTAGGACATCAAAGGGCAGCAAGCACACATAGTCCCCCAACTATTTTCAAACACTTCCCCCTAACAAAAGGTCTGACATCCTGACCTGACCGATATTTGTTGACACTTTTTAATAATATTGATGATTGGTTCAAAAATAGAGTGGCTGATGCTGCTTAGATGGCAATTACATTGCTGCAGTAGGTGTGGGATTCCATTCTCCTACCCAGAAGGCAGGATAGCCTTGTTAAACAGTTTCCTGCATTTCAATGGTTTTAGCAGTGATGTTTCATATTTATGGACCAGTTTGTGATATGGTACGTTTTCTGTAGTGGACTTGTTTGTAAAGCCAGCAACCATAGACTAATATTTCTTTGTTTATATAGATACAACAATCCTAATTTGATCCGCTTACTTGCAGGCAGTGAGCAACGTGTTTTGCGTTAAATTAGATCTGCAACTGTATCTTGTTTTCACTAACGTTTAGATCCATTCCTTCCCTTACGGGAGTGTGTTTGGCTGTATTTCGACGTGGCACCCATCGATTTCTCAGAGCTGGAATAATTTCCTTATGAACACAATAGTCGAGGACAATTTTCTGGACACTTTATTCAAATTTTCTTTTACAACAAATTTTCTTTTACAACATATGTAAAGTAACGCTGGACGTTTAGGAACTGCGCAGGTAGTTCTGCCAGATATTGCGTTTAACTGTTCATTGAAACCCTTAAGCGAAATTGTTGCAAGTAAATGCCTGAGGCAGGAACTTTCACTTGTAGTCCTAACACATTCAGCATTGGCTAGGAATATTGAAACTAGCATTTCATCATCCTCTGCAACATTTGGTTATTGCGCTTCTTTGACTGGGCCATTAGGCACTAACGCAGTTAATCCAAGGTTAAAATGCAATTTGTACCGAAACCAATGTGTTGGTAAGTAATGTGTGTTGGTGCGTTAATATGTCAAACAGTAGCGCCCTGAAGTCATAGTGAACATACACATGAACTATTCAATGCTACATTTCATTACTTTTTACATTGTATCTAACCACTTCTCATCCCAACTTATCTTTCTATCGCAGTTATCCACAAGAAAAGAGACCTGCCCATGTGGATAAGGCTAGAATATTCAGGTATGTAACATTTCGCTTTCACTTTCAGTTCACCCGCAGCACCTCATCTTTCAGCCACCGCACCTTCTATGCTACTTGTTTACCAATCTGGTGGTTAGGATTACTATACCTCTTTATTCATCTGTCTCTTATTGCTGTTCCTGCAGTGAGTTCGTACAAGTTTTTTTTCATAAATAAGGACCTCATTCCTAGCCCCTCAGCACTGGCCAAAGTGGAGGTCCCGAAAGCTTGCCTTGCAGTCCTAGGAGATCCAATCCCAACAGGATGCATTGACAAGCACAAATAAGTGAAAGCTCCTGTTAAAATAGGCTCCAGTAGAGCACAAGTAAAAGCCATCTCTCCAAGACCCACTTTACATCTGAGGTCACATTCCACCGAACTCTATAGTCCATACCGCCCAAAAGAGCTTTCCCACAGGGCACCTGTGGGGGACCTCCTGCTGAGATGGTCTCAGAGGGAACAATTGTTACCAATGCAGGAACCTGGTGTTCTTTTTCCATGGCTGACAATGTCTTCTGTCAGATAAATACTACAATTCTCCTACAGCTGCATGCCTAGATCCCGATTATGTGCTTCCGAACAGAAGTCCAGCATCAATTGTTCAATATGCCTTTTGATGGAGAGCACTTACTTGGTCCACATGTGGGGAAGGGGATAGAAAAGATAATGCCACAGATAAAAACAAATCCACGGGCATTCTACAAGAATAGAAGGTTTTTCAGTGGTGTCAATAATGCAGAGGTCCCAGTGGGTACAATAGGCAACTGTATAAGCTGGACCAACAGTTTTTTTTCTGTAGTCTCAAACTCGGCAGAACCAGTTTTCTGATGGCCAGTCCTCACACCAGGCAAAACTTTCGATGATGCAACAGAGGGAAGGTAGAGGATCCCACAGCGAGAGTTCTGTTGCCAAGCAGTAACTCTCACCCAGTCACACCACCATTTGGGGAAATACGCGGGTACTTCCCTTGCCTCAACAAGTGTCCCATATCCATGGTAGACAAGGTTATTGTATCAAGCTCGCTAATGTCTTGCCAAGATTTACTCACCAGACGTTCCTCACCAGCATTGCAAAATAAACAAGCATTTGCAATGAAATAAATCTCACATTTGCTTGAGTTACAGCTATTGACATTGTAAATGTAAAACTGGACTTTTCTTGCCACATAAATTGGTCCTCTCTGCCACAGAATTCCAGCTGATAGGTGCAAAAGTGGGAAAGGGAAACGTTATTTGGAAGCGTACATAGCTCAAAAATACAGTAGGTGATTTCATCCATAAATGCACTAGGTGAACAAAATACGTACAGGGTAGGGAATTCAAGAAAACCTAAATTGTTTGCTTCCTCCCTCTCAGAAATCATATTTTTACACGTTTAGGATTTATTCAAATCAATCCCCCAGAAATGTCAATGTTTATAGTTCACTAAATAAATCACTTTCTCAGAGTTTTTAAGTCGGCCTAGTCTTAAAAAATATAGAGGAACTTAAATGTAAAAGAAATTCTACTTTCTGTAAAGCTTTATAAAAAATGCATGCCTTCTATCCTGTGATGTATGCACTGTTGAACTATTTCATGCCATTGTGAATATAATCAGTTTCTACACTGGTATTGTGTGCCTTATTTTACTAATTGCGGGTGTAATTCAAATGAACCATTGGATGATTTGGGCAGATTGGGGAAGGACATGTTGGAGTGTGAAATTAAAATAAAACAAGTTAGCGCTATTAGCATTGTAAATTCATAACTGGAATTTTCTTGCCATGTGAGCATGGGACGGGGAGATGGGGGAGAAGGGGCAGGAAAGAAAAGGTGATGGGGTGAAAGGCTGGAAAGGAAAAGACAACACGTTTTGTACAGCGGGCAGTCCCACTGTATAAAACTTGAAAGTGCCATGAGCGTGACTGAAAAATAAAACAAACAATGACACCAGTCCTTATTATACAACACTTCTAGTATGGACTACATCTAGGGACACCCACTGTTGTTGCTGCAAGACTTCACCTCTGGGTGAAATGGATTGTAGGGAACATTTTGCTGAATTCCTTGAGAGTTTGTGGTTTTTGTGTCTCTGGTTCAGACTGTATTGGGAGAGGTTAGGTGAAACCAATCTGACAGCACTCTGTTTCCAGTTGACAGAAAATGCCACTCTTTATGGAGGCAGACCTGCAGAGGGAACTCTTTGTTCTTTTAATGCCCCCTCTTTGTTCTTTTAATGCCCCCTCTTTGAACAGAAGCAATGAGGACTCCTTTTACCTACTATGACTTCTGGTTCCTGTAGCGGACGATAGTGCCCAAGTGGGCCAACTGGGTGAGATAAGCTGGCCTTTATGGTTGTGTAGTGCTTATTAGTAGGAATTTGTTCTTTCAGAATAACATGTTAGGCAGTGCTGATTTTCTCCAGAAGTCCCAAGTTCTAACTAATCTCATCTTCTTTGTGTGGGCCACATTGCTTGAACATGAGCCTTCGATTTCTTACATGCCACAAGTGAGAGCGCTGAGAAACTGAGTAAATGTGTATATTTCTTTTAAAAACTACACTTTCATTATTAATATTATTGATGTATTGATCACCAGTATTTTGGATGTGTGTGTGTGTGTAGCCCTTGACTGTTTGTGTAAGATATACCATTCCTTTTCATGTTTAAATTTTGAGGTAACTGAATAGTGTTGATCTCCTTAGGTGGTGCAAATCCAATGAAAATGTGTTTGCAACAACTGGTTGTCCAGGAAAGGTGAACACTCAGCTACTTATTCATCATTTCGGACACCCACAGGTGAGAATACACAAACATTGCGCTTTTTTTATTGTTACATTAGTCCATTTACACTGTTATTTTTCCCAATTTTCAAGTAGCCTTTCTAACAGAGGGCAAGGATCCAAACACTGCACCACCTGCAGAACATTGTTGAAAAACTTCCCATTATTTAGCAGATAACTTTGTTACATTTTGTAATGTGGCAAAAATCTAAAGGAATTAACGTTACAGTGAGCTAATTGTGAAGGTACTGGGCGCTTATCATTTAATGAGTTGTAGTGTAGGCTGACGGTATTTTGTGTGATAATTGAGCTGTAAGTAATGTTATAGTCCTACATGAATACTGATGAAAAAGGCTTGTGATTTACATTCTACTTGTCAGTTACCATTATTCCTTTATAGAATGGTCTCCATGGGTCACCCGTAGAGACCCTTCTTCCAGTTTTCGCAGAACGTGGCAAGCTCAACTCATCCTTGTTTGTCATATAATGTGACAGATTTAATTTTGTTAACCAGGAGATTTTCTCATTTTTTTCCTCGTGGTTTCTTGATACCACTTTATAGGTAATTTTAAAAGTTCAATATTGGAGCTTTGAAACGTTTAGACTGAGCTTATAAGACACATTTTTCTATTTTTATGGTGCTGTCTGTTTTAAAGCATCAGCTGTAGCATCCAGCTTTTAAAGGTTTCAAGGGTTGCGCTGTAGGGTTCAGTACCACAACAGTTGTATTTCTAAGGCCTGGCTTATCCATGGCTGAGCTACAGAATGCAGCCTGGACTAGATTTATATGTTCTATATTCACTAATGCTGGGACTGTATCTCTTGCAGATGTTAAGCTTAGCAGGTTGAGTTCCTTTATCTGAACAGCCTCATTGCCATTATTCTGACCAATAATAATAAAAATTCCTTTTCAGTGGTGGTGCTTTGTTGAGGGGACCTCCTGGTTAAGCCACGTTCATTCCCTGGACATTTTGTGATCAGTAATTTGTTGTTTACTGGCATATTCTCTCCATTGATGATCCCACCCAGGGTCTCATTCTGATGGCATTGCGGACTCTACTGTCCTAGATGGCAGGTTTCTTTTGGGAGGAAGAGATAATTTAAGGGGAAGTTATGCAACACATTGTCTTCCCACCTCTCCAGCTGCTCTTGCCTCTCCTAACCTTGGCTTTTCAGTCTTCAAATTAGCCACTGACTGAAGGCTGGACTCCAAATTAGAAGGCAAACTGATTCACCCTTTCAAATGGCACTTCAGGCCTCACCAAGATTAAGAGGCCCTCAGTGTTCACCAACTGAATTCCATCTCATTTCATTTCACTTTTTGAAATAGAGGGTGGCTTCATAGACCGTTGCACAATGTATCTCTGCACATAGAGGTCTCCGTGATTAAATATGCTGTGGAAATGTGGAAAATGTCCCATTGATGGACTTATATTGTGAAAGTCTTGGATTATAAATACAGTCCAGCCATTTCTTGCCTCTAGTGGAGGATTACGAGGGGCCTAGTGTTATAATTGACATACTAGTGATTCGCCCCCCTTACAAGAACCCCGTACTCCCAGTTGTGTTTGTGTTTTTTCACCGTAAGGTAAGCCCATGTAAAAAGCTGGAAATAATACAGGGTATGAAGTTAAATAAAGTGACTCGAGCCAAAAAAGAATTGTCTCCTCTCAATTGAGTAAATACTTAACACTAACAGGAACAGTGGAAAAGGTATATTAAGCTCAAGGTTATCTCCATATTTTTCATGGCACTGTCACACTACTTGTGGGTTGACATGAATAGCTCTGAAGATCCTTTTTGTCCAGTGTTCAAGAAAGAATATGCTGTCATGTTGTTAAAAAATGAAAGAGGTGCTAACCAGAAGCCCTGATAAAGCCCTGCTTTAGGTTGGGGTGATGCAAAGAGAACAAGGTGATGGATGGAATGCTTGAATTAATCTCAGCCACTGACAATTACTCGGGCCCGAATCCCAATTTTTTTTTTTTTTTTTTTGTCCGCTATGCCACCTCAGTTTAGACCCAGCCATATGCAAATCAGTCTTGACACTTCTACTCATAGGAATAGTCGATCCTGAACGGCCAGGTCCTTCCTAAACTGGAACACAAGAATATAGAGCACTTTCTCTGTATCACTAAAGAGTTGTGGAGCCAAACCAAATCCACAATAGCCTAGGATCTGTAACATGTGCAGTGAAAGGGGAGAGATAGGCGCAGTCACAGAAGGATAGTTGAGTCAAGAGCCGGAAAGGCATCTACTGTCTAACATGGTAACTCACCTTCTGGTGGCTCATATAGGTTACTGCACTCAGCACATGCCAATAAATTACCTTATAACATACCAAGCCAAAGGTCTCTTAACATGATTTGAATCAAAAGCTGCCACCCCCAAACCTTTTTTTTCTTTTCTTCTTACCACTATAGACACATTTCCATTTTATGCCCGACATATGTTGAATATTGGGATGTTGTCTTACATAATCATATGCAAATACACATAAGAAATTTTTTACATTAATACTTTTAAAACAAGGACGCCTTTTATACCTTAATATGCCTTGGGCATCATGTCACTTTGAGGTTAGGGACAGGCTGCGATTGAGAATCAGACCTCACTTAGAACAGCCAGTTCCTGGACTCGCAAGGGCGTGTCCGAAGCTCCTAACCCCAGCCGCCACACCTGCATGCCGCAATGCACTAACGCCAGCCCACCAGCTGATGTCACACGCTGATGTGTGCCGATGACACACAGATGTCCTACCCTGTTACCGGTAACTGTATTTAGTCCCTATGGGACAGGGGCTGAGTAACCTGGAGCACCAAAGAGGTAGTAGATGGGTGTGACACCTTGACAAAGTAAGTCGGGTGGGTACTTTTTTTTATAATTACTTCACGCACGATCGGGGATATTATCTGGCAAACTTGTACTCCATCAGTCTGACTACAATGTCTGCCCCCTCTGAGTATCCATGTTGAAAAGACATACCACACTAAAAGTAGGTTACATATCCATTATAAGCTAAAGTGATGAATGAAATGCATTTAACTTACCACTTGTGTTCATACAAGCCTCATTGTATGCTGCGATGCATGGAACTCATGTATCGCACTGCCTGAAAATGATCACTGATAAGTTTGAATGCTGCTCAGGGAGACCCACGTTTCCCAGTTAGGCACATTACAAATGCTTACTGCATGAAGGCCAATGCGGTGGATTAACACAATTTACAATAAATACTTACGTTTCCAGCATGTTTGGAATTAAATGCATGGCTGACATATGCTGTGCTTGCTAATCCCGAATGATTAAGCATTACAAAGAGCTACCAAATAACCCGTATAATGGCTCTCTTACTTTATTTACTACAGAGAGTGATAAGGAAGATAGTAAGTAATAAACTATCCTCATGTCTTAGTGTGCATGTGGACACCGACTAGGAGAGACTTATTGCTTTCAGGGACATCTGTGTCCTGAAGAAAACCTGACCCTGTGGGAACCTTTGCAGATGGCTGAAACATGTAGACCTAAGGTGTTGGAGATCATCTCTTATCACATCCACATATGTTTTTAATCTTACCTAAGGTTCCCATTATTAAATATTACCTTGAGTGGTGGGAAACTTTGAGGTAATTTTATACTTTTGTACTTTTATACTTTTGATCCCTGTGAATCCCAAAAAAAAACCTGCTCTGCAGTAATTGAGGCGTTGTAGCACACCTCAATGCGTGGTCTCGGGTGGGAACCCTATGATGAAACATGCTACTAACTAGTGTTAGTGGGTGAGGGTTCTTTTAAAAACCTCATGGTTTTTCTACTAATGAGATCGAAGGGCATCACAAGTTATGTATCTTTGGTAATAGGCTACCTTTCATTTGTTTGTAACAGTTGTACATAGGAGAGCCACCAAGCTGAAGACCCCTAACCTCTCATATTCCATTACCATACTACACACGTACATCTCGTGCTCAGGGGGAAGTGACGAGTTATAGTTGTAGCGGACTGTACAGATTTACCAGGCGCACCTGTATGCGACATCCCCAACCTCCGGTGTAAATGAAAGGCCTATGCTTTATAGGTAACAAATAGTTCCTAGCAATTGTCAGCTGTCATCACCTTCACATACAGCTGTTCACCCACTTGGAAATTAAGTTCATGGTTTGTGAATATAAAGGAAGTTGATGTAGAACACTAGCATGGAACTCTGGAGACATCTCCTGAGCAGGACAGCAATCAAGGTTGGTAAGAAATTATTAAATCTGGAAGCGGCATAGTTACTGTGCCACGGGCTTTTGACCCAAAACTACCTACCATGAGCCTAGATAGTATCCCCTCGAATCACAGGGACTTATGTTGGGATTAAATATGTCGGCAACACACCACAGCAAAGGTTTCCACAGTAATTCCTTTTTTCTGTAGAAAAAAGGGCAAATGGAGTCCCTCCCTTCTAAACCTGTATAGTTTCAGCAAGTATCTGCATCTAAAGAAGTTTGAAATGTTTCAAACATTGTCTTCCACTCTGGTGTAGGAGCAGAGTTCTATTACTGAGTTGCATCCACAGATGAATGCAGCACCCCAGATAGCCCCCCTGGAGCTCACAGCTGTTTAATTGTCTCGGCAGTCTTTCCTCCTTGTTCCAATGGGAAAGGTAGCTGTGAGGCACATACATTACTTGACCTGCATGTTTTACCTTATTATTCCAGGCATTTCCCACACTTTTTTGGACTGGTGATGGAAATGGCCATTACTCTTGAGCCAGCCTTAATTGCAGTTAAACTTGCCAAGACCATCAGGTTCAAGCAGACTGCACAAGTAGACTTATTTCATACTCCATGTGAACGGAAGCTCACACAATTTGTCACCGCCTGGATTTTCCAAACAAGTGACTGATCTCTAAAATGGCCTGAAATCGACCTGACAGAAGTCCCAAGTGTCTGACGTCGGCATCCTGAACAGTCAGGCCTTCGAGGTCAACTGTTTGAGAAGTCAGCTGTATGCCTTGCCTACTCTGTTGTTTCCTAGATATTCATTTTAGTAGGTCTTCCAAAGTAGCAATCTGAAATATTCCCTCGTCTATACTAAACAGCTTTGCCAGTTTTGGTTGTATTTCGCCTGCTATCTAGCAGTGTCTTCTTGATGTTTGTTTGTCTATAATATTTTCTCTTTTGGTATTATGGAAAGGTGTTCCATTCCACTTATATTTCAGTACTATATATCCTTGTTCATGGAGAGCAAGCTATTTATCCAGGTTGTCAACCAGGAAGGAATCCAAGGCTCAGCAATGCAAGACTATGTAGAAGATGAATCCTGTTGATTCTAGTCAACAAGGCTACTCTCATGAAGTTATCAAGTCAACTAGGCATGTCATTCACTAGACACCTCCCTGAACAGTGGGGTACTTTATAAGGCTTGCCTGCAGCATCCTCGCCACAATAGACTAGGTTTGTTGAATCTTTTCCCCTACGTGCTGAAACCATTAACTGCCATCTTAATGTCTGTTTCATAGGCCTTTTTAGAAAGAGCTTTTCAATTACTTATGCTTTGTGCTGAAGCCCATCAGATCCTTGCCATAGTCCACTACGTGTAAAGGCGGCTTTCCTGGGAGCCCTCTTTGTTTACCAAGAAAGTCTGCAAGAGTCAACTGTTTGAAGGTTTCAACTTTAGGATTTTGACACAAATTGTGGCTTCTCATTTTCATTTTCTTTTTCAGTTCATTATTTTACAAAAGCTGTGGAATTTTTCGACTCAGTTTAGATGTATGGATGCTTTGAAGGTTTACCTCAATAGGGATTCTCTTGATCGATACTTCTAAACACCGATTCCTTACCTTGTGAATCCTCCTAGGTGAAAGGCTGAATCTAGAAACATCGAATAGCACCTGTAAACCTGGTGTTAATGCAGTTGGACTCCATCAATGCTACACCGCCTCTGGATGAGATGGAGCCACATATAGGTGCCACCCTTGCATGCGGGCGTCAGTTTCTCTCTTTCTGCACCTCCAAGGCTGATCTGGAGTCCCACTACCAACTTTTTTTACTGTAATTTACTGACTTCCAAAAGTCTAAAAAGACATAGTGTGCTAAGGAAATGTCACCCCCAAATATGACAGACTTGAAACTGTGCCAAGATTCACAAGATAATCTCAGCCAAGGATCCCCATCATGACCACTTTTGGTGTGTCTGCACCGGGCATGATTTGCATGAAATTGTGCAACAGATTCTCACTGATGCACCCAAAGAGCGTCATGGAGCTCAAGACTAAGTATTACTTTGTGGACTACAAGAAGAGAGGGTGGCCATGCTTAAAGTCTCGAGTCCATTTGCATTCCCAGTCTTGGTCTCATTCACAGTCCTCATACAAGTAAAAAAAAAAAAAAGTTGAGGGATAAGTTGTGGCAAAAGCATAAAATGTCAAAAAGGGGTCATCCCTTACACGCCACTTGCTACAGAGAAATGTCATGCACTCTGTGCTCCAAAGCCCTGTCTCTGCCTGCACAATCCTAGTCCGATCCAGTTCTGGTCTTGATGTCCGAATTAGATAAGAGTGCCCAAGTTCTCCGGGAAAGTGTCCAATCTGCAACAAATCAAGCTGTTCATTGGGGCCATGCTGTAGTCGTTTAGAGTAGTTCCAGTTCCATTTGGGGCGCCTTAAAGCCCCACAAATTCTTTAAGGGCTATAAGTTGGGTTTCGCTACTGGGTCTGTTTCCAGCACTGTTTGACTGGTTCCAGCTCACCTACCCTTTCTCCAGCACCCGCCTGGGCTTCAATTCTTTTTGTCACAAGTCCCACCAGTTTTTCTAGAATCAGTGCATGCTTGTGATTCCGCATCTATTATGATTTTGGATCCTAAGCCAACTTTGCAAGTTCTTTGCCCATATCTCAATAGAGTGCAAAACCCAGCCAGTGGCACTTGAGGACTCCCCACCTAGATGGTGTACCCGCACTTGCAGAAAGCATACTCTCATGTCTGAGTCTGCATTTCCATAGGCGTTACCTCTGCTTCATGATCCGAGTCCAGCATTATCAATCCTCCATTCTGGCATTCGGACCATGATCCAGACGTTTTGTACACAAGCTGTTGTTCCAACCTGGAGGCTTCTGGTGCTTCTTGGTCTTCTGGCCTCGTACAAACTGGTAGGGCCTCATGCAATGTTGCACATGTGAGCTCTACAGTGGAGCGTTCGGCTGCAGTCTCATAACATTTGGGGTGCCTGTCCGATCAGATTTGTATGGTATGCTTGGGATTCTCAGTGGTGGATGACTGAGGACCCCCGATGTGCGGCAGAACATTTTACTCTTCCCGCCCAACTTCCCCGCACCCCCCATCCACCCCCGCCCCCCCCCCCCATGAGATTACAGTTGTAAAAAATGCATTGTCTCTGGGCCTGAGAAGTCACCTAAACAAGATGAAGATTAGGGGTCTATAGTCTCTGATGGGTCAGTGGCACCATATCCGTTTTTAACTGCAGGCAATTCGCCTTGCCCTCAGAACTTTACTGACTTCCAAGGGCAGGTCCTACTAGGTCCTGACGATCAGCATGATCTCTGTGGTACTGTAATCAGCCTGTGGCTGTGGTTGATCCCTTGTGGGATTTCGCTGAAGGTTAGTCACTCTGCAGGGTCTCGCAACATCAAAGTGGACACACTCAGACAACATCATCTTCCCAATCACAAATGTCATCTGGATCCCGAGGTGTGACAGGGCATCTTTGCCCAGTGATGCGTGCCCGTGGTAAATGTGATTGCTGCCTCAGAGAAAGCCTATTGTCAAGCTTTCTGCCTAGTGGCAATTCCTCTTTGAGGCTCTGTATGAGACATACTCCACCTTCAGTGTGATTCCAGCTCCTTGTATTTATTCCAGCCGGTGCCACTGATTCTGGAGCCCTGAGGTAGGTCAGAAGGGACCAGGTGCATCTCAGCCTGATAGCCCTGGATTGGTTCAGGAGGGTAATGTTTTCCCAGTTACTGAACCTGACCCTGTACTCTCCAGTTTGACTGCTTCTTCAGGAGGATCTGCTGTCCAGGCAACAAGGCAAGATTGCACATCTGAACCTTCAAAATCTGACTACATGCACGAAGAATGAGCAGAACCAGCTGATTGGTTTTGATTTACCTCTGGAAGTTGTGGATGTGAATGTGGTGGCTCACCTCCTTCCACAAAGTACATCTATGCTGCTCACTGAGCTAAGTTTGTTGCATAGTGTAAGTACCATTGCATTGACACACTTCAGTCTAAATTGTCTGATATACTCCTGTTTGTGTTGTTTTTGGCAAGACAAAAATTTGTTGGGGGTACTGTTAAGGGTTACTTACTGGCCCTTTCAGTTTTTTTGCATTTCCCTGATGAGTTCTCGTCCAAATCACCAGGTCCGATGGGCTTACTTATATTTCCACCTGAACCCTCTGTTATGATGCAGTGGGGCCTTACTTTGGTTGTTCCTTTTTTTTTTTTATGTACACACCCTTTGAGCCCAAGCTTATTTGACCCCTGATGTTACTGAACCTTAAAACCGTTTTCATTATCACTGTCATTCCATGCAGTGGGTCAGTGTGCTGCGGGCATTATCTGTGCATCTGCCACATTCTCCCTTGACAAATTGGTGTTTGACTCTGGCGTCCTTTCTGCTGAGAGAGTTTTATAGACTACCCAGCATGGAAGGGTGAAATTACTTTTTGATTTTTCTCTCTACCATATAACCCTCTAAACAGGAGTAGAAGTTGTGCCAGGTTGGTCCGAAAGAAGCACTTCCTTTCTATATTCATGGGGCTAGAGAGCAAGATTTAACTTTTCTTTTGCTTCTCCAGTGTGAAGAAAGGAAGGCAGTCCAGATAGCACATCTTACCGAGATGGATTGTCCTCTATAGCAACATATGCTGTGCTTTGGCCAGGGATGAGTCTGCTGAGAGCCTATGGTCAAATTCCACCATAGTCCAGTTCACTACTATGTCCCTGTCCTGAGGCGTTTCTGTGTTTGGTATCTGCAGGCATCTGCACACACTTTAATCCAGCATTACGGTCTTGCCTGTTGGTAGCGATGGCGGTTTTTGTCCGATTGGTCCTCAAAATTTCCTAATGTAGAGGCCACTCCTCAGACCCTCTGCCTTTTTGAAGGTACTGTTTGAGTATTAATTCACAAGGTGAGGAATCTGCAGTTAGATGTATCCACCAGAAGACGTTAGTTACCTTTTGATAATGCTCTTTCTGGTGGCTGTTCACCACCTGCCCTCCTCCCCATTCTGTGAAGTGGTCTTTACATGTTAAGAGGGTCTCAAGTTAGATTTGGCGCATAACCTATCTTAATTTGCCTGTCGCTCCGGGCCTATATGCCTGGAAGATTTAGCAGTAGTGTGACCTTAGAAGGCAGGGGTGGCGCTTGTTCATGGCTCCATGTTTTCACTTCTGGAGTTGGTCCAATGGCACCGCATGCTGGCATGCAGTTGCTATTGTAAGTTTATGCAACCATTCTGGCACCGGGGAGGATTAACGAGGTGAGGAATCTGCTGTCTGAGAGTCTCAACCAGGAAGAGCGTTACCAAAGGTAAGTAATTTGTTCTTCCCATAGATTTTCAACCCACCTCCTAGGTATTTATGGTGAGTTGAAAGCTAAGTAAGTCAAAAACTCCTTCTGATAGGGCACGGAGCTCTGGCTCTTCTTTTTTTTATCTACATAAAATACATTGAGAATGTATTAGTAGAAATCTGCTGATAATTACCCGTTTATTTATTCAAAGGTTAAAAACAGTCCTCCTGTCCTTTCAAGCTTGGATGAATATGAATTAGTACATTTTAATAGTCCACTTTGGATCTGTTCTTTATCTGGATTTATATGATTACTCCATCTCCATATCTTTTTATATGACCTTTTATTGCATGGTCGCATGATCAAACTCCTACCTCACGTAGCAAGCATTGGAGAAGCAAAGCCTACAAAAGTGCTGTTGGCTTTATCTTTTTTTAAGCCATGCTGTTCAGCAGTTTGACAGAAGAAAAAAAAGCGATATGACGCAGCCAGCTTTGGCCACGTCCTAGCGCGTTTATTTGTTTATTGCAAAGCAGGCGGTAACATGGAAGGGGGGGGGGGGGGGGAAAGGAAGAGACGCAGAAACTGAGGGGGCAGGAGGTGACACGGACTAAGGGGTGGGGTTAGGGCTCACGGAGGGAGGGCAAGTCGTCAGCAGCAGCATGGATAACAGAGGCTGAAAAGGAGGGGCTAGGAGCAAACACACAGACCGTGGAGGTTGGGAGGTGAGATGTTGGGGCAACTTGATGACAACGTAGAGTAAGAGGGAGTGCCTGGGGCAAGCAGACCGACAGCAGAGGGTCGGCGGGCAGGAGTAACATGGACACAAGTACATGAGGGAGACATCTCAAAGAGACTCTTGCGGAACACTTAAAGACAAATAAATCAACAGTGTCTAAGCAATGAGCAGTGGAAGGTCAAATGTAATGCGGCCCTGCTCTAATGCAGGGACAAAGAGGAGCTAACAATGGTAAACAATGGGCAGCCGCTAAGCCCACTGTTGGAAACCAAAATGTCTCAAAGGGGCAGCACATGTACTGTCTAGGCAAGACCTAAGAACCTCGTGTTTTCTGCACAGTATTTTGCTATGGAGTATCAGATACTCCTTTTCAGATACTAGAAGAGCTTAGGTTACCTCAAAACATTGTACTTATTAATTTCAACTTATTTCACCTTTCTTTGAAGAATGCGTCTCTCATCTGAAGCAAGGATTATCATGACCACAATAACTGGTAATTGCCTTTTGAAACTTTTAGGGAAACTGTATATTTTGAGTGCCAATATCCAGATAGGATCACTGAAGTGCGTTCATTACTTTTTTTGCAACAGCTATCCTTCCTGCAGATGATGGGACATTACCCATCATCTGGAGGAATGGTGCAAATCATTTTGTATTAGCAGAAGCCCAGGAGCATGCGTGTCCCTGCCCATGGCTCTGCTCTGCTACCGAGAGAAGTTCATCAGACTGTAACTAGACTGTGAGAGCTTGGTCTTGATTAAAACAATACACATATACCCATGCTCATGGTTGCTTTCTACAGAAGCTCAGTGATTTTTTTTTTTTTTCTTTTCTTTTTTTAGCAGTGAAAAGTTTTATCCTAACAAACAACTCTGTTAGGTCAAGTCAGCCTGTTCATGTAGGATTTAAAAAAATGTGTACCCCAAAGAACACTTCATTTTAGAAGTGTGTCCTTGTATTTATTGATTGCAGTGGTAGCCCGTTCTTCTACATTGTACATGCACACTACCTAATACTCCACCATCGTATGTGATCCTGGGAAATGTGACATAAGGGGCTAACCATGATGTGCATTTGTATGGGTTGGTCCACAAGCCCTTCCTTGCTATTCTATCGCAGATATTAATGAGTACCTCTACTGTGATTCACAAACCAAGGAATATAATTCTGTATCTCTAAATATAGATTGACACACAAATGGCCGAGTGTCATGCTTAGGCGATCCAAGCAGACCATCTCGTTGGCTGTAGGGTAAACTTATTTACGAGAAATGACATACCACAGCTATCAAGGACGTCTGGTATCCCATTCATATATCATTTTTGTTAGGATCAATTGTACATAGTTGCAGTAAACCTGGTCACGGTGGCCTTTAAACTATTTTGAAATTGGGTTTAATTTCAGAGGTTCTCTCAATTACTATGTTACAGCCTATGGGATTATCTCGCCTTTCCTAGGTTGTGACCAAATAAGTAGTGAGAGGCATGATCAGGCATGTTAGTTGATGTGATGCTCTAATCCTCTGGCTGGCATCCCTCAAAAACACACCAATTGGTGTGGGATGCCTTTAGTCATTATGAGTGAACGGGCTGCTTGGAATCTAGATGAATGCTGTGTCGCATGTACCTTATCACCCACATGATTTGATAGCAGTACAGTGATGGCCTGTAAAACCTCATCCACTTCCTGGTGGTTTCCATGCCTGACAGGCTCCTATCCAAAGATTGCCTTCCTACGATGACTCAATATGTAGATCCCCAAAGAAACCACCCACTGGTGGCTTGATATAGCCTTTTTCCAGCACTTTGGTTCCCAGAGGCACAGTCCACTTCCTTCTGGGCAGGCTTCTCCCAGGCTAAAGCCTTTCAGAAAAGTTCACCCCGTGTCCCTTCGAACTTCAAGGGATACTGACTCTACAGACTTAACCATTTTAGTGGTTCCTTCAAACTCCAAATACGATCTGACACGAACATTTTCACTCATATTAAAGAGCAGACTCACCCCTGTGAGCGTGACACGCGTTCAGTACTATCACTTTAACCAAATGCAACTCTGATACATGCTGCAGATATTCTTCATTGTCATTCTGGAGTAAATGACCCTTCCCCTTCTTAGGGCACACTAAGTATGGAACTATGCTGAGGGCCAAGAGGAACACAGTTGGCGTTCGGGTTTTCAGATATTTTCTCAATAGGGAGGAGGCCCTAACACCTGAATAGTCTGATATTTTGAAGCTCTGTGTACATCAGGGTCTACGAGATTTAGTATTCTGAAGCTGAAGGGGAGTACGCCCCTTTTTCATGCTCACCTTTCTGCTATTTGCCCTTTTGGTGCGCCTTTTCCAGATGAGTGAGACCGAGAACATCCCACTATTGTCATTGTTTCAGCAGGGGTGAATTTGAGGTGTATGTATGACTCAACGATGGGTTCAGTGCCAAGAGTTTCTTGCAGCAGTGTAGAAAGTTATGCATGGAATGCTGGAATTAATCTTCGCAACTGGTAATTTCACTGGGACACATTGCAGGTTATTGCCTTGGCCTCAATGTGCACTATGGACAGGCACCAAGCTGGTGCACATCTTCCTTTACCCGCCTTAAACGGTACACTCGCCAACCCGCAGACTGCTTCTCTGTCTCGCAGCGGAAGCATACCTTTTTGCCCTCTGTTCAGAGCCTCTTCGCACTATTGAAGTAAACACCTGGTTTTGTTTCCATGCACAACTTGTAAACAAAAGTAGTTGCACCCAATTTACATTGAAAATGTTATGTTGAGGGCTATCGCTTGGAACATTTTCACATTTGAATTGATTTGGATTCAAGGATAACTTGTTGAAATGCAGACAAAAAAGGCCAAGTCCTGGCTCTTCTCTACTACCAAACAAACTGATGTTGTGGCTTTATAGCCATCTCTATGACTTAATTGCCAGTGCTTAGCTTGTAGCTTCTGATATAAATAACAAAGTTAATTTGCAATGCCCTGCATATGACACACTACTTCAAGTTTAACAGCTTTATTGGTCATGTTGAGATGCCATTACAGGCTACAACAAATGTTTCGTGTCACCATTGGTTTGCGGTTTCATCACCTTTAAGAAGTGCTTCATTTGGACAGGTAGTTTTTATCAATTCTAGCTATCTGGCTTCTCCTCCTGTCCTTCTTTTACGCTTCTTTCTGGGCATCTTTTTCATTGGTCGGCTGTAAATGTCCAAACACGGCGCAGTCATTCTCAGAAAGACTGTTACCAAATAGACATCTCTCATCTCGTTTTAATTCCTAAAATGTTGTACAAATAGTGTAGCTTTTTAGACATCCACAAAAGAGTTTCGCCATAAACAGATAAAAAAGGGGCAGTGTGTCCTGTGAATTGTGAGTTTCTGGGCAATGTCATCGGGAGTTCTTCTGGACATGCCTAGTTTAGATGCCGAGCAAATGTTTGATAAAAAGTAGATTTACTTTCCAAGTCCAACCACCAGATGGTAAAGTATAGAATCCATGCAACTCTATTACATAGCCAAGCTGCAAAACAATGGTTGTAACTGTGTACTCATATGACATTTGTAAGTGTTTGCTTTCCTGGCCGCAGTTTCTGCCATATGGTATTCAGTTGTGCTTTTCAGGAATTCAGTTAACACACTCATCTGCTAGAAACCTTGTGTTATTTTTGCATTAATCGAAGAACGCTCTGCTGAAAAATCGACAGTTCTGTAAAGAGTCTAAAGTGTTTTCCTAATTCTTGGAAATGAGAAAATTCGATCCATTCCGAGACAAATAAAATAGCAATGTTTTTCTTATTAAAATTTGGAGACCGATGTTTTCACAAGACTGTTTTCATTGGTAGACCATTACTATATTTGTTATTAGAAATAGCAAAGGTTTAAAGACCTCCCTTTCTGTTATTGAAAAGTTATTTCCCCAAGGCTTACCCCTTTTCCGTGTTAAAGCCCAATTTTGCAGAGGTCCCTGGTGAGAAATTGATGGACATATAATTACTTCTGTCAGGTGCAATCACACATACTCCGTGAACACTTTCTGCAGAAGTATCTTTATTAACTATCACAAGCTTTGGCAAAAGTTCCACTTTTAAAAATTGAAAACATTGGATAATGGCGGATACTGGCTTTGTAAGGCTTACTTTAAATTGTAATGTGTATTACACTTTGTGCCAAGTCTTGTAAATTGTTTCACAACAGTACCCCTTCCTCCTGAGTAATACCTATGAAATGCTATTCATTTTAAAACATTTTTATACTACTTTGGAGATATGTACTAATTTTGGCACTGCAGATAAACGAGCATAAAACCTTGCCGAGTTGTGGTTTTAGTTCACACCAAACACCTCTTCAAGTCTTTCAATCAAGAGACAGTCACCTATGGTTTTCTGTGTTGACCAATCTTGACGAGTTTGTGGAGCTTTGTGAATTGTTTGACACCGTTACCCGAGAGGGTGTCACCTAGAAAGACCCTAGCATCCCGCTTTCCAAGGGGACTTGGCATTCCTTTCCAAAGCATACAATCGAGAAGCATTAGATAAGATTTGGAAGTATAAGATACAGCTCTGAGAGTAGAGGGGTATGAGGATAGAACAGTGCTCTGTTGAAGCCTGAATATTCGGAGGCTGCATCCCTGTCAGACGTTTATAAGCCCTGGTGTTCAAGGTGAACTGAATTTGAAGGCTTATTGAAAGCCAAAGCATTGTCAGAGGGTTGGAGTTAAGGGCTGCACGTAAGAAACTCCTCTATTTATTCAAACAGCTGCTTTCTCTGTACTGTTTGTATATCAGTTTAGAGGGAGCTCTGTATCTCATTGCTATTCTAAACGATTTATAGTACAGGGGCTTGGCACACTGATTAGAGGCATTGTGTCAAGACAAATTGATTCAGTCCTCTGTGAAAACCCGTGTAGCGCTGTCGACCTCATTCGGCTAAGGCTGCGATTTCAGTGTGCACATTCAAACTCTGGTCTGCCAGCACCTCTAACTTATTGACCTTTTGGTACAAGGGAACTACAGACTTAGTTTATTAAGAGAATCCCGTGCTATTGCTTGCTCAATCTTGTCTGTCTCTCCCAGAACCCATGATCAGTATTTCCACATTACTGATGTTGAGCTTGCAAAAATTAATTCATTCATGCAGGTACTTCCAGATTGAGTAGGACAAAATCTCTGCATCCTGAACTATGAAATAAAAACATGAAGATGGGGGTTTTAGGTTATACCACTGAATGATGGACTCCCGCATCCTCAGAGGCACGTTCCACAACAACTGTCATTCAATTGATGCCTGTGGTAGAAAAGTAGAATATCTCTTTTGTGACACTTGGGAACCCATGGTCTCTCTATGTACTGAGGTGTCCAACTGTCAATGAATCCCGAACAGATGTCAGAGAAATTAGAGCAGCTCTCAAGAGCTATTCAGTGAAAGCAGTTTGTAGGTTCATCAGGACCACACAAGACGTCTGCCCCAGCACATGTACTAAAGGTGTTTAGCTGACACTTACTCCATCGTTCCATGACTGCCCCAGAAACTTGACTTTTTGGTATGAAAGAATCCAGTTTTCTCAGTCGTTCTGCTGAAACGTGACACTTTCCCTAACATATTCTAAAGTAGAAGCTTGAAAATCACCGTAGACAGGGCAAAAAGTTTAAAAAAACAAAATCCAATATTTGTTTATTCAAGACTTGCGTTTCTAGCTGGTTACGTAGGGCCACTCTGCCTCTTCATTCTTCTTTACTTTTCAGGCCGTAGAGTAGTTTTATGTTGAGCAGAGTTGCACCTCCCTCCCTTTTCCTTCAGAACTCTTCCTTCAACAAAGAAGGTACCCTATATTATTTGGATATCTACAAGTATGTAATATTTTGACTGAATAAAAATGAAGTTATTCGCGTCTCAGGGAGGCGTCCTGTATGTGTCCAAATCTTCTGATGGGTAATGTTTTATTTACTTGAAGGTTATCTCACTGAGTTCTGCTATCCAACAGCAATCCCAGTTGAATGCCTGGCACTCTGCAGATGTTCTTCAAAACCTATGTTGTAGATGTGAGCTACAGAGATATTGATTATTTATACCAGTTTTTTTTAATGCTTTACGTTAGTCTGAAGGAACAGGGCCTGCAAGTACCAATAGCTACATGTTACTCCTCTGTTAGTTTAGCACTCTTGTTAAAGACTTTCTCACCCTACATCTCTTGCCATTCTCTGTACCTTCTAGACGTTGATAGAAAAAACTTGGGTATAGAGACTGAAGGGTATGTCGGGGCAGAACCTGCAAGATGCACATACATTTTTGTTCTTTGCAGAGCGTGAGATGCTCTAGCCCCTGGCTAGCAAACGGGACATTCCATGGGTTCAGAAGTAGGGAGCATCCTAGTGATTCATTCAAGCAGTGTGTACTCTGTAAACAATATCCGGTGTGTAGCAGTGGGTGGATATATCTTGAGTGAGGTATGTGGGGAAAGTATCAACACTTGAGTAAAAGGAATTACTGCAAATAATCATAATCTTTTGAACTCACTCAAGGCAAAGATGGTGAAATAGTTTATGTTCACAATAAGTTTGCATTAGAATCTTGAGCTGCGTGGGACCGCTTGTATTGCAAATAATGTAGTGATGAAAGTGTGATGTTTTATTAATGGGAATTAATTGATTCCATATATTGAATACAGTATGCCCACCACCCCATCCTTCTACTGCGCTTTGAATTTGGAGATGTTTCCACTAAGGCGCTGCTTCAGTCCAAAGTAATCAGACGTGTGCATCATCTGTTTGTGTCATTACCCTGTAATATGTGTGCAGTGACCCTGTAAACGGAGTATTAAGCATGTGGTTTTCAGTTGAAGACTCAGGTGCCCTCTGAGTCTCCAGATACTGTGTAATTCTTGAGTAATAATTGTAATACCATAAGTGTAAACCTGGGTTTGAACACAATGTATAGTCCATAGTTTATATTTTGAATTGATTTGTAAATTCGGTTTATCGCTCTGTGTTACCTACTGGTGTAATTGTTAAAAAGTTTGGTATGAATGGTTTTGCCAAAAAGAAGATGCAGTAATCAACCTTGCTACTACCTTCCTTGATTATTGAATAACAATGTATAACGAATTAACTGTGTGAGTAACCAATAATTTTCCCTTTTTTTTTACTTTTAGCCCATCCTCATTGGTTCAGCTTCTGTTGGATCTGGTTTAAGCTGGCACAGAAACCTTCCCCTGTGTGTTATTGGAGGATATCGGAAACTTTTATTTTGGTTAACTGAAATGTAAAAAGAAAAAGAAAAAACACTGAGCATACTTTGATACGGTTTTGTAACTTTTTTTCTAATAAAATCTGGATAAAGTTTATCAATTATACTTGTTTTATTCTGTGAGCCACTGAATGAATTAATGAATGAGGATGCAGTAATTAGTATCTAAACTTAAGCAAGGAAAACCTTCAGTCCAAGGTGCAAAGATACCCAATACTCAAGTGTGAGAAAGTAGCCTCTTTCAAGCATGGTTACCCCCATTTTTGGCCTGTTTGTCAGTGTTTTGACTGTGTCACCGGGATCCTGTGAGCGAGGACCCCAGTGCTCATGGTTTGTGGCCTACTTATCAGTATGTTTCACTGTTTTTGTCAGTATGCTTGACTGTGTCACTGGGATCCTGCTAACCAGGACCTCAGTGCTTATGCTCTCTCTTTTGCCAAATTTGTCTCTACATACTGGTAACCCAGTATTTCATCCCAAATTAGCATACTGGTGCCCCCTTATAAGTCCCTAGTATATGGTACCTAGGTACCCAAGGTATTGGGGTTTCAGGGAAGCCCTATGGGCTGCAGCATTTCTTTTGCCACCCATAGGGAGCCCATGCAAAGGCTTCTACAGGACTTCCATTGCAGCCTGTGTGAAACAGTGCATGCACTATTTGCACCAGGTCACCTATAAGTCACCTATATGTCAGGTCTTTCAACCCTGGAGGCTGGGTGCAGAGTACCTGTGTGTGGGTGCACCTCTGCTAGTTTCTCGAACTTCGTGAGTGCGGGGATGCCATTTTACGCGTGCACTGGACATAGGTCAATACCTATGTCCAGCTTCACAATTTTGCCGCCTTCTTCTTAAAGAATATTGAGGACATCTATGAAAACTTCTCAGGGGAAGTAGTGGGAGTCTCAGGGCGTGCGATGGAGAAGAAGGAAGGTGACAATGTTTTACAGAGTTTTCTTCCCATCTCTGAGGAAGGAGCTTTGGGGCTCCTCAGTAAATTAAAATCAGGCTTTCCACTTGATCCCGCACCTCCCCATATTATTATACAGGGAAGAGTAGCGCTAAATCCGGTAATAACAGAGCTGTTAAACAGCTTGCTACAAAGTGGGATGGTGCCGGACTCCTGGAAACATGCAGTGGTCAAGCCCCTTATAAAGAAGCCTAATCTAAATGGAGCGGTCTTTAAAAACTACAGGCCTATCTCGCTCCTTCCCATGATGACAAAACTTATTGATAAGCACGTAAATATACAACTATCGGGCTTTTTGGAGGAACATAAGATTTTGCATATAACTCAAATGGGCTTTAGACCGGGCCATAGCACTGAATCTGCCATGATTGCGGTTACGGAAGAAGCGAGAAAACGAATGGACCAAGGTCAGGCAACTGTAATAATAATGCTAGATTTGAGCGCGGCATTTGATACAGTCAATCATGATCTACTCATTCAAAGAATGGGAAATAGTGGGATTAAAGGAAGGGCGCTTAAATGGTTAAGCTCGTTCTTTCAAAATAGAACCTTTCAAGTCCTGGATCGTTCTTTTCTCAGTCCAGTTGAAACTTTTATGCGGAGTTCCGCAGGGCTCATCTTTGAGTCCCACTCTGTTCAACATTTACATGTCCCCCCTAGCAGAAGTCATAGAACCCTTTGGGGTATCCCTGGTGTCATATGCGGACGACACACAGCTGGTGGTTTCCTTCTCCCCCAATAAGGAGGCGGACAACTCGGCTTTGCCTGCCTGTCTCCATGCGATTGCTGCCTGGATGACAGAAAGCAGGCTGCAACTCAACGAAGAAAAGACAGAAATTATGTTTTTAGGAAAACTGGCCAACCCTGCTAAAAATATAGGACCAGTAATACATTTAGAGTACTTACCCGCCCCCACCCCCAAAGCTCAGATTAAATCCTTGGGAGTTTGGTTGGATCCCAAACTCATCATGGAACATCAAGTAAAGAGAACGTCAGCCACCTGTTTTGGGATTCTTAAGCTACTAAGGAAGATTATTGGTCTGCTTCCGCCATTGGCCAAAAGATTGGCCATACAAGCCCTGATTTTATCCAGATTAGATTATGGAAACCCCCTCTTTTTGGGATCTCCAGGTTATGTGGTGAACAAACTACAGGTAGTACAAAATGCTGCAGCACGTTTGCTCTTTAATCTGCCTAGGACCACATCAGCTAAAAAAGCTCTGATTGAACTGCACTGGCTTCCAGTGGCAAAAAGGATAAAGTTTAAGGCTCTTTGCTTCTTCCACAGAGCTCTATATAAAAAGGATCCTCATTATCTAAAATCATTAATTTCACGATATACACCCACAAGAGTTTTGAGATCGGCCTCTAAAGCCCTGGTAGTGGTACCCAAAGTAAAGAGAACATCATGGGGAGGAAGATCCCTGAAGTACCAGGGAGCCAGACTTTGGAACTCCCTACCCACGAATATTCGCATGATGAATCAGGAGACTCAATTTAGGAAGGCCATTAAAACCTGGCTATTCTAAATTCTTCTAAGTTCCCCCTCTCCAGGGAAGTTTGAGATTCCTCCAGTATGTTCTAAACTTTTCAAACTGATCAGCGCTACGAGGCCTCCGGGTAGCTGGCGTTATATAAGTCTCAATAACATAACATAACATGGTAACTCCGAATATGGCCATGTAAGGTGTCTAACAACTGGGATTGTACCCCAATACTGATTATAGTATTGGTGGTACAATCCCATGCCCTCTGGGGGCTCCACAGTGGACCCCCAGTACTGCCATACCAGCCTTCAGAGGTTTTCCAGGCAGCCCCAGCTGCTGCCACCTCACAGACAGGTTTCTGCCCTCCTGGGCTTGAGCAGCTCAAGCCCAGGAAGGCAGAACAGAGGATTTTCTTTGCGAGAGGGGTGTTACACCCTCTCACTTTGGAAATAAGTGTTACAGGCATGAGGGATAGCTTCCCAGAGCCTCTGGAAATGCTTTGAAGGGTACAGGTGATGCCCTCCTTGGATAATCCAGTCTATACCGGTTCAGGGACCCCCAGTCACTGGATAAAGGAAAGGGGAGTGACCACTCCCCTGTCCATCACTACCCCAGGGGTAGTGCCCAGTGCTCCTCTAGAGTGTCCCTGGGTTTGCCATCTTGGATTCCAAGGTGGTGGGGCACTCTGGGAGCATCTGAGTGGCCAGTGCCAGCAGGTGACGTTGGAGCCCTCCCCTGATAGGTGCTTACCTGGTTAGGTGACCAATCCCCCCTTTCAGGGCTATTTAGGGTCTCTCCTCTGGGTGTTTCTTCAGATTTGGATTGCAAGACTCAAGCAGGAATCCTCTGCACCCTTTACTTAATCTTCTACCGACAAAACCGGAGCTGAAACCTCCAGGAACTTGACAAACTGCAACGAAGAAGCAAAGACGACTTCTGCAACATTGTAACTTCAGCTCCTGCCAGCAACTGCAATAGTTTCCAGGTTGTGCATCCTCCGAGGGCTGCCTGTCTTCAGCCAGCCCCAAAAGAACCGAAGAAATCTCCTGTGGAGTGACGGAGTCACTTCCCTGCTTCAGCAGGCACTTCTCTGCAGCGACGACCGGTGGCATGGGGCCCCTCTCTAGACAACGAGCGTGAATCCAGCAACACAGGTGGTGGACTAAAGTGACCCCGGCAGTCCCAAGGTCCAGCTGTCCAACTTTGGTGGAGGTAAGAGCTTGCCTCCCCACGCAAGACACTACCCTCTGCACCGCGTTACTTGCATTTGCCAAGGCTTGTGTGCGACCTTCCAAGAAGTTCTTTGTGCACAGCGTAGGCCCCCAGCACTCCATCCTGCGATGCACAGCTTCCTGAGTTCTTCGGTGGCGTGGGATCCCTTTGTGTCGTGCTGTGTGATGCTCTGCTTGCATCTTCTTTGTCCCCGTACTGTGGGACTCCTGTGCACACCGCCTGGTCTTCTGAGGGCTCTCTGAGTTGCTGAGAGCCCCGCCTGGGTAGAGGCCACCAAGTCCCTCTGGTCCCGGGCAGCGCCATTTTCCGCTAACCACTTGCTTTGCGTGTGCCGAGGCTTGTTGGCGGAATCCAGCGACACAAACCAGACTGCAATCATCCATCCGGCGTGGGACATGAACCTGTATCTTTCTTCTTGGGTGCATAACTGACTTTGTCTTCTCACCAGTGGTTCTTCTTTTGCACCTTCATCCGGGTTAGCAGGGGCTCCTGTTCTCCCAGAACTCTTCAGTGTTTCTTGGACTTGGTCCCCTTCATCCACAGGGATTCAAGTCCAGGAATCCATTGTTGGTGTCTTGCAGTCTCTTCTAGTTCTTGCACAATTTTCTATCACAACCTGTGTGTTTCAGGAAACTTACTGTGATTTACACATGTTTTCCTGGGCTATGTGGTGGGGTCTGCTTTGGTGTTTTCTTACACTCCCAGTGCCCCTCTACACACTACACTTGCCTAGGTGGGAAACCGACGTTCGCATTCCAGTATTTTAGTATATGGTTTGTGTGGTCACCCTAGGCCCATTGCAATCTATTGTGATTTTCACTATTTGCACTGTTTTATGACTGTGTACTTACCTGTTTTTGGATACTAGTGTATATATTGTGTATATTACTTACCTCCTAAGGGAGTATAGTCTCTAAAGTATATTTGGCATTTGTGTCACGAAAGTAAAGCACCTTTATTTTTGTACAACAAGTATTTTCTTTCATGTGTGTGAGTACTGTGTGACTACAGTGGTACTGCAAGAGTTTTGCATGTCTCCTAGTTCAGCCTTGGCTGCTCAGCTACATCTACTTCTAGACAGCCTAGCAGCTAGACACTAACTACATTTCACTAATAAGGGATAACTGGACCTCATATAAGGAGTAAGTACCTTTGGTACCCACTACAAACCAGGCCAGTCTCCTGCATCGAACAGTCTATAATTCGTTGTTAACCCATTCACCAGCATGTATAGATTGCATCCTCCAGATGTAAATATCACAATTGGTGTGGTACTGAAAATTCTGGACCCGTGTTATAAACATCGTCGTATCACAACGATTTTGGTATCAGCAGACCGGGAATGATTAGAATAGTATGCACAAGCATTGTATTCATATTCGGGTAACAAAATCACCCGAATATCAGAGTTTCCGTCTTGAACCCTCGTGTTCCATTTAAACGACAGCCATTTTATGATTGCCCTCACATAGGCCAATGTCTAATGCTGAAAACGAGTCTGAAGGACACGTACACCTTTGCTGACTCCTCTGTGACCTGGGCAAGCTGACTCCACTGCCTGAAGCCAAACCTGTTCGGCCAGTTTCTTTCCCAGTGGCCGAATGAGATTAGTATCAAGGCACACCACATCATAAAACCTTTCATCACACACAAACCATGCCTAATCTTACACGCACCTGTCTCGGTTTCTTTCTTTATGACTTGCTTTACAAGGAGGAGGTGCCCGTTTATATTGGGGGTCCGTCGATATCTGATGAAAGTACTAAGCCTTTCCGGGTTATTGATTGAGGGCTGGACAAACTGAAATATGGGCTTGTCATCATAAACCTGCTATTACTTTGTAGTGAAAATATGTGAATGGTCAACTGTAAAATAAGGAATGTTTGCCTAAAGCATAATATTTTGTATAAAAGAGAAGGTTAGCTTTGCAAAGGGAGCAGTCTCCTGAGAATATACACTGTGTTGTACTTCTAGGATACCTTTTACTGGCTGCAGCCAATAAACAAGATCTTTGACTTCACCAAGAAGACTATGTGTTTCTGTAGTCTGAAACAGGAAGGACTCGAAGTCTTAGGGTGTGTTCCCTGGCACCACTGGGTTCTGAAAAACCCAGTACTTCATTTGGCGCCCAACGTGGGGCGATTTCAGCGATACCAGTCCAAGCCAGAGGTTCGTAAGGAGCTTCGTGTGAAAATTCTGGAGGAAGGCCGCCACTTCATCGACCCCTGTATGTCGACGTGGTCCGAAAGTCTTTGCTACGAGGTTCCCCGCTTTCCGACGGCTACGAAGGACTGCTGCCCTGACTAATGCCCTGTTTTGGACCCTTGATGATTTGGTAGAGCGAAACGATAAACGAGTCTTCTGGTGACGTCATCGATACCTCAGTTAAGTATAAGTGGAGCGTCTCCCAGTCCTTAGTTTGGTTCTTAGTTTGGTATCCCCTTGGGATCTTTGATTTGGAACTTGCAAGTACCAAAGCCGAGGGATTCGTGTATTCACGAGAATATCGTATTCGATAATCCTTTGAAGTTTGAAGCTAGACTAGAGAGCGAAGATGCCTGGTCTTAGCAGATATGGAAATTTGTTTTGTCTTGGTTATAATAGGGATTCCCGATTGGAGGACTCGTGTCCGGTTCCTCCGATTGGAACTCCAACCTATGAACTATATGTGAAACATGGCATAGGCCCCCTCACGTATAATGAAGTATGGATCCGATACACCAGGAAAGATGGAGTTTTGAAATGGCCCCAATATGGTAGTTTTGACACAGAGATTCTGAATAATCTGGAGGTTAAACTTTTCAAGAAGAAAGCCCGGCCGGCGATGTTTGACTCTTTCTGCCTATGGCGTAAGGAAGCCAAACAGAAGGAAATTAAATTAGAAAAGAGAAATAAGAGGGAAGAGGGTATCTCGATAATGCAAGTTGCCATGCAGTTTAAAGATGATGAAGAAGAACAGATGAATGAGCAGTTGCACAGGCAACGTAAATTGGTGACCGATAAATGTTATCCAGTTCTTCCGCTTCTTCAGCAAGATGCAGCAAAAGAACTTGAGAAAGATCCTTTAATGTCACACTTGTTGAGGTCGCCACCCCCTTATGCGCAGAATGCTACAGCACCTCCGCAACATTTAGCTGTGCAACCTCCGGTTATTGTGCCTCAGGTTCTTCCACAGCCGCCAGCTCCTTTTCAGTTGGCTCCTACTACTATGGCGCAGCCCCTTCAAGGGCCGCCGACTTCGCTACCTGCTCCATCTGTACCTCCTGCGACTTTATGTACTACATCGACTGCCTCTTCTGGTGTTCTTCCTGATACTGCCTCTGCGTCTGCTTCCGCGTCTGCCTTGCCTCCCTCTGTTTTTCCTCCTGTTCTTTCATCAACTTCTCCTTCTGTCCGACAGAGAATGACAGATACTGTTGCCAGCCTTATATTTCCTCTCTTTGGGTCGTCTGGTGTGACCCCAGATTCGGAGTGTAAACAGTCGCGTAGTCAACTGCCTAATTCTCAAGAGAAAGAAATGTTTGACCGTATGGCACGTAAATGGGTTGTTTACCCTTTAAGATACGATGTAGAGTCTGTTATGGATGTCTTCCGTCAATGGGGAGCACCAAAACAAAGATACGTTTTTGAGAAAATGTGTGCTTTCCTTTGTGAGGAATTGGAAGATAATGATTTGGAAACAAATCCGCCTGATTTGTGCTGTGTACGGTTTGAGTTTGCAAAGGGCACGATTGTGGGTCCCGATGTTGAGACAGCAGTTGCGACGTTGTTGTCCTTTAGGAATAAGGATCCTTCTCAGTCATTGTTCCAACATGACTCCTCTGTTAAAAAAAAGGTGCGACATTACCCAATGAGAGAAGTCCCTCCGGTATGGAAGGACGCTGTTGGGGCTGATGATGCTAATCACATTGATGCTGTCCCAGCTCATTTTCAGCGTGTTTGGGTACATGTTCCGTGGAAGCGAGCTGAAGTTTTAGCCCTTAAGCAGACTTTGCCTGATCCCCGTAAAAACCCTGCAGGGTATTATAAGGAAATTATCACAGACTGCAGACTCCTGCATTATGAATTTAGCCGACATAGACATGTTATTTGGGAATGTTGTTCCACAGCCTTTGTGGGGATTGATTCGCCATACAGATCATGCACAAGAGTTAGGTGACTCATGGGCTAATATTAGTGCTGCATATGATAGACAATTTGGTGGTGCCAAGCCTGAGCCTTTGGTAGCAGAACTGCCTGCTAGGATCATTACTTACATGAAGACTTTAATGCCTGCGATGCATGTGAATTGGGATAAATTGTCTGCGTGTAAGCAGAAGAAAGATGAGACCGTGTCTGATTTCTTCACCAGGTTTGAGGAAACGTTTATCGACCACAGTGGTCAAGATATGAGTACAGAAGGTGGTCAACGGTTGTTCGTTGACAAGTTTGTGCACAATTTGCGTGCAGAGCTGTGCAAGAAATTGAAGGATTCAGAGAGTTCTTGGGCCGTTTCCTCTTCAGCACAAATATTGGCTACTGCACAGTACTACGAAAATAGGGATAAAGATGAGAAGGATAGAGCAGACAAGAAAACTAAAGAATTAAAGACGAAGGTTCTTTTACAACAGGCGTATCCGCCACGTGGTGGTCAGAGTAACTATCAGCAACCTCAACAGTTCCAGAGAAACTCGCAAAGGTTTGAGTTTTCTCAACCACGTGTTCCTGTAGGTCCAAATCAGTGTTCATATTGTAAAGAAGAGGGTCATTTCAAGTATAGTTGTCCTATTTTGTTACAGCGTACGAATGGTGCTTCTGGCGCAAGAGGTCGAGGTGTTCAACAAGCTCCTAGAGGTAGAGGACGTGGAAGTTTCCCCCAGAACACGCGTTCCTTTCCGTCTCAAAACTCAATGAATAGTTTTGACCAGCAACATAACGCGTCTGGTAGGATGGCTCAGTACTATGCTGATGACTACTATGCAGAAGATGAGAATCGAAGGTAATAATTGCTAGGACAGCCATAGACGAAGGGAGGGAGTTTTTTAGTTCCAGTGGATCAGAATGGACCTTATGTTAAGGTGATTACATCAGGTGTGTCGGAGCCTTTTCTGTTGGATACTGGTGCTACAAAGAGTTCTATTATGCACTCAAAACTCCCTGGCGCATCTTTGTCTGGCGAGATGAATGTTTCAGTAGGTTTTTCTGGCGCCCCGGTTAGGAACCCGATTTCTAGTCCTATGTCCCTTTCTGTTGGACCTTGTGAATTGGAAGCACCCCTTATTCTGACGACAGGTTGTGGTGAAAACTTGTTAGGATTGGATTTGTTGAAAAGATTGTATGCAACATTATATTGTTCTCCTTCGGGAGTACAACTTACACTGGGTAGGAAATTGGTCTCTCCAATGTATTTGTCAAAGGATAAACTTCCGACCGAATTGTCGTTTCTTCCTGATACCATTTGGGCTACTGGTCCTAATGACGTGGATCTGTTGGAAATACCGCCTTATGTTGTGACATTGAAAGCCAATGTTAAATTACCACGCATTCAACAATACAAGATCTCTAGTGAAGGTGAAAAGGCGTTGCTAGCGATCATTTATGATTTAATTGAAAAAGATGTAATTGAAGAGACAAGAGGCAACGTTTGTAATAGTCCTGTTTTGCCTGTTTTGAAACGTACTGACCCCTCTAAGCCACCTGTTTACAGGCTCGTGATTGATCTTAGAGAGGTAAATAAAATAGTTGTGCCACAGTTTCCAGTTGTTCCTGATATCACTGCCATATTGACTATGATTCCAGCTTCCGCCACCTGGTTTTCGGTAATTGACTTAAAGAATGCTTTCTTCAGCATCCCTATTGCCGAGGAGAGCAGGGATATTTTTGGATTCAGTTTAGGAGGCCGAAGTTTCCGCTTCAAATGCGCTCCTCAAGGCTACTGTGAAAGTCCATCAATTTATAGTCAGGCTTTAAAAACACAGCTTGATGCAATTCTTTTACCTGACGGCGCTACCCTTATTCAGTACATTGATGATTTGCTAGTCGCTACAGATACTGAAGAGATTTGTAAAGAAGCCACCTTGTTGTTGTTGCGTCATTTATCTGATTTACATCACAAAGTATCCCTTTCAAAACTGCTGTATTGTCGACAAGAAGTGACCTACTTAGGTCATCTCTTATCGAAGGAGGGAAGGAAACTGACCTCAGAAAGAATTCAGGCAATTGCAAAATTGAGTGTGCCAAGGACACAGAGAGAAGTACGTGCTTTCTTGGGCATTACCTCATACTGCAGACAATGGATACCAAATTTTTCTTTGCTGGCCAAACCTTTGGTAGCATTGACCTATAAAGATACACCAAACCCTGTTCCGTGGTCTGAAGATTGTCAGAAAAGTTTTTCCGAATTGCGTAATGCATTGTGTTTGGCTCCTGTGTTGGGTACCCCCGACTACAGTAAGCCCTTTACACTGTATGTCCATGAGAAAGAGGGTTGTGCATTGTCAGTGCTGACACAGTCTTTTGGAGACAAGCAGCGCCCATGCGCATATTTTTCGTCAACTTTGGATCCGGTAGCTAAAGCATTGCCGAGTTGCTTGAGAGCCACAGCGGCAGCAGCTGTTTCTATTCGACAGTCTGCTGGGTTAGTGATGAATAATATGTTGATTGTGATGGTTCCACATGCAGTGGACACGTTGTTAAACAGGACCAAGACCCAGCATTTAACTAGTGCTCGATTGTCAGGTTACGAGTTGACACTGTTAGCGAGTCATGTGCACATAAAGAGGTGCAATACGTTGAATCCAGCCACGTTATTGCCAATTTCAGTAGAAACAGATGATGTCGAACATGATTGTTTTCTTAGGACAGAAGAAGAAACGAAAGGGAGAGTAGATCTTAAAGATACTCCTCTTGTAGAGTGTGATGGTACCTTATGGGTGGATGGTTCATGCTTCAAGCTTCCGAATGGTGATACGACTGCAGCATATGCTGTCACAACTTTGCATACGATTGTTGAAGCTGCACGTATACCACATAATTCAGCTCAAGCAGCAGAGCTGATTGCACTTACGAGAGCGTGTGCGTTATCGAAAGGAATGAAAGTGACCATATATACCGACAGCCAGTATGCTTTTGATGTGGCCCATAGTTTTGGACGATTGTGGAAAGAACGTGGGTTCCTGACTTCGCATGGAGCTAAAATTCAGCATGGTCAGTTGGTGAATGAGCTTCTTGAGTCCCTGACCTTGCCATTACAAGTTGCGATTGTGAAATGCAGTGCACACAAGAAGGTTACTGATGATGTCGGTTGTGGCAATGCATTTGCTGACGGAAATCGCAAAAGAAACAGCAAAAGATGTGATGAATCGAATGTATGTTGCAGGCCCCGCAAGATGGGTTGGTGACGATGGAATATGTGAAGATACGATAGAGGGTGTGAAGTCTATTCAAGCTGAAGTTTCAGAGAAAGAATTGAGCGTGTGGAAAGAGAGTACGGGTAAATTGGATGAAAATGGTTGTTGGGTTGACTTGTCAGAACATCAGCGATGTTTGTTACCCGATGCGTATGTGCTTGCAGTGGTGACAATGGCTCATGGAATGGCCCATATCAGTGTGAAAGGGATTTGTAAGTTGTTGGCTCCAGTATGGCAAAATGCTGGAATTCCTAAATGTGCAGAGAATGTGGTCAAGAATTGCATGGTGTGTCTGAAATACAATCCTGGTAGGGGAACCCCAACTCCAGCTGGTCATTTTGCGCCTCCAACGTATCCGTTCGAGGTTTTGCAGCTAGATTTCATCCACATGGAAAGGTGCAACAATCTGAAATACGTACTCGTTGTTGTTTGTGCTTTTTCAAGATGGGTAAAAGCATATCCCCTAAAAGACAACACTGCCTTATCCACAGCTAAAGCCCTTGTCAAAGAATTCTTCCCTAGGTTTGGAATGCCGAGAATGGTCTGGAGTGATAATGGGAGCGAATTTGTGGGTCGAGTGATGAAAAAAGTATGTGAAGGGCTAGGTATCCAGCAAAAATTCCACGCTGCAAATCACCCCCAATCAGCTGGACTAGTAGAGTGCTATAATGGCACGCTAAAACTGAAGTTGGCAAAGATACAAGCGAGCTCTGGTCTTAAATGGCCTGACGCTCTGCCTCTAGCACTCCTATCAACAAGAATGACTGTGAATTCGCGAGTGGGACTTAGTCCCTATGAAATCGTGTTTGGCCGCCCGGCCAACATATGGGGAGTGCCAAGACCAACAAAATTCAGTGAGATCGAACACCCTGTACTGCTTGATTATTTGTATGAATTGACGGCTAAATTGCGTGTTCTACACCAACAGGTTCACGATACTCTGCCTCAGGTCTCTGAAGCTCCAGGACATCTGATCGATCCTGGATCATGGGTGCTGGTCAAGAACTTCCAGCGGACAAAGAATGACCAGCCCCGTTGGACCGGCCCCTACCTCGTCCTTCTCTCAACAAGATCAGCTGTTCGAGTGGAAGGGAAAAAGAACTGGATCCACGGCGTACACTGCAAGAGTCCCTTTTCCTCTACCGTACGACTGGTGGGTCCAGGAGGGGATCGCTGACTCTGAGACTGCCTCGTTTTTTGCCATTTAGCGATGCACGTGTAAAAGGAACAATTTCTGAACAAGAAAGTGACAATAATTTGCAAGAAGCTGTGCCACCGTCAATTCGATTGAACACTACAGAGCCTGAACTCTTGTTCCAGAACCAGACAGTTCCTGGAAAAAGCCATTATAATTTGAGACCAAGAACTAAGGACAAATAATTTTTTCCCGTTCCTTTGCTATTTTTTTTTAAAGTGCACCTCTCTCATCTGAGAAACTTTCTTATTTTTGTTTTTTTCTTTTCGAATCGCCATCCGGGTTCAGCTGTAGGGTCGTGGTTGCCCAAGTCTTTGGAGTGCAGCTGAAGACGTTAGGTCGACAGTTCTGGTCGGTCTAAGGGAGTTGCCCTGAACTGACAGAAGCATTCCCTAGCATAGAACACCCTACCACCACGAGCAGCAATTAAAGAGGATGGAGTTTTTCAAGAATGAGAGACCTGCCAGACAGATGGACTTTAAAGCCAGAATGGGTATAATAATGACAAAGAAAGATTTTTGATATTATGTATTTTCATGTTGCTTAGTGTAATGACGTTTTTAATAGGATATGTTTTATTCTCTTTTCAAGTGACATTTGCACCCATTACTCAGCCCATACCTCCTTCTACTGTTTCCTCGCATTCTTTTCACCCCCTGCCTGAACACGAGTCTGCCAGAAGATTAGAGTTTGCCAACAATTCATTCATTCAGCTTCTACACCAACACCAATTAGTAGTGAACACAACTAACTGTTGGGTGTGTGGTCTTATGCCTCATACTACTGATAAAGGTATCCCTTATCTGGTCCTACCTTTCAGCCATAATGGTTCTGTATGGGCATATAGAACGGTGTTCATATACGCGTATGAAGCCAACCCCCTACGTTCTGTGAAAGATAATCCTAAGAATAGTGCTCTAGCTAAGGGTATAGTAGATATGATTAGGGAAGATATTTCCTATGAGACTATCCCGAGAGATGAGACACTAGCATATATTGGATGGAACATAACAAGATATGGAGTTACTCGGAGTGGGAACCAGCGAGCAAAGAGATCCTCCCCGATTTGGATTGTACCCCATCAGGGTCACCTATGTCTGCAAGGTAATGGCAAGAATCCCAGAGCTCAGTTAGGGAAAAGTCTCTGCACTGAAACATATGTTTTTGCGTCTCAGACTTCTCCTTCGTTCTTAGCAGCTAAGGGTACCTATTTCATCTGCCATAATAGAGCCTATACATGGTTGCCTCCTGACTTCTCAGGCACATGTTTTGTTTTGTTCCTGTTACCTCCCACCTACACGGCCGCGGCAGATTACCATAAGACAAGGATGGTTCGAGGTGTTATAAGTAAAGAAGACACTACCGGACAAGAATTTGGAGATTTCGCAAAGGGTTTTCTACCGTTTTGGGGCCCTATGGTTAACAGCAGGAACATAAGGCAATTGACAAAGGTGGTTGAATCCACGGTAGTTGAAACCGCCGGTGCCCTTGGTAATTTGACTGCTGAGCTCCAGTCGGATCGCCTTATGACTCTTCAGAACAGGGTCGCATTAGACGTCATACTTGCAGACCGAGGTGGGGTATGTAAAGTGATCCAATCAAGTTGCTGTGTTTTCATCCCAGATAACGCTCAGACAGTCTACCAGGCCATTTCCAAACTGCATAAGATCTCGGAGTCTATTCATGTGGATAAAGGAGATTGGTCATTGATGGGGTGGTTCTGGGAGCTGATATCCGCCTGGGGATGGAAGACTCTGGTAGTCATTGGGATGATCTTAGCCATTCTTTTCCTGTCCTGCCTGTGTGTACAGTGTGCTCCTGCAATATGTGGCCTCCGTGCTACATCGTGTGTAAGGAAACCTGTATCAAGGGACGAGCTAAGTAATAGGATGATGCTACAGCAACATCTCAACGACTTTATGAATATAGACCTGGACTCAGATTAGCGTGAGTATAGGTTATTGCCTATGTAAGGGCAAAAGGAGGGTCTGTGGTACTGAAAATTCTGGACCCATGTTATAAACATCGTCGTATCACAACGATTTTGGTATCAGCAGACCAGGAATGATTAGAATAGTATGCACAAGCATTGTATTCATATTCGGGTAACAAAATCACCCGAATATCAGAGTTTCCGTCTTGAACCCTCGTGTTCCATTTAAACGACAGCCATTTTATGATTGCCCTCACATAGGCCAATGTCTAATGCTGAAAACGAGTCTGAAGGACACGTACACCTTTGCTGACTCCTCTGTGACCTGGGCAAGCTGACTCCACTGCCTGAAGCCAAACCTGTTCGGCCAGTTTCTTTCCCAGTGGCCGAATGAGATTAGTATCAAGGCACAACACATCATAAACCTTTCATCACACACAAACCATGCCTAATCTTACACACACCTGTCTCTGTTTCTTTCTTTATGACTTGCTTTACAAGGAGGAGGTGCCCGTTTATATTGGGGGTCCGTCGATATCTGATGAAAGTACTAAGCCTTTCCGGGTAATTGATTGAGGGCTGGACAAACTGAAATATGGGCTTGTCATCATAAACCAGCTATTACTTTGTAGTGAAAATATGTGAATGGCCAACTGTAAAATAAGGAATGTTTGCCTAAAGCATAATATTTTGTATAAAAGAGAAGGTTAGCTTTGCAAAGGGAGCAGTCTCCTGAGAATATACACCGTGTTGTACTTCTAGAATACCTGTTACTGGCTGCAGCCAATAAACAAGATCTTTGACTTCACCAAGAAGACTCTGTGTTTCTGTAGTCTGAAACAGGAAGGACTCGAAGTCTTAGGGTGTGTTCCCTGGCACCACTGGGTTCTGAAAAACCCAGTACTTCATTGGGAACTTACAAGTCAAATGAGGACGTTTTTGCCACTGTCCTTGATTGTCATCCATTAATCTGTTAATCACCTCTAATCGGAAAATGTACGCTGCAAGAATTTTTCATGGGCAAGTCCGCATCTGAGGCATTAGATACTGAAACTGTTTGGTCTGCTCTTTAAGTGATTCCAAATATACTTGAAGGATTGGGGAGTTCCAATCAGCTTAAATAGTTTTTGGGGCTGTGGTATCAATTTGACATCATCTTTCTTCATGCATGTGTGTATGTAATTAGCCAATAGTAAACGTCAAGATCTATGTCCCATAAAGTACCAAGTCTTTACATTGCTGGCCCTTTGAGGATATTTCAATCAAGGACCACTGCTTTCATAGCAACTACAGGTGGAAGTGACCGGATATTGCCACTGGTGACACTGGTTTTCTGGTCAAACCTCTGCAGAGCCCTCAGTGTGTGCAATTAGGAAACCCAAAAAAGAACATGTTTAATAGACATCCCGAAACTGTTGCTGTAGTAGGTTTGTTTCTTGGTAGTGGGATATGCTCTAGGAGCCAACTTCTGTCAGCAGGTTCACATACATACTGGCTCTTTCCAAGGACTTGCTCTATTCCATGCCAAACTGAGGCCGTCTTGGAAGTATGATTTCTTGCACCCCCATCCCTTTTGCTATAACACCAAATGCTGCTGAGGATGTTGCAAAAAAAGCCAGCTATACTTTCTCCCAGTACATCCTAGTGTAGCGGAAAACAGCCCTATCTTTTGGCAGATTTTTCTGTCTCCTGTATATAATCTACCATAGTTTGAAATGTGCTCATTAGTTATTACGTGGAACTATCGAGAGCTTAGTGACCATCACTTCTAAGGGGTTATCACTTGACACTCTAAATTGAACCACTCTACTTACGAAGTGGTTCCTCTTTCTTACTAGGCCCTTTGGTAAGAAGGTGTAAATATTTACGCATCTAATTTGAGGGTAGCCCTAAAAGAAGAATTTACTGCACATTTCCTATAAGTCCTCACCAAAGAACTCTATACAACCTTGAGTAGGAAATGGACAGAGGCAGCAATTAGCACAAATTATCATTGCTAATACATTGCCAGTACAATAGTTTTATGTTTGATTAGCAGTCTTCTTTCCAGCTACCCGCTCAACGCTAAACCTGTTGCCCTGCATTGTATAGTCTAAAGCTGCTAAAAGCAGCTATCTTGCAGTAACTTCTCAATGAAAATGAAAAAGAAGATTTTATTAAAAATACCAAGTCCTGGGTCGCATAGATTTATAAGACAATTAAGAGATGCATGACCTTCTATGATCGGTGTCTCCAACCAGTCCAATGCGAGATCCCAGACATCTTCAGAGTAAATGGGAGTTTCAATTTTCTCCCATTTCAAAGTGTTGCATTTACAAGCAGCAGGTGTTTTGCTCCCAAGGGCCAGTACACATATTTATAACTGAAAAATCTTATTTTTTTTTTATAAACCACCCTCATTGAGTATGGCTGTAATTACCGCCGACCGCTGTGCTGGCGCCTGCCAAAAGACCTCTGGTGGCAGTGGTAACCATACCGCCATATTAGGAGTAAACAGCCAATTTCTTGAAACCGCCAGGGCCAACGACGGCGGAAAGCCGAAGGTCAGCAACCCGCCACGCCAACAACAGACCGCCCACCAAATTATGACCCACAAATCAGCGCCGCGGTCATTCAACGGCAGTCCTCCATTGGTGGTAAAGACCGCCACGGTGAATGTCACCCACCAACAACTGTACACATAGGACATTAAGAAACCCTCACACCTGAGACACATACTCACACACAAACCACCATAAAACACACACACACACACACACATCCCACCATACACACCAATTTGACGCCCGCCAACTACCGGACACTCACTACGTCCACAGACCATAAACCCATCACACACAAGTTCACACCACACCGTATCACTAAAGTCTCACACATAAATCAACACGCTGTACACAACAACCAAACACCCACAATCTGAAACCACACATACACACACACTGCACAAACTCCACTGACTCCCCTTCACCACACCACTCACATCACACACCATGGCACCCCCTGCGCAACCCCGCTTCACTGACAGGGAGATGCAGACCATGGTGGATGAAATACTCAATGTCGAGCCACAGCTGTTTGGATTACAAGTACAGCAGACATCTATCACCCGGAAAATGGATCTGTGGCAGAGGATTGTCAATGAGGTCAACGCAGTGGGAAACCATCCACGCACAAGGGACGACATAAGGAAGAGGTGGACCGACCAGCGGGGGAAGGTACATTCCATGGCATCACAACACCAACTTGCAGGACAGAAGGCTGGTGGTGTCCACCCCCCCCCCCCCTCCTCCACCCAAATACAGCTACTGGGAAGGAGGTCTTGGCTATCCTGCACCCAGAGGGCCTCAGTGGACTCACTGGAGGACTGGACTCTGGTAAGTCATATATACTCCCCTACCATTAGCTACGTCTGTAATGCATGTCTCACCCTACCCCGATCACTACCACTAAACACCTTATCCTATACACATCCCCCATACACATATCCCCTGCATGCCCACACCTCCCCACTAAGCCCTAAACCATCCCTGTATGCACAACGACCATCCCCTGCATGTAATATAGGCTACACTACATTACCAACAATGCACCACCAATCCCTCAACTAACAATGCATGGCACCCATCCCTAAGGGCCACTGCATGCAGATTATTAGATATGTAAGCACACCAAACAGGTGGCAAGTGCTGGAAGGGATATGGCAATGACCGGATAGGGTACAGGAGATTGACATGCCAATGGCAACAACTATTACATAAACACGTCTATGATACAAAGGGACAATACTGTCAATGCCATATCCTCTCTAGCACTACTACAACACTATCATCCACTAGCCACAATGCCGGAATCACAAAACAATATTTTTACTACTTCCACTGCCCATGCCACTCGGCTGGAGGTGCCAATAAGTGCTAGTCCACCAGCAGAAGAAGGCCCCATTGATCACAGTCCAGCTGGCTGTCTGGACCCAGATGACTACCCTGGTCCATCCCACAGCCCTGGACGGGCACCCTCCAGAAGCCCCACCCAGGACACCACAGACCCCCCACCACTCGGCCACCACCATCAGTTGTGGCTCATTGCCCCTACACCAGTGTCTCCTGGCCACCGACCTACTATCTGTCCACCTGTACAGGGACTGGAGTCACCACCCACCGCCAGGCAGGACAATGATGGTCCCAGTGCAATTGGGACTGGGTGACCTGTGCTGGGGACACAGGCACAGGGGGCTAGGGCTGCTGGGAGGGTATCAGTGGCCCAGGGGGTTGATTCAAGGAGGGACTCCACTGCCCATGAAGCCATCTCAGAGGTCCTGGGGGCATACCACCACTCCCAGGCCAGGATGGGCCAGATCCTGGCCACGTTCCAGGAGAACCAGAGGCTGCAGGTGTCACACCAGCAGAAACCCATGGAGCAATGAAAACAACTGAATGCCAGCATGGCCTCCATTGCAGTGGTGCTGCTGAGGATGCCCAACATCATGCATGAGTCCTCCACCCACCAGCAGGCTCCTTCCACTAGCCAGGATACAGCCCAGCCCTCAACATCAGCAGCAGCTATTGGAATGGTGGCCCTGGCAGAGGACTCACCGGCCACCAGCACCACTTTTCCTGTAGCCCAGGAACCCCCTTGCAAACATGGCCGGAGAGCCAGACATCCCTGTGACACTGTAGCCAAGACCAAGCCCACCGCCAGGAAGTGACTCTGCCCTGGATTGCCTCCATTGTGTGCCACTGAGCCACCTTGTTGACTATCCACTGCCATATCTCCATTTTCTGCCCCTGTGCTACCAGCAGCTGTGGACATTAAACTGAGTATATTGTTCACTATCTGTCCACTCCCTTGCACTGTCCCATCCCTTTTGTTACACTCCTTTAATAAACACTGTTTGATCACACCAACAGATGTTGTCATTTATTCAAAAAGCATACAATTGTAAAGTATCATTCTTTATCAAATATGTACATATGCTGGGAAATGTTGCAGGGATCCAATGTTCAGAGAGGGGTATGGTATGTTCTTGTCACAGCTTTGGCAGGAGTGTCTGCAAACATCACCTTTTCCTCCATGATGTAGCCGTGGCAAAGGGGTAGGCACCACTGCAACACCTGTCAGCAACAGACATGTAACACATATTTACTGCACTATACTTATACAACATAAGACACATATGTAGTACAAAATAGACACACAGCCCATTTCAGCATCTGATGTTAGAAGATATGTAGTAACACTCACAATTGTGCCCTACTCACTACTTTAACCTGTTACATTGCACTTTGTCCAACATAATCTGGTACAAAGGGCAGTAGAAAATGAAACCTATTAACAACCACAATACTGCCTAGCCATTCTAGTAAGTGAATATTACTGTCACCCTTTGCTCGACAACAAGTAACCATAGCAACTCTACACATCCTACCTCGACACAAAACCCTTGTCATTAATACACGGTAAAATAATACATACTGTCTCATGCAGCAGTTGTTGCTGTGTAAAACAACAGTAAGAAGTCTGAATATCATTCAGCAGATGGCCAACAGTGGGTCCCCACAAAATCTGACATACACACACTCCTGCCCACGCACCACAGGGTAGGTACAATGTCCACCAGCAACTGAAATTCTGCCCAGTGTAGTCAGATTCACAGTGCAACATTTACCCTGAGACTCATTGGAAGTAGAGCTGAATCAGCTGATTCCTGGAGTCCACATCTTCTCCCAATCCTTCTCCATCATTGTCCTCCATCCCCTGGGGTCCCACGAATGGCAGTGCTCCATCCTCCACTTCCAGTAGGGGAACATGTCTCCTGAGTGCCAAATTGTGCAGCATACAGCAGGCTACTATGATCTGGCACACCCTGTTTGGGGAGTAGCACAGGGATCCTCCAGACATATGCAGGCACCTGAATATGGCCTTCAGGAGCCCAAAGGTTCTCTCAATCACTCTTCTGGTACGACCATGGGCATCACTGTACCGGTTCCCCCCGCACCAATCCCCTGGTCGTGGGATTTCTCACAGGTGTCAGGATAGCCAGTCACCTGGGAAGAGGGGAGAAAGATAGCACATGACACACATTTGTACAATGCCAAACATGAGAAAGTCCGGTAGCACTGCAAATCTGTCACATGAACACTCACCTACTAGCCAGGCTCTCTCTCCCTGTAGCAGTGCCATGATTTGTGGGACACTGCTGTTCCTCAAAAGGTAGGTGTCATGGACTGATCGAGGGAATCTTGCTGCCACCTGTGAAATGGATTGATCTGCACGACACACCACCTGCACGTTTATAGAATGGAAGTTTTTGCGATTCCAATACACTTGCTCAGTGGCTCTGGGGGGTATAAAGGGAATATGTGTGCCATCAGTGGCATCAATCACATGAGGGGTGTTGGCTATAGCATAAAAATCAGACTTAACCGTGGTAAAATCTGACCTTTGTGGAAATCGTATGCAACTCTGGAGGTGTTGCAACAAGGTAGTCAGGACATTTGCCAAGATGTTGCTGAACATTGGTTGTGATACACCAGATGCCAAGTCCACAGTCGCCTGAAAGGACCCTGTAGCCAAAAAATGTAGGACAGATAGTACCTGTACTGTGGGAGGGATAGCATAGAGGTTTTGTTTGGCAGGCAGTAGATCAGACTCCAACTGGGAACACAGCCATGAATTGCGGCACAGTTCAGCCGATAGCTGATGATAATGTGGCGCTCTTCCATGGTATCCTGATCAACAAGGGGTCTGTACACTGGTGTAGACCTCCCTCTCCACATGGGTCGACGGCTATGGAGGAGAAAAACACAATGATGTGTAGAGGTCAACTGTATGAATACAGGTATCACATACATTCATACACAACTCTGCACACATTTTACTGTTGAGGGCAGCCACTGTTCACATATAAGACGTGTAGAAATTGGAGTGCCAGGGACAGATACACTTGTAGGCATACGTGCTAACATTATATTGGTCATGGCATGTGTAATTTCACCACTTGGATACTCCTAGGTTTTACTAGGCCACCATTAACACTGTCCCTGTACTGTATATCCACAAGTTAACCTCTTAAAATGGCAGCCGCCTGTCGTACAGTTGGATGTGACATCATTCTGCTGGTGTTAGTCGTCATGACAGTAGGCAGTCAGAACCACCCTGCAACTCCTCATTGGTTAACATTGGTGTCAATGGGGAACAGGGGCCAATCATGATTACCACCGGTGGTGAGGGTTCCATTTTATGTAGCCCTTACCACTTGACTCCTACACCTCGAAACAGCCACTACTCCACTGCGTGTCCTGCTGTGTCCTGCCCATGATTGAGGTAATGGTATGTGCTACAGGGGAACAGGCCCTGGCCTTCACCTCAGAGGAGTTGGAGAAGCTGGTGGACAGGGTCCTACCCCTATATGCCAAGCTGTATGGGTGACCTGAGGACCAGGTGAGTGTCATTATAGTGTCCTAGGAGTGTGTGCCAATGCAGCAGATGCATGTGAATGTGACTATTGGATGTCCCAATGGATAGGTGTAGTGTGACAGGCCGTATGTATGTAGAGGCATGATTGGGAATCATTGTTAGAGGTACAGATACAAGTTGTGTTGTATCCCAAGTTTTAATGCGGCAGCTAAACCCACAGTAATATTCTTCCATGTGTCACACATGTACGTTAGCGCCGATCAGAAGAAGGGGATGTGGCGAGCCATTGCCAAGGAAGTGCGGACCCTGGGGGATCTACCGCCAGCAGAGCACCCACTGCATCAAGCCGTGGGAGGACCTGAGACTCAGGGGCCCGGAAGACCGCAGAGGCCCAGCTGGGGACAGCCTCTCAATAAGGAAGGGGTGCACGTCGGACCCTAACCCCCTAATCGCCCGCATTCTGGCAGTGGCCAGTCCGGAGTTGGATGGGGGCTTGAAGGCAGCACAGCAGCCACTAGGGGGTGAGTACCACCACTGTGCTGATTGCTCTTTGTACAGTGTAGCTGGGTGCAATAAGGTAGGTAGCAGGTAGTTTCTGGGTCATAGGCAGGTGTGGCCATGCAGCTGGCCCCCTATGTCACTGGGATTGCCCAGTAATCTGAGTATGGGTGGAAATGTGGCCATGTAACGGGTCCTATGGGTAGGCCTGTGGATCTGATGTACCACCTCTTCGATTTGTCACATTTTAGTGGAACTGGATCACTCCCAGATTGCCATAGTCTGCCTGGATGGGGATGTAGGGACTGGATGGTGATGCGGTTTGCCAATATAGCGTCAGCATGTCAGTGTAGTGTGGGAGCTGGAATTCCTGTCCTAAGTACTTACCTTCATGGAGTTGGTGAGGGATGGGTTTTGGAATGTGAATGCCTGCATTTGTGCCTCAATTATATATGTTCAGTTATTGACAGCCTGCATCTTTTTCCTTTTCCACCCCACGCTCTGTCATCTTGTCGCCTTGTGTGTATTAGCATTATCAGACGAAGGAGAAGGGGCACCGGTGTGCGGGGATACTGCAGCCCACGGGACCCAGGGGGCAGAGACTACCTACACCGAGGGGACCAGTGGGTTGAAGGGCGAGGGGAGCACCACGTGGGAGGCAACTACCATTGCTGGTAGTGACTCTGATACCTCGTCTGATGGCAGCTCCCTGGTGGTGGCGGACGCTTCTGGGACCACCCAATCTTTGTCATCTTCCACCACCCCCGTACCAGCACCGCCCTCCCAATAGCTCCCCCCACCCGAGTTTCCCATGCCTGCTCGCTCAAAAGGGTGGGTGTCTCCTTCGCCGCAGGCACTTTTCCCCTGCCCCAGTCAGCCCTGCTGCCTTCCCTGAGGAGGCTATTGACCTCCTGAAATCCATCTGTGTAGGGCAGACAACCATTGTGAATGCCATCCAGGGGCTGGCATCACAGATACAGCAATGCAATGCCTACCTGGAAGGCATTCACTGTGCCATGTCTGGCTTACAGAGATCTTTTCGGGCTCTGGCCTCCTCTTTGACGGCAGTGTCCCTGGTCTTTCCGTCCCCTCTCCCAACACCTCAGCCCCTTTCAGCACCCTTCTCCCTCACCCATCCCAAGAACACATGCAGACAAGCATGCACTTAAAACAACACACAAAATACACAATGAGAAACACAAGCACCACACGTACCACAACAAGCTTGCACACACTATACATACAACTGCAAACACGACAACATCCTCTTCGCCCACTGTGTCCCCTACATCCTGTCTGTCACCTCACCACGCACACCCACATGCACTGCACCAGCAGTCACTGCTCCTGACCCCATTAGCAAAGTCACCACAACAGCAGTCATCCACACATGCACCCCAGGCACCACACCCGCACTCACTACAGCAACCTTCACAGACACTTGCAGCACACTCACCACACCACCACAACATCCATCTACACTAGCTGCCTGCCTTCTCCCAGTCTTTCTACCCCCCTCCTCCCATAACACACAGACGCTCACACTGATCCACTCAACATACATCCATCAGGCATAAGCAGACTCAGCATGCACCAGCATCCACTCACAGCAAACCTACACCACGTACAACCACTCCCTCAACCTTGACTCCCAAACTTGTCTCCAAAGCCCCTCCACCTACACCTAAAAAGGTTTTCCTTTCCTGTGTAGACCTATTTGAACCCATTGGCCCACCCCATCTTGTCCCCAAACGTTCCTGTGGCCTCCCCAAATCTAGTCCTTCCCTTTAAGCTCCTCCCCAGTCCTTCCTTCCCGGTCCCCTGCCCCTTCCCCAGTGAGAAAATGTTTTTGTAAGAGGCCTGATCCCTCTCCCACCCCCGGTCCAAGACCACTCCCACTCCTTCTAAGGGCAAGCCCAAACACTCACCCCCTCTGACTCCTAAGCCCAAGTCCCACCCCTTCCAAACCTGAGTCCCCACCCCCTCACCCTGCCCCCAGAGGTGCCTGCCTGCCCCATTGATGCCCGTGTCTTGTGGAGGCCTTGGTCGTGGTAGGAGTCAAGTATGCACCTTGTTGGCAAAATCAGACATTTACTATGGACTGGCCCATGGCTTTGTTTGTACATAGTTTATTTTTAGTTCTCATTATCACTTGATATATCTGGCCAAAAGGCATGTTGGTGCAATGATATTCCGTTGTCTTGCGTTTTAATATGGGAAGGTCGTGTACACAGGTATGTGCATCCATTAATTTATTTCTCTGCATGTGTCAAGTAAGTATATTTCTATAGGGAATGTATACCTTGTTTGGCGTGTGTGTGTGTGTTAGGGTGTTGGTAGGGAGGGTGTGTGTGTATGGGTGTTGGTGTATGTGGACGTGGTAGTCTGTGTGGGGGATGCGTATGGCGTGTGAATGTGTAATTGTCCCCTTCCCTCCCTTGTGTGCTAGGCACCTGTACTCACCATTGTAGTCTTCAGTCACGGTCTGGGAGATGAATCACAAGGATTAGCACTGGAAAGATCTAGAGTTCACTCTCCATGTCGTCGTCGGCCTCGCCTGTGTCCCTAACGTGAGTGCTTCCTTTTATACGGCTCCTTTCTGCCAGGCTTTGCGTGTCAGTGGTTCTGCCACGGAAATTGTGGCGGTGTAGTGAATCATAATACGGAGGGCGGGATGGGCCATTCCGCCAGCCTGAAAAAGGGCACCGCTGTTGGCGGCGGTCGTACCGCACTGGCGATACAGGCAGTGAAGTGGCTGTTTTGCTCACAGTACACTGCCGCAGTCATATTACGGCGATCCACACCGCCACAGCCGGTGGTTCTGTCCAACACCGCCAAACTCATAATGACCACCTAGGTCTTAATGTCCCTCTCCACTTTCATTTAAGCCAATTACATCTTAATGTTTTATGAAGCATGTTTCTTCACTTAAAATTCTTCCCATTTAAACAAATATACTTTTTTTTTTATACATATGCACTATGTTTGTAAGCCACTTGGAGAAAGATGCCTGGTGTTTGTAAATGTGGCACTTTGAAATGGAAGAAAACCTAAATGGTGAGTTTTATGAAATCCATAAAAACAAAGTTAACTTTTCAGTTTAATTTTCTCAACACAGTGCCATATTTATAAAGCAGAAATTTAAAGTGCAAATGTTCCATGTTGTGAACATTTTTGCAGAACATCCTTCTGCACTTCACATTTCGCCCATTAAAAAAATGGTTGCATGTTTGTTATACACGTAACTGTGCCACATATGGTGAAAGCTATGTCCTATGCCACAAGTACATAGGGATACAGTCTCTCGTTGACCCAAACGCATATATATCCCATTCATACGCATAGATGTTTATACATCCCCAAAGACCACACTCTCACTGATGCACATGGCAGCCCTGTCATAGTGACCCTAAACGTAGTATCTGGCTCCATGGACATTAGGCTTAAGGTCAATTAAGCTGGAGGTGGGGGGAGTCTGGTAATAATGTGAAGTTGCTTAGCCTTCAGTAGCTCACAATGATTTTCATTCAACAAAATTAGCTCTCACTATAGAAAAGGTTTGAGACCCCTGATCTCAGATTAACACCAACCATTTGCTGCTGTACACACAGGTATGCATTGTTACAAATCTAGATATGCCTGGAGCTTTGTAATATTTACTTGAGCAGATCTCTGTAAATTCCATTTGCACAAGACCATCTCCAATATGATACATGCATCTCAATTTCATTTGGGTGCCAATCTATTTAAAAATGGTATTGGAATGTTTGTGTAAATCCGAAATGCAGGAGGGACAGCTCCTAATTTGATCTTGCAGCAACTGTAACTTGGACCATACATATCAAATAATCTGTACAAACCAGACAAATGGAAAAAATGCTGCACCAATTGTATCAACATACCAGCAAAAAAATCACCTCTATGCAAGAACATGAGCACTCTTGAGAACACCCTGTGGATCTTTGTCACTTAACTCTACATCATTAACTACTAAGAAGAATTTCTACACTCAAAATGAAGGCACTGGAAGCAATGGCCAAGTATCTCCTATCCTACTTGAAACTCAGTTCTACAACCATCTCCAATTTAGGGCATTATTACTAAACTGAAACATTGCCATCAAAAGCACCTACTTGGCAGTCTGATTGTTACCTGTTTTTCACTCCTGGTAGGTTAGTGGCGCAGGAACAGAGCCAGTACCTTGTCAGTCCCTCCTGTGTTTAGATGTGCATGCACTGTGTGCCTTTAGCTTTTATTTAGAGACCAATATAATTGTTTTTGTTTCTCGAACGTTTTCTTCCCACTGGTCTGGCAGGTGTACCCAGTTGAATTTTCTTTTTTTAATTTTTTTTTTACTTTCTGCCAAGATGTGGGAGGTTTTTGGAAACTCCCCTTTGGTGATGAGAAACTTACTAGAAATCATGCCAAAGCCAGTGGTAGAAAGTGGATCTTCCGCATCTAAGGGACAGGTACATAATCAGTTCATATATTTCTAGTCACTCTGCGGTGCTGAAAGCTGGTTCCTAGAATATCAGGAGTACAGACTTTTTTGTTGTGAAAGTCTGACACTATTTACATGGTGGCCAGTTGTTTAGGTAAGAAGCAGCTCAATAAGTTTTAAATCATTTGTTCAGATTGGATCATCATTTCGGGTAGTGTTGAGCTTTTATGATTTTTTGAAACTGTGGTAATTAAAATCACACGAAGTGTTTATAGTCCTACCTCAGTTATTCAGTGCGGTAAAAAAGAAACATATATTCCATTTATTTTACCCATACATGCAGCAGCCCAAAATAGTTAGATCACTGCGTTCCGTTATGTTTTTTTTTTTTTTTACGTGTTGCTTTTATTATTAATGCTGATAGCAATCATCGGTAGAGCAGTAAAACGGGTGGCCTGAAGAAGGCCTCTTTTTGCAGCAGCGGCAATTTGTATTTGACCGCTTTTTTATCGCAGTTATTCCTGAAAAATCATAGGTGACATTTTATATAGGTGATGGCACCCACATCGCGGAATGTTTCAGTGACAGTCTTGCCACAGGCAGGACTCCACGGCTCTGGCTTAATGTTTATTTAGTTGCACATTTTCTTTTGTGCGAACCAGGTAAGGTAATGTGTTGTGGTGCCATATATCCGTTCTAACAATTGTGAGCTATTTTTGCATGCAAATAACAGTACAAGGGTGCTGTGAGGGGACACCCTGAGCATTTCATTGTGGTTCGGCAGGGATCCCTTGTAGTCAAAGTTAAACGTTTTCAGGTTGAGCGTAGCAGCGCAAAAGCGCTGCTTTTCAACTTGTTATCTATCTGTGGGCTGTCACCAAGCCCAGCACTTTCATTCTTTCTTGGGCTTGCCTTTCAAAATTCTCTTGATGTTGTTGGTAAATGCCTTGCCTTTGTCCCGCCTTAAGGCTGGTTGGTTACTGCCTTGCAGACTGACAAGGCTAATTTATGGGTACTAATTGATGATTGCCAGTGCTTGAAATGAAAAAATAAAAGTGAAGGTACTCTGTAACAGAGTACCTGCTTGTTTCTGAGAAGTGCCGGTACTCTCCAATTAAAAGTATTAAGTTTAGGTACTCTCCCTCTCCAAATAAAAAAGTGCCGGCACTCCGTACCAGACAGTACTGGCCCATTTAAAGCACTTTTGATTGCACAATTGCCGATATGTTTTACTGTGAGCGAACTACTTTTTTCTTTTGTGTCTCTTTTGCGTTCATGCTCATGGCAGCCATGGTGCTTTTGAATCGGCTCGCACTGCCATCCCCCAGCACCTCCCACCTGTCCCTGAGTTTCCTGTTCGTGTTTGCCTGACCCCACCAGCCCTTCCATGTCGTTGCTTGTTTTTATTTGGCACTTGTTTGACTGACTTGTTGCGATGTTTTCTTGCTGATGTTACCAGAAATCAATAAAGTATTTTTTTTTAAACTGTTTTTTTTTAATCCTTAAGATGTCACTCATGATGTCACACAGAAGGCACTAAAATGTTACACATGAATGCATGGAAAATATGAAAATGTCACACATGTGAAGTGCAAACCTGGAAGCCATGGGTGCTAGGGCTGCTCAAAACATCCCATTTTGCACCTGATTTAGCCCAGGAGAGCAAACTGATTTACATGACTCGTGCTTTGTTTACTTGGCCCCACAAACGCTGGGCGGTGGGTTGCTCATGCCCCTTAATCTGTCCCCATATTATATTATTTTATGGATAATGGGAGTGGGAATCCACTCCCACTCACTCACTCCAACTGTCAAAGATCAGCTTCACATGCCAGAATCGAGATCTCCCCAGGTCAGTCCTACGTGATCTCCACTAAACGTGCCTCTATGGACAACCTTGCACCGTAAGTGGAAATCGGCGCACATTACCTGAGCGCTGGCTCCAAAACAACTGGGTCACACTTTCCAGTGCAGCGGGCAAGTCTAACCAGTTGAGTTTTTAACCAACCACTGGGCTCTCTGTGTGGTGATGTCATAAAGATTCCCTTCCCCTCCCCCCTTATTTTGGTTAGCAAGACAAGCACGTCTAATAATGCAATCTGGTTGTTTTATTTAATGTCGGTTAACGCTGGTAGTAAATTGAAGGTAGTCCGGTGCTCACAAGCTTCTGACGAGAGGTACGACTCACTGGGGAACCGGCGACATGTTTGCCAACCATTCCTATTGAAATAGGCTGTTACTGTTTTTGCAGTCAGCAAATTCATTTTAGTAGTTTGCTTTTTTAGTGGGAAGGTTATGATTTTATATGGTAAATTCCAGTTTCTGTGCCAAAAAGAGAATACCAACAACCATCTAAAAGCAGCGCAGTAGAAAAGCGAAACTTGGAACGTCTGCTGGAGTTAAACTGTGGTAGAGGGATGTATACTGGCCACAGAGAGAAAAGCTCTCATTTATGTTCTTATTTAGCTTATGATGTCGTCTACACTAGAAGACATGCTGTAGTGTGGTCAGTTTTACGTATCCTTTGCGCATTAGCTTCAGGCTTTAGGCCTTTGTGCATTTTGCCCTGGATGTATTTTATTCCTTTGCTTGCAGCTTAGAGCTTCTGTGCACTTTGCTCTAGATGCTTTTATTCGGCTTCGTACTGTTATTTTTCAAATAGCCAGTTCTACGGTCTTGTTTTATATTTCATATCACACTGTTTAGCCTACTTCAGCACTGGAGTTCTCCATAACATATTCCTGTTCACTCTGTGCTTCAGTCAAGGATACAGTCTGGTACATTGCCGATAGACGTGGTAGGAGTTTAGTTTTTGGCATTCCTGCGTAGGGACATTTTGTGATCACGCTGACATGTTAGTTATAAAAACACTTCCTTGTCCCAATACACGCAAGAGGGAGATTCCGACCAGGGAACCACAACTAGACGCTGACTGCCTCTTTGCAGATGCTGAACCAGATCACAGGCCTTTGCTCAGGTATGAGGGCTGATGTCTTCCCAGGGATTCAGAAAGGCAAGTTAGAAGCTTAACATGCTGTGCTCGAAATAGAACTAGCTGAGAGAGAGTAGAAATCGTTAAACACCGTGATAGCGTTGTTCTTATGTTTCACTCTCCTCGTGACTATTTCAATCCTACTGTGTTATATGGTTCTGGTTATTGCGGCTCACGCCTTAATATCTAAAATGCAGTCGTTTTATTAAAACAATATATAAAACTTATACTGCCTTTGTCATTTGTATATGGGATCATACTATAAATGAGAGAGTTGGTTTGGATCTGAGTGACCACGACTTCCCTGAGAAGTTCCAAAGATGTAATGCGCTCGGCTGCCTAATCATCTCTTCCCTTTTGGAGAAATGAGGCACTGCTAGTTAGCCAGAGCAAAACCGGGTTTAGGGTGACAGAGGTCCTTCCAAGTGGGTCCGACTCAGTCCCCCACACCGTGTACGACCCTGCTGCCTAGAAATCCAGTAGTCTCATTTAGGATAATGAGAGCCCACGCGACAATGCAATCATGTCCCCTGATTTGTTGACATGGATCCCATTTCATGGCATTTTCTGTGATGTTACCTCTCAAGCAAAATGCCATGTAGAGTATTTTCCAGTGGTGGCATCAGTTATAAGGTTAGATAATAACTGTGTCATTTAAGACATGGTTTTCCATTCTTGAGCTTTACATTAGTAACTCATTGCTATCTGGGATTTGTGTTCTTGTAAAGTCAGTGCAGGGAATTCAGATGTTTACGCTAGGATCCTATAAACTGTGGAAACAGGGTGGAGCCAATGACATCCAGCCTAAGCATTATTTTTGGCAAAAAGGAACAAGCATTTGCAATGCAATCAGTCTCGCATTTGTGAAAGTTAGAGCTCTTGGCGTTAACAATGTCAATTTTTTTTTTTTTTTACTTTTGTTTTTTTGTGCGGAGTGATGATATTTGCATAGCGCTATTGCTATTCGTATGACCCTGTGACGCTGAATAACCAGAAAATACTGTTCTCCGTTGCCACAAGGTCATACGAGTGCCAATAGCGCTATGAAAATATCATCACTCCAATGCATAGAAAAAAAAAGTGGGAAATAAAGGCATTTGCAATGCCAAGAGCTCTCACTTACACAAATGCGAGACTGATTGCATTGCAATTGCTTGTTTTTTATGGTGCATGGGGTAGAATCCAGATGAAAGTCCATGTTCGCCAATCCCCTTTTCCTTTTGCACCAGTATGTGAGGCAGTTCTGTAGGAATTGAACACCAGCCTGAATATTATCAATACTTCTGAGGTGTAGTTCAAAGATTACATCAAAGGTTCCCTTCCATCACTACTAGATGATACATTCTTTTTTTCTCAATGGGGAAAACTTTTCATACCTCATACTTATTTTATTAGCACTCAAACCATCACCTCCTGTCATGTGAAACCTTACGTCATTGGAGATTGTGGCTGTCTGCTCAAGGTGTGCTGCCTACTCCCAAATATCCATGATTCTCCCCTGGTATAAGTGAAATGCTGAAAGGCCTGTGAAAGGATGGTTTGTCTCCTGTGGGGTGTGGAGCCAAGCTGTTTCTCTGTACATTTAGTTTAGACTAATGAGATCCTCCTTTTTAGCTTTCTTTCTGTTTGTGAAAATTGCAGTTGAAATTGAATACAAAATAAATGGAAGCTTATTTTTCTCTGATCAGGTCGCTGTTAAGAAAGAATTACTGAAAAAAATAGATTGCCTGGTTCTATTGTTTAATGTGTCTTTTTTTTTTATACTGCCACTGAATAACTATCAGTTGTCTGTCGTACATTTCTCATTTGCTGAGCCCAAGGTTTTGCCAGTGAATATTTTGCAGGTTTATTTAAATAGACATTGTCAATTGTTTCTAATGATTACCTTAGTAACAGTTTCAATATTGCTTCAAATAAAGGTTTGTTCATTCTGTTACATGACTATGAATGGGTTGTTCCACACGTGCCCCTAGTTTTAATGTTACTGTATAGAGTTTCCCCCACCAAGCCCAACCACACAGACCCAGGGTATGGTGGATGTACTTCAAGTTACCAATGCCAAGAGAGATTAATGGAGGCGATTACTACAAAGGACTAAACCATTTTGTTGAAACACTGTAACACTTAGTTTAAAGTTGGAGTAGTAAACACGCCCAAGGCATGCCAGAAAATACGATAATTGTTCAAAAATTTGAGGTACAGGTTGATTCAGTAGACAGTCTCTACTCCATGGGCAACAGTTCAGAAAACAAAGACTTGGAGAAAGAGTCCAATGGCAGAAGCAAGGAGATAACAGAGAGGCCTGCAATGACTATGAAAGATTAGTGTGCACTAACCTGGAAACAAGTACTTAACCTGGGAAGTAATTTACAGGAGCTTGGAGGCAGCAGGCAGGTCGTTGCTAGAAGCTAAAGAAGTGGAATCGTAGCTCATGGAGGAAAAGCTCTGAGGGGTCCCAGAAGTCAGGATCTCAGAGTCATTGGAAAGTCATTGGAAGACTGAAACTTGGAGTGGTTTTCGGAAGACTCTGTAGATGGTGCAAAAATAAAGCGAGGCTTGGCTGGGCCACTCAAAAGCTGAGTGCAAGGATGAGCACAGGAAATCCAGGCTACTAGGGACATGAGGGCAGAGAAGCTGATTGTGCAGGACTTGACGGAGACTTGTGTGGTTCCAGTTACAGGTATGTGGCCAAGTCCAGATGCAAGTTCAGAGGAGCTATTTATACAGGAAGCCAAAAGTTTTCCAGAAGAGCGTGTGTCTCATGTGGAGGCTTCCAAAGGAACCTGGGAAGAATCACGTGTTACAAACAGGCATGGCTTAACAGGCAGCAGGTGCAAATAGTAATCGACTACAACAAGTGCAACGGAACCCAAGTGCATGATGGTACATCCTAATGGTTTATAGTGGAAATGTGCCTGTCCTAAAAGGACACATAATATCTGCAGGTGCAAATTAGACAAAACATGCATAGCAACACACACAAGTGTCAATGGTTCCGGCCTAACAGGGAGAGGGAGTCATGGAGCTTTCGAGAGGAGAGGCCCCACAGTGGAAGAAATGACATGAGGCTAGTGAGTAATACCCACTGTGCCTAGGGCACAAGATTGAGTTGTGATATCCAGTACTGGGAGTCCCACACTAAGCAAGACCTTTGAGGTTCAGGGTGAGATTACCTGCTGACAGCTTCCTTTGCCAGATGACGGAACCGAACCTGGGAAAAAGTTATGCATTCTGCTAGAAAGAGCTGCTTTGCAATAATGTTGAAGGAAAGGGCCAATTGACTGCTGGAGAGTGGTACTGGAGGCATCCCAACATTAAAGAAAGGCTACCTAGAAGAGGAGAAATTAAAGGAGTTAGGCTCTACGAGAGGAACAGTATCCTGGTCATAGCTGAAGTAATCTTCACTACTGCCTGGACCTGTGGTAAGTTCTTATATCCTGGAGCAAAATCAGCTGGTTCCACAAAAGACACACAAGCGCTTGTGAAGGTATTTTGCTAAATATATTTGCATCTTCTTTGGCAGTTGCAATCCGAAAAGCAGAAGTGCCTATCACTACTTGGTTGTGGAAGAAAATTTTAACTATTGTCGACAGTTACCCATTACAGACCTTTGATCCAATTGTAATATGTTCTTAAACAAGTACACATTTAATTCCTTGGCCCCAGGTAAATCTGGCAATGAAGATTCCATTCCGCAAACTGAGTGCAGCTGTACCCCCCCACCCTCATTCCACATCCAATTGTAATATGTTCTTAAACAAAGACAAATTTAATTTCTATTTTAGGATTTTTTCCTTCAGATCTAGCGTTCAACGGCAGATCCAATAAATTTCTTTGAATGGTAGCATGTTTGAGCATTCATCATGTGGTTCAATAGTCTAATGTGTTTTTTGATTAAGTATTTCAACTTTAATGTTGTCAAATTAACATAATCTCCATGCCACCATGTGGCTCCCAGCTTTGTTGATGGTTTGGGAAAAGCGGAGTTACAGAGTTGTGACTATTTTCAGCATAAGATGATATATATATTTACACACGCTCTTCCTTTGTGTCAAGTGAAGACCTTTCATAAGCTTCTTCAGGCACAAAGAACACCTGATTCGCCTACATTTTAAGATGGTCCACGTTCAGTTGTCTATCGTGTATATACATCCATGGCTCTTTCCTTTTTCCTGCATCTACTGTAGCTTGTGATGAATATGCACAAACTAAAAAGGAGCTACCTTGCCTTTACATGCAGCAGGCCTGCTTTCCAATTTCCCAGCTTCTATTATCATTTGCCATTGGTATGTTCCAACTATTTTCTAGAAGTCCAATAGCACTGTAATGGCCCCCTGCGTGTTTTTATCGGGAAACTTCATCTCCAAGTTGCTGCCGCAATAATGGGGCTGCCCTTACCTCAAACTAGTAACTGGTGGATGGAGCGATAGTTAGTCTTCAGCTGATTTGCTGTTCTGTCAAGGCAGTCGTGGCAGGTATTGCACAGCTTTATCCAGGTTCCATAGTGAATAATCTGCTACTACCCATGTTCTGCCATATTGGAAATAGGGTCCAGTGAAGACTCCTCACTTCCCGACAAGTGACTGAACAGGAATGGAAACACACTGTGGAAGATGCCTCTCTTCTAAAGCAGAGATCTATGAGGCGATGACTCACTGGACCCAGAGCTCAATACAGAACACAATCAGCCATGCGGTGTAAAAAAAAAAAAAAAAACGTCAATCCCACTACACTGCGACCACCGGTCAAGACTGCCTACTATAATAGACCTCCGAGGTGCTGGTGGTGAATACAACTTTGATTGTACTGATAACGCGTCCTTCTATGTTAATTTATACACATCGGGACTCGTTTTAGGCCGATGAATCTTTGGACCCAGTGGTGAGACACCGTAAGACGAGGTAACTGATCAATATATCAATCAATACATATATATATTATTGTCAACATATATCACCACAATATATTTCACTTTAGACATTAGTAAACCTTCGGCGCAACCATGACCTTTCAGTCATGAATAACCACACCTTACTGAAGTTTTGTGAATTTTATTCCCTATTGATTACAATCTAATAGCAAATGTATTAATCTCAAAACCAAGAAGCAATAGAGCATAGTCACAATATGGTAATAATGCAAAGATCACAGTCATAAGATAGTAATATGAAGATGAACAAATCTAGACGCCTAAGACCTCATATATGTTTAGTTCAGCATAGCACCACATCAGTCACGTCAGTCAAGATGAAATGCCTCCTCTAACCACAATTAGCATCAGCATGTTGGACTTCATGCAAAACAATTTAGAACATCAATTTGGAAAACATCTAACGAAGGTCTCTAATCGAAAATTCACAGCAGTTGGTACCTAGAAAGAAAAGGCAGATAAATGAATTTAAATAGCAACAACATAATTTACCCTCCTCGGAATAGGTCAGCATACAGGATCAGTCTTCGTCTTCAGGACATCAGTTAGATCGCCGTCAATCTATCTAGTCGAATGGCAGGGGACACTTCCCTCATAAGGAAGAAAGTGTAATGGGGCAGTCTATGGGTGAGGATGGTTTTGTCTAAGTGTCAAATCACCAAATAGAGTGACAGAGTTTCTGGATGCAATCGATATCATTCCCTACCTAATGCTGCTAGTCTCTTGTGTCATGAGTTTTTATCCCTTTTTCGTAATACATTCCCCCAAAATTCTATTGGATAGTCACTACACCCCACTATCTGTAACCTATCAAATTATACATTAAGTAATGCATTTGTCATTCTACGATAAATTATATTCTTCTGATTGGTCTTCACAATTGACGTCTTTCGTAGGTGGCATAGCCGGGGTTACTTCATTTTCTGGAACGTTCTTCGGATCAAGAGTTCTCTTTTCCGTGGTTCAGTATCCTTGAAAGTGTCCATATTTGTTGCAAAGCGTGCAATTTTATCCTAAAGCAAATAGCATGCGGATGAGAGTATAACAGTCAATGATACAATAAGCGAAGAAAAAGAACAAATGATGGGTCATGGCCTTTTGCAAGTCAGCACACTGGAGAAACAGAAAAATATGCTTTAATATGAGAGCTACACAGCTAGTTTTCGACTCACGCTAATTTAAGGCTTATGGATTCTAATAAAATGCAATTATCGTACGTATTATTATATTCAATTAATCATAATTCAAGCAATTATTCCTCACGGTCGACATTAGTTTATGCATGTGAAAAAAATCTCTCTGCGTTTAAAATACGTTTCAATGAATAATATTGGCGTTGTTAATATAAGCATTTCACATCTAAAATAGGTCATGTTTAAACTACGCTCTCTCAGTACCACATAATGAGCTGCTCCCCACCCTATTTATCAAATATCCACAGTGTTTTTAACATATTTTGGATCATATCTATACAGTGGCTGTGTCTACTGAAACCGAACTTTCTTCCCTGAATATATTTCTAGTGTTTACCAGCTCTGTTAAGCAATTAATTGTCTATTCTAAGATGAATCATCTCTGTTTGGCACAAGGAATTGCTTTGGAAAACAGCAATAGTTTGTATACTGAGGTAATTCAGAGTCCTAGAATGTTAGGTCACCTCATAATGGTAAAATCGGGAGGTTCTGGTATATAGAAGACTTAATAAAGACTGCCTCATAATATAGACGAACACCATTTATAAAAAGATCCAGTTTTCCCGCATAAACTCCAGTTTATTCAGGCTCAGACCGCAGAGGATGGTTTACCTACTAGAACATGGTTTATTCCTCTGTTTTTTAACAGATGCACTGGCAAATTACGAGATCTCCGTCCCACAGAGCCAGGCACACAATACAAAACATAAATTACAATTGGAATCCAAGTTCACTAATTTAGATAGTCGCAGAGAAGGGAGAACCTCTGAGCACTATCCACAGGAAGAACACACAACACATACTCTTTGATCTCATTCACAGTTACCCAGAAGGTGCCTTTTATTCAACTGCAACCCTATTGCTCACCGACTGCAGACTCTGTTCAGAGGAAGGAAGCAAAGTCCTACACATTGGGACAGCACCCATTAAGAATGCCCACACCATGCACAGGCTCACAAACTTCACCCATATGAATTTGAAATTAGGTTTTGTGTAGGCCACCAAAAACATTTTTGCAAATCATATATGCACAACGATTTTGCATAATATCGAAAGGCTGCCCATTAAAGAAAAACCTCCACTGATATTGCCCAACCAGACAAAGCTACATAGCACACCCATATAGTCCAAATGGGTGGTTGAAAGACTCCGGTGGACAGGCCATCTACTCGCAAATTCCACTGTGGGGCTTTATAGAGAAACGAACTGGTGAAGAGGCACAGTCAGAAAGATCTGGTTAATGATTCACTAAATTTTCCCATTGTTGAAAAAATATGTTCACTAGTTGCAAACATCCATTGTAATCCTGAGATCCATGGTATGCGAGTCGGCGGCCTGCAGCATAAACTGGCTCTCTCCGTGGATGACATGCTTTGTCACCAATCCAGAGTCTTCCATCCCGGCTTTAAGGAGGGAAATAGACTGGTTTGCAAGAGCTTCTGGCTTTAAGCTTAATTTTTCTAAATCATGGGGCATGGGGGTGGCTGATCCACAAGGTAGCCTCTGTGAAACCGTTCCGAGGGTGGGTTTACAATGGACAAGATCAGCTATCATGTACCAAGGGTTGAACTTCCGTCATATACTAGGGATCTATACGATAGCAACATACCTCCCCTGCTCATTGCCCTTTTCAAGGATCTCTACAGATGGGGTAAAAATAGAGCACTCCTGACTAGGACAGCCTAACTGTCTTAAAATGAACTTTATACCTTAAACTTGAGTGAGAAATTTACCTCGTCCAGACCGTTCCCCTTACTATACCTAAAATGACCCAAACACAAATATGCAATAAAATGCTTAGTTTTGTTTGGGGAGGCAAGTCCCTAGAAGTCCCAGGGTGACTCTATACTGGCCCACAACTGAGGGTTTACAGACATTACCACGTATATCCTTGTGGTACAACTTCGGCCCTCATTAGATTGGAATCACAACCCTGACAATAAGTACAGGTCGAACAGGCCTTTCCTCCGATCCTTTTTGGATGGCCTTTTACAGCTTACCCTGTCAACAGGTGCCCCGGATCCCCCACCTCTCCCGCTGACCCTGCACATTTCCACACTATTAGCTCATTGGAGAGAGGTCTGAGGAAGGCAACAAACCCCATCTTATCCTTTCCCCCTCACTGCCCTTGCGCCCAACCGGGATTTCCTGCCGGGTGTGATTCACCAAGATTCTTTCTGCTGAGATCATGGGCGATCCCCCAAGCTGAGAGACCTCCATGATGACGGCGACCAGAGAACTTGAAGGAAAACTTTGCCCTGACTAGACAATATGTATACCAGATAGGGCAAGCGTTATACTGGGCTGGAGGACCCGCAGCTCGTCTGGCCATGCAAAGAGAGGAAACACCTACAGAATCATTATATCCTTTAAATTTCAGATGGTAAGGCATATCATGGCTATACTGACACATACGTAATCTTACTCCAACAAATAAACGTGCATACATGAAACAATGGGAAGGGAAATTGGAGCTAGACATCACCGACGACACCTGGGAAGCAATTTGGTAAAGGGCCTCCAAGTCCTCTATTTGTCTCTGCTATAAAGGAAACTCTTACTAACTGCTCACATGCTGATATTTGACACCAGTATGGTTACACAAAATGTTTGGGAGTTCAGACTCCTGCTGGAAGGGATGCAAGGTTCAGGGTAAATTTCTACATACATGGTGAACGTGCCCGAGTGAGCAAACATTCTGGGACAAGGTCCTCCTCACAATACGCAGCATTACCAACATTACACTACCCCGTGATCCATTGCTGATCCTCCTGAGTGACCCTGGCACAGAGAGAACTCTTCCCTTGTTGACTACACAGGGGAAATTCCTTTCCCAACTATTATTAGCTGCAAGGTTATGGATAGTGCAAATGTGAAAACACCCTCAAGAGCCCGCATTAAACCTATGGTGGGGAAAGTTGTGGATGACAAAACAGAATAGGGGGAATATATCTCACCATGTCCAAAACGCTGAGAGCTTCTAACATCTGGGTCTCTTCCCCCCTTCAGACTCCGAGAACAACCCACCCTGACCCAGCCACCTCTCAAGCCTATCCTAAATACAGATCAACTCTACTTTATTATGGAATGTTTATCATTAATATAAGTGACTACTGTGGATTTATTTTTTCGAATTAACAATCTGGGGGCACGAGGAGGGGGGGGGGAGATGAGTATACCGGTGCATTGTTGATGGACTTCTCCTGTTTGCTTAACATGTGTAATCCTAGAAGGTGGTAGGGGCTGAATCCTCTTTTCTTGTCTCCTTCGATGATGCTGAAATGTCTCGTATTCTCTTTTGTCTACCAAAATGCTAACTGAAGTTGTTAAAAAAATGTTAATCGTATTATGACACACTACATTTTCTGAAACCATGTTGACTAGAATTCAGATGATCTTTAATTATCCTGCAGTAGCGTCAGTTGAGAGAAAATTATGCCTCAGTGGTCAAAAGTACAACAGACCTGCAGAGCAGATTGGTACTAATACTACTGCAAGTTAGAATTGACTGTAGAATGTGCACTATTACCTCAATGTATAGATGTGATATCGACAACTCTAAATCCTGATGCTCTTTTCTTAGTCTTGACTGGAGATCCAACTCCAGAAGCAATTGTCTATTGACTAGTGTGGGTTCTCGTGAAACATTAAGCAAACAGCATTTCCTGGAATTTCTTAAATATCACTTCTTTCTGATGGATACTTCTAGCTGCAGATTCCTCACTTTTAGAATATTCATCAGGCCCCAGGCTGAATCTGGAAGAGTTCACAACAGTGCTCCTGCATGCTGCTATGCAGCTCTTAATTCCATCCCAGAGATGACAGAGCGGAGCCACATTTAAGTGCCATCCCTGCGTACTGATGTTCTTTCTTTCTATGCCTTCAAATGCAGATTCAGAGCTCCACTTCCTTTTTTGCTGGTTTGACTAGTACGTAAAATTTAAATTCATTGTTCAATAGAACAATGTCTTCAAAACTACATGGTTCAAACCATGCCTCAACTGTCCACCACAGATACCTGTGGCAGACCTCCACAAGGTGTGCCTTTTCTGTTTGGGCTCGGTCCATGATTCTAAGTTGTGCAATGAATGTGCCCTCATGCCTCCGAAGGCGATCTGGGACAGTGAAGCAAAACTATACCGTGCTGACCACTTAAGAAGTCATGGACCTTACATATGTCCCTCTCCAAGGTGAGTACTCAGACCCAGTCCAACTGAGGATGCTCCCAGGATAGGTCTTCATTAAGGTCAGTCATTAGGTAAGTAGAAGTCCAAGTCAAGGAGGAAACACAAGACGGCGAAGCAGGACTCTACACCATCCCAACACTCTCTGTTTAAAAAAAAGTTTTGAGGGTGTCCCTTGATCTCGCTGCCAATGCCCCCACAGTTCCCTGGGCCATCAGCGATGCTGCAACAGGTTCAAGCCTTTAGGGAAAGCATACTGCATATTTTTAGCATTCTTCTGGCTCCCTCTTGCCTGCTTTTGAGCCCCAAGTATCTGCAGGGCCCTCCAGTCACATTGGCAAAGGAGGATCTGTCCTCTGTACCAGCTGAGCCCTTAAAACCGGCCTTGGGTTCCACACTGATTCTGGAGCCGACTTCCATTCCAGCTCGATGACATGCACCAACCCGCTTTCTTCAAACACCAGTCCCGACAGCACCACAGGGGACTCCATTGTCCAACCCCAAGCAGAATCAGTCTTGACCCAACTAAGGCTGCGCTCCAACTTCTCTCCAGTGTCACCCGGTTCCAGGACAGTGTGATTCAGATAATACACTTCCTCGACCATGAAGCCATCCTCGGAAGCCCCACAGCTTTTCATTTTGAAGTCTGACCAGGGTTTTCCAGCACTGAAAATAACAACAGGGATGGCCTACCTCCACAGTATGACAATGGCAGTTTATACATGAATTTGCAGAAGCCAGGGGGCTTGATACTTCCCCGCTAATTCGGGGTTGATTTCTCTGCTTGGGCTGCCAGCAGAAGAGAGTGCTTCCTTTGCTGTTATCATCAGATGTACTGCTGAGGTCCTGAACCTATAAACACCTTTTGTTGAAGTTAAAACCACCATCCTTACTGAAGTTCTACAAAGTAACCTGGAAATGCTTCGTCTGAGCCCTTACCACCCGTCAACAAAGTCCTAACTGACACTCTTATGGGCACTTTGTATGAGCTTTGTTGTTGCCTGGCAGTAAACAAGCAGGGGGCCAGACGCCAGGGACAGACATGCGATGACCCTGAATTTTCACATGCAACATCCTACTCCTGAGAATGTCATGGTATAAACTTCCACCACCAAGGTGAATCTTAAATCATTCTTGGTGACCCTCCCTACAGGGACTCAAAAAGGAGTGAGGGACTTGGGAAACAAATGTTTCCTTTACAGTCGGGAAATCAGATAGTCAGGAGCTTTGTTACACTCCCGGGCTAGTTGCACCCCCAGCGAGGGCTACCTGAAGTGAACAAGAAAATAGTAATGCGACCATCTTGTTTTGTGGTGGAATTAGGCACTCTAGCACAGGGTTGTCCCCACTCCCCACAGGAAGTGATCATATTGGGCGGTGTAGTGGCCCCAAGGGTAATTACCACATTGGTTACTACCCTTCGCTTCCCTTAATGCTCCTAAATTCAGTATTTAGGTGGCCCTTGACACCAGGAACCCCGATTCCTTGGCCAAAGAAAACAGGACGACACTGATAGCTGCAAGAAGAAAGAACTGAGGAGCAACTGACTTGGCAGCAACTCTGCTGGCCTGCCTGCTGTCCTCGACAATTGCGCCAAAGATGACTTTTCTGCACCTGATCAGCCTCCAAAAGCCTGGGAAGGTTGCCAGCACTTTCAGAAGCAAACAGTATCTCCCTTGGATCAGAGAAGATGCTTCCCTACACATTTGCAGGCAACAAAGACCAACATGAGACTCTCTGCCAGCGTGATCCTGCCAGCCAAAGCAACACTGCTCCTGAGCCTTCAGCCCAAGCAGAGTGAACTGACAGTGCCCATGAGATCCAGTGACCCTCCAGAGCTGAGCCACCCTTTGGGTTTAGCTGGACTGGACTCCCAATCCCTGCCAGCAGCCTCTTTGTGCAGGACATTGAAACTGTGAGAGCCTTGGACCGACCTGAAAGCACCACTGCACCCTAGCCGGCCAGCCTGTGTTGAAGTGGGCCATCTGGGACAACGAGGTCCTAAGACCCTTGAGAGCTAAGCCACCCTTTGGGTTCAGCCGGACTGGTCACCTAGTCCCCACTTGCAGCCTCTTTTCCCCAGGACCGTTTCTCATTATAGTGAAAGGGACACCCAGTGCTGTACAGCACCTCTGTACCCGGGCCCCCTGGTGCCTTCCAAACTGGCCTGCTGGTGCTGCCTTGGATCTTGCTTCACACTTACCTTAACTGCAGAAGAACAGTCCTGTAAGTCATTGCCAAGTACCCATATGAAGTATTATGTTTCTTTCCCATAGGATAACATCTGGGAACCAGACGCTGAAAAGCACCTCTGCACCTGGATGCCCCAGAGCTGACCGAGGTGAGCTATTGGTGCTGCCTTTGACCTTGCCCCATACTTACCTTAACTCCAGAAAACAGTCCTATAAGTCTTTGCTAAGTACCCTCTTCCGTACTTGCTTCTTTTCCCAGAGGATAACATTACCACATCAAAGTCAAAGCAAGTGTATTTGCTCTATACTTCAATCAAAAAAGGGACCGGGAGAATTTAGAACAGGTCCAGTGTGCAGTGTGCCTAGACAATAAGTAGCAATCAAATGGGGCACACTGTTCCTAGAAAGAGAAGAGAAAAAATGCATGGGCACTTCTAAATTTAAAAGCTAAAACCCTCACACATCCATTAGATGTCATGTCCAATGCGGGACCTGTCCGTTTTTTGTAAGTACTGCGTTTCATTTTTTTTATTGATCTTTATGTCTGAGATTTAGGGCCTGAATCTTCGGGGTATATAGGCGTTCACCCCCTCACTCCGGTATAATACGGATCACTACACGTTGAATATATTTTCCCTACCATCCCCAGGGAGTCGATGTTGGGCGGGGGTTCATGCGGGGGCTGTGACCATCTTTACCTGTATACCCCCTTTTTTGATTCTAACATTGTTTTGATTACGTATATATCGGCAACCTCTAAGAGCACAAATTAGATTACTCTCGCTTTTCAGTCCGTTTTTGTCAGCCAGGTGTCCTGATGTAATAGCAACATCGTGGTCCTCACTCATTTATAGTGATGCCACCCTATAGCTCTGTTTTTTAACTTTCTGCTACCTTTTGGTTTTCTTTTGACTGGGCAATAGATAGCAGCAGCACACAAATTATATAGTTGCTCTTCAAATGGGACGCTTTCATGTGATGAAGCATTATTTTCAAAATTTGCCCTTTCAAATTATTATTTTTACCAAAGGGGATGGTAGTCCTTTGGCCAGCATTTGACCCATGATGCCCGTTCCTTAAATTGAGGAGGGTAAGTACTACATCATGCATTTAATTGATGTGGTTGTGTGGGGGTCACTTTTCCTAGATGGCGTTATGACACAATATTTATTATCCCACCTACAGCATATTAGCATGATATTCTGCTCACTTTGCCTGTTAGGGTCTGTTTTTTGTTTCAGGTTTACACCGATTGAGGCTTTCTTCTTCTTTGCGTAGCTGTTCATGTAAGTTTTTGTTTCTCTCTTGCTTAATGTGCTTTTTTGTTTTTGTTTCTGGAGAAGAACTTAGGTTTTTTTTGTGGTCCTGATGAAACGCCATTTGATCCTTCGGGACAGCTGAGGTGTGAAACATGTTGACCTTTTAGCTAGGGTGAGAGCCGATGTCCTCTATGTCCCATACTTTAATGGTCAGAGTTTAGAAACATTATTTTCCTGACACTCCCTGTGTTTTTAATCTTGCCCGAGGTCCACCACCCCTAATAAATCTGATTTTAGGTGGTTCATGAGTCAATTTTAATTTCTGTTCTCTCTGTTCTACATAGTAGGTCTAACTTCTCTCCTGCTTACTTTTGTGGCACACTCATAATAAAAGATCTCTGGCACAGAGCCCCTTTGCAGGGGCCCGTCTGGCACTGCAGCGTTGGCCCGACCAGGAGCAGCCCCAATGATGAAGCATGACATCCAAAGGATGTGTGAGGGTTTAAGCTTCTATATTTAGAAGTGCCCATGCGTCTTTTCTCTTCTCTTTTTAGGAACAGTGTGCCCCATTTGATTGCTACTTATTTGCTCTATGCTTCACAATTGCTAACTTTAAATAGTACTTACCCAATAACGAAGTTCTTGGTGTTAAAAAATATATCAAAATCTGTGTTCTTTTTCTAAATTGGTGTGGATCTCCTTATTGAGTGTGTGTCATTTATAGACCGTGTGTATGCAGCAGGTGTCTAACACTTCCCTTAGATTAGCTGTAGCTGCTCGACCACCCTAACACAAACAGAGCACTTGGGATTTTTAAAGAAAGTCCTCTCCACTACTAAGGGGATACCTGGACTCTTTACACCACATACCTCTTTTTGGTATACTATATAAAGAGTTAGCCTCCTACATAAATTAATTGACGGGATGGCTCATACCACAAAAAACATTCCTTTACAATAAAATCAACAAATTATCTCATCAATTTTTCATCATTACCAGTTTAAGTTACTGAAGCAGTCTAATTAAAACCTCGTCATTTTGTGGATCTGGTGCCTTTTCAATTAATTCAAATCCTGCTGATATTATCATTTCCACAGCTAACAGAATAGTGTGCAATTTATGTATTCATCCATCAATGAATCAGCTGCCTGAAAAATATCACAAGTTCCCTCTTCATATGATCCATTTTCGTAGCCATGACAACTGGCTTAGTATAATAATAGTAATAATAATAATGGAGACAAGATTGTGGCCATTCCTTCCTGAAGGAACAATATATGAATGACTTTAGCGATCTGTGCCTTATGATCCTTTGTTTTTCTTGTACATCAAACTGAATTATAGCTTTTTAGAAAAAAACTCTGATTGTGTGCTGTGCGGAAAGTAATCGGGTAAATACTAGAGCTCAGGTAATGCAAGCACAGCTATCAATACTAGAGTTCTTTTCTGATAACACCCTTTTGGATTGTTTCAATTATTGTACTTGTTTGGCAAAACACTGCTACCTTTAATGTTTGTGCATCAAAGAGTATTTTTTAGATCACTCAATATTCAAGATGGCCTGAACATTCTGTCATTGTTCATATCTATCTCTCAGGCTACAATAAACCCCATCTGGAGAGTTTACATGTCCATGTGTGTCTAAACCTTCATGTATTCTTTAGCTGGAGTCACCACCAGATGCTCAGGGAAAGTCTAGTGAACTATTATCACTTCAGCTGCGCTGTCCAGATGTGCTTTTAGAGCATGCCTTTTCTCTAACCTGCTACTTTCTTTTTCTTGAAATGAGTTTTCAAGTCTGAAGTGTTCTTTTCCTTTTTAAACTAACTTCAACTTCATGCACCAGTTCACTTTTCTGCTTGAAGATTTTGTCCTTCCTTTCTTCTTACTCGGTCTGTCCACTCCTGTCTGGTTTTCTTACTGTCTCCATAGTCCTGCAAAGAACGGCTAGAATAAAGATACCGATCTAGTTTTCTAATTTTATTATGGTCCCTCAATTTATGTCCCGCCTGTAAGAAATTGGGTTATTGGTTGAGGGGAGTGAAACTCTACTCAAGCAATAACTGTAGGAAGTAGCATCGTTCTGACATAGTTACCCCCACTTCTTGCCTGGTGTCAGTGGGTTTAGACTGTAGTGCACTGGGATCCTGCTAACCAGAATCCCAATGCCTGTGCTCTCTCCTCTAAATTTGGTTGCTGGCAAACTTTACACCCCACAATTGGCATTCTGTGGAACCCATGTAAGTCCCTAGTATATGGTACTTACGTACCCAGGGCATTGCTACACCAGGGTTCTCCTGTGGGCTACAGAATGTATTGTGCCACCCATGGGAGCCCATGCAAACTCTGTCTGCAGGCCTGCCATTGCAGCCTGCATGGAATGGCGCATGCACCCTTTCACCACCAATATAAGGCTTACCTTATATCGTGGTCACTGCACTTAAGCACCGTACGTCACCCCTCTGCTAGGCCCTTCAGCCCAAGGGCAGGGTGCATGTCCCCAAGTGTGAGGGTATTTTTGCATGAGCGTTGTACCCCAACACATCCCAGACTCCATTATCTGGACTTTGTAAGTGTGGGAAAGCCATCTTAAGGTATGTAGTGGACACTGCATAATGACTTCTCTGAACCTAGGCATGTTTGGTATCAAACATGTTGGAGTCATGCAACTACACCGATTCTAGTGCTAGTTGCATCCCCTGTACTCTGGGGATTCCTTAGAGGATCCCCCAGTTCTGTCTGTGCAGCCTTACTGCTACTGGCCCCAGACACTGTTCTGACCTCCTTCTGACCAACTTAGCTCAGGCAGAGGAAGATAGAATAAAGGATTTGCTGCAAGGGAGAGGTGTGACCACCTCTCCCTTTGAAATAGGTGTCTCTGGGCTTAGGTGGGGTGGCCTCTGAACTCCACCAGACTGCTTTGAAGGGCACATTTGGTGCCCTCCTTGCATAATCCAGTTGGAACCAGTTCAGGAACCCACAGTTCCCCCTCTGGTGCAAAACCACACAAATGACAAGGGAGTGACCACACCCTCCCCTAGGGAAGTGCACGGAGATCTGCTAGGTTGCCGGTTGATTCTACCATCTTGAAAATAAGATGTGCAGTGGCCCCTGGGAGCATCTGGCTAGTTAGGCCCTGTAGATGACGTCCCTGACCCCCTCTGATAGGTGGGTCAGTTCAGAGAGCAATCAACCCCTTTTTAGGGTTATTTAAGGTCTCCCTCGAGGGTGGGTCCTCAGATTCGTCGAGCAAGACTGTTCAAGGAACTCTTTGCAAGCCATCTTCTGCTCCTGGCCTTCAGAACCGCTGCTGGCCTGCTTTTGGAATTGAAACAAAACTGTATCCAGTTGAGAGGGCTCCCACTGCATCATTGTTTCCCCAGCTCCTGCAAGATTTCTGCAAAATCTGTGGCCGTGCATCCTCGATGGTCACATGGACTCTGTCTGCATCCAAGAAGCACAAAGGAATCCGCAGGCACCTCAAGAGAATGATGACTGGCCGGAGGATCTTGCTGTCCCCCGACAACATAAAGGCTCTGCTCATAGGTGGTACTTCTGAGATCCTCTCCGTGTCCAACCTGCCTTCTGACCAACTTCAGAGAAGGTGGACCCTTGCTGCAGCCACTGGAACGGAAACCTTGTGCACCACGACTGTTGCTCTTGCCAAGGCTTGTTGGCTATTCCTCCAAGAAGATCTTTGAGTTATAAGAAGCCCCAGCCTTCAGCACTCTGCAACTCCAGATTCACCTCCCCCTCTGCAGCTCCTGCGACGCAGGACTCCTGTTTGTTGTGTTGCTGAGGCCTACTTGTGACTCCCTGCGCCTGTTGCCAGTGGGTCACTTGTGAGGGCTCCTCCAACTCCGGCTGGTTTTCCTTCCTGCTGAAGGTCTGCCCTGACTCACCACCAAAGGTCGAGTCACTAGGACCTTGCTTGTCCTCCAAAATCTGCAAACTTCCTTGCAACCGCAATCTGCATTTGCTAAGGCTAGTTGGTAGTCCTGCTAGCAACTGACCCTCCTGCCACCTGGTGACTGACGTGGGACTGCTCGTGGGTGACTCCAAGGATCTCCTGCATCCCCTGGACTCCACAGCTGGATTTCTTTCACCGTCCTGCATGAACTTCACCTCCAAGAGGGTGAGAATTGCCTACCTGCACCGCCTGGAAATCTCATAGTGGTCTGGACACAGTCCCCATCTTTTTCAGGTTCCTCTCATCCAGAATCCACCTTTGGGTTCCACCGGCCTAGTCCACAGGTCGCGGCAGCATCTGGACAACCGAGGCTTGCATGACTCCAATGAGTGTTTCTGACGCCATTTCAGCCCTATGCACCTGGACACCACTGGACTCCCTGGTGTAGGTTCTCTAGTCTTCTGGGTATCCAAGGATGCAGTCACTCTCCAACCTTCTTTGTGCCAACTGTTTTTCTTGGGGTCCACTGGGAAGGGTCCTGAATTCATAAAAATCCAAACGTGATGGTCCTGTGTTAGCCTATAGGACATCCGGCTCGATAACTGCGACTAGGTGCCTGTGGGATTTCTAGTACTTACCTCTGGTAATATCGTACCCCCTCCACCTCTGGGATGCTAACACACTTAGCTTGTTTAGGCACCTCCATTCTTAGACCACTTTCTTAGTATAAGGTTTGGCCCCCACAGGGCCCCATGTATTTTTATGCTTTTCCTGATTATTGCTAAGTGTATATTTTTCTGTGTTGATATCTCCAGGTGGAGATATAGCAATGTTAGAGTATCTTTAGTGTAATAATAAAGAAACCTTTTTTTTTTTTTGCAACACCTACTGTGGATCTTTCTTGTGATTGGTTTCTGACTGACCATTGTGGTATTGCCACTGCTTTACACTCCTCCTAGATAAGATACCCCTAGAGAGAGTTTTGCTAACTGGACACCTAATCACTATCACTAAACATTGCCTGGACTCAGTATAGGGTGCCACACCATAGGTGTATGTAGGAAAATGACACTGTTGGCATGGTTACACCCTAACGTTTTGCCTTTTGTTGATGTCAGCTTTGATTGGAAGTGTGCTGGGACCCTGCTAACCAGGCCCCAGCACCAGTGTTCTTTCCCTAAAACTGTACCTTTGCCTCCACAATTGGCACAGCCCTGGCACACAGATAAGTCCCTTGTAAAAGGTACCCCTGGTACCAAGGACCCTGCGGCCAGGGAAGGTCTCTAAGGACTGCAGCATGTATTTTGCCATCCTAAGGACCCCTCAATCAGCACATGCACACTGCCTCACAGCTTGTGTGTGCTGGTGGGGAGAAAAAGACTAAGTCGATATGGCACTACCCTCAGAGTGCCATGCCCACAACCCACTGCCTGTGGCATAGGTAAGTCACCCCTCTAGCAGGCTTCACAGTCCTAAGGCAGGGTGCACTATACCACAGGTGAGGGCATAGCTGCATGAGCAATATGCCCCTACACTTTCTAAGTCAATTCTTAGACATTGTAAGTGCAGGGTAGACATACTGAGTATATGGGTCTGGGAGTTTGTCAAAAACGGACTCCATAGTTCCATAATGGCTACACTGAATGCTAAGACGTTTGGTATCAAACTTCTCAGCACAATACACCCACACTGATGCCAGTGTGGGATTTATTGAGAAATGCACACAGAGCGCATCTTAAGATACCCCCTGTATGCCAGCTCTACTGTTAGTGTGTGACGGACCGGTCTGTGTCAGCCTGCCACTTACAGACAAGTTTCTGACCACATGTGGTGAGAGCCTTTGTGCACTCTGTGGTCAGAAACAAAGTTTGTCCTGGGTGGAGGTGCTTCACACCTCCCAATGCAAGAACTGTAACACCTGGCGGTGAGCCTCAAAGGCTCAAGCCTGGTGTTACAGCGCCCCAGGGCACTCCAGCTAGTGGAGATACCCACCCCCTGGACACAGCCCCCACTTTTGGCGGCAAGTCCTGGGAGATAATGAGAAAAACAAGGAGTCACCACCTCAGCCAGGCCCACCCCTAAGGTGACCTCAGCTGAAGTGACCCCCTCCTTGGAAAAACCTCCATCTTGCTTGGGAGGATTTATCCCAATAGCGGCTGCCAGTGCTGAGAACACTTTCTCTAGATGGAGGAGGTGGTCTGGCCAGATAGAGCTAAAAATGACAATGTCGTCGAGATAGGCGGCCTTAAAGTCATGGAAGGGTCTCAGGAGTCGATCCATCAAGCGTTGGAATGTCGCCGGGGCACCATGAAGGCCAAATGGGAGGACGGTAAATTGATATAACCCCGAAGGGGTAACGAACGCTGTCTTCTCTTTGTCTGATGGGGCTAAGGGAATCTGCCAATATCCCTTCGTCAGATCAATAGTGGACATAAAACGGGCCTGCCCGATTTTTTCTAAAACTTCATCTACCCGTGGAATGGGGTAGGTATCGAAGAGTGACACCTCATTGAGTTTTCGGAAATCGATACAGAAGCGGACCGAACCGTCCGGTTTCGGCACTAAGACTACAGGAGAACACTATGGACTTGTGGATGTTTCAATGACTCCTAGAGATAACATCTTTGTTACCTCTTCCTCTATAAGGATTTTTCTAGCTTCGGGGATTCGATAGGGACGTAGGCGCACAATTTGGCCCTCAGGTGTTCGAATATGATGTTGAACCAAAGAAGTTCTTCCTGGAAGTTCAGAGAAGAAGCTGGCATAACTTTGGATTAGCCCCATTAACTGTCGTGTCTCCATCTCAGAAAGGGACTCATTGATACTGGGGAGTTTTTGTGGGTCTGGTTGGGACGTGGGGCATAGTTCTAACCCTAGTGGGTTTGTCGGGGTGATCAGGTACCCCCTCGCAGGGGCGTCGTTGTCGTTTCCCGGGTCCTCCCATTTCTTTAATAGATTGATGTGATAAATTTGGGTCCGTCTCGGTGGTTATTTAGTTCAACCAAATATGTAACCGGGGTGACCGCTTTTACTACTCGATACGGCCCTTGCCATTTGGCTATTAGCTTATGTTCAGAGGTGGGTCGTAGGATCAATACCATATCGTTGGGTTGTAGTACCCGTAGTTTGGTACCCTGATCATAGTAGCCTTTTTGATCTTCCTGGGCTTTCTCTAAATGGTGTCTCACATCTTCCCAAACCGTCTGGAGATGGGTCTTTAATTTGTGAATATAGTCTAGGATGGGTCTCTCCTCATTGTTCTCCTCCTCCCACAATTCCGCGCCATATCTAGTAAATTGCGGGGTTGTCTCCCAAATACAAGTTCAAACGGGCTATGCCCGGTAGAGGATTGTTCATGTGTCCTTATTGCATACAACACTAGGGGAAGTTTCTGATCCCAGTCTTTTCCCGTCTCGCTCCCTATTTTCCTCAAGAGGGTTTGTGGGTGATATACTGACGTCTTTATCTGGAGAATGCCTAGGGACTTACATATCTGTTTCATTAGTCCAGATACGAACGGTGTCCCCTGGTCAGTAAGGATTTCTTCAGGGAAACCAACTCGGGAAAAAAATGTGATCATGGCTTGTGCAACCGCCTTAGTGGTGGTACTGGTAAGTGGAATCGCCTCTGGATACCTACTCGCATAATCGACCAGGACGAGAATATGGGTGTGTCCTTTACTGGATGGCAGAAGGGGTCCAACTAGATCCATACCAACTCGTTTGAATGGGGTATCGATAATAGGTAATGGCCATAACGGGGCTCTTCTAGTGGCTCCCGGTTCTACTAGTTGACATTTTGGGCAGTGGGCACAATATCGTCGGATATGAGCATATACTCCGGGCCAGTAAAACCGTCTCAGTAAGTATTCCTCGGTTTTCTCCCGGCCACAATGACCTCCCCCCGGTTGGTTATGGGCTAGGAAGAGTACCTGAGTTCTGTACGGTTCAGGAACTACGAGCTGTCTATTCTCACCATTTACGTTTGTGGTTACTCTATATAGCAAGTCCTTGTGTACTGAGAAGTAGGGACCTAACTCTCCAGTAGAGGCGTTTTTGGCATTCTTCCAGGCATTCCCTAGGGTAGGATCTTCGCGTTGACTCATTCTAAAAGATATGGGGGCGCTGTCTATATTGGCCACTAATCTTTCTTCTTCCTTCCGACCTTGCTTAGTTGAAAATCTCTGTTTCTCTGTTCTCTTTTCCTTTCGTGTTAACTTTTTCCTTTCGGGGGGGCTATAAATAGAGTCATCCCAGAAAGGAGCAGTGACCCACCAATCATCTACAGGATTATGCTTCTGTGTTTGATCCAGGATCTCATTAAACCTCTGATAATCAGTACCAATGACGCAATCCTCTATAAGGTTATCCATGAGCCCCATGGAGAGGAGGTCAAGGTGAGTGTTCCATTCTACTTCTACCACAGAAAGGGGGTACTGAGCACGGTCCCCATGAATGCAACATATCGTTACCCAATGATCGTCATTAGGTTTGACAGGATTGATTATACTACGACAGATTACCGACTGACTACATCCGGAGTCAATCAAGGCCATGACCGGAAGTCCATTTACCCGAAGGGGGTGTTTGAAGGACACGTCACTTTTCCCCAGGCACAGGACTCTCCCACAAGTAACTCCTATTTCCATCGGCTCTACACCCTCATGTTTTTTTGGACATCCACAGGCGATATGGCCCCACTCCCCACAACTGAAACACTGAGGTTGTTGCATGGGATTTCTCTCGGTACTCCGGGAGGGTCCTGGTTCTTCAGCTGTTCGTCTGGGTGAAAAATGGGGAGGAGCTATAGGGATTTTACCCAGGGGTCTGGGTTGTTGATGTTTCACATCCACAGACCTGTGGTAGGCGCATGCCAGGTCAACGGCTGTCTCAGTGTCTATTTTAGGGTGCTGCCTTATCCAGTTTCGGCTGCTGGGAGGTAGGGAATCAAGGTACTGTTCTAAGATAATGACTTTGATAACATCCTCACGGTCAGTCCCTATGGGTCCCAGCCATTTTAGTCCCAGGTCCTTCACCCGGTAATAATAGGTACGTGGGTCTTCGTTGGGTCCCCATTTAACCTTGCGAAATTTGGCCCTATAATACTCAGTATCATGTCCCACACGCTCTAAAATACTTTTCTTTATCTCAGAATATGGTGTGGTGCCACCTGGATTGGCAGCCTGGTAAGCGGATTGAAGTGTGCCCGTCAAGAGGGGAGCGATGTATTGGCCCCACCTATTTTCAGGCCATTGAGCTGAGGAAGCTACTCTTTCAAAGTTCGTGAAAAAAGAATCGGGATCTTCTACCTCCTGGTACTTTTGTAATACTGAACTTGCCACGTTTGGATGTACCTTGCTGGCAGCGATTGTGTCGGTCAGTTTTTGGAGAGCAGTCTCATGGACCAGTTGATTACTGGCCATTATGGTGGCCTGACTCTTTAGGGCGGATTGCAGAGCCTCTCTGTCCTCCTTGGCCTCCCTTTGTTACGCTTCCCACACTAATTGGAGGTGGCGTTGACCCTCCGCAAGTTGTTTGATCATGTCCTCGAGGCTGGGTTTGTCCTCCATAGTTGTATTATCTCTGTACGCCCCGTATGGAATCGAAATCCCACTTCTGACACCACTGTGGGGTTGGGATCAGGGCTACAGAGGACACGGACGCAGATTTCAAAACCCTTGACAGGGTTTTTACGTGATTTATTTGAGTTATGGGAGAGATGGAACAAAAATATAATGGTAGGTCTTCTTTTCTTCCTTTATTTCTCTTCTGCGTGAGCGTTGGGTTTCTACGGGTCTTTTAACGGTTTTCTTTTCTCCTTCTTAGGTGGCGAGCTTTGGGTGTCCTCCTCTGGGTCTCGCGATTTCTCTCGAAAGAACAAAAGGACACACCAGGTAAGTGGGACGGTATTTCCTTGTTTATCAATTTATGGGTTAGTACAGGGGAGGTGTGAGGGGATACGAAGTAACCAATAAAAAAATACAAGTGGTGTTTTAGTGGGGAGTTAGGAGCTTATGGGGGTAGGCTGTTCTGGGCTCTGTTAGGCTAGAGATCGGGTGGGAAGGTGCCCTGATAGCTCCCCAGTCCCTGCCCTCCCCCTTCTACTTCTCCCCCCTCCGCCTCCCCTTCTCCCTCTTTATGGTGGCTGCCCCTGAAGAGGGCACGTACCTTGTGCAGCCACGACCCTCCTGGGCCGTGGCAGGCTGTCTTGTTTTCTCTCGGTCGTTCCGGCTTGACAGAGTCTGGATGGGGCGCCGGTGCAGCACGGCTTGTCGGTCCGGTCACGGTCGTCTCCTCCCGGTCGGGATCTTTCCTCGTCTTCTCCTCTCTTGATGGGGATCCGTGGCGTCTCTCCTGCTCCTTCTTCCTTTCCCCGCCGCATACGATCGCGGCGTCTTCCTTTTGTGGCCACTCGGCAACCCGGAAGTCCGGTGCCGATTGTCGTCTCCGCCCCCACGCGTCTCCTTGACGACGTGAACGGGAGCCGGAGGAGGCGTTCGGCGTCCGCCAGTGTTGCGCGAAGGTAGGTGAGGTGAGTGACGCCCGCCTACAGAGACTTTCTCGGGATCAGAGCAATCCGATATCCAAGTAAACAACACAGCAAAAAAAATTGTATTAAACAAAATCAGAATTTAATCACCATGAACAGGGGAGTGGGGTGGTATGTATAAATGAAAACTAACACACTTAATTCAAAAACGTTTTGAAAAATAAAAAAAAGAGGATATGTAATAAAGAGAAAAATAGTTGTCCTACTGAGCTACTGTCAACAAGAGAAAAACACTTCAAACATGTGTGGTGACTCCCCGTATTCAATAAGTGGGACAGAGAAACATTGTGTTGATCAAGTATTGGCATGAAAGCTCGTCCACGGAATGTCATCATTCAGTCTGTGGATATGCATGCTCAATTTGAACACCCAATGTTGTTCTTTTTCAAACAAAGATTTGTGTCCCTTCGGTAGATGTTTCAGAGAGTCCAAAACCACTCACCACGTCTTCAGTAGAATGTTTAGCATCAAGGTAGTGAACGCTGAAGGAAGACTGGGATAAGCTGTTTTCACTCAAACAGGATCTTATCAAGACAATACTGGGACTATCATGACAGTATACTTACGGGCCAATATTGCCCCTAATGGGCTGATTGTGTCCAAAGTACCTAGAATTTTTTTACAAGATTTGGTGTTTAGAAAGGATTGGGCTCCGATCGCGTGGAAGTGTACGAGGGACTGGCTAGTCCTTATTATCAACACTTCCAAAAGAATAGCTGACTCAATTACTATCCAGATAAACTTGAAAGAGAGTACACTAAAAACTACGGTATCACTGGCAGCCTTTAAGAATAGGTTAGCTGAAATTACTACCGAGTTGAATGAAACTAAGGAATATCTAACACAACAAAAAATCACCAAACTCCAAAAGGACATAAATAAGTTTAGCAAAGAGAAGGTATACCCCTACATCAGAGAGGATTTTGAGACTGACACCCAATCACGTTCCTCTGAGGAATCTACTTCCTCCTTCAAGACACGCACTTACAGTAACAGCTCCTCCTCAGACAGTTGGAGCACTTATGAGGGTATACCTCAGCCATATTATAATTTACCTCAACTTCCGATGCACCATCCTCTGTCATGGCAATCTTCACACCCTTTTTATCAACCTCGTCCTATGTTGCCATATGTGCCTTTTTTAGGCCCAAGCGGGACTGAATGATGACATTCTGTGGACGAGCTTTTATACCAATACTTGATCAACACGACGTTTCTCTGTCTAATTTATTGAATATGGGGAGTCACCACACATGTTTGAAGTGGTTTCCTCTTTTTGAAAGTAGCTCAGTATGACAACTATTTTTCTCTTTTTTACATATCCTCTTTTTTTATTTTTCAAAAAGTTTTTGAATTAAATGTGTTAGTTTTCATTTATACATAACACCCCACTCCCCTGTTCATGGGGATTGAATTCTGATTTGGTTTAATAGGATTTTTTTTGCTGTGTTGTTTACTCGGATATCGGATTGCTAGATAGATTGAAGAGATAGTCCCTTTTCTATTTTGACTTCATTTGTAGTTTCTCACTGCCCTTTGGATGCGTCTCTTTTCTGTGTCCTTTATTTTTGACGTCGTGGGTCGTCGTCAATTGCACGTAAATCAGAAGACGGCGTTAATTGGCCTACACATGACAGTGCGCCTTACTTTACTCCACCGATGCGTTGTTCCCGCATTATTCAGGAACGCGTCCTCGGGGTAGGTTTTCGGGCCGAGCTTGAGGTACTAAAATGTAAGTGCAAAGACTTCCTTTCGCTTCTTTAAGTGCAATGTATTGTAGCTTTTTGGTTTGATGTTGTGTGACTATCTTGATATACTGAGTACTTTGACATTAACTTTCGGTGGAGGGCTGACTGATTATTACATTTCGGTCCGGGTTTGGACTTATAGCGCTTTATTTTCTCTCTGGTACTCCCTTGGATCATTATCTACAACTATGGGACCATTTGGCCACCCTCATTTTTTCATACAAGATATTAATTGCAGTACATATTAAAGAAACTCATTTTAACTGAATTTCAACAGTAGGTTACTGGTCATATCATGTCTGATATTACAGACTAATACACTTGCAACAAGGTTACTTATTGATATAGGGCTACTAATTGATTTGAACAATACTGATTAGTTACTCCTATTCACTTTGATAATTACATTACACATATTATTGTTCTGTTGTCTAGGTATACATTCAACACCATTCTCTGGGCCCTTTAACCGACTTAGAATGAAACATCTAACCGTTTTATAAAAAAATGTGTTTTCTCTATATTTCCATATATATTACATCAAGCTTATGACATGCTTGTTCCCATGATGCCTTTTCCTTACTCAGGGAGGGTAAGCAGCACTACTTTAGCTGTTTACATTTTTATTTTTTCATTAATCATGGTACACACTACGTGCAGTGAGTGCCACGTCACCATCAATATTATTGATTTTTTCGAATATAATGTTCGATTTGGGATTGAATTTGCAATTTTTTATGTGTCTCCTCTTTCTCCACAGGCTATACCACATGTTTCGGTATAATACCATAAGTGAGTGGTTTATTTAGGTTTTTGTATACACATTTTTAGACACATTGAGGTCTCTTCAAATAGCCTAGGAGAGGTGTTTTTCCTTTTTTTGTTATTTGGTCCTGACGAAGCGCCACTAGATCCGTATGGACTTCTTAGGCGTGAAACATGTTGACCTATGGTGAAGGTTGAGGATAATTTCTTCTTCCTCACCTTGTTTTGTTAGTAGAGTGGTTGAGCATTATCTCTATCTCACTCCCCTTTCGTTTTTAACCTTGACCTAGACCCTTCACTGATCAATAAAGTGTGGTCTTTTGGAGGGTTCTTGAGCCAATTTTATCTATTTCTCTTTATTTCTCCTATTCTGTGCATAGGATTGAATCCATTCCTCACGAACCATGGCACAGATCTCTAGTTAAGATCTCCAGCAAAGTGCCCCTTGCGGTGGGCCCGTCAGACATTGCAGCGCTGGTCTGATGAGGAGCAAACCCTATGATGAAGCATGACATCCACTGGGTGTGTGAGGGTATTTGCTTCTACATCGAGAAGTGCCTAGTGGAATTTGACAAATTTCTTTCATTGGAACAGTGTACTCATTTATATTATATAAGTATTAGGGAGTTTGTACACTGGACCACTAATCTCCCTGTCTCTCCCTTGTTAGTATAGTTTATAGATGTACACACATGCTGCAATGGCAGGTCTGGAACAGCTTTGAAAGGCTACTTAAGTGGGTGGCACAACAAGTGCTGCAGGCCCACTAGTAGCATTTAATTTACATGCCCTGGGTACATGTTCTACCATGTTTAGAGAAGGAATCACAAGCACTTTATCACTGGTTAGCAGTGGTAAAGTGCACAGAGTCCTAGCACCAACAAAAATGAGGTCAGAAAAATATGAAGGATTAGGGCAAAAGGTTTGGAGGTAAGACCAGCCTAAAGCTGACAGGTCCAGCACAGCCCTATTGGACTCCTGTAATGGAGGAGATCCAATTTTGACTTTTTGTTTCACCTTCTGTTTTTCTTCTCTGGTGCAGATTTCCCTTTACTGGAACCCTTATTCTCAATTTTAGCTTTGAGTTGTGGTTACACAGCCTTAGCCTTTAAGGAATCATGGTCCACTGATGTGTACACTTTCTGAAAGAATCTTTCAAATTTTCAGTTCAGGCTTTTGTATAGGAACCACTGCCATATGCTGACGTATTCTGACGTATTGCTAGGACTGTGACTTCTACTCAAACCTTACTCAGAACAATTGAGGAAACTGTAAATACTCACACATACAAAAAATTGTTCCCCAAGTAGTATACTCTTCTATGGGTGGTACAATATCAAGTGGACCAAACATTGTTAACATTCTTTGTCTATCCTGTGGTGCTGTGCGAGGATAAACCACTTCTAGCTGGTTAGTTTTGCAAGTAATCCAGAAAGGAATCTCATCTTGATTTGTGGGTGCATTGCACGTAATCGTATTAATAGTCTGGACTAATTGCTTGTACCATGGGATGCGCTTGCAGGATCTGAAAAAAAATGCTCCCATAGCAATAGACTATTAAACATACTGTCAAGTAGTCTATAAATGGCCACTATCTGGGTTAGTCTTACTTCTGCAATTGTCAAATTTGTTACATCAGGATATGGTGTGTACCCGGCTAATATGAGTCACGTAGCCTCTTCACTACTCAAGGGACCCATTCTAATGTTTTAAACTATGCAAGGTAACTGGCCGTCAAGTTTTATGGATTGTTCTTCAGAATACTGCCAGGGAATAGGTTTTCTAGACCCTCCAGCACCAAGGACTTTGCCAACCCATGACAGGAAGCCTACTGGACTGCAACCCACTGAGCAGTATGTGACTGCAACGCTTTTCAGTTAACAATCAATCCCATGGGATATCACAGGAATTATGAGTGGGACTCAGCCCATCTTTCCTTACAGAAGACACACTCAATAACACTAGGAATCCATGGATACATTTAAAAGGTTTAATAAAATCAAAATATTATACTAATGCACACAATATGAATAGTAACCATTATAAACATAAACAATATAGTACCAGCTAAATTCACCAGGAGTGTGAACTGCAAATAATATTGTAACATTATGGTACAATCGTAAGTATTTTACACCCCTAAACTTAACTCATCTCCCATCCCAGGCTCCTGAAAACCATTCACCACCCCTTAGGTCCCCCAATCGGTAAACCCTAAAAAACCCTCAGTGCCCTAAACTCCACCCATCCCTGACATCTAAAATGACTACCCCTAATTTTCACCTATCCTTGAATCCTAAAAAACGCTGATATCTGAAACGCTACAGTTCCCTGATCCCTATAACCGCCTTTCTACTCCTAAACTCCACCAATCCATGATTATGATCTTATGGCAACCATATATCGTTAGATCACACATAGAGGTAAATCCAATGGAAAAAATAGTTCAAAATGTCGTCCATCTGGTGCCATGAGAAGCAATGGCGCTTTCACATTCCTGGATTTTATGACAAGGACTCGATCGTCACTGCCAGCGATTCAGGAAAGCTTGCCTAATTTCTCTGGCATATCAGACAACTGGCCAGGAATCATTGCGAAATAAATAATTCACTCCAATACTTCTCAAAGCCACACTCCCAGGCCTAATTAAAGCCAAGAATAAAACCATGTAAGCAATATTTTAAAGCCTGAAGAGATTCAATCTGCAAGCTTTGGCTCATTAACTCACATGCAATGAAATGTTCCGATTTCTACCAATCCTTGTTTTATTCCCTTTAATGTTCTAGCACCAGTTAAAGGATGCCACTATAGTTGGATGATACTTTTACCACAAGTTTTCTCCTTCGCCTGATTTCCATTTTATTCTTGTCCCATGTACTTCAATGTGTTTTCTTACCCAAACTCCAACATGTTTGGCAGCATTATGTGACGTAATCCACTGGTTTTATTTACATGTCAATACGTTACATTTGTTTACTGTTGTGTTACATCTTGATCCTGTTACAGGAAAGTCTGACAGAGATGAATGTGTTGATAAAGTTGAAACTACCTTGTTACAACTAATTATAACAGAGCAGCAGTGTCACAATTGGAATCTATTACATTCACAAACTCAAAAATGATTAAAAAATGATCCCAAAAAAACAAAATAGGCTACAGTTATAAGGGTAACAGAGCCCTAAAGTATGGCATGCAGTCTTGAACAGTATTCAAATACGGGAATTACTGAAGGTGTTGGCACTTGTGCATTTTGTGGATCCTCAATGCCTTGTGGTCATTTCTCACCCCCACATATCTCCTCAGAATCACAGGTCTCACATCTACCTCTGCTAAGTCCTCTATTTTATCTTGAGGAAATCAGTCTCTATCGAAAGGACGTCTCTCTTCTCACCCATTCAATTCTCCTCTGTCTCGATTCTCTCTTTTGTTACCATCGTTCATTCAGAATTTCAGTGTACCTCCATTGCCCCAGATCTATTCTGGTCCTCCGTAAAAACCTCGTCCACCATATCACAGAAACATTCCCCTAACATCATCCTAATACATGTATAATGGTCCTATGGCATTAAAGATGCTCTTAATTTTGTTTACGTTCCTAGCGATGAGTAGAATATTGTGTGGGTAGTTGTTATGAACATATTTTAGTGTGACTGGGATGTAGCTGCAGACAGCACTGCGCAAGCGACAGTACGTTGCATTGGGAGCACAGAGCAGCACGGGGTGGAAATCTCACATGATATGAAACCAGCTGTGCAATGTAAATTTATATGTGTATTTAATCCACCATGGCTGCTGCACACACCTTCTCTAAGTTTCCTACTCCCTCTGCTCCCTAACGCTAACCTGCCCCGTGTTACGTTGGCATTGAAAAAGCACGTGAGTGTCCACTGCTCAGTCCAACTTGAAGTGCCACCAGCAGCTAACTGTCTGGATGTGGATGGGTGGGGCAAGTGGATAAATGGGCTGAGATGCTTGAATGTGCAGTGCAACTCTGCGGCAAGGGGACCGGCTACCTGACAGGTTCTGTCATAAAGTTATGCAGGGAGATGCCTGACATTTTTACAAAATGGGCTATTTTTTCATTTTTTTTTCTGCTACTCAATTCGTAAATGGGGGCCACTTTTATTTTGGTACCCAAATCTATTTACCATCCCAGTCCAACGCTGGATACAAGCAAAAAATAGAGAAAAGAACAAAGACAAAAAAGTCATACAAACCTAAACAACATAAAAATCAGAGAGCTTGCAATGAATGGAAAAGAGGGGATTGTTTTTTTGGGGTCACCTTGTCAGGAGCGTCAGTGGTTTCTATGAATTGGAGATTCCTGAAAATGAAATCAGTAAATGCACCTAAACAGACAAACATTACATGTGTCTGAGCTTACTTTACAAAGTCAGGTGGAAAACATAACACAGAGGACAAAGAAAAATAGGCGACTATTATTCGGGCTGTTTACAATCCCGTCAACTCACTCTCACCGTCGGTTCACCCTCCTGAAACTCAGAATGCCTCTACAGACTTCAGTGGTGTCACCTTCTCTTCAAATCTATATCAAACTTACTAAAGCTGTTAGGCATCTGACTCACAGTCATTGGAGAGAAAACAGGTTGATCGGTATATACATGAATAGTAAAGGAGAGGTTGGCCAGGAAAGGCCTGAACAATGCAACATTGAATGATCAAAGTGACGAGGAAAGAAAATATTATTCACCAATAACAGTCCACCTACCAGTACAAACATTCCTGACTGAAGTAACTCCGCCTCTTTCTTGCTGCTTTGAGCACCCATTGTCAGCACCTTTCCTTCTCTCACAATTTTATTTGAACCAAATGTTTATGTAAAATATTTCATTTTAGAAGTTGACATATTTCGAGTTCGTTGCTGGCAGACGTTTGTCGACAACATTGATTCTCGCCTTCCTGTCCCTTAACACTCAAGAGTTTCAAAGAGTGTTGCGTACTGTGGATCCCTTACACCCCTTCATATTTCTATCAACTCTGTGCCAGTGCCATTTTATCAGTCCGAAGCCCCACTGAGCTCGTGCTGCAGCGCACCCTTCACTGGCACCTCCTCACTGCCTCTGATTCCACCCCTTCATTGTCTCCGACACATCCCTGAATTGGCAGGATGTGGCTTGCTTATAGGTTGGCTCGCCAAGCAGTTCTATATCCTAGACCCTTCCCCACAGGGTGGTGCGGTAAGCAGCACTTCTCTTTTTCCCTTTCAAAGTTAATCATTTGTGCCTTGGACGCCCACCTCGATGAAGTTTCGGGCTGCATAAATTATTGGTTTAGATTCTCTGTATCTGGGGAATATTGTTCACTGACTAAGCCTAGTTCACACTCTCTAAAGGTGCTGATGGGCCTGGCAAGAAAAACGGTTACACCTTTTAGGACCCCTTTCTAAGATTTTAGACTTGGCCTTCTCAGCCAAAGATCGGCCCGGGTGTTTTTAGTGGGCTAGGCCAAAAGTTCCTTTTGCCTATTAGGAAGTGCTAACTGCAACCTCTAGGCAGACAGGCTCCGCTCCATTCTATTAGGAATTCTTTTTTTTTTTTTAAACGTATTTTTATTAAGCATATTCAAGCAGGTACAGCTTGAAAGTCTCATAATTACAATTCAAAATCATGTCATAATCATAAAAATCAAAACAGTAGTACAACATTTATACTGAGTTTTAATACACTTCTTATTTAAAATTGTACTACTCTAATAGTTCATGGAGACGTATTGATTAATTGAGCTTTAGATTTCGATTCAAATCTGAATCAAAGCTGAGGATGAAGAGGTCTTTCCCCACACAAAAGGAAACTTTCTAATGGCCCCGTTCCTCTGTGCATACAAAAGTTCTTTAGCTTGAACTGATCCCATTTTTTTACACCAGAGATCATATGATGGAGGTCGTGGGTTCCTCCATTGTTGCAAAATCAAAGATTTTGCTATTAATGTTGCTATAAAAAAAATACTGTTTTGCATATTTATACAGCCCGGGATAATTAGATATTCCAAAAAGTGCCCCCATTGGTTCTGATGTTAATGTTATCTGGAGCGTCAAACTTATTGGTCGAAAAATTTGATATCAAAAGTTGGTGACTAGAGGACAGAGATAGCAGACATGAAGCCAATCTCCAACCTCGCCATTGCATCAGAAGCAGTTGCTTGGAAGAGATGTTACCATCTTATTAAGTTGCGCGGGGTTTAATAAAGCAACCACTTCGTAAAGAATTAAATTATTTAGAAATTTGCGCCTCTTAGAGATTTAGCGGAATATCTATTATAGTGCTTCCAAGTCTGGTGATCCATAGCACAGAACATAGCTTCTGCTTTTCTGTTTAGTGCAGGAGGAAGGACTTTAGCTGACAATTCTTCTAAGAGGATACTATACCAATAACTAACCCTGTCCGCTTCTGCACCCACACCACAAAACCTGTGTGTAGGAAGCTGGCTCTGTATGTACTATATCAAAATGGGATATAGTGTGCACAGAGTCCAGGGGTTCCCTAAGAGGTTTGAGAGAGGCAATATTAGATAATACTAATGCTCTATTTGTGGTAGTGTGGACGAGCAGTTAGGCTTATCAGAGGGTAGTGTTAAGCATGTGTTGTACTCACACAAGCAATAGTAGAAACACACCCTCAATGACTTAACTCCAGACCAATAGGATTTTATATTGAAAAATATATTCTTGTTACTTTATTACTAGAACCACAAGACTCAGTTCAGAAGTAAATACTGTTGCAGGCAAGTACTTAGCATTAACATCAATGTAACTGTTTCACTTTAGTCAAGTAAACAGTTTTTACGAAAACAGAGTATATCTGTTTACGAAAACAGAGTTACCTTTTAAAAGTGGACACTGCATTTTCAGAACAGTTCCTGGGGAAAGAAAATAAAGTACAGTTTTAAAGGTAAGTACACGACATACAGTTCCAGTCTCCGGGTTATAGGTAGTCCACAATTGGGGGTTCAAGTCAACCCCAAAGACCCACCACCAGCAACATGGGGCCGGCCGGGTGCAGAGGTCAGAGTTGAGCAATTTTAACATGGGCTCCCATGGAGACAGGGTACGCGGAATTCGGTCTGCCAGCAGGTAAGTACCCGCGGCTCAGAGGGCAGTCCAGGGGTGATTAGAGGAGCACTGGAGGGGCCCCAAGTAGGCACCAATCCCACACCCTCAGTGGCACTGGGGTGGCCGGTTGCAGGGTGCAAAAAGGGCGCTGGGTTTCCAATGAACCTCTATGAGGGGACACTGGGGTCACTCAGGCGCTGCAGGTGAGGTTCACGGGGGTGTCTCGGGCACACCACCGGTTAGACAGGGAAGAAGGCTGCCTGTTGATCGTCGCTGCACAGGGTGTTGATTTCTCCAAGGCCTGGGAGCTGGGGGTGCAGGGGGTCCTTTGGCGTCGGTTATCTTTGTCCAGGGCAGTCGCGGTCAGGGGGGTCTTTGGGATTCCTTCTGCAGGTGTTGTCGTGGAGGGGTGGAGAGGTCAACCCAGGGTGGGCACTTCATCGACCTCGCCTGGGGGTCCTTTCTGGTCGGTTTGGCCACCTGGACTCGGGCTGTGGGCGTTGGGTGCAGAGTGGTTAGGACTCACACCTCTGGAGTGAGGTGGGAGTCCTTTAGAAGAGGTTTCTTCTTCTGTTCTTTTTTGGACAGGGCCGCTGTCCACTGGAGTTCTTGATCCTCTGTGATGCAGGCAGTCCTCTTGAGGTTTTTCAGAGGTAGCGGACCTGCAGGACATGTCGCTTTTCTGCTGAAGGTTCTTTGAAGCAGGAGAAAGGCCAGTAGGGCTAGGGCCAAGTCAGTTTTTGTCTCCTTTCCTTCTCTGCTGGGGTTTCTGCTAAGCAGTCCTTCTTCTTCTTGTGAGGTCGTCAGGAATCTGACTAGCTTGGTTCAGGGAGCCCTTAAATACAAGATTTAGGGGCGTTTTTAGGGATTAGAGGGCAGTAGCCAATGGCTACTGTCCCTGAGGGTGGCTACACCCTCATTTTGCTCACTCCCTTTGGGGAGGGGGACACATTCCTGTCCCTATTGGTCCCTGTCCTCCAAACCAAGATGGAGGATTCTGCAAGGAGGGGGTCACTTCAGCTCTGGACACCTTAGGGGTGGTCCTGGTTGAGGTGATGACTCCTCCTTGTTTTTTCCTAATTATCCCTCTAGACTTGTCGCCAAACGTTTAGGCTTTGTCCGTGGCTGGGCATCTCCACTAGCTGGAGTGCCCGGGGGCATTGTAACATGAAACCTGAGCCTTTGAGACTCACCGCTAGGTGTTACAGTTTCTGAAGGGAGAAAGTGTGTAGCACCTCCACCCAGTCCAGGCTTTGTTTCTGCCCCCAGAGAGCACATAGGCTCTCACCCCATGGGGTCAGAAACTCATCTCCTAGTGGCAGACTGGCACAGACCAGTCAGTCCTGCACTGAAGGATTGAGTAAAGTACAGGGGGCATCTCTAAGATGCCTTCATTTTCTTTTAAATAAATCCAACATTGGCATCAGTGTGGGTTTATTATTCTGAGAAGTTTGATACCAAACTTCCCGGTATTCAGGGTAGCCATTATGGAACTGTGGAGTTCGTTTTGACAAACTCCCAGATTATACACTTAATATGGCCACATTGTACTTACAATGTCTAAGAATGGACTTAGACAATGTAGGGGCATATTGCTCATGCATCTATGCCTTCACCTGTGGTATAGTGCACCCTGCCTTAGGGCTTTAAGGCCTGCGAGAGGGGTGACTTACCTATGCCTCAGGCAGTGTTTTGTGTGCATAGCACCCTGAGGGGGATGCTATGTTGACTTTGCCCTTTTCTCCCCATCAACACACACAATCTGCAATGGCAGTGTGCATGTGTTAGGGGAGGAGTCCCTTAGAGTGGCACAACACATGCTGCAGCCCTTACGGACCTTCCCTGGTCACAGGGCCCTTGGTACCACTGGTACCTTTTACAAGGGACTTATCTGGGTGGGTGGGGTGTGCCAATTGTGGAAACAACACTGGTGCATGGGCCTGCTTAGCAGAGTACCAGCACACTCTCAGTCAAGTCAGCATCAATATCATGCAAAAAGTGTGGGGTGTAACTGCAACAAGGGCCATTTTCCTACACTATGTAATTCTAAAAGAGAATGTTTCGACTGGATACTGGCCTGCTGAACCTAATGATTGGATGAAGTGGCGTATTTGACAATAAGAAAAGCATAGACCTCCAGGGATAGCTGGATTGCTAATTTTAAATTGTGCCCAAGTTATGTCACTACCCCCAGATTGGAAATCCTGGATTTTTCCCATCCCCAGATTTTCCCAGTCACTTAAAGCTTTAATAGCGAAGGGGAGTCCAAATGCAGCCGCTTCTCTTAAAGAAATAGTTGGATGAAACCGAATAAAATGATACTTTTGTTGGAGTTCTAAACCTCTGTACCAGAGGAGATTGGGGATCTTGTATCTTGTGCGTTTCGGAAGCCATGGCATTTTAAGAAAATGAGATATACGGATGTTGTTTTCACATAGAAATTCGAGTCAGCATGATATATAGAGGTAGCTCTTACCATCCAACTTATGTAAAGTTGCCTCGTGATATTTTTAAACATAGGGTAATGCTAGGCCCCTATCGTCTAGTCAGCTTTACTGTCTCCAACCTAGTTTATTCACCCAGATAAATTCCCGTACCATTACATCAAGATCTTCGAAAAAAAATTGTGGAACCTTGATCATAACATTAAAAAATATAAACAGAAATAAAGGTAGTATCATCATTTTCATCAAGGCAATACAGGCAATTATCGTTAAAGGTGAGTTCTGCCATTTTCGCATAAGAGTCTGTCCTTTCTTAAGAGTAAGAAGATAGTTCATTGAGTAGAGATCAGACATATTTTGAGTTATGTAGATGCCTAGATATCTAACAGGATGGTGAGTCTGATAGTTCATTCGCATCTCGACTGGTAGGATAGAATCTTGAGCATTAAAAAGCAACGCCTCCGATTTGGATTTATTGATCCAATAATCCACCCAATTTGGAGAAAAATTGTATTTTACTGAAGGCCTTCTCGATATTCATTGTGTCAGCCTCGAGATACAAGTTTGTATCATCCACGAAAATTTAGAGCTTGGGTGCACCCGGCACTGGAGGCTTTATAGAACTATCCTGCCTTAGAGCAGAGGCCAGTGGTTCGATAAAAAGAGCAAAAAGTACCGGAGACAATGGGCATCCCTGTCGAGTCCCACGCCGTATCAAAATCTTGTCAACTACTTGTGAATTAACTAGGATATTGGCTTCCGTCCCTTGATAAAGATTAGAGAAAAGTTGCACTATTTCTTCAGGGAATTTACATTTTTGGAGGATTGCAAAAAGAAGCTCCCATTGTACAAAGTCAAAAGCGTTCTCTGCATCTAGCATTATCATGACTGCTTTGCTTTTGTTTGAACAATAATGGAACAATAATCAATAATCAATTGCCTGAATCAGAAAAATGTTGTTAGTACAAATAAATCTTACCAGGAGAAAGCCACACTGATCATGATGAATAAGACCTTGTCATACGTGCTGCCCAGATTTTCATACAAATCTTGTAATTATTGTTAAGGAGCCTAATAGGGCGATAAGAATCGGGTTGCTTGCTGGGTTTTTCTTTCTTAAGGAAGCTGACAATGGTCGCCCGGGTGAGTGAGCTGGATATTTCTTCTCCCTTGAGTATTGCATTAAAGAGCATAGCTAAAGTTGCTGCGATCTGCTCAAACAGGCTTTTATACAAATCTGCTAGAAGGCTGTCTTTGCCGGTTGCTTTGCCATTTAGAGAGCTCCTAATGGCTTCTACTACCTTCTGCTTAGTGAATGGCTGCAGTAGTACAGATTGGAGTTCATAGTCAAGAAACTGATGCAAGATATTTGTTGATAAGCTTGTGACATGTGGCTGACTCGGGTATAAATATTTGTATGGCGTGTTAGAAATACCTTCTCTATCTCTGTGGTCTGGTCCACCCACCATGCGCCCCTGTAACTTGTCAAATATGGTTTTGATTAAAGAGGCATTCTGCCGTTTTTTTATATATTGTGCCAAAAATCTACCTACATGTTCGCTCTCTTCGTAATGTTGCTGAAAACATGTTTTATGGTTAAAGATCTCCTAATCTAAAAACAAATTCTTCAGTTGAGTTTTGGCATTCTGAGACAAGTCCATGAATTAGGATCACTATGTACCTGATGTGCATGCGTTGCAAGATTAAGTTCCTGCTGAAGGCTGTTAGCTTTTTCCTTCTTTATCTTTCTAAGAGAGGCATTAAAGGCTATAGCTTCCCCTCTAACATGTGCTTTACATGATTCCCAGATGGCAAAAATAGAAGCAGTTGCTTTGTTTCTAGCTAAAAACTTGGTAACTGATGTTTTAAGAGAAGAAACCCAGCCTTTGTTGGTAAGTAAGGATTTATCTAATGACCATCTAGGTCTTTCTCGATGCTGATAAGCGGAAGATAGTTGAAGTAATAGAACAGAATGATCCGAGAAAGGCTTGGATATTATGTCGGAGCCAATTCAATCCCTAGCATGGTATACTAAGATAAAGTCAATCCTTGATGCTGAATTAGAAAAACAAGTATAATATTGATCTTGTGGATGATCCAGCTGCCAAGGATCCTGCGGGCGCAGATCACGCATACATTTTGACAAGAAACAATAAGCTTGTGGCTTGTTTTGTCAATGGTTTCTACGGGAGGCATCAAGGTTCATGTCTTGGATTATATTGAAATCGCCACCAACTACCAAAAGACCAGGAAGTGTACATAAAAGATTGTATAGACTTTGCAGAGAAATTATTCAATCTTCTATGGGGCCATAAAAGCTTGTGACGTGCATTAATTGCCTTCCCACCTTGACACTTACTACAACCCATCTTGCTAAAAGATCACAATGGACCTTCAGAACTTCTCTTTGGAAGTCGCAAGTGAGCAGAACTGTGACCCCACGGACAGCCGCATTGGCCGATGCGAAAAAAGAATCAGAAATGAATTTCGGAATACGTGGACACTTTGCCTGTTGTTTAAAATGAGTTTCCTGCAATAAAATCACCTGGGCCTCAGAGGATCTTAATCAATGAAGTATTGCTCGGAATTTATGTGGATTATTTAGCCCATTTGCATTGCATGAAAAAAATGTAAGGCCCCAGAAGAGTACGTGCCAGTTGGACCATCACTCATTTGATAAGAAACAACAAAAAAAACAAAGCTCTTACCTACCTGCTAACCCTGGACCTGATCATACAGCTTAGCAGTGGGGAAACATGACTTACTTTTAATGATTTTAACCTCAAAATAAAAATTTTTACCACACCATTTTTTTCTCAGAACCATCCTCCTGGAACCTATGTTGCTATTTTCTTGTGTTTGTGACCTGCTCTTTTCGCACCCCCCCCTGTGCAGGAACCCCCACGCTAAGTGCATCCACCCCCCACCCACAACTCCTATGCCCACCCTGCAAGGCCTCATCCTCCCAGTGCCCCCTACACCTTCCAAAACTGACCCGCCCATCCCCCAAGTGAGAGTGCGCTGGTGTGGCACTCATAGTCTGTGTCAGGGAAAAGTAACAGGTGTGGATGGCGTAATCATGTATGATTTTTTCAAAAGAGGAAAAGACGTACGTATAACATCATATATCATCAAATGTTATTTCAGAAATGTGTAGGAGATGAAATCTTCCCCCCTCCCCCTCATCCCTCTGTTCATAACATACATGCCAGGCATTCAGCCTGCGTCTAATTCATGAGTCACCCCTTTAGAATGGCAAGGAAGTCTTTGGCCTGTTGAACACTTTGGAAGATATGGACCTGCCCTTTATGGAAGACCCTTAATTTAGCCAGTTGTACTATGCCTGTAGGGGGGCCCTAGTCTTTCGAAATCATCCATCAGGTTGTCAAACATGCGACGTCGACGTGCAGTAGTTATGGATATATCGGGAAAATAAATAAAAGAAAAGTCACTTTCTTGTTTTGATGGCTTGAGAGAGAATCTGTTCTTTTATCCTAAAATCAGCAAAATTGACCAGGATAGTACTTGGATATTTGGAGTTCAGTGGTCGCACTGCTGAAACCCTATGGGCTTGCATAATGGTCAGATCTGAAAAAGGCAATGTTTTGTCAAGGACAATATGGTAAATAATCAGGTCTGTTACTACTTTGGTAACTGAAGAAACCGTTTCTGTATCCTCTGGAATCCTCACGAACCTCAAATTAGAGCACCTTGATCTATTCTCAAAGTCATCCAACTTAAATTGAAGCGCTTCCAGCTCAGCATGGGTCTGGTTCACCACAGTTGTAGATCTATGGTGGGCATCGTCAATGTCTGAGATTCTCTGTTCCACTTGAGAGATACGTGACATCAACTGCGATACATTGGAATTGAGCTGGGCTAATTGGTCATTAGTTTTTTTTATGAGCCTGATCATGTGTAAGTTTTAAGTTGTGTAGTTCCCTTAAAATAAGGTTAAACATTGTCTCGACTGGAGGGCTGGGCAAGGTAGTTGTTATTGGTTGGTGAATAGACCCAGAGTGAGGTGGCAAAGAAAGAGGATTAATAGTGCTTGGAACTACTGCAGGAGCCTCCAAACATTGCTGATCCTCAGATACATTCATGCATGTATTCTAGCTCAGATGTAGGCTCTTCTCTCTCTCTCTCTCTCGGCCCCTTTGCAATTGAGTCTGGAGAATAAGAGATAAGAAGGTTTTCTTACAGACTGCATCTCGATATGTGTAGAAACTGGAGGCAGAGCAACGTCTATATTTACTGCATTGGATTTTGACCTGCAAGATAGGCTCCTCCCCTATTGGTCTATGGTTGGTGTTAGTGATGGCGATAGTGAGCCCAAGCTTGATGAAGATCCAATCCTCCCTGCCTCTTGAGAGCTAGTACGGGGGTAGAACAAGAAGCCGCTGCTGTAGAGAGTAGCTGGGGTGACGAAGGTATCACAGCAGGATTTAACCCCCCCTGAAGATCTCCTGCACAGTCATCTTGATCTTTTTTAACCCCCAGTTTGTGTTTGCCTGAGGAAAACAGGGTCAAGACTTTAAGTTTGCTTGCTTTCAAGGATCTACCTGCAACACAGGTCTTTGAAGAAGCATCACAAGTAATACGTTTCATACTTTGTAGAAAATGTAATAGAGGGGGGACAAAGAAAAGCCGAGATACAACAGGCCGCAACTGCACCACGCAGACTGCTTTTATATTTGAAAAGCAGGACAAGACAACTCAGCTAACGTCAAGAGATATGCTGAAACAACATAATGTCTCGTACCATATGATCCTTGAACTTTAGTATTCTCCTAACATTGACCTTGACATTGGTTATTAATATTATGCTGTTGCCCTTGTGCCTCTTGATACTTATTTTCCTCTTTCCTCCCTCCTCTCTTCTCTATTTAAGTCTGCAGTCTTTTACACATAGCAGGCAGTGCTGCCCGCAGTTATGCCTGCCACCCTGGTACTTAACGGACCGCTAGTGAAGCAGAAGTATAGGAATAGAAATAGGAGTGGGAAGTAGGGAATAATAGAAGCAGAAACAGGACACTGTCTCTCTGAGTACTTCCTTTTCCTGCTTAGTATGGAGTTGGTATGTAGTTGTAACACCTTCTGCAAACCTTCTTGGTTTTGTTACTTTTTTCTTTAAGAGTTTTTTTTCTTTTAACCCAAAGTGTCTCAAGCAGTGTTTTGGACAATAATTAATAATTAATTTGCCCTCTGTCTCTCTGCTCCTTTAATCATTACCTGTAGTTTGTAGTGGTTGTTGCCATTATACCATTATGCTGCCGTACTTGAGATAACACGCTGCAGGGGAAGAGAAGAGGCCACACGAGCAAGAAAGTTTTTTTAACATGCATTAAACACCTTAGGTTTGCCTCCAGGCTGCTGGCTGGATGCTGAAAGAGGTGCACCGCACTCTCCTTGCTCTTATGGTGTTGCTGTGGCCGCGCATTGCTGTACGGGTGGTTCACTCTCCGCTTCTCCTCCCGAAGAGCCTGGGCGCTGCCCCTTGTACTGTCATGCTCGGTCGTGTGCAGTGAGCCGCAGCGAGCCGCGTGTTCCGAGCTGCACACACCTCCCCAAGTCAGTCACTGTTCACCTCCCTCACCGACACGTTATTTGCTGCAAGCTGGTCTCCCGGGGATCCATTCCCCATTCACAGTGTCTCTGGTCCACTGAGCTCCGCTTGACACCCCAGGATGGTCGCCTCATTACATAGGAACTTTCCCCTCGTATTGCATGCCTTCGTTCCTCTTGCTAATTTGCCACGGTTCCACCACCCTACTGACCCGGACACACACTGGTCACAGAGCATGACATGAGCTCCATGTGACATCCTCTCTATTAAGAATTCCATATACTCTGTGACCCGGCCACACATGAGGCAGGTCAGTCCAGTGGCTTAACGAAAATCATGGGGCTACCCGGCAGAATCTGAGCCATCCACAGATATTCATAGGCCTTGGGTTGAATGGGGGCCTACAGAAATGGTGCCACGTCCCATACCACAAGGCCTACAGGGGCCTGTGTTACGACCTTGGGCCAGATGACTGGTGGCTAACTGTTCAGTGATCTATTTGTCAAAGAAACAAGGTTACTGGACCTTATACCAACAAAGAAATGTCTTCCCGCACCCGCCCCCCCCCCCCCAGAAATGCTAGAGGCCTGGGGTATTGTGATTTTTCATGCAGAGGGCCCTCCAACTCCTTTGTAGGAATAGGGAGGAAGAAATTGATCGTCCTGTGAGACTTGGGCTCAAATTACACAGAATGCGTGCGTGCTCCAGCAAGGGAGTGGCTTCCATGTTGACTTTTACAATACTCTTCATCAAACATTTCCCCCTGACACCAATACAATTCTCAATAGAGAAACAAACGTTTCAAAATAAATTAACATTATTTTTCTTCCCCCCGTCCTGGAGGTTTTATTAACAACGTTTTCATTGTGAACAAGAAAGTGGGATGTAAATGGTCGGTCATCAACCAACACTTGGATTCTCTACAGGTATTTCAAAATGGAGGCCATTCACCTCAGAGATCTTGTGAAAAAATTGGGATTTCATGGTGTAACTGGTCTTACTGGACACATATTTTTCAGTCCCAAGGTTTCCTCCCCATTTCCACTTCCTCCAATTTTGCTGAAAAGCATCAATCTAGGTAATCTGAGTACATGTATTTGGGTTGTCATCCGCCCCTTGGTGTTTTACCAAGCTACTGACTCTAGCGGTTAAATTTCTGAGGCAGTGAGGAATTTGTGGGATAATATACCTTGATAATGACTCAACTTGTCTCTCTTAGACCAACATCTACAATTGACAAGCTCTTGTCAACAATTGAGTTTTGTGATAAACCAGAAAAAATCTAATTTTAACCCAGTTACTCAGACAGAATATTAAAGATTTGCATTAAATTTGTTGACAGCGACTTTGTTACTTCTCGTACAGACGATCAAAGCTATAAAAAAAAAGAGACTCACGGAGTTCCAGTGAGAGACAAGGTTATCTTATGTTGCGATATTTATTAGGGATTGTCCCTCAGTCTCACTCTGTTTAGCATACATATATCGCACCTCTGGCTGCTTTGATTAGATTGTATGGATTCAGTAATATGTCATATGCTGACGATTAACAGATTATCGTCGTTTCTGACAACAGTGGGGAAATAAAGAGCCACTTAGCTGACTGTGTGATGGCTGTACTAGAGTGGACAAATTGTAATTTTGTTAAACTCTGACAAGAAAACGATTTTGCTTTTTGGATCAAAATGTCCAAGTTAGTATTCCAATTGGTGGCCAAGTGATTTGGGACCTGATCCCACTCCTACTGCTTGTACAAGGCACCTGGTTGTGTTATTTCACTCCACAAATTTTAACTGTGGCTTCTAAATGTTTTGGTTTACTAGTCTACTAGTAAGGTTCTTCACTACCTTTCTACATCTGTACGGAAAACAGCTGTCCATGTTTTATTCACCTTCCACTTGGACTAAGTGAACTATTTATATAAGTTGTTCAGAACGCTGCTGCTTAAGTGATTTGTTAATCTTTCACAGAGGATGCTGGCCAGGCATCTCCTTCCAGCCTTACATGGGCTTCTGATCCTACAAAAATATACCTTTAGCACCTTAGGGCCATACATTTGGTTTATAGACCCAGTAAGAGTGAAGGCTGCATTTATATAAAAAGGAAGGAGTGTCTGTACAAGTCTGTTTGGGCCTTACACACTTCTTACACACTTCTTACACTAAACTCCTGCAACTCCCAGGGTCCAGAAAAGCCATATTGGTGGATGATGCTTTTCTTATATTAGTGCAAAGAGGTGGAACCTACTCACTTTGAGCCTGATTCAGAAGTCGGCAGAGGGGAATACTCTGTCACAAACTTGACGGATATCCTGTTTCCTGTATTACGATACCATTCTATCCTATGGGGATCGTAATATGGTGGATGGAATATCCGTCACGTTTATGATGGAGTATTTCCTCCACCGACTGCTAAATCAGACCCTTTGTCATTTAGGCTTGTGCTTACTTATCTGACATTATGGAAAATGTGAAAACCTGGCTATGTAAACATATCTAATTTCTGCATGCTGTTTTTCTTTAGCACCAGGGTGCCCCATGTTGGGGTAGCAGTGTGAGCTTTTTAAATAAAACATTGCCTGGTTGGTGGGCCTACTATTGGCCTCCTGCCAAGCATTTTTTCATTGCACTACAGAGATATGCAAAAGCTAAAAATAAAAATAAATCATCAATACACAAGAACCTATACTACTTTTAGTCAGTTCCACTGTCTCATGAAATGAAAAAACAGCTTCAGTTGTGGTTACCTCACATGGAAGCTAGGAACAGGCAAGCCATTTTCATGCCGGCTCTGACATTGTGATCGAATTGGACACAAGTTGCCTTGGCCTGGGAGCAGGATTTGGAGAAGTCTTCATGGAGGCAGATAGTTCCAAAAGGAACCCTTCTACACATCAGCTGTCGCAAACTTATGGCAGGGTCCTTAGCAATCTGATCTTTGACTCCGAAGAAATCTCATAGTTCCAAAAGGAACTACTTCTATATATCAGCTGTCCCGAACTTCTGTTAGGGTCCTTAGCAATCTGATCTTTGACTCTAAAGAATTCTCATTGTTGCAATCTGAATTGGGCAATCTGATCTGGATGGACAATGTGTCGGCAGTCCAGTACATAAATCACCAATGGGGCGAGAGGGACAACGAGATGTCACAATCTAGCAGACACTGCAAAGGAATTTTGGCAGTTCTGCCTCAACAACAACATTTCTGTACTAGCAGTTCACCTCCCCAGCAGGTACAATCAAGTAGCAGACTGGAATTTCCAGTGTCTCCACGATTCCTTCTAATGTAAACTACATCTCACACAGTTTATGAAAACTGATGGTGTAAAGGGGACCAGGCACTATGAGACTGACTTCTAAGTGACCATTATTTTGCAGCTGGAGAACAGATCTGTTCGCACTTGTGACAGCTATCTTGCTCCAGGAATGGAAGAGAAAGAATTATGTATTTCCTCCATTTCAATGATTCCCAGGGCCACATTCCAGATTGAGAGACAAGCAGCAAAGGTCATCCTCAGAACTCCACTATTGAGGACTCAACCATGGTTCTAAATTCTATTGGAGTTATCCTGCAAATCTCTTCTATTTCATTCCTGTTCTGCTGGATCCGTCAGATCGGCCAAATTCCCTGGTCCTTTGGAACTAAATCCAGATTGTAGCATGGAATCTTTCAGGACTTGCCTGTAAGTGCCAGAAGTTTTGAGCCAAGCTGTTTTCATTGCTAAAGCAAACCCAACTCTACTCACAGAAATGATCAATTAGCACACTGGTGCATGAAACGGGATCAGGATACTGTGCCAATAGATGTGACTTTTTTGGTCAACTTCGCTGCCATCCGGACGCTAATGGCCTTTCTTACCGAAAGGTTAAAGAATATGTACTTGTGTTAGAAATGGGGTCTCTAGTTGGCAGTCGGTTTGCCCCTGTCCAAGTAGGGACCCTTATTCTAGTCAGGATAAGGGAGATATCCACTCAGATAAACCCTGCTCACCCCCTTTGTAGCTTGGCACAGGCAGTCAGGCTTATCTCAGAAGCAATATGTAAAGCACTTGCAGATGCCACAAAGTAATACAGTGTCTATAAAACACTACAAAATGACACAACACCAGTTTTAGAAAAATAGTTTAACAAGACCAAAACAATAAACATCCAACATACAGTGCTAAAGATATGAATTTTGTAAGATTTATCTTAAAAATCCAGTTCCTTGAAGTTGACAGCTCCACCCGGGGCTATCACGGCGTCATGATTAACACAACCAACAGTGCAGGCTGGCCGCAGCGTCGTGGGCCAGCTATGGTGTCAGGAAGACCCACAAATAGTACCTTGGATTTGCAGGGCGTCTTGATCCTCGCGAGGAGCTCCGGAGAGCAGCGTCGCGATGTCGGTGCCGGAGTCGGTGGGCCCTTGAGGTCACACACACGTTGCGGATCAAGCTCCGGGCTGATGGAGTCAGAAGCGCTGGCATGGATGGGGTCGAAGCTGCGTGCGAAGCGGGATGATGCCACGTGCAGTGCCCACAAGTCACGGTGCAGGCAGCGGCTCGGTGACGGCGTCCAGGAGACCAGGGCTGTGGTGTGAAGCGAGACGGTGTGCCATACGGTGTCCAGAGGTCACGGTGCAGGCAGCGGCGTCATTGTTGCTGAAGCGCTGTTGTCGGTAGGCCCAAGCCAGCAGTGCGGGACGGGATGGTGCTTCGTGACCCTCACGAGTGGTGTGCATAGGCCACGGTGCAGGCAGGGATACCAGGTGATGACACTAGAGTCGATGGTGCTGGCATCGTGGACGGGGGCTGCGGTGTGGGACGGGATGGTGCTTTGTGCTCCTCATGAGCTCCACGGTGGAGGCAGCGGCGCTGGTGTCAGCAGGAGCGGTGGCGTCAGGGAGGCCCAGGCTAGGGTGTCAGCAGGCGATGCTGGAGAGCGGGGCCCACAGGTCGCAGTGCGAGCAGCGGCTCAGTGAAGTCGTCCGATGGTGGCGTCGGTGAGACCAGTGTTGCGCTGCGAAGCGGGACAATGCCGCTTCGTGCAGCTCAGTGCGGTGGCGGCAGGTCACGGTGTAGGCCAGTGGCTTCGTTGGCGGCGTGGCAGTTGTTTATCCTCTTAAACAGCACAAAACACACAGTTCCCAGTGCTGTAGGTCGAGGAAACCGAAGTCTTTGGTGTCCCTGAGAATTCCAACAGGAGGCAAGCTCTACTCCAAGCCCTTGGAGAACTTTCTCAAGCAGGACACACAGCAAAGTTCACCCTTTGCACTCTTTTCAGGCAGAAGCAGCAACTGCAGGCCAGTCCAGCAAAGCAGCACAGCAAAGGGACAGTACTCCTCCTCCAGCTCTTCTCCTGGGCAGAGGTTCCTCTTCATTCCAGAAAGATTCTAAATATCTGGAGTTTTGGGTCTTCTTCCTATATCCTGTTCTGCCTTTGAAGCTGGCAAACTTCAAAGCAAAGTCTCAAGTGTTTGCAAGATCCTTCCTTGTCCAGTCCAAGCTAGGCCCCAGACGCACACCAGGGGGTTGGCGACTGCATTGTGTGAGGGCAGGCACAGTCCTTTCAGGTATAAGTGACCACTCCTCCCTCCACTCTAGCTCAGATGGCTTATCAGGATATGCTGGCTACACCCCAGCTCCCTTTGTGTCACTGTCTAGAGGAGAGGTGTGATCAGCCACAAACTGACCCAGACGCGGAATCCACAAACAGGCAGAGTCACAGAATGGTTTAAGCAAGAAAATGCCTACTTTCTAAAAATGGCATTTCAAAATTCACAATCTAAAAACCAACTTCAGTAAAAGATGTATTTTTAAACTGAGAGTTCAGAGACCCCTAACTACATATTTCTATCTACCCTCAAGGGGAATCTGCACTTTAAAGTGATTAAAAGGCAGCCCCCAGGTTCACTTATGAAGGAGATAGGCCTTGCAACAGTGAAACCCGTATTATGCAGTATTTCATTGTTAGGACATTGTACAGGCTGGGGAATAGCGTTACTGAAGGGGAGATGGGAATAACTCTGTCGGAACCACAATACTTTTTTGTAGTAACGTTCTTTTATTAGTATGTCGGATTATTCTACTATCTTAAGTGTCCTTAACAGTCTTTGTCCTCTTCCCTTTTTGTTCTCTTCCTTAGGTCTCTCTGTTCCTTCTCTTCTTTCTTATTTAGTCCTTCCGTATCTTATTCCTTCCTTTTAGGAGATTTTCTTCTTCGGTGGACGCCTCGTTGACGTCAGGAGGGATCAGCGAGGACCCGTCATTCGGAGGAAAAATAAAGGTGAAAAAAGGTAAGTGGTTTGTTTTGACTGTTGCTTGTAAAGGTTAGGAGGGAAGGTGCGGAGTGGTGGGTGATGGCCAGGAAAAGAAAATAATTGGTGCTCAGATTCTCACCGCTGTGTTGGGGTGCTCATTGTGAGCCTTAGAGCTCTTTCTGGTGTGTTTTATATTCGAGCCTGTTATTATCACAGTGCCCGCTTAGTGACGGTTAGTAAAAACGGGGAAAAAGAGGGAGAAAAAAATGAATAAAGAAAGAGGAAAGAACTAATAGTTTTACTATTTGCTTAGATCTGAGTATAATTGGGCAAAGGAAGAGAAGGTAATAGGTTTTACTACGCAGGGTTTATTTTCCTGTTCCCTCCCAGCGTTTGTCCCAAACCACCCGCCTTCCCCTCCCACTCAAAAATATTTTATTGGTCTCACTAAGCAGGCACGTACCTGCGATAGCCACGTCCCTCCAGGGACGTGGCAGGAATTTGCATCCAAAATCCGAGCACTCGCTGGTGTAACCGGCTCTCCGGTTTCTGGGGTTTTCTCTTCGCTTTTCGGTTCCAGTTGCTCCTTCTGACGTCCTTCTCCGCGTTCGACTTCCGTGTCTTCTCTCTCGAACGAACGCGCCAGCAGTCCTTTTTCTATTTCCGCATTCACCCAGATATCCAGGTTTGCCGAGGTCCTTTCTGTTTCTTGGATCCCGCTGGTGCCCCCAAGATATCGGTTGGCCGGTCCAGGGTCGACGTCTGGAAACAGGGTCCCTGCGACCCTGTTACAGACATATAAAATACACCAGTACATGGCCTACCTTTTAAATGCACTGCACCCTGCCCATGTGGCTACCTAGGACCTACTTTAGGGATGCCTCACATACAATAAAAGGGAAGGCTTAGGCCTGGCAAGTGGGTACACTTGCTATGTGGAATTGGCAGTTTAAAACTGCACACACAGGCACTGCAGTGGCAGGTCTGAGTTATGTTTACAGGGCTACTAATGTGGGTGGCACAACCAGTGCTGCAGGCCCACTATTAGGATTTGATTTACAGGCCCTTGGTACCTCTAGTACACTTCACTAGGGACTTATTAGTAAAACAAATATGCCAATCATGGATAAACCAATCCACAGTACAATTTATATGGCGAGCACTTGCACTTTACCACTGATTATTACTGGTAAAGTACACAGAGACAATAAACCAGCAAAAACAGAGTCCAGTACACCATAAAACCAGGAGGTCAGAAGGCAAAAAGGCAGGGGAGACACTCAAAAAAAGCTACCAGGTCTAAGAGATTGTAACTGATAAACAGCCATACTTCAGCAGGGGTGTGGAATTTATTAAAATATCTACTTGTCCATAGGGCAGGTTACTTCTTAAATCTACTTCTCTTGTAAGAAAATCTACCTGTCCCTTTGGTGCCATGTAGTGCGGCAACAAATTATGGCAGCAATCTTATTATGTAAGAGCTCTGATAATAGCCTGATTATGTCAGGGCTACTACTATAGTAGGGCTTGAATACTTGCAATTTCAATCCCTACTATATCAATTTCCTTATTTTGCCACCTTCCTGCAGAGCTACATACTGGGGCTGGAGGAAGCAGTAAGCAATAGTTCCAGGGCTGCAATGCCTCTGAGTCTGCAAACCTACTAACTTGCATGTTTAAGGATTTTCACCAGCTCTTCTCTAATCTTCCCATAATGAGAAAGGTTGGAAATTTACTCCTGACAAGGGCAGAAGTAGAAGTTCTTCCAGGTTTGGAGGGGAAAAAAAGAGATTGGAGGGAAAGTGAACTTGTAAACGCTCAATAGATTTTCACATGAAAAAATCAACACATGCATATTTGCTCATGCTAAAATACAAGTCACAAATATTTTCTAGGAGTGTGATTTCCTGGTCTACTTCTGTAAGTTCTTGTGAATTCATGAAAGCTATTAATTCAAAGACATAGAGTAGACCACAGGTGTACTTTAGTGACATTCTTTAAGAATTGGGTCCCTATTTAGGTCTGGAGTTAACAAAGACATTTTGTCCCAGATTCAAGAAAAGTGGTGCTTCACACCGTAAAGCTCCACTTTTCTTGCGCCCCACCTAACGCTACTATTTAGGATACGGCGCACCATGATGGAATTAGGTACAATAGTGTCAAACGTTTTATGTTATTGTGGCGCTTTGCTCCACTAGCGTCAAAACTTCTGATGCTAGTGGAGCAAATTGAAAGGAGGCCTATTGATTCCAAAGGGTGTGTCCTTTTAACTCCTGAAATGACACCAAAAATGGCACAATTAAATCTTGTAGACTTCATTGCGCCATTTTTGCGGGCCTCCTTGTGCCAGAACACCCCTTTGCATACATTATGCATAGTGCATGCATAATGTGGCACAAATGGTCACTAAGTGGCGATGTGCATGCATTGTGCCACTTTGTAGATATGTTGCAGCGTTTTTGGCAAACTAAAGCCACAATAACATCAGAAAAATAATGCTAATGTGGCGTTAGATGGCGCAAGGACATCCTTAAATTTGGGCCTTTGTTTTTAATAAACATCTATTACTCTATCTGTTGGCTGACTTTACTGTGAGTGATTGCATTCTGCTCTTCCACAAGGAGCATACTGGCACACAAAGTAGTTTTGTGTAGTGCCAGAAACCACCGTGGCAATCAGTGTCTTAATGAAACTGGAGGGGGGCCCCCCCTTCAAAGAATATGGAGGGCCCCTCCTTCTAGACTAACTCAGGGCAGGTGCTGTGCTGAGGGGGCCCCCCCGAAAGGGGGCTGTGGGGCCTTTGTTACACCACTAGTGCCAATCTGTACTTTTTGAGACGAAAACCTTTTTTTTTTCTTTTTGCCAGTGTCTGTTACAATTGTATGGGCCTGGCAGCTACCATAACAATAAAGTGTTACAAAAGCCTTGCAAAAAAATGTCAGATCGGTTGGCTTTGCCAGTGCTTGTTTATTTTTATGCTTCTTATAATCTTGTTGAAAATGGTTACACTGACTTTTCATTAGGAATATTTTTTGTAAATACTAGCATGCATCAACATATTTTACTACATGACGCTTCAAAGAAATAGCATCTTTCATAGAAGCAAAATGTTTTCTTCCTACTTGCATATTTTTCAGAGCATTGAATTTGGAAAGCAAAAAATCACTCTTGCTTACAAAGCTTCTGCAAACATTTGCATCTAATCAGACAGCATTCTAGGAGCATTATACTTAGTCTCATACTGTTAAACTTTTCAAACAAGTGTGCACTTTTTTTTTTTTTACTGTAGCCACTGCCGGTAGTGCAGTGTGACCTTAAAACATTTATTTACAGCGCTCACCCTAATAATGAAGAGTTTTAATTAATGAACCATAAATACAAGTTCAAACAGCATTAACCTTTGGACACACATATTACGTCAACTGCAGGCAATTCTCTTCTCTGTAAACTGGCAGCCAAAGGGTTTGTGCTACAGGGGGTTGGGCCTACTTGTCCCAAGGACAAAATAAACATGAAAACTTGTTGCCCTAGACCCCAAACAACATGTTCCGGGCGTTGGCCGATAGGAATTCCACATCCCTGCTTCAGTGAAGTTGTACCTTTTTTTTCCTCAAAGACTCATGATATTGCAGATCTTTGTTAAAACGCTTTGGTTTATTACTGTCTTAATGTGGCTGTTACGTTTATTAAAGCAAGAAAAAAAATCATAATCTTCACCTCAATGTCCTTAATCCGATTGAGAATACTTCTTCACAAATGCTAGAAATGTTTGTTTACTTACTATATTTATTTTTTCTTCTGCAGTTTAGAAAATTTGCTTTTCAACACAAAGAATGAATCATATTTTTTCTGTATGCACTTGTATTTCCTAATGTTAATGCCAACTTTATTAGTCTCTAAGAACATTCTTTATATTCTCATGAATAAAACCTTTTTCTCCTTCTATCCTTCTCAGGCTGTGGCACAAGCTAACAGTACTCCCTACCACCCATCTTAAGAACAACCCCCTGCACAAAACGTTCAAGATAGAACTAAAAACCTAATTTTCCACTCCAGTCTCAGGCAGAATGATCGACATCCACAAATTAACATTTCGTCTAGCAACATGTGTTTTAACCAAGGCAAGAAAGGTGCAATCTGTCATTTACTTGCAAAGATGCTATCTAATGTATACATGTCCCTGCCTTCTGCAACCTCCCCACGCATTATGTGGGACCGAAATGTCCCTTGCATGGACTGACGGACCCAGCTGTAATGATGTCTGGATCCCTATTGCTGCAATTTGTTGTCATGGCGAACTCAGATCATAGGCCTGTCTCACAGATTGTAGTCTCTTTGGACTGGGCGAGCGGCGCCCAAAGCACTACCCTCATAATGGTGAAAGCCTACTGCTTACGTAATATAATGTATACAACATAATGCCCACTGCTTCTACAGTTTCTCCATTTTACTTGACAAGGCAGTCCCACACCAAATGAAAAAGAAACAATCAACACCTTGGAAAAACCTTGGGAACAAACTCCTCCTACCACTATTCTGGCATGCCTCCGCAATGCAAGATCACTTTGCCAAAGGCCCATATTTTGTGAAAAATAAAAGCAAATCAGATCCCTTCTTGACTCAGCCAAGAATCTACCAAAACAACTCTTTGATTTGCTCAAAACAGCCACCAGCCCCCCTTGCCTACTTCCATAAAACTTGAGAAAGCAGAAGAGATTGTCCAGTTTTTTGGTTCCAAAGTGAAATGTCAAGAGAAGCATCCTACAGCACCACATTTTGCAGAGCCAAGAACACCTGGCAAACCTTTGAAATTATTGGGGAGAGCATCTTACTTAAAAACATCCTGAAAATCAAATCCTCAAATCACTGTGTGGACCCTATTCCGAGTAACATTTCTAAAGATCGTAACACCAGTGTTTTTCAAACTTTTTAATGCTGAATCCCACCAGTAGGGAAAAAATAATCAGCTCCCCTGAGAATTTTTCACAATTATTCTAGGAAGTTGGCAATGTTTAAGTATGTCTAGACTTGTTTAAACATTGCAGTTAAGTGTGGTTACCTTTTTAAAAATTTAATTAAAGTTTTTCTGCTTAAAACAAAGCACTGTTATCTGCATATTGCTTCTTTTGGCCAGAACCTGGTGACTTCCCTGGGATCACTTGAGGCCCCCCAGCTCGGGTCCTCCCTTCAGTTTGAAGACCCCTGCTTCACACACACATATGCTCCCTTACTGGAAAAAACTATTAAATCTCTCTCTCAGTGAAGGGTAATTTCCTGATTCCCTCAAAACTGGTCAAGTCACCCCACTTCTCAAAAAGCTCTCAGCAGCTGTGAATGACCTCAATAACTTTCGCCTGAACACACACCTACCTTTTCTTGCAAAAATCATTAAGACGTGTAGCAGAACAACTCACTCAGCACATCAAAAGACAATAACCTTCTGGACCAATGGTTCCCAACCTTTTGACTTCTGTGGACCCCCACATTATCATTACTAGTACTCGGGGACACCCACTAAATCATAATTCGAATCCAGAGACCCCCCCACTGACTCATTACTGAAAGCTGAGACCTAATCTGTTAATATTATTTAATTTTCTAAGAAGACACGGACCCCCAGGGGTCCCTGGACCACAAGTTGGGAACCACTGTTCTGGGTGATTTCCAATCCGGCTTAAATCAAGGATGTAGTACTGAAACAGCACCTCTTCAGGTTGTAGGCAATGCTCTTCGAGTCCTAGACTCGGGCAGCTCCTGCCTCCCTATTCTTCTCGACCTCTCGGAAGCTTTTGATTCAGTAAATCACCACAGGCTTCTAGACACACTAAAAAAAGTTGGATAGGCATTGATGGCGCAGTCCTAAAATGGTTTGAATCATTCCTTATGGGCAGGTCATAGAGGATCAAAATTGACGACTGTCGCTCTTTACCAAAGGCTGCAGATCAAGGAGTGCCACCAGGTTCTATCCTTGCTCCTACCCTGTTCAGCCTCTGGCAGTCCTATTAAGAAAGGCTAGGATGCTCTACCATCAGTATGCAAATGACACCCAGCTATACTTAAAGGTCTCATCTTGCCAACACCTTAAACTCTATTCAGGACTAGATAACTTCCCATGGCCTAAAACAGGACACTTCCAAAACTGACTTCCTCCTCATTTTCTCTTCAAATTCACCACTGCCTGTACAATCAGGGATGGATTCAGCCAACATTCTCACAGCAAACCCATCATCGTTGACAGTGTCAAATCTGTGGGAGTCACTCTGGGTAAAAGGCTCAACCTTCAAACCTAAATCAGCACCATGGCCAGGAATGTGCAATATTAACTACATCTTCTTTGGGAAATACGGTGCTACATTCTTGACAAAAATCTGAAATCTCTTGCTCAATCACTAGCTCGCTCCAGGATTGACTATTGTAGCTCTCTTATGACAAGTCTCCCCAAGACCCACCTCACCCCTCTGAAATCAGTTTTATATTCAGCAGCACGCTTCGCCTATGGAGTGAAATGAACAACCATATCTCACCAATGCTTTTCACTCTCATAGAAGCCAGGACAATTTATAAGACTGCCTGTGTCACTGTTTCGCTTTACTAATGACCGAGCTGAAACACTCATGCACTGACAAAAATCTCTGGAATGTGCTTCTTAGTCCAAAGAAGACATTTATTATTTCACTACTCAAGGTTCCTAAAAGGAGATTAGCATGCTGAAAGCACACGTTTAAAAATTGTCACAGCAATGAAATGAAAGAATGTACATATGATTCTCCACTGCAATATACACAGCAAATATATGTATCTATATTATAATGCAAAGTAAACAATGAATTTAAAAATATGCATCACCGTGAGGAAAGGGCAAAACTGCTTCATCTCCCTCCTATTCAGCATCAGATCGCCAGATCCCAGAATCGATCAAGGAGAGAGAGATCAATTATCCTCATGAGAAGGATGACACACTCCAGCGTCCTGGATATGCCTGAAATCTGCAAACACTCTCTGTCCCCAGTCCATCTGGTCTCGGCCTCTTATATTTTGAACAAACAAGAGAGGAAAATTTTAGAACCTCCCTCTCCCTACAGAAGTTTATTTATTCGAGAAATTCTGATTGCTTTAGGCCAGCTCTGAATATAACACGTCGGGACTTGGCCACAATCCCAAAGTGCCAATTCAAAACAATACCATCCCTGACGTCTGAGTACATTCTTAGCAGCCTAAGCCCTTGATGGGAAAGAACACAAAAATTAAAAACATGTGCGCATTGTACAATGTGGAAAACTATTTGCAGCTTTTAACGTGGCAGTGGCTAATGCTAAAATAAAGTCAATAGGCAAAATGAAGTTAATGGTCACTAATGTGACGGTGTACTGCTAGGCTAAGTGTAACGTGGAGTCAGTGGTCAAAACTCACATATGATTACAGTCACCCACAAGATTTTGCATACATCCACTCTTTGCTACCTAGGAAACAAACTGAAGTTTTCAGGATCCTTCAGACAATTGCAAAATGCTGAAGCTATGTTGTTAAAGCGTCTGACCTTTACAAAGGAACAACTTATCTACAAGACTAACTGTACTACTCCTATCTTACCTGACCTAACTGCTATTACCTACACCACCTACCTCCTGTATTATCTGTATTTCGGTGTCTTTGTAATTATCCTTAAGTTGTGACCCGCCACTTTGTGCCTCTTGTAATGATCATAACCAGTAACTGTTTTTACATCCAACATATACGCCAACCCTCCCGATTCAGGTGAGTGACTACTGATTTCAAGGCTAGTCTCCTGCATGCAAAAACAAAATTCAGAGGTTTGTAAAAGTGCCAAAAGTAAAATGTTGATGTCTGTCACAAATGCTCCAATCTCCCCCTCCAAGAATTACCTATGAAATCAAAGGTTAACAATTTGGCTTTAATTCTTGGATTGGGGAGATTAGAAAACGTGACAGACCTTGACATTTTATTTTTGGCAATTTTACATAGCGCAAAAAAAAGAGTTTAAAACTCTGTTTTTGTTTGTGATATTTTATTAAAGTGCCAAAAATGAAATGCAGATTGTCTATCACCATACATACCAACAGAGATTGTTTCTGCTTCAATAAAAATCTGTGGGGAAAATACATCAGGCAGGAAGGTGCAACTAACCAGACCATATTTCAGAACAGAAAACGTATTCTTTTCAAACATTCATCAGAAAAACCCCAGCCTCAATAATACAAACAAAATTCCTAACTCCCCCCACCCTTAAGTTGGTTCCCTGCCAATAAACAGTCCCCCATCCATCATCCATTCTTCCTCATCCCCTTCCTTCCTTTGATGTCCTTTGACTCCACCCAACCATGTCCCCCCTGCACTTACTCTGCCATGCCTACCCTGTAAGGCCCCTCAACCCTCCCGGCCTGTGTTAAGCTCCTTCCCCCCCATCTGCAACCTGTCCTAAGCAGGTTGCAACTTACTAAAGTCTGTCTAACTTACCCCAGCAAAGCAATCCCAACCTATTTTACTTAAATCCTAGGGAGGGAGGGTGGGAACAAAGACTGATCGTAGCCTACGTCCATGCCCACATGCACTGGAAAGGGGCCATCCCAAGGGACAGTGACAGAAAACTGTCACCCTGACCCCACCCCAAGTCCAGGACGACCAATGCTATCCTGAGATGACCTGGATACAACACTCGCCCGAAGAACCCTGGGGGTGGACATCCTTCAGATGCCAACACCAGGACCCCCATTGTTCGGGAAACAGTGACTAACCAGTCTATCTTTGAGAGTGAAAGGCTGCTTTATTAGAACAGGTATGAAGATTCAAAACATATTTCTTTACAAACATTAGTCAGAAAACCCCCAGCCTCAGTAATACAAACAAAATTTCAAACCCCCACACTTAAGCCTGCCCCCCAATAAATAGTCCCCCGTCCATCATCCACACATTCATTCTTCCTCATCTCCCTCCTTCCTTCGCTGTCCTTTGATTCCACCCAACCATTTCTCCCCTGCGTTGCCTCTGCCATGCCTACCCTGCAAGGTCTGCAACCTTTCCAGCCTGTGTTGAGCTACCCCCTTTGAGCCACCAGGAAAAACCCTATCAAGGCGGCTTTACTGCCTCCACCCCCTCCCAGGTCTTTACCATTTGAGACTAGAGACTAAGAGACTGGGCAGACCAGTCCTGTGAAGCAGCCACACCAGCCAACCAACCCCAGAACAGGTCCCAGATCCAGCTAAACTTGTTCCTCCATGAATCATTCTCAATTAGTACCATCTCCAACCTACTTATATTTAGACATTCCCGCCATGAGATCCATAGATCCGGAAGGGTCGCTGGATAGCCAAAATTGTGTAAGAATAAGACGTGTGCTAAGGTAATAGAAAAAAGGTTTAAGGTGGAAAGACAAAGAGGAATGATGGGTCAATGACCGAACAGGATAATCTTGGGATCCGGTGAAACCACCAAATTTGAGATCCCACACAGCTTACCAAATACGAATTCCTAGTAAAGGTACAAGGCAGGGCATGATGCAAAAATTTTAACCACATTAGCTCCGGCAAGTCCACAACGAAAGCAGCAATCTGTTGGCCATAGATTCATAGAAAAAAGGCAAGGCGAGGTGTAACACCAATCGTTAATGCACTTAAGGTGATGTACCTTAATGCGGGACACATTCAGAGCTAAGTGGAACACCACATTACTCCACCAGAGGTCAGCAACCGTTACATCCAAATTAAGCAAAGTGCTCCACTAGTAGTCCTCAGCAGGAATAGATCCTCGCCCTGTTTATGAGAAGACGTGTAGATTAACTTAAAGACCAGTCCTATGTTTCTCTTTAGTGGGGCCTCCTTAATGAGATACAGACAAAGGTTATGAGACCAACTCGAATCATCTTCCTTAAGGCTAAAAATGAAGTGCCACACCTGCAAATACTGAAAAAAGCAGTATGATGAAGAGGCACCTGTTTCTGTAGGTTATCAAACGAAGAAGGAACATCCCCATCAAAAAATTGGCCAAGGGTCAGAAGATTAACACTTCCTCAAATCTTCCTGAAACCTTCAGGAATACTATAAGGGAGACTGTGGTTGTAACCCAAATACGTGAGCAGATTGAACGGAATAATGCCAGGAAAAACTGTCTTAATAGAGTCCAAAATGCAATGGAAACCTTTAAGTGTCTTAAAGTGGGTTTGCTTAAAGTACATTGTGTCAACAATACCCACTCCGAGAATTATCATTCGCCCAACAACTCTGTAAACATACGACCCTGGGGCCACCCCTCATACCCCAACACCATCCGGAGACAGAAGACAAAAGATGACAGATAATAAAAACTAAGTATTGGGAGTGAGACCCTGCTATCTTCCTTGGGCTGTGGCAAGAATTGGATCTTGCTCCAAGGTTTCTGGTATCTCCAGATAAACGTTTGCAACAATGCCGGTTAAAAAAAGCCACAGGGAGAAATAGTGGGATGCAATGAAAAAAATAAAGATACTGTGGAAGAATGATCATCTTAATCAGATTACAGTGGGCAATAAGGCCCAGATTAAAATGATTCCATTGGAGAAAGACATCCGCTGAGTGTTGGTACAGCTTCTCGAATGATTCTCGGAGCTATTAATAGATAAGGTGACCCCGAGATACACCAGGGACTGTACCCACCAATCATGCTGATAGGGTGGTGTCAAATTGGATAAGATCTGAGTCTTATCTGAATTTAACTTGTACCTGGCCACTGCACCAAATGACTGTGCAGCAGGGACCACAGCCAGAAGACCACCAATCAGGGAAGGGGTCAAAACGGTGATATCATCAGCATACGTAATGATGCAGTCTCAAAAGTTCAATATCTTCCCCCTTCTTTAGCGACTGAATAAATGGATCAATGTATAATGCAAATAGCTGAGTGGAGATAGGGCACCCCTGCCGGGTGCTGTGGAGAATAGGAATAGGATCCGATATGACACCAAAGAATCCTCACCTTAAAGTCTAAATATAGCCTCCTCACTCTAGAGACAAAGAGAGGGCCCAAGCCAGCAGACTCCATGACCCTCCAAATGAAGGGCCATGAGACCCAAAGGCCTTCTCGGCATCCAAATGGATCATGACGATTGGACTCCCATCAACCGAAGCAATCTCCAGGGCCTTAAGAGGTGTATTAACATGCAATGTTGTGTTCCTGCCCAGGATGAAACCATGCTGGTTTGGGTCAACCAGCTCCGAGATGATATTGCCCAGTCAACTGGTGAGGACCTGTGTATAGGTCTTAGAATCTACATTGATTATTGAAATTGGACAGTAAGAACTGCACAGCGTGGGATCCTTCCCTCTTTTGGAAAGATGACAATATTTGTCTCCCTCCAAGACTCCGGTTCCCTGTCAAACAAATCAAAGGAATTAAACAGGTCCATTAGAATTGGTGCCAGAATCTGAGGAAAAAAAATAAAACTCTAATAGTATCTGGTCAGGGCCCGTAGCCTTCCACTAGCCAGGGATCCAATGCATCTTTTACTTCAGTAAGAGAAATAGGTGCCTCCAGCTTAGACCACTGAAAAGGAGTCACTTGATGATCAAAGTGTTGCTGAATAAATCTGGAGATTTCCTCTGTGAGAGGAAAAGAATCATCCCTGCAAAGATCATGATATATCCTACAGAAGACCTCACAGATTGCAGCTGGATCAGAGATAAGAGCACCATTTTCATCCCTGATTTGCTTGATGATGTTAGAACTAGATCTATCCTTTATCTTGAATGATAGGATTGGCCCTATTTCCTCGCTGTTTTCAAAAGAGGACATAAGTCAGTCCCTTCCTTTTTTAACTTCTATGTCCAAGATTTGTATTTTGAGAGATGCTCGGAGGACAGTAGACTGCTCCATCAACTGGTTGGCCTGATGCCCATCCTTTACCATAAAGCTATATCCCAATACCGATTCCAGAGAACAAAGAATCCGTCAAGTCAAGATTTCCTCCTCCGTTATCATTCGCTGTTGGTGGTAGGCGAATGAAAGAGTCTGTCCACGACATGATACTTTAAGGGAATCCCAAACCACTGACAGTGGTGCTGATCCAATATTAAATTCAAGAAACTCTCTCAAATGGGAATTCATAGAGCTGATATCACTGTCTTTTAGTACAAGACTGCATTTGAAAGTCCAATTCTGAGTGCCGTTGCCTGGGTGGGCCCCCCAAGTTGAATAAACAATGACAGAGAATTTTGATCCGCAGAACTCTCAGACTTAGTACAATCCCCAAGGAGGGAACCAGCGTATTACTAACCAAAAACATACCTAACCTTGACAGGAGTGTGATGCTATGCGTATTTAACTGCCGACTCCATATTGACATTGACTCTATTTTCTGCACTGCTTTAGATGATGCCACGTCAGCGCAGGGTTTTTCCACACAGCTTGTTTTCCACATGGACGTGTTTTTGCTTTTCTCAACAGAACAGGGTCACACTGTGTTGGCATATATTATGGGGGATGCAGACAAGATAAAAGGACATCAGGCTGGGAATGTTTTCATCGGAGAAAGGCACAGCTCTGTCTCTGTAAAGCGCATTTGGGCCTAGCCAGTTCTTTTGTGTGTTTTTGACACAGACCAAGAACAGCCTGCATTTGATTTCGTAACAGAAGGGAGGGTGTTCTAGAATGCTCTCCTAGCTTAAGGTGTAAAAGACAGGGGAACCTGGAGCTAAGACGGGAACTCACATGTGGAGTGGACGGACTGCTCGGGAGAATTTTGAACCCATGAGTGGTCTCCTGACTTGGCCGTCAGAGGGTTACCCGGCCGTGGCGCTGGTTAGGATGACAGATTTACCCCTCATGGTGATGCATTTTAACTTTTGTTTATTTAGTGTGTATATATATATATATATATATATATATATATATATATATATACACACACACACTGTTGATGCATTGCACATCTATGTCTGCGATTGTTTAACTGCTTTGATTCTCCTTATGTATACTTCACTTGAGTAAAATGCTTATTTTCATTTATTCGTGTGCTTTTTTATATCTGGGAAGTGCTTTAATAAATTAATTACTCAGACTAAGAGTGCTGCATTCTTTGGCATTGTTTCCTCTTAGTTTAAGCAAGAACAACACAGTGATGAGCAGATCTTTTTTCACAAGACCCACCACCTTCTGTCCCATGCCAAAAGTACAATCCCCCTCTGTGCAGAAGTAAAACAGGAGAGGGATAGGGCCTGATACCCAAGATCCTTTAACAACGTACCCTCACTCTGAAAAAGGTACATCTCCTGGAGGCAGAGAATCTGTGGCCAAAGCATATGTAATTCTTCCCATACGAGTTTGCGCTTTTGTGGTGATTTAACCCCGCTGATATTAAAAGAAAAAATATGCTACTGCTGCGATTGCTCGTAATTACCATTACACCACCATCCACACGTGCTTCTCCACCACCTAACAGGCTGAAATACATAAGTTCCCTGAAAATGATCCCGATCAAGGATGTACACACTAACTTTATCACAATGAGCCATATGTGAGCTCACAATCGCAACAAAGCTACCCCAGGTGCCCTGCAAAAAAAAAAAAAGAAAAGGAAAAAAAAAAAATACAGTGAACCCAATCTAACCCCCCAAGAGCCCCAACCCCACCCCCGGCACCGATCCGGGCGAACCAAACCCACCCCTCCACTCAATGCCCTAACAGGACAAGGGCAAGTACACCTACAACTGGGGAACTATTTGACATAAAGGCTCGCTGCCAAATCCACGTGCAGCCCGACTCCCCCCCCCCCCCCCCACCTACCGAGACAAAAAAGCCCAAGCGGGTCATCATCCACACAACCATTTTTCCTCATCATCTTCCTTCGCTGTGCTTCGACCATCTCTCCTCTGCATTCCCTGTGCCATGCCTTTCCTGCCAGGTCCCCAACCCTTACGGCCTGTGTTGAACTCCCTCCCCCCCCCCCCTCTGCTGGGGGAAAATAACTCTTTCAAGGTGTTTTTCCTGCTCCCTAAACCCCCCCCAGGTCTTTACCATTTGAAAAATATAGACTGTCACAAAACAGTTGCTAAGGAAAGGCTTGGTTGACAAAATAGATGAGCATGAAGGCTGTCACTGAAAGTTCTGTTAATACCATCCTGTCCTTGCCAGGGCCCTGGCTAAATTCTCTTTAATCTCAAGAAAATATAAGTAATTCCCTATGAATGATAAATAAATCCCATCCTGCCTGAAACACTCAACATCATCTCTTTTAATATCTGTGTGTTCTAATCACCCGTTCCCCCCTCACCTTGCAAAATTGGTGCATGTCCTTGTTCACCTTCCTCCAGGCCAATACTGCTGAATACTTAAGGGCACTCCTAGGGACAAATGCTGCCCAAAATATGTGTGTACCCGACCGGAATACCCCTATAATTTCAGGTTCTTTTTCATCTCCTTCTTCACCCCAAACCTGATTCTTTTACTAGATAATTTTCCCTCAAATGAATAATCAAACAATAAAGACACATTTGATTATCAATTAGATTAGATAGACAAGGCAAAAGCTGACTTCACCTCATGCCCCCCAACCCCACCATTCCAGAGCACATCATCAAAATGGGAACCCAGATTTTTCTCCCATGGTCTTTCCTCTGCATGCTTTGCCGCCACCTGAAGAAAGAATGCCCCATATTACAAATGGAAATTGCCACCAAACCCGGTATTGCCACACAACCTAGGAGCAGAAGAGAGTATTAGCCCAAAAAATCATAAACCTTCCAAATCCTTAATGTAGCTAAAACAAAGGCTGGATGACCACCTGCCCATCATCCTGATTTCCCACATAGAAAACCCCAGCCTGGCAGCCTCAGAGGTTGCACCAAAGCAAAACGAGTGTATTATCCCCTGTCCCAACTACACCCCCTCCCTGGAGCTAGGCTTTCCCTTAAAGGGTTGATAAGGAATTGCTAGACCACTTGCTGTAAGCATGGTAGGTGGAGGCCTCTGGGGGTACATTCATTGCACACACAGTTCATGTCCACTTCCCCACTCAAGGCTTGTCCGTCTTCAAGACTATTTGTACCCTAAACTCCTCACCATATTGCAGCTATGTATAGCCGCCAAACTCCATATGGGCTTTCCTATTGTATCCATGTATTTGAAGATGGACACAGACCTTTCAGGATTTTTTTGACAGTAGACACTTGCATAAATGAAAAAAATCAAGTCCACATATCTATTGTGTGGTACCCTAGGGAGTCTAGCAAATTCCCAAGTATCTTTTCTCAAACCCTCCTTTGATTGTAATTATCTGTGTAACAGCCTATAAACATCTATATCCTTACCCAAATCTTTTCTTTGATTGCCTTGGATAAACAAGACCCCAAGGGCCTGGAGACCCCTGTATGTGGTAACCTTTTAAACCATTCCCCAGCACTTTTACCCCTTTTGTCCCTCTCCAGTTTACCAACATTTGATTTATCCTTTTCTTTTTGGTCATCTTATCCCTGATACCACCTTGTTGCTCTTATTGGTGTAATCCTTCTTTACCTCAGTAATAACCTCTTTTTCATTGGCTGATGCACTTACCACCACTTCAACAGCTTCCGTGCCAACCCCTTTATCCTCCGTGGAAATTCCATACCAATATCCACTAAATGTGTCTGGGTCTTTTTCCCCAAATCCCAGCTCCTCCACCACTGTATCTCTCCTGACTAAAGACTGTGCCCTCTTGTACCGATCTGTGCTTGCCTCCTCATCTTGCTTGAAAACCTGTTCTGAGCCTCAGTTCTGCTGATGCCACCCCTTCCTCCAAAACAACACTTGGACGAGATGCATTAGTTGCAACCCTCCCCCCTTGTGTACTTCTTGTCCCTCCTGTCTCCTTCCAATGAGGAATTTGCCCTCTTCCCATTCTTGTTGGTAATCCAGCTCACACACCATCTCCTGCTCCCTTTCACAGCCCCTCACACCCAGTTTCTCACCATCCCCAACACCCCTATCAAAACATATCCAATCAATGGGTGTGACTCCAGTCTGCATTGATGAGTATCCTCCATCCCGCAATGTCAGGAAGGTCGCTGGAAAACTCCCCCTCAGTTCAGATCAGGTATCTGAGGTCGCTCGCACCCTTGCCGGTACACTGTCGTCACAGCTTGGATGTTCTGTGGCATCATCCCATTGATGCCCTGCAGGTTACCCCAACTTGTGGGCAGTGTGGTTCTGGTCCCTACCTCCTCCTTATTACTTTCCACCTTTGAAGAGCAATTATGCTGTTCCACCTATACTCACTTGCCAGGCCTCTTACCCTCTGCACCTTCTGGTCCGTATTGGTCCTGCTCCTGCCACAGCTCTTCTGCTGCCACCCTTGAGCTCCTCTACCATTCTTGCTGGGCGCAGACATCAACAGGTTGTCATCATCTTAAGTACCTAACTACTGCTTAATAACCTTCTGCCAACTGTGCACTGCATTCGTATTAATAGCAGAGTCCTACTACTTTCCCAGAGAATGCCTAGTATTGTCTCCTCGTTCTTTGATAATTGTTGCCACCAGTGGCCCCGCAAAGTCCTCCGACTGTGGGAGTCCATTGTCAGTTTTCATGACCACAGCATAATGTGTGTTAGCGCTTCGTGACACACGCAAGCCCACAGCTGCCCCCTTCAGTGCTGACCCAGCTTCTGCACTCTGCGAAGGAGGCGCTGAGGCCACATGTGCCAGCCCACCTACATGGCCTGTGCTGGCTGAAAGCTTATTCACACTAGTGGACTTCTAGCCTGTTTGAGAGCTATAACTGGCCCTGTTCCACCACATTTTGAGACCTGCCTCTTCTTGACAAGTAAGTGCACTTGCATGGGCCCCTACTTAGGTCTGACATTATTCAAGACCTTTTATTTTTTTATTAAAATTGTGAGGGCCACGGCAGTTCCCACAACAATAAAGTTTTACAAAAGACGTGTCAAAACAAGGCATTCATTGGAAAAAGACAAACCATTTTCGGATCGGCTAGCTTTACCAATGCTTGTTTATTTTCATGTTTCACATAATGTGGTTGAAACTGGTTACACTGATTTTCCATTATAAATAGTTTTTGGAACTACAAGCATGTATCAACACATTTTACTTAATGTTGCTCTAAAGAAATGGTGTCTAAAATTTCACAGTACATTAGTAAAATGTTTTTCCTAGTTCCATTTGTTTTCTGAACATTTTATTTTTAAAGCAAATAATCATCAGTCCTGCTTACAAGCTTCTGAAAACATTTGCATCTACTCAGAGGGCATTCTGGGAGCATTATACATAGCATCATATTGTTAAACTTTTCAAACGTACATACACACTTTTTTACTGGAACCACTGTCAGTGGTGCAATCAGACCTTACAACTTTTAATTTAGAGCGCTCACCCTAATAAAAGCTTTGCGTTAATGAACCATAATTACAAGTTTGTACAGTGACCACATACAGACAAATATTACCTCAACTGCAGACAGTTCCTTTCCCTGTAAACTGGCAACCAAAGAGTTAGTGCTGCAGGTGCTTGTGCCTACCTGTCCCAATGACACAATAAACATGAAGACTTGTTGTCTTGTCCTGGGCACCACCCAAACCTGGGACAGGACCCCAGGCTGCAGCAGGTTATCCATGCTTGTCTCAAATATCACTTTAGCTGCCTCTCTAACAACTTGCGCTAGACTAACCTTGCAAAAAGACCCCCAACTAGGCCGCAAAAGACCAAAGGTGATCGTAACCTACCCCCAGGCCCATACACTCGAAAGGGGTCAAACCGAAGGAAAAGCGACACAAAGCGGTCACCCTGACCGTGGTCCCCGAGTCCACAACGATCAATGGCATTCTGAGATCGGCTTGGTCTCACCACCCACCCGAAGAATCCCGTGGGAGGCCAGCCTCCGGATGGCACCACCGGGCCCCATTTACCCCTCTTTTTTGGGGGGTTTTAAATATCCCACCTGCCTGCTCTAAAATGTTGGTATGTATGATCCCTTCACCCACGTCCTCTCTTTAGGTTATTTATGTAACTCCACCTAGGCTGCGACGTTTTCTGAATGTTTAATGGTCAACAGCTCCTAACTGGTGTGTCCGTTATAGGTCAGCTCACCGCCGTCCGCTCGAGTCTCCCCTCCTGCCCCCGCCCCCATCACATTTTCCAGCGACCTATACAATAAATACAACAAAAGTCACTCTAAAGCTGGCGAGCATACACCACATCTCCCGCGTGACTCTGGGAACCTCTCTTTTTACGATGCATGTCGGATCCTGGGATGCAAGCGAAGAACCCCTCGCAGTTTCAATTTTCGTTCCAACAAGTACGCTCAGCTTCCAGTGCACAGCCAACCGTAGGCGTCTCAATTTGTTTCTTCCGGACTCCCGGGCCGCCCGGGCATGCGCACTGGGTGAGCAGCGCTTTCACGTGATCTGCGGCAGCTTCTGCGTATGCAAAGCTGCGCCCATGGACGAAGACGGGCTGCCGCTAGTGGGGTCCGGAATAGACCTAACAAAGGTGAGGGTGCAGGAGGTAAAAAGGGGCGATCGGAGGGGGTAAGGAGAGCGGGTCCTCACCAGACCAATTCTTGTGCGCGTGGTGGAAAATGCAACAAAGACTTGTACGCTCTATGCCTGTTTATGATACGTGCATTCGTGATGGGTATGTAGTGCTTGCTTCTCATGTCATGCTAGTGTGATGCATCTATTACGTGATGGCGGCGTGTATTATTTGGCATCCCTCTAACATGCGAGTTTCCTCGAAGATTATTGTTTTTTTTGTTTAGGAAAAACGGTCCAGAACCACCTGCCTAGTTAGCAACCCACCGAGGAAATTCAGAAGTTATCAATTGGCCAGTTCTGCCTATGTGATGCCTGTTTCTACCCATGTGTTGCCCGTTTCTGTCTGTGTGATGCCTGTTTCTGCCTGTGTGATGCATGGCAATTGAAATGGGGGGAAAAGACGTGTCACTCAGTCACGTCGAAATGTATCACTCGCACAGAGCTCTACATTTGAGTATTTTAGTTTAACTATTACAGAGTGTTCTGGGCGTATTCAAGCAAAACGTTGCTCATGTGATGGATTCCAGTGAACGTAAAACTCTTCTCAGCTGCTGCTTTTGTTTATTACAGGTTAGCCTGGAAGCTATTTTAACTAAATCAAAAACTGTAGTACTTTCCCCGGTACAAAATATTATTGTCATTTCCTGGATTAGCAGGGACTCGCATATCCTAATCCGTTTACTTTAATGGTTGCTAACTGTTTGCCACTTGTTCATTAAGGATGGCTGGGCTGCAACCCACTGTTGAGACCCATATTTAATACAGTTCATTCAGCGTATGCTGTGTTGGCCACTAAAGTGATGTATGCTTGTTCAGTGAAACTGCTTTGAAGCCTGTACATACCCACCCCCTGTCCAGTCAGAAGCTGGTTCAGGACTGGAGACAGGGCCATGGATTGTCCTTCCAGCAGTGTCCTGGCTTCTGAACCTTACTCCTCAGGAGAGGCTCTGCAACTATGTGTGAATGAACAGAGATCTCGTTCGCCTGCTCTGTTAACAGAAGTGCTGCTGGTGCTGTTGTTAAGGAGATAAGCAGTATTTGTCTGGTGTGGTGCCGTGGAGGTTTACGTTGCTTGGGGTTGCTTGGGTTAAATTAACTCGATTCTTTGTGAGCAGCACTGGACACTCATCAGGTATTCCACAGTTGTGCTCACAGTAAGTAATTGTGTGCGTAGCAATCCCTGTCACGATGCGATTGACTACCATGATGGTACCAATTTTGGACATTTATAGCATCTTGTGGGTATCTCTTGCAGTGACGGGCATCTCGGTCTGTGATGACCGCTCATCGCACATGGTTGACACCCCTTGGCCTACAATCGGACTTATGTTTTCCAGTTCGGTTGTCAAGTTATTATAGATAACCTAATATTTAATTTACTTGTTTTATAAGAGCTCCAAATATTTAACAGAGGGTACAGTTGAGGGACAGATATATCAGTTTGTTTGCACATCTCTGCAAAATGTGGTTAGCTGAGGAAGCCAGAATTATATAGCAATTATACATTGGCTTTTACGGTTGCATGTTGCAGTACAAAGCAATTACTTGCCATGTGAAGGTGCAGTGATTCTAAAGTCTTAATAAGAAGTTCAAGGTGGTAATTGGGTACTGAAATTAATGTATTTACTAAAAATTAAAAGTTGATATGGTCTAGTCTGAAACCTTTTTAAAAAAGTCATAATGTAATGTAAACAATTAAAGAAATGTTAAATATATACATAGACAGTGTTTGTGCCATAAGTGAAGTTACTTTACTGTAAGCATATTTAAATCAATCCACTCGGAACATTAACTAAAATTGACCACTTTTGTTGCAATATGACATTTCTTTCTTGCTTCACCATCGTAGGTTCCAGCCATTCAACAGAAGAGAACAGTGGCATTTTTAAACCAGTTTGTGGTTCATACAGTCCAGTTCCTTAACCGTTTTTCTGCGGTTTGTGAAGAGGTATGTAGGAGATTTTGAAACTGTTAAAATTTAAAAGCTATGGTGAAAATATAAAATCTGCTTGCTAATTTAATTAAACTGTTGTCTCAGTATAGGTTAATGGGAATAATTCTCATGTAAGGAATATTTATTTAATTAATAGGCCAGAGGGGCAGAATGGGTTACTGTCCATGCTATTCGCACATATTATGCTTTAACTTAGCCCAAGCTGCACTTAGTAGGAGAAGGCGTATGAGGAAGAAGAGGAGCAGTGATGGAACATGCATAGGAATGGAGTTGTAGCTACAAGAAATCCACCCCATGCCAATCCACCCCACTCTAGCCCTGTTCAATCCACCCCACCCAACCTTCCCCAAGAGTTGTTGAGATAGCGCCTTTAAGAAATAGGTTTTGGCCAAGTTGAGGAATTACACATTTAGAAGGGGGAATAAGTGGGGTGGACTTTAAAAGTAGGTAGAAGCTACCTGCCTTGAAAACATGTTTTGCTATGGAATATCTCCTGGATGCATTTTTGGATATTAGGATGGCTATATCTTTCTGTTTGGTGGGGATGCAGAGGTAATTAGTGAGCGACCAGCTAGACCTTGGTCTCGAGGAGTCTAGCTGGGTGAGAAGAATCTACCGGAGGTGACACACATTTGCCTCTGTCTCCCTAAGCAGGAGGATTTTTGCCTATCGATTTGATTGGGGCGTTCAAATTAGAAGCATTGAAATTAACTATTTTCATGGGGTGGATAGCGATTTGTGTCTAAACATGTGTGGATGTTGTGATACCCTGTTCTGTTGTTCTTGACGTGTAGGTTGGGGGCCACTGGGGGTCAGCATAGCATACTCAGGGGGTCCGTGACTACTTAGAAAATAAAATAATATTAACATATATCATGTAAAGTGCATATAAATGATCAAGCAAAATTTAAAGTTGAGCATTTTAAAATGTACTGTAAATATGAAGGAATTTGAAATTGGAGGTTAAAAATTAAGTTAATATCCTCAGATGGATTTGTGAAAACAGTAAGAGTGCATCAAACAGAAAATAGAATGGACAATGAGAGGTCTAAACTGAATTTAGAAACACTCCAACCTTCCCATTAAAATACTAATTCTGTTTTTTTTAGATATTTATTTGACAATTAAATAAAATATTTCATCTTCTATATGCTATTGAATGCTTCTTTCTGTATTTTTTGTGTAAGGTTTTGTGTTTTAATTCATTGAAAATGTACATGCCGGGGTCCCCAGCTTACTCTAATGACTCAGTGGGGGTTGTTTAATTCCAATAATTACTCATTGGTGTCCCCAGTTTTCAGTAATGATTACATTGGGGTCCACAGAAGTCAAAGGTTTAAGAACCACTGCTTTAGTTCATCCAGCTAACATATGACTGACATTCCTCTCGTCTGAACTTGAAGCGTGAGCCTCATAAGCACAGGAAACAACCCTTGTTAATCTTATGTCCCAAGTAACAAATTGGTAAACTTGTTTAACCAGCTCAATCACTACAACAGACGTTTCTGGAGTGATATTTGGCCTGTCTTCTATTCCTTTCCAATTCTTGTTTCATTTATGCACCCCATCTTCCTTGCCTCGCCTGCCACAAACTTACTCATTTGCAGCAGGCGGGCTAGAGTGCAGTCAGTTGCTCTTAAAGAGGCCCACAAGAAGGCTCAAGGACATCTGAGCCTGGGGGGTCTCTTCAATGTCAGCATTTTTGAGCTTCTGGGCTTAGTAGTGAGATCCTTTCTTTCGGAAAATGACCTTCTGGGGAGGTGTGAGCCCATCTTCTTTTCTTTTTGACTGTTCTTTATCAATCATTTTGTTGTCTTGGAGAGAACTCATTTGTGTTCCCATTTCCAGTGCTTGGTATGGTACCCTCTTGTTTAGTATTTAGGAGCTTTTGAGCTTCTGAAAGCGAGGGCTCTTACTTTGACTTCCCAGGCCATTAAAAATCCTTCTGAAGGGGTACTCCTTACGGCAAGCAATATTTTTTTTTCTCAGAAAGACTATGATGTTCATAGCTTCTGAACAGTAACTGATTGTAGGTCTTGAAAGATTTGGATTTTAATTCCATCATGGCATACACTGCCTGATTCTTTCGGCATCTTCATTGTATTATCTTTCATTTGGTCTCACTGAACTCTTGAGATTATATTTGGCACTCACTTGAGACGGTTTGATGGAGCTGCCTTGTGGTGTGTTCTGTCTAGTTCAGTGGGGTCATATTTGTATGGCTAAAGATAGTTCGGAAGGTCTTTTGGATGTACTCTCTATGCTGTTTCCCTTTGTGCACCTCATTATTCCCCAATGTATATATTCTTCCGCTGTTAGCGGTTTTCCAAGTCTTCCAGTTTGCTTTGGACTACTAAATTTCGGTCTTGCAGTGTGATAAGTTCTTGCTTTGTAGATTTATATCTGTGATTTATTTTTTCTGGTCCTCTCTCAATCTAGCCACGTCTTCTGATTCCAGTAAAGATAGGTTCTAGTTATTGGTGTGTGACAGGTTCTTCTAGCTCGGCTGGCTTTGGCAAAGATTTGGGTTCTCTCCAGAGTTTCTTTGTTTTATTTTTCTTCTGAGAGTTTTTCTCAGATTTGCTGGGCTTAACATTTAAGCCTTAATTTTGTGATCCCTATTCTCTATCCCCTTAGCGGAGGCCATTTTGTTTTTGACTGTCAACAGGGGTCTTAAGGTGACGGCCGATCCCAAAATGTGCAAAGGTGCAATGATCTGTGAGGTAGCAATGCATTCCAGGGCTGACCAGACTATGGTCTATAGATCTTGCTTCAATATAATTGCCTTATCCAGAAGCCCTTTAATCTGTTTTGCACCAGAGTTGTTAGGACCAGAGACGAAAAGATTAGGGCCAGTGGTCCACAGTTATATTGCTGCAAGCCAATGAGTTAGAGTCAACTGCCTCGGCAGTAGAAGCGAGTGCCTATTGGGCATGTAATGGATGCAGGTAGTATGCTGACAGGAGATTCAACTGCACTGTACAAAATCCCACCACTGCGGCACACAGAGGTGGTTAGCACCAAGAGCTTATTTTGGTTCTTCTCTGTGGTCCCCCTCATTTGTCTCACCTTAGCTCTGGCTATGTAGGAGAAGTAGAGATTGCGCAGCACCGGTAGGTATTGCCACCTATGGTTGGAGCACTAAGGCCCTCATTCTGACTTTGGCGGGCGGCGGAGGCCGCCCGCCAAAGTCCCGCCGTCAGAATACCGCTGCGCGGTCAAAAGACCGCCGCGGTTATTCTGAGTTTCCCGCTGGGCTGGCGGGCGACCGCCAGAAGGCCGCCCGCCAGCCCAGCGGGAAACCCCCTTCCATGAGGATGCCGGCTCCGAATGGAGCCGGCGGAGTGGAAGGGGTGCGACGGGTGCAGTTGCACCCGTTGCGATTTTCAGTGTCTGCTTGGCAGACACTGAAAATCATAGTGGGGCCCTGTTAGGGGGCCCCTGCAGTGCCCATGCCATTGGCATGGGCACTGCAGGGGCCCCCAGGGGCCCCACGACACCCGTTACCGCCATCCGGTTCCTGGCGGCGAACACCGCCAGGAACAGGATGGCGGTAAGGGGGTCGGAATCCCCATGGCGGCGCTGCTAGCAGCGCCGCCGTGGAGGATTCCCCAGGGCAGCAGGAAACCGGCGGGACACCGCCAGTTTCCCGTTTCTGACCGCGGCTGTACCGCCGCGGTCAGAATGCCACGGAAGCACCGCCAGCCTGTTGGCGGTGCTTCCTCTGCCCTCTGCCCTGGCGGTGAGACACCGCCAGGGTCAGAATGAGGGCCTAAGTGTTCACACCCTTCCCACTAGGCACTACGGGGATTAGGGTGGTTAATCCCCCCACCCCCTTAGAGTGAAAGCCAGTCCGCATCCCACCACTGAATATGTGTGCTCCTTCGGTAGGGTCCGCTCTTGCTGATGGGTTAAGGGTGGTGACCAACACCCTCATGCTTCTCCTCCCTGTCTTCTCTCCTTGACACTTGTGGCTTCTACAGTAAGTGTTGTTGCTGTGGTCAGGCCGTTGCTCATCAATCCAAACCTTTAACACAGAGCTTTATCCCCGCTACTTTGCCTAAGTCACAGGGACCAGCCCTACAACGTTGTCAAGGGCTTACCTTGGTATTCAAGGTAGGGGAGGTCTTTATCACTGCACCACAATGCCGAGCCACAGTCATGGATAGTGCCTTCCCCCCTCACTCTCGCCCCCCCCCCCTTGGCTTCAGGGGGAAGGAGGCAGGAGAGTATTGTAAAGCACGTTCCAAAAATACTTACAAATGCATTTACAAAGGAGTTTAGATACAGAGAGTCAGAGTGAAAAATCAATGACCACAGATTATTTATATTGCTGCAGCAAAGAGGACAGATTTATAACTGGCATCCCCAGCCCGAAGTCAAGTGCTAACATGGTGTGTTCAACAGTGATATTTATACTCCTACGTCAAAGGATACATAAAGTAAGTAAATAATGATAAACGTCATACAGGAATTTTAAGGAGGGAATTGGTTTCCACACACCGGTTCCCGTCCCTGCTTTGTCCTCGACTCCCTTCTGCTGCTGTCTGACTTCTCACATTCTGAGAACCCTTCAAAGGATTTTGTGGTTCAAAGATATAGATATCAACCTTTCCCTCCCCAAAATACAACAGCCGATGTCGGTTAGTTATTTTTACCACATGATTATAATGAGTAACGTGCCCCAACTAGGGAAAGAAACCAGCTGTGAGTCCGTGGTGGAACCAGGCTTTTTTTTACTAAACAGATATATAAGATAGCATATGCAATAGGTAGTGCGTTCAGAGAGGGAACTCAAACTAAAGGTCTTTAAGGAAAAGGAGCAATACAAAATGGATTCTTACAATCGGCCCTTTTTGAGTTTTCTCTCAAACATAACCAACGTTTTCAAAAGGAGTTCTAAATCTCCTCATATATGTTGAATTTCACTCCTACGTCCTTGGAATTGACATTCATGGGGACATAAACAACCGATGGGCATGAGCAACCAGTATCTTTAGTGAGAATAGTGGGATCAATAGCCATTAGGGAATTGATCTCTTCTCTCTGCATCATAGTTCGATTTGTTTCTTGTATTTTAACTGGAGGGGGTTTACACATTTTTAAACACAAACATAAAGCAGGTAAGCAATTACTAACAGACAGCTTAATATTTATAATAGCTATTATCATAATAAAAAGTATGTCTTTAAACAACCAGCCCCACCCGCTGAGCCAAGACCATAGCCATGATAAGCTCATATTGGCCCCCTTTTTCAAATACCTGCACTGCATCTTTTATTTTCCCAATATCCAATTCTGTCTCTGATGATTTGTTAACAAAGTAGCAGCATTTTTACTGATACTGATGTTGGATTAAAACACATACTCCTCCTTGTTGTACCGTAATTAAATCTAGAGCAAGACGATTTTGTATAGCCAATTGGGCTGCAGAATTTATTTCTAGCTGTACACTTCCTATGGCCTCCCTAGTGGCGTTAAATGCAATGGCTAATTCAGCAGAGATGTTCATCATTGCCAGCTGTAAGTCGAAAATTCCAAATCCCGGAATAAGAACATGTAGTACTTGAAATACCTAGTTCTTTCGTTCCTCCAATATGGGTGTCCCTCGTTTGTACCTCTGAGCAAAACTCCCCATGTTAGGGGGCTGGGAAGATGATATATTTGATATCACAGTAATGTTGGGTGCTAAGTATGCCAGCGAGCAGATCCCTTCCCAGTTTAGAGGGAGTACTTTATACACAGTTCTTCCACATACAAAATACATGCCTCCCTGGATTTGTGAGTTTATAATGCTGTATTTTACTCGGGGCAAACCCACACCCTCAGGTGTGTCATGCTCAGAACTATTACAATACTTGTAATCCGTCCAAATTTCATTTAGCAATGATACATTTGCCTAGGGTGCAACATAGGAACATCTAGCCGTCCAGAGGGGGCCAAGGAAAACCCGTGACAATATTAAAGGTATTAAAGGTGAATTCTTCCCATTTCTATTTTGTTCCCTTGAGGGATCATATAACAGTCCTTCTGGATCTACCAGAACCTCCTCTCCTCCCACCGTCAGGTTCCAGTAATTTACAGTGTAATTGTGCTGAGTCCCATTAATTAATGAGGTCCAATTTCTGTCTAGTCTCTCCTCTCCTTCAAGATCCCAGTTCCCTGCGTAATTATCAAATTACAGAGTGTAAACACATTGTTCAGGTGGGACCTTCTCCATGTATTTTGCCTCTGGGTTTTGCCCGTAAGAATGAGTACCAAAACATATGGGAAACATTTTAAGTGTGACATTCTCTCCAGGAATTGGGGAAAGTTTATATTCTGCCTGGGTATTAGGGAGCAAAGCACACCTAGGGTACCACTGATATTCTCGTTGGTCACATCTCCAAGTGGTATTGGGTACAAGACACACTTCCCCTCTTTCATATTCGCCTGGTGATACTGGTACTTCATAAAGGCCTGTAGGGTCCTCGGGGTGTCTAGACAAGTGCCGGCAAATCCAGCAGTCATTGAGACTCAATGTTTCAGCCAACTTTCCATGAATCTTTATCAATGGATGTAAGGTGGGATTTTGCAACAATGATGCAACACCGCTGGACATTATACATATTAACATGAGGGTCACTAGGTACTTCATTATTGTTTTGTAGAAATAGTTATAAGACCACTCTTCTTTATTCTCTCGAGGGATATTTGTCCTGCCAAACGGATATATTTTCATAATTTTATTCTACTCTCCTCCTTGTTCCTACTACCTTTCTATGGTGCCGCTTTACTCGTCTCCACCACCTATGTGTGTTCAAGAATATACCCACCCAATTACCAAATATCCAAATGCCAAATATTGAGACCACTATACTAATAATCATATATATATTCACACACACAAATAGATGAGTTTCCTTCAATGTTCACAACCCACTAGAGTTCAGGAGCGCCGTGCTTCCCACTCTAATAGTTTTGCTGCACTAATTGGTCCATAAACGATTTCTTCAAACACTGGGCAATAGGTGTTGGCTTGATCCTGGGTCCCTTGATCACTTCTCGTCGGGTTTTACTCCTGATGGGAGCTCAACTCCTAGTGAGTAGGTCGCGATACTTCAAAGCTCTTCTCCAGTATAGTTCGTCAGTTTGTTCAATATTTCAGCAAAAAGAGGGCAGAGGCCAGCAATTGAAATCAGGTCGGCGGTGTGCTGGGTACTTAACAGAAGAGGCACCTTTCCCGCTGGGACTACAAGCTGCACCAACCCTAATGACTGGCCACTTCTGTAGAACTGGGATTAGTTTCTCTCATTACACTGTGGATAGCCACAGAACTGTTAACCCCACTTACACACTTTCTTCTAGCAGATAATATCGTTGCACAAGCTGCATCCCACTATGCTTGTGTTCTCGTTGAGACAGTGTTTATACTGACCAATGTTCTGGTATCGTTGCACAGGCTAGTCACCCGTGTTCATGTTCATGCTGAGGTTTTAATCATCACAATCATTTACAACCTCATCGCCCAAGGTGTGCGTGACAACAGTGAGGATAGCTCGTTTTAATGCTGGTACATCAGGAGCATCGGAAATACCTGTGGCGTTGAAGGTGGGGAACTGTATTTCATGAAGGCAAGCGTGCTGTATGCTGCTGAGCAAAGAATTCCTTGGCCATTCAGAGGAGACCTCCGTTTGTAGTTCCAAGCTGGGAGCTATCAGGGTGATGTAAATGTAGTTTTTCGTGGGGGGTCACCACTTTACGCACCTTCAGAATTCTGTTCATTTGGGTTGGCGAGGATGCAGGTTGTATCAATGAGTTTGTTGATCTTCAAATAGCAAACCTTCGTCACTGGGCTGCTGTGTCACCTCAGGAGCAGAAATGGTAGTACTTGAATCATGTGGAGATGTCTCCTATCTCCCTGCTTCCCTGTAGTCAGGGGACAAAGTAATCCTGCTGCTGGAGTAGATTGTAGTGGAATCGGTGCACGCTTACAATGGCTAGCATGTATCCAGTTTTTCCTTCCTTCCACTTTCACTGCCGTCTGTGTTGCAAGCAGTACCTGGGCTGGAGACTGTTGGTTCTTTTAAAGTTCTTTGTCATAAGCCAATCCCCCGGTTTGAAATGATGACCGGTAGGCTGGCCATGACCTGTTGGTGGATCAAACGTAAATCTTTAGTCAATTGTTTACAATAGTCTACAAACAAAGGATACTGTTCTTCAGAAAGCTTCTTTGGCCGTGGTACCCCAGAGATATTGGCTGGCCTTCCCATGACTATTTCATAGGGGGATAATCGGGACTTGCTACTGGCAGTTGTCCTAATGGACAGCAACGCTAGGGGCAAAGCATCTGGCCATTTTAAATTGGTCTAAGTACAAATCTTGGCTGTTTTTCTCTTCAAGGTGTAATTATACCTTTCTACGAGGCCCGCTGATTGTGGGTGATTTGCAGCATGAAATCGCTGTTTGATGTTAAGGGCAGTACAAACTTTTCCCATCACCTCATTAGCGAAATGAGAGCCATTTGCACTCCAGACTAATCTAGGTAATCCGTATCTAGGAAAGTACTCTTTGAGTAGTATCTTGGCGGTAGAGAGGGCACCATTTTCTTTTAGTGGGTAGGCCTCTGTCCATTTTGAAAACATACATACTACCACTAACACATATTTCAGTTTGTTACATGGTTCCATGTGGATAAAATCCATCTGTATAGCTTCAAAGTGGAGATCAGGAGGGGCAAAGTGACCAGGGGGCGTAGGGGTCCCTTTTCCTGCATTGTGCACTGCACACACCATAAAACTCTTGACCAGGTTATTAGCAGCTTTGGATATCATAGGATTACTCCAAACATGGTCCAAAGTTGTCTTGATGCCTTGGGCACTGATGTGTGCAGGACTGTGGGACATAGTGACCATAGCGTGTACATAACAATTGGGTAACATCCATCTTCTTCTATCTGTGTCATCTGTGTAACAACCCCCACTGTCCAGTCTACAGTTCCTCTCCCACTGTTTCCTTTACTCTGCTGTTGCTTCTGCTTGAATGTCTCTCACACACTGCAAGGTATTTTCTAGTACTTCGTTCTTGGGCTCCCCTCTGGTACTACTCTCAACGTATGCATTGTCAAATGGTGCTTGTGCTGTAGCTTTCGCAGTAGAATCTGCAAAAGTATTTCCTCTTCCTATGTCATCATTAATTTTCTTGTGGGCACTACACTTGATGATTGCGACCTGACGGGGCAAGCCAAGAGCATTCAGAAGTGCCACAATGTGTGCCATTATGAATGGTATTGCCATGTGACATGATAAAGCCTCTATTCGCCCAGAGTCGCCCAAAATTATGAGCTACTCCAAACGCATACTGGCTATCAGTGTAGATATTAACATTAAGATGTTCACTTATTTCACAAGCTCTGGTGAGGGCAATTAATTCTGCAGCCTGTGCCGAATTTTGCGTGATTCTATGAGATTCAACCACTGTTTTTAATGTGGTGACGGCATAGGCTGCAGTGGTTGTACCGTCTGGTAACTTGAAGCAAGACCCATCTACAAACAGCTCCCCCTGTGGGTCGGATAGGGGAGTGTCTGTTAAGTCTACCCGTCCCTTGGTTTCTTCCTCAATGGCAAAAATGCATTTATGATCAAATTCCACATTGTCCTGAGGGAGGGGTAGTAACGTAGCTGGGTTCAAGACATTGCACCGCTTCAAAGTGATATTTGGACTGAACAATGTTAATTCATAACCCGTTAGACAAGCACTGGTGAGGTGCTGCGTCTGTGTCTTGTTTAACAAAATATCAACTGCATAAGGAACCATCACAGTGAGCGGATTGCCACGAACAAACCCTTCACTTTGTTTCACCGCAGCAGCTGCAGAAGCCACTCCTCTAAGACAACTAGGCAAAGCTTGCGCCACAGTGTCCAAGGTGGAAGAGAAGTATGCTCAAGGACGTTGTCTCCCACCTTGATCCTGTGTCAAAACAGACAATGTACAGCCATGGTTTTCATGCACAGATAAAACAAATGGTTTGCTGTAATCCGGATTACCCAATGCAGGAGCAGAGCACAACGCCTTTTTTAGTTCTTGAAAAGCCTCCTCACATTCATCAGTCCAAGGTACAGGAGAGGGCACACCTGAAAGTGTCAGGGCAGTCAATGGTTTCGCTATAAGTGAAAAATTTGGAATCCACTGTCTGCAAAAGGATGTAAATCCCCAAAATGCTCGGACTTCAGTGGGGGTATGTGGTTCAGTCATTGTATGAAACAGTTTTATTCTGTCTGGATATAATCTCCTTCCCTCCTTAGAGAGGAGGTGTCCTAGATAGGTGACCACCTCTTTACAATACTGCAATTTTGGGAGGGACACCTTATGACCCAGGGATGCTAAATGATGTAATAATGCAACAGTATCAGTCTTACATTGTGCCATAGAATCGGAGGCAATTAAAATATTGTCAATGTACTGCAACAGTACAGAGCCTGAAGGTGGATTGAATTGGTCTAATTGACGTTTAAGACCTTGACTATATATGCTCGGACTCTCGACAAACCCTTGAAGAGCTCTTGTCAGGGAGAATGGTCAACCAAATATCGAAAAACTGAACAAATATTGGCTTGCTGAGGCGATCGGAATACTGAAGAAAGCATTCTTCAAATCGATGACTGAGAAATAACATGCAATGGGTGGTATCATGGTGTAAAGACTATTCATGTCTGGGACCACAGGAAACTGGGGAATGACTATTTTATTGATTTCTCGGAGATCAATAACTAGTCTATATACCGTGTTATCAGTAACTGATTACTCAACATCTGATTTATTAGTATCACTTTGTTTCTTGACAACAGGGAGAATCGGGCTGTTACAGGGGCTGCCCACTATTTCCTTTATTACACCTGCATGCACGAGGTCAGAAATGACTGTCTTGAGCCCTTTTTCACTTGCTTTAGATAATTTGTATTGAGGAATATGAGGTAGTCTGGCACCTGGTTTGATTTTTATTACAATAGGGTTGATATCCATAATGCCTACATCATTTTTGCCTTTGGCCCATAAGCGAGGGTCTACCTCCGCTCGCTCTGGGGGTAAGTCGCATTCATGCGAAAACATGCACCAGGTAGGGGCAATGCTATCCATAGTTACATAGACACCATCCATTGAACAGTGAATAACTGCATTTAATTTCTTTAACATATCTAATGCAAACAAGTTTTCATTGCAACCTGAGGTTAAGGAGAGTGCCGTGTCTACTGTAAATGGTCCTACAGTTACTCTCATAGGTGCTGAGATGGGGCTCACCACGGGGATCCCAGAAATCCCAATTGACGTGGTATGAAGCCCAGACAGGGGAGCCCCGGGGACTGCAGCATGTGCAATAGAGGTTCTGGTGGCGCCAGTATCTAGAAGAAACTTATGGCCCTCCCCTTCGATATTTACGTCGATATAGGGACCACTCTGATCTACAGGAATACTGACTCGCCCCTGGCCCTGTCTGTGGCTGGCCTAGTAATCGTATACGGTAATTAAAAAAAAGAATCATCAGCATAATATTGTCGTTCAAATGCATTGTCAAAAATATTAGTGTTATGCGGGACCTGGTTTACATTCTGCAAATTCTGACCATTTCTGCCTCTTCCTCACCCTCGTGTGTTACCCGAGGCATTCCCTCTATCAAGTGACATGTTCGGTCTCCCTTCCAGCAATGGGCAAGTATCACGCCAATGGCCATCCTCTTTACAGTAGGTGCATTGGTTGATATTCAATCGGCGGTCTTGGGGTGGTGCAGATACACCTCACCCTCGGCCCCTTCCCCTTGGTGGGCCACCCCTCAGCTGAGGGAATGTACCCCGCTGGGGATATGCCTGCTGTAATAGTACCTTTTTCTTCAAATCTTTTACTGACTTCTCCTTCTTTTCTAACTCTTCCTTATACCTATTCTCATAATATTGTGCCATCTGTAAAATGTCTGCCTGCCCCTTTGTCATCCACAAACTCTCTATTGCTTTTAATTTTTGTGATATTTCAGGTAGAAGGCCATTGACAAAGCGTTCCACACATAACATGACACCAGTTACGGTGGCGAGGTCTTGACCGCTAAAGTCTATGAACGCTTGTTCAATTCTAGTAAAATAATCTGGGACATCTTCATCTGTTTTCTGTTTATAGGTGGCAAGTTTCCCCAGTCCACAGTTTGAAGGGGAATAACAGTTTCTAATTTAGTCAATATTCGGTTAGGTACATTTAAAATATCCTGATGAGGCAGGGCTCCTGGTGCCCTGTCTGCTTCATGTGTTTCTAAAACCCCCCCATGTAGCTCCCAAGTTAGGCGCATCATCTACTTTTTGAATTTCATGCCAGACTTCAGGGCCCAATAAAACGCCAACAAAATAATCAGTATCTTTGAGGGTCATGGTGGTGGTGGAAATTGCAATTCTAAGGTCACGATAGAAGCCAGCTGGATTCTTTCGAGGATCTGGCAAGTCCTTTTTTATAGCCATCACCTCCTCTCTTTTCCATGGAATATGGACAAACTGAGCCACAGGTACAGGACGTGCTAGGTGGGCGGCCTCTGCAGCTGCAATTGCAGCAGCAGTGGGAAGATCAGGATATACTTCTTTCATTTGGTATTCCTTTTCATATAATTTGAGAACCTCTTCTCTGGCTAAAACACAAATGCGTACTCCCTCCGCTATGTCCTTATTAACAAGTTTACAGGCCATGCTGTCACGCCAAAGTTGGTTTATTTCCTGTTTATAAGGGAGAGGGGCAGAATCGCTAGTACCACAATTCCAATCCTCCTCCAATTTTTCGGTCATATACTGAATTGTTAATTGTTGTTCAAAATGTGGCATTTGTTTTACAGTTTGCATAATATTGGTGTAAGTGTAACTAGGATATCCAGGCCTCTGACTGTTTTTTTAATAACCTGTTTTACATCTTCCCCAATAGTGGAGCGTGTATTAGGGGGCGAATTCACCTTCATAGGTGTACACCACGTGGGCGCCAGTGTGACTGTACATTGACGATTTGGGTTATTAGGGGTAGAAGGCATTATTTGCAAAGTTGCATTGTTGGAGGGCAGTGGCGGAGCAGGGGGCGCAGAAACTTGGATTTGGGCTGGGGTCTGTGGTTGTTGTGGCACATGCTGATGTGGTGGTACAGCTGGATTTCCCAAATTATGCCCTTGCCCTTGCTGCTGCTGCTGCTGCTGTTGCTGTGCCCCCATGATAGGTTGGACTACTGCAGAGGGGGTGTAAGGTGGAGGTGCAGTGGGGTTATTATCTAACATCTGTAGCAAAACCTCGTCTTCTTCTAATGCATGTTTGGATTCTGTCTGTTTTGACACAACTTCCCTCCACCTGGGCTCTATGGACTCTTTCTTCAGACTCAATTCTCTTCTGGGTTTGGGAGTGGTGGTATTGCCCCGCTTTTTGCATTATTGTTTTTCGTTTTTCTTTCTCTACCAATTTGTCCGCCTTAATTTTCCTTTTGGTAGCCTCAGTCTCCCATTTTGTGTGTACCTCAAACATGTGCTGTCTAGCCTTCTTATGAAACAAACATTCCTGCAGGTAGGTTATTTTCTTTAAATCAAAAGATCCATCCTCCGGCCACTGAAGGTCAGGGCAATGTCTAGTATATCTGCGCCATATACTGTTATACACATTATTTTCTAAACCATAATCCTTTAACATGTCCCACCCTGGTGTTCCCTCTTTTGGGATCGGTTGTCTTTTGTCCAAACGTGGAACATGATTTCGGCGAAAACAACAACATCACCCTTGCCAGCATTTTTTATTTCCCATGTCTAACTTTTTAAATTTCAAAATGTAACATGCAACAAGGTAACTTTCTCAAACCCCCTTTATCAAATGCTTACCAACCTACAAATTGGTCCAGGCCTGGACAAAATATTCAAAGTTAACAAAAACACGTGCAATACAAATTGTCAAACTGTACCTTTTACAAATGCAAATTTACCAAAAACTAGTTATTTCCAAATTGATAAAAGTTATCTAAAACAGTTATTCTCTCAAATGCAAGTTAAAACAGACAACCGGTCACCTTGGAACAGTCTCACCTGATCATCTGTTTTTCCCAGATCTCTCTCCGGCCGCCTGTGTCAGACTAATCAGTCAAGTTCAAAGCCGATGCTCAGGATCTTCGCTGGGATGTCGTGAAAAACGAGGAGAGGCCTGCGCGGTGGATAAGATGCAGCTGCTTTGAAACTATGTCTTTGTGCAGGGGCCCCTGGAATCTACACCTCCGGAATGGCGTCCCCCCACTGGCAGCACTACTGGAGACATCCACTGGAAGATCCTGGACGGGCCCCCATTTGTAAAGCACGTTCCAAAAATACATACAAACGCATTTACAAAGGAGTTTAGACACGGAGAGTCGGAGTGAAAAATCAATGACCAAGGTCTGTTTATTTTGCTGCAGCAAAGAGGACAGATTTACAACTGGCATCCCCAGCCCGAAGTAAAGTGTGCTAACATGGTGCATTCAACAGTGAAATTTATACTCATACATCAAAGGATTCATAAAGTAAGTAAATACTGATATACGTCATACAGGAATTTTAAGGCGGGAATCAGTTTCCACACACCGGTTCCCGTCCCTGCTTTGTCCTCGACTCCCTTCTGCAGCTGTCTGACTTCTCACATTCTGAGAACCCTTCAAAGGATTTCGTGGTTCAAAGATAGATATCAACCTTTCCCTCCCCAAAATACAACAGCCGAGGTTGGTTAGTTATGTTTACCACATGATTATAATGAGTAACGTGCCCCAGCTAGGGAAAGAAACCAGCTGTGAGCCCGTGGTGGAACCAGGCTTTTTTTTTACTAAACGAATATATAAGATAACATATGTAATAGGTAGTGCGTTCAGAGAGGGAACTCGGACTAAATGTTTTTTAGGAAAAGGAGCAATACAAAATGGATTCTTAAAGTATGCCCGCCTCCCATGGACTACTAGTCCACTGCCTGTACTTGTTGCGCTGGCGGTGTCCGACCTCACACCAGTCAACACCCACTGATCCAGGCTGCAACCAAAAGGCACCACACAGTCAAGGATGCTGTACCTTGAGGTTCCTCCACTTCCGTGCTGCAGCACCCTGTTCCGTAGAGAACAGGACAACCACAATCACTGCTTAGTGGAAGACTGCCTCGTCTGGCTCGATGGATTTCAACGACTTCAGGTCTCACTCCACCACAACAGGCTTGCTCACTTTCCTTTATACTCCACCTTAGGACAGAGGTATTTTGAATGCCTTCACATAAACCTGCATACCATCCACTGTTACAAAGGCCTTTGGGTGGATCTGCATACTATCTAAGGCTCGAAGCCATCATGCACCCTTCTGTCTTGGTCCAGACAACAGGCTCAATTGTTCTTTCAGGCCCCTTGTTCAAAGGCCCCAGTCAAACATAAATGGTGCTTGGGAGCTGGCAGGGTGGAGAATCAGGAAAGCACAACAGATTTTATCCTGGGGGAGTATCGGAACATCTAAATGTAGTGTGCTGGTTGGTTGTCTTAAATTTCAGCATGTTTTCCACATAAATATGAAAAGGGCGTATATCTAACGGTACAGTGCAACGCCTAAAGATTTATGATAAAGATAAATTTGCAGGACAATCCTCTTAAGCCTTTCTTCAGAAATATATTTTTCCTAGATTCGTGGCTTCTGCAGGTCACGTTTACAATTTTATTTATTTTTCATTTCAAAAAGGTGAAATTGAAATGTCTGCTGTTCTGATCTTCTTCACTCTAGTGATCTTTATTACCCACTTTACCAGGAGGAGTATGGAAACCCTATAGTTTACGTTTTGCTATCTGTAGTAGAATTCAACATGTTTTTATGTGTAAATATTAATTAAAAAATGCATACTAATGCAGTGTGCTGGTCATTCTATAGGATTATGGGTAATGCAAATTTGTGGCAGTAAACCTGGTGACACTACTTTGGAGGAAATGTAATTGGCAAAGGTGGCAGTGAGCTCCGTTTCCTTTTGAACTGAAGTTGGCAGCTGTGGTGCAGCTTAATGTGTCTCTTGTGCATTCTTCCCAGTGGTTTACCTTCAGCTGCCATCATGCCTGTTATTTACAGAAGCACTACTAGCTTGGCCTTTGCCTGAACTTTGGCCCTATCTGATCTGTCACAGAACTGGAGCTTGTTCCCTACTTGTTTACAATGCAGCAGGGAACCTAGTGAGTTTAGTGTTCTGGATGTTGGCATATTTTGGTGCATGCAGCAGACAGCTTGCCAAGGGCCTGGTACTTGCTACATTCTTCATACTGTTGGTACAGAAGCACACAAGTCCTACCTATTGTTTGAAGGAGGAAGCTATGGGTGAAGCATTTAGAGAGACCAGAGCATCAGGATTTCCACCCTTCAAACCATCATACCCAAAACAAAAAGCAAAAACCAGATTAAAGACCACAATGCCCTAAAGGGAATTGCCGAGGTAGGAGTACAATATACCTGTCCTGTGTATGTTCAATGCAGAGGGCCATATTATAGCAAGCATTGGCAAAGCCAATAGGGATCGCCTATGCAGGGAGCTATTGGCTTTGCCAATATGTTTTAGCTAAGTTGTACACCAGCGTGGCTGCTGTTCAGCATGGCTAAAAGCTAGAGGTGTAAAAGAGAGAGGCATGTAGTAAAGTGGAGTGTTGTGGGGTGGCATAGAGTGGTGTAGAGTTGAGTGACGTGGAGTGGTGTGGAGTGTTGTGGAGTCAGGCGAGTGTCAGAGCGTGGAAGGGCATACAGTGGCTTAGAGTGGAGTGGCATTGAATGTTGTGGAGTGGTGTAGAGCAGAGTGGTGTGGCGTAGGGGATGTTGCATAGAGTGGAGTTGGATGTTATGGAGTGGTGAGCAGCGTAGATTGTCATAGAGTGGAGTGACGTAGTGTGAAGTAGTGTAGGAGAGTGGAATGGCCTGGAGTAAAGTAGAGTGTTGTGGCATTGAGAGGAGTGAAGCGGCATAGAATGGCATATTGTGTCGTAGAATAGATTGGAGTAAAGTGGCATTGAGTGGCAGAAGGAGTTGTTTAAAACGTTGTAGAGTGTTGTAGAGTGTATTGCCATGGAGTAGAGTGGCATAAAGTGCACTGGTGCAGAATAGATCGGCGTAAGGTGCAGTGCCATAGAGTTCATTGGTTTTGAGTAAAGTGTTGTAGAGTGGCCTAGAGTGCAGTGGCATCAAGGAGAATGGTGCAGCGTGGAGTGAGGTGACGTAGAGTAGGTTGCTGCAGAGTAGAGTGAAGGGGTGTAGAGTGGAGTGGTTCAGGGTAGAGTGAAATGGTGCAGGGCAGAGTGGTATATAGTGCAGTGGCATAGAGTAGAGTGGTGGAAAGTCCAGTGACATGGAGTGCAGTGGTGCAGAATAGATTAGTGTGGAGTGATGCAGAGAGTAGTGGTATACAGTGCAGCAGTGTAGAGAGAAGTGCTGTAGAGTACAGTGATGCAGAGTAGAAAAGAGTGGCATAGTGTGCAGTAGTGCAGCGTGGTGAGTTCAGTGGCAGAGAGTACAGTCTGGCAGAGTAGAGTATTGTAGAGTGGAGTGGCGAAGAGTAGAGTGGTACAGAGAGCACTGACGTAGAGTACAGTTGTGTAGAGTACTATAGAATGGCATAGAGTGCAGTGAGAGAGCAGTGGTGTAGAATGCAGTGGTGCAGAGTAGAGTGGTGTTGAGTTATATGGCAGAGAGTGCAGTCTTGCTGAGGAGACTGTCGTAGAGTGCAGTGGCACAGAGTATAGTGGCGCAGAGAGCAGTGGTAAAGAGTAGAATAGAGTTGATTAGTGTGCAGTGCCGTAGACTGTTGCAGGGTAGATTATAGTGCCATAGAATACAATCGAACAGAGTGCAGTGGCATCGAGTACATTGGTTTTCCGTAAAGTGGTGTTTAGTGGATTGGCCTAGAGTGCACTGTTTTAGAGTGGCTTAGAGGGCAGTGGAATATAGTAGAGTGGGGCAGAGTAGATTGTAGTGACAGAGAATACAGTGTTGCAGAGTAGACTGTTGAAGAGTGCAGTTGTGTATAGTAAAGTGGTCTAGAGTACATGAGTGTGAAGTGCAGTGGAGTAGTCCGGTGCAGAGAAGAGTGACATAGCAAGCAGTAGAGTACAGTGGTGCAGAGTAGAATAAAGTGGTGTAGATTGCAATGATGTAGAGTGCAGTGTGTTGCAAAGTAGAGCATAGTGGCATACAGTGCAGTTGTGCAGAGTAGATTGGCATAGAATGCAGTGGCGTAGAGTGCTTTGGTTTTGAGCAAAGTGGTGTAGAGCGCATTGGCATAGAGTGCAGTGATGAGTAGAGTGGTGGGGCATAGAGTGGATTGCAATGGCGCAGAGTGCATTGGTGTAGATAGCAGTGGCATAGAGTGCACTTTTGCAGATTAGAGTGGCCCAGAGTGGAGTAATGTAGAGTGCAGTGGTGCATTGTAGAGTAGTGTGAGGTAGAGTGCATTTGCATAAAGCAGAGTGGTGTAAAGAGGCGTAGAGTGAAGTGGCGTAGAGAAGTGTGTTGCAAAGTAGAGTGGAGTGGCATGAAGTGAAATATGCATGGTGTGGTAGCACACTGTAATTACAGACAACACATCTTGAATTGAAATAACCATTACACTTTCACAGATGTACTGTTTCACTGGTAAAAGTATACAGCACACAAACGATAATGTGTGGAAATGTCATCACCTAGTATATAGATTGGTTTTTATCGTTTTAAAATATTTGTTTCCACCACACTTCAAAGTTACCAAAAATGTGCTTCATTTCTGCTTTTCTTATTCTGATATATTGTGGAATATCTCCACAGTTCATTTACAGACATTTACATTTTGTTGTGTGCCAGAAAAGAATAGCATTGTATAGGCTTTCAGGCAGTCCCCCTGTAGCCAACATGATTTTCACTTTGAAGTCAGAGAAAGAAAAGTAAACACCGAGATCCCTGGAAGACAGAGCCTGACATTTGACCCCTGTATTTGAATGCACAGCAAATGTGACAAGATAAGAGTATGAATTAAAGGCCTGTTTACAGAAATTCATTACTGGTGGAAGAATACAGTAAATAAGGTCTGGGCAAGGAAAGGGGCAAAATAAAGCCAGACAGCCTAAAACAAATAGAGCTGGCAAATAGAAAGCAAGCAAATGTCAGTTACAAACAAGAAAGCCATTGGTAAGCCGTGGGTGGAATGCATTCCCAGGAAAGCTTTCCATATGTCCCCTAGATGACATTAGCAGACCACACAGCTGTGCTGTCTGGTAAGCTTTGACCTAAAATGTCAGGTAAGCTCATCATCCTTTATCCTCTGGCTTCCTCATGATTATACAGGTGAATGGGCTTCCAGTATGGTGGGAAGCAATTCAGATGTCTTATTGGTAGAAATGGAATCCTGAAAGTGTGAGTAAAAATCTCCAGGGTGTCTTAAGAACGCCTTTATTTATGGAGTACTGAGGAGATGATTACAATACAAATTGAAGGATACCTGAGAGAATAATTATACCTACATTATAGTGGTCCACATGTTTCTGCCTGATGGTCCTAAGCAGGTTCTTGGCATTCATCAGGACCTGGATTCCTAGTCAAGTACAGGCTATGCCTATACTTGCATTCAGCTCACTCAAAAACGATGATGGCCATTATGACAATGGCGGTGACTGTTAAAGTGGTGGTAACACCGCCAACAGACTGACGGTAATTACTGCCAGATTATGACCATGGCGGTGATAACTCCCATAGACTGCCAATGTCCCACACCAACCGCGAGGGTGTAATCAACACTGAGCACGGCGGTAGCCATCAACAGCCAACCGTAAGACAAGGTCTTCCCGATGCTCATCTACTCCAAGTTCCACCTGGAACACCAACGGCGACTAAGACAACGACTGTGAGAACAGCCGCCCAGCACACTAGGGAAGGAAGAAAAGGAGAGTGACACACACGCCCAACACACACCATACACACACACATCATAAACACAACCAGCTGCAGTGGAAAACCAGTCTCACAGGACACACGTCCTAATAATGCAAGGGCAGCATTTAGCCAGAACTGATAGTGTAATTTGATGCCAACAGCCACCATATTGTCCATGTGACAAGAAATACATGAGTCACTGTTCAGAAAGGGCCAGTGGCCAGTCCAAAGTACAAAAGGCCCACATGGCCACAGGGCACAGTCCAAGGCCCAACTTGTTCCCTGATGAAATCTGCACTACACTGTGCAGGGGCATCATGTTGGGAATGGCCAGGCGCCTCAGGGGGAATAGGGCTTGGGGGCTCCTCAGCTGAAGTGGGGAACGTGCCCACTGGATCTTTAGGGGGCTCCATGCCCATTTTACTGTGCTGGGGAGTGCAAGGTCACAGTCTCTGAGGTGGGGAACTTGCCCACTGGTTCTGGAGGGGGCTCCGTGCCCATTTCTCTTTGCTGGAGAGTGCAAGGTCACAGTCTCTTAGGTGGGGAGCTTGCCCACTGGTTCTGGAGGGGGCTCCATGCCCATTTCTCTGTGCTGTGGAGTGCAAAGTCACAGTCTCTGAGGTGGGGAGCTTGCCCACTGGCAGCAGTGGACCCTGAGGACAGTGAGGATGAGGCTGTGGACAACAGAACATCAGTTATACGTCAATACTTCCAATGACACACAGGTGAGACAGTAGAACTGACCATTCCTCTTATTATTGATGTTTTCTGTGTGGCTGTCGCAGGATAAGATTCATTTCCTTTTCATCTGTACTTAGTGTCACCTATGGCTTCTCATTTTGCAGATGTTGGTGATATAACAGCTGTGTACTGATGTGATGACAACAGAGAGCTACAGGTCATTAAATGTATGCTATCATAGTGTTCAGATAATTTGCACAAGATGTGACTGTTTACATAAATGAACATTTTCATCATATAAAATACTTTCACTCAAGTTGAATTCAAGGGTGTTTATTGTGGTGCAAATCATTGACGGAAAAGTACAATGGAATGGGGTGAGGGTTGAGAAAAGTCCAGGGTATTGTTCCAGTCTGTTTGTAGTACAGGTCCAGAGTCCAAGGGGCCATAGGAAGGGGAGCAAAGGCAGTCCCAGGTGACAGGGTGGGACACAAGGGGGACATTCAGGAGGGTCTCATTTCCTGGCGGTGGTCTTGGTCTTGGCAAGTGTCTCTGGCTTCTGTCTGGGTCGCAGGAAATGTTTGTGGGTGGTTCACCTTTAGCAGGGGGAGGGTTTCTGGGGCCTGTGGGTCCTGTGGCGGGGCCTCCTGCCCATTAGCTGCAGCGGAAGTGGTGGGCTGGTCAATAGACTGGCTAATGGTAAGGGCCCGCTGGTGTGCTGTCCATTCCCTCATGATGTTGGCCATATCTGCCAGCATCCCTGCTATGGAGACCATGGTGGTGTTGAGGGCCTGCAAATCCTCCCTGATCTCCTGATGCTGTTTGTCCTGCAGCCGCTTGTTCTCCTGCATGTTGGTAAGAATCTGGCCCATCTTGTCCTTGGATTGTTGGTAAGCCCCCAGGACATTAGTGAGTGCCTCCTGGAGAGTCAGTTCCCTGGGCCTGTCCTCCCCCTGGTGCACAGTGGTCCTCCCAGTGTCCCTAATTCCCTGTGCCTGTGTCCACTGAATGGTGTGCCCACTGCCACTGATCCCAGGTCCCTGATTGTCTTGGGGGTGAGGTGTGGACTGGGGTCCCTGTAAAGGTGGGCTGATTGACATGTCCTGGGGACAGAGATGTGGGGACGTTGGGTGGGTGCTGTGGTGTTGGATACTGATGGGGGAGGCTCTGTGGTGGAATGTGAGTGAGCTGGGGTGGCCGACTGACCAGTGGTCCCTGATGGGCCAGGTAGTTCATCCAGATCCTGAAGTCCAGTGTTACTGTCATCACTGGGGGCATCTTCTGTTGGGGGACGGGATAGTCGTGGCTGAGATTGGCTGGGGCACCTTTGCGGATGTAAGTGCTGTATTATGCTTCATGTCTGTGGTACATCCCTAGCTTCCCCTCTATTGTTGCTGTTGCCCTACCACCTTTGTTTGTTGTATGGTGATGTATTGTGGGATTGTTAGTTCTCCATCTTGTGCATGCTTTGGTGATGGGTGCACTTGCAGGGCTGGGAGGGCTGTCCATGCATTGGTATAGCATGCAGAGTTTGGCATTGGGGTTAGTCAGATGTGTAGGTGCAATGTGTGGGATGTAGTGGAGTGAGGGGGTGTGATGGCATGCAGGCGTATGGGGGTGATGAGTAGTAAATATTGACTCACCAGTGTCCAGTCCTCCGGCTACTCCAGTGAGTCCCTCAGGATGCAGTATTGCCAAGACTTGCTCCTCCCATGCTGTGTTAGCCGTGGGGGAGGAAGTGGGGTCCACTGCCAGCCTCTGGATAGTGAGCTGGTGCCTTGCTGCCATGGAACGCACCTTTCCCTGTAGGTCGTTCCACCTCTTCCTGATGTCGTCCCTTGTTCTTGGATGCTGTCCCACGGTGTTAACCCTGTCCACGATTCTCCGCCATAGCTCCATCTTCCTGGCAATTGATATTTGCTGTACCTGTGCTCCAAACAGCTGTGGCTTTACCCTGACTATTTCCTTCTCCATGACCCGCAACTGCTTATCAGTGAAACGGGGGTGCCTTAGTGTGGACATCGGTGGTGTGTGTTGTGCAGAGGGCGTTGAGTGATGTGGTGGGGTGTGGTATGCGGTGTGCGTGACGGATGGATGGGTGTTTGTGGTGTGTGTGTAGTTGTCTCAGTGGTCTTTGTGTTAGTCTTGTGGCGATTATTGGTGTTCGTAAAGGGTTGTGTGTAACGTGGGTGTGTGTTTTATAGTGCTGTGAGTGGGTGTGTGTGGTGTGTGTATCAGTGTCTGGTGTGTGATTTTCAGTTAGGCCAATGTTGTGTTGTTTTGTATTCGGGTGGCCATTCCGAGCGCGCCGATGGGTAATGCCAATGGATAACCGCCATTGAATGTCCGCCATGGTGATTCGTGGGTCATAATGTGGTGGGCGTGATTTTGTTGGGGTAACGGTAGGGATGTTCGTACCGACACTTTACCACTGACCTTTGGACTGGCGGATTTGTGTATGTGGCAGTATTCTGTCGGTTGTGTGTGTCATAATATTGCGAACGGATATTCGCCACTGCTTCGCTATGTTGGCCGTCACCACGGCCTTAAGCATCATTTACCGCCAATGTCAAAATGAGGGCCTATATGTGCTAAAATGGTATTTACATACGCTTTTTGCATTTGAAATGGCAGGCACAAGGATGAAATTAAAAAGAACATAAATGATGGAAAGATTGTAGCATTGTATATTTTCACAGCTGCAAGCTTTGTATGAAGATGGCACTTCAACTACACATGTAAACAAACCAAAGCACTTACAGTGTAATGTAATGCTTATCACGCACTCATAGTTGGCTTACAGTAGCTCAGGGGCTATATTACCCCATGGAGGTAGCATTGGAGATCCCCTCGAAGTCCCCTTGTAGTGCCAAAGTTCAATGTTCATGTGTGTAGTTGCACATTTTAAGTGCTTGAACTCATCCTCACAGAGAAAGATCAAGTTGGGGCCATCTCTCAAAGTCTGCTTGTGTATTGGTTAGTAAAGGGAGAATATTATCTCTACCATGCCCTCTTAGCCTCTATTCAGCAGTATTCCTAGACAGCGCAAGACTTTGTACCCACATTTTATTGGTAAGTCTGCTATATGCACCTGTTCTCTGCATTAGACATTCCCCGGAGCTGCCTCCCTCAGGAGCCCTGCTTGTGGAAATTATGACCAAACCAATTCTTCAGTCATTACACTGTCTACTCAAGACTTATCTCTTTCGACATTCCCCGGAGCTGCCTCTTTCAGGAGCTTTACTTGTGGAAATTATGAGCAAACCAATTCTTCAATCATTACACTGTCTACTCAAGACTTATCTCTTTAGAGTATATCTTACACATTGAACCCAGATACACATGTTTTTAACCCCCTAAGTCTTTCACCCTTAAACTGATTACTTGACTACATTTGTTCTTTCTCCTCCTTCCACCAAACTACTTTTCCCCTACCCCAATCACTCTTCTGCTTCTCTTTCAAATTATTTTCTTTACCCTCCCCAACCATCTCACTCCACCTTTCACTTGTCTCTTACCCTCCACCCCTTTTCCACAAGGAGGTGCTGTCTTTGGTCTTATCCCTACAGCACAACCGTAGTGTAGTCAAAGATGGTCTACTTGCCCACCTCGTGTGCCCAATCAGAGCACTAATACACTGTTGTCTGAATTAGCAGACACCAGAAAGTGCCAGCATATAACCCCAGTTCTCAGAAAGTTTCCAAATTCCCCCATGAAACCTGAATAAGATTGAAACTAATTTATATAATGTTTCAAACATTACATCTCAAAAAAACAAGTTATCTAAGCCACCCTAAAAGGTTCAGGTATCAAACGGCACCTACAGAATCTTAGAATCAAAACAGCTGAAGATCAACCACACAGTTCTTTTCAGGAGCTGCCACATCAAGTTGTAACCCACTGCTGCTGAAATTTCAACAGTCTGAATCTCTGTTCAATTTTCATAAAAGACTAAAAACTTCCCCCATTTGAAAGTCATCCAAATAGATGATCCCTGTGTGTGAAAACATGACAAAGCATACACTGACTGTCTTCCCTCTGAGTCTCGCTCTTGTTTTCATTGTCTTTGTTTTTCCCTTACCTATTATAACATTGATTCACCTGCTTCTTTACCATAAATCATACTTTATCCTGACCTCTACAAACCATCCTTACCGTTTTTGGTCTGTATTTCAAATCTGATATGTGTCCGGTTTTCTGTCCTCCCCTCGTCCATCTGCAAACCTGACCATATATCAGCTTCTTGCATCATCGCCTCATTCTCGAACCAACTAACTGAACTTTACCTTTTGCACTCAATGAATTGTTGCCCTTCCTCCAGTTCGATGTAAGTTGGAGGAGGTATTCTCTTATTCCGTCTATAATTCTTTGATAGCTCATAATTGAGTGTACTGTAAAAAAACATGTAAATAAATATTAGAAATAAAAAAAGAATATAAAACTACAACTCATATAATCTTGTCAGTAAAACATTTGGCCAGTCACTGAAATTATCATAAAGAATATTCTATCAGAGATTATTATCCTTGTTAAGCAATTGAAATTGAAGCAAACAATAATGCTGGGTACCAAATTTAATACTGTTTGTGGGCTGGTTTGATGTGCAGCAGTAATCACAAATCAAAGGTGTTTTGCTGTGTCAGTTATAACAGCTTTTCTACACTCAATGTAGTAAGAGTCTGGCACATGTTACTTTATTACCTGTAAATATTTAAGGCATTACGAGATAGGTTAACATTCCAGGACACATGAGGGGGTTGCGTGTGTTACAAATCTTAAAATAGATTTTAAAAAAAACTGTTCAAAGTCAGAATTCTTAGGTCACTTTATGAAGCATTTTCCAAAGCAGGAGAGCTTATGTATGTTATAGTAAAATCCAAGGGTTAAAAAAATGAAATTAAAAATTGTGCTTTGTCCATACAAATGTGAATTACTGTATTGCTGATAGTCAAAAGTATAGCTAGAGAATAGAAGGAAAGAGGCCACTGTTATGGGTGATGGAATAAGATGCTGTTTTCACCCCCTTGCCTCCAGCGCCCAGGTTGTGGTGAAAAAAATTGCCAAATAGGCGCAGAACGCAGAGTGACGCTTTCTCTTGACGATTAGCGTACTGCTTCTCCTGCTTTCTATGTAACAGACATACTTAGCTCACACACCAAGAGGCATTTGCTTTGTACATACTACTGGTATACTACACACATTGTTGCATAGATGTCATCACATGGTAAAATTGTCCATAATGGAAAGTCTTGGTGTGACTGCAAAGGCTCTTGAAAAATGAAAGAGATGTAGAAATATTGTTCTGTCTTTGAGGAGGTGTGTCATTGTCATGAATTGGGTAAGTCTGTTAGGACAGAAGTGTGAAGATTACTTAAACCATAAAGCTGACAAGGCACAGGGCCTCTGTTTCATTGTCACTACTTGACACTGTGGAAATACGGGTTCCTGCCAGAGTGGTTGTGAAGCAGGAGGAGGACTGCAGGGTTGTATGAAGACTCCAGGGCTCTTCTGTTAACAGTCATCTCAAGGTGGATCAGAATGGATAATATCTGCTATGTCTCAGACATGTCCCACATCAGAATTCAGTGGAAATAGCAGTTCGGAAGAGAATTCAGGGAGTGTGTCCTTTGTATCTTCATGCATCAGAGACAAGAGGAAGTATTGAATAGTGATTATACTGTGCTTTCCTGATGATTTCTAAATTCCATCACACCGATAATTCTTCAGAGCATGCTTTGTACTAGACTACAGACCGTCTGCTTAACTGCAATTAGAATATTGATGTGTTGTTTACAGAAATTGAGGAAAAAGTGTCTTTGGCAATTATCCCTGGGACAACATTGTCCTGCCAAAGCAAGCTCTGGCTCTGATATCTAGACTTCTGATAGCACCAGCGACTGATCATCTGATCATTTTGATTGTTTTTTTTCCCTGTGGGTTTCCCCACATGAAAGAGGAGAAACAAGGACCTTTAAAAAGTTGCATCAAAATATTTCTCAGTGCATTCAAAACCACAGGTTTACCATATCGAAACCTTAACCACACACTATATACATTTGTTTTATTTGGCAACGTTGTGTGAGGCTGGCATGAACGACGTTGTCTGGAAGACTGATCGACATATTATGGGCACACAAGTGAATATGGTAGCAGTTAGCATTGTTGGGGGGGTAAGAGAGTAAGAACAGCTTATTTTGTTCGTTTTCTTGCCTAGTTTGCAAGAAATTCCACAATTATTCTTGGCTGCTGCTTTTAGAGTAATAGAGGTTTTGAGAATAAGGAGCATTTGATGTTGCATTAAAATACAGTAGACTCCATTTGTGGTAACATTTTAATGATGTTCTCTTACTGACATTTCAAATCCTGGTTCTCTTCTAGAAACTGGCTACACTTTCACTCCGTATTCAACAGATTGAAACAACGCTAAACATTCTGGATGCTAAGGTTTGAGCAATTTTATTTTCCCTTTAAACTCTTTCTAGGCCATATGTTACTTGTTATTTCAGACTGAAAACAAGGCTTATCTTTCCTCCGTACATTAAAACATTTTATCAAGTTAATTGTTCAACAGTCTAGAACATGAATACATTTTCAGCAGAAACGAGAATGCTCAAGCGCCGTGGGCCATTGTGGATGACTATAGAATAACTTTTGGATCTCCAAATTATATTGTGATGTGCTGAATTTCAAACATAGTAGCAAGGGAGGGCCTGGGATTTTCTCTAATGCTCGATATGGTTTCTAAGGATGCCTCAGAACTCAAGATGGGGGGCATGGAGAGTTAAATAGAATCTTTACAGACTGAACGGAACTTCAGAGACTGTCGGTATTCTCTTATATAGCCACATGGATGACAATAATCTATGGGTTGCCAGCCTAACCTTTTTAAGAGTCTTTTTCACAGATCATGGAAAGACCTTTGTACCCACTTAGGTTTATGAATTGTTGCTCTTCTATCTGGGCTTTCAGATGTTCACTCTAATAGGATTTAGATGTCTGTATGTCCCTGTTTGAGGGGTCATGCGCCCCATTTTTCTTCCATATGAATTATTTGTATTAATTATTAGTCTCCAAGTTAAAATCACCACTGAAACCACAGAGACGTTTTGTATGTTCGCAAATGTATGTGACCATATTTCTAGAGCACAGGCCTAGCTAGGGATCATTGAAATGCTAAACCTATTGCGGGAACTGACAATTCTAGATCTGGTCATGGTTTGGGAATGATTAAGAAGTGTATATAGGGAGGGTAATGCAGTTGACTGCAGGATTGAATTGTCCATCTTGGTAAAGGAGGGGGGCATTGTTTCAGATCCTTGCTACATAAAATAAACATGCGAGGACTTGTATCTTGTTTTTTTTCTGTCTTATAGTTTTTAGTCTCAAATCTGACATGTCCCACAGGTGTTTTGCTTTTTGACACGGATTGCAAATGTTTCTGCAGCTAAAGCCTTGAAGGTGATGCCAGCACAGTTTCATCAGGGTAGGAATAATGTGTTTGTAATCAACAAGCCCTTTGAGTTGGCTGATAGGGCCTGCCCCATATAGGTCTCTGTGGACTCATGAATGTCAGTTGTTCCACCATACATGTCAGAGAGGACAAGGTATTTGATTATGCCTCTGAAGTCTAATTCTGGGGGTTGGGTTGAGTGTTGATGTGTAGGGCGTGAGTGGAGTTGATGTGCTTGGAAGGAATAGTGGAGACCTGTATAGTGGCAGCATTCCATGCCTTGGTTTTTTCTGTTGGAAGAGTCAAATGTTAATTAACTGGAGTACAGGACCTACCTGCCTTTTGAGAGTGTTCACCAGGAGCTTTGTAATATGTACATGGTTTAACATAGGACTATTTTACTTTGAGTGACGGGACATCAACGTCTGTGCTTGGGTATTGTTCTTTGTAAGAGTGAGAGCATTTGCTGTAATATTTGCGTTTTTTGGTATTGTGTTGTTATGGTTAATTCCTAAATGTAAAAAAGCTAGTCTTACTAAACTTCGTGTTCATTGGCATGTGTGGCTGTAGATACACATTCTTTGCATTATCCTGCCATCTAGTGTTGAGTCTGGAGTGTTACAAGTTATTTTTCTTTAAAGAAGATGTTTTTGGAGTCACAGGATCGAGTGACTCATCCCGCTTGGTGATTCTGCGCATGGGCATTGAGTCCTTTGTTAGATTGTTTTCTATCCGTGGTTGGGTTCGGACGTGTAATTCTTTGCTCCGTCTTCAACTCTCTCTGGTCCGAGACTTTCCCTCCATCTTTTTACTCAACAGTATTGTACATTTGATCAGGTTTTTCTGACTCTCATATCGACCGTTTCTCACTTGTTGGTTCCAGTTTTTTCAACTATATGCCCCTCGGGACGGATGCCGGTTGGGCCGTTAGGCCTTGATATCTTTGGCCCCAGGGAGAATGTAAGCCCGATGGAACGGACACCATTTTGGTTCTGCCTTCTGTGCTATTCTAATTATCCCTACACTGATCATCATTGGGTGTGTAACATATGCCTCTTGCCAGACCATCAAGAGGCTACCTCTGAGGTGTGTTGGTCGTTCCGGTCCCAGAACACGCTCCGAAACCGATGGACTCACAGGCTACAGATGGTGCACAGATCTCCAGATGGCACTCCGAATATTTTCAGAGAAGAACATATGCAGGAGGAGCCCCACCAGGAAGCCTTCTCCATCCAAGATTCGGATTGAGACGCACAATTCGATATCAAGAGCCAAGAACTGACTTTGGCACCAACCGTGAGTACAGTGGCCCCACCTCTTACCACAAAAACTCTGAAACGCCTCCGTACCGAGTCATCGGACCACCACTGCATTCAAGCCACGGTCGGTCTCGAAAAGACTATTCACATACCCCGCCCATCACCTCGGCACCAAAAACTGCGGCTGCATCTTCAGTTCCAACCTCTTCAACTTCGTTCTGAGAATCCACCAGCAAGCACTCTGCAACAATCGCATCGGTTAAAAATCCGACAGTCTTTGAATCCAAGTTTGGCACCAAAAAGTTTGGTGCAAAAAAACAAAGGAACATATTCATTAAGAGCATTTGACACAAGCCACTCCTCTACCACAACTTCGCCTATTCAGCCCAAATTAGAGACTATAGATGCTAGACAGTGCAAAATATATATTCAAGACAGCACAGGACGAATTGTAGCTTCCCCTACAGTTTCTTTTAAAAGGAATCTAACCTTTCAGGAGGCACTGGACACATCACCACTTAAAAAAACTCCCTAAGAAAAAGACTGTTTCCACAGAGGCTCTTGTTCATCATCATCATCCTCCTCCTCCTCCTACACCTGCTCCCTTGCCTCCACCTACTTCTCCTCCCCCTCATTCTCCCACTTTTCCTACTGAGGTAGACCACACTTCACAAGGTTCTCCATTATTTGAGGAACACTGTTTAGAGGAAATACCACCAGATCAGGATCCCTGGGATTCTTATGTTCCAGACCCAGTTATTAATACTGATCCAGACTTGTATCATGCAAGACCTTCCCCTCCAGAGGATACTTCCAGCTACCAACAAGTCAATGGTAGGGCAGCTGCGTAACATAATGTACCTTTACATAATGAAAAAAGAACAGATGATGGACGGAATTCATAGCAAATCAAACATTCACCCCCAGTCACAAAGATCTGGCTTTAATCCATCGTTTTTTGCCCACCACTCCACCCCCGGTTGGACCCAAGCCATATGCAAATCAGTCTTGACCCTTTCCTCATGGGAACAGTCCAGCCCGAACTGCCAAGCCAGGTCCTCCCTGGACCGGAAACAAGCATCCTAGGACCGGTTTCAAAGTATCACCCTTTTCATCCCCCACTCTATAGAGTGTGTTGCAGATCAACTACTTGATCAGAGCCTTCCACGTTTCAAAACAAACAGGCCTCCTATACCAGAGGCTCTTTCAGAGGAGCATTCAGAGGTCATAATATCAGAGGCAGGGGCAAGAACAACAACTCTCGGGGCTCAGGTTCTACAACAAAACACTGACTACCTCAACATACCCGAGCCCCATATAACACCACCTGGGGGACATCTTCAGGACTTCTATACTCTATGGGCACAAATAACATCAGACCAATTGGTCCTCTCTATTATCCAACATGGTTATTGCATGGAGCTCACAACCACACGTCCCAATACCCCTCTTCGCACACACAGTTTAGCTCAAGAACACCTCACTCTCCTCAAAGAAGAGGTACAAGCTCTCCTTTCAAAAGGGGCTATCAAAGTAGTTCCACACAAATATCAACGAACAGGAGTATATTTGCTATATTTCCTCATTCCAGAAAAAGGATGGGTCACTCAGACCCATCTTGGATCTCAGGCCCCTAAATCAGTACGTTCTTTCAGAACATTTTCACATGGTCACTCTTCAGGACGTCATTTGTCTCCTTCAACAGGGAGATTTTATGCCAGCTCTAGACATCAAAGATGCATACTTCCACATTCACATCCATCCGGTACACTGCAAATATTTAACAATTGTGGTTGCCGCAAACATTATCAGTTCAAAGTCCTACCTTTTGGGGGTCACAACTGCTCCCAAGATGGTTGCAGTACATCTCAGACGACAAAAGATTCATGTTTTCCCATACCTGGACAACTGGCTTATCAAAGCCAGCACATTGCAACAGTGTCAGTCCCACACTCAAATTAAAGTGAATCTTCTTCACAAGTTAAGGTTCACAATCAACTTTGTAAAATCTCATCAACAACCTCCAATTTCAGCCATATCTAGAGGTCATTCTCAACACTCAACTAGGATTAGCATACCTCAGTGCAGCTCAGATACAAAACGTCCAGAATCTGCTTCCTCATTTTCAACAGAATCACACTCCCACAATCAAAACTGTCATGCGGCTCTTAGGGATGATGGTATCTTGCATTGCCATCGTACCCCATGCCAGACTCCACATGCGCCAGCTACAGCAATGTCGGTCTCATCAGTGGTCTCGTTCACAGGGTCATCTTCAGGATCTAGTGTTGATAGACCACCAAGCTTACCACTCTCTGCAACTGTGGTACACCACCAACCTCTTTAAAGGGCGGCCTTTTTGATACCCTGTGCCTCAACTCATTCTGATCACAGATACATCCTTGACAGGTTGGAGAGCACATCTTCAAAACTTCACATTTCATGGTCTTTTGGATTACACACATTGTTCCATGCACAACAGCTGTCTGGAGCTTTAAGCAGTATTTCTAGCCCTCAAAGCTTTCATGCCTCACCTCACACACAAAGTTGTCTTTGTCTGGACAGACAATATGACAGTGATGTATTATCTACAAAAAGGGGGTGGGGCACGATCGTTCCAGGTATCACAGCTGGCTCATCACCACCACATTCACTTACTGCAGAGTATCTACCGGGGACGGAAAACGACTTTGCAGACCTGCTCAGCAGGATGCATCAACAAGTCCATGAATGGGAACTCCACCAACAGGGCTATAAAATCTACTCGACCACTCGCTATGGCGAGTTTTAGTTTATGAGGTCGAGCTATTTTTAGATTCCACTCAATGCTTCTGGCGAGTGGACAAAGAACAGGTGTTCTGTTAGGATGCCTTTAAATTTTATTCTTGTCACATTTGCTCTGTGTTCACAGACCGAGGGCAAAAGACAGTTTGTCTTCTTGCAATGCAAATACGTTTCCTTGTGACTGCAGAGTTCCAGGATTTTGTAAGGTGAACTGTCTCAAATGAAAGGCTCTTGTTATCAGGTTTTTCCTAACACACAACATTTATAACTAAGTCAACTTTACAAGCATTTCAAAATATATTTCAGTAGCTGTGAAGGAATTTTTTTTTCAACTTCTGTGTGATGGAAAAAATATTTTAACAGAATGAAAAAAAAGTCAGAACACTTGACTTGGTGATGTGTAATGATAAATGTTTTCTCAAACCGAATTTTCACAGATTGTCAATACATTATATAGTTTTATCAATAAAGCTAGTGGGAAGGTTTTTGGACATTTCTTGGAAATTTACTGTCTGTAAATGACAGTGCTCTACCACATCATCCTTTAGTGATATATTTATTAAAAGTGAGTGTTTAAACGTAAATGAGAAACACTCCTGCTCCGATGGCAAAGCTATTAGTAAACTAAGAGGCAAGTCATGAATGGATCATGTGTACCCTATATGTGAGCTAGATCTATTACACATGGAGCAAACGTTTAGTGTATTTAATCAAACAAAATAGGATTTTTTTTTTTTACAGCAGAAATGCTGAACTCACATATTTGAAGGTGCACTCGCTCATATGCAAGAACGAAGAAAAAGGCGTCTGTAAAATACAGTATTTGCTTAGGATCACAAAATTTGAGATCCGTTTCCGGGTCAAGTACATAACAGTTGGGTCGAGTAGATTAATCAGGTTACTCGACCAGCGGGTCTAGTAACATTTTTATGATTTTTCGAGACCTGACCCACAAGTCCTTCAAAAATTCTTCCAAAGGTGGGAAATCCTCAACTAGAATTTTTCACCACGGAAGAAAATGCAAAACGCCCAAATTCGTGTACAGGTACTCTCACCCTATCTCCAAGGGCAGTGCTCTATGGATGAACTGGTTGGGGATATTTGCTTAGGCTTTTCCACCTCTCCGCATTCAATTTCTGGTTCGCAAGCTCAAACGGACATCACTATGATACTGGTGGCACCCACATGGGCATGTCAGCATTGATTCACAACGCTTCTGGACCACTTTCAAGTTCCTCACGAGAAGATCCTCAACAGGACGGATCTTCTCACACAGGACCACAGATAGATCAAGTATCCGGACCCCAAATCACTCAAACTAGCGATATGGCTCCTGAATTCATAGAATTTGGTTATTTTAATATAACTCCTGAATGTATGGAAATCTTGAAGGAGGCATGCAGACCGACAACTAGAGCATGCTATTCAGCAAAATGGAAGCATTTTGTTTGCTACTGCCAGTCCCAACACATTGATCCAATTACGGCATCTGTCCAAGAAAATATTTGCTACTTGCTTCATTTGCAGCAAGATAACTTGGCTTATACTTCAAAAAGATTACATTTTGCAGCTATAGCTGCATATTTACAAAATAGAGAACATATTTCGTTGTGCAGAATCCCTGTTATTAAAACTTTCATGAAAGGACTTAAAAGGGTAAGTCCGCCTAGACTTCCACCTGTTCCATCATGGAATCTATTGTACTCACGAGGCTCATGGGCCTTCAATTTGAGCCATTTCACTCATGTCCTATTCAGTTCCTTTCATGGAAGGTAGCCTTTCTGGTTGCAGTCACATCACTTGGACGTGTCAGTGAGCTACAGGTGTTAAATAGATAAACCTATCTTTTAAATTCATAAGGATAAGGTTTTCCTCTGCACAAATCCAAGATTCCTACCAAAAGTGGTGTCTGAATTTCATATCAATCAGACCATTGATATGCCACTTTATTTCCCACAACCTGATTTAGCAGCAGGCAGGGCATTCCACATTTTAGACGTAAAGAGGACACTCATGTACTATATTGTCAGAACAAAAGAGTTTAGGAAAACAAAACAGCTTTTAGTGGCTTTTGCTTTACCATGCAAGGGCAATCCAATTTAAAAAAATGGCATAGCAAGATGGATTGTTAAATGTATACAAACATGTTACGCTAAGGCAAAAAAAGACAGTTGCCACAAACTTCTAGGTCACACTCCACTAGGTAAAAAGGTGCTACCATGGCATCTTTTGGGAAATATTCCTTTAGCTGACATATGCAGAGCAGCTACTTGGTCTACACCAAACACATTCACAAAGCATTATTGTGTGGATGTACAAGTACAACAGCAGACAAATGTAGGACAAGCTTTCCTAAGAACACTTTTCCAAGCAGCTGCAACTCCCACAGGCTAGCCACTGCTTTTTGGAGGAACTGCTTTCCATTCTATGCAAAACATGTGTATCTACAGCCACACATGTCTTTGAACGCAAAATGTTACTTACCCAGTAGACATCTGTTTTTGGCATGTAGTGCTGTCGATTGACATGCCCCCGCCCTCCTCCATGGATGCCTATGGCTGTTGCAGTTAGCCTATATTTGTACATGGGTAGATACACTTGCATGGACATCTCTTTCTCTATGCTTCCTTTCTTCTTTTTCCTCTTTATCACCCACCTGCAGGAAAACAGTCTGACAAAGGACTACAAGCGCAGTATCACCGAGAGGAAGGAGTCATTCGATCTTGTCACTTGCAAAACATCTTCTTCAAAGAAAAACAACTTGTAACACTCTGGACCCAACACTAGATGGCAGGCTAATTAAATCATGTGAATCTACAGTACTACATGCTACAAACAGATGTCTACAGGGTAAGTAACATTTTCCTTTGGAGAAATGTCATATTGATAAAATACCTATTCCACGAAAATAGAATGTGTAAAAGATATACCAGGTTAAAGGAAAATATTTTTTTTACAATTCGTAGTGCAAAATGAACTGTACGAATAAATGGTTATTAAAAAAAGAAAAAAGTTATAGTGTTCTTTCTTTTATGTCTGGTGCAATCCGGTACTGCAAGAGTAAAGGAGTTGATGTAGAAATAGAGGAAGAAAAGGTGGTTGGAAAATGAGAATGGGGGCTGGGTTACATGGGTTGGGGTTGTTGGTGGAGTGGCATAGCCGAAAAATAACACCACCTCAAAGAGGGAGTTGGTGGGGTGCGGGGGGTGTTGACAGAGAAAAATTGGAGGTGCACAAGAGGGTTTAAAGGTGGGGCGGTCAGGGATTGGAGAGTTAAGGGGGGAACCTTCCCCGTAAAAGAGAATGTACAAAGAGGAAGACAGGCAGGGAGGGTTCAATAGTTTAAGGGAGGAACCCCCCCCTTAGAAACGGGGCAGGAAAACCAACCTGAAGAAAATAAGATTTTTCGCCAATCAAGCTTGATTTCGGCAATCTGGAGAAAGCGATTCTGGATAAAAATTGTCACAAATAGTTGGATGAAAATGACTTATCAGGATTAGTTTCTTCAGTAGAATTTTTGTGACATTCAAATATAAACAGAATTCTTTGTGATGCTGTTTTGGAGGCTAGATTGCTATTACTGATGAAGCTAAGTGACATAGCTTTCATGGAGTTGAAGGATGAGTTCATCCCATCTTTGTCAGAGAACCATTCCTGGATCTAAGCTTGTTTAATTTTGGTGATGTAAATATTGATGAAACTCACCTCTGGAGACCTGCAGTCACAATTCTCACTGCCAAAGCTTTGGGAAAGCTCAGAAATATTAATACCTTTAATGCAAATCAGCAAGGGCAAGTAGTACAGAAGTTGCCTCTGTATCTGAAATATACATGTCTCATAAGTGACAATTGGAGGTTTCCACAAAAAGTAAATTGGGCTACAAAACTGGGATTAATGAATCCACCACAAATTAACAATATTTGTAATAGCTAGGACAGATCTGTTAGATGAGTGTGAATATGCAAAATATGTACACACAAATGAAGATGCTTCTCTGGATGTGCTGGTTCCCATTGAAAATAAACAAACTAAGGGCCAGATTTACATGTCCCTTGCGCCACACTAGGGTAATTTTTTTTTACACTGTCATTTTTTACACCAATGTGGCGTTCGGGAGGCCATTTCCCCCACACCATATTTACAAAGTGGCACACCCCTTGCATCGCTTTATGCCTGCGCCAGGCATAATGTATGCAAGGGGGATGGGCGTCCCATGCAGGGAGGCCGCAAAGAATGGCACAGTGAAATCTACAATCCATCATTTTATTACACCTGCTCGGGGAAGGCGTTAAAGTGATGGGTCCATAGTAATCTATGGGCTTCCCAAGTGCTTTGCTGCACTAGCACTATAATATATGGCCCTAATCCAGCAAAGCACCACAATAGCATCATGGATTATTATGCTATTGTGGAAACACAGCGCAGCCATGGTATCGTTAGGTGGGGCTGGGGCGATGCAAGAAAAGTGGCGCGTGGGGACCGATGCACCACTTTCTTGTAAATCTGGCCCCAAATCTAAAAGTGGGTAGAGATTGATTGTGATGCCCAGCACCGCTAGCCAAAGAGCAACAGAGTATCATACTTGTTTGTGAGGCTTGACATACATTGGGGATCATTTATGGTGAAAGCATTTGTAGATGACGGTTCCTATAATTTGAAGGTGTCTCGAGAGGATAGTCTAAATGTTCTTTTGGAACTGCAGTAGGGTGGCAGCAGTTTTGTGGTTGCCATGGCAATGAAGACCCATTTGAAAATAATGATGGTTAAGGCTTTGAAAGACAGTTTTTATGCAGTGTTGTATTGCCCATGGTGATTAAGCGGTGTGTGACTGGGGAGAACGACATGGCAAAATGGCCTTAAAGCTGAAAGTAAAATCCAATATTCTTGCTACATGATCTCAAAACTTATCACTTGAATCATTTTATTTGAAAACATACAGATATGTCTGTGTCACCCGTACACAATTTGTTTATTATCGGGACAGTCGAAAAAGTCAATATATCTTTTTTTTTTTTACTACAACTCATGCATGTTGTACTCTTCCACTAACGCAGTTGAACAAATTTACTTCACATAATATCTGTAGTTGCCCACTGATATCCTTGTGTTCTTCGTTGCAAGTCTCATTATGTTCTTGGTAATCTTTTGAATTGATCCTTATAAATATTTTGTATGGCTAGGTTTGTTCATGTGGCTTGTTTAACTTTATCGAAGTTGATAAACAGAGCCTGTTATATTTGTTGTGATTTGTTTTCAGGCACTATCCACAGTGGATGAATGTTCAATTTACTGATGTGTATGTGAAGTGTATTGTTTTCTTTCAGGGCACCCAATTCTGTGTCAGAAATATAGGCCCTCATTACAACCCTGGTGGTCTGTGATAAAGCGGCGGTAATACCGCAAACAAGCCGGCGGTAAAAAAAATTGAACTATGCCCAAGGCGGAAACCGCCCACACAGACAGCCACTTTAACACACCGACCGCCATGGCGGTAGCAACAAGTACTGCAGCGGTAAGAGCCAACAGCCAGGTGGAAGACAATGTACCGCCCACTGTATTGCAAGAGGCCTATCCACCACCTTTTCCGGGGTGGTAGCAACGACATCCAAAGCACGGCGGAAACAGATCTCAGAAGTCAAAGGACTCACCTCTGGAGACTCAGGGAAGAACTAAGTTGCCATGGAGCCCGAACTGCAGGTATTCCCCATGCTGGTCTACCTCCTCCTACACCAGGAATACCAACGCCGGCGACGACGACCACAGTGAGTACTGCCGCCTAGCACACAGGAGAGGTGGGAAGGAAAAAGAGAGTGACACACACACACACACACACGCGCAACACCCCCAACAGCATACACATAAATAGATGCAACAACATTACACATCCACCCCGTACCCCTCAGGAATAATGCAACGACAAAAGGAAGTGATTGAAGTGAGTGTAATAAGATAAAATACTAGAAATACATCCTCAAAAATCAAATCAGTTTTTACATATATACAAATGGAGGGACACTGCCCAGTATATAATGCCTGGGCCACATGGCCACATCACATAGGCCAAGGCCCCACCTTACTCCTGCATCAACACAGAGAGAACACCTCTGGGGCATCAGGTTGAAAATACACAGGCACCTCAGGGGGACGGGGAATGGGGGGGCACCTCAGCCGGAAGATGGTAAAACACCACTTGTCCTGGAGGGGGCAAAATGCCCTGTGCTCGGTCCTGGGGAGTGCAAAGCCACAGTCTCTCAAGTGGGTGGTTTGCCCACTGCTTGGTCCTGAGGAGTGCAAAGCCACAGTCTCTCTAGTGGGTGGTTTGCCCACTGCTTGGTCCTGGGGAGTGCAGAGCCACAATGTCTCTAGTGGGTAGTTTGCCCACTGCTTGGTCCTGGAGAGTGCAAAGCCACAGTCTCTCTAGTGGGTGGTTTGCCCACTGCTTGGTCCTGGTGAGTGCAAAGCCACAGTCTATCTAGTGGGTGGCTTCCCACTGCTTGGTCCTGGAGAGTGTAAAGCCACAGTCTCTCAAGTGGATGGTTTGCCCACTGGTTCTGCAGGGGGCTTTGTGCCCAGTGTGCTTCATCCTGGCAGGGAGGGGGTGAGTGGATGCCTTCTTCCACTGGTTCTGGAGGGGGCTTTGTGCCCAGTGTGCTTCATCCTGGCAAGGAGGGGTGAGTGGATGCCTTCCTCCACTGGTTCTGGAGGGGGCTTTGTGTCCAGTGTGCTTCATCCTGGCAAGGAGGGAGTGAGTGGATGCCTTCCTCCACTGGCTCTGGAGGGGGCTTTGTGGCCAGTATGCTTCATCCTGGCAAGGAGGGGGTGAGTGGATGGCTTCTTCCATTGGTTCTGGAGGCCTTCCTCCACTGGTTCTGGAGGGGGCTTTGTGGCCAGTGTGCTTCATCCTGTCAAGGAGGGGGCGAGTGGATGGCTTCTTCCACTGGTTCTGGAGGGGGCTTTGTGCCCAGTGTGATTCATCCTGGCAAGGAGGGGGTGAGTGGATGGCTTCTTCGACTGGTTTTGGAGGGGGCTTTGTGTCCAGTGTGCTTCATCATGGCAAGGAGAGGGTGAGTGGATGGCTTCTTCCACTGGTTCTGGAGGTGGCTTTGTGCCCAGTGTGCTTCGTCCTGCCAAGGAGGTGGTGAGTGGATGCCTTCTTCCACTGGTTCTGGAGGGGGCTTTGTGCCCTGTGATGCAGCCCTTGGGGAGTGCAAGGTAAAGTCACTCACCTGGGTGTCAGACCCACACAATTTGCAGTGGTCAGGATGCATTACAGTCCATGGAGGGAGGACTACACACTGCCTGCCGGCGGCGACGGCTGCTCAGTGGTGGCAGTGCCAGTGCTGGTGGCAATGCTGCCAGTGGTGGGGGGAGGCTCCAGCCCTTCCCCTGCAGCCTCGGACGGCTGCCCCCTGGGGCTTCTGCTGCTGGCAGTGGTGCTGGCAGTGGTGCAGATGGCGGTGCCAGCTGGTAGTGCCTCCTTGCCCTTGGCAGCTGGTGGTGCCTCCTTGCCCTTGGCAGCTGGTGGTTCCTCCTTGCCAACTGGTGGTTCCACCTTGCCCTTGGCCCTGGTCAATGGCGGAGAGGAAAAGCTTCTTAGGGACACTGGGGCGGGAAAAGGTTGAAGGTTTGGGAGTTGTTGTTGGAGGTGTCTGCTGTGTTTGGATGTAGGAGCATGGGCTGGATGCTGTTGTGAGGTGGATGGCTGTTGGGTGTCTGAGTGCTTTCGTTTGTGTACTTTGGGAGGAGGGGGCACAGACCCAGTGGGAGAGGACACGGGACGTGTGCATAGATGTGGGGGTGGTGACTGCAAGTGAGGGGCGTGTAGTGATAGGCGTGATGGTGATGGAGGCAGTGGGTGTGGATGTAGTGCATGCAGGTGTGAGTGGAGACGTGACTGGGAGGGAGGTGGAGGACGAGGAGGAGGGGGACACAGTGGAGGCAGTGGATGTTTGTGTGTCTGCATCTGGATGGTGTTTGTGTGAGTGCCTCTGGGATGATGCGTGGTGCTTGTGTTTGCCTGAGCCACTCCTGTTTGTTGTCTTGGGTGCATGCTGGTCTGAATTTGTGCTTGGGATAGGTTGGGGTTCAGGGGAATGGGACTGGGCAGAGGAAGTTGGAGGGGGGAGGCTAGAGACAGGAACAATGGCTGCCATGAGGGAGGAGGCCAGAGCCTGGAATGATCTCTGTTGGGCCGCCATGCCAGTACAGTGTGACTGCTGGTTGATTAATAGAGATCATTTGCCACATCTCCTTCCACCTCAGGAGCTGGGAGAAGTACTGCTTATTGCTTTTTTTGTGTGGGGGTGGCCTAGGTTTCTGCTGCTGGAGAAAATAAAATTAACTGGGCACAGCAGGGTGACAACTGGCCTGGGCTCTGATCCTAAGCTGTGCCAGGGAAACATGGAAACTCTGGATGACCTATAAGATGTACAGTTATCATGTTGGAAGTTAGGTATTTGGGTTTCTTGCACAGGTTACACTCCAATTCAGGACCCCAATGATCTCTGTAGGCCAAGGGGAAGTGTAACTGCACACTTAGGCAGTACTCTTCCTATGTGTATATGGACTGCCACTATAGATAAAACAGTAAAGCACAATTACTTTCCTTATGTGTGTACACTACCCTTTTAAAGCCTATCCTGGGTGAATACCTAATCCTGCAGAGTCCCCATTGTTCCAGGCTACCTGTGTGCTGTTACCAGGCTGTGCACAACAGTAGTTTCCCACGCACAGCCCACGTGTGCACACGCGTTCTTGTGTAACCAGCCAAGTGCTCCTTACACTTGCTGAATAGCAGTGGCCTATCTTAAAACGTGGACACTGGCTGTAAAAACGCACAGTCCATTGCCGGGTGAGGCACTGGTAATGAAACTCACCCACAGTGAAAAGTTAAAAGGGTGATCAGAAAAGCAAACAAATTAGGCGCACTGCGAGAGCAGAACCAAGTTCAACAACATTGTATAGAATTTCCTTTCACACACTCATGTTGAAAAAAGTAAGTAACAATATGTCAGAAGATATAGCCTGACATTTGAACTTTGTTGTTAAAATAGCAAATGTGACAAGATAAGTACAGAATTTAAATGCATTTTCATTTATTGCTTGGACTTTCACGACCCAGCAACACTCGTCTGGCAGCCCACAGTTTAGGAAACAATATGAGTACTTGTTCATTTGTACTTCTGTTTTTTTGTGTTAAATGTCTGATAGAAATATATTAAAAGTTAGATGTTATATGTGCATAACTCCTGTGTGTCTCAAAGCACTTTCGATTATCGAGCACCTCGTTTTCTTTGCTCGTGATTTTAAACACATGGGATAATTTGTCTTCAAGTAGATAGGTTCATAGCATATTTTTGTAGTGAATCCTAGTTCGTTTTAATGGGATAACAGGAGTTAGCTTAGCCTCTGGCATGCAGACACGTGCCCCCGTCACCTAGTGACTTTTAACCTACTTCGCCTGCTCTGTCTTAGCCCATTTAATTATTTAATTCTTCTAAGATGGCTGCCCTGTTTATAGTTAGGCCACTTGTTATGCTTTGTATTATCAGTGCCACCGTGCTAAGGCGTCAAGATCAAGCAACAAAGACAAACAAACAGGTGTTCACACTTGGGATTTCCCCTCTCTATACTTTCCAGGGATTGTTTATATTAATTGCCATCCCAAGCAAGTCTGTTATCTATTGTTTGGGAACACACCTACGTCAGGGGTCTTGGTAGATCAGACCCGACTGTGAACAACGCCCTCTTCTGACTCTTTTTTTAAATTTTTTGTTTTTATTAGAAGGGACACTTGTGGGTGGAGAGGTTGGGGAGGGAGTTGAGACAGCGTTTGCACTTTTCATATTGGACTTTTCATTGGACTTTTTGGGGATGGATCTATTTGTTTGAGGAGAGGGATGGGCCTCTTGTGGGTGCAAAGAGTGGGTTTTTGCATTTTTTTTTTAAATAAAGGGGATTATTTATTTTACTTCATTTATGTCTCAAATGTTTATGTTGGTGTTTTAGTTTGCACTGCTGTCTTTTAGTGTAGCCAGTTTTTTTTATTGTTTTTTTTAAATCTGCTTAAAAAAAAGAGTATGCCATTTACTTGTACCCGTGCTCTGTTGCCCTCTGCAACTATATTGACCACTAGTGGATGATTGCTATTGCCTATTTTGCCTACAAAAACCTAGATACACATGGACAAGTAAGAAAACATCTTCTTTAGTAGGAGTTAATTACTAACTGAACAAGTTAACTTCAATCCATAGTTCTTCTCTTACCTGAATAGATGAAGAGAGGGAGTCTTCTCACTGCAGGGTTTTTCCAAAGACGGCATCCTAAGGGGGTGGTAGGTAGTAGTAGTAATAGTAGCAGGCTAGCACGCTAACAAGAAAGACAGAACTTAACAAAAGGCACCACTCCCACGTATGCGAACTAAAGCTACATTTTTAATCACAGGGTTATCTATCATTGTCAACTGGATTGAAAGAAAACAGAGTGTTAATGGGTCATCATTATCATAACGTTAGGAATGCTGATACCAGACTACCACAGTGACAGTATTTGACATACAGCAAAGAAGACCTGATATGATAATACAGTCTAGCTATATCAATTTCTTCTAATCAATGGTGGGGAGCTATTAAACATAACTTATGAAATTAAATCATGGCATCGAGAAGTGGACTCAGACTCAAGTGGTTAAGCATTCACGGAACATACACCCAAGGCATGAATGATGATGTTGATGGGGCCAGTGTGGAATATTGCTCAGGTACTAAAAGGTCATGAAGTGAGTTGGTGTCGCCTTCACCACATCTGCCCCAGCCAGTGTGTGATTCATTTATGGTGTACAATTAGGTCACACTTCAATAAACCACGCAGCCCGGGGGAACAGCGTTAAGTGGGTTGATGAATGGATGGGTAAGGGGATTTGGCGAAAGATGTGACAAAGGCAAACACTACACATTAGAAACCACTGCAATATTCATTGGGGAGCTGAGCAGCACACCATCATCAATCTGTTGTGGAAGGAAACAAAGGGATAATTATGATACAGTTCTGTTAAATGCATTGCTAACAGTCTTTGTGCCCCAGAGAGACCCCAGATAGTATATCCTATGTGTTATGTCTTCTTGTTTTGAAATAAGAAAATTGTGGAAGACTGAATTTAATCCATCTAGTTCTTAAAATTATGATTGTTAAAAGGAAAATGATACTGTATTGCCAAATTGGGCGATGCATTTCCATTCTTCTTGGAATGTCCATCACTCTTGGGTGCCTTTCTGAACCTGTCCGGTAGGTAATCTGGAGTTTTGAGCTTTCCCCAAGTGTTTTTCGTGCAGGAGAAGACTAGGAGAAGGCCTGCGTAGTTAAAAAAACGAAAAACAGTAGCTATGTTAAAGATTAAAGGAGAAGGACACAGGGAAGCAAGGTAGAATTCTTGAGGAATCAGGATCGTCCAAAAAAGATCCAGAAGTAGAGTAAGAACATAAGAGGGGTTTCACGTTTGAGCCAGCAATGCAGCAAACACATACTCAGCAGCATTTCCAAATCAACACACTTCTCTCCAGTTTACAGAGCTTAGTGAGTACTAGGCCTCAAATTCTTCGCAATCATCATGATTTCTCTTTGAAGTTGACAACTTTCTCCTTCTAGATGTTGAGGTAGTCCCACCCGGAGTCCTTCCATCCTCCTCCTTCAGATTCTGAGTAACTCCATCCCAGTCCCAAACCGAGCAAGTAGACCTTTTAAGTGCACTGCTGTTGATGAACAAGTAGAGAGAGAGAATTGGAGTATTTTGTGTAGATTTGTGTTTGGTAACTAAAGTGGCTGATCTGTTCTGAGGAACCAGAAAAAAGGAGTGGACCCTTAAGGTAAATTTCACTTAGGTTGAAAGACCAATCACTTTCAGGAAACAAAATGATCACCCATCTGCCCCCAAACATTACAAATCATTGGAATCAAGTTTACTAATTTATTGAACTCCCTCCCTCACTGTGAGCCACCACATACATCAGTCATCACTCACAAATTCACAATCACTCAATATATCACAGTTCATTGGTGCATTGGTTAGTTAATAGTTACCTCTTCCAAGCACGGTGGTTGAACAAAATATCTCCTCTTTGATAATATTAACACATTGGAATTTGGCCTTGGCACTAGCAGTCTTTTAATCAGTGATCTTCTAGGGCAGCCCTTTTAGGTGATGTAAAATATAAGACAGGCTATGGCATGTGAGGGAGGCAGGCATCGTCTCCAGTGTCCTGAAGTGTATGTGGGGAGCTTCTTCACTGCACTCAGGTCTAACTCTAATCCGGGCTTATTTGTGACTATAAAATGGGTGGGGGCAGCATAAATCTGACACAAACATAATGTTGCACCAGCATTGTTTTTTTTTGTTGTTTTTTTTTGCAAAAGAAATTTTTTAAAAAAGAAGTTCTGTGAGAAATAATTAAGAAATTCTATAGTGGCACTGGCATACTTAGTCCAGGAAGTAGAGCTTATCCTCAAACTCTGGTGGTTCACCCAGAAGTTGGTCAGCTAACACACTTGATTCTGACCAATCATCCTCTTCCTGTGGTGTTTCGGTAACGGTGTAATCAGGTGGTATAAAATGCTGGCTTATTTTGATCATGGTTAATTTGAGGCAAAAAAATGGTCCTTCTCACTGTAATAACTGCACCAGCTGCACTGTAGCCAGTAGACACGCTGGCTACAGAACAAGGCAGAAACTTTATTGGGAGGCTGCAGAGCTCTTGCTATTGGCACATCTTCCCACACCAATACACCAGTAGGTTTTGATCCATATACACCTCTTTCAGGTCATCCAGATACTCCTGGAACAGCCTCTGAATGGTCATTGGTGCTGCCACTTGCTCAACCATTTTTGCCTTCGCCTCTGCCTTGGACTTAAGATCTGCCACTTGAAACCAAGCCAATGCAGAGGTTCAGTCTGATTCTTCTGTTGCTGGTTTTCTTGTTGGTCGGGTTGGCGGATGTGAGACAAGACTTCCCTGTCTGGAAGGCACCCCAGAACTGCGGAGTGGGACTCTAAGTTCCAGCCATTCTTCTTCCAGTTGTCCTGCTTGCTCAACAATCCACCTCTTGTATTGTGAAACATTCCTTTCTGAAAAAGGAATGAAAGTGGAAAGAATGTTTTTGTAGCGTGGATCAAGTAGGGTGGCACAGTTGTACTCTTTGGAGGAGATAATGTCATTTTGCAGCCTTGCAGACTTTTGGCGGCATTTCAAGCAACCCCACAGACTTTGGCTGCTCTCTGCTGATGACGGGCTAAACCTAGAAACACCTAGAAACACGTGTCCAGAGATACACAGCACTTGCTGCACCTACTTAGGTGAAAGACTTTTGATTACTTTTTCAACACAAAACAAAGTGACTGCATTTACCATGATGCATTGGGGCTAACTTTTTGCTGGAGTGTGAGGCAGTGTGCTCCCTTTTTTCTTTTTGTCCAATGACTGCTCCCTTGAGCTAACGAGCTGACGAGCTCTGGTGAGGCACCTGTGCGCCAGTGAGTGGTACATAAACCTGAGAAGACTTTTGGCGGCATTTCAAGCAACCCCACAGACTTTGGCTGCTCTCTGCTGATGACGGGCTAAACCTAGAAACACGTGTCCAGAGATACACAGCACTTGCTGCACCTACTTAGGTGAAAGACTTTTGATTACTTTTTCAACACAAAACAAAGTGACTGCATTTACCATGATGCATTGGGGCTAACTTTTTGCTGGAGTGTGAGGCAGTGTGCTCCCTTTTTTCTTTTTGTCCAATGACTGCTCCCTTGAGCTAACGAGCTGACGAGCTCTGGTGAGGCACCTGTGCGCCAGTGAGTGGTACATAAACCTGAGAAGACTTTTGGCGGCATTTCAAGCAACCCCACAGACTTTGGCTGCTCTCTGCTGATGACGGGCTAAACCTAGAAACACGTGTCCAGAGATACACAGCACTTGCTGCACCTACTTAGGTGAAAGACTTTTGATTACTTTTTCAACACAAAACAAAGTGACTGCATTTACCATGATGCATTGGGGCTAACTTTTTGCTTGAGTGTGAGGCAGTGTGCTCCCTTTTTTCTTTTTGTCCAATGACTGCTCCCTTGAGCTAACGAGCTGACGAGCTGTGGTGAGGCACCTGTGCGCCAGTGAGTGGTACATAAACCTGAGAAGACTTTTGGCGGCATTTCAAGCAACCCCACAGACTTTGGCTGCTCTCTGCTGATGACGGGCTAAACCTAGAAACACCTAGAAACACGTGTCCAGAGATACACAGCACTTGCTGCACCTACTTAGGTGAAAGACTTTTGATTACTTTTTCAACACAAAACAAAGTGACTGCATTTACCATGATGCATTGGGGCTAACGTTTTGCTGGAGTGTGAGGCAGTGTGCTCCCTTTTTTCTTTTTGTCCAATGACTGCTCCCTTGAGCTGACGAGCTCTGGTGAGGCACCTGTACGCCAGTGAGTGGTACATAAACCTGAGAAGACTTTTGGCGGCATTTCAAGCAACCCCACAGACTTTGGCTGCTCTCTGCTGATGACGGGCTAAACCTAGAAACACGTGTCCAGAGATACACAGCACTTGCTGCACCTACTTAGGTGAAAGACTTTTGATTACTTTTTCAACACAAAACAAAGTGACTGCATTTACCATGATGCATTGGGGCTAACTTTTTGCTGGAGTGTGAGGCAGTGTGCTCCCTTTTTTCTTTTTGTCCAATGACTGCTCCCTTGAGCTAACGAGCTGACGAGCTCTGGTGAGGCACCTGTGCGCCAGTGAGTGGTACATAAACCTGAGAAGCCTTTTGGCGGCATTTCAAGCAACCCCACAGACTTTGGCTGCTCTCTGCTGATGACGGGCTAAACCTAGAAACATGTGTCCAGAGATACACAGCACTTGCTGCACCTACTTAGGTGAAAGACTTTTGATTACTTTTTCAACACAAAACAAAGTGACTGCATTTACCATGATGCATTGGGGCTAACTTTTTGCTGGAGTGTGAGGCAGTGTGCTCCCTTTTTTCTTTTTGTCCAATGACTGCTCCCTTGAGCTAACGAGCTGACGAGCTCTGGTGAGGCACCTGTGCACCAGTGAGTGGTACATAAACCTGAGAAGACTTTTGGCGGCATTTCAAGCAACCCCACAGACTTTGGCTGCTCTCTGCTGATGACGGGCTAAACCGAGAAACACGTGTCCAGAGATACACAGCACTTGCTGCACCTACTTAGGTGAAAGACTTTTGATTACTTTTTCAACACAAAACAAAGTGACTGCATTTACCATGATGCATTGGGGCTAACTTTTTGCTGGAGTGTGAGGCAGTGTGCTCCCTTTTTTCTTTTTGTCCAATGACTGCTCCCTTGAGCTAACGAGCTGACGAGCTCTGGTGAGGCACCTGTGAGCCAGTGAGTGGTACAAAAACCTGAGAAGACTTTTGGCGGCATTTCAAGCAACCCCACAGACTTTGGCTGCTCTCTGCTGATGACGGGCTAAACCTAGAAACACGTGTCCAGAGATACACAGCACTTGCTGCACCTACTTAGGTGAAAGACTTTTGATTACTTTTTCAACACAAAACAAAGTGACTGCATTTACCATGATGCATTGGGGCTAACGTTTTGCTGGAGTGTGAGGCAGTGTGCTCCCTTTTTTCTTTTTGTCCAAAGCCTTGCATTATAAGTCTAGCAATAGCTTAGGCTCTCAACCAAGGCATGCAATTCTGAGTTTTCGTTCACACTCCCAAATGCAAACCTTTGAGACACCTTCTTTGCCTTCTCCTGTAGCAGATGCAATAACGGGATAGCTTAATCCATTATAATGTCCTCCTTGCTAACCTCCCGTGTGAAAACCTCAAAAGGGAACAGCATCTGTGTGAGGTATTTGACTAGGCCCCATTTGTCCGCATCCATGGTCATTGCTTTTCCAATTGCATCCCCTCCTCTTTGAACAACATAGTTATTGAGCTGTTTGTACTGCTCTAACAGACGTTGCAACATATAATAGGTTGAGTTCCAACGTTTTGGCACCTTCTGTATCAGGGCTTAAACTGGTACTGTTATGCTGAATAATCTGCAGCTGTTCCGGGCTTTAAAAGATTGGCTGAAATGAGTGCAGATGCGTCTGCAGGTGGTTAGTATGTTCCTGTGTCTTCTTTTTTAGGAAAGTCTTGCGCAAGCAGGTTGATGCAGTGCACCAAACACAGGACTCTGAAATAGCATGGCTACTGTGCATGCCGCCGAATGCTCTTAAAACTTTCTTCAGGGCCAAGGCCTATAAATAGCTTTTGTTTTACCCCCACAAAAGAGATCCCATGTGCAGTGATGCACATGTAATCAGTTGCCAGAAAAATGGTCCACATGTCTGTCATCAGGTGGATAGTGTGGACAACCAACTACAGCACATCATGATGCAGCACTGGAACAGCAACTCTGGCAAAATAGGTTTGACTTGGAACCTTCCATTTCGGGCAGATGACTGCCACAAACTCTAAGAATCCCACTACTTCCACAAAAGAAAAAGTGAGGAGGTCCAACGCTAAGATTTTTGCCAGCTTCCCATTGTACAAACGTGCCATTGGGTGGTTGTGGTCTTGGGCTCCTCTTCCCTAAACATGCTCATAATAGTAGCCTGGATTTTCTTCTTTTCTGGGGCCACTGACACAGGCGACTTTCGAGAAGTAGCAGGTGGTGGTAGACTAAATGTGTGTTGTGGGGCAGTTATAGCTCGTAGTTTCTCATTCTCCATCTGACTCTTTTTGTGCCATTGTGAGGTCGCTGAGCGGAGTGATTCTGGTGCACTGCTGGGGACTGGGCTGCTTTGCGTGAGTATGATGTCACTTTCTTCTTCATCACTGTGATTAGACCAGTTGTTGCGGATGTTTCCCGGCTCTCCTCACCTTCACCACTGTGACCACGTTCAGCCATTTTTTAAGGTGCTCCTCCCACTGGATTACGTGATGTTTTTTCTTATGTGTCACCTGGCCTCCAGTACCGTAATGTGAACCAGGCTTACCTCAACGAACACTCGTGTGGCAAATGGAGCATATTGCAATGTTCTCCTTTTGGCTAATCGTAAAAAAGTCCCAAACTGGGGAGGACTCATTTCTTATTGGGCCACTTCCAATGCCTGAAGAAGAACTGGAGGTAGGTGGGTGTGCCGTTGCTTTTCTGCAATACATACCTCTTCTGAGGTACAGGTTGGTGCAGGTCTCTGTTGGGGCCTTACAAATATGGGAACTGGCGGTGCTGCGTGTGCCACATCCCTTGGAGCAGGTTGGATAATATTGCCAGCTTCCACAATGACTGGCTCTTTGTCATCATCATCATCCCTTCCATGATTCTAAGGCTTTTTGGAACTTTTCTTTTCCCTTGACTCTCTTGGCGTCTCCCAGACTCTGCCGGGGTCCACTCCATGTCCCTATTATCGTCATCAGAAGTGGAGCTTGGAGAAGATGGTGGCGTAGTACCCTTCCTTTTTCTTGCTGGAGATCTTGGAGCCATTGATTCTAAAAGAGGGTCTTGCTTTACAAAATGCCCGACCTCCTATTATGCTCCAACTTTTGCAAGATCTGCTATTCCTGGCTGCAGCTGCGGTCCACTTTGCTCTGTGGCCTGAAACGATTGGGTACTACTTTGCGAAAGGAACAAATCCCATTTAATATCACTGATCGTCGGCGTCACCATGATTTCAGTGGCTGCCTTATTGATAGACATGGTCTTGGGCTTCGGTTGGGGTGGTGCTTTTGAGGAAGTGCTGCTCCCAGCTTCTTCCCCAGAGGCAGGTGTGGCATGCACACGTCTCGCGAAAAAGGTTGCGGTTGGCACGCCACTGGCAGATGGCTCCTTGTTATTCTCACTGGCTCCTTTCTTGGGAGCAACTTTCTTTGGGGACATCTTCAGCTCTAGGTTGGCAGTGGCACTAAGGAGCAAAAAGCAAAAGAGTTTGGAGTACCGAAGTAACTGTAAGGCCTTCTCTTTGGCGGTACTGCTGTGATGTGGGGTCTCTCTCTTCTCTTGTGCACCTAAAAACAACCAAGCAAGAAAAACATGTAGTCGGTGAAATGTGGCATTGTTGCAGGTTGAAATAGTACAGGCAAATGCAATTTTAGTGCGGTTGGTTACTTATGTAATAAATACCAATTTAATCAAACATTGTAAAGGCAAACCACATCACCACACCATAAAAAAGTTACATTTCAAATCAGACGGCACAACAGGCAGATCTAGCTCTTTTCTTTATGTCTATCTGTCTTTAAGGAGGCCCCTGAGGTAGTAAGAGAGAAATGCATGTGTAAATGGAATAATCCTTTAACTAACCTATGACGGCAAGGTGGAATAATCATTAACAAAATGGATTATGCTGTTGATTTGTTCGCCGTCATCCGCAGCCAGGGTGTTCTGAAGAAAATTGAATTACATCTAAAGAAACCTAATGCTGTAGTGCAGCTGTGCGTCTTTGGTGAATGGATCAAGGCTACATGCAGAATTAAATAACATTTAAAATAAAAATAAATTATAAAACCTTTAAAAAAACTAAAATTACAAATTAAAAAAATAAATAAATAAGAAAGTTACAAAAATAAAAAAATATCTGAAATAAAAAACTAAAATATAAACATTAAAATAAAAAATGAAAAATAGAAAAATATAAAAAAAAATAATAGAAACTTACAAAAAAAAGTCTCAATAATTAACAATATTGTTGTGTAAGCCTATGTCCAACAACAACAAGGAGCAAGGTGGCATGGTAAACAAAGAACACATGCACGCCTGTGGCAAAGGCACACTGGTTGCATGCACAAAATGGCCGCCAGCCAGCCACATGGCCAAACAACAAGGAGCAAGGAGGCATGGCAAACAAAGGACACATGCAAGCCTATGGCAAAGGAACTCTGGTTGGATGGACAAAATGACTGCCAGCCAGCCACATGGTCAAGGAGCAAGGAGGCATGGCAAACAAAGGACACACGCAAGCCTATGGCAAAGACACACTGGTTACATGCACAAAATGGCCGCCAGAGACATGGTCAAACAACAAGGAGCAAGGCAGCATGGCAAACAAGGGACACATGCAAGCCTATATCAAAGGGACACTAGATGGATAGACAAAATTGGCCGCCAGCCACATGGTCAACAACTGTGAACAAGGAGGCATGGGGAACAAAGAACACATGCAAGTCTATGGCAAAAGGACAGTGGCTGCTTGCACAAAATGGCTGCCAGCCAGCCATATGGTCACACAACAAGGAGCAAGGAGGCATGGCAAACAAAGGACACATGCAAGCCTATGGCAAAGGGACACTAACTGGATTGACAGACTGGCTGCCAGCCAGCCACATGGTCAAACAGCAAGGAGGCATGGCAAACAAAGGATATAAGCAAGCCTACAGCAAAGACACAATGGCTGCATGCACAAAATGGCTGCCAGCCAGCCACATGGTCAAACAACAAGGAGCAAGGCGGCATGGCAAACAAAGGACACATGCAAGCCTATGGCAAAGGGACACTGGTTGGATAGACAAAATGGCCACCAGCCACATGGTCAAACAACAACTGCAACAAGGAGGCATGGAGAACGAAGAATGCCTGCAAGCCTGTTGTCAGAAAATGACCCCTGGGCTGGCCACACTGCATGGACAACAAAGAGAAATGGCGGATGATGACACACACACATACACTCACACACACACACACACACACTGGCCATAAGGAGGCATGGTGGTGGTGGTAACACTGAAGAAAAGTGACCATCAAAAATTACCCCAGAACATATATACACGTTGTACCAAAAAATGCAAATAGCCAAACCAAGGTTTCAACGCAAATACCACTGAAATATTTATTTCATGCACTGATGGCTGGGCCTACTGGCTAGATGTCCCTTTGGAAGTCTAGGCCACATAGTAAAATAATATTGCAAGCGTTACAAACATGTATCAGAGGACGGGTACTGCTGAGCTGTGCAACAGTTTTCCTTTACAAAATGTGAAAAATCAAGAAATGCAAAATAAAAGCTAGGCTCATACTTAAACACCAGGCTACCCACCCCTCTAAATGTTTTAAATCAAATTAAACTGCAAAGAAATATTGGTGCAGGCCCAAGCAAACATACAACACCCTTATTCTTTAGTTTTGGTACTTACCTATGTGATTTCACAAAAGCAAAGTCCTTATCCAGGAGACAGAGAGTGATCCTTCCTCCTCAAATCCAAGTGAATAGTGACCAGGAGATGGAGAAAGCACTGGGAAGAGCCACTTCCTTCCTGTTTAAAAAAAAAAAAAAAGGCTTCTCAATCTGAAAAACAAATTGCAAGGTCCATTGGAGAAGAAAATCTAGTCAAAACTCTCTTTTTGACTAGATTTATAGTCAAAACTCCCTTTTTGACTAGATTTAGGTGTATCTGGAGTAGAGATCTACTTAGAGAAATGAGTTTGCCCTTGTGAACGGCACTGTTTTGGCCATTGGCATGGCTGGAAGCAGTGTGAGCGAACGCGGAGTCTTGTGCACGCTATCTAACGGCCTGGGGGTATTGTGGCGCTCACGAGAGACCACCAAAACCAGTCTTGCGACCGAGAACGAACTCCGCTACATGCCAGAGTGCGGAAATCGGGAACTCCGTGCTACTCCCCTTAGCACGAAGTGCCCGAATTCTGCAAAGTCCACCGGCAGAGCGGAGGTCTATGCCCAGACCTAATTGTGAGGCATTTGAGATTGATATTTGACATGGAGGCTAACCTATTCTTCAACATTTAGAAACATAAGAGTGTTTTGGGTCAGTTACCAGACACCCTTAATTGTTGAGAAACAAATTGACCAGGGTTGGGGCGGATGATTTTGTGGGAAAGTCTCCTTGTCCCTCAGAGTTTCTCCCTCTTTCACAAAAGCTGTTTTTCCTTCTAACAAGTCCTAAAAGAGAATTGTGTTTTTCACAGATCCTGCTGATGTGGTTAATACTGTCTCCAGGGAGAATGATGCTTTGACCCTTACCCCAATGGCAACAAGCTCTCCTCAGAAGGTGTATCTAAGCAACATCCTAAGTCTTTATCAGGGTCTTAGTCACACTTTGGATTTAGGAGTCAAGCCTTGGCAGGAAGATGTGAAATCGCTTGGTCAGTGTTGTTATGGGTCCAGAGACATGTCACCTTCAATGTGTTCTTGTACGAGATGAATAGGAGTCTGAAAATGGCTTTTGTTGTAGGGGTCATGATATGGTCATATCATCAGCCAGTCTCCCAGTCCTAACAGACAAAGATAGCTTAGTTTTACAAGTTAACAACATTTCTTATCTCTTGCTTTTCCAGAGTCAGTTCGTTCTTGGATCTCTATTAACTGTTTTGTAGGTTTTCATGAGTTGTCAAATAGAGTAGTGGAGAAATTCAGCTTAAGGACTTCCTTTCCTAAAGTAGGATTGTCAATCACCTTTGAGAAAATCGAGACAAACCCTCAATCTCACTTTATTGTGCCTTTGGGTCCCAGTTTCCTTCAGCATTGGAGGGATCATTTAGAAATTTATTTTTGTGTGTGGGCTGTTAAACAGCATCTGGAATAGAAATTTTGATGAGATTCAAGTTCACAAGGGCAATGGTTTTCCAGATTCTTTGGTTGTGGCTGCACCAAAGAAAAGATGTAATGCAGTTGGCTCAACTTCCTCAGATCTGACAGCGAAAGAAAGTAGATGATGCTATACAGCAGTAACCTTTTATTCCACTTTCTTTTGTACTGCCAAGATCTTTGATTTCTTTGATAGATAGATCCTAGTATTACAAATTGCAATCTGTTAAAATATTTAGTCTTACTTTGCTTGGCCCGCTTCTCTCCTATCAGCATTAACAGTGCCTTTGTGGCATTAAAACATTTTTTATCCATTCTTCGATGGACTTAAGTGCAAATTAAGTTTACCTCTGTTCTGATTATCCTGGAGGCTGGAAAAAATGTTAGATATTGTCAACACGTTAATGAAACCTCATACTAAATAACCAGCAGGACATGCAGGTAGCCATCAGTAGCCCAGAGCCATATGTAATCTGTGCATATTTTTAGAGTATAGCATTACCATAGAGGTGGTTGTGCACTGCCCAGATAACCTCAGCTGATTACGTGAAATAGAAGCAATCCAAATAAGTAATGCCAAACATGTAGCAAGCAGAATCAGGGAGGCGTGTAAGTGGATATTGGGCGCTGAAAATGTAATATGAACACATAGTGCTTTCTGATATTTCGAATTAAAAGAATAGTTGCCTCAGCCCTGTTTACTGGTTATCAAACATGCCCTCCTCCACTGCCCTGCTTGCTTGTTTCAGTCCGAGTAGTTTACCACAGCTTTTCTTGAAGATTATGGACTGAAACCTCACTGTTTCACAATATCTCAATAATACATAATTGTTAACCATTAGGATATTACAGTTCTGCAATGTTAACCAATAAACACTGTTTTTCTGAAGCATTCTGAAAGAATTAAAAATGGTTTGCTTTGTAGACTGTTAAATTGTATACCAAATGATCTGTTGGATTCTCAGCTGTACCCCAGGTAGCAAATCTAGCAGATTTTAATCTTTAATGTAAGCATTTCCTGTTTCTGGGTGCCTTTTGAATAATTTAAGTAGAATGCCAGTAAGCTTACTTCAGTTATAACACATAGGAGAGCTATAGAGAAGAGAAGTAAACTGTGTAGTTCTTTGCTTTGAAATGTATGATCAAAAGGTTCTGTAGCAAACATCTTGGAATACAACTATTCAATGAGATGCTGCTTGTAAAGTCCAATGTTAATTCTTAGAACTTTGGCAACAACTAATAAATCCTGCTGTATAAAAATGTAATTCACCCTTCCTTTCATACTAACAGTGAATAAATCCCATAAGTTTCTCTCTTTTTTTTATTGACTGAACTTTGTGATATGCCTCTTTGCACTCTGGCAGCAGTTCCAGTCCCTGCTCCTGTGAATTTCGGGTCACCATGTCACCCTTATTTTGATTTTCAACTTCTATTTCTGATTTCAGCTGTCTTCCATTCCTGGTCTTGAAAGTGTGAAACTTGAAGTACATAATGCAAATCATATAACCAATGGCTTTGTGCCAGCACCACCCGGTGATTCACTGCAGCCTTCACCGGTCACTCCTCAGTCTGAGGTAAGTAGCCATGACTTGATACCAATTTTAAATTTGTTTGTTTTTTGGACACTGACCTGAAAAGAGAAAAGAGATGTAAAGGGCAGGTACCAAATTTGTTTTGGAACATGGTATTACTTATAATGTTGGGCAACTAATTCTTGAGGTGACTATGTCACAGAAATAATCGTATGGTTACTTAAGGTACAAAGAAATATAAGAATTGCTTGAAATGGCATATTTCTTCTGATAGAGGTTTGTAACCGTCAATTTCTCCTGGTTCCATACTGGATCCAGAGAATTTCCATGGCAGTTCCCTCATGTGTCGGTAGGTGGTGTTGTGCGATTCTGCATCTGGCCCTTCCTGCCCCGCATCTGATGTTGTGGCCACTATAACTGCAACATCTCTGTATGCTGAAGTCAGTTCCTTTCTATCCACACCTTCCAACTTGCATTTGATGCTCCATCGTATCCTGGCAGCTTGAAAGAATTCCTATTCCCTCATTTTTTTGAGTGTCCTAGGGAAATCTCCCCTCTGAAAATCACAGGATTTAAATTCTGCAGGGACTGTAACCGTTGGATGTAGGTGACAGACACCTACAAAGTCTGCCTCTAGCATCTTGGCTTCAAGGACAACTCAGCATTTTGTGACTACTGCACAAAGATGAAATGAAAGGCCATCCGCAACTGCGAAGCGAAACTTGCCACTGTGGAACTCAAAAGAAAGTCAAAGAAAGCCTCATATTGGTTGAGGGCACGGGCATGCTCTTAAGGCAGATCTTGCAATTGATCATTGTCAAAGTCACGAAGCATAAGTCATTTGCCAGGTCAGTGAACTGCTCTGCATCCCGTAGCTCCACCTGTAAGTAGACCCCTCGTTCCCCTGAACTCCTGACCTCAGTCAGGAGTTCGAGGCCCTCCTCCACCTGCAGGCTTCTGCCTGCGCTTCATCCCTGGTGTCTAGTGGGGAGCTCTGCTTTACTACTAGGCTGCCCTCTCCTCCTTTTTCTTGCTTTGCTCTCTGTGTGTTTTCTCTTCCATGTCTGTCCCTTTGTGCCCCTTTTGCCTTTCACAGTGCTCCTTTTGCCTTTTCGCCTCGCTTCTGCGTTACTCTCTTTTCTTGTATTTCTCTCCCCTCACTCCACTCTCTCCCCTGCCGCTGCTACCCGTGCAGCCCCGCCCCCTCCTCTCTCACGCTGCATTCCCGCTGCTGCCCCCCCTTGGCCGCCCCCTTTTTTTGTACCGTTTTTCACCCCCGCTCCTACCTCCCAGCTGTCCTCTCCTCCCCCCTTCCTACTTAATGGCTCCCGCTGCGCGGTTGGACGAGCAATACCACTGACCTGGTCAGTGAACTGCTCTGCCTCTCATAGCTCCACCTGTAAGTAGAGCCCTCGTTCCTCTGAACTCCTGACCTCTGTAAGAAGTTCGAGGCCCACCTCCACACACAGGCTTCTGCCTGCACCTCATCCCTACTGTCTAGTGGGGCGCTCTGCTTTCCTACTAGGCTGCCCTCTGCCTCTCTCCTCCTTTTTCCTGCTTCGCTCTCTGTGTGTTTCTCTCCTGTGTCTGTCCCTTTTGTGCCCCTTTTGCCTTCTTCCTTCCACAGTGCTCCTTTTGCCTTTTTGCCTCACTTCTGTGTTACACTCATTTCTCGTATTTCTCTCCCCTCACTCCACTCTCTCTCTCGCGCTGCATTCCCGTTGCTGCTGCCACCACGGTCCGCCCCCTTTTTTTGTGCCGTTTTCCGCCCCGCCTCCCAGTGTTCTCTCCTCCCCCTTCCCTACTTAAATGCAAGCCCGTCTGTGCCTGTCCGTGCCTGGACTGCGCCAAGGGCCGGCACCCCTGCTTCCCCCCACCGCCGCAACACTCGTCTTCGCTACGACGCCTCCACGCGCTCAACGCTGGCCGCTCATCCACCTGCTAACAAACCTCCCCCGCAGCTCAACCATGGACCCTTCTGCTGCCAGAACTGCACCTTCACCAGCCTCCACGCCAACGACCCACCCGCCAAGACAGGACGCAACCACCTCAGATGCATCCTACTCAACACCCGCTCCGTCCACAAACACGCCGTCGAACTCTGGAACCTACTTGGCTCAGCCTCCCCAGACGTCGCCTTCCTGACCGAGACCTGGATGAACCCCTCCTCAGCACCCGACATTGCCATAGCCATCCCAGACGGCTACAAGATCACACGCAGGGACCGCACCAACAGACCAGGAGGAGTCATTGCCATCGTCAACAGGAATACTCTCAGGATCACGACCAGCACCGAAGACACCCTCAGCACCGCCGAACATCTGCACTTTGAGATCCACACGGATCCAAACACTACCCTCAGAGGGACCCTCGTTTACAGAATCCCCCCCCCAACCCCAACAGCAGTTCAGCGACTCCATCTCCGATGTCATCAGCACGCACGCCCTTGCATCCACAGACTACATACCCCTCGGGGACCTGAACTTCCACCTTGAGAAAACCAGCGACAACAACTCCACCACCCTGCTCGACAACCTCGGCCTCAAGCAGCTCATCACAACACCTACCCACTCCGCAGGCCACACGCCTGACCCCATTTTCTCCGCCAGCAAACATGTCTCCTTCAGCCACACCACCGAACTCCATTGGACCGACCACTGCTGCATCCACTTCTCCTCCGAGAAACCCACAACACACCATCACCCGCAATGGATTCCCCACCGCAGATAGAACAAGGTCACCAAAGATCAGCTGATCACCACTCTCTCCCGGAACCCACCTATCGACACCGCCATCTACACAGCAGCCCGCAATCTCAGGCGATGGATCGACAACTGTGCCAACACTCTCACCCCGATCAAGAAACCCTCTAACAGACGCACCGACAGAAAGGCCTTCTGGTTCACCGCCGACCTCCAAGAATCCAAGCAAACATGCAGAAGCCTTGAGAAAAAGTGGCGCCGAGAACAGACACTGGACAACCACACAGCCTTCAAAAATGCTATCTGCTGACACTACCAACTCATCCGAACCGCCAAAAGAACTGCCTTCAAAGAACTCATCAACAACAACGCACACAGCTAGAAAGAGCTCTTCAACATCGTGAAGGAAGTCTCCATCCCCGGCTCCAACATCGACATCCCGCCATCACAAGACCTCCCTAGGCACCTTCTTCTACCACAAGATCGCAGACATCCATGACAGCTTCAATACCCAGGCCTCCCCGTCAACCATGGACTCACAGTTCACCAGCCTCCTGCTCTCCTGGACCCACGTCAATGACAACAACACCATCAAAACTATGAACACCATTCACTCCAGCTCACCATCTGACTGCTGCCCTCACCACATCTTCAACAAAGCGAGCTCCGTCATCGCACCCCAACTCCGGAAGATCATCAACAGTTCCTTCGAGACCACCACCTTCCCGGAGAGCTGGAAACACGCCGAGAACAACGCCCTCCTCAAGAAACCCAAGGCGGACCCAGAGGACCTCAAGAACATCTGGCCCATCTCCCATATCCCCTTCCCGGCAAAAGTAATTGAGAAAATTGTCAACAAACAACTGACCCATTTCCTTGAGAACAACACTCTGGACCTGTCCCAATTCAGATTCCGCAGCAACCACAGCACCACAACCGCCCTCATCGCTGCCACCAACAGTATCAGGATCATACTTGACAACGGCGAAACCATGGCCCTCATCCTCCTGGACCTCTCGGCCAGGGTGTCGACACAGCCTCTCCCCACACCCTACACACACGCCTCAATGACCCAGGCATCCGCAACAGACCCATGGACTGGATCACCTCCTTCCTCACCGGCAGAACTCAGAGAGTCCACCTCCCTCCATTTCAATCTGAAGCCACCAAAATCATCTGCGGTGTACCCCAGGGATCGTCCCTCAGCCCGACCCTCTTTAACGTCTACATGGCGCCGCTCTCAAACATCGCCAATCTCACAACCTCAACATCGTCTCATACGCCGATGACACCCACCTGATCCTCTCCCTCACCAAGGACCCCGCCACTGCAAAAAACAACCTCCACAAAGGAATGAAGGCCATCGCCGAATAGAAGAAGAACAACTGCCTGAAACTGAATTCTGACAAAACGGAGGTCCCCCTATCAGCGCCACACCCTCCGCATGGGATGACTCCTGGTGGCCTGCCACACTGGGACCTGCACCAACACCCACTGATCATGCACACAACTTGGGATTCATCCTGGACTCATCGCTATCAATGACCCAACAAGTCCACGCCGTCTCTTCCTCCTGCTTCAACACCCTCTTCATGCTTCGGAAGATCAACAAATGGATCCTCACTGAAACCAGCAGGACGGTCACCCAGGCTCTTGTAAGCAGCAAATTGGACTACAGCAACGCCCTCTACGCAGGAACCAGGGCCAAGCTCCAGAAAAGACTGCAACGCATACAGAAGGCCTCTGCACGCCGCATCCTGGACGTCCACAGCCACATCACAGCCCACCTGAGACCTGCACTGGCTCCCCGTCAACAAGAGAATCACGTTCAAACTCCTCACCCAGGCTCACAAGGCACTACACAACACACAGTCGGCTCTCCTTCTACACCCCGACCTGACAGCTTTGCTCCACGGACCTTGCCCTCGCTACCGCCCCACGCATCCACAGAACGACCACCGGTAGCAGATCGTTCTCCCATCTCGCCGCCAAGATGTGGAACACTCTTCCCACCCACCTACGACAGACACAGGACCTTCTTATCTTCAGGAGACACCTCAAGACCTGACTGTTCGATCAGTAGCAACCCTCCCGCCCCCCACCCAATCAGTGCCTTCAGACCCTCACGTGTGAGTAGTGCGCTTTACAAATGCTTTGATTAATTGATTGATTGATTTTGAAAAAGTCTAAAGAAATAAGTCCAAACATTGTTTTCCTTCATCCTGCCACCTCCACCATTCAGAGATGCCTGATGCTTACAAGTACCTTTAGGCCATGGAGTTTTTTTTCCCACCTATCCCCCCGCCCTTTTGGAACAGATTCCTATGCCGCTCCAGATGCACCCTGACTTGCCTGGGCCATCGGCGTTGCCACAATAGGTTTGTGAGCTCAAAACATCCCTAGATAGAATCTTTGGTAGACCGTCGGACCCTCTGGAGTACCTTTGGGCCTTACAGTTGCGAGGTGGCCCTGAGTATGGTCACCTCTGGTGGGCTCGTTCCCGGCTGTGCCGCTCGACCTCAACCCGTGGCCAGTCCTGTGGCCGACAGTTTTATCAGATTCAGAAGCCCTACTGTAACTCCCCCTTTTCCCTCATTCCTAAGGGCACAAACAACCCACTATTAAACCCATTCAAATCCTGAACAGGTTTATGATGATGACAATGGTGAAAGTTAGAGCCCTTATGATAATGAAAACTTATTCTTGGATTGGCAGACTACCAGTGGTCTGGACATGTCAGCAGACATTGGTCTTTCTTCCCCTAATCCTGACACAGCTACAGCGTAATCTGCCTTCTTTGCTACTGTAATTCCGAGGGCATAGGACATACTGCTGGGTACCTAGTCAGAGCCAGGATCTCTCCCTCCAGTTAATAAACACATTGCAAGGCTTGAGAGACTTACACCTGGGAATTCCCCACAGAACACCCCACCATGGAAAACCTGGTGGTGCAGCAGTTTTCAAGTATACTCAAGCCCAGCTTGTTTCCCGCTACCCCTTAGACAGGGAGTTTAAACATCTAGAGACATTTGACAACTGTAGCATGTCATCTGCCGGCCTTACGATCAGTCAACACAAACTGCTGCCTGGTGAAGTACTTGCATGCATTGTGGAGCAACATAGTGGACATCTTTCTAGCTGTCCCTGATGTCATTCGTCTCACCCTGCAACGCCTTATTCAAGAGGGCCAGGACGCAGCAAATACTCCATACGTTTGGGTCTGGGCACTACCGACTGTCTCAGTAGGGCTTTCGGGACACGTGTGGTGCTTCTGGGTTAGACCAGGATTCGCTCCACTTGCTTGTCTAACAGCATCCAACAGTATTTTTTGGGGATGCCATTTGATGGTTCTTGGCTTTTTGGATCACAGGTGATTCGGCATTGGTAAGAGAGCAAGGTCATGGTATCCTCTCTTGGCCTAGCTCTGCCTGCTCAGCAGTTCTCCCACCAATCACACTCGGGTAGATGCTTTGGTAGAGGATACCAGCAGAGGCAACACCAGAGTGCACCTCAACAACAGTATGCTTCTCAGTCCTTTTAGGGTAGAGACAGGGGATCAGGCAGACAGCATCCAGGACCCCAGGCCCCACACGCTTCCCAGACCCCAAGCTCCCCTACTTAGTTGCCTCAAAAGTGTTTTAAATCACCCTCAGTGTCTCAAGATCATCCGGTGGGATGACATCACTGTCTACCTTAATGGGTAGAGGAGCATCACATCCAAATGGGTGCTGTAGTTTGTGGAAGGTGGTTACTGTCTACCCTAGCTGTCACATCCCCTGGATATGCCTCCCATAGCACAGTCCCTTCCAGAAGGCTACTTGTCCAAACTCAGAGTGGAAGTTCAAGGGAGTCATAAAGAGGGTGATGGCATGAGAGATCGGACTGGCTGTTACTCCGATTATTCCCTGGTGCTGAAGAAGGGCGGAGACCTTTGTCCCATTCTCGATCTTTACCCTCTGAAATTTCAAAGTTCAAAATCATTACACTGGCCCAAGTTCTGTCTGCCCTGGATCCAGGAGACTGAATGGTTTCGTTGCAGGCCTCGAAAAATCATAAAAAAGTTACTAGACCTGTGGGTCGAGTAACTTGAATAATCTACTCCACTGAACTGTAATGTTACATGACCTGTAAACTCTCAGATGGTGGGATCCTAATCAAATATTTTAGTTTACAGATTCATTCTTACACATGAGTGCACCTTCTGCTGTACAAAAACCTCTTTTGTTTGATTAAATAGAATAAACGTTTGCTCCATGCGTATATAATAAGAATCTAGCCCACATATAATGGTACACATGATCCATGACTTGCCTCTTCAAGCTTCACTTATAGAATTGCCACCAGGGCAGGAGGGTTTCTCAGTTTATGATGAATAAATATATCACTAAAGCATGATGTAGTAGCGCACTGCCATTTACAGACAAAATTCCAAAAATTCCAAGAAATGTCCCAAAACCTTGCAGCTTTACTGATACAACTAAATGGTGTATTAACAAACAGATCTTCGCCAAACCCCACCCACCCCCTCGCCCATTTAACCAATTCATCTCCTAAGAAAACCTTTGGATGGCCTTCATCCCCTTACTACGACAAAACAACTTCACGGCTGCGTTGGATCTGAAAGATTTCTACTTTCACATCCCCTTACTTCAGCACACAATTGGCACCTTCTCTTCATGGTAAGTGGAAAACATTGCTGATTCAAAGTTCTACCTTACTTTCAGCTGCAATGGTATTTATCAAGTGCCCTGTACCCATAGCAGCCCATCTGCGCAGACATGTCATTCATGTGTTTACATACCTCAGCGAGTAGCTGATAAAGAGTAGCTGTAAAGTGCAGTGTCTAGCATGCACCCAAACGGCTACAGCAGTGTCTCTGCTTCACAAACTAAGCTTCACTATCAGCACAAAAAGTCACATCTCTAATCGCCAGCAAATTCAACCCTTCCTAGGATAAGTCCTGAAGCCAGAGGGAGGCAAGTCATACCCAAACCCACAGAGGGCGTTGACATTCCAGCAGCTGCTGCCTCTTTTTCAGGTACACTGTCCCATCACTGTATGAACTATGATAACACTATTGGGCATAATGGCTTCTTGCAGAGCAATTGTCCTTAACGGATTTCACATGCAACCTCTACAAGAGTGTCTATTGTGGCAATTGACACAAGCAGAAGGGCATTGGGAGGATTTAGTGTTGGTAATGACAAGGGCACAGCATTCTCTGCTGGTGGAGTACAACAGTCTGTTGATCAGCAGTCCCTTTCTAGACCCCATTCCGCAAGTGATCATTACCACAGATGCCTTTCATGGAGTGGGGTGCCCACCTTCACCACATGACAATCCAAGGTACCTAGTATCCTCGGCACAAAGGTCGCCACATCAGCTACTTGGAACCGCTAGCCATTAGACTAGCCCTCAAAACATTTCTTCCAATTCTCTAAGGTAAAACTACGCTCCTAAAGATAGACAGCCATATTCTACACCCAGAAGCAAGGTGAAACCCGCTAGGAGAAACCAGTTGCTCAAGGGACCCACATCTTTCACAGTTAGCACAGAAGATTAGGCATGGGACAGCCTGCTACAACATTCACCTCTTTGCAGAGCATCTTCTGGGAGTGGACTAAAAACGTGCAATCCTGCTCAGTAGGATGCACCAACAGGTACGAGTGGGATCCACCAGATACCCACTTCCCCAATCCAAAGGGCAATGTGCTTTCGATCAGTTGGTCAGGGATATCTGCTTACGCCTTTTTGCCTCTTCCCCTCATCCCATATGTTGTGGGGAAGATGCAACTGGTATCCATGATTCTAATCTTATCTACACCAACAAGGGATTGACTGCCATGGTTCTCAGTGCTTCTAGAGAAGGCAGTCACCCCTCACAAGAAGCTTCTAGCATGGCCTGACCTTCTCCCTCAGCATCATGGTCATCTCCGACATTCTGATCCCGAACAACTTAATCTAGCACTTTGGCACCTGAGGACTCGGAGTTTGGGTACTACAAGAATGCATGGTAATTTTGCAAGATGTTAGGAAACATACTTCTTGTACTTGCTACACAACGAAATAGGAGAGATTTATGCACTATTTGTTCTTTACAAACAGATCGACCCTTTAACAGTTTGCTACAAGATATTATTTGCTAGCTTCTACACCTTTACAACACAGGGTTAACATATTCCTCCATAAGACTACACTTTACTGCAGTTGCAGCATACCTTCAGAACAGACAACTTGTTTCAATCGATAGGGCAGCTGTTATTAAAGCATTCATGGAAGTGCTAAAAAGGGTTATCCCACTAAAACCACCTCCTGCGCCTGGATGGAACTTAAATAATGTACCCAGCATGACTTAGTGAACTTCCTTGTGAGTCTCTCCATTCGTATGCATTACAATATCTTTCTTGGAAGTTGGCTTTCCTCTTAGTAATCACTTCAGTTAGACGTGTTAGTGAGGTGGAAGCATTTACAATAAAGGAAACATACATTCAAGTTCACAGAGATAGGTCAGTTCTTTGCACTAACCTGAATTTTTTAACTAAGTTTGTCTCATCTTTCTACATCAACCTAACCTGTCTTTTACCCAGCCTGTTAAAAGAGCGCATGCTTATTTTATTAACAGAAATAAGCCTTTCAGAAAGTTCAATCAACTTCTTATAGAGTTTGCCAAACCCTGTAAGCTGTCTGCTATTTCCAAAGCTGGTATTGCCTGATGGACAGCTAAGATAGAGTTCTGCAATTCTACAGCAGGCTTTGATTGACCAAGCCATTTTAAGGAATCTTTTTGAAACATCTGTGCCATTTGCAAGCTAGTCACTGCTTTCTGGAGGAGCTGCTTTAAAATCTATGCAGAGCATGTGTATCTATAGCCCCACAGGCACATGCTCATGCCATATGCTCACTACTGTGTTTCAGTGTGTGGGGAGGGGGAACTAAAAGGAAGGGAAAAACTTGCCTATCCCACCACATTGTATAGATCGGTTAGCGCCCTAGCCTCCTGCCAGTATTTTTCCCAGAACTCGGCCTGCCTGTTTAATGACAGCCGTGGCGCTGATGCGCCTAAGGCAAACCCATCCGTGCCCGAAAGGGCCCAGGGGCCAGGGACGCTGTACCTTTTACATCAGGTATTCTTACTTACTTGTCCTCTTCCTTGCTCGAGCTACGTCCTCATGTACAAAAAGAGTGTAGGCACTCACTAAATGTTCAGGGTGGGGAGAGGGAATGTGGTCATTATACATTTCATTTTATTTCTATAGAGTTGCCTCTCCCTACTCCAGCTAGGGCAATTGGGGGTTCAAGTGGGAAATCCACAAGCATTTTTTCTGGGGAAGGGAGTTCTTTGGAAGGAACTCCAGGAAGAGCCTATAAGATTTTTAGTGTAAACTGTCGTCCCTGGTAAAACATCCACAAAACTTATTTGATTATTTTAATAGATCTTAACCCTGATGCTAGGTTCATTACAGAGACTTGGCTAAATGAAGCCTCTGGTCCGGATATTATAGCAGCAGTACCGCCTGGCTATGGTATTTCGCATCTTGACCGGAAGGTCAAAAAAGGGGATGGGATTGCGATCGTAACGAGGGACAAGTTCCCTTGCGAAATAGAGAAGCTTGAGATCTTGGACTGCGACCTCTGCGATTCTACATATCGTTGGCTAAGAAGTTCACCAGGTCAGGTGCTTTAAGTTATCGTCCCCCAAGTGCAGTTAGTAACTGGGTTTCCAAGTTAATAGAGGAACTGCCCTCTACTATTTTTTTTAAAGGTGCCAGTTTTACAGTGCTGGGAGAACTAAACCTCCATTTTGAGGATAAAACAGATAAGATTGGTCTGTCCCTAATTGGGGAATTTTTAGCTTTAGAGCTAAATTAGATTGACCACCTCCCAACTCATATAGCTGGGCATTTCTCTAATTTAGATACCATTTAATCAGATAGGCCTCTACCTCTGAAATGGTCTGATTGTTATGCTATTCCCTACTCATTCCTAATTGACTCCCAACCTCTCAATAAGGTCAAACGGTCCATGCCTCATGGGAGATGTTGGGTTAAGCTGGATGTTCAGAAATGGAATGCGCGGCTAGAGGAGTCGTTGCCTGTCTTAGATAATTCAGTAGAAGGCTCTGCGCAAAAAATAGATAGTTGGCTTAGAGCCCCTGCAGATATGCTAACGCCCTTAAACCGTAAGCACAATCATAGATCCTTACCCCCGGCACCATGGTTTACTGACCACTTATATAAGGAAAATAAAGTTTGTAAACAGTTATAGAGAATCTGGCATAAATCGTATCTTCAAGGTGACAAGCATACTAGAAAAATTGTAGACAAGCTAAGGCCTCTCACTTTATAGAGAAAATTACAGAAACCAAAAATTGTCCTAAGACACACTATAAGTTGGTGAAGTCACTTGCAGATTCGTCCAAACTAACCCCTAACATCTCCCTTTCTCAACTACAATGTGATGAGATTTCTGACATTTTTGTCAATAAAGTTGAGGCTATTGGAAACACCTTTTTATCCACAGGTAAGGCACATGAACCTACTGATACCCCTAGTGCCAGGACTTCAGTAACATATTTTGAGTCTACAGATTTATCTTGTGTACGGCTTGCCTTATCTACCTTGAAATCTGGCTCCCCTTTAGATCCGTGCCCCCCAGACTTCTTAGGCAAGCTCTCTCAACAAAATCTAGAGCTAATTGTCCATCTATTAAATCAGTCTCTACTTAATGGGGAAGGTCCTAGTCGCTGGAAAACAGCTTTAAGTTACCCCTCTGCTGAAAAAGCCTAAAGCTGATTAACGGATATGGTCCAGCTATAGGCCCATATCCCTTTTACCTATATTTTCAAAACTGTTAAAAAAACATGTAAATCTGCAGTTAGCATGACTCATTGAACAGAATGATCTGCTCCACCCCTATCAGTCGGGCGTTTGTGCAGGTCACAGCACTGAATCTACATTGCTTGGGGTCACTGAATTCCTGAGACATAAACTGGGTGGCGGAGGGGCATCTGCACCCCTGCTTTTAGACTTGAGTGCGGCCTTCAACACTGTCAACCAAGATATATTACTCAGGAGACTCAATGGCTTGGGTATACGAGGTAAGGCGCTCGCCTGGACAGCATCCTTTTTGGAGGACCGTTTCTTTCAGGTCCGCTCGAATCAATAGAGATCTAGGCCACATGCTCTCACGTCAGGAGTGCCTCAAGGCTCCATTTTGAGCCCTTTACTTTTTAATCTTTATGTGAAGCCATTGGCTAACATCTTCCAGGGTTTTGGCCTCACTCTCTTTTCCTACGCAGATGATACCTAAATTGTGGTTTCTCTGTCGTCAAAGGACCAGTCAACTGTGGCTGCACTTCCTCTCTGTCTTCAGCAAGTGGCATATTGGATGTCTGCAAATTTCTTAAAGTTGAATACTGATAAGACTGAGGTACCATTGGTCGGTAAATCCTCTATACCATGGGGCCCACACCTTTGGCCGGCATCCTTGGGCGCTAGTCCACTCCCTGTCTCGTTGGTAAAAAGCCTGGGATTGTGGTAAGATCAGGAGCTGTCAATGAGGCAACAGATAATTAAGGTGGCTGCCACCTGCTTTGGCATCTTGAAATGGATGAAAATATTTCTTTACTGTATTCCATTTACAGCCCAGCATACCATAATCCAAGCATTAGTTATGTCAAGGCTGGATTACAGAAATGAAGTAACAAAAACCTTATTAAAACTTCTTCAGATAGTACAGAATACTGCGTTGCGTCTTTTGCTTCGCCCAGAAGTTTAGTAGCTCTGCCATCTTACTAAAATCTCTCCATTGGTTGTCTGTGGACAAGCGGGTGCATTTTAAAGCACTCTGCTTTATGTATAAATGACTCCGCAACCCTACTTGCTTGAGCTCTGAAGTTACCTAAGATGTGCCTAGGCATACTATCAGAATTTAGCTGTTGTCCCTAGAGCTCGGAGGGTTCGATAACGTGGGTGTTCCTTCTGTGTTCTAGGACCTATACTCTGGAACGACTTCCTGTTACTTTTGAGAAACTGTAACCCTTTTGGAATTCCGCAAACTGCTGAAAACCTGGCTGTTTGAGCATTTGTGTATATAGCTCTTGGAGGACTGGTTGTCGATTTCCTGTAACCTTAGCTAGGGCTGGAAAACCTGATTGGTAGCCATGCACATTATAAAGTGCGTAATCAATCAATCAACATGCTACGAACTGAAAGTTTTATTTAAGCTGTAACCATCTGTTCGTAGAGAATAGTGCTGTACATTCACATGCTCCCTCACTCCTCCCTGGAAGGAGGTGATTATGACATATATTTAGCATAATTTACACATTTTACTCCGATCATATCAGCACTCTCCCGCTGAGTAAACACCTTACACTTAAACTACTCAGTCTTCAGCGGGGAAAACAATCTGAGGTGGAGCCATTGTGTTGATGCGCTCTGGGATAAGGAAGGAGTCACAACAGTCTTATGACTGCCTTCTTTCAAGAAAAACAAGTTGCAAACATTCAGCCCCAACACTAGATGGCAGAAGAATGAAGAGCATGTGAATCAGCAGCGCTACAGGCTACGAACAGATGGTGACAAGGTAAATAACATTTTGTATATATTTAAATAATATGTGTTAGAAATGGCGTTTCTGGTAGGCAGAGGTATAGATCCTGTCCAAGCAGGAACCACAATTCTAGTGAGGATAAGTCACTAGCACGCCTTAAATTAACCTGTGCTTCACCCCCTAGTAGATTGGCTCAGAGCAGTCAGGCTTAACTTAAGAAGCAATGTGTTAAGTATTTGTGCAAAACTTTAAAATACTACACCTGGTTAGAAAAATAGATCTTAATTTAATGAACACCACAAAGCCAAAATGACAAAAATCCAATAAGTAAAATCGGAGGTATGAATTTTTAAAGACGAAAGTGAAATGTAGTGCTTAAAAGCATAAAGCACTAACTAGGGTTATCTGTTCACACTAGACCAGTTCAAATCTGAAATTCCAGGTCAACTGAAATGGAGCATATGTCAAATACAGGGACAAGGCTTGGCCTGCCACAAAAGTACTTTATTTGCATCCACGTCGATGGAGGTACACCTGTTCTGAGCGGCGCAACGGCATACCCACTTCCAAGGGCCCAGGCCTGGGTTGGCATCCTTTGACAGGGCAACACTCACAGATGGCAGAGTCCAGATGGCGTGGCAGGAAAGTTGGATGTCTTTTGTGTCCCTGAGACTTCAGAAAACAAGAGACCAGTCAGCTGGCCCTTGGAGTCACTCTGGTTGTTAGGTTCAAGTGATGTGGGCCCAGTCCTTCTGACCCAAGCAAGGAGGGCAGCAGGCAGCAGTCCAGCACAGCAAAAAAGCAGTTCTTCCAAAGCAGCATTCTAGCAGAGTGACAGTCCCTGGAGCAACACAGCAGTCCTTCCTGACAGAGTATCCACAGGTCCAGAAGTGTATTGAGGGTCAGAAGTCCAATTCTTATACCGAGTGGTACCTTTGAAGTGGGTGAGACTTCAAAGAAAGCAGTTGAAGTGCACAGAGGTCCTCCCTTTCTGTCCTGGCTCCAGAGACATTACATGGGGTTAAACAGTCCTTTGTGTGGGGACAGTACACAGCCTATTCAGGTGTAAGTGTGAGGCTATGTCCATCTGCTCCCTCCCATCCGTCCCAGAATGGCCCATCAGTCACACCTAAGCTCATTTTGTGTGGCTGTCTACAGAGAGTGCACAAAACCCAGCTGTTACCCACCCCAGTTGTGTATTGGAGATGGCTTCAGACACACAGGGCTAACAGCAGGAAAATTCCAACTTTCTAAAGCTGGCATTTTCAAACTGTAATCATAAATCCGACTTCACCATTAAATAGAATTTATCATTACAATTCCATAGGTACTAAACATGAGGTTGTATGTCAGAACCACACATTCTGTTGCAACGCACGTTGTTACCACTCATACATTACAACGAGAATACCATTACTATACATGTTGTAAAAGCATGTGTTTTAACGGCATATGCGTGGGAAAGGTCCTAGCGCGACTCAACCCCTCCCTAGTCATTCTAAAAAATATCTCTCCCTCACCCTGAATCCTAAATTTGTCCAACCCTTTCCGCGCCCTGAGCCATAAAATTGTCTTCCCTTCCTAATCCCGAAAACCGCCACCCCAGTCTAAAACCTAACCCCCTCCCTAAAACAGTGCCCCCCCATGCCCAGGCCCAATCCCCACCCTAAACCTGAAAACCATCTCCCCACCCTAAATCCTAACCTCCTGCCCCCTCCCTAAAACAATACCCCTCCCAGGCCCAAGACCCCCATCCCGAAAACCATCATAGCTTTAAAACCTAACCCCCACCTCCGTGCTCTCTAAAACAATACCCCCCCCATCCCAATCCCTCCCCGGCCCTAAGCCCGAAAACCATCTCCCCTGCTCTAAAACCTAACCCCCCCCTCCCCTACCCAATCCCTAAAACAGTACTCTCCGCACTCCCAGGCCCAGTCCCCCTGCATTTAACCTTAAAACTGTCCCACCCCATCCCCTCCTTAAAACAGTACCCCACCACCCCAGGCCCAATCCCCCTTACTTCAATCCCAAGGCTCGTTGTAGCTTGTTCTGAGGAAAAGGAATAATCTTTCTGTTTCCTCTAATGACGCCGATAGCCTTCACCATCATTACCACGCATAGCCCTTACCATGCATACCATTACAATCATTGTAATGGTATGCGTGGTAAAGGCTGTTCGTGGTAATGGTGCATGCGTTGTAACGCATGCGTGGTAAAAGCTAGTGGGGGAAACAGCCGTGTTGTAATGGCTGTTTCCCCTGAACTTGACAGATCTACCTCCTTCTCAATCAGGACTTAAGCTTATTAAATGTAATAAGGAATTCCCAGTGTTATCCTATAAGAGGGATAGGCCTCACAGTAGTGAAAAACAAATGTGGGAGTTTTTCAATACCAGGACATGTGAAATTTAAACGTACATGTCCTTCCCTTTAAATATTCAGCCCCCTGCCCTGTGGGCTACCTAGGGCCTACCTTAGGGGTGACTTATATGTAAAAAAGGAGGTATTTAAGGCTTGGCAAGGTGTTTTAAATGCCACGTCGACATGGCAGTATAACACTGCATTTAGACTGCAATGGCAGGCCTGGGACATGTTTGAAAGTGCTACTTAAGTGGGTGGCACAAGCAGTGCTGCAGGCCCAATAGTAGCATTTACTGTACAGACCCTGGACTCATGTAGTGCACTTGACTAGGGACGTACAAGCAAATTAAATAATTAAATATGCTGGTTGGGTTTAGACCAATCAAACCATGCTTTAGGGAAAAAGCGCTTTAGCACTGGTTAGCAGTGGTAAAGTGCAAAGAGTCCTAAGACTATCAAAAACTAATTTAGCAGAATTGGAGGCAAGCAGGAAAAAGATTTCAGGAAAGACCACCCTAAGGCTGACAGGTCTAACAATATTTATGGCAGCTGCCACTATGTGGTTATGGTCAGGACAGAGATGACATAGAAAATGCATTTTGGGTTTCTCTAATAACTTTGGCGCCCCTTGACGAATCTGCACGAAACTTCCCAACAAAAAAGTGTGTCCACTTTAACTCTTTCCTGGAAAGTTTCACAGTGATCCATCCAGTGAGGGCTTAGAAAAAGGGGAGGGGGCAAAAGTGTGAATTCCCATTTTAATTCCCATAGGAATATTTGCTGCCTGATACATAAAAATAGCGTAATATAATTAAACTAAATTTAGTTATAACCTATCTGAGAAATTGATCTTTTTGTGTTTTTCTATAAACCCATTTAGCCATTTTCAAGAAATTAGTGTTTAAAAAGGTGCTTGGGTTGACATAAAGGGGTTAACAATGGTAAACATTTAGAGCTATTTAACCCAATGGTGTCCACATATGCTCTGGTAGGCCCATTGAAAGTGTATGGGCAGATCCAGATTGGCAGGTGTCAGCCATTAAAGGCCTTGGGGACTCTGTCCCTGAGTACTGAAAAAATTCCAGTGACCACATAAGGGGGCAGACTAGGCACACCGTGACCCCCTCTTCTTGCCATGTCAAAATGTTAAAAACAGATATATATTTTGGGTGGCAAGTACCACAGTACCAGCCCCTGATATCATAGTACTCAGCTCAACACTCCCAATGGTACTGCGGTAATGCTGTACTGCTGTAATGTGGTACCTCTAATACATTAAAAACTATTAGTAGGGTCTGGTGATACCACCTCTGTATAGGCAGTGAGGAGGCCTGTCCCTACGGCCAGCCTCTGAACCACAGTACCACCAACCTGTAGCATAGTACCCTAGAGGCCCCACGAGAGTTGCTGCAGTACTGGTGCTGTGGTACTGGAAAACCATTTAAGAAAATGAGAAGGGTCTCAGGCCTCATCCCAATCCATCATTTTTGTCCACCATGCTAACTCAGTTTGGACCCAGCCATAAGCAAATCAGTCTAGACCCTGCTCCTCATGGAAACATTCCAGCCCGAACTGCCAGGCCATGTGCTCCCTGAACCCAAACACAAGCAATCTCAGACTGGTTTCTTCCCATTTATGGCTGCTCAGCCAGGTATATTTTGGTTCTAGTGGCACAGTGAGCCCGGGGCCCAGGTCTGGGCATGCCCGGCACACTTGGAGCAGCAAATGCAAAAACAACAAGGTGATGAATGGAATGCTTGAATCAATCGCAGCCACTAGCGATCGCTTGAGGTAGCATCCCAATCCAACGTTTTTTTGCCCATCATGCCACCTCGATTTGTACCCAGCCATATGTAAACCAGTTTTGACCCTGCTCCTCCAGCCCCAAGTGCCAGGCTGGGTCCTTTCTGAACCAGAACACCTGCAGCGTAGGACCGGTTTTGCCCTAGTTAGGGCTCTCCAGCAAGGTATAGCTTGCTTCCAGTGGCGCAGTGAGCCCTGGCCCCACATTTGGGCACACCCGGCACACTTAGGGTGGCCTTTGATAAGCTGAATCGCAGAGACCATACTACACTAGCAAGCAAGCTCTCCACTGAATGTTGTTGGCTCAGCATTTTGTATTTAAAATCCTTTTAGGTTCACCAGTAACTGCATGTATGCTGAAATATTATCTCCTGTAAACCTATGTGGATACTTGACATAATCTGAGGTTATCTCATAATTTTCACATGCAGGAAGGACTATTTGGAATGTAGACCTTTCTCTGCATAGATGAAACAAATATGGATCTTGTTCCCATTCCAGTTGAGAAATATTAAAAATAGCTTATATTTCTGTATACAGTGTTAATCCTTTCCCAAACAGGTCTGTCTCCCCCACCATCCCTGTGTAACCAGGCTCAAACGTTTCTGTGTACCCTGGTAAGCAAGTGCTTCTTAGGAAAGATTAACGATCTAGCATTAAATGATGAAACCTTTTAACATTTTTTTTCATTTTAGCAGGACATACTAAATGATACTAAAACAGAAACCCAGTATGAAAATGTGACTACTGTTGCAAAGGATCCTAGGTATGCCAGATATCTCAAGATGGTCCAAGTGGTAAGTTACTTTTTTTATTGTACCATTTTATCTGAAACAAAATGTTGAGTGCAAGGCTTCTTTCTTATGTGGGTCCTGGGACAGCTAGTGGTTATTGGGCTCTCTACTCTATATGTTGTAGTAGGAACTACTGCTGTCTCACCACTACCTATGGTATTGCGCTCCGGTTAGACAAAGAATACATTGTTTTTAGGTACTGCACTCTCCTGAGGTAGTGAAGTCGAACATTCATGGCTTACACTAGCAGATGTTAAGGGTTAGAAAGACTCCATAAATGCAAGCGCAAGCCAGATCTATATTTTCAGCATAGAAATTTCATTTAACATGGGCTCTGTGGCCACTGTTGTCCGACGTTGCTTATTTAGGCTGACATGTAACTTCAGGACCTGTTGGTCTTTCATTATGTTGTTTGCACAGAGCTCTTTTTGATGCTCTAATTAACAAGACAAAGGTATCAGTCAGACATAACACCCTATAGCTACTCTTTGATATGTCTGACTCTGTATCAGTGGCTCAGCCTCTGGATGCAACACTGGACAGGTGAGTGGACTTCGCCATCAGTTGCTGAGTTTCCGCTTACAAAATTAATGGGTCCATGAACCCAGAAATTCCCCACCCAGACAACTATTGTCCCATCCGGTCTAGACAGTGGTTGAGAGCAGATTTCCTTTAGAGTCACTGTGTCCAAATTAACAGTGTCTGGTAGTACGTTTACTCGGTGAACTCTCTTTACTATGACTCTGCAACATTCATAGTCACTACTTAGCAGGCACAACATCGGAAATCCCTATTTCACAGGTAATCTTTCACTACAGTTACATCAAGGTCTTACATTGAGCTAAAATGACATTGCATGCGGGTAGAAGTATAAATGTTAAATAATATATGCTCTTAGCATTATCCATATATTGTAAAGTTACCCCTTTTGTGGTTGGTCGCCTCCAAGTTTCATTGTTTTGGGACTCCCCTGCTGTCAGTTTTGAACTCTTAACATTGGGAGGGAGCTATTCAATGTCCAGTGTGCATGCTGTGAGTTGAAATTGGCTTAAAGCCTCATTTGGCTTATTTAATTTTACTATAAGACCATTTAATATGGTGTACAAACTATACCTAAGGTATGTAAAATTAGTGTCATATGTGGAATGAAGCACCCTATAGTGTCATCTGCTTAGTGACCCTGAAGATATGAAACTGGCCTCTACTAAGGCCTGGTCTCCCGCTCCCTTAAAACTCTCCTGGTTGCAGGCAGGCCTGTAAAAAATATTTTGCAGGCTTCAAAACCCACTTCTAAGTGATAAATATGTCACCCCTATAATGATCTTATTACTTGCTGCAAGGGAGGGTGGTTAGTGCTAGAAGTGGTGTATGCCTAAATTAATATTAATGTATACCTACAGTGAATACATCACTGAAATCTATTTTGTGTATTGGGTTTAGCTGTTCCCATAGGAAATAGTGAAAAACAGGTTATACCACTAGTTCTTTAGTATCCAGTAGGAAACAGCCACAGAAAAAATTACAAGAACCTTTTGTAACTGTTTCCAAAAATCCAGTTTATTGGTAAGGTCAGATTTTTGTCTAGTTGGGAAATATAACTTTCAAAAAAGTCCTCTTGGCTGAGCCACTATTGGCTAATTAGCCGCAGCGAGCAGCTGCTGCCCTGCCTGTAATGCAGTGTGCAATTCCCCTCAGTGTCTGCAAAATAGACCACTGTGATTGACGATTTGACCTGAATGGGTAGGTATAGTTCCTTTGATCTCCTGTTGACACAGCAGTGGCAAATTCCACGTGATAGGCTTGTCAGAGGCACATGTAAAACATTTGCACCCAGGCTCAGTTCATAGTTCTTTTGTATTCTCTGGCTGGCTACTGCTGAAGGGCCCTGCTTTATCTTATTATTGTTCTCTCTCAATTTAAGCTGTGGATGGGTGTGGGAGAGTGTGTGTGTGTGTGTGTTTGTATGTGTATGCGTGTGCATGAGGATGAGGATGTGTACACATATGTTTGTGTGTGTATACATATTATATATTCATTGACAAAAACAAAGCTTAAAGGGAAGTTATAGTTAAGTGAAAATGCTAGTTAAAACATACCATTATAAATGTACAAAACCACTAAAATTCACTATCTATAGATATCTTGAGTAACTATAACTTGTGCCATAAAGTACCTAAAACGTGTGCCCTTGCCATACACGGTGTTGTCATTAGTTATGTAATTTCAGAAGTTGCAGTCATGATATTAAAGATGTTATAGAACATTGTCATGAGTGATGTCATATGAGGGGTAATTAGCAATACGTGGCAAGGGAATTACACCAAGCTTGGCATGACAGTACAACTTTACTGAGAAAGTGTGTTTTGTTGGTTCAGTGTAAATCCATTTAGTAGTTCTTCAGTAATTACTGTTTAAAATGTTGCTATGAAGGTTTTAAAAGGTTAACCTTTGTATATCGCTGCAGCTTTATCTCGTGACTTGTGATTTCTGTCCATCACATTGAATTTTTTGACAAAGGTGATTGGCTGGAGAACAATGCTGAAAAGTTGTTTTCACTTTCCTGAAACTCTTGAGCCAGCAGTAAATAGAAAGTTTTGCTTAGTGGAAACATATTTCACACAGCCCACGAGAGGTATATTGGGGGTGGGGGGGTTCAGTTGTTACTGACCCCAGAAGAGTGGTAAGGGGTACCCAGAAGCATGGGAAACCCTTGTCCTATTACCAGGAAAAAAACACCAAAACCCTGTTCCAAGATGCACTTTTGTAGACCAAGTAGAGTTAACATGCTCTTATCCCTTATCAATTCAAATAACTAATGCAAAAATGTTAAGGATACCAATAATCCACCAAAATATCTATAGACACATTAACACATTCAATACCAACATTTTTCATTACATTCAGTGCTCCAAATTGTAGTGTTATATAATTTTAAACCTCCATTTGTCATAGTCCTGATATATTCTTTGACTCATTCCTTATAGAGTCTAATTGCGCCCGGATTTATGTGGAGAGTATAATCACTTTCCAAAATGTCAATTTGGAAATTATCTTAATCTGAACATTTCAAAGACCACTGTCTTATTAAAATTGGCACATGACTCTCGGGTCACAAAACGTTTGACAGCCACGCAGTGATATTAGTTGCCGCATTGACGTTCATTTTGTGATTGACTCTCGTATCACTTCCTACTTGGGAGTTGCAGGCTGATAAAAAAAACAAAGGCAAACACCTTAATACCTGCAGCATACAGCCAGTTGTCCTGTTTCAAACCCCCGGTGTGCAAGGCTAAAAGCTTTGAGCAGCGGGGATTTGCTGACAGCAGAGGATTAGAAGGATGGTCTCGCTGCAAGCCAGGCCCTCCACCCAACCAATGTGCACAATGGTCTTTTGCCGCAGGGGTAGGCTGACAGCAGTGAGTAGTAGCAATGTCTTGCTGCAAATAAGGCCTAACCTTGTCCCTTGCTGTGAGCTTTAACTGATGGTTGGAGGTAGGGCATAGGGCCTAGCTACAGGCCAGGCCCTGTGCCAAACCCCCACTCACTAAGCCCTTGTGCTCAACCCCTTCTGCGCACACCCACAGGCTACGCACTGTTCAGATAGACTGCAGTCAGAAGGGAGGTGCAACACCATGCATCCAACCCTGCACTGGTTACTGGAGGGTATGGTGGGTCTTTAACACTGTCTGAGTTTGATTGCTTAGGAGAGTGCCACGGTCTGATCGATGTAGTACCTTCTTCCCTAAGGTGGTCAGTTAGGTGGGCCAGGATCCATTGACTACCTACCTCAATTCACAGCTCTGCGCTGGCTGCCGCTTCTTGGATGGTGTCGCTACTTCATGCTCTTCTTCCAGTGAGGGCAGAGTAGGGAGCCTGACCTAAGAGAACAATGGCGAGTTTATGTGAGTCCATGGATTATGCTGGGCTTTGCCTCTGGAGGTGACTGTCTTGAACCTGGCAAGGAAAAGATGTCGTACACGAAAGAATGAAATCTAACTCGCTGAGCTGTTGCTGGACCATTTAATGGTCATTTTGAACGAGGGCCATGGTATACTGGCAGGATATAATGCTGAAATGTTATGCTTGGTTTATATTATCTGTTTTTACCCTAATGCTCTGCTGTTTCATGAAACCGTTTAATGTCTGTTTGAAATTATTGGTATGTTGGTATGTTCTTGAAACTCCTTTTATATTTCAATAGAATGCAGTGGATCATTTTGAAAAGCTCTCAGATACTTATTAGGTCTTATTTGCACTGTATGAAACTGCAAAAAAAGAACTACAACTGTCAGAGAAGATGCTAGTTATTGACACAGTTCCTTGTGAATCGTCAAAAAGGGGGAACACTTAAGTGTCGCTCCTTTTCCTCGTGATGTGCATGGAAGGGCAATGTTGACATTGTGAATTGCAAAAACATCAAACCTCGCAGTGTCATTTAAAAAAAATTATAGTTTAGATATTCTCCCTTGAAAAGTCTGTCATTGTGCAGAGGAGGCTTTGTGAGAGTGAAAAAACATTTAATAATTGCGTCCTTCATCAGTCTGTTGCATTTAAATACATATGAAAGCCTGTAGTCGAGCCGATCCGTTCAATTACTTCAAAACAGGGAGGAGACTAGGGTGCAATTCTAACTGAAGTGCGTTTCTGGAAAAACAAAAAAAAAAAAAAAAAAAAAACACCTTAAGTCAGTAGTAGAATATTCTTTTGATGCAGGCTTAAGTTGCGGAAATTCCACCATTAGGACACTAAATTATATCTTTCAAGCATTTCTTTTTCTTTGGATGTTTAATGCTGCTTTTAAACAGATGCTGTCATATCCATTAATCTTCACACTTTGGCTGTAGCCTGTAGCCCATGTTTATAGTGCATTTCTAAAATGTTTTTTATCTTTGTGTAAAGGGTGTTCCTGTAATGGCAATCAAAAACAAAATGATCGCCGAAGGCCTTGATCCAAATCTACTAGAGTAAGTAAAGCTTTTGATTTCCTGAACTCATGAATCCTGAACAGCTATATATATATTTTCTATTATTCTACAGTACGTGGTTGCATGTTTAAAAATAGACATCTCCAATAATAATTGACATTTATTTGCTAATTTGTTTTAATAAAATGTTTATTTTCTTCTTTGAGCAGAACCTAAACTTTCCACCTTACAGGTTGATTGATGCATATGTTTTTTTTTTTTTTTTAAACGACCATCCGATTTCTGTCATGGAACAGAACTACCAGAGCACAAAATAATTTTATTAAGATACGGTTAGTTTTCTGCTACTGTTTACGCTACAAAGTGCAGTTATCATGAATTAACTATCGTTTATTTAATGGTCTATACGTGTGGAGCATTGCATGTAAAGCAAATGTTGATATTGAATATGTGACTAAAGATAGTTTTGGAGTTTATTTTTATCCTTAACATTTGTGTATTAGTCATTTGAATTGATGAGTGGTAAGAGCACATTGATTTTACTTGGTATAGGAAAGTGCATCTTTGAACAACAACTCTCGCCTCCTTCCTCCCCCTGCCCTTTTGGCAGGATTGGGTGACAATAGGCTAAACACCTTCCCATGTATGCACTGTGACCCTACACATTACAGATAATTCAAAAAGCTGAATTGGCTTAGGCATCTTTTAGCTAAGTCCATAAACAAAATGTGTTGAAACAACCCTAGTAATATAAAAGGCAGATGTTGCATGTGGGCTGCAGTGTGTTTTTGCACCACTCACACTAGATATCTTAAAACATAGCTTTAGATGTGTCAGAAAAAACATCAGAAAAAACCCTTCTAAAAGGTGTGAAAGTCTACTTCTAACACTAGTTGACATAATGTAACATTACAGCAAGGATGCACATTCACAATCCATGAGGTCTCTTGGTGCTGTTTCAGATAATGGATGTCTATTGTTACTTAACCAAGAATGTAACTTTACCTGAAATGTTGCTTAATAGGAAGAAAGAAACTCCCCATAATTTTTAGGTCGAGCGCACAAGTGCTTTGACCTGTTTGTCATCTATCTGTGGGCTTTTAACCACCCCCACCGCACGCCCATCACCATCACTCGTTCATGGGCTTGACTTCAAAGTAATCCTTTGTTATCAATGGTAAATGCTTTACATTTGTCCCTCCTTGGGGCAGTTTTGTTACCGCTTTGGACACCGACCCTTTTACATGGATAATTGCATGTTTGCCGATACGTTTGACTGCAAGCAAACATCTTTTTCCTTTTGTGTCTCTCCTTCGTGCTCATGGCGGCTGTGGCGCTTTGAATTGGCTTGCTTAGTTGAACTATTTTACTTTTCATTTTCCATTCATGTGGTAATAACAGTCCAGTTAGGAATTTACAACACTTATAGGTCTAACTCGAGCAAACGCGAGACCCATTGCATTGCAAATGCTTGTTTATTTGTTCTTTTTCAGAAGTGATTTGATGGCATTGTCTAGCATCTTCTGGTAAATTTAGCAGTGTAGAGGAAAATTTACCAGGGATTCTATTTGTTCACATAAGCAAAGAGGTCTTTGCACTATCTTTAGTTTGTTTAGTAGATCCTTTAAGGAGAAGCACCCCACTTCTAGCTTGGGTAAAAACTTCCACTCTATCTCTAGAATCTCAGGAATTGGTTAACTTAACTGTGCAGGATTCTTCATGTTTAGAGTATTGAAAAAACCCAGCATGACCCGAGGGGCAGAAGGATTCAAGCGTTTTGATCTTTTTTTGTTTGTTTAGGATTTCCAAGTTCATGGCCTTTTTCTTTATCTTTTCAGAGGAGTGTCCCTCAATCTAAAATGAATCGCGTTTAGGTTTAGCCCAACATGGTCTGCTTCCCAGAAGATTGTGAAGTTCGAATTGGGTCTTTGATTTAAGCGTTCTTTCGAGGCTTAGTTAACCAAGTTGGAGTCTGCAGACCGGAATCCATTCAAGCCTTATTTTCTTTGGCTCCTGTGCACTATTGGGGAGCAGCCAATATTTAGTTCCAGGGCAATGCAGGGGAAACATATATCTAGCATAAGTAGAGTGCTTCAGAATTTCCTTTCATGGCAGCTTATTTTGTTTACCTTTTTATCCAGTCCCCAAAGCTTTGCCTATACATGATTTGGCAACCTACCTTGTCCTGAACCACTTAATTGATGTGTGGAGAAAACTGGTTTCCATAATTATGGACCAATCTATGAATGGCATTCAGAGAGATTCTGACTTATGTAAAAATTTGTTGTTATTGGCTTTCCATTTTAATTTATTTGTAATGGTCAATCCAGGGGATGTGGATGAGTTTACTTGTTCTAGTTTTGTATCACCACTCAGTAACAGTTTCTTTACAAGGTTTCTCAGTTACCATGGTTTTATTTTTATTGTATTTATCATCAAGTTGTTTTCTTTACAGTATTTGTCTATGGCAATTGGTTGGGCTTGTAAGCCCTTTGAAGTGTGTACAATCAAGATGTAATCATCAACGTGTAGTAATGCGAGAACATGAAAACCATCTACAGTGGTACATATTGTGGGGCTTTTAGAATCTTAGCATAAAGTTAGTTGGTGTACAGTGAAAACAGAAGGGGGGCAATTAGACAGTCTTGTTTTACACCCTTGGTGATAGCAAAATGTCTGCTGAAGAGGCCCTTATTTAGCATGACTTGAGTGAGAAGTTGCATCAGAGTACATCAGATGTATTGGCAACAAAAGTACAGGATTTAGACCAACATCGTGCAGTTTCTTCATAACCTGTTTTTGGCACCAAGTTAAAAGCAGATGTGAATTCCAGAAAAGCTAATTAAAGTGGCATCTTCTTTTAGGTAGTATATTTGTGTTATGTGAAGAAAGACAGAAATGTGAACAGTGACGGATACGCCTTCCCTGATGCCACCTTTTAGGGTTAAAGTGTTTACATTTGATGTGCAACACCATAAGTACCACCTTTGAGAAGAGCTTACAGTTGATAAGTCTACAAGATCTTTTTTAGGCCCTTTTTTGTACAAGAGTACAATGCTGCTTTGCCATGAAGGAGAGTTTGTGTTTAATACAGCTATCTCAAAGAATAAAGTTTTTTGCCACCTCCTCGATGATGTTTGAAAACCTCTGAGAGTATCATATTTGGACCCAGAGCTTTTTTCCTTGCCTTGGCCCTTTATGGCGATCTTTAGGTTTTATTAATTGAATATAATTTCCCAGAGATTTCTTTTGTTTTCTGAAGTTGGGTCATTTGATGATATTTCCAATGTGATCATAACTAGTTGTAGATGGATGCAACATTTGTTGAACCAGAGACTTCGTCTGAATGTTTTATAAGGCATCTTCTCAGATGTTCCACTCCAGGACGTTTCATTGAGCACCTAAAAATTCTCTGACTTTCCACCACAACTTTCGAAGTTCCTTTTCCAACGCGCCGCTTTCCAGGACAGGCCATTGGTTCTGAGTGATTTGCCATCTTTTTTTTTACTAGTAATTTATAGGTGCTTCATACTTTTCTGATGTCCTCCGGGGTTGCTCAAATTGTATGTAGGTCCTTTCAGGAACCTACATTCTTCATCAAACCAACCTATCTCGGTTGATTTCTATGTACTTTGTTTCTTTTTGCTTTTGTTAAAGTTGTTTGCAACTAAGGGTCTCAGTGCACTAATCCGATTTTGGTGACCTGTCTACCAATTTCCTCTATGCTCAATTTCATGTGTAAGGTTTGCAACTTAATCTATGGGGTCTTTCTTTTTTGCCATTTTTGTTTTTTTGCTCTGCTATCTGGCTCCATCTTATCCTTCTCTTCCCTTCAGTTGTGTGCTAATTTCTTTAACTTCTCTGGGTTCATTACTGATATTTTCTGTAAACTCCAGGGAAAGAGCATTGTGATCGCATTTCAATTTCCAAAAGTCCTTAAGATTTCCATATCTGCCCAAGCCTTTTACACTCAGGTTTAAGCCACATGGGCATTGTATGTTGAAATCAAATAATCTTCATTTTCATACAAAGGTGCTGGTAGCAATTAAACCTTTACCAGTGCAAATTGTTACTTGTTGCAAAACTTTTGGATTTTGCATTTATTTATGGGAATTGATGTTTGACTGAGGGAATACCATGGTCAGACTTCTTCCTGGTGGTGTCATCTGAACTATTGCCCTAGTTTCCATTTTGCAGTTGAAAGCCCCTCATATTGGAGTATAGGATTTTGTTTCAGCTGATGTAGCTATTGCTTTGCTGATTGTGTTGAGCAGTTTGAGGAAATCCTATACTCTATTTTGCTAAGTGTAAATGTTGATTTTTCTCTGTGTGGAATTATATAATAGAGTGATGTCACACATTGACTATTTCATGTATTAGTACCAGAATTTAGTTTTTGAAAAAAACGCTCAGTTCTTCAGGCTATCTGTAGTAGCCCAATGTTTCTTGAGCCTGCCTGTTGTGTGACACATCTAGTGGGTTTACATACCCAGATAGCTCCTGGGATGTAGCAAGCCAGGCTCCTTACTCATTTAGAATGTTTATTATATCAAAGTCAGTTAGTTTGTTTGGAATACCAGTCACATTCCTTGAGAGTAATGTTGTTTTCTCACCACAGTAGATTTTGATGTTCCTTTGAATTTGTATAGCACACTGCTAGTCAGTCTTGATTTACCCAGGTAGTTCACATTTACAGTGTGTTGCATTTGACGAGCAACTTGACTTGTAGGTTTAATATATAATGTATGCCTTGACTGACAGGGCTCTTGCGCTTCCTTATTTATTGTAATGGGTCATTTGTTGAAACTCCATAATGTGTGTAGAAGCTAATGTTCCTTCGGTTGATCTTCCCTTTCCTTTGTCACCGTATGGTCCATCTGATTTTCAGTTGTGTTAGTGTTAGGGGTACTTTAGTGATCCACCATGTTTGTACTACTATTTGCTCCCCGATTTTGTAAGAGTTTAGTATTTCTCAGAAACAGGTTTGGAGAGTGGATTACATTCCTGCTGATTGGGCTTCCCTGCCCCTACCAGAATGTAGGAATTTCTCACCTCACTGTCTTTTCTTGCTGTGTCCCTTCCCTTCTTGTAGATAATTCATTTAAATTGTGCCATCCTCTAGTTTATCTGTGAGCTTTATATAAACTTTGTTTTTCAGTGAGACTGTCCCCTCTGTTGGGAAGGTTTTAGGTATGATACATATTGCAAAGTTTCTTCAATCACTCAAACAATAATTTTTTTGTTTGGTCCTTGCGTATATCCCTTGGCTTGATTATCAGATTCAAATCTCAGAGGGCCTAATTCACAAAGGTAAACTTACACTTTTGTGTAGTTTTACATTTGTTTTGGTATTCACAAACACAGAGTTAGTAGTAAGTTTCCGATTGCGGAGACTCCTCATCCGGGGTAGGAAATGCTGCACATAAAAAGATAGGCATACTTCCATGACTGTGGAGACTCTACAGTCGTAAACTTACTATAGACTCTATATTTGTGAATACCGAAACAAACATAAACTTATACAAAGTTGTAAGCTTACTTTTGTGAATTAGGCCCTGAATGTTTTGGGCTTCCAGCTATTGGGTATCAAAAGAGTCACTTAAATAGCAATCTAATTGCAGAACTTTCTTAGTTTGTGCTTTCAATGTCTCCATAGTTTTATGTTGCTGAGTAGTTTGTGTATTAATATCGAAGTGGAAAACTAGATTTTGAGAGAATGATCGTTTTTGCAGTGTCTCTGTTGTAAAGTGGTACAGAAAAGACGTTAGTGTTAGTTTCTTGATCACATTCTGCATCTGTCAATGCTGCATTAGTGTTGTTTGTTTTAATCATGGCTCCCATATTGTTTGAGATCAACATTTTTGGGGCCACCACGTTAGTTAATAGAGATGTGGCTCGGTTGTTGAGGTTTGGAATTGGGCTGTATGTGGTAACCAGTTCTTATCATTGAGTATTGATTTCAGAGTCTAAGTCGGGTACCTCCTGATTTAATTTGTTAAAAGTGAGGCAAATGCGGTGCAATTTCATGTTATTTCATTACCTTGTCGGATTGTTTGTATCAGGTTAGTGATATACTCCCATCATTTGGAGGTACTATTTTTAGCACTGGTATTTGTGTTGGCTCTTTTTTAGATTGTGATGTCGGTTGTAAGGCATATTGTGACATACCATGAACTTCGAGGGCTTGAATACCACACATTGCTCAACAGTGGTTGGCATTCTTTGTCATTCTAATTTGCCTGGTTCTTATTCATGTTACAGCTTGTCAATCTTGTGTTTGTCCCTCCAATGGAGCATTGCCTCTTTACCATGTGTGTTTACCTGGTGTCTGTGCTCGATGTAAGGGAACACATTTTGTAAGGACACACAGAGCGCATATATTGTTGACTTTTCTCCCGGATGTGCCTCTTTCCCCACTCACACTGCTGCATATCCCGGTGTTCTTCTCCCCACACATTAGACCTGACAGCCTTAGGATGGTCTTCCCTCAATGTGTTGCCTGCCTCCCTCCATTTTTCTGATCTTATTTTGGCTGGTTTTAGGACTGCACACTTAACCACTGCTGACCAGTGCTAAAGTGCTTGTGTTCCCTCTCCTAACATAATAAAAGTGTCTCATATTCAATTGCCATTTTTAATTCACCTATAAGTCCCTAAAAAAGTGCACTAGATGTGCCCAGGGCCTGTAAATTATATGCAACTAGTGGGCCTGCAGCACTGATTGTGCCACCCTCATAAGTACCCCCTTAACCATGACTTGGCATTTAGAACTACTTGCCAAGCCTTAAATTCTCCTTTTCTTACATATGTCACCCCTAAGGTAGACCCTAGGTAACCCATAGGGCAGGGTGCTATGTGCGTAAAAGGCAGGACATGCACGTATACGTTTTACATGTCCTGGTAGTGAAAAACTCCCAAAGTTGTTTTTCACTACTGTGAAGCCTGTTCCTCTTATAGGCCAGCATTCCACGCTTGGTCTGTGCTGGTTGACAGCTACCCTTGTGCATTCCACCCAGACAGCCATAAACACAGGACACTCAGCTGCATCTGCATTCATCTGCATACTGATGGGTCTTCCTGGGCAGGAAGGGTGGAGGGGCTCTCACTTACACTTTAAAGGCCAGTGACCTGCCCTCACACAAAGGATTGATAATCCCCACATGGCTCCCGGCAAACAACGCTGGGCTGAAAGAGGAACCTGTGCATTTCAAAACCACTCTATGAAGTGTCCCCCACTTCAAAGGCACTTTTGGGTATATATACTGGGTCTGACACCCCACCAAATCAGGCACTTCTTGACCTATAACTGGACTCTGTCAGAGGGACTCACCTTGACTGCTTCTCTGGAAGGACTGCTGTCGTGCTTGTTGCCTGCTGGCCCCTGACTCTTTTGGAAGGACTCTGCCTTCCCCCACAAGTGCTCTCCCTGGGCTTGCCTTCTGTTCTGAAGTCTCAGGGCCATCAAATACTTCACTAAAGAGAAGAAAATCCAGTGCATTGGAAAATCGATGCAACACCTGTTAAATCTGAGGCAACGCCTGTCAGATCGACGCAGCGCCTGTCTCGCAGCTTAAGAATCTGCGTATCACCTGCCTGATCAATGCAGGGCTTGTTGCATCTTCACAACACATTCTAGATTTTCCACACAATATCCCTGGGCTTCAAGATATCCCTCCATAGCAGTTAGGAACAGAGGCTGCACGCCTGGAAATGCATCACCTCACCACGTGGAGAAACAAAAATGACGTATCGCTTTCTCCACACTGGAAAAACGGACGCATCACTCTACTTTCCGACATATCCCCTCCTCTGTGGCCTTCTGCGTCAATATTTTTGATTCATCCTAGGTACTATACATTAAAAGGACACAACCACCAATTCTTAAGGATTGAGACTCATCTAAACCTTTAAAAAGTGATATCTTGACTTGTGCATATTGGATTTTTGTAGTTTGGGGGTTATTTTATTCAGATAAATATTATCTATTTTCCTAAACAAGTGTCCAGCTACATAATGGTAACTCCGAACCTGGGCATGTTTGGTATCAAACATGTCGGAATCATACCCCAATATTAATGCCAGTATTGGTTGTATGATTCCATGCACTCTGGGGTCTCCTTAGAGTACCCCCAAGTATTGCTCCTACCAGTCTTCTAGGGTTTTCCAGGCAGCCCACGTTGCTGCCACCCCTGAGAGGGGGTTCTGCCCTCCTGCTGCTTTTCCAGCTCAAGCAGGGGAAGGCAGAACAAAGGATTTCCTGTGGGAGAGGGAGGCAACATCCTCTCCCTTTGAAATAGGTGTTGCAAGGCTCTGGAGGGGTTGCCTCCCCAAGCCACTGGTATGCTTTGAAGGGCACATTTGGTGCCCTCCTTGCATAAACCTGTTTGCACCAGTCGAGGGACCCCCGTGAAACTGGACAAAGGAAAGGGGAGTGACCACTCCCCTGTCCATCACCACCCCAGGGATGGTGCCCAGAGTTCCAACAGGTGGCCACTCGATCCTGCCATCTTGAAACCAAGATGTGCAGAGGCCCAGGGAGCATCTGAGTGGCCAGGTAAGGGCTATTTAGGGACTCCTTTGCGAGTGAGTCCCCAGATTCGACATACAAGACTCCAATAGGGCTCCTCTGCATTGCTTACTTCTGCTCCTGGCCACTGGAACCTCAACTGGACTCTTCAGGAACCGATAAGACTGTAACTTCAGAGGCAACCTCTTTTTGCGACATTGTTTCTCCGGCTTCTTCTAGCAACTGCAACATTTCCCACTGTTCCTCCATGTTGCTTTTGTGTCTCCCGCTCTTCCTTTGTTGCATTTGTGTCCTCCCACCTTCCCTCATTTCGCTTTGCCCCATTGTTTCCAGTCCCCCTTCCGCTTTAAACAAGCAAAAATTAAAAAACACTTTTGCACGTTTCGTTTTTAGTTCTAATCAGTAGCTTAAAGAAAAAAATGTCTGCGTCATGTTGTAGGCACACACATGCGTGGTGAGCACTCCAAAAAACAATGTGGTCGGCAGCATTAAAAGTTTTTTTTTTGGTTTGTTTTACTTTAGCCATGTGTCCGGGATACTGTGCAGCATGGATAAAAACCATTGACAAAGATAGTAGGTCACAAAACTGAGACTTATTGACTTTGCTAATGCTTAATATTTTCTGTAAATGATACTCCTTCTCTGTAGATCACCCACTCTTTAGGTCCCCCAACTTTATTTCTTGTGTACTGTTTGTTTTTTGCAGTTTTACTTCGTTGAGTGTGTAAATTGGTCCTTCGAATTGGAGTTTTATATTTTTTCTTGTTAAAAAAAATTAAAGTGGCTTTTTCTCCTTTGTTCTTTTGCATAGTTCTTTCGTAATTTTTGATTGGATAAAGGAAAACCAGTATTTCTAGTAGTTTCTTATCTTGGTTTGTCACATGCCACTTTGAGTCATTACATGCTTTGACATGTTTTAATGTAAGCCTCTCCTTTCTCCCCAAATTCGCAGCCATAATTCTTTCCATTGTAGAGTTTTGCATCTTAATTTCTGTATTCAAATCTTTACAAGCTGGATGAGGTTCCGTCGTTATTTTCCCAAAATATGTGCAGCATTGTTGGTCTTTTGGAAATGCCATTGCTTTTCTGTTGATAAACATGTGAAGTTGTAGAGGTATTGATTTTGTACTAGGACCTGGTCTGTTTATCAGCTGCTGACATGTTGTTACAAAATGAAGAGCTGTTATCAACATTAGAATCCTGGTTCTTGGCAGTATCAGGTCTCTCTATTTAGAAGATCCAGCATTTCCATTGACGGCTTGTCCTTCGGGGTCTCACTCAAGGAGGTCAGTAGATGACAAGATGTTTTGGGCATTGTGTAAATATTGTCTGATTTCAAAGAAGGAGATTTGTCTTTTAAGTTAAAGTCATGAATGACAAATGTACTAACCAAGTCTGGGACAAGAGGATCTATTTGCTTTGGTGTTGCATGGACCTTTGGCTTCACTAAGATGTGTTGTGGTTTTTGCTCCGATGGTATATAAGGCTGCTTTATTGAAGTTATGTCAGCTGTTTCAATGTTTATTGAATTTGGACAAGGGGCAAGAGAGAAATCTTTTTTTGGGCAGGTTTTCTCCTCAGATGTTCTCTTCTCATTGCTCATCATTTCGGTAATTTCTTTCATTCTAAAAGGCTTTGTCTATGTCTGTTGCTGATTTCCATCTAGCTCCGTTTTATTTGGACTTCAGACTCCTCTTTAGTAAATGGACATCTTGAGGCGTGGCATCAATAGTTTGATGCATTGTTCTGGAGTATCTGTTGACATATAGTGTGCCCCGTAGATTTCAACATTTCCTGCACTATTGTTGATCTGTATTGGACACTTAGCACTTCCACCTTCCACTTCCCAACTTCCACCTGTGGTTAACTGTGACCTTTTGTCAGTTTAAGAAAAAAAAAACACCTGGGCTTCATGTTTTTCACAGTCCTAATTCATGTGTATCATTATTTATCTTGAAGGCTAAGTGGCAATCAAAGGAAACCCCTCATTGAGTTTTGAGTATGAGCATACCTCGGAAGTAAGAACCAACAGGTCTAGAGGAACTCAATCAATCAGGAATTTGTAAAGCGCACTACTCACCTATGAGGGTCTCAAGGTGCTGAGAAGGGGGTAGAAAAGTGGGGAGAAGGGTGCGGAGGGGGAGGTGCTGCTACTGCTCGAACAGCCAGGTCTTGAGAAGTTTCCTGAAGGTAAGGAGGTCTTTGGTCTGGCGCAGGTAGGTGGGAAGAGTGTTCCACGTTTTGGCGGCGAGGTGCGAGAATGATCTACTGCTGGTTGTAGTTCTGCGGACGCGTGGGACAGTTGTGAGGGCGAGGTCGTGGAGCGGAGATGCCGGGTCGGGGTGTAGAAGGTAAGCCGTCTTTTGAGGTATTCTAGTCCGGTGTTGTGCAGTGCCTTGTGAGCATGGGTGAGGAGTTTGAAGGTGATTCTATTGTTGACTGGGAGCCAGTGCAGGTTTCTCAGGTGGTCTGTGATGTGGCAGTGGCGGGGGATGTCCAGGATGAGGCGTGCAGAGGTATTCTGGATGCGTTGCAGCCTCTTCTGGAGTTTGGCCGTGGTTCCGGCGTAGAGGGCATTGCCGTAGTCCAGTTTGCTGCTTACGAGGGCTTGGGTGACTGTTCTTCTGGTTTCGGTGGGCATCCATTTGAAGATCTTTCGGAGCATGCGGAGGGTGTTGAAGCAGTAGGAGGAGGAGATGGCGTTGACTTGCTGGGTCATGGATAATGAGGAGTCCAAGATGAATCCTAGGTTGCGTGCGTGGTCGGTGGGAGTCGGAGCGGCTCCGATAGTGGCAGGCCACCAGGAGTCATCCCATGCAGAGGGGTTGGAGCCGAAGATGAGGACTTCCATCTTGTCGGAATTGAGTTTGAGGCAGCTGCTCTTCATCCCTTTAGCGATGGCCTTCTTTCCTCCATGGAGGTTGGTCTTGGCGGAGTCCTTGGTGAGGGAGAGGATCAGCTGGGTGTCGTCGGTGTATGAGATGATGTTGAGGTTGTGGGATCGGGCGATGTTAGCGAGCGGGCCATGTAGACATTGAAGAGGGTCGGGCTGAAGGACGAACCCTGGGGTACGCCGCAGATGATTTCGGTGGCCTCCGAGCGGAATGGGGGGAGGCGGACTCTCTGGGTTCTGCCGGTGAGAAAGGAGGTGACCCAGTCCAGTGCTCTGTTGCGGATTCCTGCATTGCTGAGGCGTTTGCGAGGGTGTTGTTGCCCACAGTGTCGAACACGGCCGAGAAGTCCAGGAGGATGAGGGCCGCAGTTTCACCATTGTCCAGTGTGGTTCTGATATCATCGGCAGCGAAGAGGGCGGTTTCGGTACTGTAGTTGCTGCGGAATCCGGATTGGGAAGGGTCCACGGTGCAGTTCTTCTTGAGGAAGCAGGTTAGTTTTCTGTTGACAGCCTTCTCGATGACTTTTGCTGGGAAATGGGAGTAGGGATATAGGCCGGAAGTTCTAGAGGTCCTTTGGGTCCTCCTTGGGTTTTTTGAGGAGGGCGTTGATCTCGGTGTGTTTTCAGCTCTCTGGGAAGGTGGCGGACTCGAAGGAGCTGTTGATGATCTTCCGTAGTTGGGGTGCGATGACGGAGCTTGCTTTGTTGAGGATGTGGTGAGGGCAGGGGTCAGATGGAGAGCCATAGTGGATGGTGTTCATGATTTTGATGGTGGTGTTGTCGTTGATGGGGGTCCAGGAGAGCAGGAGGTTGGTCGGAGGTGAATGTGAGGTGTTGGTGGTTGCCGGGGGGGGTCTGGGTGCTGAAGCTGTCGTGGATGTCTGCAATCTTGCGGTTGAAGTAGGAGGCTAGGGAATCGCAGATATCTTGGAATGGCGGGATGTCGTTGGCATTGGAGCTCGGGTTGGAGAGTTCCTTCACGACGTTAAAGAGCTCCTTGTGGCTGTGAGCGTTGCTGCTGATTCGGTCTTTGAAGGCGGTTCTCTTGACAGCTCGGATGAGTTGGTGGTGTCTGCGGATGGGGTTTTTGAAGGCTGTGTGCTTGTCCAGAGTCTGATCTTGGCTCCACTTTCTTTCGAGTCTTTGGCAGGTTTGCTTAGATTCGTGGAGGTCGGCAGTAAACCAGAAGGCCTTTCTGTCGGTGTATCAGTTGGAGGGATTCTTGATTGGGGTGAGAGTATTGGCAGAGATGTCGACCCATTGCCTGAAGTTGCGGGCAGCTGCATCAGTGTCGATGGGTGGGTTCCAGGAGAGGGTTGCAATAAGTTGGTCTTCGGTAACCTTGTTCCAACTGCGGTGGGGAATCCGTTGTGGGTGGTGGTGTGTTGTGGGTTTCTTGAAGGAGAAGTGGATACCGCAGTGGTCTGTCCAGTTGAGTTAGGTGGCGTGGCTGAAGGAGACGTGATTGCTGGCCGAGGAAATAGGGTAGAGTGTGTGTCCTGCGGAGTGGGTCGGTGTTGTGATGAGCTGTTTGAGGCCGAGGTTGGAAAGATTGTCGAGCAGGGTGGCGGTGTTGTTGTTGTTGGTGTTCTCGAGGTGGAAGTTTAAGTCCCCGAGGAGTATGTAGTCAGTGGATGCAAGAGCGTGCATGCTGATGATGTCGGTGATGGAGTCGCTGAACTGCTGTCAGGGGCTGGGGGGGCCTGTAGACGAGGGTCCTTAAGAGGGTGGTGTTTGGGTCAGTGTGGATCTGGAAGTGCAGGTGTTCGGCGGTGCTTAGGGTGTGTTTGGTGCTGGTCGTGAGCCTGAGGATGTTCTTGTGGATGATGGTGATGCCTCCTCCTGGTTTGTTGGATCGGTCCCTGCGGGTGATCTTGTAGCCGTCTGGGATGGCTACGGCGATGCTAGGTGCTGAAGAGGGGTTCTTCCAGGTCTCAGTCAGGAAGGCGATGTCTGGGGAGGCTGAGTCGAGTAGATTCTATAGCTCAACTGCGTGCTTGTGGACGGAGCAGGTGTTGAGGAGGATACATCTGAGATGGTTGCGTCCTGCCTTGGTGGGTGGGTCGTTGGCGTGGAGGCTGGTGAAGGTGCAGTTCCGCCAGGAGAAGGGTCCGCGGGTGGTCTGCGGGGAGGCTTGAAGGCAGGTGGGAGAGCGGCCAGTGTTGAGGGCGCGGAGGGTGCCGGCTTTGTAGTGAAGGCGTGCGTGGCAGTGGTGGGGCGGACAAGAGCCAGGGGTTCTGGCGCGGGGCACGGTCCAGGTGCAGACGGGCGCCGTTAAGTAGGGATGTGGGGAGGGAGGGAGAGGACAGCTGGGAGGTGTGAGCCGAGCGAAAAACGGCGTGAACAAAGGGGGCGAGCTGCAAAAAAGGGGCAGGCCAGGGGGGCCGCAGCGGCAGGAGAGAGAGAGGAGGGGGAGGAGAAAATGAGAGAGAGAGAGAGCGGAGTGAGAGAGAAACAAGGAAGAGTGTAGCGCGAAGCAAAAGGAGCACAAAGGTACTAAAGTGAAACAGAACAGAAGGTAAAGCAGAGAAAAGGAGGAGGGAGGCAGAAGGTAGCCTAGTAGGAAAGCAGAGATCTCCCACTAGACACCAGGGGTGAGGCTCAGGCAGAAACCTGCAGGTAGAGGAGGGCCTCAAACTCCCAACAGGGGTCAGGAGTTCAGAGGAGCCAGGGAAAGGGATTGTAAGGAAATGGCTCCCTGTTGCAGTTACCCCCCACTTTTTGCCTGATACTGATGCTGACTTGACTGAGAAGTGTGCTGGGACCCTGCTAACCAGGCCCCAGCACCAGTGTTCTTTCACCTAAAATGTACCATTGTTTCCATATTTGGCACACCCCTGGCACACAGATAAGTCCCTTGTAAAATGTACCAGTGGTACCAAGGGCCCTGTGACCAGGGAAGGTCCCTAAGGGCTGCAGCATATGTTGTGCCACCCTAAGGGACCCCTCACCTAACACATTCACACTGCCATTGCAGATTGGGTGTGTTGGTGGGGAGAAAAAGGCAAAGTCGACTTTGCATCCCCCTCAGGATGCCATGCACACAAAATACTGCCTCTGGCATAGGTAAGTCACCCCTCTAGCAGGCCTTACAGCCCTAAGGCAGGGTGCACTATACCACAGGTGAGGGCATAGCTGCATGAGCAATATGCCCCTACAGTGTCTAAGTCTATTCTTAGACATTGTAAGTACATTGGCCATTGGCTACTGCCCTCCCAGACCTAAACACACACCTAAATTCAGTATTTAAGGGCTCCCCAGAACATAGGAAACTAGATTCCTGCCACCTAAAGAAGAAAAAGGACTGCTGACCTGAAGCCCTGCAGTGAAGACGGAGACGACAACTGATTTAGCCCCAGCCCCAACGGCCTGTCTCCCTAATTCGACGAAAACTGCAACAGCGACGCATCCAACAGGGACCAGAGACCTCTGAAGCCTCAAAGGACTGCCCTGCATCTAAAGGACCAAGAAGCTCCCAAGAACAGCGGCCCTGTTCAACAAACCGCAACTTTCTGCAACAAAGAAGCAACTGTTAAAGACCCCACGTTTCCCGCCGGAAGCGTGAGACTTTCCACTCTGCACCCGACGCCCCCGGCTCGACCTGCAGAAAACAAACACCTCAGGGAGGACTCCCCGGCGACTACGAGCCCGTGAGTAGCCAGAGTTGACCCCCCTGATCCCCCACAGCGACGCCTGCAGAGGAAATCCAGAGGCTCCCCCTGACCGCGGCTGCCTGTAACAAGGAACCTGACGCCTGGAACCAACACTGCAACCGCAGCCCCCAGGACCTGAAGGAACCGAACTCCAGTGCAGGAGCGACCCCTAGGTGACCCTCTGCCTAGCCCAGGTGGTGGCTACCCCGAGGAGCCCCCCCCCCCCCCTGTGCCTGCCTGCATCGTTGACCCTAGGTCTCCCCATTGCTTTCTACACAAAACCCGACATCTGTTTACACTCTGCACCCGGCCGCCGCTGTGCTGCTGAGGGTGTACTTTCTGTGCCTGCTTGTGTCCCCCCCGGTGCCCTACAAAACCCCCTGGTCTGCCCTCCGAGGACGTGGGTACTTACCTGCTGGCAGACAGGAACCGGGGCACCCCTGTTACTGCAAGTAGGCCCCAGAAGAAAAAGAAAAGAAAACAGAGTAGGAAGGGTGGACAACCCTTAGCCAAGGTTCCAGCAAGCCAAGGAGATTCTGCTCCAGTAGGGCAGAGCTCCAAAAGTGGCACTGGTAAGGTCCAACCTGACCCACAAGAAGTCCTTGCTAGTCAGGCAACTGTTAAACCTGAGTGGGTGGCTCCTCAGTTAACAGAAGAAGGAGTGGAAGAAGGGTGTTTACTACAAGATGTAGTAAGCCCCCACTCTTACACAGCAGACAGGCACCCTGAACCCAAAGAAGCCTGTAACTTAGCTCCTTCCCTTGTAGGTGAAGAGCTAAAGGTATGGTTCTGGGCACTGACAGCTGTCAGTGGCCTCTGCTGGGTGTTAGCCTTTATGGCTGCACTAACCTTGGCATGGTGGTCTGACCCCATGCCAAATAGCAAGTTAGGCCCCCTGACCCTGTTGGTCATAGTGGGGTTATTCCAGCTCTGGGCCAGGTCAGTGATATTGCTCGATCTACCACGCAGCGGCTGGCATTAAGTAGGGAGGTGGCGGGGAGGAGAGGACAGCTGGGAGGCGGGGGCGAAAAATGGTGCGAAAGGGGCGCAAAGAAGGGGGCGGGCCGCAGGAGTGCAGCGAGCGAGAGAGGATGGGGGCGGGGCCGCTGGGGCAGGGGCAGCAGGAGAGAGAGAGAGAGGGCGAGAGAAAAAGTGAGAGAGAGAGAGCGGAGTGAGAGAGAAATGGGGAAGAGTGTAGCACGAAGCAAAAGGAGCACAAAGGGACAGAAGCAAAGCATAACAGTGAGCAAAGCAGAGAAAAGGAGGAGAGAGGCAGAAGGTAGCCTAGTAGGAAAGCAGAGCTCACCCACTAGACACCAAGGATGAGGCTCAGGCAGAAGCCTGCAGGTGGAGGAGGGCCTCGAACTCCTGACAGCGGTCAGGAGTTCAGAGGAGCCAGGGAAAGGGCTCTACTTACAAGGTGGAGCCACGAGAGACAGAACACTGCCTTTGAATCTGGCCCTAAAACGAATGGGTATAGGTGTTGGTCTTCCCCTGGGATCCATGGCTAGTTCAAGCCCGAAGAACTCAAGTAATTATGGAAGCTACGGGTGAATCCAGGAAGAACATGTGAAACTGTTGACAAACTATGATATAGAATGTTTTTCAAACTCCTGGAGACCGGAATTGGGTGCCAATGCAACTTGACGAAGGAGTGAGCTATGTGAGCATGACTATAGTTTGTTCTACGCATACCTTTTTGCATTGAGGAGCCCCGCTTGACCACATCTTCTAGCCTTGCCACCTGGACAATTTCTAGCTACTAAAATGTGATTACTTTTGAACATAGTACACACAAGGGTGAAAAGATGACCCACAGCGATGAGAGGACTTCAGTGGCTACAATTTTAATGTGGTGCCAGCGTACAAAGCTTGAAAACCACATATCCAGCCTTGCTGAGTCCTCTTCAGTTGCTATGTCCTTCCTCATGCCACTGGAGTAGTTTGTCTCCTAAAAGGTGACTGATGGAGAATGTAAGACCTATCAGAGGAAAAGGTAGCCATCGAGGAGTGACACAACCTCTGTCTCTACAGATTTCAAGATGGTCCCACCCTGAACTTTTTCTTGTCAAAACCAAAGGTTTCAGCAGAACACGGAATTTAATACATACTGTTTGGAGGGACATGGCCACAGCACACAGCATCCTACCTTTCCCCATTTTAGAAATATTACTTCTGTAGGAAAGTACCTCTTTTTTATGATCACTCCCCCGGCCCAAGGTTTTTGGACTGATGCTGTTGGTTTTTCAACTCTGTAATGCACAGGGCTGTGCTAACCAGACCTAAGTACATGTGCTCTGTCTCCTATGTGTACAATTGTCTAATACCTGATGGGCTGACTTAACATACTTGTAAGTCCCTAGTGGATGGTACCAGAGGTGCCCAGGGCTAGTAAGTTAAATGTCACCAACGTACTGCAGCACTTGACTGTGCGACCACTGCTGGACCAAACAGAAAACGTCACTCTAGGCCTGCCACTGCAGCTTGGTTGGGCAGCATTACACTTGCATGGTAAAATGAACTGTTTTGCCAGGAGAAAACCTTGCTTTTTCATGTTAGTAAGCTATGCATAGGGAAGGCCTTGGTAGTCGATCAGGCAAGATAGTTAATATTAAAAATAGGTTGTGCAGCTTTTATATTTAATTTGCTCAGACAGTAAAAACTCGAAATTACTGTTTTCACTTTAGCAAGCTGGTGGTCCCATTCACTAAAATGGAGTTCAGTAGAACCAGAACTGGGAGCTAACTTCCATTTAGGACCACCAAATATATTACTTGAAGGGATCAAAATAATTATTACATTAAACCAGAGTGACAGCTGATATCGGATTTAAAGTAATGTTTTATAGAAAGGTGACTTTAGAAAGTCACCACTTTGTTGCCCAAACCTTTGGTAGCCTTTCCTGACTATCTGCAGACGTTTTCACCCGAGACAACATGCTGCCATCCTTCTAGGAAGTGTGAAGCGCTCCCAGGAACAAGGAACAAAGAGAATTGCTAAATGGAGGAGATTTGACCTCCTTCAGCAGAATGACTACCAGACAGTGGCCACAGATGGCCCAGGTTCAAGGAGGTTACTGCCTCAGTAAAGCAAATAGCAATCACAATTTTGCCTGCCACTCCTGTGTGTAGGCAAACAGGCTTGTATCTCCTCCAGAGGGAGGGAAGTAGTTGCAAAACCCATTTCCCAGCAGAATTGGCTCATTCTGCTGGGTACACCCCTGGGGTGTGCAAAGGGCCCCTCACAGGGGAAGAAAGCTTGTGACACCTTGCATTCAGGGAATCCTGGGATTATTTGTTGGTCAAATGCCAAGGAATTCATTTAAAATGGGAAGGGTAGCATTGTGGGAACTATTGCCAAATTGGCTAGTGAGTCCCCCTCTCCTACAAACAGGAAGATGGCATAAAGGTGGCACTGCAGACTCACAGGCCTCAGATCACTACTGGACTGGACGAAAACAGAGGAAGGACTGCACTGCTGCTGTTACCTTGACATAGCAAAGAGAGGCTGCACCAAGACTGGACTGCATCTGCTGGACCCAAGGTACCCTCAAAGAGGACTGTGTCTGCTCTGGCTACTACTGAAAAAGAGCACCACTTGTGCCAGGATGGAGGAAGTGACCCCAAAGGCTAGGTGGCTAGCCTCTTGTTATTCTTCAGGCCCACCAAAAACTAAAGAGACATGCATCCTTTGAAAACCCAGCTGCTGGGAACACCTGCCCACTGCTTGACTTCAGAGTGCCTGTTGGGTGGTAGAGTCTGGATCTTCCCTAGGTGTCCCTGGGTCAGTGGAACACAAAGTTGAAATGGACACTGGACCCCCCAAAGAAAGAACCGCTCAACCTGCTGTAAGTGGGAAACCAGTTGACCAGTGGTAACTGGATATGCAGTGGATTCCGCTGCTGCTTTGTGGAAATCGAGTCTTGAGGCTGGTAGAGGCCCCTAAAGTTCACAGACTTTAGGCTGCCCACAGGTAATCTCACAACATCTATTCAGCATCCTCTGCATTCTTCATCCCCAGCATCAGGACCACTTCTTGGATGGCCCGCGTTAAGGGGGAAAAGTACATTGATGACCCTAAGACTGCAGACTACAACAGGTTAACTGTACCCCTTGACACGAGTGGTGCCTGTGACTGGCCCCAACCGTTGTGGCTAGTCTAACATGATTCAAACAGGTGTTGGCTACAAATGGCTTGCAACGATTTATTGCATCTGAAAGATTACATTTTAAATATTTAACTTACCTTTGAAAAATCATATCTCCATTTCCCCTTGATGGATTTTTGTTGATTTGGTGTCTAATTTAAGATAAAAATACAACTCTATTTGTATAAATTGTTTTTGGATTTTTGTTGTGTTGTGTCTCTTACTTAACTGTTTTGTTATTTCTAAATGCTTTACACTTAATCTTTTCACTAACCCAGACCAGACTGCTCTGTGCCACAGCTACCCAGGGGAGACCTAAGGGTTTGTTATAGAACCTAACTGGATCTGATAGAGATTGTGACATTACATGGTGAGGTCTCACAACTGCACCACATAATAATCCTCTTTCTTACAACTTCCATTTGAGAGATGTAAGTTCAAATGTAAAACTTCTGACTGGAATGAACCTTTAGGCTGTACCTGAACCATGCGCCATCACAGTGGCCTTGAAATGGCACCTAAAACCTGGTCATCTGAACCCCATACTATAACAGCTTTTTTGGGCTTCTCCTTTGATTCCAAATTCATGATTCCAGATTTCCTTTACAAAGTTTTGTTGCTTTGGTCTCATTTTAAACATTACATTTGCATTATCTTTACTGAGGTATTTTGGGAACCTTACCATTTATGTTCATGACTGTACTTTTCTTTTGGGTTGGTGCTGCTGGGTTGGTGCTGCTAAACTACTTTCCATGCATTTTCTCTAAGGCTAGTATGTTGGTCTCGTCCACACCTACAAAAGGTAAGCCCAGGGTTCCTAATTGAAGTCTGTGTTTTAGGATTTGGGTTACTTAAATTTGTGGCAACCCATACCTAGGCAATAATGCAGATTTGTATACCTCATCCCAGCTCATATATAGTTAATAATCCATAGTCTCCTATTGTTTTAATTTTTTCTCATTTTAAATGAGGCGTTTGTGTTAATATTATTTGTGCATAATGACTTTCTTATTCTTTGTCCTGAGGAAATTAGTTGTGGAAGTTTACAATAAAGTGATTATTTAAATATTTGCAACATCAGCATTCTTTGAGGCCGTTGCCATAATACTCTGTTTTTTTTTTTTCCATTCCAGAGTTCATTTTACATATAGTGATTATACCACAGACATTTCCCCGAGAAATTTGTTAATTTTCTTTGTGCAACGGACTGAGTGCGGACTTACGTATCTTATTGCATGTAGCAGTTCAGTGTGACTTTTGTTCAGTTTAGTTTCTGAGCCTAGGGAATCTAGTAAGACTTTTTGCATTTACATCCCTAAAACAATAAGTGCCATAGTGAATTGTGTAGAAACAAATGTTTTCAATACGTCTGTGCCCGAAAATCAACAGAAAACATACAGAACCCAATTGAGAATCACAGATGTCATATATCCTACTTTCAATTTCTCCCCCATGCCACAGTAGTGCCCAACATGTGCAGATTGAGATAGGTCTTGAGGCATGAAGGTGCTACAATATCAGACAATTTCAACTATGAATTTAGCACATGAATGTACTGACATTCAAGACAAACTTGCTCCCATGATTGACAGCCACAACATTTTTAAATTTGAGAAAAGTAAACTTTTTTACCCAAAGGTCAGGTGTCATGCTGCAAAATCATTGTAACAGGTAAGTATATGTTTGATGGCATGTGTAGCTGTAAATACACATGCTTTGCATAAGTCCACCACCTAGTGTTGGGCTCGGAGTGTTCCAAGTTGTTTTTCTTTGAAGACGTTTTTCGAGTCATGAGATCGAGTGATTCCTCCTCTCGGTGATACTGCGCATGGGCATCGAGTCCTTTGTTAGATTGTTTTCTTTCTGCTGTCGGGTTTGGGCGTGTTTCCTCTCACTCCGGTGACTCTCGGTTCGGTACTTTTGAACTTATTCTATCTTTCTCTAATTGTGTTGGTATAGTTTCAATCATGTTTCCCATCTATAGTCGATCCGATTTAGACGGTCGGGGTGGATTTTTCACCCTTAAGATGGGCCTCGTCCTTTTAGGGCCTACTTCAATGTCGAGCTGATGGAAAGAACTCAGCTTCGATTCTTTCCTCAGTGTCACGCTAAATTCCCATACACTCACCAGCATTTGCTGTGAAATATCTGTTTATCTCCCGATCATTGAGAAGAGACTTGCGACGCCTAAAGATTGTTTCGATCTTAGAAGACTCTCTGGGACCGAAGAGCTCGTCGCCTGTAAATGACGTCCAAGTCCACAGGAGACACAACTGATTTTTTAGGTGAGGAACACACACAAGAGGAAGTAGGACAGAGTACGGTATTTTCCATCAGAGACTCAGACCCCGAACAAGACTCCGATGCTGACAGCCACTCCCTACCGGCGCAGTACGCGAGTACACCTGCCCCGTCACACCAGCCAAAGACATTAAAAAAGGCTTCAGCACTGGTCATCGGTCCTCCACTGTCTTCAGGCCATGGTTGGATCCAAAAAACAAGCCCGGATGACCAACCTTCTGGTTCGCACCGAGAACAATGACCAAAGTGCACTCAGCATCAACAAAACAGCCTGCTGCAGCTGTCGTGGTACCAAGCCGAAAAACTGATTCATTATTTTCAGAGCCGAAAAAAATTGTTACCAATTTTGGAGCAGACATTTTTGGTTTGACCTAAACACTGTGTCTACACCTTTCGGTTCCGAAAGCCATAAGTAGTAAACCTGCTACTTCTACACAAGAATCATTGAATATACAACCCATTTTGAGAAATTATGGATGCTAAACAGTGAAAATTGCATATTCAAAAAGACACAGGAAGGTAAATTGCTTCTCCTCCAGTGACTATTAAGAAGAAATTAACTTTTCAGGAGACCTTAGATGCTGAATCTCCACCAAAGAAGGTCTCAGAAGACAAAGAGAGGGAAAGGCTAGACAACAAACCAGCCTTCACCACCACATTCTCCTGTTCTTCCTTCCACACCACCATCACCCACATATGAGGCGCAGTTTTCACCACAGACATCCTCAGCATCACCACACAGAGATGATCTTGGTGACGTTCAGAAGGATACGGATCCATGGGATCTATATGATCCTGATCCCATTCTTTCAAATGATCCAGACTTGTATCCTGTTAGAACTTCTCCACCAGAAGACACTACTGCATATAACCAGGTCATAGCCAGAGCAGCTCCTTACCATAAGGTGCAGATGGCTGCAGAACATGTACAGGGTTTTTTCCTTTTAAACACATTAACGTCTACACACAAGGAATAACAGTGTCTCCCAATGCTCCCAGGAGTGCTCAGACATTCATCAGACATTTTCAAAGAAGCAGTGAAGACCAGAATTATCACTCCTAAAGTGGATAAAAAATTTAAACCGGCACCCTTAGACCCAGTTTTTATCAGGACTCAGTTACCACCTGATTCAATAGTGGTTAGTGCAGCAAGGAAAAGGGCCAACAGTCAGTCAACAGGAGTCGCTTCTCCTCCAGATAAGGAGAGCAAAAGGCTAGATGTAGCAGGTATGAGGGTAGCCTCACAAGCTGCAAATCACTGGAGGAAAGCCAACTCACAAGGTCTCTTAGCTAGATATGATAGGGCCCACTGGGACGAGATGGAAGAACTGTTGCAGGATCTTCCATCAGAGCATCAGAAACAGGGACAACAAGTAGTCACAGAAGAGCAAGCAATATCTAATAATGCTATTAGATGTGCTACAGATTAGGCTAATACCACAGCCAGAGGAGTCAACACCAGTGTAGTCATTAGAAGACATGCTTGGTTAAGCTGTTCAGGGTTCAAACCTGAGATACCGCAAGCTGTCTTAAATATGCTCTTTTACTAGGAACATCTATTCGGCCTAAAAGTTGACACAACTATAGAGAAGCATAAGAAAGATTCTGAGACAGCTAAGGCAATGGGTGCATTATACACCACACCCTCTGCGCACACATCTGTGGGAGGAAGACTGGTTAATTTCTATCCACAGTGGCATAACATCACTACAGACCAGTGGATTCTGTCCATTATCCAACATGTTTATTGTCTGGAACTCATTTCCACTCCACCAAACTTTTCCCCCTTGTTCACACAGACTCTCTGGGGACCATCTCACTCTACTAAAAGAGGAGGTACAATCACTACTACCCAAAGGAGGTATAGAGATAGTACCTACATCTCAACAGGGATCAGGAGTATATTCACTATACCTTCTGGTACCAAATAAAGACAGCACATTAAGACCAATTCTAGATCTCAGGCCTTTCAATCTATACATCCTTTCAGAATGGTTTCATGTGGTCACTCTACAAGATGTAATTCCCTTACTACAAAAAGGGGATTACATGACAGCATTAGACCTCAGGGATGCCTATTTTCGCATTCCCATTCATCCAGCACATTGCAAATACCTAAAGTTTGTAATTGCAGGAAAGCACTACCAATTCAAAGAACTACCATTTGGAGTAACAACAGCACCAAGGGTGTTCACCAAATGTTTAGCTGTAGTTGCAGCATTCCTGAGAAGACAACACATACATGTCTTCCCATATCTAGACGACTGGCTCATAAAAGCCAGTACAATACAAGTTTGTCAACAACACACTTAGGATACCATAGATCTCCTACACAGTTTGGAATTCACAATCAATTACCTCAAATCCCACCTGTAACCATCACAAATACAGCCGTATCAGGGAGCACTTCTGAACACTCAGTTAGGGTTAGCATATCCAAACCCAGTAAGGATTCAAGCATTTCACAATTTAATATCTCAACTACAAAACAACCACACTTCTACAGTAAAGTCCTGACTTGGGGTGTCCCTGGGGGCCCCTGCACTGCCCATGCACTTGGCATGGGCAGTGCAGCGGCCCCCAGGCATAGCCCCATCTCGCATTTCACTGCCCGAATTTCAGGCAGTGAAATGTGCGACAGGTGCTACTGCACCCGCTGCACATCAGCACTGCCGCTGGCTCTGTTACGAGCCGGCAGCAATGTTGATATGACTTTTCCGCTGGGCCAGCGGACGGTAACACTGTTAACGTCCCCTGGCCCAGCGGAAAAGTCCAAATAGGGAGGCAGAAATACCACCAGCACTGGTGGTATACTGGCGCCCTCAGCTTCCCGAAGTTGTAATGAGGTCCATTGTCTGCTATTTGTTACACTTACAAAAAGCAAATTGGCATACTCATCTATTAGGCTTCATTTAGCAGCTATATCTGATTACCTCCAAAATAGACAGCATATTTCCATATTTAGAATTCCTGTTAGAAAAGCTTTTATGGAGGGCCTTAAAAAAGTCATTCCAACTAGAGTTCCTCCAGCTCCTGCATGGAATCTTAACATTGTACACACAAGACTTATGGGTCCTTTATTTGAACCCATGCATTCTCGTGCTCTACAGTTTCTCTCTATGCAAGGTTGCTTTCTTTTTAGCAATAACTTCTTTAAGAAGAGTTGGTGAGATTCAAGCATTCACTTTAGAAGAACCTTTCTTTCAAGTCCATTAAGACAAAATAGTTCTTAGAACAAATCCAAAATTCCTAATGAAGGTAGTTTCACCTTTTCATATCAGTCAGTGGAATTGCCAGTCTTCTCTCCACAGCCAGATTCAGTTACTGAAAGAGCTCTACACATCCTTGATGTTGGAAGAGCTCTGATGTACTACATAGACAGAACAAAAGATTTTTAAAAATCCAAACAACTCTTTGTAGCATTTTCAGAACCTTACAAAGGTAATCCTATTTCAAAAAATGAATTGTTCAGATGGATAGTGACGTGTATTCAAACTTGCTAACTTAAGGGTAACTACCAGTAGCTCCGAAAGCACATTCCACTAGGAAAAAAAGAGCTTCAATGGCATTCTTAGGGAACATACCAATAGCAGATATATGCAAAGCTGCTACATGGTCTACACCACACACAATTACTAAACACTGTTGTACAGATGTGTTACCTCGCCAACAAGCAAATGTTTGACAGGCAGTGCTTAGGACATTATTTCAAGCTACTCCAACTCCTAGAGGCTGACCACCGCTTACTTTGCAGGGGACTGCTTTACAGTCTACGCAAAGCATGTGTATCTACAGCTACAGATGCCATTGAACGGAAAATGTTACTTACCCAGTAGACATCTGTTAATGACATGTAGTGCTGTAGATTCACATGCGCCCTCTCTCCTCCCCGATAGCCTGTAGCCATTGCAGTACAATATATTGTAAATATGTATATATTGCATGGACATCTCATTTCTTTACTATCTATCTATATATACATGTACACACTCTTTACTTCACCCGCCTGTAAGAAAACAATCTAACAAAGTGTTGCGTGGGCTCTCATTATTCTAAATGAGACTGCTGGATTTCTAGGCAGCAGGATCTATAACGGTGTAGGGGACTGAGTCGGACCCACGTGTAAGGAACTCTGTCACCCTAAATCCGGTTTTTGCTCCGGCTAACTAGCAGTGCCTCATTTCTCCCATGTGGAAGGAATGATTTGGCAGCCGAGCGCATGACATCTCTGGAACTTCTCAGGGAAGTCGTGGTTACTCAGATCCAAACCAACTCTCTTATTTCCAATATGATCTCATATACAAATGACAAAGACAGTATAAGTTTTATATAATGTTTTAATAAAACGACTGTATTTTAGATATTAAGGCATGAGCCGCAATAACCAGAACCATACAACACAGTAGGATTGAAATAGTCACCAGGAGAGTAAAACATAAGAACAAAGCTATCATATTGTCTAACAGTTTCTACTCTCCCTCTGCTTGTTCTATTTAGAGCACAGCATGTTAAGCGTCTAGCTTGCCTATTAGAATCACTGTGGAGACATCAGCCCTCATACCTGAGCAAAGACCTGTGATCTTGGTTCAGCATCTGCAACGAGGCAGTCAGCGTCTAGTTGTGGTTCTCTGGTCGGAATCTCCCTCTTGCGTGTATTGGGACAAGGAAGTGATTTTATAACTAACATGTCATTGTGATCACAAAATGTCCCTACGCAGGAATGCCAAGTCTAAACTCCTACCACGTCTATCGGCAATGTACCAGACTGTATCCTTGACTGAAGCACAGAGTAAATATGTTATGGAGAACTCCAGTGCTGAAGTAGGCAAAACAGTGTGATATGAATAAAAAACACCACCATAGAACTGGCTATTTGAAAAATAACAGTACGAAGCCTAATAAAAAGCATGTAGAGCAAAGTGCACAGAGGCTCTAAGCTGTCAGCAAATGAATAAAATATATTCAGGGCAAAGTGCACAAAGGCCTAAAGCCTGAAGCTAAAGCGCAATGAATACGTAAAACTAACCACACTACACCCTCCCCTTGTCGGTAGCAAGTGGTTCCAATAATATAAAAGGATGCCCCAAATATAAACAATATCTAAAACAATCATTTCGACAAGGTGAGAAGACAACAAAGTCATAAATTTAGGTAACATGTGACCATAAAGCCAAATTCAATATAGTGTCAATTTCGTAAAAATCCAATCGTCCGACAGAAGCAATAGAACGCAGGAGTTCCTCCACTTCGATATATGTCAATATCGGAAGATCCACGTCACAAAGAACCATGGAGCAGGTGTGATCCAAAGCCCCAAAACCATTCAGGGCGGCACCCCGTGCAGGGCCTATGAAAGAGACAATACCATCTTCCTCCAGGAAGGGAATCTCATAAACCGCCTCACGAAGCAAGTGCATCCGTAGTGCACAAGTCTGGGAATGAGCCCTAATCGGGAACATCAACAGATCAGTATCGACCATTGGAGGGCGCTGCAGTGAGAGACAGAGAGCCAGTGCATGTTCAAACGAGCACCAAAGGCATCGAAACACGGGTTGCACACAATCCAAAACCGGTCTGAATGATAGAGACCAGTCACACTCCAAATGTCCCAGGAGTGTTGCTCCAAAATGCTGCATCATGCGTTCACGACACAGCTGCGCTGACGGGATCAGAAATACAGGATCTCGTCGTGACGGGACAGCCATTGCGAAAAAATAGCAACAACAGCAAGACTCCAGCCAATAAAGCCAAAGTAATCGGGAAACCCCCAAAAATGCTTCCGAAAATAGAATGTATAGCCGAAGGTATCAAACCGAATATGGAAGAGAAGGTATGAGCAAAACCAACACCAACGACTTTGAAAAAATGTGCAATACCAGCAGTGCTGGATGCATTAAATATACGTCCCACAAGTTCACCGAAGTGATTTGGAAAGTTAGTATTCAAAAGGGACTGTATCTCCGCTGATGACCTTGCCACCTGAAGTGCGTAGGTCTCGCTAGCAGATGTAAGGGCCACATGCTTTTGAAACAATAAAGCTTTTAGCCGACTCAACTTGTCGAAATCAACCTTGGAAGTAGCAATATGAGGCCAGATGTCCGCTACCTCCCTAAATTGAGTGGGGGGAAACAACACATTCCCGCAGCACGTAACGGCCTTGTTGACAACGACGATGTAAACTATTCCGGCACGCATGCCACAGCAGCGTTCGCTGTTAAGAACAATGTAACTGCCTTTAGAAAGCACCTGGAAAGTGTTTTTAATAACCGGGACTGGAACTCCCTTCAGATAACAAGCTAAGTTAGCAATCGAAGCGTTACACGCCCCGTGCAAGGACAGCTGTTTACAAACCATTGAATGGCTGACAGAAGCTTTGCATTCGCTGCCGCTAAGAAAAACCTCCTTCAAACCATTAACACATCTGTACTGAAAGGGAAGCTCCCACACCTCGTGTATGTAACTGTCTCCCAATAGTTCATATCTACCCACCGGAATGTGCTTCAAACAAGAAGTAAATTGCAAAGTGGAGATAGGCAAATTAATAACCCCATGAATCAACCACTCAGCTGACGGAATCTCAGCCACCGTGAAAGGCAGTTTCTCTAATTTCTCAATATTTAACATAACATATGTTGCTTCCTTTTTTGCCATCGGTTGTTGTTGACGAGTCAAATTAAAAGAGATGAAGATCTCTCTGGCACGAACGTGCTGCCATGGAACGCGACCCGCCTTCAAGGTCTGAAGAGTCCAACCCAGCTGCATGATGGACCGCGTCTGACTCTGCCCATGATATAAAGAAGACATGTCCGATTTAATAATGTCAATGACAGAGGAAACAATGCTGTCAATCGTGTAAACACGATCAGAAAGGGTATGCATGCCATTATCAACAACAGACAAAGTCTGCATCAGATTTTCCTGATCAATCTGCCTCAACCGGGCTGCAGCCTCTCGTTGTGAAAGCTTCCAAATCTCATTATAAACCTCATGTAAGAACCTTTTCTTCCGTGGTACTTTGGGACCCGACAAAAAATCTTGTAAATTAGTATCATTAGACAGTAACTTGAGATGTGACTTAACTGCATCCAGCGTGGATGACTTCAACCATTGCTGACAAAGCTTCCCCACACTGTATGTAGTTATAATATCAGCATGTTCTGGTGATACGTAACGAGGGTCTGCCCTACTAGTCCTGAACCCCCCTGAAGAGGTGACAAAACGTTGATGACACACATTAGTGTCTACAGGCCATAATAACCACCCGCCTGGATGTAACGATGAAGTGTTAAGCGTACCATTCTGGACCCAATGTGTAAAGTCACTAAAAGTAGCATTCACATAGTGCTGCCAATTTTTTAATTTAGAAGGGACAGGTATACTAGGCAAAGTCAACTCCCTAATTGTCGCTAAGCCCAAACAGCTAGTCTGTTGTACTGTGTCATTGAGGAAAATCATCTGCACAGGGATAATACATGCTCTAAATAACGTGTCCCTGCCTTGCATTTGCCAATTTTTCGAACCCCAAACACTTTTTAAGTCAACAGTTCTAAACCAGTATTCATACCCCTGGACCGAAGGTTTAGATACAAACAAATTTGAATACAGTAATTTAGTATCGGTCAATAACATTTGCTTATTAGAATACGGTGCAACTTTAAAATAATAGGACTTAGCATTTCGTTGATCATGCCCAGAAAAATATGCAAATTTATCATAATACGTTTTCGAACTCCCTTGTGGAGGAGTCGAGCAATGTTCCCATTGCACATAATCAAACATGGACTTAGGGCTACTAGCTTTATGAATAAAGTGGTGTCCATAATAGTTGTAACAAAACATGTCACCATGATTATCTCTAAACTGGTAAGCATCTTCATCGTCATAGACCGTATAATATTGCAAATCCGTTAGCATAGAATCTACTGTCTTCACATCCCAATCATCAGAAACAATGCCAGGTATAACAATATCATTCATTGATAACTTGAGGACAGACGGTATTTGAATCAATTCAGTGGGACCATATATATCAAACATTACTTTATCCCACACAATCCCATCCGGAATTGGTATTGCAGGAATGTTTACAGTGGACAAGTCTCTTCGAACCATATGAGACGAAAAATGCGGTTTTAACACAGTCTCCACGTGCTCAATGTCAGATCGATCAGGAAGAAAATTACCATGTATTATCAGAAAAAAAGTAACCACAAATCCCAACCATAAAAAAATAGTCATCACGGCCAAAAACAGCCAAAAATAGTTCCAAGGAAAAACAAAATATGTGCGTTTAAGCCAACCCAGAAGCCGTCGTGGACCGTGGACAGAAGACATCGAGGACGAGGAGCCGGACACATCATTATCAGCGTCGTTGAAGCAGCCAGAAGCAGTTCTAGCAAAAGGTGCAACTGTGAACAAAGAAGCAGATGGAGGCTCTCGCCGTGGTACGCTATAAACCACATGTTCAGAAACATCAGTAGAACGTACAGCAATTTGATCAAAAGATTCCATATTAATCGCCGTCAGTGGAACAATCACAAGATCATCATCCACCCTCCCCAAGCTCGGAGAGGAAACAGTGTCGGTGAAAATCACCTGCAGCAGGACTTCTTCCCCAGTAGTGAGAGGGATTCCGGAACTGCTGGGTGTCCCTCTTGGTCTGCTGTGCAGAATCGGCCACATGTTGTAACTTGACATTATCAATGGAAACAAAGCGATTTCCTTTGGCCCCTCGCAGCGGCGGTAAAATCACAGTTCTCGTGCCGCTCACCCCCAACACAGGGACAGGTTCTCGATAAGAAGGACCAAATTCTTTTTTAACTGCGACCTTTTCACGCACTAGATCCCCAATCCTGGGTATCCAACCAGTAGGTGTTACTGGCTCATCCTTAATTCCTGAGGAGGCAGCACTGGCAGAAGAGTTATCTTCACAGAATTGTTGTAAATCCTGCAAAACAGTGACACGATCATTTATGTCAAAGGGTGTGTCTGCCGACTCCACACCAGGACCATCTAGATCAGGAACATACATTTGTGTTCCAAACAGGCACTCATATGAAGTACGACCCCCCAGTGACCTTCTAGGCAAGTTATTAAGTGCTCTCTGTACTCCATATAGGTGGGCTAGCGAACCACGACCCGTACCTATAACTCTGGCCGTTAAGGACTGCTTTAAATTACGATTTAAACGCTCCACGACAGAATTTCCCTCGGGATGAAATGGAGACGAGAATTGGAGTTGGACCCCCAACGAAGCCATGGTGTCCCTGAATGCCTTAGAGGCAAAAGCAGGGCCCTGGTCCGAATGAAAAGCCACAACTGCAAATATATCGACAAAGATGCGCAAATCTTTAATAACAGTTTGAGCGTCAGCCGAGCGTTGTGGCCATACCCACACAAATCTGGAGCACGAATCTACAGCAACCAATATATATTTGTATTCACAATCTGGTGTCAGGGGACCACAATGATCCAAGTACACACACACTGTAATGGTCTATTTGAAATCAGAAGGGGCGTCTGCTGCGGGCGTCTAGCCGACGATGCTTTAATCTGTTGACAAACGTCACAACAAAGGACATATTGCTTCGTCTCTTTATAGAGACCAGGCCACCAGTAACGAGCCTGTAAAAGTGAAATCGTGGCAGCCACACCAGCATGTGCAGAAGCCACCCCCTCATGTGCTGCAGAAATTAATCGAGGTCTCTCAATTTTATTGGGAATTTCACGTACACCAATGCCTGGAATCGTAACAGTAGCATTCAGCGCACCATTCAAGCAGTAACTATATTTTGAAGGAAATCCTTTAGGAAAGGGCATGCCATCAACCGTAGCCTTTATGGCAGCTGAAATTTCTGTGTCTGGTTTGGAACTCGAATGAGTCACTGCGGCCACAGTGGCGACAGCCACTGCTGATTTCGCGGCTTCATCAGCCAAAGTATTCCCAGCAACGTGTATTCCAACGGGCTGGTGTCCAAGTGTATGCACAACATGGACGTTAGGAAGCGTTTCCTTCAGATCCGCAACCTTACCCCACAACATTTTATGTTTAATGGTGTTGCCTTTAGAATCTCTGAACCCATTCATCTTCCAATAGTGTAGATATTCATTGAAAGACTGAACACAGTAGTAGGAGTCACAGACCAGCAAGGTTAAAGTCGCCGGATCCGTGTGCTCCAATGCTAACAGTAGAGCTTTGAGCTCAGCCAGCTGTGCCGTGCAATCTCCCAAGGTTTTAGTATAAGTATGTCGGGGGCAGAACACTTCCCCCTCCATAGTGCCGCTCACCACCGCACATGCAGCAGAATACTGTTGTTTAGTCCCAACTGCTGGTTGCGCAGAGCCATCGGTATACATGACCACTTGATATTGGTCAATAGGCAACGTACCAGCAGGAACAGGGTATTCCATCTCATATTGAAGAAATTCTTGAGTCTGCAGTTTAGGGTCAAATACGTAATCTACATCAGTGGCTGTCAAAGACGTAGCCCATTGTATCCATCGTGGGTGCAAAGCTTTCGAATTTGGAACACTCGCTTTTGTAACTGCCTCTAAGGCCGGAATTGGGGAAACGACAATAATGCGTTGGCCCTGGGCTAGCGGTCTTTCTTTAATAACAGCCATCTGTACTGCAGTGAGAATTTTCTCAGTCTGTGCAAATCGTTGTTCTACAGCAGAATACAAATGAGATTTGTATGCAATCGGGACTGTCTCCCCCTCATTAAAGGTGACATAAGTAAACCCAACAGCCCCAGGTATCACCCTGATGACTAAATGTGTCTTATTGTCCCGTGTGTTTAAGTGTTTAACTGCTAAGAGATCACTCTTTAACTCTCGTAGTATGTGTGTATGTTCAATCGTCCAAAATCTACTAGAAACATTCGGGCGAATCAACTCGTATAAGGGTTTTATACGCGTCGCATAATCAGGAATGTAAGTTCTGCCGTGGAGCTTCCGAACCGTATTAGGAGGCTGCAATAAAGCACATTTCTCCAAAAAATGTGGCGCTAAGCTCTTGCCCTCACTCGACAACTCATATCCCAGGAAAATGACGCTGAGGAAGGCAATCTTTGATTTCTTAAAATTAAACTTATAGCCAATGTCAGCAAACCCCACAACAATGCGCGATACACGCCTTAGATGTTGCAGAATCTCATCATCTGTCAGATATATGTCATCAACATATGACAACGCTTCAGGGTCGAACTCATGCAGCATTTCAGTGACACAAGCCGAAAACAGTCCTGGGCTATTCTTCTACCCCTGAGGCAAACGACAAAACATTTTCTGAGAGCCAAACGCACTGAAACAGGTATAGTCCCGACTCTCGGGCGCTATATTCTGGCAGAAAAATCCATTCGAGATATCTAATGTTGTCTTGTACTTCTTAGGTACGATATTATTCATAAGCGCTGCGCTATGTGAATTCTGTATTGCATATGTGCGTGTATGACTATTCAAATGTCGGTAATCCACCACTATCCTATATGAATGGTCCGGTTTAGCAACCAGAAACAAGGGATTATTCATCGGCGAGACACAGGGCTCAATTACACCCTGATACTCCAATTGTGTAAGAATTTTCCTAACCGATGCCCTTGTTTCAAATTTGATAGGATACTGCGGCTGTGGCTGAGGTTCGCCCTTTATCGGAATTACATGATAAGGTGATTGTCTATCCCACCCCACGTTATTTCTATACAGGGCGGGAGCCTGTGCTAGAGCCCATGATTTACTATAGGACTCCGCTAGTTCTCTCGGAACAAGTGGTGAGAAGGAAGGTGTAATAACCTCCTCCCCAACCGGACAGTCGCGAACAAAGTCAGGTGGCCAATCCTGTTCGGCCAGCAGAACATCATATGATTTTACCACATGGTCCCAAAAAATGGCGTTTATAATACGGTCAATGTCCCCTTCTAATTGTAGAGTCACTTCATATACTCTATCAGGATCAGAGACTCGCATGTGCGCATTCTCGACTTGTATGAAGTCATCAGTTGCTTTCACCTCCAGATGCTCTAGAAGACTCCGGCGAACTATTGTGACCTCTGCCGCGCTGTCTAACAGTGCTAACGCCCACGTCTTGTTCGTCAAGAGAACTCTCTTCTTGAGCGGCTTGTCTAACTGAGACTGCTGCCACTTTCTTCTTTTTAAATTGCTGTTTTTGTTGCAGCGGTTTCTCTTCTTGTTTAATAGAAACCTCCGCTGAGCGTTGTGAATCCTGTCTCGGTTTCACGTATTCCGTCCTCCGCTCTGACCGCCCAACTCTCTCACTTCTCTTTTCCGAGGAGTCCTGAAAGGAATGAGATTGGCGTGTATCAGTATATTGATATCTATCAGGCGTCTTCAAAGTATCCCTATTCCTGAGATTATACTTATTCTGAGGGGTCTCCGGTTGCAGAGACTGCCCACCATCTTTCTTAGGTGTTTGCTGTTTCTTTTCCCAGCGCTTTTTCGAACCCTCAGGTTGTTGCTGTTTAGGATTATCTTTATTATTTTTACCCTGTAACTGGGGTTTTTGTGGTCTAGCCCCTAGGCTATCACGACCAATACTAGAATATGTTTCCGCTATTATTCTCGGAAGCTCCCGCTCCTGATTAAGCAGCGGAACATCCCGAAGACGCATACGCACTGCTAGTGCTACTGCCTCTCCTTTGAGATTACTCAAAATATTAGAAGAAACTGTGGCAAAATTGCCCAGCAACTGCATGCCCAAATCTAAGGCAGGTCCTAGTCCCTGCCTGCATGAGATCTAAATGCCAGCACTTTCCAGCTCTGAATTATTACAGGGAACTTGGACGACGGGTAGGTCAGACTGACCAAGGCACTCTTCAGTTAATAAATCGATTCAAGGCACACGGATTGGATTTCAAACAGCAACCGATTCTGCTGATCTAAAGGCAGCGGACGTGATGAGATGCACCATGTCCCTTCTATAATGAAGAACTATGATTGCCCTTCTTCAGTCCTGATGAGGCCATAAATGAGCTGGCCGAAACGCGTTGACCTTTATGTACTGCAAGCGGATTGGGCTTGTTAATTTTTGGACTATATCATTAAAAAATATTTTTTTGAGATGCACACTATCACGCTTGTGTGAAAGAAATACACTAGGCTTAGATAGTTTAGTGCATGTAAAGCCCATTGTCTTAGCAAGTAAAAGTGGATCACATTAGGAGTAACATAATAGTGACCACATCCTTAATATGTAGGGCATTACCTCAAGTTGTTTTCGTTTTTTCTTTATTGTTAAACATTTTATATGTAAATTATTGTAGATGTATTGTGAATAATTTATTTTGCTTTGTACACGTATTGATGTAATATGTTTTCAGTTGTGTATGATATCTCCTTAGATCCTTTTTGCTATATATAAAAAAAATATTCTCTTGGAAATAAACATGAAAAAGCAATAAATTCAGGAGTAACAGAATTAAGGACTGTTCTTACAAATTAGTATTAAATTTATCCCTACCTGCCATTTTTCTTTTTCACGTCAAATCTAAGGCAGGGGCAGCCCCATATTCATCTTGAATCTGTTTAAGCACGTCCGGTAAATTAGCTAATGTCGGTGTACCGTGTGCCGTAGTGTAGAGCGCGGCAAACACCGTGCCCCAGGTATTACAAAGGTCCACCGGAGGAACCATCCCATACGGCAAACACATCGTCAAAATTCTATGTTTATCCTGAGGTCCCGTATGGGGAAATACTGCTTCCAGCGTGTTAATTTTTTGCGCCAGCCAAAATGGAGTCTCCTCTCGTTTAGCCGGTACTTTACCCATAACTGAGTGCACAGTGGCCGGATTAATACCCGGAACCACAGTCTGTGGGTGCGCTGGAGCAGCACGCGCTGCATTCGTATTTAGTGTCTGCATGACAAACTGAACTAATCGTCTATATGTAGCCGTTAAGTCTGTATATAAACGACAAACTTCAACCACTGCCAATTGAGCAACCGCAGGATGAGGTGTATATGTAGCCAATAAAGGCCAGGTAGGACCATCATTACTCAGCGGACCTAACCTAACTTGTGCTATTGTGTGTGGGAGGGCGCCATCAAGCCAATTATGGTGTTCTTGATAAGATAGAGGTATTTCTAAATAAGCGTAAGCCCTGTATTGTCCAGGGACATTCGCAACAGTGTATTCGTGAAAAGTATTTGTTCCCCCATCCACTGCTGGAAATCCGACCCAAGAATAAAAAAGTTCCGTTCTAGAAGCTGCATGGGCGTCCACCACAAAAGTGACTGGACCCCCCTGGACTGTCAGTCCATGTGTCAACAGATGTCCTGTGAGCGGGTGACGCATATTAATTGCTATATTCACTACATTAGGATTCGCCATTTATAAAAAAAAGCTCCAGGTCAGAGAAGGCACACCAATATCTGGGTTTTCCTTTCAAAGTTCAAGCTTGAAGAACCAACCACTAAGCAATAGGAAGCTCCTATGCCGTGGCGGCGGAAACCCTCTGCACCACGGACGTCTCCGTATACGGAACCGAGGAGTCAAACTATATATGAGACCAAGAGTGTCAGTCGGACCTAATCATTAGAGCCAGACCAAACGTTGGCGGCACCATGTCGCGTGGGCTCTCATTATTCTAAATGAGACTACTGGATTTCTAGGCAGCAGGATCTATAACGGTGTGGGGGACTGAGTCTGACCCACGTGTAAAGAACTCTGTCACCCTAAATCCGGTTTTTGCTCCGGCTAACTAGCAGTGCCTCATTTCTCCCATGTGGAAGGAATGATTTGGCAGCCGAGCGCATGACATCTCTGGAACTTCTCAGGGAAGTCGTGGTTACTCAGATCCAAACCAACTCTCTTATTTCCAATATGATCTCATATACAAATGACAAAGACAGTATAAGTTTTATATAATGTTTTAATAAAACGACTGTATTTTAGATATTAAGGCGTGAGCCGCAATAACCAGAACCATACAACACAGTAGGATTGAAATAGTCACCAGGAGAGTAAAACATAAGAACAAAGCTATCATATTGTCTATCAGTTTCTACTCTCCCTCTGCTTGTTCTATTTAGAGCACAGCATGTTAAGCGTCTAGCTTGCCTATTAGAATCACTGTGGAGACATCAGCCCTCATACCTGAGCAAAGACCTGTGATCTTGGTTCAGCATCTGCAACGAGGCAGTCAGCGTCTAGTTGTGGTTCTCTGGTCGGAATCTCCCTCTTGCGTGTATTGGGACAAGGAAGTGATTTTATAACTAACATGTCATCGTGATCACAAAATGTCCCTATGCAGGAATGCCAAGTCTAAACTCCTACCACGTCTATCGGCAATGTACCAGACTGTATCCTTGACTGAAGCACAGAGTAAATATGTTATGGAGAACTCCAGTGCTGAAGAAGGCAAAACAGTGTGATATGAATAAAAAACAACACCGTAGAACTGGCTATTTGAAAAATAACAGTACGAAGCCTAATAAAAAGCATGTAGAGCAAAGTGCACAGAGGCTCTAAGCTGTCAGCAAATGAATAAAATATATTCAGGGCAAAGTGCACAAAGGCCTAAAGCCTGAAGCTAAAGCGCAATGAATACGTAAAACTAACCACACTACAAAAGGACTTGATGCCTATGCGCAGGACCACCGAGAGAAGGAGGCACTACGTGCCACAAACCGATGTCTAGTGGGTGAGGAACATTTTCCTTTTTCTTAAACAAGCGTTGTTCACTTTCTCCTTAATTTGTTCTGCTGAATTTTGGGCATACTTGCTTAAAATCTCTCTGAAATGTTGTAGGAATATTTAAAGTGTTAATGTCCAGCAGTGAATCAGAAGAGGCCACACATTTGAATATAGGCCATTGTGAGTTATCATTGTTAAGTAATACTTTTGAATGTTGTTTTTAATTGGTTTGTATTTTTCTCTTTTCTCCTTTAAGAACTCCTAATGCTCCAGTGCCTGAGGAAGAAGTTAATACTAACGCAGCGGAAAGCTCAGACAGTGAATCTTCGTTTAGTGATTAATACAAGTTAATTCAGCCCGTAATGCTTTCTGAGAACTGTGTAAAATAACAGCTGTACATTTTGCTACAACATGTATATAATAAAAAAAATTGCTAATCATTATCTCCACATCCAGTCACTTCCATAGAAATCTGACAAGTGAAGTATCTCTTTACTGCACAAAGTGTATATATCTCATTAAGTTACATTTTCATTTCCTATCAATAATGTAAATAAGGTGCCTTAAACAAGACTTTGTGATAGTAGGTCCCTTTATCTCAACCCCATAATTACAAATATTTGTAAATACACCACTCTTACCATTTCTTAGCAGCTGTTGTGTTCTCGCCAGTATCATTGCGGTCATAGCCGGTAGAGCTCCAAAATGGGTGTACCCTTTTAAGAGAAAAGTGGAACTGGCAGGCGTCTCTTACTTCCTCCCCTTCGAGGTTGACTCTGTTGGAGGGGGAGTGTTAAGAGACAGCCCTCTCAGAGGAACTCTTATCTGCAAGTCCTCATGTCTCACAGTGCACCAGCTCCAGATCAGTGGCCCGTAGGACTCTAGTTCGAGCACCATTGATGAGATTTTCTCGAGGAAACTCTGGTCGTATTTATTTGGGTTTTCTTGTAAAGTGCATTCTCACTCCAAATGGAGTCTCTTGGCGCTGTGAGAAGCTGAAGTCCTAAGGTGAAAATAAGAGTTATAGTATTGATAATATCTGTTGGTGAAGGGTATATGAAGAAAGCACCCTTCCAGTTATGTACTAAATGAACTTTCAACTTTCTCTGGTCTTCCCCTCTTCGGGTCTGCAACCTCTGCTTGTCTTCGGAGCACAAGAAGTCTACCTGCTCGGTGTGCAAGGTACTCAAATGCAAGAACACCTTCTGCCAGGGATGCGAATGCCACTGGGCACACCACAAGATGCAGCATCAAGACTTGCCTGTGACTCTGGGCCTGCTCTAGCTGAGGACATCTTTGGTGGTGAAGGATAAGATCCTGGTCCTTCAGGTATCCAGCTTGCTCCGGGAGAACAAAGCCTAAAGTATAGGAAAAGTAACTCCCATTAACCAAGAACGACCACTAACCCTAGACCCTCCATTCCACCAGACTCAGGGGGTCATTCTGACCTGGCGGTCGGTGACCGCCAGGGTCACCGACCACGGGAGCACCGCCAACAGGCTGGCGGTGCTCCGTCGAGCATTCTGACCGCGGCGGTTCAGCCGCGGTCAGAAACGGAAAGTCGGCGGTCTCCCGCCGACTTTCCGCTGCTCGGGAGAATCCTCCATGGCGGCGGAGAGCGCTCCGCCGCCATGGGGATTCTGACACCCCCTACCGCCTTCCTGTTCCTGGCGGGTCTCCCGCCAGGAACAGGATGGCGGTAGGGGGTGCCACGGGGCCCCTGGGGGCCCCTGCAGTGCCCATGCCAGTGGCATGGGCACTGCAGGGGCCCCCGTAAGAGGGCCCCACTGTGTATTTCAGTGTCTGCAATGCAGACACTGAAATACGCGACGGGTGCAAACTGCACCCGTCGCACATACCCACTCCGCCGGCTCCATTCGGAGCCGGCTTCCTCGTGGGGAGGGGTTTCCCGCTGGGCTGGCGGGCGGCCTCCTGGCGGTCGCCCGCCAGCCCAGCGGGAAAGCCTGAATGGCCTCCGCGGGCGGCGACCGCTGCCCGCCGGCCTCGGAATCAGGCCCTCAGTCTTCAAAAGTGCCCTCCCATCTAGTTCTTGTATCGATTCACTCCCACAGGTGAGCCTCAAGGGGCTCCGGTCCAGTGGTGCTGGAACAGTTTTATGAATGAAGGTTCTGTGCAGGAGCATTGGTTCGCTAAAATTATAGAGTTATTTAAAAAAAACAGCTCTCACTGCACAAGTGTGCTTAGCAAATGGGCAGAAAACTTAGATTGGGAGGATGTGCTTTGGGAGGGGAGGAGATGTATAAGTTGGTAGTCCGAGACATTTTTGCAAAAGTGTGGTTCAGTGGTGCTTTAAGATACAATATTCTTAGATATATGAATACATGTTTTACTCACAATGGAGATACTTACAAGAAACCATTAATAAAAGAGTGGTTTTACTTTCCCCAACTGTAAAATAAATGTGTTTTGTTTTGTTTCATCACCGTGCTTCAAAACTTGCCAGCCACCATATTTCATGGTTGAGAGGCCCACATTAAAATATGCCTTATTTTTTTTAAATAATATTTATTTATTTTAAAACAAGCTATTTTTTACGTCTGTGTTTTTCATGTGCCTCATTCTTTCATTCTCCAATGGACCCGATCACAATTGTGATAAACGTTTTAAGCAAAGGTCATCTCTTTGAAGGCACATAATGTAAACTTGAATATATATGACAAGCACATGTTCAATGAATTGTTAAGTTGTTTTCTGTGCTCTCCTTAACCACCATTAAAATTTCACTGCGCTGGAACAAACAAATAATGCTGCATAAACTGAAAATTGATTGGAAGGCCGCCTTGTTCTCTACTGTATTTCCGACCAGTAATGGTGTGGGTTGCTGAAGCACCCTTACTTTCAATGCCCTATAATGACCTTCACATCTGGCTCCTAAGCCGATCCACCATATTTGTTAGACTGCCAAGGCTCCAAGAAAGCCTCTGGCAAAGGACATTGAGCTTCATCATCCATCCTTGCTTGCTCAACCCTGCATCTCTGTAAACGATCACCTGAGCCGCAATCGGGCAGCAAAATCTTAGTTCAGCTACCCCTTCCGGACTAACCCTACACGGCTCACATTCCCAAGAAGAGGGGGCTTAACTTTGAAGAAGAAATATTGGAGGATCTACAGTGTTTTCCAGTTCCTAAAAGGATTAGGGGCAAGACCACCAGTCCACCTCCGAAACCCTCTACCACTAGGCCTCACAAACAACCAGCACCTACTGGGCCTTGCCCATCCCACTCTGTTACCACAGTTCTTTCCTAACTCTGACCATACAGGTGCAGATCAAGGGAGCCCTTATGATCCTCTCAACCTGTTACACCCAAGGAATGGGAATGATCCTTGAGAGGATTACCATGTTGATTCTAACCCAAACCCATATCGTCAAGAGCCCCACTCCACACGCCCACAAACATGACACCACTTCAAATCATGCAGTTACACTGAAGGTGACACAGCCCCTCAAGGTTTAGGTGGACAATCATTTTTTGTTTGAAATCCTCCCTAAAACTGAGAGGTCTGTCCAGTACCTGCTCATGCTAAAAAGCATGGTGAAATGTAAGATCGACAATTTCAGGGACTCAGTCAAGGTTAGAGTAGTCATGCTGCAGCTACTCTGGATAAGTAGAGCAAGAAAATCTCCTATCCACCCTGCAGGATACCATTCCAATGCCCTGCCAGGGGATCACATTTTGGCCCTAGGTCTCAAGGATGCCAACTTCCTCATACGTCAGTCACACCACCATTTCCTGTGCTTTGTGGTAAGTGTCCAGCTCTACATATTTAATTTCTACCCTTGGGATCACAACGGGCCTTAGCAAATTTACTAAATGTCTAGTGATTACAGCTGTGCACCTGCACAAAAGCACCATCACTGCCTTCCTTCTCTAGTTAATTAGCTGATAAAGAGCAGCAGATGAAAGCAACATGTACCACACACTCCGTCAGCAGTGTTGATGTTATACATTGTAGATATTACTGTCAGCACCAAAAGTTGCATCTTGAACCCCAGCAGAGCCAGCCCTTTGTAGATTATATGATAAATGTTGCTGGGAAAGTCTACGTGAATCAAGAGAGGGTAGTGGCATTCTAAAGGCTGCTGCTTCTGTTTCAGACTCTACATCCTCTCACTGTAAGGATTGGAATAAAACTGTTGAGGATGATGGTTTCACACAGTGGAATAGTGCTGCACGCAAAGCTACATATGCATTCACTACAAGAATACCTAGGGAGACTGTTAAACCTGTCAGCCTTAGAATGGTCTTCCCACCAAACGTTTTGCCTACTTGCCTCCTGTTTTTGCTGCATCTTTCAGTTGGCTTTAGGACTCTGAGCACTTAACCACTGCTGACCAGTGCTAAAGTGTATGTGTTTCACGCCTAAACATGGTGACGCTGGAGTAAACACAATTTGCATATTTGATATACTTGTTAGTCCCTTGTAAAGTGGAATGCCATGTACCCAGGGCCTGTAAATACAATGCTACTAGTGGGCCTGCAGCTCTGATTGTGCCACCCACTTAAGTAGCCCTTTAAACCTATCTCAGGCCTGCTAGTGCTACTGCAAAGCCTGTGTGTGAAGTTTTACTGCCACTTCCACTTGGCACTTAAAACCCCTTGCCATGCCTTAAACTCCCCTTTGTCGTAGTTTGACTCTTGCTCTAGACAAGACTGCTGGTTTAAGGATGACAGTACTTATGTTTGTAGGCGACTATGCCAGTCCTACAATAAATCGCAACTGTCGTCCCAACCCTCCCGGCTCACAACGGCACCTCACCAAAAACCCAAACAGTAACATGTGATTTGTGGCAGCCTTTACGCATGGACTCAAAAGTGTGACATCTCATGGAGTGTCGTGGTTAAACGGAGATTACCCCTTTCTCACATAAATACGACGTCTCAATCAAACACAGGCAATGAAGAAGATGCAGTAAAGTTTCAATAGGTTTTATTTAGCAAAACTGCAATCTGCGATAAATTGCATGGGCTGCAATGATTAGGATAATGAACAGTGCAAGAAACAGAATGGCAAAGACAAGAGTCATTAATACAAAGACCCCCACCATCTTGCAATATCATGAAATGACATGAGATGTGAAATATGTCCTAATACCCTAATGTCATGTACCTAATCTCTAAACTAAAAGAGAGCGAGGTGGGATAAACCTAATCTGCCAATGCAATTTCCATGAGAAGAGCCCCCCAACCCTCGTTACCTTTGAATGAGGTCTAGCTCAGACTCCGTAGGGACACGAAGACTGGGTCAGCGTCAAGACGATGTGCAGCACCAATAGCAGCGATGGCATTTGGTCGGAATCCTTCTGACTATCTGTTTAAGTGAGGAGTATTTATACATATCTTCTTTGACCCCTGTTGTAGATCTGTTCCCAAACAATAGATAACAAGGCATGCTTGGGACAGTAATTGATATAAACAATTCCTTTGAAAGCGTGAAGAGGGAAAGTACCTAATGTTAACACATACTGTTGGTTTATCTTTGTCGCTTGACCTTGATGCCTTAGCACTGTGGTACTGATAAAACAAAACTAAAACATGGGCCTAACTAAAAACAAGTCAGCCATCTTAAAAGATTTAATTAACTAAATGCGCTAAAACAGAGCAAGCTAAGTAGGGTAAAAGTCACTAGCTGACGGGGGCACGAGTCTGCAAGCCAAAGGCTAAGCTAACTCCTGTATTCCATTAAAACAAACTAGGATTCACTACACCCTCCCCATTGCCGTAACAAGTATGACGCCATAACTTGATGCCATTGAAGGTGAATGAACCCAAATGCTAAAAAGCGCTCTGGACTAAAAGCTAAAAGTATAAAACAAGATAAAAATCATATTTAAAAACATGTGAATAGCTAAAAAACATATGAAGAGACATTGGCCCTCATTACGACCCTGGCGGTTGGCGGAGAAGTGGCGGTCTTACCGCCAACAGGCTGGCGGTAATTTTTTTTTAATTATGGCCATGGCGGTTACCGCCATGGTCATCCGCCACTTCTCTGTTCTGACTGTTGGGCTGGAGACTTGGGTCTCCAGCCCGGCGGCCGTCACAAGACCACCGGCGGTATCGCGACCCGGCTGACCACCATGGATTCCATGGGGTTGGAAACTGCCATGAAATCCATGGCAGTAAGCACTATCAGTGCCAGGGAATTCCTTCCCTGGCACTGATAGGGGTCTCCCCCACTCCTGAGTCCTTTCTAACAATAGTCATGATCTTGAAGAGCATCTTCGAAGCCATCGAATGGAAAGGACCTAAGAAAAGAGACCACATCGCCAGATGTCAGATCGATCACAGGATAGGCAGACTGATCGATGGAGAAGTAGTGCGTAGTAGTCTCTTGTGCAAGTTCACCGCAGGAGTGGCAGTCTCCACAGTGCCAAAAACCTTAGTCTCAAGGGGCACACCGGTGAACGAACCCTGATCGGGGACATCAGCAGTGCTTAGTCCACAGGAGGCACTGGCGTAACAGCAAGACACACTGTAGGCAAGTGTTCGAAGAGGCACTATACGCAGCGAAAGACTGGTTGCACGCACCATAGGAGTGGTCAGAATGACAATGACCAATCAGGCTCCAATTCCTCCAGCAACGAAGCATTAAAGACCTGAACCATGCGTACATGACAAAGTTGAGCTGGTGGCAGAGGCTCCATTGCTTTGCGTAGCTGGAAAGACACAACCACTGCAAATCAGAAGAAATAGCAGCAGTATTCTGCCAATCAATGGCAAACTTATAGGAAAGCCGCCAAACACGCTGGAAAAGAGTGAATGGATGGCTGATGGAATGACTCCGAAGACAGTCTGGAAGATGGACACAAATCCAGACCCAACAGCCTTAAAGAAGTGGACAAACCCAGTAGTGCTCAAGGCATTAAAAATCCTGGATACCAGCTCTCCAAAGTGCTTAGGGAAGTTGGTATTTAGTAGGGATTGTATCTCAGCTGATCATGTCACAATTTGGAGAGCATACGTCTCTCAAGCTGACGTCAACGTGACTTGTTTTTGGAACAGTTGTACTTTTAATCTGCTCAGCTTGTCATAATTTACACTAACAGTATCAATGTGAGGCCACATTTCTGATAGTTTTATCTCTTGTGTGGGGGGTAATAAAACGTGTCCACAACACGTAACAACTTCAGAGATTGAAATTGCGTAGGCAATGCCCGGTGGCATACCGCAACAGCTTTGGTCGCTCAGCACCACATAACTTCCATTCGAAAGTACATGAAATGATGGTCGAAACAAAGGGATGGGAGTACCCTTCAGAAAACAGGCCAAGTTCACGACCCCCCGCATAGCAAAGGCCATGAAGGGACACCTACTTGCAGATCATTGAATGACTAACAGTAGTCTTGCATTCGCTTCCGCTGAGAAAGACCTCTATTTTGCTGTTCAGACATTTGTGTTCAAAGGGCAACTCCCACTCTTTAATATATCTAACATCTAGTCGCTCGTACCTGCCCAAGGCAAGATGTTTCAGGCATTTCGAAAAGTGGAAATGGCCAGATTCATGATGCCATGTAGGAGCCATAATGTTTAAGGACTTTCTGCAGCTGTGAAAGGCAACTTTTCTAATGTCTGTTTGTGAAGAATGCTGAATTGCGCTTCCCTTTTAGCCATTATTTGTTGTTCCCTGGATAAATTAAAGGTGGTGAACAATTCACTACCGTTAACGTACTTCCTTTTCAAAGTCTGTAACGTCCAACCTAACTGCATGATAAAACGCAGCAGATTTTGTCCATGATATTAAAGGGACATATCTGTCTGTATGATAACAATCGTGGACAACACTATGGGGCTCATTATGAAGATGGCGGGAAACACCGCCATGTTCATGCTGGCGGACTTTTCATAGACCGCCAGCCCCCTTGAGACCCCGCCGGCTAAATAAACATTCTTCTGGGCTGGGACATTGCCGACGGCTCCACATGGAGCCGTCGTCAATGCCTCAGTGGGGCGGGTGCAGCAGCACCCGTCGCGCAGATCACTGCCCGTAAATCAGGCAGTGACCTTCGCGACAGGGCACTGCACGGGGGCCCCTGCACTGCATGGGGGCCCCAGAGCACTCCTTCCGCCAGCCTTTCAAAGGCTGGAGGAAAAAGGGTTCATTATCCAGAGGGCGGATAATGACGTCCGCCATTGTCAGGCTGCCTGTCGGCGGTAGCCTGGCGGTGGCGGAGGGTATTTTCCGCCGGCATGGCGGTCTCAACCGCCGTGTTCATAATGAGGGCCTATGTTTGTTAGAGAGTAAATCCTGTTGGACAGTGATTATGCCATTATCAACAACAGCTAAAGCCTTTTCTAATTTTTCCTTATCTATTTGCCTGAAACGCGCAGCAGCTTCTACCTGAAAAAGCTTCCAGATCACATTATACATAGCATAGATTAATCTTTTAGAGCGTGGCTTTCTAGGGCTTAGCAAAGTTCTGCAAGTCTCTATCTTCAGAAAGAGTGTTAAGATGTTCCTTAACTGCAGCTAACGTGTACCCATTGTTGGCACAGTTTACCCATGCTGTATGTTTTAACTATACCCGTGTGTTGACCCGAGATGAAGCAAGGGTCTGGCTGTCTATTCCTGAAACCCCCTGAGGAATTGATTAGTGTCTATTGGCCAAATTAACCACCCACCGGGACTAGAAAGTGAAGAGTTATAGTTACCATCCTGAACCTTTACATCTAGCTCTTCCTTGGTGACATTTAGGAAGAATTGCCAATCATTAAACTTTGCGAGTGCAGTGATACTGGACGTGTTAATTTCCTTAATTCTTGCTAACCCCAGACAGGATGTCCGTTGAATGGTGTCATTTAAAAAGATCATTTGCACAGGAATAAGGCATGCTCTAAATAAAGCTTCCCTACCCTGTATTTGCCAATCTTCTGTTCCCCAAACACTTTTTAAGCCAACAGTGTGCCTCCAGTATTCATAACCTTCGACTGCAAGACGGGAAACAAAGGAATCTGAATAAATCAGTTAGCAAGGAGGTAATTTGAAATAATATGATTCTGTATTTTTTGTGTAATGCCAGAAAAATGAGTAAATTTATCTGTATAACTTTTTGGGCTCCCCACAGGTGGTGTTGAGCAGTGTTCCCACTGTGTGTGTAGTTAAATATTGCTAGTGGCACGGTGCAGGTAGCAATGTCCTTCCCAGTTATTGTAACAGAACATTCCCCCATAATTCATTGTATGTCTATATACATCATCACTTTCAAATACTGAATAGTCCTTTATTTCAGTTAACATAGAATCAACTGGCTGGACATCACAATCATCAGATACAACACCAGGTGTAATTACATCAGTCATAGAAATTTGAAGACATATGTCATTTGAATGACCTCAGTAGGCCCGTATATATCAAATGGAACGTTGGCCTACACAATCCCATCAGGAATTGGTACAGCCGAAATGTTCACAAGGGACAAGTCTCTGCGGACCTTATGTGAGGAACGATATGGAGTTAAGACTTCATCCACAAGCTCAACTGAGGAGCGTTCAGGAAGGTAATGACCATTTATAAGTAAAAAGAAAACCGTCACGAAACCGATCCATAGAAACAATGCAAAAAATGTCAAGCAGAACCATAAATAGTTTCAAGGGTGTATTACATAGTTATTTTTAAGCCAAAGGTACAGCTTACGTGTTTTTGAAACATTTTCAATTACTGGAGTGGATGAGTCTGAAGAAAAGTCATCAGTGTCGAAGAAGTAACCCGAAGCAGTCTCTGCAAACGCGGGAGCAGGTGCATTACCGGTAGCTGGATCCACTTCATGGAGGCTCATAGTAGACTGTGTATTGTTGGTGTAGAAAGCAGCCAAATCTTGCACAGGTGCTGTTGTTGAAGTGGTAACTGGATTCCGCAAGAGCTCATTTTCCACCCTCCTCACGATCGAGGAGGTATTTGAAGCATCATTGGACATGCTTGTGTAGTCAGAAGTAGAGTTGTTATTTCTGCTTTGAAGAGGTATATCCTGTTTGGTAGTAAGAGGGGACCGGGAGCTACCCAAGGGACCTCTGGATCTGTTGTGCAGGATCGGCTACATGGTGAACTTTGACATCATCAATGAACCAGGCAGTGGTGGTAAGATGACAGTTCTGGTACCTTGTACTCCCAGGACTGGGACTGGTGCTCTGTAGGATGCACCTTATTCTTTCTTCACAGCGATCTTCTCACAAACCAGATCCCTGACTTTAAAAATCCAGCCAGTGAAAGTTGTTGGTAAATCCCTTATTCCTAAGGTAGCAACTCTGGCAGATGATTTATCATCACAAGATTGCTGAAGCTCCTGTAAAACAGTGAGACATTCATTTATGTCAAAAGGTGTGTCTGCTGCCACCAAACCAGAGCCATCAAGATCTGGGACATACATAGGTATCCCAAAGAGAACCTCATAGGGAGTGCATCCCTCCAAGGACCATCTGAGCAGATTATTCAGTGCTCTCTGGACCCTGTGTAGCTGATGGAGCCAATTACGGTCAGAACCTCATACTCTAGCTGTTAAGGACTGCTTTAGATCACGGTTCCGTCTCTCCACGACCAAATTTCCCTCGGTATGGTATGGTGAGGAGTAATGGAGTTCAACACCCATCGTCCCCATGGTGTCCCTGAATTCCTTAAAGGCAAATGCAGGGCCCTGGTCCGAATGAAATGCTGCAACTGCATTTGTACTGATAAAGATCAGCAAGTCTTTTTGTAACAGTTCAAGCGTCAGTTAACGGCTGGGTCCATACCCACAAGAATCTAGAACAAGAATCTATAGCGACTAAGATGTATTTGTATGCACCATCGGGTTGGAGTGGACCGCAATCGTCCAGGTACACACATTGTAGTGGCCTGCTGGACACTAAGAGGGATGTCTGCGGTGGGCATTTAATGTTGGAGCCCTTGATTTGCTGGCAAATGTCACAACACAGGATGTATTGTTATGTCTGTTTGTATGGACCTCACCATCAGAAGCGTTTCTGTAAGAGTGTTACTGTGACCGAAATACCAGCATGAGCAGAAGCGACACCCGCATGTGCTGCTTTTATTAGATCTAATCTCTGGTCTTGGTTGGGGATTGCTCGATTTCCAACCTCTGGAATTGTTGCATAGGCAACATTTTGTGCACTGATGTGGTAAGAGTATTTTGTAGGGTATGCTTTTGGAAGGGACTTGCCTTCAGCCGAAGCTTTCACGGCAGTCAGAATTTAATTATCCAATCTCGTCTGAGAACGAGTCACTGCAGCCACAGAAGCTGTGGCTACTGCAGAGTTGGTGGCCCAATGTATGTAATACTTGGACACAAGGCAGCTTATCCCTAACATCAACCACCCTCCCCCACAGAGTTCTTTTTTATGGTGTTCCCTTTGGAGTCTCTAATCCCGTTCAATCGCTAATGATTAAGATAATCATTGTAAGACTGCACGTAGTAGTATGAGTCACAGACAATTAAAGCCAGCAATCCTGGCTCAGTGTGTTCAAGTGCTAAAATAAGGGCTTTGAGTTCAGCCAGCTGAGCTGTGCAGTCCCTAGGGTCTGCGTGTACGTATTGTGAGGGTGAAAAACTCCATCCTTCATCACTCCACTCACGGCTGCGCAAGCGGCTGAATGTTGATGTTTCTTACCTAAATCTAGTTGTGCTGAATCATCAGTGCAAATGACAGTATGGTATCTGTCAAGTGGCAAAATATCTGGAGGAGTGGGGTACTCCTGTTCGTACTGGAGAAATTCTTGTGTCTGACTTTTTCGATCAAAGATGTAGTCAACATCAGTGGCAGTCAGCGAGGTGGCCCACTGAAGCCAGCATGGATGTAATGCTTTAGTGTTAGGAACGTTTGCTTTGGTGACAGCCTCTAAGGCTGGCACCTGGGTAATGACGATGCGTCTCCCTTGGGCAAGTGGCCTCTCCTTAATCACAGCCATCTGAACTGCAGTTAGAATTTGTTCTGTGGGTTCAAAACGTTGTTCTGCATTAGAATATAAATTATATTTGTATGCTATGGGCACTGTGTCGCCCTCGTTAAAGGTGGCATAAGTAAACCCAATTGCACCAGCAATTATTCTGATGACCAAGTTAGTTCGTTTGTCACGTGTGTGCAAGTGTTTTGCTTCTAGCATGTCCTGTTGCAAATCCCTAAGGATGCGCGTATGTTCAACTGTCCAGTGTCTGCTAGAAAAATCAAGGCATATTAAGTCAAAAATTGGTGTGATATGTTGTGTATAGTCTGGAATGTAAATTCTGCCAAAATTAAAGAAACCAAGTAAGGACTGTAATTTTCTTTAGAGTGTTAGGTGGGTGGAGTTGTGCACATTACTCTAGAAAGTGCGGGGACAGGCTTTTCCCCTCGTTTGAAAGTTCGTATCCCAGCAACAATACGCTGAGAAAGGCTATTTTAGTTTTCCTAAAATTATATTTGTAGTCCAGGGCTGTGAATCCTAAAATGATACGATCGACCCTGGCAAGATGAGTGTTGAGGTCATCATTTGTGAGATAAATATCATCCACATAAGACAGCGCCTCAGGATCAATATCATGCAATATTGATGTTACAAGGGCTGAGAACAGCACTGGGTTGTTCTTGTCACCTTGGGGCAAACGGCAGAAGCGTTCTGTAAGCCAAATGAGAATGCACTCAGGTCCCGACTATCATGTGCTAAGATCTGGCAGAAAAAAACGTTGGAGATATCCAATATTTTTTTTTTGCAGAATATATTATTAGTGCTGTGGTATGTGAATTTTGTATAGCGTATGTGTGTGTATGACTGTTTAAGTGTCTGTAATCTAAGACCATTCTCTAAGAATGGTTGGGTTTTGCAACTGGGAATAACTGGTTATTCATTGCAGAGACACTGGGCTCAATTACTCCCTGGTACTCGAGCTGAGTGAGGATCTCCCTCACTGGAGCTTTTGCTTCGTGTTTAACAGGATATTGTGGCTGAGGTTGGGGTGTAGACCTGATAGGTACTACATGGTAAGGAGAATCCTTGCCCCAACCTACATGATTGTGGTACTACGAAGGTGCCTGCCCCGAAACTCAATTGACAGCGTAGGCTTGTTTTACTACCTCCGGAACAAGATCAGAGAAAAGAAGGCAAAATGACATCTTCCCCGTATGGGAGCCTACGGACGTGCTCAGGTGGGCTGTCCCTTTCGGTCAGCAGGATGTCACAACTAAGTTTATCCCAAAATATCACACCAGTGGTGCGCGCTACGTCTTCCTTGGATATTTAAATCGTAAACCCTGTTGGGTGGGAGTACGCAGCCATCCGCAGTCTCAACTGCAATGAAATCGCTAGTTGCCGTCATGTCCAGAAGATCTTTCAGACTATGGCGACATATCATGATCTCTGCTGCGCTGTCTAAAAGTGTTACTGCTCACGTCTTGTTCTTCAACAATGTTCTCAAGTGTACTGGCATTTTTAATTGACAGTGCTGCCACTTTTTTCTTTGTAAACTGTGGCTTTTGTTGTGGCGACTTAGCTTCTTTTTTTCTGAAGACTGTGGTGAGTCTTTCTTCTGTTTCACGTATTCAGGACGTCGATCAGGACAGCCCCCTCTCTCGCCACGTCTATCCGGTGCGTCCTGAAAGGAACGAGAGGGACGTCAATCAGTATATCTTTCAGGAGCTTTTATATTTTCTCTATTTCTGATAGTGTATCTCCTATCAGAGTTCTCCAGATGTGGAGAATCTGCTCTCTGATTCCTGTCTATCTTTAAATTGTTTTTGTTTATCCCACCGCTTCTTTAAACCCTCCTGTGCATGTTTAGTACCTTCCTTAGGGGTGGTACTCTGTAATTCAAGCTTCTTCGGCTTGGCCCCCAAACCATCCCGTCCTATACTGGTATAGGTATCTGAAATAATTTTCGGTACCTCTTTCTCCCGATCCAAATGTGGAATCTCTCGGAGACGCTGGCATATAGCCAGTGCTACTGCTTCCCCTTTAATGTTACTGAGTATGATTGGGGAGACTGTGTCGAAGTTACGCATTCATTTCATCCCCAAATCTAGGGCTGGAGCAGCCCCGTGCTCATTTAGAATTTGTTTTAACACTTCTGGTAAATTGGCCAGTGTCTGGGTACCATGTGTGGTAGTAAAAATTGCAGCGAAGACTGTACCCCATGTGGCACAGTCATCCACCAAGGGAACCATCCCAAAGGGCAAGCACACTGTGAGAATTCTATGTTTTTCCTTTGGTCCCATACGCGGGAACACAGCTTCCAGCTGATTTGTTTTCTTGGCTATCCAGAACGGGATTTTCTCTTGTTCTGCGGGTACCTTACCTATGATAGTATACATTGTTTGTGGATTAATCCCAGTAGCTAGTTGGTATCGAGCAGGTGCTGGTGGTGCTAGACGCGCTGGTGTAGTGTTCAAAGTTCACATTACGAACTGAACAAGCCGTCTGTACAGTGTTACTAGCTCAATGGATACGTTTCGCAGGACTACTTCCTGCATATTTTGTATACCTTGGTGAGGTGTGTATGTGGCAAACAAAGGCCACGTTGGTCCGTCATTACCTAAGGGACCTAATCTCATGGGTTGTATTACATGTGGTAGGGTGCCATTAAACCAGTTCTGATGTTTTTGATAAGTAATCAGAATCTCAAGATAATGGTATGCTTGGTACCGTTGAGGTACTTTTGCAATTTTGTATGTGTGGAATGTAAGTGATCTTTGGTCTTCCTCAGGAAAGGTGACCCATAGAATGTTTGTTTCGTAGGCTTCACTAGCTTCCACTATGAATGTGACATCCATGCCCTTATTTGTTAAGCCATGCACTACTAGGTGTAGAGTTAGTGCTTATCTAGCATTCTCAGGACTGTCTATGGCATTAGCCATGTTATGAAATGGGTAAAGAGATGGAACACCAAACGGGAAATAAATTCCTTTTTATGAGTTCGAGCTTGAACAACCTAAAGCCTAATTAGGTAGTCCCTATTCAGCTGAGGAGGATCTTCTCCAAGACCATGGACATCTCCGTATAATGGTACTTAGGGTACCTGAAGTATGTGAGACAGTGATAGTCAGGATATCCATAAATTAGTGCCTAAAGACCACCGTTGGTGGTGCCATGTTGTAGTTTGACTCTTGCTCTAGGCAAGACTGCTGGTTTAAGGATGACATTGCTTATGTTTGTAGGCGACTATGCCAGTCCTACAACAAGTCGCAACTGTCGTTCCAACCCTCCCCGCTCAAAAGCATCACCTCACCAAAAACCCAAACAGTAAAAGGTAATTTGTGGCAGACTTTACGCATGGACTCAAAAGTGTGACATCTCAGGGAGTGTTGTGGTTAAATGGAGATTACCCGTTTGTCTCAGTCAAACACAGGCAAAGAAGAAGATGCAGTAAAGTTTCAATAGGTGTTATTTAGCAAAACTGCAATCTGCAATAAGTTGCATGGGCTGCAATGATTAGGATAATGAACAGTGCAAGAAACAGAACGGTAAAGACAAGAGTTAATAATACAAAGACCCCCACCATCTTGCAATATCATGAAATTACATGAGATGTGAAATATGTCCTAATACCCAAATGTCATGTACCTAATCTCTAACCTAAAAGCGAGTGAGGTGTGATAAACCTAATCTGCCAATGCCATGTCCATGAGAAGAGCCCCCCCAACCCTCGTTAACTTGGAATGAGGTCTCTAGCTCAGACTCCGTAGGGACACGAAGACTGGGTCAGCATCAAGAGGACGTGCAGCATCGACCGCATCAATGGCATCTGGTCAGAATCCCTCTGACTGTTTGTTCAAGTGAGGAGTATTTATACAGATCTGTCTGGACCCCTGACATAGGTCTGTTCCCCAACAAGACATGCTTGGGACGGTAATTTATATAAACAATTCCTTTGAAAGTGTGAAGAGGGAAAGTACCTAATGTGAACACCTACAGTTTGTTTATCTTTGTCACTTTATATTGACGCCTTATCACGGTGACACTGATAACACAAAACTAAAACATAGGCCTAACTAAATACAAGGCAGCCTTCTTAAAAGATTTAATTAAATAAATGGGCTAAAACGGAGCAAGCTAAGTAGGGTAAAAGTCACCAGGTGATGGGAGCACGAGTCTGCTATCCAAAGGCTAAGCTAACTCCTGTATCCCATTAAAACAAACTAGGATTCACTACTCCTTTTATTACATATGTCACCCCTAAGGTAGGCTGTAGGTAGCCCATGGGGCAGGGTGCTATGTAAGTAAAAGGTAGGACATGTGATTTTAGGTTTTACATGTCCTGGTAGTGACAAACAGCCAAATGTGTTGTTCAATGCTGTGAGGCATACTCCTCTCATAGGCTAGCATTGGGAATTCCTTAAACACTTTTAAGCTGTATTTTTAAACTGTAATTCCTGATTAGAAAGGAGTAGCTGCATCATGTTTCATGTCTTTGGAATGGTAATGATAATCCCTCCTTAATGGTAAAGTTGGATTTATTCCATACTGTTTTAGAAATGCCACTTTTAGAAAGTGGTGTTTCTCTATTCTCACTGCTCGGTTTCCCTTGCAGCCTGTCTCCAATACACATTGGGTGGGTGACATCTGCACTTTGTGCATTCCCGCTAGACAGCCTCAAACACAAGAAGGGTGGGTGTGACAGGGAACTTATCTGCATTCTGATAACTTTGCCTGAGCAGAAAGAGGGAGCTGACACACCTGTCCCCACACAAATGGCTGATTATGCATACTGGAAAAAGGGCTGGAAAGAAAGACCTCTGTGCACTTTAGAGACCCTTCTTTGAAACAAACCTTCTTCAAAGGCACAACTGGGTAAGTACTGGGCCTCTGACCCTGCCTAATCAGTACACTACTTGAATTGTGAAGAGTTCTAGGAGTAAGGACTGCTGTGCTACACGGATGGCCACCCTACTGGACTGCTGCCCTGGAAATACTGCTTTCTACTTTGTTGAGCTGCCCTGCTGCCTGCTGATCTCTGCCCTGCTGAGGGCAAGGACTGGAACCTCTTACAGCCAAGACCTCATTAAAACAGACATGACTGCAAGAAGCAGAAGAAGGATGGGACTCGCTCATCCCGGCTGTCAGATGTAACCTAAAAGATTTGGCATAGGATTGTTAAGAACCCTATTAAAGTCCTTGTTGTGCATCTGTTGGTGAATAACATTGCGGACCAACCTGTTCAGGACACATTAACAAGTCTGTGAATAAAAGATACTTTCATCACTCCCATATTTCATCTGTTTGCTACTGTGCAAAATATCGAAACTTTGCCTCCAGGTACCCACAGCACAGGGACAATACACTATCGACGAACTGGTCAGAGATATCTATCTATCTATGCTTTTCCTCCAGAGTCTCTAAGCCTATATGTTGTAAGAAAAATTAGACAAGTATCCATGACCCTCATTGTTGGACCACACAGCCCTGGTATTAGATGCTGCTGAAAATGTTAGTACATCTTCATAAAACGACAGCATCAGGGTCACCTCAGGCAGCTGAATCTCAGAATCTGGCTCGTGAGGTCTTAGAGTTTGGTTTTCTCAAACCTTTAGAGGAGCGCTTGCAAATCCTACGTTAGGCATATTAAACTACTTCTTATGCTTATGCTGCTGCAAAATTTAAAATATTTATTCACTACGGTTTGTGTAAGCTAGTAGAACACATTAAGGTATCTGAGCCGAATACTAGGTAGCAGAAGTATGCAGAATGTGTGAATCTACAGTTCTACAAACGGTAACGGTAACATATTCCATACTTTTATTGCTAATTATGTTGTATGGAGCGAGAAGGGAAGACCATGTCTTTAGGAGTGTAGCAATTAGAGGTGCAGCCAGTGCAGTGGCACCGGGCACAGGCGGCAAGGGGGCAGCTTGCCGTGCACCAGCTGCAATTTATTTAGCAGGATGCTTGCTCAGAATTTATTTTGCGAGTGTCTTCCAGGGGTCTAGCTTGTGTTTACTCTTCATTGGGGTAGAGAGTTGGGGAAGAGTCACTCTCGTGGACAGTAAGACGGGCTCCAGACTGGCATTGTTACAAGCAGAATTGCCTGAGGCTGCATCGTAACGGCAGCCAAGCATTTCAGAGGCTTTATACATAGGTCTCGTGTTGAACTGAATGTATTAGTAATTGATGACAGCAGCTGTTCAGGTTAGCGCCACAATGCTAGCCTGTGCTATGCGGGTAATTTCTGGCGCGTTGCTGGAAGCTAGATGGAAAGGGGGGGATAAGAAATAGGGAGGGAAGGATAAGGGCGAAATGAGAGAAATGGCTAAAGAAAAGGAGAGAGGAAAAGAAGGCAAGTAGGAAAAAGAAAATGAGAGAAATGGCTAAAGAAAAGGAGAGAGGAAAAGAAGGTAAGTAGAAAAAAGAACTTGTCAGAATAAGGATGCCTGGGTGAACCGTGGAAGGAGATGAAAGAAGAAAGACAATATATAGATGTGCAAGTAAAATGAGAGAAGGACATAGAGCGAACAGTGGATTAAAGGGAGGTTTGGGTATAGAGAAGGGAAGGACTTAATTCGAAGAGAGGATGATGATTAAGTGGTGAAGAGAGGGAAAGGGGAAGAAGAGAAGGCAAAGGGAAGAAGGGGGAAGAAAACGGTAAAAAAAGAGAATGTTCAAAGTTGCGAGGGGCAAAAACAAAAGTAGGAGAGGGAAGTAAGAGGAGAGTTTAACGGAGGAAAAGGAGACGGGAAGGCGGGGAAAGAGAGGGGATAAGAAAGAGAGGGGAATGGCAAACGGAATGAGGAAATAAGAAACCTGTAAGTGGGAGTATACCTGTGTTTTGTGCTGCACGTCCAGTGGCACAGCTTGCATCCTATTTATGTCTGTCTTAATACCAGTGCTGGAGAACAAGGCTATTGGAGGATGGGAGGGTTGCAGGGTTCGTACTTGTATTAGGGACATAACCAACCTTGCTATGTCACTGCCTGTCTCGTACTGGCGTGTTGCATGTGGTAAAGCAAGCAGTTAGCTTTAATCGGTCTTTTGCTGTTTTACCAGGGTATTATACTTGCACTAACTGCTTATATTTCAAAGAGGTCTAAAGCAAGAATGGTTGGAAAATTACCACGTAAGTGGTAACAATTTCTGGAGCTAGATTACCCCTGGAGATATCTGGCAGTGGAGGAAATGAAAGTTGATAGTTTGCAAAGCTTCTACACCATTAGAGTTGATGTGATAGTTGTGAACTAAGCACTGAGGTACTATATCATGTCGGTTAAGGAGAACTATCTCCAAGATTATGTGATAACATTTTGTGGTTATGATTACACTCAACATAACTGGTTAAGAATTATAATGTGGAAAGCGTAAATTAATCTCATATAGTGTGCCTGAACAGGCAACAAACCTGCTCATTTAAAGCAATAACTTAATACCATACGTGTTCTAATTAGGTTATAAAGTCTATGTAAGATGAGGTTCCTATAATGACCCTTGTAGACAGATTGCAAGTACAGTACGGTTGATGGGTGCCCAAGCAAGTACAAAAGGGACCACAGTCTTTAATACAGCAGTCCTGAAATAATGTTCAAGTGCTAAGTCTATTTCCCTTTACAGAAGTGCCAGGTCAGAATAATTTTCTGTCTCCAGTTATATCTTTCATCAACTTAAAGAACAACAATTTGTGAGGATTCCCTACTGCTAAACTAGGAGTGACAACTGCAGCAGCTATATATCATGATTGCCTGGCAAGAATGCTATGGACTACTTGAAACTTAAATGTTAAGCATTCAAGGTGGTCCGTCCCAGTTTTCAATTCTGTTGAGTGTCTGGCCGGCTCCATGGGAGCTTCTTGTCTTCACTCAGGTGTTTAACGTAGCATGTCTGTCCGAGACGCAAAGTCTTTCATGCCGCACACTTTCGCTGTGCACTCCACCATCCTCTTCTGTTGTGGAAGATGTGTATATTCAGGACATTTGTAGTAGTGCGTGTGTAGCTGCAGATACACATGCTGTGCATGGCAGCAGCTCTAGCATGGTCCTGCTAGAGCTGCTGCCATGGCTCTCACAAGTGAGGTTTCAGTAGCTAGCATCTGCTGAGTGGCCTCAAAATCATCTTAGCATACTTTTGATAAATATTACTCCCTCTCAGTCAAATCATACAGTGACTTGTGTAGGGCAGAGGTCGGAGTGGGCAAGATCATAGGGTCACAACATGCCAATATGTTTTTGATTTATGTAAAACCGTCCCCCCTACTTTTTGTAAAAAGACAACTGTCCTGGGCAGTTACTTCTGATAATTTAAATGCTTTCGCTGAAATGTCATTCAGTGAGTCTCCTGTGCTGTGAAACCGAAGCCGGGCAGACATTTAAACAAGCCTTTTTGTCGGGGTGCCTTCTTACCTGAAAGAAATGCAACTGTGCACAACGAGTTAATGTGAGAATATAAATGGTAATCTGCAAATTTAAAGAATGCTTGGAAGCCGGTACTGACTTTAATTGATCGAATCACTCGAAGCACTGTGATCACAAAATGTATTCAATTTGAGTGGTACTGCAAAGTGTTAACAACTGAGCTGTGAAGTGCATGCTTTTAATTGTAATGGTATTTCTATAGCGCTAACTACCCCTGTCGAGGTGCTGACGGGACAGTAATGTAAAAAATTGCAGTACATACAGTCTGGGTATTACTAAAATCTATATTTTGGGAACGCCATTTTATCTTAAACCTTTTTATGCATCTTATAGCAGTCTATCATATACTGTGTATAATGCAAGTTTAAAATAATGACTTAGGGTGCGTGTCCAAAATGGCGCCTTGAGCAGACGGAGAGTTGCAGAGCTCTGCCGCCGCGATCACCAAAGAGGCAATTCCAGAGCCCGCAGCACCCCCCACCGACAAAGCATAGGCCACACAGTGCAGAAGAAGGGCCGGTTGGGGAGAAAAGCTGCAACGGCCCCCTCCTGACACACACGAAGGCTGCTGAGATGGTGAACACTGAGGGAGTAATGGTGGCCACAGTTGGCCTCGGAGAGCAGAGGGCGTGCTGTGGACCCCTGTGACCCTGAGTGGCCACCGTGAACGCAGGAGAGATGGTCCTGGGCTGGAGCACGCGGTGGTGAGACAAGGTGGCCGCGGGTGGCCCCTGAGCAGGTGGGAGCTGGACAGGAGACATACAAAGGAGCGCCGGTGCAGAAGAGCAGACCGCCGGTGAACACTGGTGCACACGAGGCACCATAGGCGTGGAGAGGCCTGACAGTAGATGAGGCCCAGCTGAAGAGAACGTGGTTGGTGGCAGATAAGGGGCTGGGCACTCATGCAGTAGTGGGGGCCTGGCTGAGACTGGTGACAGGCCGGAGGGCGCTCCCTGCTCCCTTGTGATGGGGGTTTGAAAGAGGGCTGGACTAGTAGCCGTGGGCGGCGCTCAGCCGGATGGCAGCCCTGCTGCGGCCTACACCGAGTCTGTGAATCGGGGCAACGTGGTGATAGTTAGGTGAGGCAGAGAGGCAGCTAGCCCCTGAGGAGAATAGAGGCTCGACGGGGGACTGCCGGAGTGGAGGTCCGGAGCGCTGGAGAGCCCTGCAAAGCCCACTGCAGTTGAGGGGGCTCCCGGAGAACCAGGGGGCCGTGGAGCCACCAGGTGACAGTGGGGAAGGCTCAACAGAGGTTGGGGCTGAGTGGATTGACAGGCGAGGTGGCTTTGCCCCAGAGGCGCGCGCTGGCCAGAGGTGTCTCCCCAAGTGATGGAGGCTGGAGAGGGGGAGGAGATGGTGGAGGCAGCGGCTCCCTGACGAGCAATGGCCAAACCGTGGCCTAAGTAGAACCGGTGGAGAAGGAGAAAGACTTGTGCTACAGGCACGTTTGGCACAGAACTGGTTGGGAGTCAAACCGTTAGGCAGTGGATAGTGGAGGTGGCAGACCTTCAGGGCAACTGGGTTGTTCAAGATAACCATATAGCACAAACGTTTGAATACTTCTACACCACACTGTATGCAGCCGAACAACTAGATTCCAGCCAAGCAGAATCATATCTGGACAAACTGCCACTGAACTGCCTCTCAACTCCAGAGTCCACAGTTCTAGAGAAAGACATTGAAGTCGAGGAGGTTCTGCGGGCCATACAAAAACTTACCCCAGATAAAATGCCAGGCCCAGATGGCTATACAGCAGCCTTTTATAAGACCCTTGACCCAGCCCCTGTACTAGCTAGACTCTACAACTCATTTAGCATGACCAGCACCCTAACAGAATCTATGCTCCAAGCTACTATTATAGTCATTCCTAAACTAGGCAAGGACCCGGCCCTCTGCTCATCCTATTGGCCCATCTTGGTATTAAATTTAGACACAAGATATATACGGGAATCCTGGCGGCCCGGCTGGGACCCCACATGCAACACCTAGTTGATCCAGATCAAGCGGAATTGATTCCAGAATGCAATTGCAGTGATAACGCTAGGCGCCTGTGTCACTTAGTCGACAAGGCTCATCGCTCCAATAACCCCATGGCACTTCTCTCAGTTGACATTGAGAAAGCGTTTGATAGAGTGCATTGGCCTTATCTACAGCTGGTTCTCACCAAAATGGGTCTGGGATCGAGATTTAGCCGATGGGTGTGGGCCAGTTACAAATCCCCAAGAGCAGCAGTGAAGCTGAAAGCATAGTAGCTCCCTCCTTTTCTATTAATAGGGGAACTCAGCTGGGTTGTCCGCTGTTGCAGCCGCTGTTTGCTCTTTACATGGAGCCTTTTGCAGCCAGGATACAACTCAACGGGGACATTAACAGCCAGAGAATGGGCAGCAGAGAGCACAAGCTGGTGCTCTATGCTGATGATGTGATGATCGTACTGACGGATCCCAAGGCCTCACTTCCCCCACTGATGGGGGAATTGGAGAGACTCAAGAGGACTGCGGAATTCAAAATTAACTATACAAAATCTAGCATCGTTAATATCATGCTGCCCAAAGTCGAACAGACCTACCTGGAACAACACTTCCCATTCACTTGGGTGCCTCAGGGAGTCACTTACTTAGGTCTCCAGATACTGCCACCGATGGGACGCTGATACATAGCAATTACACAAGGCTCTTGCAAGGGGCCAGGGCAGATTTAATAGCCTGGAAGAAACATCTGTTATTGTGGCTGGGTACATTAGTGACAGTTAAGATGTCATTGCTTCCAAAGATGTTGTATGTCATGCAAATCCTGCTTCCCTCCTCTGTCCGATGGCAATTCCTGGCCTTCCTGGCCCTGAGGCATTTGCTACTACAACCAAACATCTGCCTTCATGCGAGCTGCCCACTGACCAGCTTCGAAAAGTGGCTGATTACTCGCTCAGAGGACAAGCGCATACTCTCAGATATCTATAAATTCCTCAACACTCCCATAGAACCCATCAAGTCACTGGTGCAGAAATGCTGGTAACGGGAATGCAAGCCCGTTGTAACTGACAGGGAATGGAGGGACTTCTGGCGCAGAGCACACAAATTAGCAACTGAAGAGTGTGATGGGTAAGGAGACATTGCTTAAAACAACCAACTGCTGGTATCACACACCGGCTATGGTGGTTAATTGGCAGAAGAATACGTACGGGCTATGCTGGAGGCACTGCGGACAGCCTGGCACTCTGGTGCACATGCTGTGGCACTGGCCCCAAATTCAGACTTATTGGGACGAAGTGTTGGCTGAGATTAACAAAATGTGGAACACAGATCTGCTGAGATTCCCTAGCTATATCCTTTTGGGATTACCGAACGCACTCACATACCCCCTCCGCTCGCCAAAGGGACGAAGATAACACTGGCACTGGGTGCGGCTAAACAAGTATACTAACAGGCTGGGGTACAGATCGAATACCAACACACTTGTAATGGCTCCACAAAATATAGGATCTACTGGGTATGGAACAGTTAACAGCAAGTATAACTCACACATTGCTGCAGTTTTTGCGTGCGCTTTCTATCTGACTAATTTAGAAAACTCACATGCCCTACATACTTATGGATATTGGGTCTCACATGTTCCCTACACACCATCTCCTGAGCTGGGGGTGACCCTTCCCTGCTGTTTTCTTTTATACTTCAGGCGCCAAGTTAAAGGCTATGCTTTATGAGGTTGTTTAATGTTCTCCCCCTGTTCCTCTCCACTTGTTTTACCCACCAGCCGTTAGATGTAGGTGGACATATGTTGTATTACTTGCTATACGAATAAACAGATCTAAACCATAAAATAATGACTTACATATTCATGGTGCTTTCCGTCACAGGCTGTGACCTCGTAGCACTAAAATACATATCACTTTTCTCCACTGCACTAACCAAGATTTAATTCTGTGGCTGTCTGGTTACACACGGACCTTTGCAGTGCATTATAGTGCAGTTCCCAGTGAAAAACATTTTTTTAAATTTATTTTTCATTTAAGTTGCACGTTATTTAAATGGAGCTACCTGATAGTGAAAGACCAAAAAACTTACAGAATATTTTGTTTTTTTGGCCACACCTTTGATCCCGCCCCCATGCTCACTGCCCCTAAAGCATGCAGCATCACAGTTCCCGTACTTTTTCAATTACACTCCGACTGCTCTGTAAGGGATGCTTCCCTTGGATACACGTATTCAGGCCCACCTCATAGATAGTACGACCGTCAGACTCATTCGTAAGTTGAGGAATTTGCAGGAAAAAACGTTTCTTACCTTTAGTAACAATATTTTGCTAGATATTATATCTACCGCCAGTCTGTCTTCTCCATGTGCAATAGAATTGCGTTTAACAAGACCCTACCATATGCAATGCTTTATCTTTGCTAATGTTTCTGCACTCTGCTCCTCTCTGCTTCCCTTGATGGGGCATGGAACACGTACCAGGAACTGACGCCTGTGCACCGGTTTACAAGTTTTATACTCTGATGTTGCCACCTTTGGGGCAGGTGGAGTTGCACTGTATGACCCTACCTGTCACTTCTGAAGAGCTGTTGCTGGGGGATCAAGTTTCGGTATCCAGTCTACCATCTGAAGGTTAGTCATAAGGTGAGGAATCTGCACAAAAGTTTAGTAACAACCAGAAATATTGTTACTGAAGGTAAGTAACTATACTCTGCTTCTGACACTACTAAATGTTAACTTACAGAGAAGTTAAATAGCTCTCCTTGAATGCCACTGACTGCTGGCTGGTTGAAAACTCTAACACAATATGGCTTCCACTTTGGACAGCCTGGCCTCTCTCATTATGAAATCAAAGTCATCCAGTAAATCCTGCAATTGGGACAGTGGGGAGCTGGAAAAGTTGAGACAGACCATTTGTAACTTTTAGAACTGTTGGTGCCACATACTGACTGAAGAGGATGACCAAGGAAAGCCTACCACAATGCCTTTACAGCTAAATTCTCATGGCGTTCTACTGGTTAATAATGCACTCCACTAAACGTAAATGCTCGGAAATACATGTGATCCACTCTGTCCCAGTGCAGTCGATAACCAGCGGTACAGTTCAGTTGTCGTGGCACGGAATCTTATGGACGTCAGCTTTCTCCTGGTTACTTTTACAAATCTACAAATGGTCAGGGCCACTGGGATAATGCAGCAGGGGAGCACTATACTTTGCGGTAGTGTTGACTTAATTATGCGGCAAGAAAAGGCAAATGTTTTGATAGTATTAATTCATTTTTTAATCATGTTTACACAAAGATTTTGCAACGATTTTTATCTCATTAGCACCAGTTTGGAACAGTACTAACAGTACCATTAGTATCATTTTAACAACCAAATACAGAAATAAGCAACTGAAAGTTGACCAGTTAACTTTTTTCGAAGTATCTCTCACTGTGGACGAACAAGTCACCATGTTTTTAATAACGTTTGACCCATTTGAGTTAGAAGCAAAATGACTTGTTATCTTGCTTCCCCCATCCTGCCATATCACTGCTTGACAGAAAGAATTCGCGCGGCTTGAAGCAAACTCTCAAAAATATTTGCATATTTTAAACTGTTGCTTAGCTAGGGCTCTGTCTACTTTGCTAAACCAATCTGTATCGAGAATCTGACTCTTAGATTAGCGTGTGCTATGATGTCCTTCCCGGCATCAGGCCTCTTGCTATGAGACTCAATTCTTGGAGCAGGAAATAACTAGGAAAACTTTTGGGCATCTTTATTAGTCTCACCCTGATATGCCCAATGTCTCTGCATGGTTGTCCTGCTATCAGCCGTTCACCCTTCATACATAGTTTTCCTCAAGTACAGCCTCTGCCTCTCCCTTATCTGATACTTTATTATTTATGTCACTGGTCTGAGCTAACTTCTTAGACTATTAGAGAAAGATACATGTTCTTCTGTCTTTCGAAAACGGGCTGTAGGCTGTGGTTCTGTCGTTCTGTTTGCATCGTAATTTCATGTGTTATGCATGCTGCGCATGCGCTTGAAATGAGTCTTATTTCCCCTCGGGACCTACGACACCTATGTGAGGTGGCAGTAACCAGTCCCTCGGCTTCCTTCGTACAGTAATAGCCGAGGTCCATTGGCGGGCATTGCTTTTCAGTTTCCAGAGTTTATATTCTAACTCTGTGGACCCAAGAAGGCTCATCCTTCCATTTCTTCATGCATAGTTCCCCTAAAAACACACCCTTCGAGTATTCTTCGGTATTCTTTCGTTATCAAACAGCATCACAGTTAATGGATGTCGAACAAATCTTCCGCCGCAATGAACAGTGGAAGAAAAGCATTGTCAGTAGTTGCCGCTCCACTGCTGTGTTTGATGCAGAACATATCCACATCATGTAACTGTCATATTTTATGAGTTTTGGAGGTTAGGCAATAGCGCATTCCAAACAGTTTAAATATTGTGATGCAGTTCGAATCCTCGTCTGCACACATACTCAAAGCAATTCAGCACAAAGAATCAGTCTTCAAAAATAACTTCATCATGTGCACAAGCAGACCATGAGGTTACATATGCGTGCAATATGTGTATGAGACTCACAGTACCCATGCATATACTTGTATGCACACACCGTAACCCCATTTTATGTAAAATATAAAATAATTGTGAGTTATTCGTTATAGTAAAGTCCCACCTAAATGAATATACAGTGACATGTCTTAGATACAAATGCCATTATTAACAGGTGTATCTACAGTTTCCTGGGAAGAACGTGGACTAACAAATCTAAACACAGCCTAGAGTTGCAAGAACTCTTATGAAGTAGCTCACGGATCTACCTTGGAGAGGAGGCATAAGGTAACAACTCTGAACAGTGACAGATATTGCCTTAATGTCACCACATCAAACCATTAACTTTGTGGGATGCAGTGATACAAGGAGCCCTGCAACTTTTGGAAGGACCTAGTGTAGTTAGTCCTGACCCAGTGAATCTTAAGTTAACCTCTCTGATGTCCAGTGTTCTGAGCATAATTTTCCAGTTAATATTTAATGTTAAGGAAAGGTCTGGAATTGCATGCATGTGTGTATGGTTTGCATACACTATAGCCCTAACACTGGATTCTGAACACTTGGTAGGGTAACTGCTACTAACATACATGGGGGAATAAAGGGGTTTTACTTTTTGCCTGGAAACAAAGAAGTCATCAGTCTTTTGTATTGCAGGGGTAGTTGCTCCTTCTTTGAATTTGAAAGTGTCTTTTTGAGTTGGACTGAACATAATCTTCTCTATGATTAATGTACATATATAATTGAAGGAAAGGACTCTCACTTGTGATTTGCCTGGTGTATGATCCAAAGTGATTTAAAATGTGTCAGTTCTTGGATGTGCAATCAATGAAGGGATTTCATTTCTGAAGACACATGGTTCTCACTCTATAAGCATAGAAACATATAGACTCCTGGCATCCATTAAATGTGCAGGCAATAAATGGTGTACTGAAGTCCTGTTGAAGGTCACTCAGTGTGCAAATTAAACCTTCAAAGGTCACTTAATTATGTATAATCGTTATGTCACACCCCTTTCTCTATTGTTTTCCATAGTTCTATGCTAAACAATAAAAAATAAAATACTGCATGTGATCTTTGACAGAATAGCATGTCCCGCAATCTATCCCTATTATGATATTCTAAATAAATCTAAGTAAAATAATTTAGTCCATGAATAGCAAAAAAGAGATTTTAACACCAGCCTAGTCTGTGAGAACTATCAGTATTCATAAAGAATACTGTAACAGACTTCTAAACAGGAAATAGTCTAGACAGACAACTATCAGTCTGTGTCAAGAGCTCTGAGAGATAGAGAGTCTGGGTCTGAGAATAAATCTACAGCTGCTGTCTCTCATGCTGTTCTATCGCGCTGTCTCTCCCTCATCCAAAAGCCTTCCCACACTTTCCCTGGTAACACATTTTATGCACATAATATGAAGAATACATTTTAGCAAAGTTGTTTCATCCAATATTTTAGACATCCAATTGGGAACCTGGGTTTTCATGTAAATGGAACACTTTCTGTTGATGTGACCATCTGAATGAACAAAGAGCAGTCTAAACATGTAACATAAATTGTTTCACAAAAAATTAATCTGGATACATAGGCATTATTTCTCATATGCTTTACACTCTGAAAAACAAGACACTTGAATAAGTTTAAAGTTTATTTGCACTTCGTCATTTCATTCTCGCACATTTCCACACAACAAGACTATTCATAAAGAATATTGCTTTCTTTGTTAAAAGGAGGAAGTTTGTCTCTTGCATAGGCCATGTGAAGGTTACGATGGAAACATTTCTGTTGCATTTATGCTAAAATCAGCTTAATTGAATTTGTCAACGCCAGCACATCAAGCAAGTGAAGCAAACATGGGTCATGCAAAGTTTAGAAAGGAAACTGCATGTTTAAATTCGTCCGGTTAGGCCCAGTTTAGCTGTCAACACTCCTGTTTACACAAATCCATTTGTCCCACTTCAACTGTCACCTCCGTTGCTCCACTTATCACATCAAGATGCAACGTGTACAAATCTTGAGCTTTTTCCATTGTCTCTGAACTCCTACAATGACCATTTCACTAACCTGGACTGTTGCATCTACCCTAATTCAACCTTGAAAAATGAACTTTACACCGAAAGGTGCTAAAACCTGTTGTATCATTTGTTATCATCATGTATGTTCATAACATCTGTCTCAGTTCTTCCTTTAAACCTTTATGGCCTTTTACCACTAATCGGTTAGTTCCTTTACTAGCACAGTTTAACCTTTCCACTATTTGTTTACCACTAGGAAGATGTAAAGAATGACTCTGTGCTCAGTACCCATACCAAGTAGATAAAGTCTCATTTCATCAGGCATACATTTTACTCCAGAGTCACTACTGAGCATAGTAGGAAACCCCTTGCGAAGGAATATGCTTTTGATGACCTCCAAAAACAAGAAAGTATTTTCAGTGTTACCAATTCCCAACTATGCCCTCTTCAAAACTAAATTTTTAAACTGAAAGCATACTTAAAATACGGTTTCTGACTTTAATTGATCCTGCTGTGTTCATCCCAGCCTTCTCCCAAGGCATCCCAGCACATAAAATAGGACATAACGGTGGGTAAATGTCCTATGTCATGCATCCGCACACAAGACTTCTCACCTATCTCATTACTTTGATATCCACAAATGGCCACTAGATTATATCTCTAACCACTTTTTAGTGCAACAAATACTCAGCTGTCCCTTCTCAATTAGATGCACTCTCTTCTGCCTTTGAGATGGAATATTGCTATACATTAGTATTAGAAATGGGGTTTCTGGTTGGCTAGGGTATGCACCTCAGCCAGGCAGAACTTACCCACTCTAGTCAGGGCAAGGGAGTTACAAGTCCAAGATAACCCCTGCTCACCCCCTTGGTAGTTTGGCACGAGCAGTCAGGCTTAACCCAGAGGCAATGTGTAAAGCGTTTGCACAACACACACATGTGATGCAATATCCCCACCACAAAGGAAACACAACACCAGATTATATGAAAATATACTGTATTGTACACAACGCAATTATCAGACCAAACATCACATAACAGTACTGTCCTGCTACCTTAGCAGTTGTCAGAACGTTACACATTAGTTACTCTGCAAACTAGCAGTAGTCACATATAACACACAGGTTACTCAGTATTCTGCAACATAAGCAGTAGTCAGGAAACACGTTTTCACATTAGAACACTTGTCATAAGAATATCATAAAACACGCATAGTAGGAACATTAGAAAACATATGGCAAGTTTAGGAAAACATATTAGCAAGTCATGCCCACAAAAGGAACATTTGCACATATATGTAAAAGCATCATAGAACAGGTAGGCAATATACCAATCAGCCAAAGTCTGTAGGAAGAACTTCGATTATAATTATATTGGTCCTTTTTAAAAGTACCTGTCTTGATGAAGGCACCTCCAGTGCCTTTTGAACGAAAAGAAATGGGGCCCCCGGCGCTCCTCTGCGCAAAACGGGGGCCTCCTGGCAATTCTGGGTGAGAGGGGGGTGGCACACACCCCCACTGTACTCCTAACGGGCCCCTCCTGGGGCCTGCGATCACTGGGGGCCCCCCTGGACCTCCACTGGCCCTCACGAGGGGGGCCAAGGTCTCCCAATACTTTTAGGAAGGAGGGGGGTGCCACGCACCCCCTCCGATTCGAGTGCGGGCCCCTCCTGGGACCCGCAAACTTTGTAGGGCCCCCCCTGGGCCTTGACTGGCTCTCCTCGATAGGGGGGAGCCCAAAGAAATTAGTACTGGCCCACACAAGGGCCAAGCCAGGGACCGGCGGTGCAGGGCGAGCCTCCGGTGAGGCCTCGGCCCGCCCGCGATCCCACAGAGAGCCCCTCTGGGCTCAGCAGGGCAGGGAGAGGCTTCCTCCTCTCGCGCCCGTCTCCGGCTTCACTCCGGCCCAAGGCAGGGCCTTCCAGTGCCCCGGGGGGACTCCAACGAGCGGTCCTTGCCCCGGGGGTACCAACAGGAGCACACTTGCTCCTCAGAATGGAAAGGAGGTTTCCTACGTGCCCTGGGGGCACCGTGCTGAGCTCGAACCTCGCGCTTGGGAATATTTCCAAAGCCCGACCGCCGCGGTGAACATTTCCGCAGGGGAGCGCTCCAGGAAGCGAGAGGGCTTGTTTTTCAGCCCGGGTTGCGGCGGTGAATTGAGCAGGAATAAGCGCTTTTCCCAAAGCGCTCAGGCAAATCTGCAGCCCGGGCTGCGGTGGTGATCTCTTGCAGCACTTTTTAGAAAGAGTGCTTTTTCCAAGCACTGCAGGCAAGTTGTAGAGATCGTGGCAGGGGTCAGGGCCCACAGCATCCTGCCCCTGGGAACAACAAAACAAGAAGAAGCACAGGGCTGGTGGGCCCAGGTACAGGCCAGCACAAGGGGTGCAGATGGTGGCAGTTCCTCCTAGTGACCAGACAGGTCAGCACAGCAGCAGCAGTCCATGGTGGTTTCCTGGTGAGTCCATTCATCAGAATTCTGTGTCCAGTTTCAGTTCCAAGAATGTTCAAAGAGTCTCCAAATTGTGGGGAAAATTCCCCTGTACTTATAGTCAGTTCTTACAGGGTTTTACAATGGTAGGGAGAGGAGGTTCCAGCCAGTTACAACTGGTTCTGGGAGTGCCCCCTCTCTCCTTTCAGCACAGGCTCCAAACATCAGTGGGGGGTTAACGACCCTATTGTGTGAGGCCAGGGCACAGCCTTTACAAATGTAGGTGTGCCCCGCCTCTCCCTTCTCTCAGCCCAGGAATACTATTCAGTATGCAGATGCACCTCTGTGACACCTCCACCCTCCCTGTGTACAGGCTGTTTGAAAAGTATGCACAAAGCCCCAACTGTCACTCTGCCCAGACGTGGATTGGAGTCAAGCAGCAAAACACCAGAGTCATGAGCACAGATAAATGCACACTTTCTAGAAGTGGCATTTCTGTGATAGTAATAAAAAATACACCCACACCAGTAAGCAGTATTTATTATCACCATCACAACCATACCAAACACGCCTACGCTACCCCTCATAAATCAGACAATACCCTTTACACATAAGGCAGGGCATTTCTAATGCAATCCTATGAGAAGGCAGCACTCACAGCAGTGAGACACCAAGTTAGGCTGTTTGTCACTACCAGGACAGGCCATGCAATATGGCACATGTCCTGTCTTTCTACATACATGGCCCATAGGGCTAGCTAGGGCGTACCTTAGGGGTGACTTACATGTAGTAAAAGGGGAGTTCTGGGCCTGGCAAGTAAGTTTACATGCCAGGTCCCTGTGGCAGAAAACTGCGCACACAGGCCCTGCGCTAGCAGGCCTGAGACAGGTTTGAAAGTCTACTTCAGTGGGTGGCGCAAGCACCGCTGCAGGCCCACTAGTAGTATTTAATTTACAGGCCCTGGGTATAGAGATACCACTGTACAAGGGACTTATAGGTAAATTAAATATGCCAATTAGGTATAAGCCAATCATACCAACTTTAGATGGGAGAGCACCTGCACTTTAGCACTGGTCAGCAGTGATAAAGTGATCAGAGTCGTAGAGCCAACAGCGAAAGGTCAGAAAAACCAGGAGGAAGGAGGCAAAAAGACTGGGGATGCCCCCTACCAGCCAAAAGCCAGGGGAGAACAATCAATACCTTGATGTACTTCCCTGATTGGGGCGATAGAACAAGGACCCAGGCCCACAACAGCAGAGGCATGTTCCAGTTCTACGCCTTCCTGACTCCACTTGGATCTCTCTGTCAATGCTTCCCAGGCAGCCTAGACCAACCCACGGGGGTTCTCTAGCTGCCAATGGCCAGAACCAGGCCCCAGGCCATCTAGGAGCCTCTGGTCTCTGAAACCATAAGGAGTGGGGGGCGGTAGCCCCAGGTGCAAAGCAACCTGTCTCCACTCCATTTCCAATCAGTTCAGGGGCTCTACCCTTCCACTGATCCACCAACCTAGGGTCCGCACCCATAGGTTCTACAGGGACTAGAGGCAAGGCTCTCCTCCCTCAACCCCTCCATCCAGGATCCCGCCCTCCTCTCCTAGGAGGGGTATCACCAGAATCCACACTTGCCAGGGTGCTGGGTACATGCAGGCCTGCACAACTCTCTCACCAGCCCAGGATCACTACCTGGCGACTGACCACCCAACCTAGGGACGACACCCTTGGGTTGCACCGGGGTCCGGGGCGGGCTTCCCCCTCCCTGAACCCCACTTCCAGAGTCCTGCATCTCCCCACCTCAAGAGAAGCCACCAGAAGTTTCACATGGGGGTGAGCACACTAACTGCCCCCCGCCCCCCCCCAACCTGGTCAGAGTTTACCCCCTGAACCTGTCTATCTAGTCCAGGGACGACACCCTTAGACTGGACCATTGCCAGGCAAACCAGGACTTCCTTGGGAGCACACCTACCCCCTACCAGATCAGAGTTTACCCCCTGAACCTGATCATTCAACCCAGAGTCACCACCCTGCGGTTGAATCGTTGCCTGGCGCACCAGGACTTCCTGGGGGGCACACCTTCCCCCCACCAGGGAAACACCTCCCCCAAGGGCCACACAAGAGTCTGGCTGGCGCAGGTCTCCTGACCTCTGCCCATCTGACAGAGTCTGGATCCCCCCCAGCCCAGAAATGGTCTCACCAAGGTCATTCCTGGGGGGCTCTGCTCTCAGAGCTGACCCCTGACCCTCCAGGTTCTCCACTGGGGCCCGCAGCCCCCTCTCAACCCTATGCCTGGATTTCCACCTCCTCCGCTGTAGAGTGAGACTACCAGACATCAGGACCGGCGGAACGCTATCACCAGCCACCCGCCCAAGTCCTAATGACAAAATGGGATCCTTCTGAACAGCTGGCCCTACGGCACAGGCTAGGCTCACCTCCTGGCGTTCACTCATGGAACCCTCCAGGACCTGGGACTGGAGCTCGGGTACCCTGGGCCTCAGCCCAACCCCATTCCCTCTCCTCTGAGACTGGACATGGGGTGCCTTACCCGCCCCAATACACTGGGACCTACCTGGCACACAAGCCTTTCCCACCACACCTGGTTGGGAAACACCTAGACCACTCTCATTAGGAACACCCCCTAATGCCACACCAGACTCTCTGGTACGCAACCAGAAGTCTGCCTCCTTTGCAAGCTCCCTGGGGTCAGAGAGCTCACACACTGACAAGTGTTGCCGTAACTCTGAAAAACAACAACGAAGCAGGTGCTCTCTGACAATCAGATTAAACAGCCCTTCATAATTGTTTACTGTGCTACCCTTCACCCATCCATCTAGTGCAATGCAGCAATCCTCCACAAACTCCTCCCAAGACTGGTGGAACAGTTTCTTACCACCCCTAAACCTTTTTCTGTATTCCTCAGGGGAAAAACCATACTTCACAATCAGTGCATTCTTTACAGCGGAGTACCCCTCCCTGTCACTCTCTTCTAGAGTCAGTAGGGCATCCCTCCCCTCCTCAGGAATAAAGCTCCCTAGGCCAGTTCCCCAATCCTTCTCAGGGATCCTGTGCTCTACCAGAGCTCTCTCATATTCCTTTAACCACTGACATATGTCACCCCCCTCTTGGAACCTAGGTACCAGATCTATGGGTATGTGAGGAACATCTTTGCTACAGCACTCTACATTGCTGCCACCACTGGACTCCACCTGCAGCGCTGGTGAGTCCAGAACCTTCAGACTGTGCTCTAGAGCGAGTCTTTCTCTGGCAAAGGCCCTCTCTGCCTCTGCCATCCTCTCCTGTACCAAGGCCTTCTCTACCTCAGCCCTTCTCTCCTCAACAGCTAGGCGCGCTAACTGCAACTTCAGGTCCCTCTCTACCCGCCTATCTCTTAGCTCACAAGGCGTCAAGGAATGAGAGGTAGCCCTGCTTCTTACACTGGACCCAGCAAGGGACTCCCTATCACTGGGGCCTTCCCCGTCACCTGGCGTCCCCAACCAGTCATTCTCACCCTCCTGATCAGTCTCTCTACCACTCTCCAGGGATGAGGTCTGGGAGCCCTCCCATTGGGAACCCTCGTTACACTCAGGATCCTCTGGGTAACCCCTAAGCACACTCCCTCCCTGGGTATATGTCACAAACCTTTCAAAGAAATTCAGAGATCTCCTGAGGTCCCCTTCTACAGGCAGCCCTCTCTCTCTACAGAACCCCTCTAATTCCTCCTGCGTGTAAAACGGCAAGTCCTCTAAATCAAAGATAAGCCCCATCTTGAAAAGGTACAAATAACTCAAATGTGACAACCACAATACCCAAGCGTGAGAACTGAAAACAGGAAAAATGACCAAAGAGAGAAAGTTAAGAGAAGCCAAACATGTGATGGTCTAAACGCAATCTTTGTAGTGAAATAATGAGTCACAATGGTATTGTGCAAGCGCAAGTCCTATCCTCACCGCTGACAACCAATGTTAGAAATGGGGTTTCTGGTTGGCTAGGGTATGCACCTCAGCCAGGCAGAACTTACTCACTCTAGTCAGGGCAAGGGAGTTACACGTCCAAGATAACCTCTGCTCACCCCCTTGGTAGCTTGGCACGAGCAGTCAGGCTTAACCCGGAGGCAATGTGTAAAGCGTTTGCACAAAACACACACATGTGACGCAATATCCCCACCACAAAGGAAACACAACACCAGATTATATGAAAATATACTGTATTGTACACAACGCAATTATCAGACCAAATATCACATAACAGTACTATCCTGCTACTTTAGCAGTTGTCAGAACGTTACACATTAGTTACTCTGCAAACTAGCAGTAGTCACATATAACACACAGGTTACTCAGTATTCTGCAACATAAGCAGTAGTCATGACACACGTTATCACATTAGAATACTTGTCATAAGAATATCATAAAACGCCCATAGTAGGAACATTAGAAAACATATGGCAAGTTTAGGGAAACATATTAGCAAGTCATGCCCATAAAAGGAACATTTGCATATATATGTAAAAGCATCATAGAACAGGTAGGCAATATATCAATCAGCCAAAGTCTGTAGGAAGAACTTCGATTATAATTATATTGGTCCATTTAAAAGTACCTGTCTTGATGAAGGCACCTCCAGTGCCTTTTGAACTAAAAGAAATGGGGCCCCAAGCGCTCCTCTGTGCAAAACGGGGGCCTCCTGGCAATTCTGGGTGAGAGGGGGGTGGCACACACCCCCTCTGTGCTCCTAACGGGCCTCTCCTGTGGCCTGCGATCACTGGGGGCCCCCCTGGACCTCCACCGGCCCTCACGAGGGGGCACAAGGTCGCCCAATACTTTTAGGAAGGAGGGGGGCGCCACGCACACCCCCTCCGATTCGAGTGCGGGCCCCTCCTGGGACCCGCAAACTTTGTAGGGCCCCCCCGGGCCTTGACTGGCTCTCCACGATAGGGGGGAGCCCAAAGAAATTAGTACTGTCCCACACAAGGGCCAAGCCAGGGATCGGCGGTGCGGGGTGAGCCTCCGGCGAGGCCTCGGCCCGCCCGCAATCCCACAGAGAGCCCCTCTGGGCTCAGCAGGGCAGGGAGAGGCTTCCTCCTCTCCCGCCCATCTCCGGCTTCACTCCGGCCAAGGCAGGGCCTTCCAGTTCCCCGGGAGGACTCCAACGAGCGGTCCTCGCCCCGGGGGCACCAACAGGAGCACGCTTGCTCCTCAGAATGGAAAGGAGGTTTCCTACGTGCCCTGGGGGCACCGTGCTGGGCGCGAACCTTGCGCTCAGGAATATTTCCAAAGCCCGGCCGCGGCGGTGAACATTTCAGCAGGGGAGCGCTCCAGGAAGCGCGAGGGCTTGTTTTTCATCCCGGGTTGCGGCGGTGATTTGGGCAGGAATAAGCGTTTTTCCCAAAGCGCTCAGTCAAATCTGCAGCCCGAGCTGCGGTGGTGATCTCTTGCAGCACTTTTTAGAAAGAGTGCTTTTTCCAAGCACTGCAAGCAAGTTGTAGAGATCGTGGCAGGGGTCATGGGCCACAGCACCCTGCTCCTGGGAACAACAAAACAAGAAGAAGCACAGGGCTGGTGGGCCCAGGTACAGGCCAGCACAAGGGGTGCAGATGGTGGCAGTTCCTCCTAGTGACCAGGCAGGTCACAGGTCAGCACAGCAGCAGCAGTCCATGGTGGTTTCCTGGTGAGTCCATTCGTCAGCATTCTGTGTCCAGTTTCAAGTTCCAAGAATGTTCAAAGAGTCTCCAAATTGTGGGGAAAATTCCCCTGTACTTATAGTCAGTTCTTACAGTGTTTTACAATGGTAGGGAGAGGAGGTTCCAGCCAGTTACAACTGGTTCTGGGAGTGCCCCCGCTCTCCTTTCAGCACAGGCTCCAAACATCAGTGGGGGGTTCACAACCCTATTGTGTGAGGCCAGGGCACAGCCTTTACAAATGTAGTTGTGCCCCGCCTCTCCCTTCTCTCAGCCCAGGAAGACTATTCAGTATGCAGATGCACCTCTGTGACACCTCCACCCTCCCTGTGTACAGGCTGTCTGAAAAGTATGCACAAAGCCCCAACTGTCACTCTGCCCAGACGTGGATTGGAGTCAAGCTGCAAAACACCAGAGTCATAAGCACAGATAAATGCGCACTTTCTAGAAGTGGCATTTCTGTGATAGTAATAAAAAATACACCCACACCAGTAAGCAGTATTTATTATCACCATCACAACCATACCAAACACGCCTACGCTACCCCTCGTAAATCAGACAATACCCTTTACACATAAGGCAGGGCATTTCTAATGCAATCCCATGAGAAGGCAGCACTCACAGCAGTGAGACACCAAGTTACGCTGTTTGTCACTACCAGGACAGGCCATGCAATATGGCACATGTCCTGCCTTTCTACATACATGGCACCCTGCCCATAGGGCTAGCTAGGGCGTACCTTAGGGGTGACTTACATGTAGTAAAAGGGGAGTTCTGGGCCTGGCAAGTAAGTTTAGATGCCAGGTCCCTGTGGCAGAAAACTGCGCACACAGGCCCTGGGCTAGCAGGCCTGAGACAGGTTTGAAAGCCTACTTCAGTGGGTGGCGCAAGCACCACTGCAGGCCCACTAGTAGTATTTAATTTACAGGCCCTGGGTATAGAGATACCACTGTACAAGGGACTTATAGGTAAATTAAATATGCCAATTAGGTATAAGCCAATCATACCAACTTTAGATGGGAGAGCACCTGCACTTTAGCACTGGTCAGCAGTGATAAAGTGCTCAGAGTCCTAGAGCCAACAGCGAGAGGTCAGAAAAAACAGGAGGAAGGAGGCACAAATACTGGGGATGACCCTGCGTAAGGCAAAAAGTCCAACATCAATTAGATTCACTCTCTTCTGCCTTTGAGATGGAATATTGCTATTCATTAGCACAACAAACAACTTGCTAACACATTTCTAAGCTCCCAAAGTGATTTCTCTTCTACCACTAATCACATTTTCCTTTGCTAGCCATCCATCCTGAACATACTCCCTTTTTTTCTTCAAGAACGCATAGTTTCCATGAACCTTTAACCCACTTCTATTTTAAAGTTGATTTATCTATGCAACATGTCAAAGATGCACTCACCACAAATATCCTCCTTATTTTCTATGAGTGCCGATGTTCTTGTCAACAAAATCTGCAACTACGTTTTTCATGCCAGGATCATACCACCTTGAATGGAAAACCTGCAGGTGCATAGATAATCTCACACTCTTACTGAAGTCTTATGCATATCCCCTGAAGTAAGCAATGTTGTCAGTTGTTTATAATCACATGGTAAATTCACCAACGCCTTATAGACAATATGAATGGTTGCTAAAGAAAAACTGGCTTTTTGCAGGTTTCCCCCCACATTTTGCCCCCATTAGACTATTGGCTGTTTTATTTGTACTCTAAAAGTGCACTGGTGCCTGCTAACCAGGTGCCAGTGCTATCTCCCTAAATCTGATATGTGTAAATGTGTATCCCAAGTTGGCAAGGACTTTAACATCCTTCTAATTCCCTTGTACTGGTACCAGTGCCAGCCTGGGTGACCCAAGCAAACAGATGTCAGCAGGCCTGTAAATGCAGACTGCAGGAAGAGTGTAAACTGCTCAAACTCGACTTTGCCCTCACCATGTGCGGCAGGGCCAACACACTGCTTTTAATATATTCCTGTCACCCCTAAGGTAGGCCTCCGGAGCCCAGGAGGCAGGGGCATTACATAAAAAGTATAGACATATAAAGGCAGGCAAATATGTACCTATTGTAGCCTCTTCAATTAAAGACTATTATAAGAGGGCGATGGACAATGGGATAACACCGACTGGCACCCGGGCACCCCTGAGAGTGCCAACTCCATTATGGTCCCATTATAATATATCATGTTTGGTATCAAACAACTTGCCTCATTAAACTGACTTGAATCCGAAGTCAGATTTAATGTGACAGACACCCAGGTGGCTACCTTAGAGGTTGCCCATGTGGTTGCCCAATCATTTCTTGTGCCGGGCTGACAGACTGCAGCTGCTGCTGCTAAGGCAGGATTCTGACCCTCTGCCAGGAGATGTGAACACTCTTAGGAGTCAGAAACAATTGCCTGCCTGGGCGGGAGCTGTCAGCTCCCTTCCTGGCAGGAAGGCTAGTGAAGTGGCACATCAAGGCAGTGAGATTTAAATGGCACACTGCCTCTGATATGCAAGTAGACTGCCCCCGGAGAAGGACAAAGCCATCCCCTACCCCTAGGCACATTTACACCCAGGAAGGTGGGAAAATTCGAGAGGAGACATCCACCCTGAAGGCTACCTGGTCTGTACAGCCAAGTCTGGGTTTTGCCATCTTGAAAAGTGGCCAAATAGAGGGGTTCTGGGTAGGAATGGTGATATACGCCCCCGGAAGTGGTCACCTTAGGGGCAGATTAGCCACAGGGACTAGTAGCCCTTTGGCCACTTGTCCCCACACCCCGAACAACCCTACACCTATGATTTAAGGGGTACACCTGACACCAGAACCTAAGATCTGCTCTGAACTATGAGCCATGACAAAGAAGAGACCCATGTCTGTGATGCTGGACTGCACAAAGAAAAGGATGCAAAACTCTGCACCTGTGGCAGCCACCCTGCAAGACCACGACTTGTGCAGGACCAGAGACCGGCTCCAAAACAAAGGACAACTGAAAGGCATTACCAAAACTCCCTTGGTCTAGAGGTACGAGTTGCCTACAGGTACAAAATTGCACTTCTGGAGCCTGGGCTGGAACTCTGCCCCACCGAGGGATCGCCCAAAAGTAGATGGTCTAGTGGCTTCTGGGAAATGTAGTCATTATCTTCAGCAAGTTTTGGTCGACTAGTGCTTTCTCCCGGACTCCCAGACATCAAAGTATCCAAGCAATGTGTTTGTCACTGCCGAGGTTTGATAGAGGCCAGTCCAGCTATTGACCCTTTTGTTTGATGCTGCACCACTAGCAAACACCACTGCAACCTTAACCATCCACTTCAGTGATTCCATTGTTGAGCCTTTGCATAAGTTTCCTCACCAGCACCATCTCAGTGCTAAAACCAGCACCAGCAGCTCGATTTCAGCACCACTTATAGCCAAACACACCTCTGCACCCGAGATGCCAAGCTAGGTGAAGTTGTTCTGCCTGGTGAATCCTGGTCCAGGGGTCCACACTAGCTTAACACCCATGGGCTACCCCAAACTCGACCTACAAATGACCGAGTGTCACTAGTGTGATCGTTCAGCACTAAAGTCAGCCAGGGTTCCTCTGCACCCAGGTCCCACGAGCCGGACTAAATTGGTCTGACAGACAAAGCTTCATCCTGTGTCCTGCACCACTTTAACTTTCAGTGGATTCCCCTGACATCATTCTACGAGTAATCGATCGTCACTAGTGTTTTTCCCCATTGACCTGCAATGGTAAAGTTTCACACCTTATAAAGTACTGATTTATTTTTCACTCTAAAATTCATTACTCTGGTTATATGTATCTGATTGAGTTAATTTTAGTTTCTAAATTAATATAGAAATCTGTTCCATTTCTTTAAATTCGTGTTGTGTACTTATCGTCCATGTTGGTACTCTGAAATGCTTAACACATGTTCTTCTAGTAAAGCTTGACTGTTTGCCACACTACCAGGACTGAGCTAGGGATTTATTAGTGTGAATTCAAAGGACCAAGTTTGGGTTATTGTGAGAGTATTGCATAGTGAGACTTATCCACTTTTCTACAGTTGCATTCACCACAAATACTCCTTTGTCTTAGCTCTATAACAGAGTATCTCTCTTCTGCTTTTGTCAATATTTTGAATGTACCTACAATTATATTCATCCCTTTCTTTCCTTTTTATCCTAAAAATCGCTTAATTCCTTCTGCCTGGCAACCTTGATAACAATGTTTTCAGATTTGGGCACAAACATTGCATTATATTATTTGTATGTGCAAATGTTTTCTGGCACACATCAGACCACACGGACGTTACATTGTTATACATATATCCTTGACTGGATGTGTTTTCTGCAAAATTAAGCAGTACTCAGACTACAATTCTGCAAAGCCTGGAAATCATTTCATTTTATCACTATACTGTGATGAATGTTTCTCTCTGTTTTCTACTCTATCTGCCTTTTGGCCTTACTTCTTACTCCTTGCCTAATATAATTTATGCTGTTCATTTTGAATGCCCCGCAGTAAGAGTTTTCTTGTTCAACTTCCTTATACCTGTGCCAGCCTACATTTCTATTCTTCCTTTGTTTTCCCCATTACCAATATATCATTGTAGAAATAAAGTATCCATTTTATGCATTGCATTAACCTCTGAAATACTACTCCAGCAGACACCAAACCAGATTACATCCTCTTGCATTGTAAGCACCCAATAGGTGTATTAGCTGAGTTAAAGGCGTACTGTTGGAATGTTGAGTTACTTGGTGATATGCAGAAGGCAATTTTAGGGAACAGAACTAAGTGGCATCATTATCGATGCTAGTACTTCTCCTATGTTTGAAAGAGGACATCTGTCAACTAATATACTGATGGTAAGATCTCTGAAGTCAGCAAATAATCTAACCTTACCCTGATGTGCTACAAGCACTGGTGCCAAACGTAAAGATTGCTCTATGCTCGATAATCCCAGAAGATAACAGTTTTTCAAGATCAGCACATGCTTCATCCCGAACTGCAATTAGTACACTAATGACTCAACATACTTTTGCTACAACGTCCTCTTTTATGTGATATTCAAAATATTTCAAACGAGAACATCTCAGGAGTTTCTACATCTCTTTGCACTTCACTGTCACCAATTATCAACATCTTCTCTCTACTGTTAAAATGCAAAATATGTCATTTTCTCAGATCTGTACATCTCAATATTGATGTTCACCGTTTTGCCACACAGAACCTACTTAAAACCTCTCTATTGTAAATCTTCTTGCCAAGGACCAATGCCTTAAAAATCTGTACCTTCTATCTCTTCAACACATTTTCCTTTCCAAACACCATTCGGTTTGTGCTTTAAGATGAGCGCAATTAATTACTCAATGGAGACTGGCTCAAAGCAGGTCTGATCTTATATTAGTACCAACGCCTATGCCATAACCTATGAGCCTAATTCACTAAAGTATTTCTTGCGGTAAACATATATTTACAAAAGAAAAGACTGTCAGGAAATCACTAAAGGATTCCTAGTAGGAGTAAATGGTTTCACTACTGTTGATTTCTCCCTGAGTGGAAAGAAATATGGAGTGATATGTCCCTGGCAAGGCATCCAAACTCCTACAGGCTACATTTGTAGCATTTAAAAAGACAAGTCTGACCCTTTCCCACAGTAAAAGTGGTGGCTGATTAACTCGAGCTAAGGGCTGCAATAACTCCCCCTTCTATGAAAGAAATGGGCTGACCACCCCTCTATCCACCAACACACAAACACATATTTGTTGCGGTTCAAATTGAAGGCGTTTTTCACAGAGACAAAATAGTTCTCTGTGGGGAGGAAAGACAAAAATGTTTTTGCACCTTCAGCTGGCCTTGCACCTAAAGAAAAAGTCACATGACAAGTTCAGTAGTACGCCTGGTATAGCTTGGCGGAAGTCTTACATCTGTTTTGTGATCTGTCAAAAAACTGCAAAAGTATAGGTTCGCAGAACTCAATCTCTACTTTTACACTTATCCTTGCAAATCAGGCTCATTGTTGTTTTCTCTTCAAGCAGCAATAATGACCATTATTGCATTGCAGATGATAACACATGTAATATAATTATGGAGACATAGGGACAGATTTCGTTTTGAGTTAGTGCAGTCAGGTAAATTAACCATCACACTTATTTTTGGGGCTAGAGAAATTGAAGGATAGTTGTTTTTTCTGTGATGCGAGTTTTTTGTTCGCAAACATGTCTTAAAAGCAATAACTAATTTACACGTAGGAAGTGTGGCAATCTATTGCCACATTCACAAATCATTTATTTTTTTATTATTAGAACCTAGGTGCATACTCTTCAAACCCCAGATGCAAGAGGTTTAACTACTTTCAGTTATCAACAATAACAAATGGTAGAAAACCCAAAGACATAATATAGATGTTTGTACTCTACTGCTGACATAAATGCCCTAAGGTGCGACTTCTCCAACTTTATTTTAAGTAGGTCCTGTCACTATCTCAAGTAGGCTCTGTCGCTATTTTAGACCATGGAGGTCACCATTTTTCACAATTGAGGAGGCCATTTTAGACAATGGAGGTCGCCATCTTTACATAGTGGAGAGCGCTATCTTTCTTAATATGTGCAGAATCATTGTCATATCTGCCATTTGAAGCTGATGTTGAGTGCCTAATCTTTCTAAAAATTGTGAACGTGTCAGATCATTCAGCTATTGAGACGGATACAACACCTGATGCAACACCAGTCTGGGACAGTTATCTATTTGTTAGTGTAATGGGTTCTTTGCCTTTAGGGGAGGGATATTGGAATAATACTATAGGCCCCGGCTTTAGTGAATAATTGCTTTATTGATATGTATTTCAAGTTTTCCTCTTTTGATTTTAGGTTTCTGGACGGCTTGCGATTGTGTTCATCCGGGTTCTTTCTCTTTCTTTTAGGTGTTCGGGTAGTGGTTCCAAGCCAGCCCGTCTCCTGGCGGAATGAGGTCACCGTATTCTCTCAGGTGGCAACAGACCGGTTTCCCCAAAACAAAAAGAAGAACGGGACATCAGGTAAGTGTAGAGGTAAGGGTATGGGGTTTAATAGGGTTATAGGGCTGGTGGGAGGATGGGGTTGTGCAGGGTTGTGTTTGGCTACTTTCACTCTCTAGTGCATTTCACCTTCCCGTGAACCTTTTCACTTTCTCCCTTCTTTAGTATCTTCCTTTAACGAGGAGAGGGTATTCCTCACAGTGGGATTAGTTATTTGGGCTTAACAATTGTCCCCTTCTCTGCAGCACCTTTCCCCACTCCTCCCCGTATTTCCCTCACTCTTACTCCCACCCTGTAACCAAGCCGGCAAAATAGAAAAGCTTAGGTACGATCGTACCTGTGAATGCCACGCCCCTCCTGGGACGTGGCTGGCCCCTTCGTGGTGTACTGGGTTCTCTTCGGCGCTTTTGTGAGGCGATAAGAGCTCTTCCCCTTCCTCCGTCTCCTTATGGCTCAATCCGCGGGTTTCCTGGGATCCTTCGTCCACCGGCGTCTCCTTCCACTCGGTCCGTGATGGCAGGGTTCCTTCCTGCTTCTCTGACGGCGCTTTCGGATGTCCGTCTTCTATTTCAGGGCTGATTTTGACGCCTTCCGCGTCTGACGTCAGCCGTTCGAGGCTCTTAGGAGTGCCCCGGGTGTAAGGTGTTGCGGTTCCCGGCTGGCAGAGAGTAACCGAGGCGATAGACGCCCGGTTACAGTTAGCCTTTCTGGGTTTATGCAGGGTCATCCCCATTCTTTTTGCCTCCTGCCTCCTATTTTTCCTGACCTGTTGCTGTTGGCTTTTGAACTCTGAGCACTTTACCACTGCTAACCAGTGCTAAAAGTGCATATGCTCTCTGTGTAAATTGTATGGAATTGGTTTATCCGTGATTGGCATATTTGATTTACTAGTAAGTCCCTAATAAAGTGCACTATAGGTGCCAGGGCCTGTAAATCAAATGCTACTATTGGGCCCGCAGCACTGGTTGTGCTACCCACATAAGTAGCTCTGTAATCATGTCTCAGACCTGCTACTCCAGTGTCTGTGCAGGCAGTTTTTAACTGTAAAATCCACTTTCCAGGCCTAAACCTTCCCTTTTCTTAAATGTAAGCACCCCTAAGGTAGGCTCTAGGCAGCCCCAAGGGCAGGGTGCAGTGTATGGTTAAGGTAGGACATATAGTAGTGTGTTTTATATGTCCTGACAGTGAAATATTTCTAAATTTGTTTTTCACTGTTGCAAGGCCTGTCCCTTTCATAGGTTAACATGGGGGCTACCTTTAAATCTGATCAAAGTGTAGATTCCATTTGGGAGCGGATGGACATATGGAGTTTGGGGTCTCTGAGCTCACAATTTAAAAATACATCTTTTAGTAAAGTTGATTTTAAGATTGTGTGTATGAAAATGCCACTTTTAGAGAGTGGGCATTTTCTTACTTATACCATTTCTGTGACTCTGCCTGTTTGTGGATTCCCTGTCTGGGTCAGTTTGACAGTTGGGCTGGTTGCACCTCACACTAGACAGTGACACAAAGGGAGCTGGGGTGTAGCCTGCATATCCTGATGAGCCATCTGTGCTAGGAGGGAGGGTAGGAGAGGTCACTCACACCTGGAAGGGATGTGCCTGCCCTCACACAATGCAGTCTCCAACCCCCTGGTGATTGTGTGGGGCCTGGCCTGGCAAGGCAAGATTTCACATTCAAAAGAGACTTTACTTAGAAGTAGGCCTACTTCAAAGGAGAAATTGGGTATAAGAAGGGCACCCAAAACCACAGACTTTAGAACACTTCTAGAAACCAAGAGGAATCTCTGCCTGGAGAAGAGCTGAAGATCTGAGGAAGAAAAGCTGCCCTGTCTGTGACTGTGCTTTGTTGAGCTATCCTGCAGTTGCTGCTTCTGCCAGAGTAAGAGGGCAAAGACTAGACTTTGTGTGCCTTCCATCTTGAGAAGAAATCTCCAAGGGCTTGATTTAGAGTTTGACTCCTGTTGTGTGAAGTCTCAGGGACAGCAAAGACTTCTCTCTGCCAGCACCGGGAGTCTCTGGAGATACTCCTACTCTGCCCTGTGGTGCTTATCCAGTTCCTGGGACCCTGAAAGGAGAAGCTGGCAGCCCAAGAGTGAGAAATCCACGCACAGAGCATGTGGGGAAAAGATCAACACGACTCCGATCTGCGGCTGAAGAAACGATGCGCCGCCGGCTATGCGGCTGAAAAACTACGCTCGCCGGAAACGTGACCGAAGAATCGACGCACGGAGCTGGAGAAACGACGCGCAGCATCGCTGATGGAGACTCGGAGATCGAAACCCATACTGCGTGGTTTTTGAATCATCGTGTGGCTGGATTTCCCATGCAAGTACAGCTGGGCGTGTAAAAACAACGCAAGGCCTGCCCAGACCTGAGAGTGCTGACCCAATCGACGCATCGCATTCCTGCGGAAAGAAGAAACGACACGCCCAACACAATGAAAGGAGAAACAACGCATGGTCCCGCTCGTGAGTGGAATCGATGCATCCATGCTCTTTTTGAAGCACACTCGCCCGCGCAGGGTTATTTTTGACGCACCCAAGGTACATTTTCACGCTAACAGTGTTAGTGTGTGTTTTAAACTAAGCAAGGATAGAACACCGCACACAAACAAATGTTAGTATACCACAAGTCTACTGTAGTTACAACATGTAATGTCTAATTTTCATTTGATATATGAAACAAACAATACATCGATGTCCACATCAAAGTTCTTGACAGATGATGTCTTTATTGTCAGAAGCGTTGTGTTAAGGTAAACAAAGTACTTCACTGCAGGCACTGACACTTGATTTTGCCCATGGGTGGTAGGGCATTAAGTTCACCAGCACCACTTCTGATTGGACTATATACTTGACCAATTGTGTTTACCTTCCTATGAGTGCGGCCATTTTCACCCTTACTACCCTTATTGTGTTTTAAACTACATAAAGACAGACTCTTTTTGCTTTTTAATTGATGACTTGTGTATTGTGGATTTTTGTCGTTTTGGTCTTGTTTTGTTTAGATAAATATTTCCTATTTTTCTAAACTGTGTTGTGTCATTTTGTAGCGCTTTCATTAAGTTACTGTGTGTGTTGGTACAAATACTTTACACCTAGCACTCTGAAGTTAAGCCTACTGCTCTACCAAGCTACCAAGGGGGTAAGCAGGGGTTAGCTGAGGGTGATTCTCTTTTACCTTGACTAGAGTGAGGGTCCTTGCTTGAACAGGGGTTAACCTGACTGGAGAGTGCTATCTTTCTTAATATGTGTGGAATCATTGTCATATCTGCCATTTGAAGCAGATCTGAAGTGCCTTATCTTTCTAAGAACTGTGAACGTGTCAGATCATTCAGCTATTGAGACAGATACAACACCTGATGCAACACCAGTCTGGGACAGGTAGCTATTTATAACCATATTGAGGTCAAATAAGAAAAATGACAGACATACAACCAAAATAGTATAATCTGAATTGACATTCTGTCACCTTATATGTTAATGAGGAAACATCTGGGACACACACCTTGATGCACATAATCTTTGTCAGACATTCCTAAATTTATGTCAGAAATTCTAATCTCTGATAAGATTCAGTATATAAAGACTGACATTTGACCACTTATCAGGAGAGGTCCTTTGCCCAGATTATCACACGAAATAATGCCAAAAGACGGTCTCACCTACTGCCAGCGCACTTTGAAGATGCTACATCTCGCCCAGTGCTGATGAAGCTGAGTCCTGGAGGAAGCCCGCTACCACAGAGCGTGTTTGCCCTTCACAGGGAACACTGCCTTCATGCCTTCACTGATGAGGACGCCTCTTGCTGTCAACAAGGTATGCCATGATTCGCTTCTCCCTGAGAAACTCTAGACTGCAAGTTGCTCTGCTTTCCATGCTCTGTTAGTGTAGTGCATAGAAGTACGTTTTAGGGTGTTATATTTTATTTTAACCATGTTAGAACTGTTCATTTTATTCTCATTGCTCAAAACGTGCCTTCATGCTGTCTTTATGATATCCTGTGTAGTTGTTTTAGATGTACTGAGTAACAGGTTATTCCTGTCATAATAAATGCTTTTACTTAAAAGTTGTCTATTCTTCTTAGTGCAGTGTGTGTGTCTGTGATATATAACAAAATAGTTTTTTTCTGTTTACACTGTGCCCCTTATCGCTTTGTAGGGATAGTTAGTAACCCAAAAGCTAGAACTCTTCTTCAACAATGTATTGGGTAGGGTTCTGCAGGGCATCAATAACCTGCCTTTCACATTCTGTGTTGGTGCATTGAACCAAGTTCACTTGTGTCATCCGTGGGTTGGAACGCAAACCTTGTAGAACTACGCCAAAGTCATAGTTTAGGCAACACTACATGAATTGTACATAATATAGAGACAGTAACAAACTACATTAATCCACCATATCTACACAAAATAATGTAAAAATAAATACACTTTAATTGGTTTCCATTCCAAATTACGATGAAGAAATAGCCAAAATTCTGCAAGTCAGCACTTTTTGTTCCATCTACTTGGAACTTCTTTGGGGTTGTAATATTAAATATCCATTTAAGTTTCCAAAATGGATACCGCTAATAATGCCTAACTTCATTTTATTGCTAAAACTAATACAATTCATGTCACACGGTTTGTTTAAAATTTGAAAAATTACCTCCCACGAAAATCATATAAATTCCAAACTCTTAATCACAACCATAACCATAAAGACTACAGGCAAAGACACTACAAATATACTTTATTGTACTGAATTTGTTTATGAAACATTGGTTTGTGTTGATCACTGAGTTAAAAAAACTGAGTTGAAAAAGGGGGCAAAAAGTGTTCGTTTTCTAGTAACATGGGCACGGTGTCACAGCACAAAATTTGGCAGAAGCTTGAAATATTTGTTTTTTGATTTGTATGTCAAGTATATGTTAGTCCATCTAGGAAGGGTGGGGGAACAATATTTGTTTCAGTTACTTATAACTTTAGCACTATTTGATGAAATGGAATCAACTGTGACAGGCACTTAGCAAGTTCCACCCAGTGTAGGTATATCAGATTTTGTGCAAATCCGATGTGGGATGAGAGGTTAAAGAGGGAATCAAAACATATTTCATTCATGAATAACTTTGGCACAGTTTGAAGGATCTGCATGAAATTTGTTATTGATGTAGGATGTTCAGCCTACTCTTGGGTTTTGCAGTTTCATGCACGCATATCAAGGGGAGGGTGGCTTTCAAGGGGAATGTGAAAAAAAAATGTAGTCTGTTAATAAATTGGCACTGTTTGATGTCAAACGTTTAGGGAGTTTAGATTACTGCTACATTAAGTTTTGAGCAGATCTGTGAGGGGAGCAAAGATAAATGGTTGGGAGACTAGAGTTTTGCTCACTAATAACTATAGCTCTGTTCAATTAATCTGAACGGAATTTAGCAGTTAGCAGATTAAGGCCACACAACCCATACATCCAACATGTGCCGAAAACATGCTATGTGGTTGAGCACAAGGCTTAACACATGGGAGCCGTTCTTCATTGGCAGTTGGGCAGCTACACCGGGTTTGGCACAGAGCCTACACCTGCTGCCAACTCCCACCATGCACAGCCAAAGCATGAGTTGGGTGGCCACACTGGATTGGGCACAGGGTATGGCCACAGGCCCCCTCGAAGCACGAGTAAAGGCCATGCACAACTGGGGTTGAATATTAAATAAATTATAATATCACAATGACCTCCACTGATAAAGCAGTCAAAAACTGAGCTGCGTTTGCAGCTCATATAGCGATTTTGACGACAGGGATGTAACACAAGAACAACTGATTTGTTCCGCTAGCAGATTTTTCATTATATTTGTTTTAACCTTCTATGAGACAGATATGAAGTGACTAAACACAGGTAATGTAGTATTTGATAGCCCCTACAGGCTGCGAAGGCACAGGAACATGACCACTGTTGGTGAGATCTCACTAAGGCTTTGCTGCCAATATGAAGAGGAGGCACAGAAAGTTAAAAAGAGGGTCTTTGGTAACAGTTAAGTACAGTTTATATTGGGTATGCAAATATAACTGAAGAGAACAAGAACAGCTCATTCCCTGTGCGCGAGCCTCCGCTACACATTTTAACTGTCTCCACAGTGCTCTATAGTCATCAAACCTGTAGGGTTTTCAGCATGCTAGTCATCCTACAGAGGCCATAAATCATTGTCAAAAGATTCTTGCCACCGTGAAATCAATGATCACAACAAGCTTTTCTTGGCTCTGGGAACACAAGCAGTCATGTCTTTTAAGAGGACTAACTATTGGACTCTTAGTTTGTCAGAGTAATTGTAATGGAGATATAAAAAAATACCACAGACAACTAGAACCGAAAATAAGTGGTTTATCATAATAACGAAAGATATCGCTAAGTGGTATGGTACCAGAATGGCATGGGCTAAATATCATGTAACAAAAATGACGTGTCCTAAAAATCATTTACACAACTATCGCTCCAATTAACTTATCATCCAACTTAGTGATATTTTTTGAAACAATATGTAGGCAATGATTTTTTATGCAAGATGATATTTTTGTTATTGATATTGTGTCGCACAGCCTTGACAAGGATTCGAAGTTCTTTAAGAAATATACTATCACTCCCTTTTTTTGAAACTCAAAAATGTCACAAGTCATTACATGCCATTAAACACCACTATTACTTGAACAGATGCTTAGGCATGGTTATTTGTGTGTATCTATATCGCAGTTCTGCACCAAACAATTTTCTTATACTGCTGTCAATCTGTTTGAAATAAATCCTCTGTGCACTGATTGTACTAAGATCTCTGGAATTAAGCCCACACCTTCACACAGCTAAGAATAAAAGAACACATTCTAAGCAGATTAAAATGCAGCACTAGGCCTGTCCTCTCGTCTTGTTCTTGCTGCAGTTCCTGGCCTCAAGCCTGAGGCGGATGCCGAAGCTGTTGAGATGCTCAGAGGTGACCAGCGGTCGCGAGCCCGCTGACCAGGTATAACTGAGTTGACTGTCTTGTTGATGGCTTTGAAGGGGGGCCACGGACCTTGTTGTACGTCATAGATTTTTAATCAGAGGGGCCAGAGCACGGAGGATGCTCTTCAAGAGGATTAGATGTGCTCCGTGCATCGAGATTGGCAGAACTAATGTGTGTACACTAGTCCGGAAATGCACTTAACCCCGCAAAAAGGAGTGGGTTGTATCATTCATAGATATGGTCTTTGCTCTTGTGCATGGTGTCAGCCCAGTTCGTTCTTTTGGCATCCACTATACCATGTATTTCAAATAGTAGCCGATAGGTCAGTTTGTTCCGATGATTCATGTTTTCTATATTTAGTTTCAACTCTAGTTTTTTTTGCTTCATGTTTTTTAGGGTCAGGACTGAACCAGTGGCCAGTGTTTAAATTAACTCTCAGTTTTCTAAAAGGACCTTCCCTGCTTAATGTCTTTTATAGAGTTAGCAAAAACTGTGACTCCTTCGTGTACATAAAGTTCATTTATTTTATGTGGTCAGTAAATTAAAAAATAGACTAGACAGCTGAAACCCTCTAACAGCTAGAAACATTTTTGAATGACTTTTGTGTTTGGATGATGTCAATAAGGAAACAGCTCAAGAAAATTAACGAAAGTCATTAGACTACGTACAAAAACACATTTGTTCAGTGAAATATCAGGTTTTACTGGAAATACTATTCAGCTTCTGCTTTTTAGAAGTGTTGGTGTAAGTGTTTACGATCTAATACTTCCCCCAGTCACACATAAGCCTAAAGGTTCCCATGGGTGTATGAAATAATTTTTTAAGTACCCTAGAAATGTGGGGTAAGAAGCAATGACTCTCAATGTGACCAGCAAATCCGTAAAATAAATGTCCGAACTTCTGATTGATGCCAGATCCCCCAGTGTCTGTGTGATCGATCAGAAGCTTGATCACACAGAGCTAACGAGCTGGCTCATACCAGGTTCACATGAACATATCCTACCGAAAAGATATAAAATACAAAGTTTAATTAAAATAGTGGAAAACAACTTCAAGTTTCAAGTTCAAGTTTAATTTTAGTGATACGGTTAATTAAAACCATCGCAATTCCAAAATGCATAATAATATAAATACTTTGCCTACTCATTATGTTAATAAAGACCCATAATAAAATCATAAAAGCTTATTTGAAACTAAAACATATCTTGGTAAAGAGTTGTGCATAGCTAAAAGTTTCTCCACTAATTCCAACCTTGGTCTTGGACTTAGCTTTAGGACTTTCTTGCTCCCTTACGAACACTGAGGCCCATATTTATACTTTTTAACGCAAAACTGCGCTAACGCAGTTTTGCGTCAAAAAAATTAGCGCTGGCTAACGCCATTCTGAAGCACCATGCGGGCGCCGTATTTATTGAATGACGTTAGCCGGCGTTAGCCGCCGGCGCCGTCTGGTGTGCGTTAAAAAAAACGACGTACACCAGGCAGCGCCGGCGTAGGGGAAAATGGAGCTTGGGCGTCAAGAAATGGGGCAAGTCAGGTTGAGGCAATTTTTTCGCCTCAACCCGATTTGCGCCATTTTTTTTCACTCCCAACCCCCATTGAAATGACTCCTGTCTTAGCAAAGACAGGAGTCATGCCCCCTTGCCCAATGGCCATGCCCAGGGGACTTCTGTCCCCTGGGCATGGTCATTGGGCATAGTGGCATGTAGGGGGGCACAAATCAGGCCCCCCTATGCCACACAAAAAAAAAAAAAACACTTACCTGAACTTACCTTAATGTCCCTGGGATGGGTCCCTCCAGCCTTGGGTGTCCTCCTGGGGTGGGCAAGGGTGACAGGGGGTGTCCCTGGGGGCATGGGAGGGCACCTCTGGGCTCCTTCAGAGCCCACAGGTCCCTTAACGCCTGCCTTTTGCAGGCGCTAAAAAACGGCGCAAAAACGGCCGTACGTCATTTTTTGGACCCGCCCACTCCCGGGTGTGAATTTTGCCCGGGAGTATAAATCCGACGCACATGCCTCGCAGTCGATTTTTTAGACGTGAACGCCTACCTTGCATCTCATTAACGCAAAGTAGGTGTCCACGCAAAAAAATGACGCAAACTCCATGGACTTTGGCGCTAGACGCGTCTAACGCCAAAGTATAAATATGGAGTTAGTTTTGCGTCGAAATTGCGTCAAAAAAAATGACGCAATTCCGGCTCAAACGGAGTATAAATATGCCCCTGAGTGAGAATCCTAAGTAGTACCTAGGGCTGTTTCCTGGCTGGAATGAAACTTTAAGAGCTTTACAAATCATAAAATGATGGCCCTTGCACACTCGGCTTCAACTTTATTGACTAATTCTTTCTGAGCCTGTACCATGAATTTAGTCCCTCTACAAGAAAACAGGATTGAAAGTCCGCTAAGCCAACTTATAATGGCCGGTCTGCATGAGCGTATGTTCAGTGTCTTAAAAATGTTTTTCAAATATAATGTCCTGAGGCCTAGCAAAGCCGGGCACACACAAAAAATGTGTTCTAATGACTCTTGTCTGTACCCACACAGTCAACAGAAATGTGTCAGATCCTGCTGTCTCCATGAAGGGACCATATCCTTCGTTTCCATCAACCCAAAGCGGAAAAGCATAAACCGATGTTTGAGCGACTAGTTGAAGTTTGCTGCTAGGTATTCCTGTGCCCGTAAAGTTTTGTATGATGTTATTGTAGTCCAGGCGTGCTGTCTGCTTGCCAGTTTTTGTTTATCAGAATTTAAAGATTTCTTCTTAGTGACAGCGTTTGCTTTCCGAAAAAACTCCTTTTTGTCCGGGTTCTGGTCCCAGGCTTCTAGCAAACCTAGTGCTTTAATGCAGTTATTTAAGTGATGACCCCAGGTGCTTTTATCATTGTGTCGCTGTTGCTCCTCAATTTCCATCCAACATAGGTTGTTTAGAGTACCAGTCTCAGCTGCACGCATCCTCCAGCATAGTTTAATGAAGGCACATCTACTCTGAAATTCATAGTTTTTCAGACCCATTTCTAAACGAAACTGAGCTGGAGATGCTGGTCGTAGTATCCGAAAAACTGTTTTGTAGGCCTTCATCTGGACTTGATTGAAAGAAACTGCCTCCTTCCCCAGCATAATTTCGGTGCCATAAGTGATGGTGGGCATTAGCCGCGCTTCCATGACAGAAAGCAGGTGAGTGTATGAAGGGCAGCTCAGTTTTTGTTTTAGAACTTTAAAGCCATAGGTCAGTGAGAGGGCTTTTGCTTGAGCGACAGCAAGCTGCGGCTTGAAAGTCAGGCGGTCCATAGTGAATCCCAAGTACTTATGTGTGGGTGCAACCTCCACCCGGGATCCGTTTATGAACCATGAAGCAGATTTAAACTTCCTCGACTAGGCGGACAACCTTAGTATTACTAAAATTCAATTCTAGGCCTTACATTGTTATGTATGTATAAAATGCATCGATGCTATGCTGTAGCCCAACAGGTGTTTGGCTGAGTAGAACTATGTCGTCTGCGTACTGTAGCCATGCAATTAATTTCTTGGCCAATACTGGCGGATGGCTATTGGAAAACAACTTCAAAAAGAGCCATCTATGATGTTGGCCGTAAAGTAGCTTCTAAAACATTAACAAAGCCTATTATAACTCAGTAACATCATAAACAATACATCGGTTTACACCTTGCTTGCATCATGGATACCCTTTAGTAAAGCTTCAGCTTCAGAAATCCCATTGAAGCAATAGCCACAATTCAGTCACTAGCATGTATTTTTCTCACAGACTTGGAAAATGCATCCCCATTTTATTGTCCAAACTTTCATGTTGCTAATAATCGTTAAATTCCTTTCATTCTTAAAACATCGAATACAATACATATCATACATTTAATTAAAAATTATAAATATTCCCATCCATAAAAGGCAAATATCAAGTTGTTCATCGTAGTCTAAAGGCAGAGTTGCCATACATGTACACCATTCACTGAAACATATTCACAGTTAAAATTAAGTTATGTAAAGGTAATACTTTTAATTGGAGAGTGCCGGCAATTCTCAGAAACAATGGGTACTCTGATACAAGGTACCTGCACTTCTATTTTTCCATTTTAAGCACTGTGCTTAAGAACGTACAGAACACAACATATCTCGTGGGCAAAAGCCAAAAACAAAAGACCTAACTTGGAAACAATCTGGCAGATGACTGTAAGTCATGTCATGTGTTCTGTGCATTTCTAAACATAATTGGCAAATTTCAGTAGTCAGATTTGATAATTTCCATTTGAAATTCATCAAGCAGTCTGGGCTGGCTTTAGCGCAGATGGCGTCCGTCCGGTGAAACAATCTTTTTTGGTAAGCAACCCCCTTCTCAGATTTCCTCTCTACCACGCAGCAAAAGTTCTCCTCAGCTCTCCATAGCCCCTCCCTCACAAACATTTCGTTTTAAATCGTTAGTAATGATTGGCTTTACTAATCGACTCAGCTATCCACATAAAATACAGACCTGTTCTTTGCAGCAGACATATTACCCCTCTGCGCTACTTTATGGCGAGTCACAACTGCCAAAGACAAAACTCCAATCTCTCTCTCTTTCTAGCAGGAACATTAATCACAAGAACATTTCTTCAAATTTTTATTGCTGCATGAAAGCTTGACGCACAAGGAGCAGTTCCTTCTAAATTGAAAGTTATTGCTCAACACAGCACTCCCGTCTGAGGTCAGTGCCCCCCTCACTCCCCTCCCCAGGTCAGTGTCAAGAACAGCCGTGCCAGTCACACAGCCTAAAGTCGGCCCTGCAAGCAGTGCCTACTTTCTGGTGCCAGATACTGAGAATATTGACTTCAAATAATAGTGAAGTTCATTTATAATGGAAGTCATTTTGAATAACCACCAAAATTCCAAGTGCCAAGGGGTAAATCCTGAATTGACCAATGGAGTAATTACAAGCTAAACACTGTGACTGAAGTATAATAAAACCGTCAGCGCGGCAGTACAAGTGCATTAAAAAAGTATGTAAACTGTGATCCTGTGTGAAATGGGGTGGGTCAGTGAGTGTGGGGTGGGGGCGGGTGGATTGATGGAACAAAAAGTGCTGGCTTGCTGAGTTTTGGCTTTCTTCAACCTAATTTGTAATGGAAACCAATTAAAGTGTATTTATGATACAAGTAATCAGTGATCTCTACATTATTTTGTGTAGCTACCGTGGATTAATGTAGTTTGTTAATGTCTCTGTATTATGTACAATTCATATAGTGTTGCAAAAACTATGACTTTGGCGTAGTTTTACAAGGTTTATGTTCCCACCCACGGATGGGACATGTGAACTTATTTCAGTGCACTAGTGCTGAATGTGAAAGACAGGTTATAGCAGCCCTGCAGAACCCTACCCAATACATTGTTGAAGAAGAGTTGTTGCTTTTGGGTTATGAACCATACCTATAAAGGGATCAGAGGCACAGTGTTAACAGAAAACAAATATTTTGTTAGTCGCAATATTACACACACACAGTGCACAACTGCACTAAGAAGAATAGATAACCTTTAAGTAAAAGCATTTATTATGACAGGAATAACCTGTTTCTCAGTACATCTAAAACAACTACACAGGATATCATAAAGGCAACTTGAAGGCACATTGTGAGCAATGAGAATACAATTAACAGCTCCAACATGGTTTAAATGCCATCTAGAACCTAACACACTAAACCTACTTCTATGCGCTATACTGACAAGGCGTGGAAAACAGAGCAACTTGCACTCTTGAGCTTCTCAGGGAGAAGCGATGCATGGAATACCTTATTGACAGCAAGAGGCGTCATCCTCAGTGGAGGCATAAAGGCAGTTTTCTCTGCGAATGGCAAACGCGCTCCGTGGTAGTGGCCTTCCTCCGGGACTCAGCATTATCAGCACTGGCCATGATGTAGCGTCTTTGAAGTGCACTGGCAGTAGGTGAGACCGTCTTTAGACAGAATCTCGTGTGATATTCTGGGTGAAGGACCTCCCTTGGCAACTGGTCAAATGGCAGTGCTTATATACTGAATCTTATCAGAGATTACAGTTTCTGACATAAGTTTAGGAATGTCTGACATAGATTAGGGGCATCAAGGTGTGCACCCCAGATGTTTCCTTGTGAACATATAAGGTGAGAGAACGTCAATTCGGAATACATTAATTTAGTTTTATGTCTGTACTTTTTCTTATTTGATCTTGACATGGTTATAAATAGATACCTGGTGCAGACTGGTGTTGTATCAGGTGTTGTATCTGTGTCATTAGCTGAATGACTTGACACATTCACAGTTCTAAGAAAGATAAGGCAGACAACATCTGCTCAAATGCCAGATATGACATTGATTCTGCATATATTGAGAAAGATGGCGAACTCCACTGTCTAAAATGGAGACCTCAATTGTCCAAAATAGTGACCCCCACCATTTAAAATAGCAACCTCCATTGTCTAAAGATGGTGACAGGGACTACTTAAAATGGAGTCGGAGGAGTCACACCTTAGGGCCTTTATGTCACTAGTAGAGTACAACCATGTTTATTATCTCCCTGAGGTTTCTACCATTTGTCATAATTGATCATTGAAATTAGTTAAACCGCTTGTATCTGGGGTCTGAAGAGAGAGTATGCACCTAGGTCCTAATAATACAAAAGGAAATGATTTGTGAGTGCAGTGATAGATTGCCACAGTTGCCAATTGTAAATTAGTTACAGCTTTTGAGACATATTTGCTACCAAAAAACTCTGATCACAGAAAAAAACAACTATCCTTCAGTTTCTCTATCCCCAACAGTAAGTGTGGTGACTTATTTACCTGACTGCACTAACTCCAAACTAAATCTGTCACTATGTCTCTATAATCATATTACATGTGTTATCATCTACAATACAATAATGGTCATTATTGATGATTGGAGAGAAAACAACATTGGGCCCGATTCACAAAGATAAGTGTAAAAGTAGAGATTGAGTTCTGCAGACCCATACTTTTGCACTTTTTGCCAGATCACAAAACAGATGCAATAGTCTTCTTCCAAGCTATGCCAGGCACGGGGATTCAGGCGTACTACTGAACTTGTCATGTGACTTTTTCTTTAGGTGCAAGGCCAGCTGAAGGTGCAAAAGTACTTTTCCCTTTTATTTCCCACAAAAAACTATTTTGTCTCTGTGAAAAACATCTTTGTCTTACGCCGCACCAAATGTGGGGGGATCACCCCTGTTTCTTTCATGGAAGGGGAGTTACTGCAGCCCTTAGCTCGAGTTAATCAGCCACCACTTTTACGGTGGAAAAGGGTCAGAATGTGCAAGTCATTATTTTAAACTTTCATCACACACACTATGGGGGTCATTCCAACCCTGGCGGTCGGTGTTAAAGCGGCGGCCAAACCGCAAACAGGCTGGCGGGAAAAAAAATGGAATTCCGACCCTGGTGGAAACCGCCAACAGCGACCGCCACATCAACACACCGCCCGCCACGGCGGTACAAACAAACAGCGCAGCGGTCACCGCCAACAGACAGGCGGGAGATAATGTACCGCCCACTGTATCACAACCTACCAATCCGCCACCTTTTCCGGGGCGGTAGCCCGGCCGATAAAAACACGGCGGAAACAGCCATTTCGAAGGGAAAACGCTCACCTCCATACAGCCCACGAGGAATCAGGACAGCATGGAACCCGAACTCCACATACTCCCAGCGATAGTGTTCCTGCTCCTCTACCAGGAGCACGAACGCCGGCGCAGAAGACAACGGTGAGTACTGCACCTACGACACAGGGTAGGGGGGAGGGGAAATTATTACGGGTACACACATACGCGACACACCCACCCTCACCCTCACCCACTACAACACACGCATCAATGCATAGCAACACATCAAAGTGACACCCCTCAAACCCCCCAGAAGAATGCAAATACAAAAGGAAATGATTCTAAACACTGGAATATATTGTATTACTGCCCAAAAAATATATATATACACATCAAAAACTCTTATATACATAAATGTACAAGTCCGAGCATTGTAGCAGGCATTGTTCGTGGACCACTGGGCCCAAATCACATGGGCAAAGTCCACACAGGATACCTGACTCCAACGGAGAGAACACTGCAGGGGCATCAGATAGCAAAACTACAGGCACCTCAGGGGGAAGGGAAGGGGGGGCACCTCAGCCAGATGAGTGCACGACGCCAGATCCACGCGGGGACTCCATGGCCACTGTTCAATCCTGGGGAGTGCAAAGCCACAGTCTCACAAGTCCAGACAGTGGGTGGGCTGCCCACTGTTCAATCCTGGGGAGTGCAAAGCCACAGTCTCACAAGTCCAGACAGTTGGTGGGCTGCCCACTGTTCAATCCTGGGGAGTGCAAAGCCACAGTCTCACAAGTCCAGACAGTGGGTGGGCTGCCCACTGTTACATCCTGGGGAGTGCAAAGCCACAGTCTCACAAGTGGAGAACAGTCTCCACTGGTTCTGGAGGGGGCCTGGTGCCCAGAGTGCTTCATGCAGCCCTGCCCGACACAGATGCGGGCCAGCCCCTGCCGTTCATGGGCCAGCGGTACTTGAGATGAAGGACCCAGTGCAGCGGTACTTGAGATGAAGGGCCCAGTGCAGCGGTGCTTGAGACGGCGGTGCCCAGTGCAGCGGTGCTTGAGATGAAGGGCCCAGTGCAGCGGTGCTTGAGACGGCGGTGCCCAGTGCACCGGTACTTGAGATGAAGGGCCCAGTGCAGCGGTGCTTGAAACAGCGGTGCCCAGTGCAGCGGTACTTGAGATGAAGGGCCCAGTGCAGCGGTGCTTGAGATGAAGGGCCCAGTTCAGCGGATCCGGCCATGGCGGGGAGGTCATTTACCACCTGTCCTGTGGCTGGCGGGGCCCTCCTGCCATCTGTCCTGTGGCTGGCGGGGCCCTCCTGGGCAGCTGTGCCGGGCCTGTTGGTGGCCTCCTGCCCACCTGGGATGGGGCTGGCGGGGCCCTCCTGGCCAGCTGGGCTGATGGCGGTGTTGTCGGGCGTGCTGCCCTTTCCAGCCTTCCCTGATCGCCTGTGGCCCTTCCCCACCTTGGGCGGTGTGCCAGCTGTCTCCACACTTCCTGCCGGAGCCATGGTAGGGGTTTTAGTCCCTGGAGTTTTCCCCCTCTTGCGCCGGCCACTGCCTATCTTGGGATGTTTCTCCGGGGGTGGGCTGCCCGTGCCTTGGCTTCGTACCGAACTGGCTGCCCTGGAGGGTGGGGCACTCCACAGTCCATGGCAGACTGTGATGACAGGGCCCGGTTTTGTCGTGGCTGAGGTGCTGACTGTAGTCCTATGACATGGACGGGGTGGGGGAGTTGGTGGAAAGAGGTTGAGTTTGGACAGGAAAAGCTTTTTAGGAGCAGCGGGACGGGTAGGTGTAGTGGGTATGGGAGTGGAGGAAGAGGTTGTGGTTGTAGGAGTTGTAAGTTTGGTGTCTTTGGGTGCTGGTGCTTGGGCTGGAGGCTGTCGTGAGGTGGATGGCTGTTGGGTGGGTGGCTGCCTGCGTTTGTGTATCTTGGAAGAGGGGGTCACAGACACACTGGGAGAGGACACAGGGGACGTGTAAATGGCAGTGGGGGTGGTGACTGCACGTGTGCGGGGGGTTCTGGTGTGTGTGCTGCTGAGGGACGTAGTGGTTGAAGATGTTGTGCATGCAGGTGTGAGTGGAGACGTGACAGGGAGGGAGGAGGGAGACAATGAGGAGGGGGACACAGTGGAGGCAGTGGGTGTTGGTATGTCTGTATGTGGATGTTGCTTGTATGAATGCCTGTGTGATGTGTGGTGCTTATGTCTGGCTGAGCTTCCCTTGGGTGTTGAGGTGTGTGCAGGCTGGTCTGATGGTGTGTCTGGGATAGGCAGAGGTACAGATGATAGGGTATGGGTGGAGGAAGTTGGAGGGGGGAGGCTAGAGACAGGGACAATGGCTGCCATCAGTGCTGAGGCCAGAGTCTGGAACGATCGCTGAAGGGCAGCCTGACCAGAATGAATGCCCTCCAGGTATGCATTACTGTGGTGCACCTCCCTTTCTACACCCTGGATGGCATTCAAAATGGTAGACTGCCCAACAGTGAGCGTCCTCAGGAGGTCAATGACCTCCTCACTGAGGGCAGCAGGGGTGACTGGGGCAGGGCCTGAGGTGCCTGGGGTGAAGGAGATGCCCACCTTCCTGGGTGAGCGGGCACGGGGCAAACGCTGAGGGGCTGCTGGGAGGGCGGTGCTGGTGCGGTGGGTGGCGGCTGTACCTGTTGTTGCGGGGGGCACAGATGTTGCCGCCACACAAGGGAGCTCCCTTCAGAGGATGAGTCGGTGTCACTGATGTCTGCCCGAGTCCCCGCTGTGGAGCTCCCCTCACCCTCTGTCCCACTGGTGAATTCGGAGTCCGTTGCATGGCCCTCCATGGCCATGTGAGATGCAGCTCCCTTGTGCTCCGATGCCACTTCTCCTCCGCCTGATGATGCTAATGCACACATGAACAGGAAGACCACAAAAAAGGGGGGGGGGGAGAAAATAAAGACATGTTGAGTGCATGCATTGGCGACACCGTTGGCGGACAGGACAGACACAGAAGCCCCCTGCACTACGCCGCGCACTTGGGGTCGACTACTCAATCCGTGGGACATGGCCTACAAGCCTATGGACGACATCTGCACACATAGATGACACAGGGCCATGAATAGCTGTACTAGGCACCCTACAGAGGTGGGGGGGCGGGGGCATGGGGCCATGCCTTACGGAGGGGCCTTGCCTACAGAAATCGCCCTGGCCTAGGGATACCCACAGCCCTCCTCCCCCACCCAGACACCTCCACTCCGCGCAAAGTCAGCAGAATGAGAGTGTACTCACCCCCTTGTGTGTGCTGTGATGTCCTCACGCGCCCATCCAAATCGGGGTAGGCCACCGCCAGGATCCGGGACATCAGGGGGGTCAAAGTTCGACTGGCACCCCTCCCACGTTGGGAGGCCATCCCCAGCTGAGCCTCCGCCATCTTCCTGCTCCAGCGGCGGATGTCCTCCCATCTCTTCCGGCAGTGGGTGCCCCGTCTGTGGTGGACCCCCAGGGTCCGGACGTCCTTGGCGATGGCACGCCAAATATCGATCTTCTGGTGGGCGCTGACCTATGTGAAATGTACAGGGGGAGAAAAATAGTCATCACCTTCTGCATATTCAATGTGAGTGGCCTCCCATCCATACCCTTGCCATGTGGCACATGCTCTCACCGTCGTTTGATGCATGCCTCAATCGCTCCCCTCCCCACCATCTTTCATCCACCCCACTCAACACAGGCATTGCCCATAAAGCATGCTCCCAGTGTACTTACCAGTTGGTCTGGAGGACCGTAGAGTAGCGTGTACTGGGGGAGGACCCCATCCACAAGTTTCTCCAACTCCTGAGCTGTGAAGGCAGGGCCCTTTCCCCAGTTGCATGAGCCATTGTCTCTTCCAGACCGAGGTCACAGCAGCACTTGCAGTGTAGGTCCTCTCCTGTCGAAGATCAGGTATTGAGTGATTAAGCAGATAGAAAATGGCGGTCACGCCCGCGGCGGTGCGTACCGCGACCGCCGGCGCACATCGTCATTGGCTCATGAGACCCATAGGGTTCAATGTTAACCAATGCTGCTTTGCACCGCGGTCTTCGACCGCCTACCGCCACGGTGTGCCACGCCAGCGCATTTACCTCACATCGCATTGTCACACTTCACAGGTCAGGCAGCCGCCATTTCAGGGGCCCACATGGCTTACTTTTTACTGCGTCACACATACCTAGGCCTTGCATCAACACTCATACAAACCATTCAATGGAGTGTGAATCGTGTTATGTGCAAGCTGTGGTTATGTACCTGTGGGTTGATTGACTCTGTGCTCGCTGTTGTCCTTCATAGGCACCGTCCGCTGGGACATGCGAGGAGATGGCGGAATCTTCCGGTGTACAGACCGCTGGTGGACCTGTCGACAATGGAGGAAAGACATGTCATACTGACATACAGGCTTGACCGAGCCACTATTCATGAACTGTGTGCCCAGCTGGAGCCAGATCTGATGTCACCAATCCGCCAACCCACAGGGATCCCCCCTCTAGTGCAGGTGCTGTCAGTGCTCCATTTCCTTGCAAGTGGGTCATTTCAAACAACAGTGGCCATATCATCAGGGATGTCCCAGCCTATGTTTTCCAAGGTGTTGTCCAGAGTGTTGTCTGCCCTGCTGAAACACATGCGCAGCTACATCGTTTTCCCTGAGGTCGGGGATTTGCCTACAGTGAAGGGTGATTTCTATGCCCTTGGACATATCCCCAACATCATAGGTGCCATTGATGGGACCCATGTGGCTTTGGTTCCCCCACAGAGGAGTGAACAGGTGTACAGAAACAGGAAGAGTTATCATTCGATGAATGTACAGATGGTGTGTTTGGCAGACCAGTACATCTCCCATGTTAATGCCAAGTTCCCTGGCTCAGTGCATGACGCGTACATCATGCGGAATAGCAGCATCCTTTACGTGATGGGTCAACTCCAGAGGCAACGTGTGTGGCTAATTGGTGACTCTGGTTACCCCAACCTGTCATGGCTACTGACCCCAGTGAGGAATCCCAGGACAAGGGCAGAGGAACGCTACAATGAGGCCCATGGGAGAACTAGGAGGGTGATCGAGCGGACCTTCGGCCTCCTGAAGGCCAGGTTCCACTGCCTCCATATGACAGGTGGATCCCTATTCTACTCACCAAAGAAGGTGTGCCAGATCATCGTGTCCTGCTGTATGCTTCACAACCTGGCTTTGCGACGACAGGTGCCTTTTCTGCAGGAGGATGGTCCAGATGGTGGTGTTGTAGCAGCTGTGGAGCCTGTGGAGAGTGAAGACGAGGAAGCCGAAGAAGACGACATAGACAACAGGAACACAGTAATACAGCAGTATTTCCAATGACACACAGGTAAGAATACACACCGGCATATTACATATACTTAAACACTACTACCTCTCTACTGTCTGTCCTTTTCCCCCAGTGTATGGTAACTGAGTTGTGACTTTCCCTTCCGATTTCAGAGATGTGGACCCCACTGCGTGACATCTGTTTTGTTTCCCCATGGACTACACCTGTGTGACATTGATATGTTGGCATCACAATGTAAATAAGCATTTTGGCACGGTAATGTCTAATACATTTGTTTAAAATCACAGCCAGACTCATGATTGTTTTGTGCAATAACTGTGCTTATTACAGTGCTCTATATTGGTGGGTGGTTGCAAATCGGTGAGGGGTGATGGTGGAGGATTGTCCATGGCAGAGTCCAGACTATTTGTATCACAGGTGCATTGTCCAAATGCCTGTGGAAAGTGGAGCAGGGGCAGTTTAAGGATGGACAGGGTGACAATGTGGGACAGTGGGATGACAATCAGGGAGGTATCCTTCCCTGGCGGGGGTCTTGGCATCTTACTCTGTCTTCTTCCTGGATCTCAGGGCCCGCTTGCGGGTGGTTCTCCTTCTGCAGGGGGTGGGGTGCTGGTGGCCTGTTGGTCCTGTGGCGGGGCCTTCTGTCCACTAGCGCCGGCAGAGGTGGTAGGCAGTTCTTGGTCCATGCTAGTGTCAGGGGCCCTTTGTGGTGCCACAGTGTCCCGCAATGTGGTGACTACCAGATTCAGAGCCCCTACAATGGTGCCCAGGGCGGAACTGATGGTTCGTAGTTCCTCCCTGAACCCCAAATACTGTTCCTCCTGCAGGAGCTGGATCTCCTGAATCCTGGCCAGTACCGTCGCCATCGTCTCCTGGGAATGATGGTAGGCTCCCATGATGGAGGAGAGGGCCTCGTGGAGAGTGGGTTCCCTGGGCCTGTCCCCCCCTGTCGCACAGCAGCCCTCCCAGTTCCCCTGTTTCCCTGGGCCTCTGTCCCCTGGACCGTGTGCCCACTACCACTGCCCCCAGGTCCCTGTTGTTCTTGAGGTGGTGGGTTAACCTGGGTGCCCTGTAGTGGTGGACACACCGCTGATTGACGTGTCCTGGGGACAGAGGTATGGGCCCGCTGGGTGGGTGCTGTGCTGGTGTTCCCAGAGGGGGGAAGGTCTGCTGTGGCCTGTGGCTGTCTGAGGGGAACCGACTGTCCCGAGGTCCCCGATGGGCCGGGCTGTCATCTAGATCCAGGTCGACAGAGGTGCTGTCATCACTGTGGGACTCTTCTGGGGGTGGAGTGGACATTTGTGGACCCTCCTGCGCGGTGATGTGGCGTTCGGGTCCTGCAGGGGTATAAAGGGATGGTTATTGCATCTGTGTGTGCCATAGCGTGCAATGGGTGGGTGCGCCTTGTACCACAGTGCTTGCATTCCTGTGTGGGGGCTTTTGTGACAGTGGTTTGGTGGGGGGGGTATGGGGATGTGCAGTGGGCATGCTTTGGTGATGGGTGTCCATGCTTTGTGGTCGCATGTAGGGCTTGGGGTTGGGATGGGTGGGTTGTGATGGTGAGACATTTGCAAGGAGTAGGTGTGATGGGGTGAGGGTGTGGGTGGGGGTATGAGTTGGCATGCTGGTGGGGTGGGGGGGATGAAGTAGTGAAGATGAGACTTACCAGAGTCCATTCCTCCAGATACTCCTGCGAGGCCCTCAGGATGCAGGATCGCCAAGACCTGCTCCTCCCATGTTGTAAATTCTGGGGGAGGAGGTGGTGGACCGCCGCCAGTCCGCTGAACCGCGATGTTGTGCCTGGATACCATTGAACACACCTTCCCCCGTAGGTCGTTCCACCGCTTCCTGATGTCGTCCCTATTTCTTGGGTGCTGTCCCACAGCGTTGACCCTGTCGACTATTCTGCTCCATAGCTCCATCTTCCTGGCAATGGAGGTGTGCTGCACCTGTGTTCCGAAGAGCTGTGGCTCTACCCGTACGATTTCCTCCACCATGACCCTGAGTTCATCCTCAGAAAACCTGGGGTGTCTTTGCGGTGCCATGGGGTGGTGTGGGTGATTTGTGGGGTGGATTGTGTGGTGTTAAGTGTGGTGATGTGTATTGGTGTGTTGTGTGAAGTGCGTGGTAATATTGCTGGGTAAATGTAATATGCGCGTCTGGGTGCTCGGATATCTATTTCTCTGTGCGTGGTACCGATTCTCTAGGGGTGGAGGTTTGTGGATGATGTGGGTGTGTGTTTTATATTTAATTGGGTGTGTGGGAGTGGTGTGTGTATGTGTATCAGGTGTGTGTATTTTGAATTGTCCAATGTGGCTTTGTTTTGTAAGAGTGTGTGTATTTTGAGCGCGGCGGTGTGTACCGCCAATGGAATACCGCGGTTGAAAGACCGCCGCGTGGATTCGTGTGTTGTGATAGTGTGGGTGTATTTCTGTTGGCGTGACGGTGGAGGTTTGGTCATCGCCAGTTTCTCGCTGGCCTTTGGTGTGGCGGACTTTTGTAGATGTCTGTATTTTGGCGGTTTGCCTGTTGTGGATCAGAATGACCGTTCTTGTTTACCGCGGCCGCGGCGGGATGTTGGCGGTCTTCTGACAGCGGTAAGCGGCTTTTACCGCCAAGGTTGGAATGACCACCTATGTGTTGGCAACAGAGTTGTAAAGCAGTGTATCATAAGAAAACATCATTTTGTAGTGTGGGAGATGGGAAATGCATATTATGCATGGCTAACACTAGGCAGGCATTTCTCCGTCCAAAATGGTCTCAGTAAACATAGGCCAAAATCCCTTACTCAAGATGGCCAGCTCATTCTGCAGGTTTGAGACAATGCGCGATCAATGAGTTCTGCCAAATTATTTCAACTCTACACATGAGGTGAGCTGAGGACACAACTCGTGAAGAGACGTGAAAACCCAACTTTCATAGGTCCCAGCGATGATGGTAAATCAAGATGCACTACATCATGTGATCATACTGCTATGTGGGACCGGGTGATTCACATTTAGGCAGTCCTATATGTGGGATTGCATAGCGTTGACAACAGCTGATCTAGTAGAGCCAGCCTGCACTGTGTGCAAATGATCTTGAGAGATTCAAAATCAGCCTTGCTCCAAGATCAACAGGAGAGTGGTACATCTTGGAGACTAATTCACATTTAGTAGTAAAAGCACATTTAGGTACAGCATCAACTTTACATGCAAAATACCATTGGTGCAGCAATAAAGCAAGTGTGAGAAAACGTTTGAGTGCAAATTTGCTTCCATTAAAGTGCATGGAACAGTCACTTGACTTTCCATGCACTGCAGTCAAAGGCATTGTTTATGTGGGTGGATTAACATACCTAGTAGTGAATAGATAAAAGCGAGACTGAAATGTGATGCATTGGCACAATTGGCAGCAACTTTAGCTGCCTCTATAAGCCCCTAGTAAATGGTACTTAGGTAGCAAGGGTATGCGGTACTAAGGGTAGGCCCCTGAGGGCAGGAGCACCAATTGTGCTACCTCAGTGACTGCAACTGAGTCGAGGGGACACTGTTCCTTGACGGTGCCTCAGGACCTGTAGTGTGTAACCCCGGGTGCACCGCCGACTGCAAAAACCTGGAAGTTCCCCCCTTCAACCCGGACGTCCGGGTTTGGGCAGACAGAAAGGATGGACTACGGAGAGGAGCAGGGTACACAGAGGAAAGCATGGAGGAGGAACCAAAGGACGAACCGAAGACTGAACAGCTGAACTGAAAGACCGGGACGACCACCGGGAAAGAAGAGGAACCAGAGACGCCTCGGCGGGAGCACACCCAACCGGCAGAGAGGATTTCACACCACAACTCCAGCCGTGTCCCCAGAGGGATGTGGCTTTCGCAGGTACGTGCCTGCCTCCTTAAAGCTGGGCTATTGCTAAGTGGGAGAGGGGAACGCCGGCAGTGCGGGGTGCTTCAGGAGAGATCGGATAGATAGACAATCCGGCTTTCCATGTTCTTATATGTTATTTTTGTTTGTTTGCTTTTTTTTTTTCTTTTTTTTTTAACTCACACTATATTTTCACTTTAGAATCCTGTGCAGGAAAAGAAACCCCTTCTTTTAGTTGAATATGGCGAGCACAACACCACCGGGATTTTAGACCTGGGAGCACTCGCCGATTGTTGTTTGCATGTTGCACGCCGCACCTGCACATTCTAAACCTAAAATAAGCAAAGTAAGATAGGAACCGATATACTTACCGTTTCCTTTTTGGTTCCTTCCTTTTGTCTGGTCACCGCGCTCAGGACATTAGAGGAACGATCCTAGGAGAGAGACAAAGAGAAGTGTTAAGATGAGAAAAGAAAGAAGAGAAGAAAAGACCAGAGGAGGAGAAACGAGAAAGGAAGACATAGAGAAGAAGAGACACTGAGAGAAATAGGAGTGACGAAACTCCAGTAGGAATCGACAAGATCCGTTGTGAACTATATAATTGGAAATAACTCTGAGTAATAATAAAAAGACACCAGTCCTGAAATACATAGTGACTCCAGTCCGATTATTAACATCTCCAAACCGGTGGGGTATCCTACAACCTCTCTACAGTGACAATGCATCCAACTGTACCCACCAAGTGAACCCATGCATTCAAGTGCCATTGCAGGCTGAGTGTAATCCCAAAATGCAAAACTGACATGGCACACAGCCTGTGTGCCCTGTCAACTATACACTGCATGCAGTTTGGGTAAGCCACACCTCTGGCAAGCCTTTCAACCATAGGCAGGGTGCACTATAATGCATGTGTGGGCATGGATGCATGAACAATATACCCCTACTGTGTCCTTGCCAAATCTGAGAAAGAGTAAGTGAACAGAGCAACCATTTTAAATGCATGTGCTGGACACTGGACAGTATGAGTTTCACAGCTACATGATGGTCACTTCGTACCCTGGGTTGTTTGGTATCAAACAACTCAGAACAATACATCGAGACTGGTACCAGTATTGGATTTATTGTAAAATGTACTCAGGGGCCACCTTAGAGGTGACCCCTGCAAAGCTAGCTAACCCTGGCATGGTTACTGGCCGGACACAACCAGATTGCCACCACTAGACAAGATTCTGGAACCCTGGGGTAAGAGCCCTTGCTCTCTGGGTTCAGAAAAGAAAGCCCTTCCTGGGCAGAGGTGTTAGACCTCCTCCCCCAGGAATGTGCACTGCCCTGCCAGTGAGCTTCAAAGGGCTTTCCGCATTTGAAACTCAACCCCAAGGCCTGCTGCTAGCAGCAGATGGCTGTCCCCATTGCAAACCCCCACTTTTGGAGGGAGCAACAGCGGGAAAATGCACAAAGGACAGGAGAAGTGGCCACCCCCACCCTGCACCACCCATAAGGTTTTGGATGTGAGGTGACCTCTATATTTCATTTTCCTCTATCTTGCATGGTAGGAAAATAGCCAATCAGGGATGGGGAAGTGACTTCTGCCCACAGGAAGTGGTCACATAGTGGGTGTAGCCCCCCTACGGTAGATGATCCGTTGGTCACTACTACGGACTCCCATAAACACACACTAAATGCAGTGTTTAGTGGGCACACCTAGACCTGTCGATCAGATTCCAAGGACACAAGAAAGCCTGCAACAAAGAAGACCCAAGGCTCGAGAACTGCATTCCTGCTGCACAAAGAAAAGGTGCCAAACCGTGCCTGCTGCACCCAGGACTCAACAATTGTCACTGAGGGGTTACATGGACATTTGACGGACTCTACAGAACCCCAGTGGACCTCCAATGTGGGGGGAATCACCCCTGTTTCTTTCATGGAAGGGGAGTTACTGCAGCCCTTAGCTCGAGTTAATCAGCCACCACTTTTACGGTGGAAAAGGGTCAGAATGTGCAAGTCATTATTTTAAACTTTCATCACACACACTATGGGGGTCATTCCAACCCTGGCGGTCAGTGTTAAAGCGGCGGCCAAACCGCAAACAGTCTGGCGGGAAAAAAAATGGAATTCCGACCCTGGTGGAAACCGCCAACAGCGACCGCCACATCAACACACCGCCCGCCACAGCGGTACAAACAAACAGCGCAGCGGTCACCGCCAACAGACAGGCGGGAGATAATGTACCGCCCACTGTATCACAACCTACCAATCCGCCACCTTTTCCGGGGCGGTAGCCCGGCGATAAAAACACGGCGGAAACAGCCATTTCGAAGGGAAAACGCTCACCTCCATACAGCCCACGAGGAATCAGGACAGCATGGAACCCGAACTCCACATACTCCCAGCGATAGTGTTCCTGCTCCTCTACCAGGAGCACGAACGCCGGCGCAGAAGACAACGGTGAGTACTGCACCTACGACACAGGGTAGGGGGGAGGGGAAATTATTACGGGTACACACATACGCGACACACCCACCCTCACCCTCACCCACTACAACACACGCATCAATGCATAGCAACACATCAGAGTGACACCCCTCAAACCCCCCAGAAGAATGCAAATACAAAAGGAAATGATTCTAAACACTGGAATATATTGTATTACTGCCAAAAAAATATATATACACATCAAAAACTCTTATATACATAAATGTACAAGTCCGAGCATTGTAGCAGGCATTGTTCGTGGACCACTGGGCCCAAATCACATGGGCAAAGCCCACACAGGATACCTGACTCCAACGGAGAGAACACTGCAGGGGCATCAGATAGCAAAACTACAGGCACCTCAGGGGGAAGGGAAGGGGGGGCACCTCAGCCAGATGAGTGCACAACGCCAGATCCACGCGGGGACTCCATGGCCACTGTTCAATCCTGGGGAGTGCAAAGCCACAGTCTCACAAGTCCAGACAGTGGGTGGGCTGCCCACTGTTCAATCCTGGGGAGTGCAAAGCCACAGTCTCACAAGTCCAGACAGTGGGTGGGCTGCCCACTGTTCAATCCTGGGGAGTGCAAAGCCACAGTCTCACAAGTCCAGACAGTGGGTGGGCTGCCCACTGTTACATCCTGGGGAGTGCAAAGCCACAGTCTCACAAGTGGAGAACAGTCTCCACTGGTTCTGGAGGGGGCCTGGTGCCCAGAGTGTTTCGTGCAGCCCTGCCCGACACAGATGCGGGCCAGGCCCTGCCGCTCATGGGCCAGCGGTACTTGAGATGAAGGACCCAGTGCAGCGGTACTTGAGATGAAGGGCCCAGTGCAGCGGTGCTTGAGACGGCGGTGCCCAGAGCAGCGGTGCTTGAGATGAAGGGCCCAGTGCAGCGGTGCTTGAGACGGCGGTGCCCAGTGCAGCGGTACTTGAGATGAAGGGAGCAGTGCAGCGGTGCTTGAAACGGCGGTGCCCAGTGCAGCGGTACTTGAGATGAAGGGCCCAGTGCAGCGGTGCTTGAGATGAAGGGCCCAGTTCAGCGGATCCGGCCATGGCGGGGAGGTCATTTACCACCTGTCCTGTGGCTGGCGGGGCCCTCCTGCCCATCTGTCCTGTGGCTGGCGGGGCCCTCCTGGGCAGCTGTGCCGGGCCTGTTGGTGGCCTCCTGCCCACCTGGGATGGGGCTGGCGGGGCCCTCCTGGCCAGCTGGGCTGATGGCGGTGTTGTCGGGCGTGCTGCCCTTCCCAGCCTTCCCTGATCGCCTGTGGCCCTTCCCCACCTTGGGCGGTGTGCCAGCTGTCTCCACACTTCCTGCCGGAGCCATGGTAGGGGTTTTAGTCCCTGGTGTTTTCCCCCTCTTGCGCCGGCCACTGCCTATCTTGGGATGTTTCTCCGGGGGTGGGCTGCCCGTGCCTTGGCTTCGTACCGAACTGGCTGCCCTGGAGGGTGGGGCACTCCACAGTCCATGGCAGACTGTGATGACAGGGGCCGGTTTTGTCGTGGCTGAGGTGCTGACTGTAGTCCTATGACATGGACGGGGTGGGGGAGTTGGTGGAAAGAGGTTGAGTTTGGACAGGAAAAGCTTTTTAGGAGCAGCGGGACGGGTAGGTGTAGTGGGTATGGGAGTGGAGGAAGAGGTTGTGGTTGTAGGAGTTGTAAGTTTGGTGTCTTTGGGTGCTGGTGCTTGGGCTGGAGGCTGTCGTGAGGTGGATGGCTGTTGGGTGGGTGGCTGCCTGCGTTTGTGTATCTTGGAAGAGGGGGTCACAGACACACTGGGAGAGGACACAGGGGACGTGTAAATGGCAGTGGGGGTGGTGACTGCACGTGTGCGGGGGGTTCTGGTGTGTGTGCTGCTGAGGGACGTAGTGGTTGAAGATGTTGTGAATGCAGGTGTGAGTGGAGACGTGACAGGGAGGGAGGAGGGAGACGAGGAGGAGGGGGACACAGTGGAGGCAGTGGGTGTTGGTATGTCTGTATGTGGATGTTGCTTGTGTGAATGCCTGTGTGATGTGTGGTGCTTATGTCTGGCTGAGCTTCCCTTGGGTGTTGAGGTGTGTGCAGGCTGGTCTGATGGTGTGTCTGGGATAGGCAGAGGTACAGATGATAGGGTATGGGTAGAGGAAGTTGGAGGGGGGAGGCTAGAGACAGGGACAATGGCTGCCATCAGTGCTGAGGCCAGAGTCTGGAATGATCGCTGAAGGGCAGCCTGACCAGAATGAATGCCCTCCAGGTATGCATTACTCTGGTGCACCTCCCTTTCTACACCCTGGATGGCATTCAAAATGGTAGACTGCCCAACAGTGAGCGTCCTCAGGAGGTCAATGACCTCCTCACTGAGGGCAGCAGGGGTGACTGGGGCAGGGCCTGAGGTGCCTGGGGTGAAGGAGATGCCCACCTTCCTGGGTGAGCGGGCACGGGGCAAACGCTGAGGGGCTGCTGGGAGGGCGGTGCTGGTGCGGTGGGTGGCGGCTGTACCTGTTGTTGCGGGGGGCACAGATGTTGCCGCCACACAAGGGAGCTCCCTTCAGAGGACGAGTCGGTGTCACTGATGTCTGCCCGAGTCCCCGCTGTGGAGCTCCCCTCGCCCTCTGTCCCACTGGTGAATTCGGAGTCCGTTGCATGGCCCTCCATGGCCATGTGAGATGCAGCTCCCTTGTGCTCCGATGCCACTTCTCCTCCGCCTGATGATGCTAATGCACACATGAACAGGAAGACCACAAAAAAGGGGGGGGGGAGAAAATAAAGACATGTTGAGTGCATGCATTGGCAACACCGTTGGCGGAGAGGACAGACACAGAAGCCCCCTGCACTACGCTGCGCACTTGGGGTCGACTACTCAATCCGTGGGACATGGCCTACAAGCCTATGGACGACATCTGCACACATAGATGACACAGGGCCATGAATAGCTGTACTAGGCACCCTACAGAGGTGGGGGGGCGGGGGCATGGGGCCATGCCTTACGGAGGGGCGTTGCCTACAGAAATCGCCCTGGCCTAGGGATACCCACAGCCCTCCTCCCCCACCCAGACACCTCCACTGCGCGCAAAGTCAGCAGAATGAGAGTGTACTCACCCCCTTGTGTCTGCTGTGATGTCCTCACTCGCCCATCCAAATCGGGGTAGGCCACCGCCAGGATCCGGGACATCAGGGGGGTCAAAGTCCGTCTGGCACCCCTCCCACGTTGGGAGGCCATCCCCAGCTGAGCCTCCGCCATCTTCCTGCTCCTGCGGCGGATGTCCTCCCATCTCTTCCGGCAGTGGGTGCCCCGTCTGTGGTGGACCCCCAGGGTCCGGACGTCCTTGGCGATGGCACGCCAAATATCGATCTTCTGGTGGGCGCTGACCTATGTGAAATGTACAGGGGGAGAAAAATAGTCATCACCTTCTGCATATTCAATGTGAGTGGCCTCCCATCCATACCCTTGCCATGTGGCACATGCTCTCACCGTCGTTTGATGCATGCCTCAATCGCTCCCCTCCCCACCATCTTTCATCCACCCCACTCAACACAGGCATTGCCCATAAAGCATGCTCCCAGTGTACTTACCTGTTGGTCTGGAGGACCGTAGAGTAGCGCGTACTGGGGGAGGACCCCATCCACAAGTTTCTCCAACTCCTGAGCTGTGAAGGCAGGGCCCTTTCCCCAGTTGCATGAGCCATTGTGTCTTCCAGACCGAGGTCACAGCAGCACTTGCAGTGTAGGTCCTCTCCTGTCGAAGATCAGGTATTGAGTGATTAAGCAGATAGAAAATGGCGGTCACGCCCGCGGCGGTGCGTACCGCGACCGCCGGCGCACATCGTCATTGGCTCATGAGACCCATAGGGTTCAATGTTAACCAATGCTGCTTCGCACCGCGGTCTTCGACCGCCTACCGCCACGGTGTGCCACGCCAACGCATTTATCTCACATCCCATTGTCACACTTCACAGGTCAGGCAGCCGCCATTTCAGGGGCCCACATGGCTTACTTTTTACTGCGTCACACATACCTAGGCCTTGCATCAACACTCATACAAACCATTCAATGGAGTGTGAATCGTGTTATGTGCAAGCTGTGGTTATGTACCTGTGGGTTGATTGACTCTGTGCTCGCTGTTGTCCTTCATAGGCACCGTCCACTGGGACATGCGAGGAGATGGCGGAATCTTCCGGTGTACAGACCGCTGGTGGACCTGTCGACAATGGAGGAAAGACATGTCATACTGACATACAGGCTTGACCGAGCCACTATTCATGAACTGTGTGCCCAGCTGGAGCCAGATCTGATGTCACCAATCCGCCAACCCACAGGGATCCCCCCTCTAGTACACGTGCTGTCAGTGCTCCATTTCCTTGCAAGTGGGTCATTTCAAACAACAGTGGCCATATCATCAGGGATGTCCCAGCCTATGTTTTCCAAGCTGTTGTCCAGAGTGTTGTCTGCCCTGCTGAAACACATGCGCAGCTACATAGTTTTCCCTGAGGTCGGTGATTTGCCTACAGTGAAGGGTGATTTCTATGCCCTTGGACATATCCCCAACATCATAGGTGCCATTGATGGGACCCATGTGGCTTTGGTTCCCCCACAGAGGAGTGAACAGGTGTACAGAAACAGGAAGAGTTATCATTCGATGAATGTACAGATGGTGTGTTTGGCAGACCAGTACATCTCCCATGTTAATGCCAAGTTCCCTGGCTCAGTGCATGACGCGTACATCATGCGGAATAGCAGCATCCTTTACGTGATGGGTCAACTCCAGAGGCAACGTGTGTGGCTAATTGGTGACTCTGGTTACCCCAACCTGTCATGGCTACTGACCCCAGTGAGGAATCCCAGGACAAGGGCAGAGGAACGCTACAATGAGGCCCATGGGAGAACTAGGAGGGTGATCGAGCGGACCTTCGGCCTCCTGAAGGCCAGGTTCCGCTGCCTCCATATGACAGGTGGATCCCTATTCTACTCACCAAAGAAGGTGTGCCAGATCATCGTGTCCTGCTGTATGCTTCACAACCTGGCTTTGCGACGACAGGTGCCTTTTCTGCAGGAGGATGGTCCAGATGGTGGTGTTGTAGCAGCTGTGGAGCCTGTGGAGAGTGAAGACGAGGAAGCCGAAGAAGACGACATAGACAACAGGAACACAGTAATACAGCAGTATTTCCAATGACACACAGGTAAGAATACACACCGGCATATTACATATACTTAAACACTACTACCTCTCTACTGTCTGTCCTTTTCCCCCAGTGTATGGTAACTGAGTTGTGACTTTCCCTTCCGATTTCAGAGATGTGGACCCCACTGCGTGACATCTGTTTTGTTTCCCCATGGACTACACCTGTGTGACATTGGTATGTTGGCATCACAATGTAAATAAGCATTTTGGCACGGTAATGTCTAATACATTTGTTTAAAATCACAGCCAGACTCGTGATTGTTTTGTGCAATAACTGTGCTTATTACAGTGCTCTATATTGGTGGGTGGTTGCAAATCGGTGAGGGGTGATGGTGGAGGATTGTCCATGGCAGAGTCCAGACTATTTGTATCACAGGTGCATTGTCCAAATGCCTGTGGAAAGTGGAGCAGGGGCAGTTTAAGGATGGACAGGGTGACAATGTGGGACAGTGGGATGACAATCAGGGAGGTATCCTTTCCTGGCGGGGGTCTTGGCATCTTACTCTGTCTTCTTCCTGGATATCAGGGCCCGCTTGCGGGGTGGTTCTCCTTCTGCAGGGGGTGGGGTGCTGGTGGCCTGTTGGTCCTGTGGCGGGGCCTTCTGTCCACTAGCGCCGGCAGAGGTGGTAGGCAGTTCTTGGTCCATGCTAGTGTCAGGGGCCCTTTGTGGTGCCACAGTGTCCCGCAATGTGGTGACTACCAGATTCAGAGCCCCTACAATGGTGCCCAGGGCGGAACTGATGGTTCGTAGTTCCTCCCTGAACCCCAAATACTGTTCCTCCTGCAGGAGCTGGATCTCCTGAAACCTGGCCAGTACCGTCGCCATCGTCTCCTGGGAATGATGGTAGGCTCCCATGATGGAGGAGAGGGCCTCGTGGAGAGTGGGTTCCCTGGGCCTGTCCCCCCCTGTCGCACAGCAGCCCTCACAGTTCCCCTGTTTCCCTGGGCCTCTGTCCCCTGGACCGTGTGCCCACTACCACTGCCCCCAGGTCCCTGTTGTTCTTGAGGTGGTGGGTTAACCTGGGTGCCCTGTAGTGGTGGACACACCGCTGATTGACGTGTCCTGGGGACAGAGGTATGGGCCCGCTGGGTGGGTGCTGTGCTGGTGTTCCCAGAGGGGGGAAGGTCTGCTGTGGCCTGTGGCTGTCTGAGGGGAACCGACTGTCCCGAGGTCCCCGATGGGCCGGGCTGTCATCTAGATCCAGGTCGACAGAGGTGCTGTCATCACTGTGGGACTCTTCTGGGGGTGGAGTGGACATTTGTGGACCCTCCTGCGCGGTGATGTGGCGTTCGGGTCCTGCAGGGGTATAAAGGGATGGTTATTGCATCTGTGTGTGCCATAGCGTGCAATGGGTGGGTGCCCGTGTACCCCAGTGCTTGCATTCCTGTGTGGGGGCTTTTGTGACAGTGGTTTGGGGGGGGGATGGGGATGTGCAGTGGGCATGCTTTGGTGATGGGTGTCCATGCTTTGTGGTCGCATGTAGGGCTTGGGGTTGGGATGGGTGGGTTGTGATGGTGAGACATTTGCAAGGAGTAGGTGTGATGGGGTGAGGGTGTGGGTGGGGGTATGAGGTGGCATGCTGGTGGGGTGGGGGGGATGAAGTAGTGAAGATGAGACTTACCAGAGTCCATTCCTCCAGATACTCCTGCGAGGCCCTCAGGATGCAGGATCGCCAAGACCTGCTCCTCCCATGTTGTAAATTCTGGGGGAGGAGGTGGTGGACCGCCGCCAGTCCGCTGAACCGCGATGTTGTGCCTGGATACCATTGAACACACCTTCCCCCGTAGGTCGTTCCACCGCTTCCTGATGTTGTCCCTATTTCTTGGGTGCTGTCCCACAGCGTTGACCCTGTCGACTATTCTGCTCCACAGCTCCATCTTCCTGGCAATGGAGGTGTGCTGCACCTGTGTTCCGAAGAGCTGTGGCTCTACCCGTACGATTTCCTCCACCATGACCCTGAGTTCATCCTGAGAAAACCTGGGGTGTCTTTGCGGTGCCATGGGGTGGTGTGGGTGATTTGTGGGGTGGATTGTGTGGTGTTAAGTGTGGTGATGTGTAATGGTGTGTTGTGTGAAGTGCGTGGTAATATTGCTGGGTGAATGTAATATGCGCGTCTGGGTGCTCGGATATCTATTTCTCTGTGCGTGGTACCGATTCTCTAGGAGTGGAGGTTTGTGGATGATGTGGGTGTGTGTTTTATATTTAATTGGGTGTGTGGGAGTGGTGTGTGTATGTGTATCAGGTGTGTGTATTTTGAATTGTCCAATGTGGCTGTATTTTGTAAGAGTGTGTGGATTCGTGTGTTGTGATAGTGTGGGTGTATTTCTGTTGGCGTGACGGTGGAGGTTTGGTCATCGCCAGTTTCTCGCTGGCCTTTGGTGTGGCGGACTTTTGTAGATGTCTGTATTTTGGCGGTTTGCCTGTTGTGGGTCAGAATGACCGTTCTTGTTTACCGCGGCCGCGGCGGGATGTTGGCGGTCTTCTGACAGCGGTAAGCGGCTTTTACCGCCAAGGTTGGAATGACCACCTATGTGTTGGCAACAGAGTTGTAAAGCAGTGTATCATAAGAAAACATCATTTTGTAGTGTGGGAGATGGGAAATGCATATTATGCATGGCTAACACTAGGCAGGCATTTCTCCATCCAAAATGGTCTCAGTAAACATAGGCCAAAATCCCTTACTCAAGATGGCCAGCTCATTCTGCAGGTTTGAGACAATGCGCGATCAATGAGTTCTGCCAAATTATTTCAACTCTACACATGAGGTGAGCTGAGGACACAACTCGTGAAGAGACGTGAAAACCCAACTTTCATAAGTCCCAGCGATGATGGTAAATCAAGATGCACTACGTCATGTGATCATACTTCTATGTGGGACCGGGTGATTCACATTTAGGCAGTCCTATATGTGGGATTGCATAGCGTTGACAACAGCTGATCTAGTAGAGCCAGCCTGCACTGTGTGCAAATGATCTTGAGAGATTCAAAATCAGCCTTGCTCCAAGATCAACAGGAGAGTGGTACATCTTGGAGACTAATTCACATTTAGCAGTAAAAGCACATTTAGGTACAGCATCAACTTTACATGCAGAATACCATTGGTGCAGCAATAAAGCAAGTGTGAGAAAACGTTTGAGTGCAAATTTGCTTCCATTAAAGTGCATGGAACAGTCACTTGACTTTCCATGCACTGCAGTCGAAGGCATTGTTTATGTGGGTGGATTAACATACCTAGTAGTGAATAGATAAAAGCGAGACTGAAATGTGATGCATTGGCACAATTGGCAGCAACTTTAGCTGCCTCTATAAGCCCCTAGTAAATGGTACTTAGGTAGCAAGGGTATGCGGTACTAAGGGTAGGCCCCTGAGGGCAGGAGCACCAATTGTGCTACCTCAGTGACTGCAACTGAGTCGAGGGGACACTGTTCCTTGACGGTGCCTCAATACCTGTAGTGTGTAACCCCGGGTGCACCGCCGACTGCAAAAACCTGGAAGTTCCCCCCTTCAACCCAGACGTCCGGGTTTGGGCAGACAGAAAGGATGGACTACGGAGAGGAGCAGGGTACACAGAGGAAAGCATGGAGGAGGAACCAAAGGACGAACCGAAGACTGAACAGCTGAACTGAAAGACCGGGACGACCACCCGGAAAGAAGAGGAACCAGAGACGCCTCGGCGGGAGCATACCCAACCGGCAGAGAGGATTTCACACCACAACTCCAGCCGTGTCCCCAGAGGGATGTGGCTTTCGCAGGTACGTGCCTGCCTCCTTAAAGCTGGGCTATTGCTAAGTGGGAGAGGGGAACGCCGGCAGTGCGGGGTGCTTCAGGAGAGATCGGATAGATAGACAATCCGGCTTTCCATGTTCTTATATGTTATTTTTGTTTGTTTGCTTTTTTTTTTTCTTTTTTTTTTAACTCACACTATATTTTCACTTTAGAATCCTGTGCAGGAAAAGAAACCCCTTCTTTTAGTTGAATATGGCGAGCACAACACCACTGGGATTTTAGACCTGGGAGCACTCGCCGATTGTTGTTTGCATGTTGCACGCCGCACCTGCACATTCTAAACCTAAAATAAGCAAAGTAAGATAGGAACCAATATACTTACCGTTTCCTTTTTGGTTCCTCCTTTTTGTCTGGTCACCGCGCTCCCGCTTCCATCCTGACACCATAACATCAGGACATTAGAGGAACGATCCTAGGAGAGAGACAAAGAGAAGTGTTAAGATGAGAAAAGAAAGAAGAGAAGAAAAGACCAGAGGAGGAGAAACGAGAAAGGAAGACATAGAGAAGAAGAGACACTGAGAGAAATAGGAGTGACGAAACTCCAGTAGGAATCGACAAGATCCGTTGTGAACTATATAATTGGAAATAACTCTGAGTAATAATAAAAAGACACCAGTCCTGAAATACATAGTGACTCCAGTCCGATTATTAACATCTCCAAACCGGTGGGGTATCCTACAACCTCTCTACAGTGACAATGCATCCAACTGTACCCACCAAGTGAACCCATGCATTCAAGTGCCATTGCAGGCTGAGTGTAATCCCAAAATGCAAAACTGACATGGCACACAGCCTGTGTGCCCTGTCAACTATACACTGCATGCAGTTTGGGTAAGCCACACCTCTGGCAAGCCTTGTAACCATAGGCAGGGTGCACTATAATGCATGTGTGGGCATGGATGCATGAACAATATACCCCTACTGTGTCCTTGCCAAATCTGAGAAAGAGTAAGTGAACAGAGCAACCATTTTAAATGCATGTGCTGGACACTGGACAGTATGAGTTTCACAGCTACATGATGGTCACTTCGTACCCTGGGTTGTTTGGTATCAAACAACTCAGAACAATACATCGAGACTGGTACCAGTATTGGATTTATTGTAAAATGTACTCAGGGGCCACCTTAGAGGTGACCCCTGCAAAGCTAGCTAACCCTGGCATGGTTGCTGGCCGGACACAACCAGATTGCCACCACTAGACAAGATTCTGGAACCCTGGGGTAAGAGCCCTTGCTCTCTGGGTTCAGAAAAGAAAGCCCTTCCTGGGCAGAGGTGTTAGACCTCCTCCCCCAGGAATGTGCACTGCCCTGCCAGTGAGCTTCAAAGGGCTTTCCGCATTTGAAACTCAACCCCAAGGCCTGCTGCTAGCAGCAGATGGCTGTCCCCATTGCAAACCCCCACTTTTGGAGGGAGCAACAGCGGGAAAATGCACAAAGGACAGGAGAAGTGGCCACCCCCACCCTGCACCACCCATAAGGTTTTGGATGTGAGGTGACCTCTATATTTCATTTTCCTCTATCTTGCATGGTAGGAAAATAGCCAATCAGGGATGGGGAAGTGACTTCTGCCCACAGGAAGTGGTCACATAGTGGGTGTAGCCCCCCTACGGTAGATGATCCGTTGGTCACTACTACGGACTCCCATAAACACACACTAAATGCAGTGTTTAGTGGGCACACCTAGACCTGTCGATCAGATTCCAAGGACACAAGAAAGCCTGCAACAAAGAAGACCCAAGGCTCGAGAACTGCATTCCTGCTGCACAAAGAAAAGGTGCCAAACCGTGCCTGCTGCACCCAGGACTCAAAAATTGTCACTGAGGGGTTACATGGACATTGGACGGACTCTACAGAACCCCAGTGGACCTCCACCGTTCTGAATTACCAAAGATCCCCCTCCAGAGTGAAGGCATCACTCCCTGCAACAAAGAAGCAAAAGACCAGTGAAATCCAGTTTACTGACAGGCCGCTGACCAAGGAGCCAGACATAGCAGCCAGTCCAAATTCCACCCAATGGATTTGGAGGACAAACCCTGTAAGATTGCCACGTTTGGTGACACTGTGACCGCCAGTAACTGAACTGTGCAATAGCTTGGGTACTGGACCCCCAACGTCAGACACACAGAAGAAAAGTTCACTCTGGACTCCCAAAGGAGCAAGCCCCAGTTGAGGGACTTCAGGACACATAAGAACCAACCCCCAGAGTGGCCCTACTGACCTGCAATCTACCCTCAAATTGACCTGCCTCCTGCTTCCAAGGGCAACTTTGGGCACAGCTCTTGGCTCCTCCATCTGCTCTGCACCCAGCCTCCCTGGGCCCTGCACTATTCTTTTGAGTGTGTGTGTCCACATTTATTGATACTGTGAGTACAACAAATGCTTAGCACTTCTCCAAGATTTACCTAACTGCTCGAAGAAGCTACCATAACAATTAGAGCATTAGGTAGTGTAGTTTTTACCTCTGTAAACCAAGGGGGGTTGCTTGGACTCTCTGCACAATGTACATCATTTTTGTACACTACGTAGAGAGACAGCCTCCTACACTATACATCATTAAGAAAATTGTTTATCTTACACTTTTTAAAACAGGCTAATTTTAGAAAATACAGGGTTGCTGCATAATTTCTACAGTCACAAACAATGGTGAGGATATGTTACTCTAATGCAATGTTTGTTCAATGTGCTATATTATTAATATCTGCAATTCTCTTATAAATCATCACTGTATCTATGCCTGTTTTACAGGTTGTGGTTTTTTGTAATATTATGTATGTTTGTTTTATGATATGTGCATTTTATGAAATTTTTATATATTGTACAGCGTCTCATGCATTATTTTACCTTGTCTCTTGCCTGATCACTATATAACCGAATAAAGAGTATTTCAGTATATAGTATTTTTAATTGAAACTATTTTTTTTTCAAAAATCAGCAACAACAAGGTAATATTTGTTTGTTATTTATTGTTTTTGAACACAAACAAATAGATCTCAAAAATCTTGCTCATTATTCAATTCAACCATTGTAAATCACTGAAATGATAAATTATTCCAAATTAAACATTTTAATTTGTTCAGTAATTAACAACAATGTTTTTAAAAAATAAATATCAAAGTCATGTAACAACAGAAAAATAACATGAAGATTAAAAAATAGAAATAAAAAAAAAAAAACACAATCCTAAAAACATTCAAAAAGTATATAATTTGATTTGGGGTTACATACCATTCTAACTCCAAATAAACAAAAGGTGAGAAACAATTATATTTTGTGGCTTCACATTTACTACTCTGACTCCAGTCCCACCAACAGTGTAGAAAACGCAAATATTTGTTAATGTCCGATCTCTTATTCTACTTCCAGTCCACAAATGTCAGGGAAAGAGCCTATATTTAGGTTGTATTTACTATTCTAACTCCAGTCTCTCAGACATTGAGGAAAGTGTGCATATTTTGTGGGTCAGATTACTATTCTAACTTCAATCCCATAAATATTAGGGAGAGTACATATAAATGAGGGAGGTGGGGTGAAAGATCCAGTCCCCAAAACACTGTGAAAAATGCATGTATGGAGTGAGAGGGGGGTGGAGGCCTATTTACTATTCTACCTCCAATCCAAAAATCATTGTGTAAAGTGCATATTTTGTGGGGTGAGAGTAGATTAACAGTTTGCCTCCAATCCAACAAACATTCAGGAAGTACATATACTTGGGAGTTGGGTGATATTTACAATTTTAACTATAGCTCCACAGATTATGGTGAAATTGTATATTTCTTTTGTAGGGGTGGGTCTTAGTTGTTCATCCAAATTATGTTGTACAAATATCAGTAAAAGTGCATATATTTGGGAAGGGTAGATCCATTTCCACATACAACAGGGAAAGTTAATTTGTTTGGGTTGGAGGCTAGAATTCTAACTCTAGCCCTACATATAAATGGTAAAGTGCATATACTTGTGGCTGTAGGGTTGAGGTTCAGATTACATTTTCTATCTCTACTCCAACAAACATGAGGGAAAATGGATATATGTGAGGTGGTCATATTTACTATTTTGTTTACAATCTCAGACACACTAGGGAAGTGCATCCATTTGGAGGGTCAGAATAAATATTGTTACCTTATTCACACAAATACTAAATTGGATATATTTTTGGTGCAGAGTCACATTTATTATTTTGATGTATTCACATCAATACCTAAAAAAAACTAAAAACAAGTTTAATAAATCACTGTAGTTTCCCAATACTTTTGCAAATGAATACTCTTATTTACAAGGACATAGCCAGCCCATTTTCAAAATTCTCACAAAGAATACATTGTAAATTAAGAAACCTCGAAATATAAACATTTTTGTTTTATTTTTTGCTGAATGAATTAATCATTTGATAACAATTTAAAGAATAAGATATATTTATATATCATTATTTAATATTAATTAGAAAACCTTTTATATAATACATTGCCCACTTAAACTTCAAATAATCCCCACAACTGGAAGGCAATAGTATGTGTATAACACAATTAAAATATACTTAAACATGTACAAAAATAATAACATACGTAAAAAACATATTAATGATAATACTTTTTAAATAAAACACTGCTAATTCAATGCCCCCAATAAAACTCATAGCCCAAACAGAAATAGTCAAAGAAAGTTAGTTAGTAATTGAAAAATGTGTTATACAAGTTTTAAGTAATACTCTACCTAGCCACTACCCCAATAAACCCTAGAACTTGAAAATATAGCTCATGTAAAGAGGTTTAATAATATAAAACAGTAATTTTATGTATTTTTACAACATAAAGGTATAAATCAAATATAAACAAAATACAATGCCTTAACACAATATTAATAGTATGTTATTCAAGGAAGCAATACTTAAAGCATCGACATTGTTGTTAGGAAATATAAATGATATACTTAGTCTCAAAAATTTCACCTTTGATAATTTTGTAGCTACAATAGTTAGACCACTATATTTTGGTTGTATGATATTTTGAAGTCGGTATTCAGGTGCCGCACTTACCAAGGAACCACCACTAGGAAGGCTGCCATTTCTCCCTGGAACTTTAGCCAGTCTTGGCTTCAATTTGATTTGTTGGGAAATAAACATCTGTCCCATGTCTCTGTGAAAGACTTTCTTAATAAACTGAAGATGTTAAGTGTGGGAAAATACAACTTATTCCAAATGATGGTAAACCTATGGCACTAGATCAACTGCCAAATCTTCTTTATGTATGCAAATATGTGGTATTTCTATAGCCCAAACCTAGCAGAAAGATAGCAGAACACTATACAAGGTCAAAGACAAGCATAACCTCAACAAGTAATAGGACAGGAGCTGGGTTGTGGAAGGTCGATGCATGTTGCTGTAGTGTTCTTTAGAGAGGTGAGTCATCAACACTCAGTTTGAGCAACATTTGTGGGCGGCGGGGTGACCTGGTGGATATTAGGGTGTTGTTTCAGATCCTGGGTGCATAGATGGATAATGCCTGCTGTCTTATTTATTTCTATTTTTTCATTTGTTCATCTGCACTCTAGTGGTGTCCTGCTGTGGGTGTTCCCAGAATACCCATAATGCCCATAATATGCCTGTTGTGTTGTGGTGGCTTTGTAAATTATGCAGCACGTCTTGAAGATAGGGCCAACAACAGAAGCAAATGGAGCTCCATCATGATAGGGCTGATGTGATCATATTTTCCCAGGCCCTGGATAAAATGTGCTGCAGCATGTAAGGTGCCCTTTAGGGGTATGCGTCTAGAGTGTGGAGGACCATGGAGTAGGGCTTTATCACCCTCCAGATGCAAGATTATAAGGGCTTGAAATCTTTGCACCCCCTTGGATACCACCTTTGTCTCTCTTGAAAAAAGAAGAGGACTACATTAGCTTGTTATCTAAGTATGTAAAACCTTGAGGGGCTTTAGAATGTAGGATACCCACCAAAGGAGCCAAACTTTTGTGAAACTCCTTGGAGCAGATGCCAGTCTGAAATGTAAATCTTGAAAATAATAGTGGTGGCCTAGAATGCAGAAATGCAGGAATCTTTGTGAGTCTGGATCCATTGAAATAAGCAAGGGAGCACCGTTGACCATCTAAAGAGGATAGAAAATCCCCTGGGCATTGGGGCTTTGCCATCTTGAAAGAAACATGGAGTATGAAGGCATTCTTTCCCTTTAAGTCCAGAACTGGTGGGAACTCTCATTACTGGTTTTGAACTATATACAGAATAAATTAGAATCCATGATTTGTTTCCTGCTTGGGCACAGCAGTGATTGCAACTTCTCTGGGAGAGATTAGTGCCACAGAGGATATCAAGAACATGACAAGTTAAGAAACAATTTTGTGGGAGGTTCTCTGAACTAAATTTGTAGCTGTTCTAGTTTGGCCAAAGAACCCAAACGTCTGTCACTGAGGAAGTATGTTAATATAAAGTATGAAGATGACCTCCCATATCTTCTACCAGAAGATGTGGAGGCTAATCAAGCTTTTGAGCAAGGATGAGATGGATTGGAGGAGGACTGAAACTGGGACTTGTAAAAATAGGCACTCCAGATGAAACACCTTTCTCAAATACCTAGGTAGGGCTCCTAGTCATATTAGAAGGCCCAAAAGCTTTTCTGGGTCCTATCCCACAGGTTTTACCTACAGGATGCAAAGTAGTCATCATTCACTGCTTTTCTGTAGATCTTTTTATCATCTCTTACAATTGAGTGCCAAACTGTTTCAATCCTGTGAATTAAAAATATTTTTTCTGAGTTAGTTGCTTTCCATTAGCTGACCCAAAGGTGGTGGCATTCTGCAACAGAAGAACTGGATGTTGATGCTGCAGACAGGCTATCTAAAGAAATATCTAATAATAATCTCACCTGCTGTTGTGTGATTGATAGAATATCAGCGCAATCATTGCCCTGCTGTATCCCTTTGACCAAAGACTGAAAGTCTCTAAGAGCCTGAACGACAAAGTGGCATACATATTGCCATGTATCTATGTATGGTGAGATTAGAGGCCGCATAGGATCTCTTTATTGCTACTAGCTGCTCTTTTTTATCAGCCATGTCAGCAGGAAATGCATACTCTGAAATAATCCAACTACTGGAGGAAGGATCAGACATAAGGCAGTCAACTTTCACAGCAAATTAAAATTCCTTGCAGATTCTGTCTCTGGAAAGTAGGGCCCTACACCTCCTTCCATTTCCTTCATACTATTTTGTGGACAACATGGTTTGTGGAAAAATCTCAACCTCCTTCCCCTTTATTTTGGACTGGACCAGGGAAGGCTAAATTATGCCTGATGTCCTGCACTACTTTACCCAGTTCAGTTCCTTGAACATAGCACTCTCTGATGTCCCATTCCTCCTTAGGCTCAATGCCATAAAAATCAGGCTGATCCTCCCATCTAGATTATTTTGCAAAGGGAGGGCTCTCCCTGCCCGAAAAGCAGCAGCAAAGGGATTATCCATAATGCGAAGGACGCAAATCCAGAAGAAGCAGACAATACTTCATCTCCCATATCAGGAGGCAGGAGAAATATACTTGTCCACTTCTAAATATATTTTATTTTGCTTCACTGTGTGCTTTCTTGACTCTGTGTTTTTAGTTAGGGTATCTGTTATACTAGCTACCAGAAAACTACAATTGCCTCACGTTGTTAAGTACTGGTTGCTGAGAAGGTCTTGTAGATTATCCTTTGAAATTGCTGGACGAAAGGGCAACTCCTCCTGTAACCACAGTGTTGCTCTTCACAGAATAATACATGTTAAAGGTGTTAAATACCTCCTTTGCAGGATCACAGATAGGAGGAAAAACCTAAGAGAACAATCTCCTTTGGCAGCCTTGTAGTGCTCGATTGGAGATATATATGTTGTGCTGGAAAAAAAGCATGGCACCAAACTTCTCCTGACATCAGGAAGGAGAAAAGAGGTGGGATGCACCAAAAGAAGATTTCACAAGAGCAATGATCCAACCTGTTTGAGGCGAAAAAAGTAACAACTATTTGCATTGCAGTAGGTCTTGCATTTTCTTGAATTATAGCTATTGGCACTGTAAATTCATAACTGGACCTTTCATGCCACATAAATTGGTCAATCTTGCCTCAGAATTTTGTCCTTTTCTGCCATATAATTCCAGTGGCCCAGCATTTAACTAAAGCACTTCAATTTACCTTCTTCCTCTATCTCAAAACATATACAATTATCATATAAACCTTTATCAGAAGTAAACTTTTTGGCATTCAAGTGTAATGCAGAAAACACCATTACAAAAATATCATTTGGGGTGGATTGGGAAGCGAAAGGAAAGAGGGAGTCAGGAGTAAAGATGGAGAGAGCAAGTGGCATAGTAACGGTGTCATGGGCCCTAGAGTAAGAAAGATAAATGGTTGACTGCAATTTTGGTAGGAAAATACAGCAGTAATTAGAGTTGAGTGAGGTCTTTGGGCCCTGGTGCCACTACACCTGCTACTGCATTGATTACTAGGCCTCAGGAAAGAAAGCAGATGGAGCAGAAAAAGATAAGGAAAAGGAATCCAACAGACAAAAGGAAGAAAGAGAAGGGGTCGCAAAGAAATAAAAAAAGGAAAGGAAAGAAAAAATGAGAAAATGAAAACATAACTAAGAGAAGAAATAGAGCAAATGGAAAGGAAGCTAGCGCACAAAAGATAAAGAGAAAAAAATAATGAAAGAAGTGTGAAAAGAAAGTGAAAAATGACCATTAGAAAAAAAGAGAGATGGTGAGAGAAACAAGCAGCGAAAGAACCAGGGCATGTATGTACGAATACATTACAGACAAGTACAGATGGTAAAAAGAGATATTTATAGTAAAACGTGAATTGACAGATAAAGATAAGAAAAAACACCAGAGAAAGGAAGGAGGAAAGATCTGAAAAAAAATGAAAGAACGCATACCGAGTCAAAGGGAAGAGCAACTGAAAAAAGTCAAAGAAAGAATGACGGGAAGAGGAAAAAATAGTGAAAGAATGGATGCCTGATGAAGACAAAAAAAAAGAAACAAGGAAAGAAATACCAATGTTTTGGAAAGTTTGAAAGAGGACGTAGCAAGAGGAAGAGGGAAATAAATAAAGGTAGGGGAGTAGGAATAAACAGTTGAAAGAAAGAGCAAAACTGTTAACATGTGGATTATAAGAGCTGGAAAGAGAAAAATGGGAGAGAAAGAAAACATTGAGAGTAAACAGAGTAAAGGGAAGAACGGAGAGAGATAGGTGAAATAGGCCTTCCCAAATAAAGATGGCAGCTAAGAATAGATTTAATTGGCTCCCCTGCGTCCTCAACAGAAGTCAGAGTGTGGAACAGCAGGGGGCACTGCAGAACAGCAGGAGGTGCATTAGTAGAGTTGTATGTGAACCCTAATAGAGCAATATTTGGGCACTTCAGATCAGGATTCGAGGTATATACAGAGCTGTGTCCCAGCCCCGTGCTTGAATAACAGAAAGGCAGCAGGTGAGGAATGAGAAAGGGAATGCTGTGGATTTCCTGGTATTGGAATAATGGGGAGCTGCAGGATAGGGTTGAGGTACACTGACAGAGTTGTGTGTGGGCGCAATACTGAAAAAGTAACGGGCACACAAGGTCAGAAGTGAGGTATGTTAATGGAGCTATGTGTAGACCCTATTATTGGTGTGCCAATGTTGCCGAGTGTTAGCCTAGAGGTGCCCTTGTGAAGCTGCGAGTGGGGTCCAGTATGGGAGTGGCATTGACTCAGAAGGAAGGAGTCCTGAAGGGTGTGTGTGTGAGAATTAATATTGAGGAGAAATGTGCACTGAATGTTAGAATTGATGGATTCTTGCAGAGCTGTGGTGGTTCCCATCAACAGTGACGTTGGATGTTAGACTTGAGGTGCACTGGCTGATCTATGTTTTGTTCTTTTGGGTCCAGTATTGGCTTGGCAGTGGGACTGAATATGAGAATTGAGCTGCTGTAATTGAACTGTGTGTGAGCGGGGTCCAAGTATAGGAAAGGAAATGACCTTGCTGAGGTACAACTTAAGTGCACTGATGGTGCTGTGCCAGAGGTCCTAGTACTGGAACAGCAGAGTGTACTGACTGTAAAAACCGAGGTCCTCTGCCAGACAGCATGTGTGGGGTTCTGACATGGGCACGGCTGAGGGCTTGTAGTTTGTGAACAGAGGTGCACTGATGGAGCTGCACCCTAGGTCTCTGTACTGGAACAGCACAGTGTACTGACTGTAAGATCCGAGGTGGTCTGGCAGACATCGAGTATGGAGTTCCTGGCACAGGCGTGGCTGAGGGCTTGGAGTGTGTGAGCTGAGGTGCACTGATGGAGCTGCCTCTGAGGTCCCATTACTGAAGCAGCAAAGTGTAGTGACTGCAAGAACTGAAGTGCTCTGGCAGACAGTGTGTGTGGGGTTCCTGGCACTGTCACGGCTGAGGGCTTGGAGTATGTGAACTGCCGTGCACTGATGGAGCTGCACGCGAGGTCCCAGTTCTAGAGCAGCAAAGTGTACTGACTGCAAGAACTGAGGTGCTCTGGCAGACAGTGTGTGTGGGGTTCCTGGCACTGGCGCAGCTGAGGGCCTGGACTGTGTGAACTTTTGTGCACTGATGGAGCTACGCCTGAGGTCCCAGGACTGGAGCAGCAGAGTGTACTGACTGCAGGGACTGAGGTGCTCTGGCAGACAGCGTGTGTGTGGTTCCTGGCACTAGCACGGCTGACGGCTTGGAGTGTGTGAACTGAGGTGCACTGATGGAGCTGCGAATGGGATCCCAGTATGGAACAGAAGTGGGCACTGTCTCTAAGGATTGTGGACTAGGGATTTAAATGACACTGAAACTAACAAATGAAATATCTGGAAGCCCACAGAAAAAGTATACTTAAAAGTATACAAGAGGTCGTCCACTCACGTTCGACCTAAAAATCAGGGACAAAAATAGGAGCAAGGTGTGAAGATAACAACAAAAGATCGGGAAACAAAGGGGCACCACCTTAGCACTGAAATAGTGTCATTTTTTTGCGCTAAGGGAGCACTAAGGTGGCTTTGCTGCCATGCCATATTCACAAAGCAGCGCAATGCTTGCATTACTCCACTTTGCAACCCCTTGCGCCACATTATGCCTCACTTTGGCAACTCATGTATCCTTGGTTAAAGGAAAACAGGTCTTTCACCCATTCTGGCTTACTCTGAGTGAGTATTTATGAACAAAGACATGCTGTCCATGAGGCTGTCCATGAAGGAGAACAGTTCTGATTTGTCTCAATTTGTTTGCTGACTAGCAACAAATTGTTAGGACTTTTTAAGTAAAAGGGACTACTTTAGTCTCTGGGCTTTAGACGTATAACACTATAAAATTATTGTAAAGGGATATCAAAAGGGATCCACCCCTAATTTAGAGACCCCATGGAAACAAAAGTCTTGGCGTGAACAAGCCAAAGGCTGAATGGACAAAGCAAAAATTAGGGGGAGGGCAAGCATACTTGTTGGGTGCCCCAATTTATATATACTACCTCCAAAATCAGTTATGACTCTTACACAAGCCAAGGCCCTTTTTATGAGAGATTTGTCAAGCTTGACAAGTATTTCCCCAAGTTCATGCAGCCGAGAACTTCCAGAATGAATTGCCACTACAGTGCATTAAATGCATTTTCTGCAATGAGCAAGACAGCTGCTTGCTGTTGGCAAGCACTGGTCTACTGGATTTATGATGGCCATTAAAGTGTGCAGATTGAAGGCAGTTGATCGCTGATCTATAAACCGGAACTTCTCCGGTAGATCAGTTGCATCAGGGGTTGCAGCCACTGAGCCAAGATTTTTATGAAGGTCTTACTTGAAAGGATCTCGCCCTGGCTTTGAAAGTACTGTAATTATGGCCTGAGCACTGATGCTGGATTTCGAACCTTAATATGGGCTGAATTGTGCACTTCTAGCATTCTGGAGGGTAGAATATTAGAGTGTTCCTTATTAAACTCCATTGGGAGGCCATCGTCCCCTTGGGCTTGTCACGTAGGCTCTTATTATTCTAATGAGACTACTGGATTTCGAGCAGCAAGATCGTCCGCAGTGTGGGAGACTAAGGGGGTCATTCTGACTTTGGCGGGCGGCGGATGCCGCCCGCCAAAGTAACCCCGTCGAAAGACCGCTCCGCGGTCAAAAGACCACGGGGGTCATTTCAACTTTCCCGCTGGGCCGGCGGGCGACCGCCAAAAGTGCGCCCGCCGGCCCAGCGGGACAGACCCTGCAACAATGAAGCCGGCTCCGAATAGAGCCGGCGGAGTTGCAGGGGTGCGACGGGTGCAGTTGCACCCATCGCGATTTTCACTGTCTGCAAAGCAGACAGTGAAAATCATTATGGGGCCCTGTTAGGGGGCCCCTGCACTGCCCATGCCAGTGGCACGGGCAGTGCAGGGGCCCCCAGGGGCCCCACGACACCCGTTCCCGCCATCCTGTTTCTGGCGGTGAAAACCGCGAGAAACAGGCTGGCGGGAAGGGGGTCGGAATCCCCATGGCGGATTCTCCGGGCAAGGGGAAATCCGGCGGGAAACCGCCGGATCCCCTTTTCTGACTGCGGCGGTACAGAATGGCCCTGGAAGCACCGCCAGCCTGTTGGCGGTGCTTCCTTGTCCCTCCACCCTGGCGGTCCGTGACCGCCAGGGTTGGAATGAGGGCCTAAGTCTGTCCCACGGTGGATGACACTTGTCGCTCCAAATCCGGGCTTTGCTCCGGCTAACTAGCAGTGCCTCATCCTTCCTGAAAGGTAGAGACGATTGGGCACCCGAGCGCATGACATATTGGTACTTCTCAGGGAAGTCGTGGTCACTCAGGTCCCAACCGGTTCTCTCATACACAGTACATTCTCATATAAAAATGACAATAAAAGCAGTATACGTTTTAAAGATTGGTTTAATAAAATGACTGCATTTTGGATAGCAAAGCGTGAGCTGCAATAACCAGAACTATACAACACAACAATGTTAAAATAGTGACAATGAGAGTGAAGCATAAGAAAAATGCTATCATAGTGCTACTAGGATCGATGGACTATTCGCTATCTAAATCATATTTCGAGCACAGCATGTTAAGCTCTAATCCTGCCTTTCAGGTTCCCCGATAGGACATCAACCCTCATAGATGAGCAAAGGCCTGTAATCTGCGTCAGCATCTGCAACGGAGCATTCAGCATACAGTTGTGGTTCCCTGGCTGGAATCTCCCTCTTGACGTGTAATGGGACTAGAAAGTATTTTTATAATTAACACAGCAAATGTTCTAAGAAAATGTCCCTACGTAAGGATGTGTATTTTCTACGAATGTTTGAGACTAAACTTCTACCACGTTTACCGGCAATGTACCAGACAATAGCCTTGACTGAAGCAAAGGGTGATCAAGAATGTGTTGTTTGAGAACACAGTGCTGAACTAAGCAAAACAGTTTAATAGAAGAAACTAAAACAAGACCGTAACACTGGTTATTGTAAAAATCACAATGTGAAGCCGAATAAAATATATCTAGGTCAAGGTGCATAGAGGCCTAGTGTATTAAACTAACGTGCATGGAGCTATACTTAAAATGGCTACACAACAGGCTTTACCACTGTTGATGGTAGCAACTTTAACATCCTCAAGTGTGATGGAGAAGAGAAGTTAAGTATCTAACACATCCCTCTTTTGACCCAAGCTAGTGTAGTGTCATTTAAATATCCAGGTATGTTACCCAGCGAGTGGCACAACTAAGATGCATTTAGACTCTCGTAATACTGCCTAGAGGTATGCAAAATATCAAATGACACTGTTGTAATCGACTCAGCAGGCACTAAAATACCCCTTATGTGTGTACTACTGGGCTCATCTTCAAGATCAACCAATATTTTGGTCAATAACCCTCATCAAAGGTTCTGGCTCAAGCACGTTTGCCAAAGTATAATACCTCAAGGTCTGCCACCTCTGTGAACTCCGCAATTAGGGCAAAACAATGTTGTCGCTGTTCTGACATATCCATTTTCATAACACTTAAGCTCGTTTTCTAATCAATCTAACCTTGTACGTAATGATTTTTAAATACCCACCCCTTTAGATCTACACATGCCCTGCTATATACTTTGAATGCTTCCCAGAGTGTCTCCACCGCAGTCACAGAGCCTTTGTTGACTTATAATATTCTAAAATACTGGCGCTCATCTCAGAACAAAACTCCAAATCCTGAAATCAGCCCCTTTCAAACTCTAGTACCTAAACCTCTTCAGAGAGTAAGGCACTTCCAAAGTGAGAACCACCAGGGAATGGTCTGGGAAAGTTTCTGACTGAATATTACTTGACAGGCTCTTTCCATGTAAGACAGTGGAACGCGCCACAGATCTATGTGGGTGCCTGTATCATGAACTGCTGAGTAGAATGTGAATTCAGATACTGAGGGTTTCAGTGTTCTCCATGCATCAACAAGGTTGTATTGTTGCTTTGGAAGCAATATGCCTCTATCCCTGAACCTATCTAGTGAATGAGCAAGGATTAGTTTAAAATTGTTGGCTACCAGCGAACCAATGAGAATGACATCATCAAAGAATTCTGGGGTGTTGATATTGGGATTATGCACCTTTAAGCATAGAAGCAGCTGTGAGTTGAACTGTCTGCCTACACGCCCGTGTGTTAGTGAACCATTCCTGCAAGCTAAAATTCACCGATTTTAACATAGGTCTCACTACAATGGAATATATTTAACTATGAGGAGAAATACTTTTAGACACCCCAGAATAGCGCAAAAGCAGGCTGTGACACGGGCGAGACGTGCATCTTCCAGAGTAAACCATGCCTATTTATTGGCAATCTAAATATGTAGGTTGACTGGCTTTATGAGGATTATTCACCCCCCCTATATTCTACCTAAACGGCTTCAGCTTAGTACCAGTAATAAAATGTGTTTCATTTTCTCATGTAAATGCCAGTATACAAATGTTCTACCTAACTGAATGTTCTCAGGTAAGCTGAAATAGCGAGCCATGGGAACCATCAGTCCCAGACACGCCTACCTGATGGCTGCCATAGGCCCTTGATAGTCCGTGTGTTTTTCTAGGAGCCACCATGCCAGCCCCCCACTCATTGCTCTGCACGATATCTGCTGCTGTATTCGAAGAGAGTACACCCACCGGGGCTAAAGGCATGCACCACTACAGAGCCACCAGGACACCACCAGTCCACATTTACACTGGGGCCCAGGGCTGAGCTCTCAGTAAATCCCCTCAGCTCTGGCATTAAATATCACCAACCCAATAGCGGCGTTTAAGTCAGACAGGCCTTTCTCATCAGGCACAAACCTAACTCATGAGAGATCGAGCACCATGCCTGGCTTCACAGGATGCCTTCTCATAGGCATTTTGTGTTTGAAGCCTACTGGGAAGCGGATCAACAGGGAAATGGCACCTCAACATTCCTCTGGGACCCCGTTAATCCAGATCAGGAGGCGATTGTCACTAAGAGGCAGGCACAGGGTCTTAAAACAGTATGTTTACTTTGGGCAGGTGTAGCGCTCTGCTGAAGCGGCCATCTTGCTGCACGGCTATCTGGTGATCCTGTCATGAGGTCTACAGTTGTAGACTTAGCAATGCTTCTTAATGACAGCATGGTGCTCCTAACAATCTAGAATCAGCAGTGGCAGGGAGATAACAGTCTTTCATGCTGCACTCATGTTTCTAGCACTATTTGGAGCACTAATGAGTATCTGTTGTCCACAATGGATTACATCCTCTCTGCATTTGGTCGTGGATAAGGGTATGGTGAGGTGGTACTAAGAAAAGTTCAGACTCTTATAAATCTTGCAGAGTGTGGAGAATCTTTGGGCTGTGGCATTTATTGTCAAGCGAGATAGGATAGCTCCGTAGACCTTCAAGTTTAACTGGACCCATGTGTTCTTACTGGAGCTTGTGGGCTATTGTCCTAAAATTGCACAGGAATGCGGTTGGTTACTGGCACTTGAGTGAAGTGTGTCATTGTAATCTACTGTCCCTAGAAGGTTTGAGGTACACACACTTGACCTGCTGCTAGATCTAAATCACTTTTCATGCAGCCCTAAATGAACACCAGGTAGTGCAAAAGTCAATCGCAAATGTATTTGCATAGATCTCATTTTGCTTGTGCGAGCCTTGAGCTTGTAAGTAGCCTAAATCTGTTTTCACTTAGACCTTTAGTGCATGTGCCAGGACTTATGGCCAGATGTATCAAGAATGCCTTTTGCGAATCGGATATAGCGATTTTTAAGAAATCGCTATTTCTGATTCGCAAAATGCAATGTATCACATTTGCGATTCGGTAATAGCGATTTCTTAAAAATCGCAAATGCTATTACCGAATCACAAATTGCGATACCGGCCCCCATTCACATCTATGTGCCTGTCGGCCCATATTTGCGAATGTTTTGCATGTCCCAAATTGCGAATTCCTAACTAGAATTAGCAGTTTTTGGAAATGCAAAGTCCAGGGTGCTGGGGGCCCTAGGCCCACTCTGCTGCACCCCAAAACATTTTTTTACTACAAAAGGGCATGTGTGCTTTACATGTAAATTACAAAAATGCATTTAAATGCATTTTTAAGATTTGCACATGGTAACCACCAAGTTCAACTTGGTGGTAAATAGCGACTCCTTAATGCCCAATTCGCGTTAAGGAATTGCTTCTTAAATGTGCTTTAGAAATCGCAAATAAGGAATCCTTATTTGCGATTTCTTATTTAGAGAGTCGCAATTTTAAGGAATCGCTATTTTAGCGATTCCTTAAAATTGCTTTCAGAATGCCTTTGATACATTCTGAAATGGCTTTTTACATTCGCACCGTTTGCGAATGCAGAAAGCTTTGATACATCTGGCCCTTAGTCCGAAGATACTTTGTGAACTAGAGGTCCTCCCGAAATTACATCTACATGATGCAAAGGCATGGTTTTAGCTGCAACATCGCCATTAAAGTCTGACAAACCTGTTCACGTTCAACCAACTCCAGACGGTACAAAACTGGAAAAGGCAAGTAGGAGAAAGAGAAGATGACTACTGTGAAAAAAGCAGAAAGAGCCATAAATACATCAAGTTCTTTCGCTGTAGAAAAAAAAGATGTGTTAATAAGACAGGAGGGTGAGTAGTGGCACTTGGATGTGAAACTGGAAATAAGAGAATCTTCGCTTTTGATGGATTAAGGTGTAATGCATGGGAAGGCATCCAGGCATTACTAGTGGTGAGTAACTGTGAAGCAATATCAAGAAGGAGGGAAGGAGGAAAAGAAAGAAATATTTGAGTTGATGCCTTTGAAGTAGCTCGACAAGTGACGATGGAGAAATGTGACCGGAGAAGAATACCGGGCACTGGATTCCACCTGTAGAGAAAATAATAGATTAAACTAGGTACTTTGGCCCAGATTTACAAAAACTTCGTAACAGGTTTGTTTTTTAAATGCAGACCCGTAGCAAAGTCTATTGTATTTTAGGGACGAGGTGGGGGGTTGGGGTAATTTTAGGGGCAAGGGTGGGGGGTTAGCGTGGGTTTAGGGGAGGGGGTAGGGGGGGTCGCGGTAATTTTTAGGGGTGGGGGTGGGGGGCCAGGGGGGACGCATGCTGGAACCATGCATGCCTATCACTAATGCCTTCACCAGGAATGTCTTTACAGCGAAAAATCATTGTTAAGGCATTCGTGGTAAAGGCATTAGTGGCAACAACACGGTTGTTGTTCTGACCTCGTTGTTCAGGCATGTGTTGTTCCAGCATGCGTTGTTCCGACATACATTCAAAAACCCCAGGTAGGCTATTCTCAATACATGACTACAGTGTTTATTATTTTACAAGCTCTTGGTGCCGGTCAAGCACCATTAGTTGAGTACAGAACATATGTGAACTGCAGTTTTGGTAGTCATATTAATAATGCCAATAATGGTAAGCATCTGTATGAAAAATGATATTTTTAGTGCATATTATCGTGTGGGTTTTTTGTATTTGTTTAGATGTATTGTACTGTACATAGTATGATTATAGTATATCATTAGTAAAAGCTATCCATAGTGGTTTATGTTCACTGTAGTAGGATTCTAATGTTCCAAAGTATTGTAAGGCCTCACTCTTATAAAAGTGATCAAATATTGATTTGTAATTTATTGTATAGTTATTAAATTGTGAGCATTGAAATCTATGTTACAGAAACACTGGTAATGTCACTGCATGGATATATTGTTTTGTGACATCAATATTAAGGTCTTCAAGAATGATATATGTATAATTTGGTTAGAAGTCAATATTTCTTAGTAACTGTAAAGGTGGTTGTATTGGTATTTGTGTTGGTATGAATAATGCAATTGATATATAATGTTTATGAAATATAAAATGTCAATTCCAGCCTGATGTTCATATTTTGGAAGTATACATATATGTTTTTGTGGTATATGTTGATCATGATATTTGTCATACATTAAGGGCCAGATGTAGAAAGCATTTTGCATGGTGCAAACTGCGAAAATCGCAGTTTGCGCCATGCAAAATGCCTTTTGCGATGCACATTCACAGTTTGCGAGTCGGTACCGACTCGCAAATTGTGAATGCGACTAGAAAATAGGAAGGGGTGTTCCTATTTGCGACTCGCATCGCTATGCTAAATTGCTTTGTGACCGTGAATGCGGTCGCAAAGCAATTCGCAGTTCCCACCAGTGTCACACCCATGGGACCCATGGGACCCCTTCCCCTTTGTGAATGTTGCCAAAAAGGGCTTTTCAGAGCAGGCAGTGGTCCAATGGACCACTGCCTACTCTGAAAAACCGAAACCAAATGGTTTCGTTATTTTTTTTATTTTGCAACTCGTTTTCCTTTAAGGAAAACGGGCTGCAAAATAAAAAATAAAAAACTGCTTTATTTAAAAAGCGATCACAGACATGGAGGTCTGCTGACCTCAGCAGGCCACCATCCCTGTGAGTGCAGGGGCTCACTATAGTGTGGCAAAATGCGACCCACCTCATTAATATTAATGAGGTGGGTCTTTGCGGCCCCATAGCGACTCGCAGTTGGTGTCTGTGACACCGTACTGCATCTGATTTTGCGAATCGGAAATTGCGAGTCGCACCGACTCGCAATTTCCGATTCGCAAAATCGGACTTTGCTACATCTGGCCTTAAGTTGTTATAAACTGCAATTGAAAAAGCATTGTTAGATGATTGTCTTGCAGTGTTTATTTCTGCTAGGCAAATAATGTGTGTAGTCATGAGATTAGTATCAGATGTCATGGATATAAAATTGGTTTTAATGGATCTTATGTTGTGGAATACACATTTGATATGTCTGTTGTATTTGTTTAATTGTGAAACTGCCAATGGTGATAGCATGTTCTTAATCATATCATTTTCTTCCACTTTAGGATGAATTATGTTTTTTCTTCATTATAAAAGTGTATATTTTTATTTTATTTGGCAAAAGGCAACATTGCGTAAATTATGTATTTTGTTATTGTTAAAGTGCATGTAAATTGTTTCTGTTGTATCACCTTATTTTCTATGTATAGTTCTGGCTGATACTTGGTGTAAAGAAAATTGTTTTTATATTACGGTAATTAATTGTTCTGTGTAGTAGAATTGTTTGGAAACAGCTTGTACCCGTGTCCAATCTTTAGAAATAGATGACTGGTTTAAATGTTGGTTGTGTGGACTTGTTATTTTCCCTCTTTTTAGACTAATATTGAATCCAAAATATAGTGGGTCTGCTGTTAATTGTATAACATATTTTACTATGCCTGATGCTCACTTTGCTAATCCATCATTTACAGCTACAATGCAAGTAAAATCATACCATATTTTAATAGTGTCAAGACCATGTCCACTCACCTGAATTCCAGGTTCTGCAGGAGTGAAGAGAATAAAACCCTAACCCCTAAACACTATTCTTTCGTATCTGCAATGAACAGGGAACGTGCGAAAAGACTCCTGGGGAACGGGATAGGGAACAGGGATTTGGGAAGGGAAGAGAAAAAAAACACTTGTTCACGAAAGAGCATCACTGTTGTTCTAAGAAAGTTGCCTCAGGGCTTGGTGCAGGAATTCTAAGACCAAAAATAAATCAAAAACAAAAGAACTACAAATATCATAGAGTCCTTCAGCAAAATAATAATTATTATCATTCGATTGGGCAATCACCGAGTCTTTCAGCATAGTCACAATAATTATTAGCGCTCGATTGCTCAACTATTAAGTACGCTTTTGTAACTCACAAAAAAATCGTTATAAAATCAAACTTATGAATTTGTCTTTTGTTATTCATTTTCACACAATAGACTCACTCCAAAACAATCAGAATAAACATTTAAGTTTGCATAGATATTGAGTGATGTTTCAGGAGTTCACAACACTTAACTTCAATGCTGCATTTAAAAATACTTCTCAAGCTGTCTTTGGAAAATAGTCTTGTATCACGGGTTTCTCAGCATCGACGAATGTCTTTCATAATGCACCAAAAGGTCACTAACCTCAAGAAGGCTGAAATCAGTGAGACAAGAGGGGAATTACTCACAAACTGACTTCTCCTGGAATGTTTTGATTATTTGAGGAAGATGGAATACTGCTCATAAATTCTCCAGCCACTGTGAAAGTAATCAGCTCCAGAGAGGGAAGCTCAGATGAAGCCTTGCACTGAAAAGATGACTCCTGAAAGCATCACAGAACTCCAGCTGAACCTGCAACACCCGCGAGTGAAGAAAGACTCGAAGCCAAGCACAGGAAACACCTTGGCAGTTCTATTTATAGACTGGTGTGCTGGTGGTGGGTCATCAGACACATGCTGGTGGTGAGTCATCAATCATGAGGGGTGTAGATGCTGTGCTGGTGATGAGTCATCAGACACATGCTGGTGATCAGTCATCAAACACTTCTGATGATTCATATGAAGGAATTCGATGTCTCCTTAAACCGCTTGACACACAGTTCACAAATGGGACAACACTTCCTTTTATCAATATAAACAAACATGCAATGTAATATTTGGTCTTCAGATGGAAGATCATTTTCCTCACAAGTTACAGGGAAGTGCTGTGCTGTAAACACATTCATGACATGTTTCATCTGTTTTCATACATGCTGATTTATTTTGTGAGGGAGCAGCAAGAAGGGTGCATTTGTGAGTCCTAAAAAATAGCAATATGAAGTGTGTGGTAGAGCCCCATTGTCTTACTTGGATCTTTTAGTAATGTTTGTATTATGTTTTGTTTGACTTCTTCTGTGTAATCTGAAATGAGAGTTGTCATGTGCTTTTGTTGTAAACAATGGATATGTTTTGACATCAATGTTTGTTGACATAGTGTATGGGATAGCTTTGATAATTTTTTTCATTTGGTTTTCTGTTTAGAAATATCTGTTTGTAAATGTTTACCTTTTCCAAATCTGTATAGCAACTCTGCAAAACTAATGGCTTTTAGTTCTTGCATAATTTTTTAAGTGCATATATTTGAAAGATTGTTGCCCATATATTGTTAGTGAATGGTCAATATAAATACTTTAAATTCTCAAAGATATGCAAATCAAAAGCAGGTTTTAAATAGTTAAAATTGCCTTTGGCTAAATGGAAATGCTGCCAAAAGGTTAATTTGAAGATTCTATTTACTGCAATCTTTTATGTATTAAATTGAACATATTTACACCAACCATATAGATGTAATTAATTATTACTACTTTTAGATGCATTACTTGATTTTGAAGAACAGGTCGTTGTTCATGGTACAGAGGTTTGTAGTTAAAACTCTGTGAGGTTGGTATTTTGTGCTGTAGAATGGTTTCCCATTAATACTGTGTGCTGCTTGACCTGTTGCAGCTGTAAGTAATATATAAATATTACCTGGATTTTCTCCAACTTGATTATTGAATTATCATAATAGTGTCTGTTATACAGCAGTACTTGGAAAGCTTTTTACAATTCATGCACCACTAGTACAGAATGTACAGCATGGTGCATCTTTGGTTTTGAACTAACGTAAATGAGAGTAGAGAAAGCTTAGTTTTTCTGTAAGTGAATTATACATTATATTATAGTATTGTTCATTGGGTAGGATACAGTTTGTATAGTTTTCTTCAACAGTTGTGCTTTTAATTCCTAAATCTAAAGCTAAATCATAATAATCTTGTTTTAGTTGTTTCAGTCGTATGTGTTATTTGGATGGAGGCTGACGGTACTTGTGTATTAATAGTTGTTGGACAAAGTAGTTATTGGAGAGCGAGGGGGTGTTAATTTAAGTTGATTATGTATGTTTTCTTCCAAATGACTATTGATTTTGTTATTGCGATTATATTTGTTATGGCTGTGATCAACAATACTTTTATGTGAAGGTCTTTTGCATAATGTATGTTTGAATTTCCAGTTATTTTATGTTTTTCTCTTCATGGGAAGAAAAGCATTAACATTTCTCTGCATTTTTTTACTGTCTTGCTTGCAATTTATGTGTTGCTAGTTTTTGCTTATTATGTTCATTTTCGGCTATTTTAATTTTTTATTCTAAATCTTCCTCATCTGAACTGTAAAACATAGTTTCAGGAAGTAAAAGTTAATTGTCATTTGAAATATTTGCAGCTTTAGTTTTTTTGGTATATGGTTATAAACAGATGCATAGTATGGTAATGTAAATTGCTCTGATGCTTTTGGGTGTAATGTATTTTTGTATGATATTATCACATTTTATATTAGTTGATGAGTCTGGTAATGAAAGAATAATCGCTAAATCTCTCATTAGATGTGTCCATTCATCTAGTGGATTAGAATAAATAGATATAAATGAACCAGAACATTTTCATAAGCATATTTGCAGCATAGGATAACTGTTTTTTTTGTACGGATGTCCATACTGCTTAGAGATGGGTGTCTAATGTCCTTTAGTTGTTCTTTCATATTTGGACAGTAGTGTACTTCATTTGCAGTTTCAGGTAATAACTTATCAATGCCTGTTTGTGATTTACTGATGTAAGATATAATATGTCCTGTACAAGCATAGTCATCTGAATTGTATGTCAATGTCTGCTTTCCAAGCTTGTAAGAGGATATAATTATAATTGTTATTAGAACATTCAGTTGTCTGATCTTTTTAGAAATATTATAGGAGACACATAATATAGTTTTCCTCATTTAATTCTGTTGTTAATAAGACTTGGTCAAAGCTTAAATTGTTAGGTTCTGGCTTAAGAATTGCTTCTTCACTTGTTTTAACATGGTTTTGCAAATTATCGTGTGTTATTTCAACAGGCAGTGGTTCAAGTATTATGGTATGTGGCATTGGGAATGTAGGATATTTATATTTTCAAGTGATTTTGGTGACAGTTCTTTGTGTGTCCACATGTTTGTAAAGTATTACATTTTTTAAGTTTGGATCAATAGACTTGTGATATATTTATCTGTAAACGTGATGGTTTCATTAAGGTTTGTTTTTCCATATTGGAGTGCATTTTCAATCTGCAATAAAGCAAGTATGTTTGGTGATTCTTTCCAGAGGGATTACCTTCATGTAGTAAAATGAAATGTAAACCATTGTAGGACTTGAAAATCAAAGAGCCTAGCACATGTAACAGGATCGTGTAAATTTGTTTGCATTTTGATTCCCTTGTAACATCTTGTAATTATTGAGGTGGGTACTCTTGTAGTTGGTGAATTCTTATTAGTATACCTAATAAATGGTGCCATTTGGTTTTTGCAGTGTTCTCAACATGATGGTGTATGGAAATTGTTTTAAGTATTTTATACCCTTCAGTGAAATTTATAATATTTTTCAAAATGCATTGAATATCTTTGGCAGTTATTATTTACCCACTGTTAAAATGTTTAACACAAATTTTCCCTTATGCTTGCTTAATATGTCACTTTTTTTGTATAAGGAAAATGTTAGTAATTAATTTTGAAACCCTTTATCACGGCTTCTTAGCTCCCATTCATACACTGTACCGTAATGGACAGATGTATGCATTTGTGAATTATAAGTTCTATGTTGTCAACAGAATATTGTTGGGAATGCTAAAAAGTCTGTGTCTTTGGGCCTGATTTAGAGTTTGGCAGAGGGGTTACTTTGTCACAAAGGTCTGCCAAAATATAAAACCCAATGAATATAATGGGATTTATTTTCAGCAGACAGGATATCCATCACCATTGTGACGGAGTAACCCCTCCGCCAAACTCTATATCAGGCCCTCTGTCTTCATATAAACCCTCTTGATGTATTATATTCTGCATGTACTAAGTATATATATCAGTAGAAATTGTTTAATTTGTTGACAATGCATCTAAATTTCCTTCTGGTATATTGTCAGAAGTGTCTGAACTATCAGGCATTTCTGATATTTGTGTATTGTCTTGTAATTTCTGTGGTATATATGTCCAGTTTGGATCAACTGCTACTCCACATTCTAGTTTGAGTGTAAAGCTAACCATTGTGCGGCACATTTACTTTCTTATGTCTAATATTTTGGAAGTATTTATTATGCCAACTTCCTTTTTATTTTAGTTTGAATGTTCATTTCATCATTTATTTGTCTCTGTAACATTAAAGCAGTTGCCACATTGACCACTGCCCCTGTTAGTGAGAATTGAGATCCTCATGGCAAATGTTGTCTTTGTTTAAATTGTATTTTTGGGAAAAAGTAATATCTTGTTTAAATCTTGTAAGAGTAATTCTAAGGGAATTAGTTGAAATTTTATTTTACTTACAAAAAAGACATGCATGTTTTTCTAAAAATGTTTAAAATAACATGCATATATGTGTGGTTATATTTGGTGTAACCTTACATTTTATGAACTTGGGATGTGGTTGAATTGGGGCAATACTTCTCACTGTTTGTTTATACTACAAATCTGCTCTGGCCCATGTAATATTTGTTGTAATGTGTAATGCTGTCAACTTTTTATGGTTGTTATTTGTTGTGATTGTAGCAGTATTACTTTAATTGGTAATATTAAAATTGGTAGTATTCCCCTTGGTATGTTTGGTAACTGGTCTTGTTAATGTTGTATCAGCTTTTCTTTTTAGTTTCTTATTTATTGAAGTTGATTGACAATGTCTGTTGTTTGAACATATTGGACTTGTTATGTTGGTAGTAACTCTTGGTTGTGATGAATTTTCAATGTTTTGTTTGTGTGGTATAGTAGTTGTATTTTCAGTCATTCTATATAATGTTGATGTTGCATTAGTGTGCTGGTGACAATAATTTGATATTTGTTTTGAATGGGTTTGCAATGGTATAATTGTAGCTGACTGTACTAATTCAGTTAGTATCGGAATGTAGCAGCTCATATTTTCCTTGTAGTAGGCATTTCATGTAGAAAGAAATGTGTTTTTCTATTAGTAGTTGCCTGTTTTTTGTATTTTAGCGTAGCAGCTTGCAAGATTTTTTGCATTTGTAATTGTGTTGATTCATAAGCAACAAAATCTTCATTTGGAGCCTCCCTACCAAAGGCTAGTTTTTTAAATACAGTCACTTAGGGCCTGATTATGGGTATGATGGTCCATTCCTGGTGATCCAACTGCCAGATTACGATTACGTGGTCAGCCACGGTAGTGCCAAGTTCGGCACCGCTGTGCTGATCACAGCTTTCCTTTCCGACAGCCTTTCCATGGCATGGTCCCCGCCAGGGAAGGCAGAGTTGGGGCCACAGGAGGTCCCTGCACTGCTCACAACCATGTTGTAGGCAGTTCAGGGTCCCTCCTATCAGCACTCTTGGAATGCGCACTGTCTGCTATGGCAGACAGCACATATTCCGAGGGTGCATGGGCACTGTCTGTGCGATGGCATTGGCCTCAGCTACTTGAGAGAGTTGAGGCTAATGTTGTTGCACTGTTTCCACCGGTCATCCCGGCGGAAACATTGTAATACGACAGTGGTGAAGCCGCCGGCTTGATGGCTGCCTCCCTAACGCTGTATTGGAGTTCGGGCGGTCCAACCGCCAAACTCATAATTAGGTCTCTAAGAGCCTGATTACGAATACAATGGCCCATAGGACTGCTGCACCCGATGTGGCGCTGCCAGCACTCTCGGAATGCGCACTATCTGCTATGGTAGAAAGTCCGCATTTCAAGAGTGCTTTGGCCACTGTTGGTGCGACGGCATTGGCCTTGGCTCCCCGCTGCACTGTTTTCGCAGGTCAGTCCAGCAGAAACATTGTAATATGACAGTGGTGAGGGCGCCAGCTTGACAGTTGCCTCCCCACCGATATATTGGAGTTCGGGCTGTCCAACCTCCAAACTCATAATTAGGTCCATAGTCTTCAGAATAAATTGATTGTAATATAGGATACTTTGTAATGAGGCATTCCTTGGGGATCTCATCTATGTGAATCAAAAATATTGTAATTTGGTTATTAGAAAATATAGAATTTTTTAATGTATTTGTAAATAGTAGTATCCCTGTAATCAAGTCTATTGTTATTTTTAAGGCATTTTGATGCCTGAGTACAAAGGATCAAGTGATTTTCAGACATTATCATAGTGTCGGAACATGGAGTATTACACAGTGATGCTGATTAGGCCTCACTATGTAATACTCTGGCAGTACCCCAAACATGGCCCCTCAAATTCACAATAATAATTCCTTAGCTCAGTCCTGGTAGTGTGGCAAAGAGCAGTCAGGCTTTACTAGAGAAACATGTTAAGCATTTCAGAGTACCAACATGAACAATAAGTAATTGACACGACTCAAAAGAAATCCAACACCAATTTATTAAAATAGAGCACATTTTTATATAATCTTAGGTACCAAAACAAAGCAAATCAGTTATGTATAACCAAAGTTATGGATTTTACAGCAGAAATAAAATCAGTGCATTTACAAGCTTTCAAATCTCACCATTGCGGTCAATGGGAAAAGTCACTAGTGACACTCGGTCACTTGCAGGGTGAGCTCAGAGGAACCCACTCATGGTTAAAGTTGTGTGGCTCCCAAGACCAAGCTATGAAAGTAAGACCCACTTTACCTGGCTCACGGGGCCCGGGTGCAGAGGTGTCCTGGCTATCCTTGGTGCTGAACCCCGGAGTTGCAGGTGCTGAAGAATGATACTTGTGACACTCCGTCACTTGCAGTTCGAGTTTGTGGGAGCCCACTGGAGGTTAAGCTTTTGTGGGCTCTAGGACCAGGATTCACCAGGCAGAACATCTCCACCTAGTCTCGGTATCTTGGGTGTACAGGTGTACTTGGCTATCCTTGGTGCTGAACCGGAGCAGCAGTTGCTGGTTTCACCATTGAGATGGCGTGGGTGAGGAAACAGATGCAAAAACTCGACCACGGAGCCACAGGTGATGCCGGTTGAAGATATTGCAGTGTGCCCTCGAGTTGAAGCGTAGAGTAAAGGTGGTGATGACTGGACTGGCCACCAACAAGCCTTGGCAGTGATAAGGTGGAGGAGAAGCTATCTCCCCTTCTGGAGGTGCAATGGCAAATAGTAGCTGGCTGTAACTTGGCAGGGAGCTGGACTACACTTCCCACAATGCACAGTACCACCTGTCTTCGGGAAATCCCTCAGAGTGCCCAATGGCCAGTGCTTCCTCGGCTCTGGTGAGTGCTTGTTACCTGCAGTGTGCAGGGGACTAGTGCCACTAGTCCAAGAGAGTATGTCCTTACCTTTGGCTCACAAAGGGTTCCTTCTTGCTGGGGGAAGCAGTCTTTAGTCCAGGACGAGCCGTATTCAAGCACTTACAGGGGGTTGCCACAGGTTCCAGGTATCAGGAATTTTGTTAGTGCAGGTCCCTGTTGTCGTCGATGTGGATCTTCTTTTGTCCTCTTGTCACAAGTTGTTGCACATCTAAAGTTCTGGTGCCAGGAGAGCCCCTTATATCCTAGGTTTAGGGGTGTTAGGGATGTTGGTGCAAGTAGCCAATGGGCTACTAGCCCATGTGGCTAATATGCCCCTGATTTGATGACATTCTGGTGGGTTGTGACACCTTTTCTACCCAAAACCCCCTATTGTGCCTTTCCAAGATGGCAGAGGTTTTCCTCAGCTGTACAGACCAGGCTACTCACCCTAGAGTTGTGGCTAGCCTTCTGGAGGCTACATCTCCTGACTAACTTTCCCACCAGCCCAGGTGCAAATGTGCCTGGGGCAGGGGGACGGCATTGTCCTCCACTGGGGGACAGCCTGTTTGCATATCAGAGGCGGTGTGCCCGTTCAAATTTACCGCCTTGATGTGCCATTTCACCAACCTTCCTGAGAAGGAGGTGGAACTCCTTCCCATCCAGGCCACTGTCCTGACTCCAGAGAGTGTTCACACCGCTGCCCAGGGGTCAGAATCCTGTTGTGGTGGCAGCATCTGCGAGATGGCAGCCAGAGCACTCGAAAACAGGGATAACTCTGTGGGCAATCTCTAAGGTGGCTTTCTGGGTCCATGCCACATCACCCTTGACATGAGATTCATGTCAGGGGTGAGAAAGCATGTTGTTTCATGTCAAACATGACCCATTTCGGCAGTACCATGATGAAGCTAGCAACCTCAGGTTTGCCCAGGTGCCAACCCATGTTATCCTATGCCCGTCAGTCACTTATCGTAGTCTTTAATGGGAAAGGCCACTATGCGGGCATATCAGCTTGCACTGATATGTCCACACCCTTAATATAATGCACCCTGTCTGCTGGGTTCTGGAGGCCTACCTTAGGGGTGGCATACATGTATTAATGCAAAAAGAACAAGTGATGGACGGAGTGCTGAACAATGTCAAACATTCACTCCCCCTACAGAGATCTGGGCCTAAATCAATCTTTTTGTTTTGCTACCCATGCCATTTTAGTTCGGAGCCAGCCATATGCAATCAGTCTTGACCCTGCTCCCCATGGGAACAAACCTGGACCGGAAACAAGCATCCTGGGACTGGTTTCAGTGTATCATCCCTCATCAGCCAGGCTAGCTTGACTCCAGTGATATGGGCAGCACTGGACCCATGTCTGGGCCTACCCGTCCCACTTAGGAAGACAAATACAAAAAGAACAAGTGATGGACAAAATTCTGAACAATGCAAACATTTACCTCATCACAGATCTGGGTTTAATCAATTATTTCTTTGCTCCCCACGCCACCACAGTTTGGACCCAGCCATATGCAAATCAGTCTTGACCCTGCTCCCTCCAGGAACAGTTCAGCCCGAACTTTCAGGCCAGGTCCTTCCTGAGATCGAAACAAGCATCCTAGACCGGTTTCAGGGAATTACCCCTCATCAACCAAGCTAGCTTGAGACCCACATCTGGGCATTACCGTCCCACTTAGGGTGACAAATGCAAAAAGTACGAGTGATGGACGGAATGCTGAACAATGTCAAACCTTCATCCCAGTACAGAGATCTGGCCCTAAATCCAAATGATGGATTAAACCCAGATCCGTTCTTTGTGCTTTCATACATATATGAATGCCAGTGCTGGGACTATGCCACACATGATGTGGGCACAGTTGAGTTCACGCATTTTGCACGGCTCTTGCAGTCTGCAATGGCTGGCCTTCCGTTAGTAGTTTGCTTGGGTCACAGAGGGTGGCACAATTAGGGTTTCAGGCCTTGGTGACCCCTTTAGTACCCATGCCCTGGGTACCAATGGTGCCATATACTAGAGACTTATAAGGGGGTATAAAGCACTTGCCAATTTACAGTTACCAATTTAGGGAGAGAGCACCAGCACTGGGACCTGTTTAGCAGCCTCCAAGGCAATGCCAGGATCATAACCGACACCTTCTAAAGCAAACCAGGGGGGTTGGCCACCCGAAAAAGGCACATTCCTACACGTAGTAAGATTTGCCTAATATTAAAGAATGTATTGTTGTGTATAGCAAGGTTAATCCTATAGATGCATGTAGATTTAATTATTTAGAGAATGTATTAGTTTATGTAAGTGATCTCCAATCTCCATAATGTAGTGTAAATCATCATTAACCCCTTCACTGCCAGGCCTTTTCCCCCTCCTGTGCCAGGCCTTTTTTTGGCTATTTGGGGCAGTTCGCGCTTAGGCCCTCATAACTTTTTGTCCACATAAGCTAGCCAAGCCAAATTTGCGACCTTTTTTTCCAACATCCTAGGGATTCTAGCGGTACCCAGACTTTGTGGGTTCCCCTGAAGGGGGCCAAGAAATTATCCAAAATACAGTGAAAAGTTCGTTTTTTTCAATAAAATGGGAAAAAGTGGCTGCAGAAGAAGGCTTGTGGTTTTTTCCCTGAAAACGGCATCAACAAACGGTTTGCGGTGCTAAAATCACCAGCTTCCCAGCTTTCAGGAACAGGCAGACTTGAATCAGAAAACCCAATTTTACAACACAAATTTGGCATTTTACTGGGACATACCCCATTTTAACAATTTTTTGTGCTTTCAGCCTCCTTCCAGTCAGTGACAGAAATGGGCATGAAACCAATGCTGGATCCCAGAAACCTAAACATTTCTGAAAGGTAGACAAAATTCTGAATTTAGCAAGGGGTCATTTGTGTAGATCCTACAAGGGTTTCCTACAGAAAATAACAACTGAAAAAGAAAAATATTGAAATTGAGGTGAAAAAAACAGCAATTTTTCTCTACGTTTTACTCTGTAACTTTTTCCTGCAATGTCAGATTTTCGAAAGCAATATACCGTTACGTCTGCTGGACTCCTCTGGTTGCGGGGATATATAGGGCTTGTAGGTTCATCAAGAACCCTAGGTACCCAGAGCCAATAAATGAGCTGCACCCTGCAGTGCGTTTTCATTCTATACCGGGTATACAGCAATTAATTTGCTGAAATATAAAGAGTGAAAAATAGCTATCAAGAAAACCTTTGTATTTCCAAAATGGGCACAAGATAAGGTGTTGAGGAACAGTGGTTATTTGCACATCTCTGAATTCCGGGGTGACCATACTAGCATGTGAATTACAGGGCATTTCTCAAATAGACGTCTTTTTTACACACTCTCTTATATTTGAAAGGAAAAAATGTAGCGAAAGACAAGGGGCAATAACACTTGTTTTGCTATTCTATGTTCCCCCAAGTCCCCCGATAAAAATGATACCTCACTTGTGTGGGTAGGCCTAGCGCCCGCGACAGGAAATGCCCCAAAACACAACGTGGACACATCCCATTTTTTTGACAGAAAACAGAGCTGTTTTTTGCAAAGTGCCTAGCTGTGGATTTTGGCCTCTAGCTCAGCCGGCACCTAAGGACACCTACCAACCCTATGCATTTTTGAAAACTAGAGACCTAGGGGAATCCAAGATGGGGTGACTTGTGGGGCTCTCTGACCAGGTTCTGTTACCCAGAATCCTTTGCAAACCTCAAAATGTGGCTAAAAAAACACGTTTTCCTCTCATTTCGGTGACAGAAAGTTCTGGAATCTGAGAGGAGCCACAAATTTCCTTCCACCCAGCGTTCCCCCAAGTCTCCCGATAAAAATGATACCTCACTTCTGTGGGTAGGCCTAGCGCCCGCAACAGGAAATGCCCCAAAACACAACGTGAACACATCACGTTTTTTGAAAGAAAACAGAGGTGTTTTTTGCAAAGTGCCTACCTGTAGCTTTGGCCTCTAGCTCAGCCGGCACCTAGTGAAACCTATCAAACCTGTGCATTTTTGAAAACTAGAGACCTAGGGGAATCCAAGATGGGGTGACTTGGGGGGCTCTGACCAGATTCTGTTACCCAGAATCCTTTGCAAACCTCAAAATTTGGCTAAAAAACACATTTTCCTCACATTTCGGTGACAGAAAGTTCTGGAATCTGAGATGAGCCACAAATTTCCTTCCACCCAGCATTCCCACAAGTCTCCCGATAAAAATGATACCTCACTTGTGTGGGTAGGCCTAGCGCCCGCAACAGGAAATGCCCCTAAACACAACGTGGACACATCACAATTTTTGACAGAAAACAGAGGTGTCTTTTGCAAAGTGCCTACCTGTAGATTTTGGCCTCTAGCTCAGCCGTCACCTAGGGAAACCTACCAAACCTGTGCATTTTTGAAAACTAGAGACCTAGGGGAATCCAAGATGGGGTGACTTGTGGGACTCTGACCAGGTTATGTTACCCAGAATCCTTTGCAAACCTCAAATTTTGGCTAAAAAAACACATTTTCCTCACATTTCGGTGACAGAAAGTTCTGGAATCTGAGAGGAGCCACAAATTTCCTTCCACCCAGCGTTCCCCCAAGTCTCCCGATAAAAATGATACCTCACTTGTGTGGGTAGCCCTAGCGCCCGCGACAGGAAATGCCCTAAAACACAACGTGGACACATCACAATTTTTGACAGAAAACAGGTGTTTTTTGCAAAGTGCCTACCTGTAGATTTTGGCCTCTAGCTCAGCCGTCACCTAGGGAAACCTACCAAACCTGTGCATTCTTTAAAACTAGAGACCTAGGGGAATCCAAGATGGGGTGACTTGTGGGGCTCTGACCAGATTCTGTTACCCAGAATCCTTTGCAATACAAGTTACTGTTTTAAGATGCAGACCTATTATTTTGGTAGCTAAGTTAATAAAAATGTATAGCAATTGAGCCTACTATGCATGTAACATTTACGATTGAATTAAGTTTATGTCAAGAAGTACATGTATTACTAAATAATGAAAGATTTTAAAGTATCCTTTGGTTGATGATGGGAGAGATAAACATGAATGTAGGGTCAATGAGGAAAAATGTAAGCCAATTTTGGAACACAACTAAAGGAATGGACAATAGCAAATGTGTATACAGGTATGAGCTAACCATTGTCTGACCAAGGCTAATTAGAGCACCTGAATAGGTATTTTTTTCTTAGATAGTTTTAAAGACATTTGAACATTGTGTGTGTTGACAGGGCATTATGTTATGTCACTTGTAATTATGGCACTGTTTAAAGAATATAGCTGAGATGTAGGAGATACTTAGGCCCTTATTACAACCCTGGCGTACGGTGGTAAAGCAGCGGTAATACCGCCAACAGGCTGGCGGAAAAAAAATGGAATCACGACCATGACAGAAATTGCCAACATAGACAGCCACTTTAACACTCCGACTGCCACGGCAGTAGAAACAAACACCGCGGTGGTAACCGCCAACAGACAGGCGGAGGATAAAGTACCGCCGACCGTATGACAACAGGCCTATCCGCCACCTTTTCTGGGGCGGAATTAACGCTATCAAAAGCACGGCGGAAACAGTACACAGAAGGGAAACCACTCACCTCTCGACACCCAACGAGGAACCAGGACGCCATGGAGCCCGAACTACACGTCTTGCCCATGCTGGTCTTCCTCCTGCTCAGGAGCAGGACAGACTCCGTTGACGACCACGGTGAGCACTGCACCTACAACACATGGGAGGGGGAGAGGGAAAAGAGACTGACACACACACGCAATACCCCCACCCCCACCCTCACCCACAACACCATACACACAAATACATGCAGCAACATTACATATACATCCCCCCACCCCCTGGAAGAACGCAAGGACACAATTAAATGATTGTAATGATTGTAATCATGAAAAATCTGATTGTGAAAGTTTAAAATTCAGTATATACAAATATGTACACCAACTACACAAGTCTGGATAGTGTACCAATCATTGTCCGTGGACCAGTGGTCCCCAAATGCATGGGCGAATCCCACACAAGATACCTGACTCGAAATGGAGAGAACACTGCAGGGGCATCAGATCGAAAATAAACAGGCACCTCAGGGGGAAGGGGGGGGCACCTCAGCTGGATGAACACACAACGCCACTGCTGCACGAGGGGGCTCCATGCCCATTGCTGTATCCTGGGGAGTGCAAAGCCACAGTCTCTCAAGTCTTTCCAGTGGGTGGTTTGCCCACTGCTTTATCCTGGAGAGTGCAAAGCCACAGTCTCAAGTCTTTCCAGTGGGTGGTTTGCCCACTGCTGTATCCTGGGGAATGCAAATCCACAGTCTCTCAAGTGGATAACAGTCTCCACTGGTTCTGGAGGGGGCCTTGTGACCAGAGTGCTTCATCCTGCCAAGGACTGAGGTAGTGGATGTCTTTCTCCACTGGATCTGGAGGGGGCCTTGTGCCCAGAGTGCTTCATCCTGCCAAGGACTGAGGTAGTGGATGTGATTCTCCACTGGTTCTGGAGGGGGCCTTGTGCCCAGAGTGTTTCAGGTATTGGATGCCTTTCTCCACTCGTTCTGGAGGGGGCCTTGTGCCCAGAGTGCTTCATCCTGCCAAGGGCTGAGGTAGTGGATATGATTCTCCACTGGTTCTGGAGGGGGCCTTGTGCCCAGAGTGCTTCATCCTGCCACGGACTGAGGTAGTGGATGTCTTTCTCCACAGGTTCTGGAGGGGGCCTTGTGCCCAGAGTGCTCCACATGCAGTGTGGCCGGTCCCATTCCGTCACATGGGGGTGTGTGCCACGAGATTGCCTAGGAACAGGTAGCATGATACGCCATGGAGGCAGGGACATATCCCACCCTGCTCCGGACTTGTGTGGGTGTCTGTATTGTGGCAGATTTTTAGATGTGGGTCATTATACCTGTAGCGGATTTCCGCCGCGGCCACGGTATGTTGGCGGCCGTCTGCACGGCAGTCAGCGGCCTTTAACACCAGGGTTGTAATGAGGGCCTAAGTGTTACTACAATATTTGGTACCTCTTTTTGCACTTTGATTCGCCTCATTACAGAGATATTTTGATTTTATATTCACTGTTTTTCTGTTCACAGGTTCTCGCCTATTTAGGTCTAGAGCTGTGTAGCTTTTTTCGATGTAAGTCACTTTTTTCCTTGTAATATTTAGGTTAGGACTTGCTATAAAAAAGTTTAGGAGGTATGTGTTTTGATCCTGATGAAGCGCCATGTGATTCGTTTGGACCCTTTAGGCACGAAACATGTTGATCCTATATTGTAGCTAGAAGGGAAGTATCCCTACAAGCCCTTCCTTTTGGACGAGTAGAGTGGTGGAGCATTATTCCTTACCCACTCTTATGTGGTTTTTTAATCTTGACCAAGATCCTCATAACCTAAATTAAATAATTTTTGTTGAGATCCTTGAGACAATTTTAAGTCTTTTTTTCTCTTTCCCCTGCTTTTTCTGAAACAGTGTGTTTACCTTACTCCTTCTGTATCTGTCACAGCTCACACTTTTTTTCAAGATCTCCGGCAAAGAGCCCCCTAATGTGGCCCATCAGACATTGCAGAGCCGGTCTGACGAGGAGCTAGCCCTATGATGAAGCATGACATCCATTGGATGTGTGAGGGCTCTTGCTTCTAATTCTAGAAGTGCCTTGAGGACCTGTGCTCTTGTTATTTATTTTTTCTCTATTAGGAACAGTGTACCTTATTGTTTTTCTCTGAGGGTTCCCGGCAGGCTTCAGGCAGAAAAGCAGCCCTTCCAGGTGCAGCAAATAAGTCTTTTGAAGTATACCCCGGGTTACAGTAGAAAGCAGTCCTATGAGAGCACTTGCACAGGCTCAGAAAGTGAACTGAAGAGTGGGTCTGAGGGTCCTATCTTTATACATGGTTACTTTTTTTTAAATGTGAGAAGATTCTAGATAATTCCCTTTAAAGTGCTTGAAGTTTCCTGCCTTTCCTGCCCTGGCACCAGGCTGCCTGCATTACCAATACATTGGTGACAAGTCCTTTGTGTGAAACCAGGGCACAGCATATTCAGTTGCAAGCGGGGTTATGCCCAGCATTTCCCCCATCCCACCAGTGATGGCCCATTAGGGCACACCTAATCCCTCTGTTGTGTACTATCTCGGAGAAATTAACCAAATCCAACTGACAACTATACCATGTCATGTGGCCTAGGAACAGGTTGCAGGCACCAAATAGTTAGCGCAGGAAAATGCCAACTTTCTAAAAGTGACATTTTCAAAATTGTATTTTAAATCTGACTTTATCATTAAGGATGATTTTAAAGTACACTCAGACATCAAACATGAAATGCTAACTGTTCCCAATCAAAGGTTAGCACTTATTAATGTAAGAAGGCAACTCAATGTTATCCTATGAATGAATGAGGTAAGCCTCCCTGTAGTGAAACACAAATGTAGGAGTTTTTCACAACCAAAACATGTAAAACTTAAAAGTACATGCCCAACGTTTTAATTACAAAGCACCCTGCCCAATGCACTACCTATGGCCTACTTAGGGGTGAAATATTTGCAATAAAAGAGGAGTTTGCGTCTAGGCAAGTGGGTTATATTGTCAAGTCGAATTGGCAGTTTAAAACTGCATTCAGGCTGCAATGGGAGGCCTGGGACATGTTTTAAGGAGGTATTGAGTGGGTGGCACAATAAGTGCTGCAGGCCCACCATTAGCATTTAATTTACAGGCCCTTGGTGTATGGTATTCCCCCTTACTAGGAACGTATACATGAATTAATTTGCCAATCAGGTGTAAGCCAATTTTACCATGTTTTAGGGAGCTACCATAAGCACTTTAGCACTGGGTAGCAGTGGTAAAGGGCATAGAGTCCTAAAGCCAACAAAAACAAATTCAGCAAAGTAGGGAAAACGTTTAGGGGAAGACCACCCTAAGGAAGACAGGGTTAACAGTTACCAATAATTATTGGAGACAAAGGTTCATAAGAACATCAAGGGAAATCAAACGTCCGTACAAAGAAGTTAAAAAATATTTAATGTAACAATGTGGCAAATAATATCACTATATCATCACGTATAAGTGAAAAAAGATGGCTATTTTAAATAAAAAGTGTTTTTAAATCAGCTAGAATTTGCCTCAATAAATAATAGAGGTTTAGAGATTACGTAGGACGGTTAAGAAAGCTAAATTGTTAAACAAAAACATGGTAGTGGTTGTGTTTTTAGAGCAAATGTGGCAGCTTTAGAATGTGTGTTTCCAATAAAATGGTGATAGTTGATAGATAGTGAGGCATTTAAAGATGAAGTATCTTTCACAAGTCTGGTCAAGGTAGAAAATGTTTAAAATATTGATATGTATAGCAAATTGTTAAAGATTTAAGTACTAAAATTGAAGTGTAAGCAGGGGCAGGAACACAGGGTACGTAAGCAAAAGCAATGGAGCTGAAATGCTGAGAAAGTGTCTGTTAATAGATTAATATATTGTTGGTGAAGCAGGAGCAAAAGGCCTTTAAAATGATAATTATATTTGCTGGTAGGCACAAGTTGTTTGCAAAATTGGATAAAAAGGAAAACAGTGATGTATGTGTCAAAGGGACGCAATAGCAATATTGCTAGTGGTGGATCTGGTTGCAACCATAGAGCATTATTGGTTTGCAGTGGGAATTATAATATGATGTAAAAACATGCATTTGTACAAATCTGTTGTTAATGCTTCATAGAACGATAAATGGGAAAAGGACAAAATGAAAATGAAAGAGTCAGTGGCGGTGTAGTGTGTTGTGCTAATAGTGTAGATCAGTGTTTCCCAAACTGTGGGTCGTTAATCACGTGTGGTTCACTGGACGATTTTTGGTGCGTCATGAAAGTCCAAGCAACAACTAAAGATGCATTTATATTCTGTATTTTTCTTGTCAAATGTATTGTGCGTCAAAAACAGAGGCCAAATGTCCGACTACGTCTTCTGCTGCTTTTTGTTGGGTTTTCATTAAATCAGCAACACAAACAATATCAACAGCACAGATTATATCACTTCCTTCATCCCATTTACCATCTGGCCACAACAATGCCCCTGCCTACTCTCCACCTCTTCCCCTGTCCCCCTAGGTTTCCACGCTGATGACCGGCAGTGCTAGACAGTCCAGGAGGCATTCTACAGTAGCTCAATGATTTGTTCCTCAACAGCAATGATCTACCCACACCCCTGAAATCACAGTGAGGCGGTGAGATTGCAGCAATTGAAGGCACCAGTCTTTCACTATTAAGTAGTTCAAGAAGGGCCACACATCTCCTAAGACATATGCCTCGTTTCCAGTAGTCCCAAGGCAATTTTTTCATTACCAACAATGTCCATAGTCGCCCTGCCCATTCCGACATGGTGGGGATCTGGTTAGTTTTCGATTTTAGGGCAGGCCATTTTTGGGCCACAAAATCTTTCAGGTCTTGGTTCAGTGAATATATGACCACATGCCCGATGTGGCTAAGCATTTCTTTCCATCTGCAGTGCTTGCTGTGACAAGTTAAAAGGCCAAATGGTCACAGAATGAGAGGATGGAACGCCATAGTCGGTGGGGAGAGAATGTGTAATAATTATGTGATCCCTATCTGGAACATAGAATCCATAGAATTCAGGATTGACAGATGATGTACTAATAAAAAAAACTCTGGCATATTGTGACAAGAAAAATATGTATACAGCTCCCAGTGCTGCTGCTGGTTATGTGGTGTATGTTGAAAACGAAAGATAAAGGTTTTAAAAAAAGCATTTCTTTCCAAAGGAACTTGTGTCTCGAAAATGCCCACCACATGTGTTTGATATCCCCCACCTGGCAGCACCCTCTCCAGCATAATCCATCTGCTATGCCATACATATGTCGCAGTTTCTCGAGTGCCACATAACAACTCATTATTATTTTGTATTACTTTTGCGGTTCTGGACACTTTTACACAGTGATGTGATATCTCGCCATAGCTTCTCCCACTGGGGCATTGAGACTGGCTCCCCAAGACCATTTGCCAGTGTTTCATATACAGCCACTCTGTGGCGGGGCACAGCCTAGATAGTATAGCATAAATATTGGAGCTAAGGTCCTTTGGGTGACTATTTGTGGCTAATAGCTTTTCCCATGCCATCAGGGTCCTAACAGCCGGTGCTTTTGTGTCTGGGTGGAGAACCCAGTGCTGCAACTGGAAGTAGTGAAGCTAATCATCTTCCTAAAGCTGGTACCCCTGTTTGCACTGGGGCAAAGGCTTAATATCCCCTCCTTGAAACAGGTCCCTAAGCATCCTACAACCCCCTACTTCCCAGTGGCCAACATATTCCTATTCTGACCCTGGGTAAAGTCACAGTTGCCAAGCAGGGGAGTACAAGGGGAGGTGGAGGGGAAGGATGTGAGGGTTGCAGCCCCTTTGAGTGAGTCCTACACCCCATCACCAGCTTCAGGAGCTCAGAGTAGTATCAGACTGGTGGCCTTGCATTTTTGGGCAGCCAAGGGTATGGCCTACGGTGCCTAGTTCATCACTGCTGCATCTATGTGGATCCAGTAGTGTTCTGTCTCATACAGGGACCATTTGAAGATTATGAGTAACTGGGCTAGTATTTGTTAATATCTGGCAGGTCCACCCTACCCCTGAGCGTTGGTTGGCTTGCAGGGCCCTTGTAGATACCCTTACATGTTTCCATCCCCAAATAATTTGGAGGACCTGCATGGTATCCCCATGGGACCACCACAGGCAGGGTCTGTAAGACAGACAGTAAGCACTGCAGGATGTTTGGCTTGACAACTGCTACCCTGTCCAAACACCACAAGAAGAGCCAGATTGCTAGAGATCTTGTGGATGAGTCGAGGGTAGTTTGCTGCCTAGAACAGGTGGTGTGAAGGTGTAATGTAGATCACTAGGAAATTAACTTTACTTTGGTTGGCAGTCAGGTTACCCTCTGTCCAAGCAAGAACCCTCACTCTAGTCAGGGTAAGTCACACACAATCCAAAATTAGCCTGTGTCCACCCTCTGGTAGCTTGGCACGAGCAGTCAGGCTTAACTTAGAAGGCAATGTGTAAAGTATTTGTGCAATAAATCATACAATACCACCATATAGCACCACAAAAATACACCACACAGTGTTTAGAAAAATATATAATATTTATCAGGATAATTGTAGGTCAAAACAAATAAAGTTGCAATGTGAATTTGTAGGGATATCACTGAAAAGTGATATAAAGGGGGTCATTCTGACCCTGGCGGTCCATGACCGCCATGGCGGAGGGCGGCGGAAGCACCGCCAACAGGCTAGCGGTGCTTCCTGGGCGATTCTGACCGCGGCGGTAAAGCCGCGGTCAGAAAAGGGGAGCTGCCGGTTTCCCGCCGGTTTCCCACTGGCCCAGGGAATCCGCCATGGCGGCGCTGCTTGCAGCAACGCCATGGGGATTCCGACCGCCTTCCCGCTAGCCTGTCACCGCCAGAACCAGGATGGCGGGAACGGGTGCTGTGGGGCCCCTGGGGGCCCCTGCACTGCCCATGCCACTGGCATGGGCAGTGCAGGGGCCCCCTATCAGGGCCCCACAAAGATTTTCACTGTCTGCTTTGCAGACAGTCAAAATCGCGACGGGTGCCACTGCACCCGTCGCACCCCTGCAACTCCGCCGGCTCCATTCCGAGCCGGCTTCATTGTTGAAGGGTCTTTCCCGCTGGGCCGGCCGGCGGTCTTCTGGCGGTCGCCCGCCGGCCCAGCGGGAAAGCCGGAATGGCCGCCGTGGTCTTTTGACCGCAGAGCTGTCTTTCGGCGGGAACCGCTTGGCGGGCGGCGACCGCCGACCGCCGCGGTCAGAATGACCGCCAAAGTGTCTTAAGTCTTTAAAAAGCAAACAAAGTCTCTTTCAAGCACAAAGTACCTGGTTTGGAGTGGAAAATCTCCTCAGAAGGCCACAGAAGAAGAGATACGTGGAAAAATGGTGTATGCGTCGATTTCTCCCCAGCACACATGGACTTGCGTCGTTATTTTTCACGCGGGGAAGTCGTGCGTCGTTTCCCGGCGCGCGGACAGTCTCTTTCTGTGGATCGCGGGGACTACCAGATGTCCCGGGTCTGTGCGTGGATTCTCCTGCTTGTTTTCCGGCTGCGCGTGGTTCTGCGGGCTGCACGTCGAAGTTTCGCTCTCACGGCAGGCGTTGCGTCGATTTCTCGTCTGGAGGTCGGGCGACGTGGTCCTTGCGAGACCGTGCGTCAAAGTTCCGGTCGTCCCGAAGGCGTCGCGTCGATCAGCGTCGGTGTGCGGCGTTTTTCTCGCCGCGGAACAAGCTGTGCGTCGAAAATTTCGGTGCACGGAGCGTCCAAGTGAAATAGAGAAGTCTTTTTGGTCCTAAGACTTCAGGGAACAGGAGGCAAGCTCTATCCAAGCCCTTGGAGAGCACTTTCACAGCCAGACAAGAGTTCAGCAAGGCAGCAGGGCAACAGCAAGGCAGCAGTCCTTTGTAGAAAGCAGTCAGGTGAGTCATTTAGGCAGCCAGGCAGTTCTTCTTGGCAGGATGCAGGTTCTAGTTCAGGTTTCTTCTCCAGCAAGTGTCTGATGAGGTAGGGCAGAGGCCCTGTTTTATACCCAAATGTGCCTTTGAAGTGGGGAGACTTCAAAGAGTGGCTAAGAAGTGCACCAGGTCCCCTTTCAGTTCAATCCTGTCTGCCAGGGTCCCAGTAGGGGGTGTGGCAGTCCTTTGTGTGAGAGCAGGCCCTCCACCCTCCCAGCCCGGGAAGACCCATTCAAAATGCAGATGTATGCAAGTGAGGCTGAGTACTCTGCGTTTGGGGTGTGTCTGAGTGAATGCACAAGGAGCTGTCAACTAAGCCCAGCCAGACGTGGATTGTAAGGCACAGAAAGATTTAAGTGCAAAGAAATGCTCACTTTCTAAAAGTGGCATTTTTAGAATAGTAATATTAAATCCAACTTCACCAGTCAGCAGGATTTGATATTACCATTCTGGCCATACTAAATATGACCTTCCTACTCCTTTCAGATCAGCAGCTACCACTCCAATACTGTATGAGGGCAGCCCCAATGTTAGCCTATGAAGGGAGCAGGCCTCACACTAGTGCAAAAACGAATTTAGGAGTTTTACACTACCAGGACATGTAAACTACACAGGTACATGTCCTGCCTTTCACCCACACAGCACCCTGCTCTAGGGGTTACCTAGGGCACACATTAGAGGTGACATATGTGGAGAAAGGGGAGGTTTAGGCTTGGCAAGTACTTTTAAATGCAAAGTCGAGGTGACAGTGAAACTGCACCTACAGGCCTTGCAATGGCAGGCCTGAGACAAGGTAAAGGGGCTACTTAAGTGGGTGGCACAAACAGTGCTGCAGGCCCACTAGCAGCATTTAATCTACAGGCCCTAGGCACATATAGTGCACATTACTAGGGACTTATAAGTAAATTAAATAGTCCAATCAGGTATGATCCAAGGTTACATGTTTAAAGGGGAGAGCATATGCACTTTAGCACTGGTTAGCAGTGATAAAGTGCGCAGAGTCTAAAAGCCAGCAAAAACAGTGTCCAAAAAGTGGAGGGGGGCAGGCAAAAAGTTAGGGGTGACCACCCTAAGGCTGTCAGGTCTAACATCTTTGATCAGTGCAAATGGGTGGCCTCAAGAATTGTCAGTTTGGAAGCTGAGGGGATCCCTACACTGAGCATTTAGGACTTGCTAAGATGAACTAACCTTAAAGCCAGATACTGTGCGAAAGGCTTCCAGGACCCCCATTGCGCAAAGAATGGATTGTTCAGGGTCTGTCAGGGTCAACAGGACATCATCACGTCATGGGCCCTGGCTCCTCAGCATAGAAGGCCTCATAGTATTTGCGAAAGGCTCTAAATTTCCCAGCCCTGTCACTCTCAAGGTGGCTTCCTCTGCCCTCCACTGGTGGAATGACACCCGTCAATCAGCGGTGCTTGAAGGTGCCTAGCCAGCAGGGCTCCTGTCTTATTGGCTCATTCATGGAATGACTGCCTCAGGTAAAGTAGTGCTTTTTCCGCCCTGTCTGTTGCCTCTAAATTGACATGCACCTGGTATTCTGTGCTAAACCTTTAAGGATACCATCTGGCAGTGCTGAGCAGTTGCCTCCTTAAGATCTGCCTTCAGAGCATTCCCACCATCTGATCCCACCACATAGTGACCCCTTCTATGCTATGAATTGGGCCCTGAAGACTACCTTTAAGGAGTCCCAGACCAAAGTGAAGGCCGTCTCATTCACTTCGTTTTCCTGAAACAAGTTCCCTATAGAGTCTCCCAGTGTCTGTCTACAGAAGCAGTCCCTAAGTAAGATCTGATCAGACCGCCATAAAGGTGCTCTTCGTCCCCTTCTCTGTTGGTCATATCCCTCCCACAGGACACAAGCATGATCCAAGAGTGTTATAGTGCCCTGCTTATTGGCCAGAGTAGCCTCAAGAAAGAAATGGGACCCCCACATCAAGTTGATCCGGGAGTAGGACCTATGGACATGGGAGTAAAACGTGAAATCCTGCTCCCCTGGGTTTTGCGACCTCCAGCGATCCACTACCACCCTCAGATCAGCCAGTTGGTGAATCAACTACTGAGGGAAGGCTCCTTGTGTGTATCTATCCTGAGAGTGCCTATCCATCTCCACATCTGGAGCCAGATTAAAATCACCCACCCAGAGGAGGTGCTCCATTGCCCCTGTCTTGGCCTATCTACCAAGCTCTGAATGTACTGCGCCATGACCCTGATTTGGAACATAGGCATTGAATATAGCCAATGTGCACTCACGCTCCCTCTCCTCTGCATATATATAGCGTATTGCTCTTGACACTCACCAGTTAGAATGAATAGTCTTTACATACACCTATCAACATCCCTCCCCTCCTAGTAGACAAGGCTGAGAATTATTGGGTGGGGTACAGCCGATGCCTCATGAAGTTTATATCCAGGGATCTTAAGTGCATCTCCTGAAGCAACCCTTTGACCTCCCTCCAGATTTTATGGCTCTTAACGGGGGAATTGAGCCCCGTCACATAAGTATCTTAGCTATAGGGTGGGGTATATGAAGGCCTGCATACCTCTCAGGTATTCCAATCATAACCGGAACATTATATATCAGTTCCAAGACCACTGGCCTAACCCTAGCATGGATGGCATCATGTTAATGTCCGTGGACCCCTCCAGAGTAACCATAACCCCTCTATTCCCCTGCCCATCCCATCTCCCCCTCAACCAACTCAACACCAAAAGCAAAGAAAGCAGGACATTGTTATCATGGTGATAAGCTTTGAAGTGGTCCTCCCCACTTTCCTCAGGACCCTTCCGAACAAGGCGCCCATGCACCTAACGCCAAAATGCACCAACCATTCGAGGGCAACAATGCAGGCGCAGCTAAGACATCCATTTAATCTCTCCCCTCTTAGGGAAGCATGAAATGTGCATGTATCTCTCTCGTTCACACTCAAGGCCCACCACATCAACATGCAGTAGAAACTTTTTGTGGGATGAAACAGTCCTATTACATGCCTGTAGAGGTGGTTCCTGTTTTAGGGCTGAGGGGCTACTGCCCCTCTGAAATTCCTACACATTCACATAAAAAATACTAAGTCTGGGCTGTCTGTCCCAGGCTGCCTGCCCCTCCTCTCTTTGAAGCATGAGACGGAAGCCAGACAATAAATCAACTTTTTACACTGTGGCTCTCGACACAGGGCTGACTGCACTAAAGTCCTTCATTTCCATTGTGGTCTATGGCAGTATCCACTATAGGCCAGTGATGCTTTTAGCATCATGATTTTGGGCGTTGGAGTCTTCATCCCTGCGATAGGGCAGCCATCTGTCATTAACAGACATAGATACCATCCTTGCTACATTCGTCATGCAGTAGGAGTGCATGCAAGCATCAAGCACGTGTGATTTAGTGCCTTGTCTTCGGTAACGGTAAGTTTCATAATGCTAATCTTGTGTTATTTGTATTGTACTGAGACCCATTTACACACTGACCGCCTCCATGTGACACCCCAGGCCCTGGCTGCAGATAGCTGGCTCCGTTAGAAGTTGAGCTTCTGTATTTGTTCCTCGTGAAACTGTTCCAAACGAGGAGCACGTTTCTTGCTCCCTTGCGAAATGGATCAAAATATCTGAGACGAGCAAGGGAAGAAATATGTGCTTACAGTAAAGGCAGTTATCTGCTGTCTGGTGTTAAAGCTGGCCCTATCTTCATGCCCTTAACATTAATGCCACAAACATGGATTGATATGGGAGCAATGAATGTTGAAATGTGTGCAATGTGTGCCAGTCATTTAGTTTCTCTTATTTCACGTTTTATTTAAGGTTACATTCCTCAAGAGAGTTAGCTGTTTCATCATGCTGTGTTTCTGTGCATTGTACTACTCTTGCATAGTGCATACTTTGACTCATGACAGGTGTTTATGAGGGGCTTGGATTGAGAGCACTGAGGTTTAAGGCAAAGTGCCTGACAGTAGGTTGGTCTCTGCAGAGCACACAGAGCAATGGTCATGTATGCCAGTTCCAAATGAAATTCAGTGTAAATGTGTCTGAAGGAGTGCGTAGAGATCAAAATATTTAGAACGCAAAAGAAAAACGAACTAAAGTGCTTAAATGTGAATGAGTGAAGTGTATGTTTGGGTTGTTATTGTGAGGAAAATGCGAGGGAGTGCATTCAGGGGAGAGGGAAAAGAAGGTACTGAAGAGGAATAAGAGGAAGTTGAAAATGTTTAGATGGATGGGATGTAAAGAGAAAAAGGGCATATATAGCTAGTGTAAAGCACACATAACTGAAGGCCATACTCCTTCCATAGGCCTCAATAATATTAATTCACAGTCTCACAATTTCATAATTGAAACATTTCCAATGTTAATTATTCATAACTAATCATTGTTGTTACTCATTTATCAGAAACAGCTAACAACCATTGACAACACCAATAGTATTGATAGGTTTTAGGTGTATGTCAGTTGTTGTGTTATGTTTCTGGATGCAATAACATCTCAGAGAGAAACCAAAATACAGGCCGGGAGGCACACTATGGGAATCACAGAAATGTATTTTACATGTTCCCTTATAGCTGTGGGTGCTTCCTGATGCCTCGTTAGAGCATTTTCTTCCAAAGTTGGTGCTGTATGCAGTGCAAGACACTGGGCAAGCACACTCTTTAAAGGGCCTGCAGTTGTCACACTACAATTTGCACATTAAAGTTCTGTTGAACATATTAATCCAGTAAGATATGGGGCAGTTTTTAATGTGTTTAATATTTCAAGACTAAGGCCCTCATTATGACTTTGGAGGTCTTATAGCAAGACCATCATGCTGGCGGCCGCCAAAAGACCACCAGTGATGGCGGTACAGTGACCACGTATTACTAGACACATACTGCAGGCCGCCCAAAAACAGCCACAAATCCGACACTGCCAGGCTGACCGAGGGCGGGAGAGAGACAGTCCCACCACCAGCACCACGACGCCAACAACACCCCGCCCTTCATATTACGACCCACAAATCAGCACGGCGGTTATTGTATGGTGGTAAACCATTGGCGGTGCAAAACTGCCACTGTCAAAACACCACCTCCACCAGAACCTGACACCACATTGGATAGTTCGAATACCCCAGACCAGACACACACCACACACACCTGCTAACTGCACTAGATAACACACCCTCAGACACCCACACAATCCTTTGCAACCACAATTACCAACCAAAAGACCGAGGAGCACACCAACGGAGGACACAGCACGTCTAAACCATAGGCATCAAAACACATCCAAAACATCACACACCACACAACTGGGTCACCAAAACAATACACACATTGCTACTGCACACATACACCAGATTCACAACCAAACACCACCACCCCACCAAGCACCCTACACTGCACCCTACATACACAACACCCCTTCCCCCAACCACCATGTCCCATCAGAAGCACCCACGTTTCACTGATGAAGAATTGAAGTTCATGGTAGATGAAATTGTCAGGGTAGAGTCACAACTGTTCGGAGCCCAGGTCCAGCAAACCTTAATATCCAGGAAAATTGAGTTATGGCAGAGTATCGTCGACAGGGTCAACTCAGTGGGTACCCATCCACGCACAAGGGAGGGCATCAGGAAGAGGTGGAACAACCTATGGGGGAAGGTGTGTTCCATGGCATCCAGGCATCAGATTGCCATCCACAAGACTGGCGGTGGACCTCCTCCTCCCCCTGAGTTTACATTGTGGGATGAGAAGGTCTTGGACATCATGCATCCTGAGGGCCTGACTGGAATCATTGGAGGACTCGACTCTGGGAAGTCAACAACACTCCCCAGCCACCAACCACTAATGCTGAGCATGCGCCCCCACCACCCATCACTCCCTAATCCACTCCATCGCACACTTATGCCCCCATCACCCCATGCCCCTCCTCTGCATGCCACACCACCCCACTGCCACTATTCCCACACAATCCCACCCTAATGCCCACACATCAAGAATGTACAGTTCCACCTCACAGTGGAACACCTGCACGGACAACCATAGCACATGCCACACCAACTGGATGCCACAACTGCGTCCCAACACATGGCAATGACAGCAATTCAATCCAAAATCCCCAAACTGAAATGCCTGATTGTAATAATGCCACAACATGTCACACACAAACAATGTCTATCATTGCTATCATTGGGAAGCACGTCAAGCTACTCCAAGCACCTGACGATGAACCAACAACTACATATTCATAATGTAACTCCCTTTCCATCCACAGGTCCCGCTGCCACTGCCACTGCCACCCAGCAGCCCATGCCAGAGACAGACAGCCCTCCCCAGAATGAAGGCTCCAGTGGATGTCTGAAAGTTGACGACTTGCCTGGCCCATCTGGGACAACCGGTCAGTCCACAACCCCCAGCCTCACCCTGAACACATCTGAGTCCCCCTCCCATGTGGCTACCAGAGCACAATCAACCCTACATTCCCACTCCAATGTCCCAGGTCAATCAGCAGTGTGCCCCATAGTTCAGAGACCAGAGTCAAGGCCATACACCCAAGACGATGAAAGTCTGGTGCAACTGGGAGTGGGCACACTGGGCCAGGGGCACAGGCACAGGGGGCCAGAGGCAGTGGGAGGGCACCTGTGGCCCAAAGGATGGGGCACCCACAACAAAGGGCTGACCAGGAGGCCATCACCCAAGTCTTGGGAGCATACCACCAGTCCCAGGACACTATAGGCAACATCCTCGCAACCGTCTAAGAGAACCAGAATCTGCACAGGGAACACCACAAGGAGGCCACGCAGCAGTGGCAGACACTCTACATCCTCCATTGCAGGGGTACTGAAGGAATTGACCACCATCCTACGTGTGTCATCCACCCACCAGCAGGCCCCTCCCACGAGCCACATTCCAAATGAGTCCCCCACTTCTGCGGCAGCTAGTGGAATGGAGGCCCTGCCAGAGGACCCGCAGACCACCTGCATCCCTCGCCCTGTAGCTGAGGAAACCCCACGCAAGCGAGGAAGTCCATCCAGACATCCTGCAGGACCTGGTGCCAAGACCAAGACCACTGCCAGGAAGTGAGCCTCTCATGAACATTCTCCCTTGTCTGCACTGACACACCCTTGTGACTGTCCACTGTCATGGCTCCATTTACCCACTCCCCCTTGGATACCGGACCTGGACTACCTACAGCTGGCACAACTACTCAGATGATTACACCCACCTTGACCCCACTCATTGCACATTGCACTTGTGAGTAACATTCAACACCTTTGAGCACAGCTATTGCCTATGTGTCTTTATTGTAATGGGTAAGAATCGCATTTGAATGACATGCCATCACAGTCAAACCACTGTCCTGCAAATGTCTGTGAGATGGACAGAAGGGGAGAGCAATATGCAGCAAGGTTGATGGTAGGGCAGAGATAATCTGGATTCATGTGTCAAGGGACCCAACAGGCAAAGCAGGAACCAGAGTTGCATCACACAAATACCCTGCAAATAGACCAGGATAGGGAAAACTATCATTATAGGAGACACTGTAGGCCACTCAACACACATGCTGCACAATGTTATAATCCCTAGTGTGAGTTAGCATGTGGAATCACAAATCATATGCCCATTTCAGGTCTACATTTCCATGACATGTATAGCCACTAGTCCTTCCCTCACAGCTGACAAATCTCACCTAAAGCCATGCTTCACAGGCTGTAAACGTTGGGTGGCACATTCTCCCATGGTGGACTGTGAGGAATTATAGCAATACTGATGACAACACCATCCTTTGTACGACAACTGCAGTTGGCAAAGAAGTACAGGGAACAAACACGGACAAAAAATTGCATGAGAGATGCTACACAACAGAACAGTGGAAATAGCATTCACATTTGTACAGAAACACCTCCTCTGATGGGCAAAATGTACCCCCTCAAGCCACCTGAAGGGTGAGCTGCACTCAGCGCCTCCACTCATGACAGGCACCAGGAGGAGCTATGGTACAATGCAGACAGGAGTACAGGTAACATACATTACACATGACAAATACCTGTTTCTCACGGAAAGTACTGTTGGATCAACTCTGCTCTGGAGTCAGCTGCATCCGCATCATCTTCCTCCTCCTCACTCACTATGTCCCTTTCATCAGCCACTGGTCCAGCTGCCACCTCCTCTACATCCAGCAATGGGATGTGAGGTTTCAGGGCCAGATTGTGCAGCATGCAGCCGGCAACAATGACCTGGCAAACTTTAAGTGGTTTGTAGAGTAGGGCACCTCTGGACACATGTAGGCAGCGGAATCTGGCCTTCAGTAGGCCAAAGGTTCTCTTGATGACACGCCTTGTCCTGCCGTGGGCCACATTGAAATGGTGTTCGCCATCTGATACCTCACAGGTGTCATCAGCCAGGGAAGGTTGGGACACATCTCAATACCGGTGGGGACAGAGGGTTCATTGTGAATTGACGTCAGATGACAGGGACACACCTCCTATCAGAAATATACCAATGAGCCATGCCCGGTCCCTCTGTAGGTGTGCCATCATGTGTGGGACACTGCTGTTCCACAGAATGTATGAGTCATGTACAGAACCAGGGAACCTGGCTGTTACCTGTGTGATGTAGTGGTCAGCGAGACACCCCACCTGCACATTAATGGAATGAACGTTTTTCCGATTCCTGTGCACTTGTTCATTCATCCTGGGTGGGACCAAGGCAACGTGGGTGTCATCTATGGCCCCTATAATATGAGGGACATGTGCCAAATCGTAGAAGGCAGCCTTTACAGTGGTCAGATCTGCATGTTGAGGGAACATGATGTAGGAGGTTTGAGCAAAGCACACAGTACATCCTTCAAAACATTGCTGAACATCAGCTATGACATCCCGGCTGCCAAGCCCCCTGTCATCTGAAATGACCCTGAAGCAAAGAAGTGGAGGACAGACAGAGCCATTTACTTTTACATAGCTCACTTGATTCAAGGTAGGTCGGGCTCCCGACAGGGGAGGGGGGTGGGACGGTGGTGGTGTTGTGTGTGTGTATGTCTGAGTGTGTGCATGATTGTGTGAGTGAGTTTGTGAATGTGTCTGTGTGTTTTGTGTTGTTTGCATGGTTGTGTGCGTGAGTGGATGTGTGTAAGAATGGCGAAGTGAGTGTGTGTCTGCATGTCAGTGTAATTGTGTGTAGCAATGTGTGCGAGCATGTCTGGAAGTATGCGTGTATAAATGTGTGTATGACAGTGTGAGTGATTGGGTGTATGCGTGGTGTGTGTCTGCGGGTGTGTGTGTGTATGTGGGTGTGTGTGATGATCGGAGGGGGTATGTGTGTGATGATCGAAGGGGGTTGGGGGGTGTGATGATCGGAGGTGGTAGGGGTGTGGGTGTGTTTGGATCAGGAGGTGGGGGAGTGTATTTGAATATCGGGGTGGAGGGTTAGTGTGTGTATAGGGGGTGGGGAGGGCTATTGATGGAGGGAGGGTGTGGGGTGTCAGGTGTGTGTAGGGCCTACCGCCATGGTTTTCGTGGTGTTGCTAATGCCACGAAAACCATGGTGGTAGGCAGGCTCATAATTCCGCCAGCAGTACTGTGCTGGCTGCCGGGCTGGAGATTGACATCTCCGGCCCGGTGGCTTATACCGCCATGGCGGTATAAGTGGAGAAGGGGCAGGTTGGCTGACTGGTCGTAATATGGTGGTCTGCTCCGCTGTGCCCACGGCATTGCAACCGCCACCTCCACCGTGGTGGTCACAGGACCACCAAAGTCGTAATGAGGGCCTATATGTCCTGCTGCTTTATAAACCTTGCTTTCTCAGTAAATACATTTGCTTTCAAATGCACCATTTGTCAATCCTTTTTCATTTTTTTCTTGGGAGGAGGACTCACCTTGGACCCCATGTTTGTCCATTTGGCTTGTTCGCTTCACTCGCTACATAAAAGTCATACCCAACTTTTATGCACCAGCACTTTAGAACGTCACCAGCCACCACTGCGTGCCTGGCTCGGCACCCTTCACCTCAACTTTGGCACCCCCACTGTCCATAATCCTCAGTGTCCACAACTGGGGCAGCTGGGGGCCGAGCTTGTCCCACCTTTGCCTGTTGCACCAGGCTTGCCGCTATCGTCCCGTGAGCCCAACGTCGGTAAATCCATACAGAACTCAAACAGATCCTCTGTGCCATGCGTTATATTTCTGCTCCTACAATTAGTAATTAAGAAACAACGTGCCTTTTCGAATAAATAACGTCGTAAAAAGTTTAAGAAATAAGAATCATCAATTTGAAAAAAAAATGATGTCCTGCAGAAAGAAATGTAATAATCCGAAAAGCTAAGCTTGAGGAGTTGGAGTAGGTGTTGTAGAGGGCGATTGAAAACCCCAGAAACATGACCGCGGGCAGCATTGTGACATTCAGAGCACCAAACTCAAATCAGAAACGAAACTCAATTGAGTAGAATCTATTGGAAACGGGAACCTGAAGAGGCATCTGGGGCTTCTGTACTCTCTCACATCCTTTCTGGAACTCCCCTGACGCCCTCTTTATTTTTCCCTCTATCCTTCCGTTCTCCTTGGCCCCCTAGGTTTATCGTCGCCATGCTTTAAATGTTATTTTAGTGTATTAAAATGCCTGTCGGCTGAATTGCAGAATAACTACTACGAAAAACCTCGAATTCCAAGTGTTATTTTGATGTTCCAATGGAGAGGATTAGGCGATTCGATCTGTTTACATTTAATCATGTTGGATATTATTATTAGTATGCCTTCAACACTCTTATTTGCCTGTCTTTTAATATATATTTGCCGTTTTTATGGACGAATTTGTGAAATATTGCTGGGCAATCGCATTTCCAGCAGAGGATTTGTAGCTCTTCTGTGTTTAGGGCATTCTTATTGGATGGAAGAGCATGAGTGAGCTTTGTGCTGAGGTCTGTGGCTTTGATTGGAGCAGTATCTTCTTCTTATGGGTTTGTTCTTTCTATGTTGAATGGCTTTATGCGGTGGGATATGAATCATTGTGGAACTGGTGGGCGCTATGGGCTTGGCTGAGCTGTGGTATCCTCTGTCATTAGTTTTTCAATGGCTACCCAATGTGATAGCCTCCAGAGCTGGATGGTGCGTTTTAAGGGTGGATTATTTTTATCGATCTGGAATTTTCTTATTTTATTACGCTTTTGGAAATTGTGCCTTTACTTTTTGTGTGAACTTCAATGAATTATATTATTCGATAGTAATGCAGCGTACATACACCCAAAAGTATTGTGTGGAGCTATTAGAAACAGATAACAAGAAATCTAGGCCCAGAAGACAGATCCTCTAAATTACAGAAGAAACTGCCAGATTTTTTGTTTCTTTCTACACTCAAGGTGATTTGGTTGCTGACATAAATCCAGTGAGAGTTTATTCCAGGCAAAAGCCCCTTGTGCCTGAAAATATCTGTTGTTGCCAAGTTTTGTGCTAGTGGCTTGGTACCTTAAACAAAAGATGGGAACCAGCCCTCAACTGGCAGCTGGGGCGTATTGCAAAACCCTTGGATAAGTCTATAGGTCTAGATTCATATAAGATCTTATGCATAATGAAGGAAGATTTGGCGAGGCTGGTCATCTGTGTAGGCAGATCCAATGAAGTTGCTGCAGAAGGAAGAAACAGGATTGTTTCTTAAAGCTGAAAGGGACTCTGACTGTGGGATTGTGAATGCGCTGCACTTGGTGTGTACTCTTCTAAACGAAGCCTAAATATTGCACTGGAAAAATCTATGAAAGAGTGTGTAAATACATTAACGGCACAAAGGGAATGGTAACAAGATTTCGAAGCTGCTGCTTTCTGAAGATCAAATTCTGTCATAGAACCCAGGTTCCTAACTACCACAGCTCGAAGACTCAGACCACAGATGCACGTACCAGTTACAGGGATGCTTTTAAATGATCAATAGCTCAATTATAGATGGATTTCATTCAGAAGGTTTTTCAGGTAACATTGTCCCTTTCTAGTCCTGATTAGGCCCAGAATTGAAGGGGCAGAAACGCGTCAACACCTTTTGGATTGTGGCGAGATTGGGTAATATGCACATTAGACCTTCCTGAATTACATCAGACAGTGCAAGTAACCCTAAGAAGAAATGTATCAAGGTCTAGCACACGTGGGTATAGCTATCCACAACCATTGCTTTTAAGTGAATTACAAGTTTAAGCGATCTTTGTTCCACCACCTCCAATGGAGGAAATTTAATCGGGACAATTTCCAGACAATGTATTTTTGTTATGTTTGTGATTGATTTATATTTAGGTATTCGTTTCATAATTGTTGACGTTTTGTAAATATTTATCTGGTACTATGTTACAGCTGTGTTGGGACATTCCGCCTTCTTGTGTTTTTCTCTCTCTTTCTATGTCCTGCTTGAATTTATGTGAATACATTTTGTAAAGAAATTACTTTCCCAAGAGAGTATTTACCACTTCTCTTTGTAGAAAAGAGTTATTTATCCCGGCCTTTTGACCAATTTTGTGTTATCAATTGTTTCCTTACCCAGGTCAGGTAGGGTTTGTTGGGTGAACCTCTTTTTCACTATACAGTATCCTTCCGTTAGCACTATTTTGGGAAACATATTGCTAAAATAGCTTGAATTTATGCTGTGGATCAAAGTTTTTGCAGAACAGAGCTCACAAACTCTCATATTTGTAAATGGTTTCAAAGACTTCATTCTCTGTTATTTTAGTCTTGCTGATGGTGACTATACCTAAGATTCACTGATAACTGATTTGCTGGTGGTGTGCGATCTAGTATTATGGCAAGCTCTGGCCTTCAAACCCAGTCAACAGTCATCCTCAGGCTAATGCCAGTCACAAAACACCACATTCTTTAGCCCTCACCATATGTTAAAGCAGAGTAGTCACCATTGCTCCCAAACTAAACACCCAGAGCACAGAGCTAAAATCTGGGGCATGTGTTCAGTGATGAAGACCAAGCTCATTTAGGGGGCACCAGGAGATGGAGGAGTAACCTGGCTGAGGGCCTTCCTCCATAAAGGCTCCAGGAACACTGGCATGCACATCATGGCTCCCCGCAGGCCAATAAGAAGGAAAGTGAATAAGAAGCACACCAAAAAGCCGGCCACAGAGGTGCTACAGGACGACGGGCCCAGAAAGGCCAACAAATGGGGGCTGTGACCACAGTTTGAAGAGATCCATCAGGGCTCAACTTGTGGTGAATTTAAAGGGGCTCTAATAAGCTAGTTACATTGCAGGGAAAATAATATTTCATCTCCACTGTGAGGAGCTACCATTATGGGGAGAGAAGACTACTCTGGTCAAAATGCTGTACCACCATCGGCCTACAAAGGAAGGTTGCTCCAGGATGAAAAGCTGCATCACCATCAGCAGCAACAATGGCACAACTTACTGAGTCCCACAAGGACAGCCATGTTGAAGGCAGCAGCATCAAGGCAGCATCCGGCCAATCGGTAGTGAGTCGGGACACCAGCCTGACCCGGATTTTTCTCTAGTCAAACTTCACAAGAGGAGGCACAGCACCCCAGTGATGAGAAGGGTGCCCAGAGGAAGGATTACGACTTATGGTAGAAGAGCACCAACTCACAGTGTGCACTAGTAACCTCCTGAAGTAGTGAATGCAGAGCAAAGATCTAGAATGTAGATAGGGCGTGCCAGAAAAGGAAACAGCAGAGCCTGACAACCCAGCATAGCCAGCATCAAGCAAGGTTGTGCTGCACAGAGTAGCAACCAGCCAGGCGTAAGAGGGCAATGCAGCTGGCAACACTGGACACCTGAGAAGAAAGTAGGGAAGGGGTCTCAGAGGATTAAGCACCATGCAGTGGGAACAGGTGGCCACAGAGCAGGGCTGCTGATTCCGAATAAGAATGAAACGGGCAAGGGGGAGCCCAGATATAGAATGGGACAGCTTCAAGTGCTGCTTTTGAAATAAAGGGAAAGCGGGACTGCTGGATGACTAGAAAAAACGCTTGTGGTGCAGGCGAACTGCAACTACGCCACAGAATGAGAGTGCTGAGCCACCATCAGTCACAGCAGTTAGGCTCAGTTTGTGGCATGGCACAGGCAGCAGGCCCTCTACAAGGAATCAGAGCTAAGGACCTGGTGAACAAAAGTGAAGTAGCCATCAGATGAAGGTTAAGGCATAAGTGCCTTGGCAGAGCAGGCCAACGAGCAGCAAGAGCAAAGTGCATCCACCAAGGAGATGGAACCATTTTTACAATTGGCGAAATCAAAACCTACCTAGTAAGCATAGAAATGAATGGCTCATAAAATAGATGTTTGAATTCAGTGATGGGCAGCCAGGGGAGCAAAACCACAAAAGACAAGATGAAAGGGTTAAAGACATTCATCGGAAGCTGTTGGGTGACACCCTCAGGAATAATTCAACAAGGGGCTAGTGACAGAACCCACAGAGACTAAGGAACAACCCAGTTAAACAAGGAGTACACAAAGAGACAAGAAACAGACTGACAAAGAGGGAGCAAGCCTGACATCTGCAGCCAGCTCGGCGACGGCCAGACTCAGCAACTCCGTTACTGAGGTAGCAAGCAATGCAAGCAGTGAGCAAATGAGTGCATTTATGAAAGACTGTATGAATGCATGGGGTGGAATATGGGCCACAATGAAAGGGGAGGGTGAGGGTAAAATCAGGGTGACCATGATATTAAGATAAAGGCTAAGCAGGTTACAAACCACCTCAAGCTCAGGTATATCATCAATACACACAGCAAACCAGTCAGGACCCCTTAAAAGCAGCAATACAGTAAACACTGGAGACTCCCATACACATGTCAGGAATGCACAACCGGAGGGCAAACAATGGTTAACCAGTCAATGGGCACAACAGGAACAACAAGTGGTCAGATGGTAGTGCACTCAGCGCAAATGCAAGCCATGGATTTCACAGGTACAGCAACACACACAACAAGAGGGAAAACTAACACAGTAGCACAGCAGCAAACATGCAGTCACCTAACACGGCAGAGACATTTAGTACCAGCAACGGGATACTCCAACTCGGAAGTGGACGACTTCTACATTAACGTATGACCCCATGGAGAGCAAACATTTGGTATGACTCAGAGCATGTATTTAAAGGCCACCCAGCATAACACTATGCACCCAACACTGGCAAAGTTGCCCAACTCTCTGTCTTTAGTTTCAGGAATGGGCATGTGGGCTCCAGGACACCACACAACTAAGCTCTTAAAGTCAGTGCTTACAGCATGAGCAATAAATATGGCGATACCTGGGAAACACTCCAGCTACTTCACAATCTCTAAGCCAATTATAGCACCAGCGACATATATGACTATGGCCCTCATTCCTACTCTGGCGGGCGGTGGTCGCCGCCCGCCAGACGGGAACCGCCAATTGGCCGCTACGCAGTCAAAAGACCGCTGACGACACATTTAGACCTTCCCGCTGGGCCGGCGGGCGCTAACTATGTTAGCGCCCGCCGGCCCAGCTGGAAGGAGGGCTGCAACACAGGAGGCGGCTCCGAATGGAGCCGGCGGTGTTGCGGCAGTGCGACGGGTGCAGTTGAACCCGTTGCGCTTTTCACTGTCTGCTAGGCAGACAGTGAAAAGCTGGCTGGGGCCCTGTTAGGGGGCCCCTGCACTGCCCATGCCAGTGGCATGGGCAGTGCAGGGGCCCCCAGGGGCCCCAGGACACCCGTTCCCGCCAGCCTCTTCCTGGCGGTGACAACCGCCAGAAACAGGCTGGCGGGAAGGGGTCAGAATCCCCATGGCAGCGCTGCTTGCAGCGCTGCCATGGCGGATTCGCCCAACCGGGGCTAAATCGGCGGGAAACCGCCGGCCCCGGTTTTCTGACCGCGGCTTTACTGCCGCGGTCAGAATGGGCAAGGAAGCACCGCCAGCCTGTTGGCGGTGCTTCCGTCATTCGTGGCAACCGCCAGGGTCAGAATGACCCCCTATATCTGAGCAACACATCAGCAGCCTCACAAATATTATGCCAGTCATGGGGACACCTGGGCAGCACATCAGTGACACCATCCCTTTGGCAACAGCAGCAGCCATGGCACCTGGTCCTGATATGTTCTGTAGATTTTCTAGAGACACAGAGGTCGGTTTCCTAGAGCCCCCTGGCACTAAGGACTCAGTCAATCTGCCAGCCAGAATCAGAAAACCAGTTGTACTGTAACGATCCTGTAACCCACTGAACCCTACTTTAGTGAAAGGTGTTTCGGGTAAGGATCAATCCCATTATAGGGATAATCAGAGGAACACCAAAATGTTCTTTCGTTACAGAATAATATACTCAGGAACACTAGAACATGAAAGATATATCTTAAAGACGTATTTTTAAGTCAAAATCCTAGTATAGTGCCCACGATATGAATGGTAGCAGCAACTTTTACCAAAAGTGTAAATAGAGAGGGACCACTCTTACATAGTTGCTGTTTTAAATATATGACAATACTACCCTCATTTTGCTACTTTTTTAGCGCTAATCTAATTCTAGCACTGGAGAAAATAATACCTATTTTGAGTTTCAGAAATGGTATACACTCGCATAGTCAACAGAGTTCTATGTAGAATGAAATTGCAAGGACTGCTATTTTCATCTCAGGAAGCCAGCTGCACCGATCAGGCAGTGAGTGAAGGCTAAGAGCCTCCCGTGCTGGTAGCCTTCATGTGGGAACCAGAGATTTGATTCTATATGGCCTGTCCCAGTGTTGCCTGGCGTGAAGATTCCCCTCTACCCTTCACTCTCTCTGTTCAACTTTTATAACCAAATCTTCTTGTTAAATACTCTTAGCAAAAACAATTAACAGGAAGGGGCCTAATGCTTTTTCAGTCATTTTTGTTCTACGAGATTGTGATCTTTTGAATTAACTAGACACATTGTTATCAACGTTCTAGAAACTCTCAGAATTTATTAACAAACTAATGTAAAATGAAGCAGCCAGCATTAAGATCAAATATTGCAAACATATTCACGTAAGCCTGATTATCACATTGCTAAACAATAAAATAAACTAAATGAATGTCATATTAATCACAGATACTCAGTATTTTGTCTTGATTGACTATAATTGATTGTAGCTCAAGCAGAGGAATATGAAGAATAGAAAAAGGCACAGTATCCATAAGTCTATATGACACCAACCCTAGAGACATCATGCCCAGAGTTACAGCACCGAACACAGCACCCACTAATCCGTGCACATAACTACAGTGAGAGGCGTGGGGATTACAGAGAAGCAAACTGTCAATCTCATAGAAGCAGCACCTGGCCCCTGTCCCATGGTTGCTAACTCAACCGGCCTGGACAACCTCCCTTATTGGTCAAGGGAAAGATTTAAAGAATTCATAGCTATATCTTTACTGCTTCAGTTTCAAATGGAGGGTTTTGACCTACTAAAAAACACTGTCATAAAAGAGGAACAAAAGGAAGGATGGAAAAAAGAAACATTGATAGCTGGTTGCATGCTTTTAAAATATTGGCATGTGTGTGTTCACTTGGAAATTCCCCGATAGCAAAGCTGATTTGTGGCAATATGAACTCATAATTCATGAGGAATACAGAATGTTTCAGAACAATGTGTGGCATACGTATGAACAAGACCTGAGGCAAAAAATGCAAATGTGGCCCACAATGGAATGGGACCACGAGGATATCATATGCTATGTCCACAAAATGGTGGCTGACAAAGAAGGGGTAAACAAGCTGGAGCAACTGTTTCGTCCGGCAGCCCCCAAATGGAAACAATAGAAATTCAATATGTTTAATATAGCCCAGAAGGAAAACATAACTGCGCCTTATGCTTGAAATATGAAATTGGAAGTGCTCTTGGGGCCCAGCTTGCAAATTCAAGCAAGTGTGCAGCATATACAGAGGGTACCACCTAGACAGCAAGTGCAAAACTTGTTGAAGGGCAGGCACCAGGAAGCAATAAGCACAAGGAAAGCAACAAAGAAGGTAACCTTCACAGACTACCACTTTCACCAATAGTCAGAAGTGGGATGAGAGGGCTGCTAAAGTTGAATCTATAAAAAATGGGATTATGCAGGAGCACTGCTGTGTGTTACATGCCTCAGTGGATAATGTGATGGATCTACTAAAGACAGAAGGAAAGTAGAAGCAGCATCCAGCCTCCTACCACTTCACCCAGAGACCCTCCACTTCCTGGGCTTTCAATGTGAAGGGAAGTTCTACTATGAAAACTGCCTATCAATGGGCACTACGTAACCAACATCCCCAACACAGTAAAATCCATTTTCTTTGTGAGTTTTCTTTGCAAGGAAAGCCTACTCAGAGCAATGTGTGATGCTGCTGGATATGTTCACAAACCTAGTGAGCAGCTTTCATGTCATGTTAGCCAAGGTCAAGACATTAGCAGCTTCAAGAATATTTAAATTGCTGGGAATAGGACTGAATTTCATGGAAGGGGCATGCAGATTACCGTAGGACAAACTGGGCCATTTTAAAGAAGACAGTAGAAATGTTGGCAGCAAGGGAGAAATTGACATTAGGAAAGGTGCAAGCAGTGTTAGACAAGCTAAACTTTGTGGACAAGGTCATTCCAGAAAGCAGGATTGCTAGATGGGACACTAGATGACAGCAGGAGTCAAAAAGTAGCACCACCACATCTGATTGGGGGATGCAGGAGGCAGAACCTGTACATTTGGAGTGGTTTCCGTTGCACCTGGCCCTTTTTTCAGGGTCATCCCCAATCTTTTTGCCTCCTTCCTCCTAATTTTTCTGACTAGTGTTTGTTGGCTTTAGGACTCTGGGCACTTTACCACTGCTAATCAGTGCTAAAGTGCATATGCTCTCTTTGTAAATGTTATTGTTGATTGGTTTATTCCTGATTGGCATATTTGATTTACTAGTAAGTCCTTAGTAAAGCGTGCTACAGGTGCCTAGGGCCTGTAAATCAAATGCTACTAGAGGCCTGCAGCACTGGTTGTGCCACTAACATTAGTAGCCCTGTAAACATGGCTCAGACCTGCCACTGCAGTGTCTGTGTGCAGTTTTAAATTGCCAATTCGACCTGGCAGCCCGAAACTTCCCTTTTGGTACATGTAAGGCACCCCTAAGGTAGGTCCTAGGTAGCACCATGGGCAGGGTGTGGTGTATTTAAAAGGTAGGACATGTACTGGTGTGTTTTACATGTCCTAACAGTGAAATACTGCCAAATTCGGTTTTCACTGTTGCAAGGCCTATCTCGATCATATGTTAACATGGGGGCTGCCTTTAAATAACTTTAAAGCACAGATTCCCTTTGAGGGCAGATAGAAATATGGAGTTTAGGGTCTCTGAACTCACAATTAAAAAATACATGTTTTATTGAAGTTGTTTTTTGATTGTGAGTTTGAAAATTGCACTTTTAGAAAGTAGGCATATTCTTGCTGAAACCATTCTGTGACTCTGCCTGTTTGTGGATTCCCCGTCTGGGTCAGTTTGACAGTTGGGCTGTTCACACCTCTCCTCTAGACGGTGACACAAAGGGAGCTGGGGTTTAGCCTGCATTTCCTGATGAGCCATCTGGGCTAGAGTGGAGGGAGGAGTGGTCTCTTACACCTGAAAGGGCTGTGTCTGCCCTCACACAATGCAGTCTCCGACCCCCCTGGAGTGTGTCTGAGGCCGGGCCTGGGCAAGGCAGGATCTTGTGAACGACAGAGACTTTGCTTTGAAGTATGCCTACTTCAAAGGCAGAACTGGGTATAAGTAGTGGACCCAAAACCCCAGACTCTTAGAATCTTTATGGAATTAAGAGGAACCTCTGCCCAGGAGAAGTGCTGAAGAACTGGAGGAGGAGTACTATCTCTTTGCTGTGCTGCTTTGCTGGACTGACCTGCAGTGGCTGCTTCTGTCTGAAAAGAGTGCAAAGGGTGAACTTTGCTGTGTGTCCTGCTTGAGAAAGTTCTCCAAGGACTTGGAGTAGAGCTTGCCTCCTGTTGGAAGTCTCAGGGATATCAAACATTTCAGTTTCCTTATCCACCTTTACTGGGAACTGTGTGTTTTGTGCTCTTCAAGGAGAAAAACCACAGCAACACCATCAACGACGCCGCTGGCCTGCACCATGACTTGCTGACGCAGCACGGAGCAGCACTTCCCCGTTTCGCGACCCTGGTCTCACCGATGCGGTCATCGGATGACTTCACCAAGCCGCTGCTCACACCGCGACCTGTGGGCCATGCACTCTGGCATGGCCTGCACACACAGCAGCTTGGGCATCCCCGACGACACCCCTCCTTCTGACACGGTACTGCTGCCTGCACCTTGGTCTGTTGACACCGCTAGTGAGGTACACAAAGCACCGTCCCATCCCGCACCGCAACCCTGGTCCACCAACGGCAGCACCATTGACTCCAGTGTCGTCACTAGGCATCCCTGCCTGCACCGTGGCCTGTGGACACCGCTCATGAGGGTCACGAAGCAGCGTCCCGCCCTGCACCGCTGGCTTGGGCCTACCGACAACAGCGGTTCAGCAATGCCACCGCCACTGCCTGCACGTGACCTGGTGACACCGCACGTTGCACCGCCCCACTTCACACTGCAACCTTGGTCTCACCAATGCCGCTGGATGCCGTCACCAAGCTGCTGCCTGCACCGTGACCTGTGGGCACCACACGTCGCATCATCCTGCTTCGCACCGCAGCCCCGACACCATCCACACCAGCGCTCCTGACTTCATAAATCCGGAGTTCGATCTGCAACATGTGACTTCAAGGACCTGTCGACCCCGCACCGACTCCGGTACTGACAACGTGATGCCAGCGACGCCGCTCTCCGGAGCTCACCGCGAGGATCACGACACCCTGTAATGGCAAATGTACTGTTTGCCGGTCTCCCCGACACCGTAGCTGGCCTGCGACGCCGCGGCCAGCCTGAACTGTTGGTTTTGTTGATCACGACGCTGTGATAGCCCCAGCTGGAGCTATCGACTTCAAGGAACTGTATTTCTGAGTAAACCTTGCAAAATTCATGTCTTTAACACTGTGTGTTGGATTTTTTTCATTTTGGTCTTGTTTTATGCAGATAAATATTAGCTATTTTTCTAAATCTGGTGTGGTGTCCTTTTGTAGTGTTCTCACTTATTACTGTTTGTTATGTGCAAATGCTTTACACATTGCTTCTGAGATAAGCCAGACTGCTTGTGCCAAGCTACCAAGGGGGTGAGCAGGGGTTATCTGAGCGGTATTCTCCCTTATCCTGACTAGAGTGAGGGTTTCCATACTTGGACAGGTTGCAAACCGACTGCCAACTAGAGATCCCATTTCTAACATTTCCTTTCACACTTCAACAATACTTTATTATGTAAGGAACCCTGGATAACATCTACCCAGCTGGAACTATTCCCTGGATGTTCAGCCTCCTGGTAAAGCTTTTCCCCATAGTAGCCACCTTCAACATAGGAGAAGAAAGGCTGAGAAATAAAAAGCTAAGATTGTCGTGCCTATTGGATTTATAGCTTTTAAAACAACTGGTTAAGTTCTAATTTTGGGTGAATGTTGAAGTACGGTTGAGGACTAATCTAGGTATCAATAACCCAATAGCTCATGCCCTTTCTCCTTTGTAGTCCGACAGCTTCAGAGAACTTGCCTCCACATGAAGCAAAAGATCACGGCCCTCATTATGACATAGGCGGTAAGTGCCGCTTACCGCCACGCTGACTGCCACCAACATACCGCGACGGTATACAGATATGCGTATTATGACACACACATAGAAATCTGCCACTATACAGACACACACACAAGTTCGCCACACCAAAGTTCAGTGATAAAATGGCGGTACCAAAACCCACACCGTTACGCCAACAGAAATACGTCCACAGCATTATGACCCACGAATCACCATTGCGGACATTCAATCACGATAAACCACTGGCGGTACATCCTGCTGCGCTCAAAATACACACAACCTAACAAAACACCACTACATTGGTCAATTTAAATAACACACACCTGACACCCAGACACAACCAAACCCACACACCCATAAAACTATACAACACACACCCACATTACCCACAACCCTTTACCACTACAAACAATTTACAACAGAGAGACACACCAGGAGCACCTACAGAACCAGAGCCACAGAACACCATCACCCATACACCATCCACACACCTCACAGCACACACCCCAACACATCACCCTCATCCCCCTCGCTGCCCTCATCCTCCTATATCTCTCAGCAGCCTTCAACACCATCTGTCACCACACCCTGTGCACACGCCTCTACGACGCTGGGAACTGCCAAAAGGCCCTGGACTGGATTACTTCCTTCCTCTCCGGCAGAACCCAGAGAGTCCGCATCCCTCCGTTCCTGTCTGAAGCCACCACGACCATCTGCAGCATTCCCCAAGGATCCTCCCTCAGCCCTACTCTCTTCAATATCTACATGGCTCCGCTCACCAACATCGTCAGATCCCACAGCCTCAACATCATCTCCTACACAGACGAAACCCAGATGATCCTTTCCCTCACCAAGGACCCTGCCACCGCTAAGACCAACCTCCACGATGGACTGCATGCCATCGCCAACTGGATGAAGATGAGCCGCCTCAAACTGAACTCAGACAAGACTGAGATCCTCATCCTCGGCTCCAACCGCTCCGCATGGGACGACTCCTGGTAGCCAACCACCCTAGGAACTGCACCAGCACCCACCACCCACGCTCGCAACCTAGGTTTCATCCTTGACTCATCTCTCACCATGACCCAGCAAGTCAACGCCGTCTCATCCGCCTGTTTCAACACCCTCCGCATGATCTTCAGATGGATCCCCACCAAAACTAGAAAGACGGTCACTCAGGCCCTCGACAGCAGCAGACTGGACTACAGCAATACGCTCTATGCAGGATCAACGGCCAAGCTCCAGAAGAAACTGAAACGAATACAGCACGCCTCCGCATGCCTCATCCTCAACATCCCTCGCCGCGACCACATCACAGCTCACCTCAGAGACTTACACTGGCTTCCTGTCAACAAGAGGATCACGTTCAAGCTCCTGGTCCACGCTCACAAAGCTCTCCACAACACAGGCCCTGCCTACCTCAATGAGCGACTTACTTTCCACACTCCCACCCGTCAGCTACGATCCCCCAACCTCGCCCTCGCCACCGTCCCTCGCATCTATCGGACCACAGCTGGTGGCAGATCCTTTTCCCACCTCGTCGCCAAGACGTGGAACTCCCTCCTGGTTCACCTACAACAGACCCAGGACCTCCTGACCTTCAGTAAACTCCTCAAGACCTGGCTATTCGAGCAGTAGCAGCCCCTTCCCCCCCTTCAGCACCTTGAGATCCTAATGGGTGAGTAGTGCGCTTTACAAATTGATTGATTAATTGAGTGATTTATCAACCCACACACACTCACACACACCACTCACACTACACCCATGGCACCACAAAGACACCCCAGATCATCACCAAATCATCCGGGTAGAGCCAGAGCTATTCGGATCACAGGTGCAGCAGACATCCATTGCAAGGAAGATGGAGCTATGGCGGAGAGTCGTGGACAGGGTCAATGCCGTGGGACAGCATCCAAGAACAAGGGATGACATCAGGAAGAGGTGGAATGACCTACAGGGGAAGGTGCGTTCCGTGGTTGCAAGACACCAAATAGCTGTACAGAGGACTGGTGGTGGATCCCCACCTCCTCCCCCACAACTAACATGGGAGGAGCAAGTCTTGGCAATCATGCATCCTGAGGGCCTGGCAGGAGTAGCAGGAGGACTGGATTCTGGTAAGTCAAAGCTTTACTACTTTCACCCCCCCCCCCACCTGCATGCCATCACATACCCCCACCCCTACCCTCACCCCCATCACCCCACCACCTCACATACACCCCACCATCACAAACCACCCCTCCCAGTACCCAGCACTACATGCAACTCCAATGCATTGACACCACTCACAGCCCTGCATGGACACCCATCACCACAGCATGCACAGTAGTGACAATCACTTAGCCAACCAAATTACAACTCACACAAGCCAAAGCTGCCTTGGTAATAACAACCATAGAGGGAAACATACCCATGCACAAGATGTCACACGCAGTAACAATAACACTGCAATTACATCCCCACAGGACACTCACACAACGTCACCGGAGAGGAAGTGCCAGCAACATCCAGTTCCCCCCAGAAGAGGCCCACAATGATGACAGCACCTCTGAACGCCTGGATCAGGATGACCAACTTGGCCAATCAGGGACCTCTGGACAGTCAGTTACCCAGCCACAGTCCCATACCACCACAGAGCCTCCCCACTCAGGAAACACCACCAGAGAACCCACCCAGCGGGCCCATACTACTGTCCCCAGGACACATCAATGAGCAGTGTGTCCACCACTACGGGGACCCCAGGCAACCCCACAAACACAGGATGATCAGGGACCTGGGGTCAGAGGCAGTGGGCACACGGTTCAGGGGACAGAGGCACAGGACAACAGGGAAGCTGGGAGGACTGCTGTGCAACTGGGGAGGACAGGCCCAGGGAACCAACTCTCCACGAGGCACTCACCAACATCCTGGGAGCATACCACCATTCCCAGGAGACCATGGGCCAGATACTGGCCAAGTTGCAGGAGACCCAGCGGCTGCAGAAGGGACAGTACCTGGGGGATCAGGGAGGACCTGAAGGACATCCACACCACCCTGGTCACCATTTCAGGGGTGCTGGCAGACATGGCCAACACCATGAGGGAGGCAGTGGCACACCAACGGGCCCCTGACACTAGCCTCACCGATGAACAGCATTCCACCTCTGCTGACACTAGAGGACAGAAGGCCCCGCCACAGGAACAACAGGCCACCAACACACCACCCCCTGCAGAATGAGATCCACCCTGCAAACGGTCCCTGCGATCCAGGCAGAAGCCAGAGAACATTGCCAAGACCCCGCCAGGAAATAAGACTCCCCTGATTGTCATCTTTGTGTCCCACTCTGTCACCCTATCCACCTTGAACTGATATTGCTCCCCTTCCTATGCCCCCTTGGACAATGCACCTGTGATACCAATAGACTGGACCCCATCCTGGACTTTCCTCCACCATGACCCCAGCCTATTGCACATCCCCATTTACTTCTCAGCACTGAAATAAACGCCCTTGGAAAAAACTAGTATGGAGTATGTCAAATGATTTAAGGATGTAGTTGTTTAACATTCTGTAGACATTGCAAATAGACTGTACAGTGATGTATACATGGTTATGACCTGTAATGTGCTGCAGTCAATACACCAGGAGCCACAGGAGGACACAAATATCTGCAAATAGACATGTTAAAGGGTACATTAAGTGGCCTTTGTAGTGGGAACAGCAGCCAGCCAGAGAAAATTCACTTCACGAAACAGCAATGGAAGGTGAGGTTACAGTTTCTTACTTGTGTGTCACTGGAAGTACTGTTGTATTATAGTTGTTCTGTTGTCCATGTCCTCTTCCTCTGCCTCCTTTTTGTCACTATCCACAGGCTTCATCACTGCCATACAACCATCTCCAGCCTCATCCTCCTGCAGAAAAGGCAGCTGGCGTCTCAAGGCCAGGTTGTTTAACATGCAACATGCAACGATGATCTGGCAGACCTTCTTGGGTGAGTAGCACAGGGATCCACCTGTCAGATGGAGGCACCTGAACCTGGCCTTCAGGAGGCCAAAGGTGCGCTCAATGATCATCCTTGTTCGCCCTTGTCCTGGTATTCCTCACTGGGATCAGTAGTTATGAGAGGTTGGGGTAACCAGAGTCACGTGTAAATATCGAGGGATACCTGTTACCCAGACACTCACCCTTAGGGCCAAACCCACACCCATATACCAACATACACTGGGTGGGGACCATGGGCTCACCTATTAGCCACACCCTGTGCCTCTGGAGTTGAGCCATCACATATGGGATGTTGCTATTCCTCAGGGTAAAGGCATCATGCACAGACCCAGGATACTTTGCATTGACATGGGAGATGTACTGGTCCGCCAGGCACACTATCTGCACATTCATCGAGTGAAAGCTCTTTCAATTTCTGAACACCTGTTCATTTCTCTGGGGGGGGGTGGGCAAAGGCAATATGTGTACCATCAATAGCACCAATGAGGTTGGGGATATGTCCCAGTGCATAGAAGGCAGCCTTCACTGTGGCCAAATCCTCCACCCTGGGGAAATCTATGTAGCTGCGCATGTGTTTCAGCAGGGCAGACAACACTCTGGTCAGCGCGTTTGAGAACATAGGCTGTGACATCCCTGCTGCCATGACCACTGTCACTTGGAAGGAGCCACTTGACAAGAAACGTAGCACTGATAGGAGCTGCACAAGAGGGGGGATCCCAGTGGGTGACGGATAACTGAGATCAGGTCTGGATCCAATTGGGCACACAGCTCTTGGATTGTGGCCCTATCAAGTCTGTAGGTGAAGATAATGTGCCTGTCCTTCATTGTTGCCAGGTCCACCAGGGATCTGTACATGGTGGATGTCTCCATCTCCTATTCATCCGCAGCGGTTGAAGTCTAGGGTGAAAAACAGTGAGCAGACGGTTGTATACAAACATATCCTCAGAGTAAAATGCCTTGCATGTTGTGACAGAAACAGTATGTTAACATGTAGTTCTGTAAATGTGCCTTTGTCTGCTGTGACACAGTTAGGTGCCATGGCCTGCACCCCCCTGAAATGGCGGCCACCTGGCCTGTGTGGAGGGACAAGTGGGAATGGGGTAATTCCACTGATGTTGTGCGCCGTTGCAGGAGGCGGTCGATGACCGCCGTGCAATACCTCATTGGTTATCATTGGGCCCTATAAGTTCCAGTAGCCAATAGTGATGTACGCCGGCGGTGACGGTATGCACCACCGTGGATGTGACCGCCATTTTCTATCTGTTCACTCACTTGCTACCTGACCTGCAACAGGAGAGGACCTACACTGCAAGTGCTGCTGTGACCTGTGTCTGGAAGCGACCATGGCTCGAGTGTCTGGGGAAAGGGCCCCTGCCTTCACTTCGGAGGAGTTGGAGAGACTGGTGGATGGGGTCCTGCCCCAGTACCGTTTACTTTATGGCCCTCCAGACCAACAGGTGAGTACACTGTGAGCACGATGCTTGGGGCATGAATGCATGGACTGCTGTGTGTGTAAGCCTCGTGTAAGTGAGGGGTGGCTGAGGATTCCTGGGCAGAGTGCTGCATGCATGGTGGTCAATGTTTGTGTGTAAAGGGATGGGAGGGATCTGGTGGGCCATGAGTGTAACAGTCCGGACGATATGACTAATACCTTTTTCTATGTATCTTTTTCTGCAGGTCAGTGCCCATCAGAAAAAGGGTATTTGGCGTGCCATCGCCAAGGACATGCGGACCCTGGGGGTCTTTGACAGGTGAAGCACCCACTGTCTCAAACGGTGAGAGGACCTGCCCCCCTGGGCAAGGAAGACTGCGAGGCCCAGCTGGGGATGGCCTCCCAACGAGGAAGGGGTGCCCATCGTATTCTGACCCCCCTGATGTCCTGCATCCTGGCGGTGGCCTATCCGGAATTGGATGGGCGCTTGAAGGCATCACAGCAGTCACAAGGGGGTGAGTACAGTTTTTGAATCAGAAAATTGCGCGTGTTGAGATGTAATCTGGGTGGGGGATGTGGGTCTGTGGGTGCCCCTAGGCCAGGACGAGCATGGCAGGGTAGGTTCCATGATGGGCAGGGTCTGATGCACTCCAACCCCAAATATGTTAGTGGGCATCTACTACTGGGCAGGATCCTGTGGGTTTCAGGTGTGCTGCTATTGGCGTTAGGCATTGTACTCCATGGCCTGGTGACTACCATTGTAACAGGTAGTGCAAGGCCTAGTGCATAGGGCTGTTCCCTCTGTGTTGTGTACGCCAACTGTGGTGTTGTTGCTGGCATTGACAAAGTGTATCCTCTGTCTCTCCCACCCCTTTTTGTTTTGTCACCCTGTCCTTGTGTGCATTAGCATCATCTGGCAGAGGAGCAGAGGCACCGGCGACAGAGGGTGCTGCATCCCACATGGCCCATGAGGCCAAATCCACCGATAGTGAGGGTACCAGTGGGTCGGAGGGTGAGGGGAGCACCACGGCGGAGACTGGAGGGGACAGTTCTGACAGCAACACCTCCTCCGATGGAAGCTCCCTGGTGGTGGCGGACAGCTCTGTGGCCACCCCAACTACAGATACAGCCACCACCCCCGTACCAGCACGGCCCTCCCAGCAGCCCCTCAGCGTGTTTCCCATGCCCGCTCACCCAGGAGGGTGGGCATCTGCTTCGCCCCAGGCATCTCAGACCCTGCTCCAGTAAGCCCTGCTGCCCTAAGTGAGGAGTCTATTGACCTCCTGCGATCCATCTCTGTTGGGCAGTCAACCATAGTGAATGATATCCAGGGTCTGGCAGAACATTTGCAACAAACAAATGCATTCCTGGAGGGCATTCACTCTGGCGTGGCGGCCCAATAGAGATCATTCTAGACTCTGGCCCCCTCTCTAATGGCAGCCTTTGTCCCTGTCTCTAGCTTCCCCCCTCCAACCTCCTCTACCCAGTCCCAGTCCCCTCAACCACAGCCTATCCTAAGCACACCTTCAGACCAGCATGCACCCAAATCAACACACAGAAGTGGCTCAGGCAAGCACAAGCACCACACTTCATCCCACAGGCACTCACACAAGCACCATCCAGATGCAGACACACCAACATCTACTGCCTCAACTGTGTTCCCCTCCTCCTCCATGTCCACCTCCCTCCCAGTAGTGTCTCCACTCACACCTGCATGCACTACATCCTCATCTACTAGCTCCATCACCATCACGCCTATCACTACACGCCCCTCACTGGCTGTCACCACCCCCACATCCATGCACACATCCCCTGTGTCTTCTCCCACTGTGTCTGTCCCCCCTCCTCCCAAAGTACACAAACGCAAGCACCCAGACACTCAACAGCCATCCACCTCATGACAGCATCCAGCCCATGCACCTGCACCCAACACAGCAGACACCACTCCCCCTTCCTCCACTCCCAAACCTTCACCCTCTTCCAGCCCCAGTGTCCCTAAAAATCTTTTCCTCTCCACCCTTGACCTATTCCCTGCCCCTTTCCCCCGTCCTTCACTTTGTGCCAGGGTGGTCAGGACCCAGGCTAGAACCTCAGCCACCCAGTCCATGGCCACTGTTGTTTCTGCAGCCACTGCAGTTGTGAGAGGCTCTGTGAAGACACCCGTCCACACAGCCAGTTTGCCTGCACCAGCTGCCAAGGGCAAAAAGGGAGCACCAGCTGGCAAATCCAAAAAGGGAGCACCAGCTGGCAGAAGCAAGGAGGCACCACCAACAGGCAGAAGCAAGGAGGCACCACCAGCTGGCAGAAGCAAGGAGGCACCACCAGCTGCCAAGGGCAATGACAAAGGCACAGGATGGATATGGAGCCTGGTGCTGGAGCAGCATCTGAGCAAACAACACCAGCCATGGCACTTCAGCCATCCGAAGCTGCAGGGAAAGGGGTGGAGCCTCCCCCCACCACTGGCACCACCGCCGCAAGCACCGCCGCCAGCACCGCCGCCAGCACCGCCGCCAGCACCGCCGCCAGCACCTCAACCTGCACCGCCACCTACCCTGCCAGCAGCACCACTGCCAGCATCACTGCCAGCAGCAGCAGCCCTAGTGGGCAGCTGTCTGAGGCTGCAGGGGAAGGGCTGGAGCCTCCCCCCACCACTGGCAGCACCGCCGCCAGCACCGCCACTGCCACCACTGAGCAGCCGTCACCGCCGGCAGGCAGTGTGTAGTTGTGCCTCCATGGGCTATAGTGCGTCCTGGCCCCTGCAAAAACTGTAGGTGTGACACCCAGGTGAGAGACTGTGACCTTGCACCCTCCGAGATCTGCATCACTGGGCACAAGGCCCCCTCCAGAACCAGTGGAAGAAGGCATCCCCTCATCCCCTCCTTGCCAGGATGAAGCACACTGGGCACAAGGCCCCCTCCAGAACCAGTGGAAGAAGGCATCCACTCACCCCCTCCTTGCCAGGATGAAGCACACTGGGCACAAGGCCCCCTCCAGAACCTTTGCCAGAATGAAGCACACTGGGCACAAGGCCCCCTCCAGAACCAGTGGAAGAAGGCATCCACTCACCCCCTCCTTGCCAGGACGAAGCGCACTGGGCACAAGGACCCCTACAGAACCAGTGGAGAAGCCACCCACTAGAGAGACTGTGGCTTTGCACTCCAGTGGAAGAAGGCATCCACTCACCCCCTCCTTGCCAGGATGAAGCACACTGGGCACAAGGCCCCCTCCAGAACCAGTGGAAGAAGGCATCCACTCAACCCCTCCTTGCCAGGATGAAGCACACTGGGCACAAGGCCCCCTCCAGAACCCTTGCCAGGATGAAGCACACTGGGCACAAGGCCCCCTCCAGAACCAGTGGAAGAAGGCATCCACTCACCCCCTCCTTGCCAGGATGAAGCACACTGGGCACAAGAACCCCTACAGAACCAGTGGAGAAGCCACCCACTAGAGAGACTGTGGCTTTGCACTTCCCAGGACCAAGCAGTGGGCAAACCACCCACTTGAGAGACTGTGGCTTTGCACTCTCCAGGACGAAGCAGTAGGCAGACCACCCACTAGAGAGACCGTGGCTTTGCACTCCCAGGACATCACAGAGGGCATGTGGCCCCCTCCAGGAGCAGTGGCGTTGTACCAAATTCTGGCTGAGGTGCTCCCCCTTCCCCTAGAAGTGCCTGTGTCGTTTCGACCTGATGTCCCAGCAGTGTTCTCTCCGTATTGAGGCAGGAGTAAGATGTGGCCTTGGCCTATGTGATATGGCCCTGTGGCCCACTGACATTTTGAACTGGGCAGTGTCCCTCCATTTGTATATATTGTAGATACTGTTTTGTGCTTTGAGGACGTATTTATTGAAATTTATATTATACACTGACTTTACTCACTTCCTTTTGTCCTTGTGTTATTCCTGAGAGGTACGGGGTGTATATGTAATGTTGTTGCATCTATTTGTGTGTATGGTGTTGAGGGTGGGAGTGTTGCATGTTGCGTGTGTTTGTCACTCTCTTTTTCCTCCCCCCTCCCTTGTGTGCTAGGTGCGGTACTCACCATGGTCGTCTTCACCGCCGCTCGTGTTCCTGGTGTAGGGGGAACCAGCATGGGTAACAGCTGTAGTTCGGGCTCCATGGCGTCGTGGTTCTCGCTTGAGTGTCCAGATGTAAGTCGTTTCCTTTTTGTGCACTGTTTCTGCCATGCTTTTGATGGCGTTGGTACCGCCCCGGAAAAGCTGGCGGATTGGCTTGTTGTAATAGGGTGGGTGGGACATTGTCTTTCGCCTGGCTGTTGGCAGTTACTGCTGCGGTGCTTGATGCTACCGCCGTGGCGGTCGGTGTGTTAAAGTGGCTGTCTGTGTGAGCGGTTTCTGCAGTGGTCATCATTTCATTTTCTTTACCGCTGGCCTGTTGGTGGTATTACCGCTGCTTTATCACCAACCGCCAGAGTTGTAATGAGGGCCCATGTCTTTCGTCAACAGACAATGGAGACCTGATCTGAGCCCTCTCATGGAGCGTGCATTGGCTACAAGGATAGCAAACAATGACTGTAAATATTTTGGCACCTACAGGCATGTGAGAGATACGAACAAGCTGCGCAAGGTCACAGAATTCACTGATAACTGCATTAAAACAGGTTGAGGAGAGGGTCATATTTTGGGTATATGGAGGGGAGGAGGGAAGTCTTTGGCACAAGCACACCGGGTGGCAGTAGCATACTTCTTAATATTCTTAATATTCTGCAGGGTGACAGACCCAAAAAGTATTTATTACCTGTTAGCCACAGTGAGAGGCTTGGAAGGTTGGAAACTGACTTTAGCAGGCTTGTAGCAAAGTAGGGACAACAGTGTCTGAATGTGACTCAAATTTGTGATAGCATTACTTAAGTAGATATATAAGAAAGAATTTTAGACCCGATTTTACTGGCCAGAAACTCCAGATAGGTTAGGCTTGCATTGCAGACTGAACGTATGCTAGACAACATCTTCCTTTTCTCTCCTCCACCCGCTCCCACATTCTATGCAGAAACCCTTATAGACACTTAGGGGCATATTTATACTCTGCGCTGAAATAGCATAATTTTTATTTTGCTATTTCAGCGCAAACTTAACTCCATATTTAAATTTTGACGCTAGACCCATCTAATGTCAAAATATTGGAGTTAAAGTCAGTTTTTGCCTCCGGAAAACTACCTTGCGTCAATGAGATGCAAGATAGGCGTTCCCAGGCAAAAAATTACTCGAAGGCCCTTGCACCTTATTTATCCTCCCGATCAAAAATTGTGCACGGGACGGAGGCGGGCCGAAATAATGGCACTAAGCTTGCTTAGTGCCATTATTTAATGCCTGGGTCAGGGCAGGTGTTAGGGGACCTGTGGGCTCATTTCCATGATGGAACATCATGGAATGAGTCCGCAGGTGTTAGGGGACCTGTGGGCTCATTTCCATGATGGAACATCATGGAATGAGTCCACAGGTGCCCTCCCCAGGAACCAGGGACTCCCCCACCCACACCAGATGAACAGCGGAGGATAGGGGACCCCATCCCAGCTAATTACAGGTAAGTAGAGGTAAGAATTTACCTTTTTTTTAAATGCCATAGGGGGCCAAGGTATGGGTCCCCATACATGGTACAGGGTGCAATGGCCCTGCCCAGGAGACCCTTGTCCCCTGTGCTGGCCATTGGGGTGGTGGACATGACTCCTACCTTTTCTAAGGCAGGAGTCATGTGGCATGGTAGGTTTAGCGCCATAAAATGATGCTAAGTTGGTTAGAGTCATCTTTTTTTATTCTAACCAACCTAGCCACCCGGCTAATGTCAATTTCTTTGATGCTAGCCCACCCTTTGCGCCGGATTGCGCTATTCCATTAATATGGGGCCCGGCTGGCATCCTGGAATGGAGCAAGCCGGCGCTATACATTTTGATGCAAACCTGCGTTAGCGCAGGTTTGCGTCAAATGGTATAAATCAGGGCCTTACTGTGGTAAATGTCTTCGTTAAACCACATGGAATCAGAAATTCCACATTGAATAGCGACCACAAAGTCCGGGTCCGCAAAGTATTTCCCTTACTGTTCATTCTAACTTGTAATTGCAGGAATTCCATTTGGAAATGACTGCAGGTATATAAAATTCCGAGGGGAATCTCCACACAGGATTCCACATTACTCGTAATCGTGCCTGACTGGAGGCACATTTTTGTAGCTGTAAAGGGGTTGGGCCCATGTTAGTGCACACTGCATTGCACACCTCCTTCCTGTGGGCAAATCACACTTACATTACTCTGGGTTCTCACTAATTGGTACAAGAGACTACGGGCCATATGTACGAAAGCTTTTTCCCATAGACACAGAATGGGTAAAATCCTTTCGTACATCTGGCCCTACATCCGTTCTCATGGCCCTCTTTCCACTGCATCATAAAGTGCATGCCTGTAGTGCAATTTTAAGTAAGACATTCAAAAACTGAAAACGTTCTTATTCACTTGGCTTGCAGTCCAGTATATACAGAAATTAAGTCGACCTTGGCATCAGTGGCATTTTAATGAGCTAACTCTGCCTCTTCCTCAAAAAAGAAATTAAACTGAGAGAAACATTTGGGGAGTTAGTGCTATTTGAGCATAATGGGTGCTATTATGCATAGATTTAAGAGTTTACTTACGTTTTCACCTATTTCCAGTTTAAAAGCAGTAATGACATCTTGTGGTCGGGGAAATGAAATGAAATGAAAAGTCTTTGACCTGAATAATCTACATTGGTTTAATTCTGTAATTTTTCAAATGTACACAAACAATTTTACGATGAATCTTCAAACATGGTAGAATGGCTGCATAATTTCAGGAATTGTACGAACAGGTGTTGATTCAACAAAATATAGGCATGTTCAATGCTGTACCAAAATAAGCAAGAAACATATTGTTCTATATTTCAACGCCAGATCATATTCCTAAAACTCCCTTACATCTGACCAGTGTGAAGTTTTAGTGTCCGCTCCGGCGAACACAAGGTTCGGGAGGGTTTTCTACAGCCAGAAGTTGAACACAAAGCCAAGGGCAGTTTGGAGTCAGGGAGGTGAAACGGTAACTTGTCAAAAGACATCAAGCCTGTTTAGGTTGTGCTACCATGCCAGAGATTTTTTTTTTCTTTAGACTGATAATAGATTGAAAAAAAGTAATGTAATTCAATTAATTTAGAAAATCATATGAATTCGTTATTTTCTCTACCTTTAAGAAGAAGCTGAATAACATAGCTTGGTTGGATACATGTGGGAATGGGGGAAATTATAGATTACGAAAGGAATGCAGGAAACTGGACAAATACAACATATCTAATGGTTGGGACTGCTTCCATTTTACACCCAACATACGATAAGAGCCTCCTGTGAAAGACACGCAAACATGTCTTCCATCAAAATAGTGGACCACTATAATGGCAATCAGCTTTTGAAAACCCACCTACAAAGACAGCTTTGGGGATGAGGAACTGATTGTACATTTCTTTGCGGATATATTTCTTGCAAGGCAAGGGAAATTCTCAAGCTGTGTTAAGTTCATGCTACAGCCAGCTTTAGTTGTCTGCTTTGAGAGTTCATGTCATGAATTCACCAATAAACAAAAAACAGCAGTACAGAGGGCGACAGCGGATTTTGGGTCGGCCTCCTTCAGCCATTAGCTTTCCTCCTTTTTCCGCATTAGGCATAGCTTGGGTGGCCAGTCAGTAAACTCCACTGCGTTTTCAAAATGTTTGTTTTCATTCCATTCACATAGCTTTGCTTATGGTGTATAAAGTGGTACCTTACTGTGACTGCCCTGGTTATGTTACAATTTGATCAGGGCTGGCTTTAGCTCTGGTGACGCCCCCTCTCCATGGATTCCCTCTCTACAACCCTCCAACAATGGCCCTCATCTCTACATAGGCTCCTAGCACACAAATGTATTTTGTTTTAAAATACCACTCTTATCAGTGCAAGGTGTCAGAGTACTTTACATCACACACACATTATACAGAGACAAAGAATCATACGTGTGTACATAAAACAATGAGAAGTACAAGGTGTAGAAATCCCGTCATCCAGACCAGTAGGCAGTATACTTTAAGAGTGATTGGTCTGGAGAAGCACAAAGTCAGGATTTAAAATGTGCCACAGAGGTTGGGGTTGGCTTTACTAATCAAAATGTATTTCTACCCAAACAAACCTTTTTTCAGTAACATTAGAAATAGATAATAAAAAACTGGGGAAAACATAATGCTGTAATCTGTACTAAGCAGTTTGTATGCAGCTCTTTGATGAAAGTTAAGAAGTCATTATGCTATATTAGGATTGTAATTTATGAACTGCAAGTAACAAAGTGGTCTGTGTGACAAAAGCAGTGATCCACTGAGCTATCCACATGAAATATAGTTCTGTGATCTGAATGCTACATGTTCTATGCAGAGTCAAACTGTCCCTAGACAAAACACCAGCTTGTTGTAGAGCCATTTTAGTGATGTCTCTGGGCATGTTATTTTAGCAACTAGGCCTGCTACTTGTGCCCTTTAGCATAGTAACATTTTATTCTGCTTCATTTTATTATTATAGAATCGGCCACATTTGTGGTGGTGTTTTATTTTCTTTATCTAGTTGTCCTTTCATCTAGGAAAGCATCATATTTCTCAGCACACCATTCTTTCACTCTGTGCTTTCCTCAAGGCTGCAGCGAGATAGGATTGTCTGCACAAGTGGTACACTGCGACTCTAACATTCACAGAAACATACATATTTTTACATGGGGACATTTTCTCAGAACATCAGTTGTTTTATTATAAAAAGATTTCCTTGTCCCATGCACGTTAGAGGGTGGTTCCAGCCAGATGACCACGACCACATGCTGTTTGACTTTGTTACAGCTGCTTGCTGAGACCACCGGTTCCTTGGCCCACATGGGGATGATGTTTTTATAGATAACAGGCCTCTTCACCACTGTCATACTCCGGTATGGCGGATGATGTCTTCCCAGGGGGAAATCCTGAAGGGGGAATTAGGGCCTATCCTGGTGTGCCCTAACATATCTTAGGTAGGAATTGCATATATTGTGCCTAGTTGGCATTTTCCTGTGTTTCACTTTTTCTTGTCATCATTTTGCTTCTAGTATGTTTCGTCATTTTAATTATTGCATTTAATGCCATTTTATCTAAGATGCAGTTGATTCAATAAATCTTATGGAACCAATTTCCTTCCTCTATTTGTCTTTGCATTTGTGAGACTAATGCAACTGAGAGAAAAGCATGAGATCTGATCCACCACGATTTTCCTGAGAAGTCATAGTGTCATGCACCCGGTTGCCACAAATCGTCCCTGCTCTTGGGCAGAGAGGAGGCGCTGCTAGCTGGCCGGAAGGGATTAGGCCGACAGGTATCATATGGTGTGGGACTGGACTCAGTTCCCTACAATTCAGGTGATACTGCCGCCCAAATCCAGCAGCCTCATTTGTACAATGAGAGCTAGCAGGATCAGTAATCACCACCGTTATTTTGACATTTTGCTATTGCCTCAAAACTGCTGGAGCAAAGGGAACTCTTCAGCAGGCCCTTTTAAATCCATACGTTATTTATCAACACAGCACCCCATGAGCTGAGGCCTAGGTGTATCTGTACCAGTTGCTCCGCACTAAAGACAGCCCTGTGTTTAATGTTCTCAATGATATCACTGGGTAATGTAGCTTGACAGCACTGGGGGAGGTAGAAGCTGGCATATACATAGAGGGAAGCATGTTTTGGAGCAGCATTTACAGCAGTCAGCACCTAAGCAGCATTTAAAGCACTCAGACACTGAAAATCATTCAGGCTCTACTTCCACCACTGCCTTTATGATGGTATAGTTGGGAAGGGCCAGGAAGTGAAGAAACGCAATGTGATTAGAAGGTGTCCCATCTGCATTACCTTTTCAATCATTTATAATTTCTTCTCCTTCCCCCCCTTCAAAAAGGGTCATTTCTTCAGCTTCACCTTCAGGACCCTTTCTCCTTTGCTGCCTGCCTGTTTTCCCTTGTGCCTGATTCCTCATGTGCTGCTCCCCACGTCCCTCCTTACACCCCATCTACATCCACCCTTTGTCCTTCCCCACTCCCTTACCCGATGCTGTAGTGGAGCTGGACTGCATGGTCTCTTCTATCACACCATCCACATTCAGAGCAGAGGGTTGATGTGCTGCTCCCTTAGGGTTGTATTTAAGGCTGGAAAGTGAGACAATTCTTCAGCTCATCCAGTCCCAAAAGAAACTCCATGTCCTAAAGTAGTCTCCAGGGAAGTTTTCTGTGCCCAGTTTTAGACATACAGTTGTTGCTGCTTAGGGAGATTCCCATATCTCACATACGTCTGCTAAGCACATTAGCACAATCAGTTCCAGGACCTGAGAGATACTTAAGTTCTGCTGATCAATGTCTCAGAGAAGGGCAGGTCAGTGTTGCATTCCCCAAAAGACTTGAGATAACACCTGTTATATTTCCTGAAACCCAAAATGAAATTATGTTTGCAGAGGAGAGGAAAACTGGCAGGTGCCTCTCACCCCTATCAATATGTTGTACATGTGAGAAAAAGGGTGTTAATAGTCAGATAGGAACCTATCAGAAAATCAGTTTTATAAGCATGTGGTATTCCTGAGCCCCACTCTGAACCATGGAATTAGTACACACAAATGTTGGTAATTTGTTATATCATTCGTATTCATTTTATGCTACTACTGTATAAATCATATTAGCAAGAATTACATCATGAATACAAAATTCTCGGCAAATACAAACAAAACAAGGGTTCAGCCTAAATGTAGCCCAACAATCAAGTTCATCCCTATCTTAGTAGCATTATCTCTTAAAAAAATGCTGTTGCACTGGCTTACAGCTTGATACTTTAAATATGCATAATATTTTCTGAGTCATGTAATGGCCCCTGCATACCAGTAGATTTCAGAATCTCTACCAGCAACCAATCCTTCTGTTAGGTGTCCCCAATAACTAAGGTCTTTTATACCCCTTTTATGGTCTGGCTTGACAGTGCAGTTGGCACCAGACAATTAACTGAGAATCACCAGGAGTTGAGGCTTTGACTACTCCCACATGTTTGGAGCAAGGAGTACATGTTTTGCTCTGGCAGAAGTTAGGTGATTAAAAAAAAAAGTGCTTGCCATCCACACAGATGTGATCATTTTATTTAGCCAGCTGCCTGAACTTCAACTGACAGGGTCGCACACACACACACTACATTCTAACACTGCTTAAGTGCCTTAAATAACCAGAGATTTGGTGGTGTTTTCAGAGGCAGACGCCGTAAATGTCAAAAGGGGTCAGGGGTGATGATAAGGAAGGACAGGGGAAAACAAAAAAATAAATTAAAACATTTAAAAAACGTACCTTTTTCACCATTCCTGCTGACTCCTGCTGCCTCATGCCACCTCACTGTTCTTCTGGTGTACCAGCATTCACTGGGACACCAGCACAGGCTCCCAGAAATTCTGGGCACTGCTTTCATGTAGAACCTAGCATGAAAGCAGCATCAGGATTTGCCTGAGACGGCCAGCCAAACACACATGTGCACTTAGTGCACTCTCTCCTCCTCCCGCCCACCTCCTGTGGCCCAGCCCCATCCCTCCCTGTACTGCCGTTGAGCCAACAGATGAAAAATAAAACAATAGTTTAGCTATTGTTTGATTTTTCATCTCCTGGCTCTTGGCCAGGGGGACGATGCTCCTTCGCCATTGTTAAGGAGCCACCCCTGGGTGTTTTTCTCTGGTAGCAGCTCAGGTGGAAGGATGGCAGTCATTAACCTACATAGATTTTTAGGTTTGGTTTGACAGTGCAACTGTCACCTGACCTTTTAAACTACACCAATATTATTGTGCATTTTTTTTGCTTCAACACAAATATATATCAATTCCCACGTAATTTATTTGTAATGCTTCACATTAACATACCACGTTCCTTTAAAGTCAGACCTATTGGCATTGCCAATACTTGTCCTAATTTGTAGTCTATGGCACAAGGAAGGGCTTCCTGCACTCGGATCTTACACTTGTTGCACAAAATGGAAGATATTGCCTTTGTTGATTTCAAGAAGCACACATAGGTACTATGTATCTGTCAGTCCTCCATACCAGAGCCTGCAAGATCAACCTGCATGCAAAACTTTAGCTGCTGTAATTAAGCAGAGCATCTGTAGCTTTCATAACGTCACCAGAAATACATGGCAATTTAGCACATGTAAAATGTGTTTGTCTTCACCTGCATAATAAGCTAAGTACACACATTAGTGAAGGCCAGCCAGAAGCCTAATAACTCTACGTGTGACTTAGGTGTATCAGTACACAACATAAGCATGTTAACAGGTGCTGAGACCTGTGACAAATTAAACATTGTCAAACACACAGACAAGAATGCACACAGGCGAGGCCATTCTGTTCTAGGTTTGCTCTCTTTTCCCACTTCCACTTCCTCCTTTACAGCTATTTCAGACTGACTCGGAATTTAACTCCAAATTTCCTCTTAATGGTGAACCCTCGAGGCTAACGGCCACAACCTGTCAAAAGTGTAATTTCCTGAGGTGTAATACCTGCCACGGAACAGAACACGGACTTTAGATGTCACAACAAAGTCCGCCCTAGTGAAGGCACATTCTTCTTGGGGTGGGGGCATGGGGGCGTTTCACTTCTAAAGCTGAACAACGAGTTTACCATACCCAAGAATCATTTTATTGACATTTAAGAGTAAAATTGGTTTCTTAGGCAAGATGAACACAAGAGGGTCCTTAGGAAAAACCGTAGGCACCACTAAATGGGTAGAAATATCCAGCGGCAGAACTGCCTACAAAACTAAATAAAGAGAGCTTTCAAAGCAATTAACCGGTTGAGCAGTTGTGCGCAAAACTTGGTAGGCAGACGTGTGTAAATAAGTACTACATATTACTGAAAAGCGAAGGGTAGGCCTAAACCTATTATTGATTTGAGCTGCAGGTAACTGGTAGCTCAGCAGAATGCAGAATCACAATGCTCTATCACTCTGCCAGTGTGGGGCTGAAAGATTTACATACACAAGCACTTTAACATTGTGTTTCTTCACTTCTTGGCCCTTCCTAACAGTACCATCACGGGGGTAGTAGTAAAAGTACAGCCTGGATGATGTTCAGAGAGATTCCCAGTGGCTGAGGTTAATTCAACCATTCCATCCATCACCTTGTTGTTTTTGCATTGGACGTCCTAAGTGTTCTGGGTTTGCCCAGACGTAGGCCCCAGACTCACTGTGCAACTGGAAGCAAGCTATATCCAGCTGAAGAGCCCATAACAAAGGCAAAACCAGTCCTATGTAGCTTATGTTCTGGTGCCAGGGAGGACCTGGCCTAGCAGTTCGGGATGGACTATTTCCATGAGGAACAGGGTCAAAACTGATTTGCATATGACTGGTTCCAAACTGAGGTGACATGGTGAGCAAAAAACAATGGATTTGGATGCTGCCCAGTGTCATTGCCAATGGTTGAAATGAATTCAAGCATTCCATCCATCACCTTATTGTTTTGTATCAGATCTGTAGAGTCATGTCGTTGAGTTGGATTTGAACAAGTCTGTTTTTCGTGGTGAATAATAGGAATTCTCTCTTGGTAAGGATGAGCTTCAAATACGTGTTGTACATTCAGGTCTGGGTGAGAGACAGGCAGTGTGAAAGGAACTGGATGTCTGGAGCAGAGACCTTTAAGTGCAGGTGTGAGTCATCATTGTGTTGATGACTTCTGATGCTGCTAATGGTGAGTACAGTTCCAAAGGGGCTCCATGTGAAGTGGAAGATGACAGGGAAAAAAATGGAACCCTAGGAGACTCTGCAGATGATTGGGGTCGGCTGAACCTTCAAGTGGTCAGTTGAATAGGTAGGAGGAAAACCTGTGAAGGACTTTGCTAGTCAATTGCATTCAGGATTTATGGGTGTAGAGGAGGATGGGATGTTCAACAGTGTCAAAGGCATCTGAATGGTTCAACAATACCACAATGAAGGGGTCCTTTGTATTTATTTTATCTATTTGTGGTCAGGTGGGCATCGTCCATGATCTCTAATGTAGCTGTCTCTGAGCTGCAGCTTGGTCTGAAGCTAGATGAGAAGTCATGCTGGACACGACACAGATGAGATCTTGGAGTTCTCCATAGACTTTTTTTCAGTGATCTGCTTAATGATGTTTAGGTGAGTGATGGGAAGTAGCTGAGGTCATGAGTCTATGCTTCAGGTGTTAGACTATTCTGTCTGGCTGATAGCTTTTCAGAAGGTTCCTTGAGTGTGAGAGGCATTGAAGATGATGGTATGTGTGAGAGAGCTTCTCCGGAGAGTCTTTTTATGAAAGTTTAGTGTAATACATCATCTTCATCAAAGGTGGCTTTGAGGGAGTTGAGCATATTGGCGAGGTCTGTGAAAAAAGCTTGATTGAATTGCACTTGTCTGTGTGTCAGGTCACGCAAAGGAATGATGCAGTGCTCGGTTGTCCTCAAGAGTATTCTGCTTCTGTTGGCAGCTATCTTAATTTATCAGTTTGGCTATGCATGGCGGTGTCAGTATTGCACTGTGAAATTCGATTTGTTAAGAATGTATTTGTGGGATTTAAATGCGACATTGGTATTCTTCTTTGAAAGCTCTTTATCTTTTTCCTGAGTGTATCTTGCATATTTTTTCCAATGCACTCTCTTATGTGTGCTTTTACTTACATGGGCTACCTAGCCCAAATACATTCACAAGTGGATTTACAGCTGATTTGCTCAGGAGATGTATCTTTTGATTTCTCGGGAGAATCTCCTTATTATTCAGCTGATTATTGTAGAGGCGTGGCCGCAGTTTGGATCAAAAGAAGCAGACAGGTTATAAAATGTCACTTTGTTTTAGGAATGTACTTTGGCCTGCTACAGTGATATGATGGGTCATATTTTACAGCACGTACATAAAGGTTGAGCCATGCTCGGCAGGTAGCACAGTGCATCTGCCAGTTTGTAGAAGTTGTTTGCATACCTACCAAAAGTAGCCTTCAGAGCTTCCACAGATAATATATCATGCATGTTTAGGCAAAGGGGTTCCAGGTGATGACATGAAGTTAAAAGGAATATACTTGCAATTATTGCACAGTAATATCTTTATTTTGATAAAATAAAATAAGAAAACTTAGCCAGTTAAGTGCTACTAAAATTAATCACACTTGAATAATTACTGTACAGAAAAGTGGCAATGAAAGTATATTTTCGGTACATAACTTAATTCAACGGTATAAACGGTATAAACATACATTTGATTTTATGTTCCTTCAGTGTTTTGTCTTAAAAGATCATGGATAAGTCAGAGGGAAAAGCCGACAAATACAAAAGCAATAGTTTGAGAAGCCACACTGCTACATTTGCAAAAATGCGTGGACTTTAACACACACTGACAACAATAGTGTGTTATTTTACGTATGCCTGAAACCATAAAGTGGATTATAATAATTTCATAAAACAAAAAAGATCGCATCTAAAACAAACTAAACTAGAGAGACTTAAAACTACATAGACCTTCCTTTGCTTTTGAATTTTAATTACATTATTTGCAATTCTTACTAACGACCACCACCACTTTGAAAATACTGTTCACTATGGACTTGTCCTTAAACTTCATTCTCTCACGCTTCACAGAATTATTCAGGCACAATCTTGATAAGAATGAACCTTGTGACACATCTTGGGATAGAAAGCTGGTGACTACTTTTCTGAACGGGAACGCTGTATTATTATGGCAATCCTCTCTTACTTCTCCAAGCTGTCCCCACTCTGCTCTTCCCAAACCATCTAATCATCAGTCCCTCAAGTTTCGCATCTTCTGCCATTGCTCCAGAACCTTGCACATCTCAAAAAGACGGGGGCAACCAGCAAAGCGGCAAAGAGACAAGGTGCTATTAATCAGAGTATTTGGACTGAATGATGGAAAACCCAACCTTCAACAATCTCTGCCAACATCTTCATTTCAAATTGTTCGTAAGGTCAACTCTCACTTCTGTCATGTAATTTTCAACAGCAGAAAATAATCCTGAATGTTTGCCTTGTCACACGTCTGGGCTTTGTCCAACTAAATAGTAACACAAAAGGATGATGGACGGAGTGCTGAAACTTTTCAAACACTCACCCCCGGTCACAGATCTGGGTTGAATCCATCATTGTTTTGCTCACCACGCCACCCCAGTTTGGACCTAGCCATATACAAATCAGTCTTGACTTATTTGCATATGGCAGGGTCCAAACTGGAGTGACGTGCGAGCAAAACAAAAATGGATTAAACCCAGATCTGTGACTGGAGGTGAGTGTTTGAAAAGTTTCAACACTCCATCCATCATTTTATTTTGTGGTGTTGCTATGTGGCCAGGGTACACCCAGATGTGGGTCCCTTGCTCGCTGCGCCACTGGATTCAAGCTAGTCTGGCTGATGAGGGGTGATATCTCGAAACCAATCCCAGGAGGCTTGTTTCTGGTCGAGGAAGGACCTGGCTTGGCAGTTCCGACTGCACTGTTCCCATGGGGAGCAGGGCCAAGGCTGATTTTGGTATGGCTGGGTCCAAACTGTGGTGAAGTGGCGAGCTAAACAACAATGGATTAAACCCAGATCTGCGATTGGGGCTGAGTGTTTGAAAGGTTTCAACACTCCATCCATCATTTAATTTTGTGGTGTTGCTATGTTTGCCCTAAGTGGCCAGGGGATGCCCAGACATGGGTTCCTTGCTCGCTGCACCACTGGATTCAATCTAGTCTGGCTGATGAGGGAAGATTGTTTCTGATCCAGGGAAGACTTGGCTTGGCAGTTCAGGCTGGACGGTTCCCATGGAGAGCAGGGTCAAGACTGATTTGCATATGGCTGGGTCCAAACTGGGGTGGCATGGCAAGCAAAACAATGATGGATTAAACCCAGATCTGCGACGGGAGGGGGGGAGTGTTTGAAAAGTTTTAACACTTCATCCATCATTTTATTTTATGGTGTTGCAACTTAATAGTAGCCCAGTTCACTGGCAAAATGCATCTAATGTCACAGCTGATGTCTTTAGTCTTGTTTGCACCTTTTAAACTGTCCTCTTCAGTGGAATGCTGTTCTGGCTGCAAAGCATTGAAAGAGGAAAGCCAAAGAGGCAGTGAACTAGAAATACTGATGGAAGATATATTCATGAGAAAACACTAAAGAAGTACCAATAACCAGGTGTGGACAATGTTTGCTAACATTGGGTTTCTTAGCTCTGTAACAGGTCTTACCATTAACCAACTTTACTGTTCTCATTAGAAATACCAAATCACTCAAATCAAAGAGATTAGTACTAGTTTCATAAAGTGTGCATAGATTTCTGCAGGTGGCATCTTAACTGAATTAGTTTGAAACTAGTGCCAAGTTCCACCTTTCCCAGATCAGAACAATGAAAAAGTGTTTACAAAGAAACTCCCATCATTCAGGCATACATCAATAAATAGTCTTCAAAGTCATAAAGCAGTATGCTGGGACAATGATCTCAGCCTGCAGAGCCGCTTGGCTAGTACCAATAAACTGAACATAGAAAAATCTAAAACAAAACAAAATACATGCATTCTGTAATTCTCAAGCTCTCATGATTTGGTTATTAGCAATACTAAAATGAGGAATCGTTGGCAGTATTATAAAAATACATATGTTGATGCCTAGGGGCAAACATGTAAATAATGTCCCGAGAAAAGACAATGTAAAAAGTGCTATTTATAAAATGTCTTGGATTAAGCCACTATTAGTAATGTTGTATTATGTCATCCAGTAAAAATGCTTCTTATTCTCTTCTGTCTGTTTGCTACTCCAAAATATATTTAGAATTAAGGATGTCTTATCATCTGTAGCCGCCATTGAGTTCTGTTATTATCTTGAGTTTAGCTTGCTGTAAAGAAAAATAATGTAAAATGTCAGGAATACTACACAAGCATTAATTGAAAGATATTAAGAATATTACTACTCATGCTTTTCAAACACTTGGTACAATGCTTCAAATCATTTTCATGCCTTTGGGCTGAATGTGTATCAATGTGATAGCTAATGACCAATAGATGTAGTAAAGCTTAACTAATGCTTTTTGATTACACAAATACGCACTACCATGAATTCTATGTCACATACAGATTACATATTACCCCTCACACTGGAAAAATTAACATTCCCTGAAGGAAAGAGTTGGACAGGAATGGCAAAAGAATATCAATGTTAGAATACCTTCTGAAATGGATAGTTCCCAACCAAAATATAATCCCTCTGGTGTTAATACTAGAAAATCTACACCCAAAATGTTTTTAAAACACTATTTAGCACACGATAATTATGTCAGACAGCATTTCTGTAAAAGACATTCAGACATATAATCTCAAGAAAACATGCAAAGGAAAAGACAGATTGTAACGCTTCTGTCATATACTATATAAAGGGTCCTGGAAATAGGGGAGAAATTAAATGAACTCAAAATTATGGGGGTCATTACAACCCTGGCGGACGGTGTTAAAGCGGCGGTAAGACCGCCAACAGGCTGGCGGTCCTTTTTTTAGTATTATGACCATGGTGGTTACCGCCATGGTCATCCGGCGCTTCACCGTTCCGCCCGCCAGGGCGGAGACGACTGCTGGGCTGGAGACCTGGGTCTCCAGCCCGGCGGCCGTCACAATACCGCCGCCGGTATTTCGACCCGGCTTACCGCCGTGGATTTCCAGCGGTAGGAACCGCCATGAAATCCATGGCGGTAAGCCCTATCAGTTCCAGGGAATTCCTTCCCTGGCACTGATAGGGGTCTCCCCCACCCCCCACCCCCATCACATAACACACACACACACAACACGCATGCAGGCACCACCAACACACATACACGCACACACAACAACATACATGTCTACAGCCACACACTCAGTCAGACACGCACACCCATATACAGACATACACGCACACATCCATACAGACATACATACAGACATACACGCACTCATTCCCAACACATGCAACACACACGCAAGCATACACGCACTCACACCCCCCCTCTACATACACAGACGCACACCCCCATGCACCCACACAACACCCCCCCACCCCCCTCCCCTAACGGACGATCGACTTACCTTGTCTGTCGATCCTCTGGGAGGGGACGGGAGCCATGGGGGCTGCTCCGCCGACACCACACCGCCAACAGAACACCGCTGCGCCGAATCACAGGACGTGATTCGCTGGGCGGTGTTCTGTTGGCGTGGCGGTGGAGCAACCTCCACTTCCCCGCCGCCCGCCAGTATGGCTGTTGGCGGCTCTCCGTCGTAAAAAGGACGGAGAGCAGCCAACAGTCATAATACGCCGAGCGGCAAACCGCCACTACTGGCGGTCTTCCGCACGGCGGTCCCTAGGCGGTCTTGTTAAAAGACCGCCGAGGTTGTAATGACCCCCTATGTCTTGATAAAGTGTAACCTTAATTGATTGATGATATGCAAGTATTAGAAATATGAACTCCTACTCCAAATTGATGAATATCTAGGATTTCCTACTCAGTATTGCAAGCCTTACAAGGAAAAACATAACTTCTATTTACATTATAAAGCCATGCTGATGGCAAACATGTTACTACCCAACCCACTTTATCACCTTGTTTTGCCAAAAGACATCTTTTAGGGGAGCTCCAGTCTTCACTTGTTAATGGGAAAATTACATTAATACAGTATTTTCTCTATGGAGACTTTAATGTAAAGTTTTCATTTCTTTGAGTTGATTAATTTTTTTCTATCTTTTGGAAACAATTTAAGAAAGCTTGATTGTAATTTTCTTTCAAGATCAAATCACTATAATTTTGATCTGTTTTTGCGGGGCCCCTAAAATGAGTGGAGCCCTTAGGCCACTGCCTACTTTGACTATTGGTAATCCAACACTGCCTTGCATTCCTTCTGGACAACAATTGAACCAATATTATTTTGACATAAGAATTGTGGCAACTGAAACCTGCAATTGTGCTATAGACGATGAATGGTGCAATATACATCAATAGGCTCCACAATAAAATAGGATATGAGAAAAGGTGGAAGTGGTCCTGAAACTATAGCCATCGATGCTAGCTAGTTGCAGGGCTGCCACAGGAGGCCACACCACAAAAAGCCTTCAGGATTTGTTTTAAGTTTCAGCTTCATATCAGGCCACATCACAGTGTTTGGATTCAGGGCTTTCTGTCCCAGGAGCTTGTGAGAGGGCACAAGCGGAGATGTTCCATTCCATTAAGATTGTTATTTGGACAGATAGTGAGGCATTAACCACGGGGTATTTATATGTGCAGACCGAACCCTGCAGGGTAGTGGAGAGCTGTACACAGAGCTGTGCATTTTGTATAGCCACATAAAGGTTATTGGAGCACAGGCAGCCATTTACAAGAACAGAGGAGTAGATTACATCACAGGTAAGTTTGAGTTTAAAAGGTACCATAAATTAGATACACTACAAAATTAACATAATAAGCATTGACTAACCTGCACTTTCCGGGAAAGGTGGTGATCAAATGGGGGAGATGCAGTGAGAACATTTGGGCCCTGAGTTCTTTTCTGAAAGTAAGACGGACTGGTGCTAATCTTAGTTGGAGGAAAGGTTGTTTCAGAAGGAGAGAGCAAAAGAACAAAAGGCTTATTTTCTTTTTTCCATCCTGATTTTGGGTACAACCAGAATCACTGGATTAGTGGTGTGGGTAGTAGGTACATGGTCAGTATTCTGCTAGGTGGTCACGTTTGTGTAAAGTGCTTTCTGTTACAGGAAGCCAGCAGAGGTGTTCTGAGAGTGCTAAAATGTGAAGTAAGTAATTCATCTGGTAGCTTTCAGCGTGGCTTCTGAGAAACCAGTGAGGAGGGCATTGTCATCATCAATAGCAATGTGGGGGAGGACAAAGGCTTGTGCCGTCATGCAGAGAGCGGCACCAGGATGAAGGATGTTACTTGTGTAAGAAGCTGATGCTGACCAGGAACGCCCCGGGTCAAGGCAGATGACAGAGATTGGCATTGATGGAGAGGGTGGCATTTTGTTCAGCCAACTTGCTGTCATTCTTTGTAGTTTGCCATCATTAAAGAGAACGAATTCTATTGTCAGAATATGCCTGACAAAAGGTGGCCCTAACACGTGCTTGGAAAGTTATTGTTCATGTAATTTCTAAAAACAAAACGGACAACTCAAGCATGATACCTCAAGAAAAGATTTGTTTGTTGATACCGTGGGATGCTGAAAAATACAGTGGTTTGTTAGGCAGTGGGGAGAGCTGAAACTGTAGTGAGTTAGAGGGTCTTTACAGATACATGTTGTTGAAAAGCTGCAAGGTAAGTGAGGACTGGCAACAGGTTATATTGAGAATTGATATGATAATGGGCAAAGTATTTAAAATTGACACCACTTATTTTTTTCAATATATTGCCTAACAACCATGCTCCAAGTAAACACAACAGAGTCAAGAAGGCGACTTTGTCAAGGGAAAGATGCTCCTAAGACGAAGAAATTAATAATAAAGTCCTTTTACACTATGAAGAAGAGAAGTGTGTCTTTGAATTTGTGGATGGCTATATTTGATTTTAGTGGAGGTTTCTAAGTGTAAGTTGTATTATACAGTGTTTATTCTTCTATGCGTTTTCCCTGATGTTATATATCCTAGTCCAGTGATGTTCAGTATTTGTCTTTATCCTTGAACATAAATTAAGAACAACACGAAAATGTGTTATTTTTCTTGCCGTAAATAGTAAACCCTTCACTGAAAAGAAAAGCGTGAACTACAAATTGTTAATAAAGGAAAACTGGACTAAGAAAGGAGCGGTCTAATTCTCTGCTGTAATTACCGAGGGAGTCAAGAGGCAAGGCGCAGTCCACCTGCATGCTAGACTTCAAGGCAGCATTGGGGCAAATATTTTTCAATATATTCCAAAAGTAAGTGAGCAATTGCAGCAATGGACATGGATCAGAGGCAATTAATCACAATAGCGCTTCAGTGTCCCGTCAGGAATTCATCATCAAGGAAGAAGCAAAAGTCATTGAGAAACAAAAATCAGGCCAGGCATTTAAGCCAGATATTAAGCGGGCTGGACGATGCAAACTTCTACTGAAAAATGGGCACTTTTAACACCTCAACATTTAGAAGTTTAGTGCTGGTGCCTTACAAGAAGGGATCCCAAAGTTATTTTCAAAAAGGGATCTGACAGTAAATTAGTCCAGAAGGTAGACCTGTAAGAACATGAGAGTCATTTTGCTGGACACAAATGAAAAGTTGTTCCGCAAGGTAATACATGCCATCATGATAGACTATACGCTTATCAAAACTGTTAACCGTTGTGTACACAACTGCACAGTCGATCTGCCTCACGCATGTTCAGCATTGCAGCATGTGGGTACGGACTGCCTTCCATCTGAGTTTTCCTTGCCCGGCTGCTTACAGCAAGAACAAAGGCAGCTTGTTGTACTTTTGTCCTTTGCCTCCTCCTACAATCCCATCCATTCTCAGTAGCTTCAATTGCATCATCTCTTTGACCATCTGATCGCAGGTCTAAATCCCAGCGAGTCCACACCACCTTCCATCTTTTCGAGCTCAGAAAGTGATAATCACTGAAATGACTAGCAATCTGTTATCAGCACAAATAAATTGCCATAATCATGAATGTGTGCTTTACTAATAGACAGGTATGTATTTTATGTTAATGGTAATTTCAACTACACCATGTTTGAAAGACGCCCAAACTCTTAAAGCTGGACATATAAGAGCCATTGCATTTGGCCTTTGCATAACGTAAGGTTTAGCTAGAGAGAAAAAGTGCTATGTTTGTATGAAAAAATATAAACAAGGATATAATATAAAAAAGAAATAATTACCAATTTGTTTCTTTAGAAAAGTTAGAAATCTACTCCAAATCAGGTCTATGGGAAATTTGCCACTCATCCTATTCAACACAGTTTTGGGTATGGTGCTACCTGTTCATCTTGTACATTCTTTAACAGTATACTTCATAGTTTTATAATAGAGGTTACAGTCATAGTGGAACATCCTCTATGAATGGATTGATTGCAGTGCCCAAAAGGACAAGAGGAGTGGCCACCCCCAGCTTGCACCACCCCTAAGGTATTACATGAGTGGTGACCTCTCCATTTCATTTTCCTCCATCTTGCATGGTAGGGCAATAGCCTATCAGGAATAGGCAAGTGACCTCTGCCTACAGGAAGTGGTCACATAATGGGTGCACATACCCTAAGGTACATGGCCCTTTGGTCACTACTAGGGACTCCTCTAAACGCCCACTAAATGCACTATTTAGTGGGCACCCCTAGACCTGCAGATCAGATTCGAAGGACACAAGAAGGCCAACAACAAAGAAGACTCAAGGCACGAGAACTGCATTCCTGCTGCACAAAGAAAAAGGCGCCAAACCCTGCATGCTGCACCTAGGACTCAACAATCACTGCTGAGGAGTGGCATGGACATCAAACACACTCTACAAAACCCCAGAGGACCTCCACCCTTCTGAAAATCACTAAAGATCTCCCTCCAGAGTGAAGGCTTCACTCCCTGCAACAGATCAGTGAAGTCCAGTTCACTGACTGGCTGCTGACCAAGGAACTGTACACAGTAGCTTGACCAAGTTTCACCCGACTGACTCGGAGGACAAATCCTGAAAGTGTGCCAAGTTTGATGGCACTGCAACCTCCAGTGACTGAACCGCGCAATAGCCTAGGGTACTGGATCCCCAATGTTGGACTCCCAGAGGAAAGGTCCACTCTTGACTCTTAAAGGACTAGGAGCAAGCCCCAGTCGAGAGATTTCAGGACACAAAAGTACTACCCCCCAGAGTGGCCCTTCTGACCTGAAATCCACCATAAAAGTGACCTGCCTTCTGCTTCCAAGGGCACCTTTGTGCAGAGCTCTTGGCTCACCTATCGGCTCTGCACCCAACCTTCCTGGGCTCTGCACCAGAGAACCAACTGTGCTTTTTTGGTGCCCCACCCCTTGCAACCTCTACACTCCAAGGGGACCCACCAGACTTATTGTTTTTCCAAGTGGTCCCCCGCAGTTTTCCTGCACCAGCTCCAAGGACTTTCTGCAGCTGATGCCACCGAAACTGGGAACCGCATAAACTTCCCGGGCTGGTCCACAGAATATCTCGACGACCTCGACCTATTAACAAAACGAAACATTGGCAAATGCATTGCCTGAATTTACATGCATTTTTGAAGTTTTCTCCCATTGATTCCTATGGTGCATAATTACACACAAAAAGTATGTATCCGATTTTGATGATCTTGGTCTTAAACATTTTATAAAAATCTGTAATATTTTTATAAATTGGTCTCAAGTTATTCCTTTGAGTGTGTGTCCACATTTATTGATACTGTGAGTACAACTGCAAGATTGGCTTAACTGCGCGAGCAAGCTACCATACAAATTTGAGCATTAGGTGGTCTAGTTTTTACCTCTGTAAACCAAGGTGGGGTTTGTTGAACGCTCTGCACAGTGCACATCATTTTTGTACACTATATAGAAAGCCAGCCTCCTACAGAGACTACTCTGTCTCCGCTGTGGCCATACTTCTCCGATTGCCCTGGGGAGTAAGGGCTGTCAGAGAAGTGTCTACATGTCCACCCGCCCACTTTAGATAGGTGAACATGTGGTTGTTTTTTACTACCAACAGGTAAAACCTGGCAGTAAGGAACAGCAAAATATAATGCACCCCCCCCATGGGAAAAGTCTCCTATGGACAGGGGGAGCATTACTTTTTCCTTTTCAAAAATAAAATCCCGTTTCAGGATTTTCTTTTTGAAAAGAAAAAATTAATGCAGCCCTGTAGTAAACAGTAAAATAAATTGGCAGAAACCACTGTGACAGTTCATGCCATTGCCTTTATATATGACCATCTGCTTGATGGTCATTTATAAATTAGATGGGCGGCCTCTCCACCATGGGGAAGGAGTAATTTACTCTGTTCCTATGGCAGACCCACAAACCATCCCCTTACATTTTAATTGGGCCCATAGTTTCTAGAAATTGCTTTGTGGACCTGAGTGGGAAGAGGATGTGAAAGTATTATGACTACAATGTTAAATCATTAGACGCAGTGAGAAGTTTTACAAAGTACACAGCTGCTACGATAATAAGGGTCTTATAGAAAGTTTGGCAGCCTGACATTGTCCATCTTGCAGGTGGATTTATTTTCCTGGAAACCGCCTCAGCATGCATTGTTGGACCCCTTATGAATAAAACAGTTGGGTATATTCTGCAGTGCCATGGCAGCATAGTGGACATTGTCACTGAAAAGCAAATGTTCCCCTAGGACATTCACACAACTAATGTCCCTGCATGCTGGGAGTTGTTTCTTAACACGTCAGGAACATATAAAGGTTTGTTTGTGACCACCCCAGAAAGAAGACCCGCTGGCAGGAATAATGTTGAGCAATACTTTTTATTTGTTTTTTAAGATCACTTCATTTGCACACCTCTGACTCTAGTCCAGTTGGTATCTGGAGTGCTGAGAGGGTGCCCAGATGATGAAACTGGCAGTGGCTCTGATATTAAGAATTCAACCTTCCCTGAACTCTAAATAAGATGGGGAAATGTGGAATTGCGAGGATTGGACATCTGGTGATTTTTGGTCCATTTCCCATGACTAATCACCCCTAAATGACGTTAGTACTGCAGAATTTATGGTACAGCTTGTGGCACTCAAAAAATGCAGCTTACATTTTATGAGCTATGGTAGACACACTGGGTCTGGGACAAGGTCACCAGCCCTCCTGAACCCTCTCAACTAGAGTCAAGGAGACTAGGTAGCACTCACTTGCTGCTTAGAGGTTTGTGCAGATTGTATATGCAGCCGTGCTAGAGCTGGAATTGGCCCTGGACAAATAATCCTATTTGGCATAAGGAACTTCATGAATGTCATTGGCTACACTTCACATGAGTTTATAGGATCTCCAAAAGAGGTCACCCTAGGAGGTCCAAAATACCCAATAGAGCTTCTTTGGAAGCACGCAAGTCCCTCTTTGACACCTTCTTTCCTGCAGCTCTAGTGGTGGAAAGTAAGGAGTCAGAAATCCCATGAGATTTAACGATTGCAGCATAGACAAAACCTGGAATTTTTATGGTTTGTTGATGAACATCTTAAGCTTGCCTGTTATGAAATCAGGACGTTTCCTAAGTAAAACAATCTAGCTGGGAATCAAAGGATTGTTCAGAGATTTTGATCTTTCAATTTTTGTACTTTCTGAGGAGCATTCAGAATGCAGACTAGGAACATCCATTATTAATCTATAAGGGCCATAGCCATGCCCCTATGTATCAGAAGCAAACCTCTTAGGTAGACTCTCCTGCCATAGTTGCATCCAGAGTTTAGCATCTGAGATGATCACCATGTTGAAGCACAGGGACAACCTTGTGTGCTGCAGTCCAGTGAAAGAATCAGCAGGGGTTGCGACCGATTGTTGAAAAATCTTTCTCAGTGCAGAGAGGGAGCCTGGTTACCAGGGGAGGTGGTGAAGAATAGGGATACATATGCTACACAAGGGGAGAGTTTAGAAGATTATCAAGTGTGACTATAGCTAGAAAACTAATAAGTACAGAGGACATAATAAATAGAGTATCGCAGGCAAGCCATTAGTCTCCATGAGGCCATGTGCAATCCCTTTTTATCTAGGCTAAAGGGACAATAACTCTTATGAAATTGCTGGGTAAAATGGGAGTCCACTTGCTAAGCATCATCTGCCTCATTCCAGTGATTGAACAGAAGAATCAGTGACACAAGGGGAATCGTGAAGTATTATAAACAATACTAACCTTCTTGAAGAATATTCTATTAAAACTATTTACACTCTCCACATCATAAAAATTCATACAAAATATGAGGACGTACTGTGGTACAGAAATGTTCTGTTATTTTGAAATTTTCCTCAAACTAAAATATGTTTGTTAGATGAGAGAATTAACCCAATATATGACGACACTAAAAAGGTATGAGATTGATAGGAAATCGTATAGGATTAATTTCAACAGTAAGTGTGAGTGGCATTAGATTCAGCATATGTTTTAACAACATTATCACCACTGAATAAGTCCTTAAGTGGATAAATGAAGTTCTTGTAGGACAATAGTGACACTGCTATATTCCAGATATAATATGTGTGACTAAAGGTCATACTGTAATCAGAAGCTAAACTAGAAATCAACACTTTGATAATATAGGCCTACAATACCTGGTATTTCGTTCCTTAGCTAGCTTAGTACTTTACTTTTGGGTACTATGTAATTTAACCAGGGCACTGCAAAAAATGTGTCAGAATTTGTAACCTCTATTGTGCTCTATACCATCTGAAATGTATGCCAGGCATGATTCCATGTAAATCATCCAGAAACAAAACTTTTATTGCGTATGGCTTCAACTAGAATATTTGTTTCTTAACTACTGGATGTGAAACACAGTTATTTGCTGCTCTGATGTCAGAGCAGCTACGAAAATAGTTTTCACTGCAGTGACATGTAGGGGAGACACCACTTTCCCGGGTCTACCCTGCTCACCTGGATTTCCAAAAAACTGACAAAGTATTGAATTGGTCAATGGCAGTCCTTGTCCATTAATCCCACTTGCTCACACCTCTCTTGAGTCTCTCTCTTGTGGCCAACCACCATGTACCTACACCAACAACAACGCAGTCAAACATGCTGTCGGCACTGAGCTAGAAATTCACATTCTCATTAGAAGCAGTTTGCACAGCACCTTGTTTGAGAGAGGATGAAAAGGCACAGAGGGTGGCTGGTGAAGGCAACGGGGGCAGCATGCAAATTAAAAAAATATTTGGGTGTTAGAATGGAAAGTGTAAACCAAGGATGGAAAGACTCCAAGTTTGTTATTAAAGAAAAGAGATGCTGGAAAGACTCTATCTATTTGTTAAAGGGAAGGATGGGTGTCAGAATACAGTTACGTATAACTGATAAGGTGTGGCATGGGGCGAAGAAAGAGAGGTCACAAGCATAGCTCCCACATAATTAATCTACCTCTACACATCTGATCCGTGGGACCAGCTGTACAGGTAGATGGGATTTTGGCGGAGTGGGGGTGGGTAGCCATTGTAGATTGTAGATAGCTAGCAGTAATTAATGTATTTTCCACCTTGGGTTGGTTCTAAGTGAAATCATAGACATACTGAGCTTCACTCTTAATTATGATATGCCCTGGAACCATTTGGTGGAAAACATATAGAAGAACAGAATGCTAAGAGTGAATAATGAATGTTTTACACCAAGAAGCTTGGAGTGATATCAAATAGATAATGAAACAAAAGGTCGAGCTGTCTTTGATGAGCCCTGTCAAAGCTCTGAGGACCCTGTTAGAGCAGTCTGGAAATCCAGGAGCGCTAGTGGTGGTAGAAGGGGGCAGAGCGGCGTGGTGGGGGTGAATTTTTTTTAAAACTTGCCTGAATCGTCGCGTCTGCCTCCGTAACCACTGCTCAGAGCAGCATCAGGATTGGCTAGGAACACCCAGCCAGGGCGCTCCCAGGCAGACTGGGAGCCTGTGCAGGTTCTCTCCAGACCAGCAACTGTGTTGCTGGGCTAGAGAGACCCTACTGTGCATTTGTGTTTGGCTGGCCCGAGAGGGCTGGCCATCCATACATGCTCAGTGAGGGGGAGCCCTGTCAGTGCTTGTAAGAGCCTGTGGCCCCACCTCTTTTACTAAAAATTATAATAAACATAGTTTATTATCGTTTTTAGCAAAAGGTTTGCAGCAGCTGCTGCTGGCTGGGGGGGCGACGATCCTCCGTCCAAGCGGAGGAGCCACAACTGTGGAAATCCATTATGTTTTTTAAACAAGCTGCATTGCATTTTGTTAGAAATACAAACAATGGTCTGTGCAGCACCAACCACATCCTGACATACAATTTCCTATTGCCCCAAAGCACGTAGCACGTTATAGATTGATTATCAGGAGTACATTGTCACTATGGTGGGGGTGGTGTAGAGAAACGTCGCTGCCAAACAATTGAAAATGGTGGAAGAACTCAAGGAAGGGGGGCCAGGGAATGGCAGAGTGGGGGAGAGGGTGGGCCCATGTCATTTCAAGGCAAAATGTTGAAAACAGAGATCTCAGTTGTGTGGAGGGGGCTTGCAGGAAGATTACCCTCTAGGGTGGGGACCTAGGGACAGGTCCTGCCATTGAGCCCCTTACACCTTTCACTCAGGGTGTGCAACAGCAACCAGGGTGGGGGACTCTGATCAGGGCTATCAGCAGACAGTGATGATTCAGCGGTGGCTGGAAGGCTGGTCATTCAAAACAATAAGCACTCCTTCTAGATATGTGCTGTGGGTCGACGGAAAGGACCCCTCGTCTGTTCTCGGCAGAGGGCCGTCAGTCAGCCCTTGCCCACCTGATGAGGGTGTGTTGTCAGGCCTATGTTGATGGGGCGAGAAAAGTTTCCATTTCATCATGATGGATCACTCATCTACAATGAGTTCCATGTCTAAAAAGCGAGTCGCTGTCTGCGTGCCTTGGGCTTTGAGAATGCCAGAGCTGCAGGCCTTCCAGGGATTGGTCCCCATTATACCTGTGAACGCCTGAAGGTGGCGCAAGACTTCATCCCAAAATGGTTGAATCTGATTGCAGTCATATATTACGTGCTGCATTCCTGATGCTGGGGCACATCATCTGGTGCAAGTGTCCATCACTCCCGGGAAAATCCTGGAGAACTATTGGGGAAAGAAGTAGGCTCTGTGGAGTACACAGAACTGAATCAGTTGGTGTCACAGGTTCCTGGAGACCCTCCTTCGGTAGGCCGGTGCCCTGGTCCGCTCCTCCTCATGAAGGGCCTTACCAAACACAATCTGCCATGTATCCCTTAGTGTCCGCAATGAGACCTGGGACTGTTCCGTTTAAGCTCTGGCTAACCGACTGCGTAGGCTGTTACCATCCCTTAATGGGTGTGTATGGCTTGAAGGAGTAGATGAGTAAGAGGTTCTTCACCCTGGATTCCCCAAAGGTCTTGAAGCGTGCCAGTTACAGTTACAGCAGAAACCTTGTGAAGGCCAAACTCCTCTATCAGGTCTACAAAGTCAGTGGGCGGGTGAACTGCAACACTCTGCAAGGCAATTAAGGGCCACCTGAAGTAGGCATGGGGACTTTGGCTGAAGTTGGTTCCCGGGGAGAATCCACTGTGGGAGTGTCACCTGAGATACAGGGGAGGTTAACAGTGCTCGCATCTGCCAAATAGTGGCCCATCAGTCAATATGAAAGCCAACATAGTCGGACTGCTAAGAAATAATATTCAAAATTGGATGCTCTGAGGTCTCCCATGTGGGGAGGGAGTTACAACTTTGCAAGAGCAACTCATGTGTGCAAGGTATGCCATATGAGGTCTCCCAGGAGGCGTGAAAGCCATGGAAGAATGCACTGGGGAGTGTAACCGGGAGGTTCGCGAAATAGTATAGAAGATGGGGGAGCGTCACCATATTAGAGATTGCTATCGTGCCCATCACACACAATGGGAATCACCTCATTAACGTCACCTGGGAGCGAAGGGCCAACAAATTAGCATCTAGTAAGTGTGGAATGGAGAGGAATATTCAGATATCCAGGTATTTGAAGGAAGTGGGTCTCCAGTGGGCCGAACCCTCCACCAGGTCAAGGTGTACCAGATGCATCTCCGGGGATTTATCAACAATGGGAAACACTGTTGCTAAATCATAGGAGTGAATAAGCATTTTTTTAATCTGGCATTCAAACTAGTGGCTCTCTGAGAACCATATATAGCATATAGAATTGTAGATGGGTATCTGTGAGTTACTGAAATGTTTTTCACTAAGGTCTTCTGAGTGACATCAAATAGATGATGAGAGTGAAGCTCGAGTTGTCTATGAACATCCCCGTAGCTCACTTCCCCATAACTCAATTTACCCATCTACAATTTTATGTCACCTATGCCATCAAATCATCTGCCGCTGCTTGTAACTGCTGGGCAGAGGCAAACAGTAATGGAGAAGCCATACATAATATGGCTTCTCTTCTCAGATCCAAAGTGAAAAAAAATACTTTCCCTGTCATGGTGAACCAACTCCCACTGCCTTTCTTCCCTACCTCCCTCCTCTGCCAGCTGTTCTTTCTACTTTCAGTCAAAGTAGAGCTGCAGCCCTGCTCTTACAGGCTCTCACAGAGCCTGTCAGTCTTGCCTGGAAGTCCTTTATAATGTAGCAACAGCGGGTGACGAGTTTTGCTACCAACTTTTGCTACATCATAACAGTGAATTACCACATTTAGAATCTGGTGTAAACAATAGAGCATTCCTATGGAAGCCATGTAAAACACGTAGAAATATAGATGGGTAACAGTGACTAATGGGAAAATTTTTCACTAAGGGTTTTGGAATGACATGACATAGACAATGAGAGTGACACTTAAATTGTGCATGATGTCACTCAAAGCCCAGAGATGAAAACCTCTACGTTATTAACTGCTACTCATCTATTGTTCTTCCATGTTATGTATGGCTTCCAAAAACATCTGCTCTGTTTCAACTACTATACAATGGCAGAGGGAAAATGAGGGAGTCATACATAACAAGGTCTCTCTTCCGTGTCCAAAATTTTAAAAAATTGTCTTCTTCTTGCCATGACTCTACCCTACATGCCTTTCTATACTTCAGTGCTTAAAGCTATGCTCTCTGCTCTCCATCAGCGCAATGATCCTTATCAAAGCAGCTTGGAATTTCTTGATGGTGTAGCAACAGAAGGAAACAACTTCAGTGGTGCATAACCAGATTTAGGGGCTCATTACGAGTTTGGCGGTCGGACGAGCCTACCGCCAAACTCACGGGGATGAGGTGGCTGTCAACCTGGGAGCCTCACCCCGTCATATTATGATGTTCCCACCAGGCTGACCAGGAGGAGCATCGTATTATGACATTCCCGCTGCTCATCCTGAGGGGAATAGTACTACGGTATTGGTCTCAGCTCATCTAAGGGAGCCAAGACCAATACCGTAGCACAACAGCATCCTCAGAATGCGCACTGTCTGCAAAGCATTCTGAGGGTGCAGGGCAGGGGGCCCTGCACTGCAGGGGACATGGTTGTGGGCAAAGTAGGGGCCCCTCTGTGGCCCCCTGTACTTCCTTTCCGCCAGCATTTTTATGGCGTTTGAACTGCTACGAAAAGGCTAGCAGAAAGGGAACTTGTTATCAGCACGGTGGCACTGAACTCAGCGCCACTGTGGTGGACCACAAGTCTGACCGCCGTTGAGCCCATCAGGAACCATGTTCCTGGCAGGGATGGCGGTCTCCTGGCGGTCCGTCTGCCAGGACTGTAATATGGCGGTACGACTGCCACCGCGAGGCTAGTGGTCTCAAGACTACCAGCCTTGTATTGAGCCCCTTAGTCTGGTATTCAAGATACTGGTGCTCAGTGAGAGACATACATAAGGCATAGAATTAAAGATCAGACTGTTAATAACACAGAGGGGTTGAAGTGAATCAGATATAACAAGAGCAAAGATTTAGTTGCTCTGATTGCCAAAGTCAAAAACATCCCCTTTACTGAAAAACTTTAATTTACAATACCCATATACATCCATCCATCCATACCCAGTCAATAGATCACTAGTTCAGTGGCTGTGAATACACAATGAACATTGTTACATCACAGCAGTAGAAAACATTTTTGTCCACTGCCGTGACTGAATTGATGTGAATACCAGCATTTAGAAACATCTGTACATTATAGTGGATGGGTAAGTGACCCATCTATAAAAAAACATTATTGGTTTCAAACATAGTAATATCTTGATGGTTTTAAACATATAATATCTTGCCATGCTTCTGGAATTGTCATGCCTACATTAACAATAGTCATAAATAATACATCATAATGTAAATCAGAATCACATTATATTCTTAACGTATGGTTCTGAATCCAATTATTACCTGTTGGGAAATGGCCCTCTCTGAAGGGTCACCTCAAACATTTTGCCATCCTCCTCCTCTTTTTCTGACCTTGTGTTTGTTGGCTTTAGGACTCTAAGCACTTTGCCACTGCTGACCAGTGCTAACGTGTGTGTGCTCTCTCTTTAAAACATGGTAACATTGCTGTATACACAATGAGCATACTTAGTTTACTTTTAAGTCCCTTGTAAAGTTGCAAACCATATACCCAGGGCCTGTAAATTAAATGCTACTAGCGGGCCTGCAGCACTTATTGTGCCACCCACACAAGTAGAATTTCAAGCCTGTCTCAGGTCTGCCATTGAAGGGCCTGGGTGTGAACTTTACTGCCACTTCTACTGGGCTTTTAAACCCCCTTGCCAAGCCTTAAACTCACCTTTTATTATATATATGTTACCAGTAAGGTAGGCCCTAGGTAGCCCATAGGGCAGGGTACTTTTAAGTTTTCCATGTCCTGTTAGTGAAAAGACTTCCAAAGTAATTTTTCACTACTGTGAGGCCTACTCCTCTCATAGGCCAACATTGGAAATTCCCAAATATACTTTTAAGCTATAATTCCTGACCAGAAAGGAGTAGCTGCCTCATGTTTCATATCATTGGAAGGGCAATGATAAATCCTCTTTACTGGCAAAGTCAGATTTAACATTACTATTTTAGTTTTTTGTGCCTGCAGCCAGTTTCCAATAAACGCCTAGGGTGGGTGACAGCTACACTTTATGCATTTCCCATAGACAGCCACAAACACAAGAAGGTTAGGTGTGTCTGAGCACTCGTCTGCATTCATCTGCATTCTGATGGCTCTTCCTGAGAAGGTAGGGATAAGGGGGCTGACACACCTGAATAGGCAGTGCCTGTTCCCACATAAAGGGTTGATTACCCCTTACTGACAGTAAGTGCCAAGTGGCGCCAATCCCGTCCTGGGCCCTTGGAAGTGAGTTTCTGTGCTGCAACTCAAGAAAACCAATGCATTGATGACGTTGCGCTGAATGAAACCTGCAGATTTCCACTTGATGCCAGAGTATTGCCACTGTTGTCCAAGTCGGAGACACCACATTGCCGAGTGCGTGATGCATCATCCGTGGACTCCTATGCATCTCCAACTTTGCTCGGCTCAGCACAAACGCATCACTCCATGCTGAAACCATTGTCTCCAGCTCAGCAGTTTGACAACGACGCACAGCCTTGTTGCCCAACACTTCCTGATCTTCGACGCATCATTGATGCTGCGTATCGCCTACATCTCTTCAATCAACAGGAACGCACCTCCTCCTCATCGACGCTTCTTCCATCCAAGGTACTTTTTCAGCATGCCAGCCTGGGTCCTGAAGCCTCGGTCTAGCGCAACATCAATTAACCTTATAGCACTACTGACTTCGAAGCACTACTTTTAGTTCATTCTTGAAAAATTCAGACCTTAACCTCCACTAACTGGATTTTTGTCATTTTGGCCTTATTTTCCTCATAAAAATTTAATCTATTTTTCTAACCCTGTGTAGAGTATTTATTGTGTTTTTGTTGTTGTTTTACTGTGTATGAATGCGTTGCACAAATACTTTACACATTGACTCTTAAGTAAAGCCTGCCTGCTCTGTGCCAAGCTACCAAAGGGTGAGCATAGGCTATCTTTAAGTGTGTATTTAGCTTACCCTGACTTGAGCGGCGGTTCCTGCTTGTACAAGGTGAATACTCTAACAACCAGGAACCCCATTTCTAACATTACCTATTGATAAGGCATTTTTGTAATAGCGATCAAATACTAAACAGTAAGCAGATTAGAGAGCACTAGCTGTGTCCCCAATTTTCTGAAACAATAGTTTGTAAGTGTACAACAAGCACTTAAGTATATACTGAGGGACACACTGTTGAAAGCTAAAAAGGGATTTTAGGGTTAATGCATTATAACTTTTGTAAATCATTTAGAAGGTATAACAGCTCAGAACAATTACTTAAGTGACACAGAAAGTCAATACATACACAAGTACGTTAGGAAAACAAAAATAAGATTTGATGTTCAATTTCTTTAGACTGTGTGTTCAGTTTAGCTTGTTGTCTACTTCATAGTTCAGTTCAGTAGGTGCTAAAGTTTAAGTCCTCCATTTCTATTCTCCATCGACACATCTATGCAACAATACTAAACAATGTAATCGTTTAATAACTAAGGCTTCCACAATGAATTCTGAAAAATGTACAGACCAGTTTTTTTATATTTGTTATTTTTCTGAACTTCCTTAAACTTCAACATGTGCCGTTTGCAATATGGTTGTTCTTTGAAACGATTATCTTATTTGTATTTCAATAACACTTACCTGGAACTCCTGAACATATGTTAAGAAGTAGGAAACAAATCCAAAGGCCACGATCCACTCACAGATTGCACTGGCCAGATGGATCCTGTAATGCTAACAGAGATGAAAGTATAATACATTACCTAACACAATACTTCTTATGAATGGTATGTGGCATGCTAAAAATGTAGTCATGATTATATATTAAAAAAACATGTGTAACACATGAGCCTGCCTTTTAAGTAGTTTCAGATTTATGATGTACAGTAGGTAGTGTTGTTGCAACGTGCTGTCTGCATTTCCAGTTTCAGTCTCAGTGTGGAATTGAAAAAAATAGCACCAAGTTCTTTTTCTTGTATGAAATAAACATGTGATGGCTAAAGCACTACAGCAACGCAAAAAGATGATGGAAGGAATGATGAACATTATCAGATCTCTGACTGAGGGTGAGTTTTTGAAAAGTTTCAGCACTCCGCCCACCATCCTTTTGTGTTGCTAAAGTTGCCCTACGTGGGATGGGTATGTCCAAACATGGGTCCCATGCTCACTGTGCCACTGGATTCAAGCTAGTCTGGCTGATGAAGGGTGATACCCTGAAACCCGTCCCAGGATGCTTGTTTCCGGTCTAGGGAAGACCTGGCCTGGCAGTTCAGACTGAACTGTTCCCATGGAGAACAGTGTCAAGACTGATTTGCATATGGCTGGATCCAAGGTGGGGTGGCATAGTGAGCAAAAGAACAATGGATTAAATCCAGAGGGTGAGTGTTTGAAATATTTCAGTACTCTGTCAATCATCCTTTTGTATTGCTAAAGGTGCTACAGCACAGCTGCCTCAATGTGTGAGTACCAGAATATCACAGGCAGAATATCGTCTGATATAAACATCATGTCCCACATCTGGGCCCAGATTTACTAATGCTTTGTGCCGCGTTTTTGTTACTTTTGTATTCAAATTCTACATATTCGTTATGCTGGGATTTACTATCCACACAAGTAAGAGTACCAACAAGGGATAACAAAATATATTCTGTATTTCTTGTAATTTTTCGATGATCCCTATCATAATCATCTGAATTCAATTCTAATCATATCATTATGGAAGGACAAATCATGACTGCAGATCTCTTAACAAAAAAGCTTCTGTATTTAGAACAAAAGTTACACCAAGAGAAAATAAATGTATTAAAGCAAGTCAAAAGTCAGATAAATGACAGGGGTTACTGTGACAAACGTCTCGAAGTACATTAACAATGGTTATGTTGGTTGTAGTCTATTCAGCTTGACATTTCTAAATATACTGAAAACTCACTTTCTACTCTATTTATAGAGAATATGTTATCAAACATATAACAGAGCAAGCCAACAGGAACTACTGAGATGTTTTGTAGAAAGGTGAGTAATGTGTCAACGTTTCGGTCTCAAATTGTTTCCATCTGCAAGACCATCCTCAGGACAAAAATATTTGAGAAGAAAACAAAAAGCCCACTGTAAGGAAATGCCTCCTTGGCATGGTTACCCCATGACTTTTTGCCTTTGCTGATGCCAAGTTATGCTTTGAAAGTGTGCTGAGGCCTGCTAACCAGGCCCCAGCACCAGTGTTCTTTCCCTAACCTGTACCTTTGCCTCCACAATTGGCACACCCTGGCATCCAGATAAGTCCCTTGTAACTGGTACCCCTGGTACCAAGGGCCCTGATGCCAGGGAAGGTCTCCAAGGGCTGCAGCATGTCTTATGCCACCCTGGGGACCCCTCACTCAGCACATACACACTGCTTGCCAGCTTGTGTGTGCAGGTGGGGAGAAAATGACTAAGTCGACATGACACTCCCCTCAGGGTGCCATGCCAACCTCACACTGCCTCTGGCATAGATAAGTCACCCCTCTAGCAGGCCTTACAGCCCTAAGGCAGGGTGCACTATACCACAGGTGAGGGCATAAGTGCATGAGCACTATGCCCCTACAGTGTCTAAGCAAAACCTTAGACATTGTAAGTGCAGGGTAGCCATAAGATTATGTGGTCTGGGAGTCTGTCATACACGAACTCTACAGCACCATAATGGCTACACTGAAAACTGGGAAGTTTGGTATCAAATTCTCAGCACAATAAATGCACACTGATACCAGTGTACATTTTATTGTGAAATACACCCAGAGGGCATCTTAGAGATGCCCCCTGAAAACATACCCGACTTCCAGTGTGGGCTGACTAGTTTTTGCCAGCCTGCCACACACCAGACATGTTGCTGGCCACATGGGGAGAGTGCCTTTGTCACTCTGTGGCCAGGAACAAAGCCTGTACTGGGTGGAGGTGCTTCTCACCTCCCCCTGCAGAAACTGTAACACCTGGCCGCAAGCCTCAAAGGCTCACCCCCTTTGTCACAGCGCCACAGGGCATCCCAGCTAGTGGAGATGCCCGCCCCCTCCGGCCACGGCCCCACTTTTGGCGGCAAGGCCGGAGGAGATAATGAGAAAAACAAGGAGGAGTCACTGGCCAGTCAGGACAGCCCCTAAGGTGTCCTGAGCTGAAGTGACTCTGACTTTTAGAAATCCTCCATCTTGTAGATGGAGGATTCCCCCAATAGGATTAGGGATGTGCCCCCCTCCCCAGCAGGAGGAGGCACAAAGAGGGTGTCGCCACCCTCAGGGCTAGTAGCCATTGGCTACTAACCTCCCAGACCTAAACACACCCCTAAATTGAGAATTTAGGGGCCCCCAGAACCAAGCAAGATAGATTCCTGCAACCTGAAGACAAAGAAGGACTGCTGACCTGAAAGCCTGCAGAGAAGACAGAGATACCAACAGCTTTGGCCCCAGCCCTACCGGCCTGTCTCCCCACTTCAAGAAAGACTGCAACAGCGAAGCGTCCCCCAGGGTCCAGCGACCTCTGAAGCCTCAGAGGACTACCCTGCATCTAAAAGGACTAAGAACACCCGAGGACAGCGGCTCTGTTCCAAAGGAACTGCAACTTTGCAACAAAGAAGCAACTTTTAAAGACCACACGCTTCCCGTCGGAAGCGTGAGACTTTCCACTCTGCACCCGGCTCGACCTGCGGAAAAACAACACTACAGGGAGGACTCCCCGGCGACTGCGAGCCCGTGAGTAGCCAGAGTTGACCCCCCTGTACCCTCACAGCGACGCCTGCAGAGGGAATCCAGAGGCTCCCCCTGACCGCGACTGCCTGCTTCAAAGAACCCGACGCCTGGTAAACACACTGCACCAGCAGCCCCCAGGACCTGAAGGATCCGACCTCCAGTGCAGGAGCGACCCCCAGGTGGCCCTCTCCCTAGTCCAGGTGGTGGCTACCCCGAGGAGCCCCCCCTTGCCTGCCTGCATCGCTGAAGAGACCCCTGGGTCTCCCATTGAAACCTATTGCAAACCCGACGCCTGTTTGTGCTCTGCACCCGGCCACCCCTGTGCCGCTGAGGGTGTACTTTTTGTGCTGACTTGTGTCCCCCCCGGTGCCCTACAAAACACCCCTGGTCTGCCCTCCGAAGTCGCGGGTACCCACCTGCTGGCAGACTAGAACCGGGGCACCCCTATCTCCATTGGAGCCTATGTGTTTTGGGCACCACTTTGACCTCTGCACCTGACCAGCCCTGAGCTGCTGGTGTGGTAACTTTTGGGTTGCCCTGAACCCCCAACCGTGGGCTACCTTGGACCCTTTGAATCCTGTAAGTGCTTTACTTACCTGACAAACTAACAAATACTTACCTCCCCAAGGAACTGTTGAATGTTGCACTGTGTCCAATTTTAAAATAGCTTATTGCCATTTTTGCCAAAACTGTACATGCTATTGTGATGATTCAAAGTTCCTAAGATACCTGAGTGAAATACCTTTCATTTAAAGTATTGTTTGTAAATCTTGAACCTGTGGTTCTTAAAATAAACTAAGAAAATATATTTTTCTATACAAAAACCTATTGGCCTGGAATTGTCTTTGAGTGTGTGTTCCTCATTTATTGCCTGTGTATGTACAACAAATGCTTAACACTACCCTCTGATAAGCCTACTACTCGACCACACTACAACAAAATAGAGCATTAGAATTATCTCTTTTTGCCACTATCTTACGGGGAACCCTTGGACTCTGTGCATGCTATTTCTTACTTTGAAATAGTACATACGGAGACAACTTCCTACACCCACTGTAGGTTATTGAAAACTGTATATGAACAGATCAAATAAGCAGCACCTGCAGCCACTTATAAAAAGACAGGGAGCCAACAGAGATAGATTAGCGCCTGCCTGAGTGTTACTCACACCGAAAATGTGAAAAGAGAAAAATTGATAGATTAAGCATGCTTGTTTGTGTGGTAACTCAAAACATGCACCCACTGAATGTATAACACTGCGCTTGCAGCTGGGCAAGTCTAAGTAATTTTGTGCTTTGTGATGAAAGTAACTGTAAGAGTGCACTTACTATGTGATTCTGATTTTATTAAAAAGGAACCAGTTTCTAAATATAAACATATATGTAAATAGAGAATTATAGATGTATAAGGACTGATGCTATTCCCTTGGATCTTGTATTTGACAACGGCCAGAAAGTTACAAGATTTCAACGGAAACCTGAAACCGGTTTTGAATCCATTGTTTTGGAATAAATCTGCAGCCTGGGCAAATAGTTGTTTGTTTGAAAGGGCAGCGCTCTAATGCGTGTACTGCCTGTAACATGGAAAAGTAAGGAAAGCAACATGTCACACCATAAAGTGAATAGTGCACAGAGGTGAGTAGAATGACACCGAGCAGGATGTTTTTGCGCCTAAAAAAACAATGCATTAATTTAAGTCTCATTTGCAAAAAAAGACTGCACCATCAAAAATAGCGGGGTCATTGCCATCATCTTCAAGGAAATGATCCAATGTATCATCACCGATGATGACCCAAAGCCCCTCAACTTCCGACTTCAGACCAATGTCAACACCAGAATGTGAGGCACCCTTGCATACAGACCCCTAGGACCACGCCAGCCTTCTGCGACACCATTGTCAACCTCATCGCCCCTCTCGCCACCGGCTCCCTCCACTACGTCCTACTCAATGATTTCAATTTCCAGTTTAACAACCCCAATGACACCAACTCACCTTCCCTCATAGAGAACCTCAGCAACATCAGCCTCAACCAACTGGTCACCAAACCCATGCACAAAGCTGGATACGCACTGGATACCATCTTCACTTCTAGCAACAGAATCAATTTCACCCACGTGACTGAACTCACCTGGAACAACCACGTCATCATCCTCTTTACCATCTCCAATTCCCAGCACACCACCTCCAAGCACCTCAGCACCCCCCCACTGAAGCTGAGGAAAGGTAACCAAGAACCTATGGGGGTGTTCAGAATCTAGGCCCCGCACAACCTGAGCCCACAGCAGACCTCGACCTCGAGCAGGCCATCTCAAAATGTCACCAACTAGACTATCAAATCTGCTGACAGAGTCATCCCCCTGAAACTAGCTACAACCAACAACACTGCCAAGCCAGCCCGATGGTGCACTGCGGAGCACAGAAACACCAAATGCGACTGCCACTGACTCGAGAAACAATGGCATGTGACCAAGGACCCCTTTGACATGGTCACCTACAAGGCAGCCCTCAACAACTACCACCACCACATCAAGGCAGCAACAAGAGCAGCAGTCACTGCCTGCATCAATACCACAGCCAACCACATGAAAGAACTTTTCAGAATAATCAAAGAATCCTCTAATCCAATAGCTACAGAGACCACCACCCACAGAACTCTGTGACACCCTATCAGACTATTTCCACAACAAGATCACTACCATATACAAATATTTCAACCCCCCACCTCTAGCCTAGACAATATCTCTCAAGCAGTAAACACCAGCTACACAATAACCTCCTGGTCCTCGATTACCACACAGACCACCACAGCCATCACGTCATCCATCCAGTCTGGGACACACACCGAACCCTGCCCCCACAATCTTTTCAACTTTGGAGCCAACACTATTAGCAGAGAACTAACCCACATCCTCAACACCTCCATCTCTACTGCAACCTTCCCGGGTGAATGGAAGCACACAGAGGTCAGACTCCTCCTAAAGAAACCATCTGCCTCAAAACTACAGACCGATCCCTCTGCTCCTCTTCCCGGACAAAGTGCTCAAGAAAGCCATCAACCAACAGCTCACCGACTACCTCAAACAAAACCACCTTCTTGACACCTCACAATCATGATTCCAGGCCAACCACAGCACAGAGACTGCACTGATCGCCACCACGGATGACATCAGGACCCTCCTCGGCTGAGGAGAGTCAGCAGCTCTGATCCTTCTGGACCTCTCTGAAGTGTTTGGTACAGTCTCCCACCACACTCGCCTCAACAGACTCCACAACATAGGCGTTCAACAAAACGTCATTAAGTGGGTCGTCTCTTTCCTCTCAGGCTGCACGCAGAGCATCCGCCTTCGTCCCTTTACTTCTACACCCAAGAACATCACCTGCGGCATAGCCTAAGGATCCTCCCTCAGCTAAACCCTGTTCAATGTCTACATGTTGACATCATCAGACATCACCCTTGCAGACATCATCAGATCCTACAGACTCAATGTGGTCTCCTATGCCAAAGACAATCAACTAATCCTCTCACTCACCAAAGACCCCCACAATGCCAAAGCCAGCTTCCGTAACGCCATGACCAACGTAGGAACATGGATGAAAAACAGCTGCCTCAAACTAAAAACCGACAAAACGGAAGTCCAGATCTTCAGAAAGAACACCTCTATATGGGACCACAGCTGGTGGCTAGCAGAACTAAGACTAGCGCCCTCTCCATCAGACCACGCACAAAACCTTGGTATCATCCTCGACTGCCGACTATCCATGAATCGACAAGTAAACTCATTTGCCTCCTCCTCCTTCTACATCCTCTCTATGCTCTGCGGAATCTTCAAATGGATTCCTACCTACACCAGAAAGACAGTCACACACACCTTGGTCACCAGCGGCCTCGACTATGGCAATACTCTCTCTGACGGAGTGTCCTCCCAGCTACTTAAAAGACTCCAGACTCTACAGAACACTGCAGCCAGACTCATCCTCAACCTCCCCAAGCACTCAAGCATCACCCCACACCTCAGGAACCTCCACTGGATTCCCGTTCAGAAGAGATGCCAATTCAAAATCCCCACGCTCGCATACAAGGCTTTACACAACCTAGGGCCAGACTTCAGGACTTCAGAAGGAGACTCAAGACGTGGCTTTTCGACGGAGCCAAGCACCCTCAGCGTCCAGATACCCTTAGGTGTGATGGTGCTGCACTTTATACACGCTATGATTTATTGATTGATTCTATGATACATTACATGAGCTGGTACTTTAAGTACTACATGTTTAACTCAAAGGTATTAGCACAATTTGGTTGCTACCAAGGTGAAAATGTATCCTACTAATGGGAAACATTTCAGTTGTAAGGTCACTTAAAATTAAAGACATCCAATGGCACATTTTTCCAGTCCTTGCATTTACTATTCTAACCTCTTTTATAATTTAGATAGGATTAATGCGCTTCATTCAACTGGACACTGGGTATACACAACAAGATTATATCACCATTCCGAAAGGTCACCTTCATAATAATTGTAGCTGTACCCGCCATTGACCTACTACCAATATGGCTGCCACACTGTGTCATTCCAGTGCTCTGCATTAATGCAGGCACTTCATCGATTGGAAGCTCGAGCTAAATCAACTGTTGCAATTTACACCATCATCACCGATCGGTATTCTGAGCTAAATTAACTGTTATGATTCAAATTGTCACAATTTTATCCAATGCCTAATAACGCCCAATAAGTATTCCCTCATTTACTGAGCATAGTTGACAACCTATACGAGTCACTATTGTTATTTTGAATGTAGAGACTAAGGACCCAACAATGCTCTTCTCTCAATATGGCCAACACTAGGCGACGGTCTAGTGTTCCTCCTCTTGGGAGGTTCTTCTCTGGCCTAAAAAGGCAGTCTACTATGTAGCAGCCATATGGACAGACACCATCACCATGTGGAAATGTATTACTATGGTACTTAACGTTTGAGAAGTAAGTCCTCACTGCTTTGATAGATTCTATTTTGGAATCTGGGAGCTGAAGGGTTCCTTGAGGGGAATTCACTAGAAATCCTAGAAATTCTATGGATTGGGATGGAGTTAGAACAGATTTGTCTGTGTTGATGATGAAACCTAGATCTGATAGAAGAGCAGTAGTGTAAGAAAGTTGAGAGCGGAGAGTGATGGAATTTTGATGCATGAGAAGTATATCGTCTAGGTAAATAATTAGCCGGAAACCCTGTGCTCTGAGATGGGCTACTACTGGTTTCATTAACTTGGTGAAACACCAAGGAGCTGAGGAAAGACCGAAAGGAAGGCAAGAAAATTGATAGGTCTGTTGTTGCCATTGAAATTGGAGAAACTTTCTGTGAGAGTGATGAATGGGTATTGTTAGATAGGCGTCTTGAAGATCTAGACAAACTAACCAATCGTTCAAAAGGAGAGAATCTCTGAGGTGCAGAATCGTCTCCATTTTGAAATGACGATAAACGACGAATTGATTGAATTGCTTGAGATTTATGACTGGTCTGATCTTTTTGTTTTTCCTGATCACCAGAAATATGGTACTTAGAAAACCCGCCTGATGAGACAGAACCGGTTGAATAGCCTGTTTGAGGAGAAGCGATTGGATTTCTGAAGAAACGAGATCTGCCATTTCTGTGGAGAATTTTAGAGAAGGAGGGCGAAAAGGTTGACAAGGGGTTTCGCAAAACTCTATTGAATAACCTCTGAATGTGTTGAGTACCCAAGGGTCTGACGTAAGCTCCTTCCACCTGTGGAGAAAGAATCTTAGACGACCCCTATGGAAAGATGGCCAGAAAAAGGGCTTACCTGCAGGAGAATAGTTCTTGGAATTACGTTGGTTTCTGCCCCGGAAGCCTCTGGCTCGCTGAGGATAGAATTGTGGTCTGAATTCTTGTGGTTGGGAATTGAAGGAGCCTCTATAGCCTTGAACTCTGGCGTAACGGCTGGTAAAGCGATCCCTTCCTCTACCGGCCCTGGCAAAAACAAGAGCGTTGAAGACTTTTTTGAGCGACTGTTGCACTTTATCAAGGGATGCAAAGGTAGTAACGTATTTGCCTAACTCCTTAATGAAGGAATCGCCAAATAGCAGACCATCAGCTTTAGGACCTGGGTCCATAACAGCAAGATTAGCTAACTTAGGGTCCAGTTTGAGTAAAAGTCCCTTTCGCCGTTCATGAGTCATCGCTGAGTTTGCGTTACCCAGAAGACAGAACGCTCGTTGGATCCAAAGTGAAAGCTCTTCTGGATCAATTGAATTGTTGTTTAATCATGCAGATTCTGCCATGTCAAAGATGCGGGCAAGAGGACCCACAATATCTAAGACTTAGTCTTGAAAGACTGACCAGGCTCTATCGATCCCTTTTCGCAGGTCTTTCCCAAATTTGGAGAAAAAAGTTATCATAGAGGTATCTATGGAAGGGGTAGCAGCAATGTGTAAAGGTAGAGAAGGTCTAGGGCATTCCGATTTAAGCTTAGCGCGCACTTATTTATCAAGAGGTAGGCATAGTTTTGCAGAAAGATAATTAGCAACATGTTCAGATGGGAGCCACTCAGTGGAATTGGGATGATGAATTAAAAGTGGATTGAACATAGGCATCCCATCAGCATCAAGAAGAGTAGAGGAGTCAAGGTCTCCTGGCGCTGATTTAACCTTCTTGGCAAGAGGACCAATCCAAAAATCAGAATTACTGACGTCATCCATGTCTTTATCTGAGTCTAAATCATCCATGTCGTCATCCGTGTCATTTATTTTATTAACCACAATTTTATGGGTTGAGAGTATATGTTTTGATTTTGCTTTACTCTTAGTACCCATAGAAATTTTCCCCTCCTTACTAGAAGGCCTGTGAGGAACGTCGTCCTCTAACCTGTGTGAGGTAGACTCTCTATCCAATAGCGGAGAAACTTTATTATGGTTATCATTGAAGCCTCCGCCGCTTTGCGCTTTCTGCTTTCCCCCGCAGATAGGGCCAATTGTGATTGAGTTAGACAGGATGAAACAGTGTTTTCTAAATGTTTAGAAATTTTGGACATGGAGGCAGAAACAGCCTTTGCCATAGAAGATTGTATAAATGTATTCAAATTTTCAGAAAATACATCATTGTCATCATTATTTTCATCCTTATTTCTTTCAGAAAATGTGGAAAAATCCATTTAAATTAATTGAGTATTTGCCCTGCTGAAAACAGGGTTAATTTAATAGGAGGGAGTAAGGGGCGTGTAAAGCAAAACTTCCCTGCCAACAGGAACGAGAGGCAGAAGAAAGCCGTGCCCCCAGGAAGCAGCTGAAGATGAGGAACTCCGGGTGCGAGCAGAGAGGCTAAAAATAGCCGTGCACCGATTAACGCGAGGTATTTGAAGGCAGTGAAGCATCACGGAAACAACGCGACCAATGAGGTGAGGCGCGCCAGAGTGTTCTGAAGAGACTATCAGAACACTCGGCGCGGCGCGATAAGCGTGAGGAAAACGGTTGCGATGACCGTATAGGAGGAAAGGGGGAATTTACGGGAAAAAAGGAACAGCTAAAGCAAAAATACCTCTTAACAGTGTCAAATAACGTTAGAATAAATATGAAAATAGACAATTAAACAGTATAAATTACACATGTAAAGCGCGCCATAAAGATATACTTATCTTGACTGCGAGCAGCAAGAAAAGAGGGCTGCTTGCAGTCAAGTTGGGGATTTATTTATGTGCATCGCATTCTGATTGGTTTGTTTTAACTCTTTATCTCCCATTGGTAGCTTGTTCTGCTAACCTTCAGGGATTGGTTAATATTCTTGACTGCTGCTGCTATTGATATTAAAGCAGGAAAAGTAAGCATAATAGGAGCCTCCGGTTTTGACATAAAATTCTCTTTATGGTGTGACATGTTGCTTTCCTAACGTTGCCATGTAACAGGAGGGCCACACATTAGAGTGCTGGACTTTTAAACAAATGACTATTTTCCCAGGCTGCAGGTTTATTCCAAAACAATGGATTTGAAAGCAGTTTCAGGTTTTGCTGAAACCCTGTAAGTAATTTTCTGACCGTTTTCCAATACGTGATCCAAGGGACAAGCATCATTCCTTATAAATCTATACTTCTTTATTTACAGATGTTTATATTTAGAAACCAGTTCCTTTTTAATAAAAATCAGAATCACAATAGAACATAGCAAGTGCACTCTTACAATTACTTTCACCATGAAGCACAAAATGACTTAGACTTGCACAGCTGCAAACACAGTGTTTTGTATGGAATGCGTGCATGTCTTGAGTTACCAGACAAGCAATGCTTTATCTAGAATTTTTTCTCTTGTCCCATTTTTGGTGTGAGTGACACTCAGACAGGGGCATATCTATCTCTGTTAATGCCCTGTGTTTTTATAAGGGGCTGCAGGTAATGCTTTTCTACTTATTTGATGTATCCATATACTGTTTTCAATACCTACAGAGAGCTTTAAGGTTTTCCTCTCAAATAACTATGTCCTGAGGATGGTCTCGCGGATGGAAACAATTTAAGACCGAAACATTGACGCATCGCTCACCTTTCTACAAAACATCTCAGGAGTACCTGTTGGGTTGCTCTGTTATAGGTTTGTGCAACACAAAAAGATGATGGACGGAATGCTGAACATTGTCAAACATTCACCCCCAGTCACAGATCTGGGTTTAATCCATTGTTATTTTGCTCACCACATCATTCTAGTCTGGACCCAGCCATACGCAAATGAGCCTTGACCCTGTTCCCCATGGGGAGCAGTCCAGCCCGAACTGCCAGGCCAGGTCCTCAGTGGCCTGGAAACAAGCATCCTGGGACCAGTTTCAGGGTGTTGTAATTTAGCAGTGATTAGATTAAGCATTAGCAGAAGACATCTTGTATTTAGTAACTACTGTGAACATTTTGCGGAATCCATTTTGTATTCATGGCAGCCATTTTCTCTGCTACATGCTGCCATGTGCTCACCCTGTGCTCTGTCCTACCTTTCTGTTAACTGCTCTTGAAATCTGCCTAGTGACAAGTTATATTTAGCATCTCTTACTTTCGCACATGCTCAGTAAGGTCTGCAGCTGTTAGTCCTTGGAAACTGTTAGCTCCTCCTACCTGTCGACTGTGCATTTTCCACATGACCTTACATGTATACAAGTCTTGTTTCCATAATTGTACCATCTCCTTTTAGCCTCTGTGTGGGTATAAAAGGACCATGCTCTCTCAGTTCAGTGTGCTACTTCAGACATTACCCTAGGGTGCTGTTTGAACTGTAGTACCACCTCATGAGGTTAATAAACTTTTGTCTTTTATTCCAGTTTCTGTGCCAACTTCTTCCTACATGGTCTGAGGACTTTGTGCAGAGAAAGGTGAACCCCTTGCACTAGTAGGCCTTGCTGAGGCTTACTTCAACAAGGGTATCACCCCTCATCAGCCAGGCTAGGTTGAAACCGGTGGCGTAGTGATCACGGATCCCACGTCTGGCATACTGTTCCCACTTAGGGTGAAAATGCAACACAGAAAGATGAGGGGCATGATGCTGAACATTGTCAAACGGGAAGTATCCTGAACAACAAGTCGTGAACCACGAAGTCGTGGAAAACGAAAGCGAAACAACGCTTTTGTTTTCCAGAACTTCCTTGTTTAAGGGCCTTAACCACACATGTGTGAACCACGTACATGCGTGGTTAAGGCACAGAAGAAGGGAGTTGACGCGATCAAGGAGGAGGTAAGTTGGACTGGGGCTGGGGCTGTTTTTTTGGGGGGTGGGGTGGGGGGCTCGGGTGAGTAAGGTTTTGGGGCGGGGAGGGAGTCAGGGTTTAGGTTTTAGGGGTGGGGTGGGGGGTTGGGGTGCTTTAGGTTTTAGGTGCGGGGTGGGGAGTCGGGTATTTTTAGTTTTTGGGGGTGGGTGGGGACTCGGGTGATTAGGGTTTAGGGGCGGGGAGGGGGGTCAGGGTTTAGGTTTTAGGGGTGGGGTGGGGGTTGGGGTGCTTTAGGTTTTGGGGGGGAGTTGGGGTTGTGGTAATTTTGGGGGTGGGGTGGTTGTTGGGGTGGGGGGGTTGCGGTAATTTTTAGGGGTGGGGGGCCAGGAGGGACGCATGCTGGAACCATGCGTGATGATCACTAATGCCTTTACTATGAATGCCTTTACAACGAGTGTCTTTACAATGAAAAATCGCTGTTAAGGCATTCGTGGTAAAGGCATTAGTGATAACAACGAGGTCATTGTTCCAACCTCGTTGTTCAGGCATGGGTGGTTGAAGCACTCGTTGTTTCGACATATAACCTTGTCAAACATTCACCCCCAATCACAGATCTGGGAATAATCCATCGATATTTAGCTCGCCACGCCATTCCAGTTTGGAACCAGGCATATGCAAATCAGCCTTGACCCTATTTCTCATGGTGAATAGTGCAGCCTAAACTGCCATGTCAGGTCCTCCTAGGACCAGAAGCAAGCATCCTGGGACCAGTTTCGGGGTATCACCCCTCATCAGCCAGGGCAGCTTGAAACCGGTGCCGTAGCAAGCACAGGACCCACGTCTGGGCACACCCTTCCAACTTATGGTGAAAATGCAACATAAAAAGATGATAGACGGAATGCTGAACATGGGCAAACGTTCAGCCCTGTAATAGATCTGGGTTTAATCCATCGTTATTTTGCTCGCCACGCCATTCAAGTTTGGACCCAGTCATATGCCAATCAGATCAGCCTTGACCCTGTTCCCCATGAGGAACAGTCCAGCCCGAACTGCCAAGCCAGGTCTTCCCTGGACCTGAAACAAGCATCCTGGGACCGGTTTCAGGGAATCACCCCTCATCAGCCAGGCTACCTTAAAACTGGTAGTGTAGCGATCATGGGGCACACGTCTAGGCATACCCTTCCTACTTAGGGCAAAAATGCAACACCAAAAGATGGACGGAATGCTGAACATTGTCAAATGTTCACCCCCAGTCACAGATCTGAGTTTAAACCATCATTTTTTTGCTCTCCATGCCTTCTATTATAGGTTTGACAACAGCCTCTCTATAGATAGACTATAAAGTGGGTTTTCAGTATATTAACATAAGTGAAGCTAAATGGACTACAACCAACATAACTATTCTTAATGTACTTTGAAACCTTAGTCACTGTAACCACTATCATTTATCTGACTTTTGACTTGCTTTACTACATACACAAATCCTTATCTACTAACAATTGTAGATAGAGATTTGTGCCAAACTCCCATGACTCCACGAGACAGGCGCAACAAGACATTTTTCTTGTTGTGCACTATGGCACAAGGCTCTGTACGTGGTGCATGGGAGCCAAAAGCGCACCAGGACAGAAAAAAGAGGTAAGCAGTGCTACATCTTAGTTGATACGGTGGTGCTCTGCTTTCTCACTTTCACACAAAGCAGCACAGCAACTTTAGCTGCTGTGATGCATTACATTTAGTAAATGTGGGCCATGGTTTTCAAATATTTCATCCCATTTACGTTGATATGAGAAAATGTACATCCAATGGGACAATATTTTTGTAAACCATATTTAGGACATGATATTCTGACACACAAAAACCTATAACGGTTGGTAAGGTTAGCCAAGATATGCCAATGTGAGAGCACATCCACACAAAACAATATATACCCTAAAATATATAATATACATTTCCTTTTTACCACCAAATGTTTCAAGTTTTATCAGTAAAAATAAATATAGTTAGCACGATGTAGCATTACATTTTTTTAATTCAAGGTCAGGAACCTGGTCATGATTTATGGCTGGTTACTGTGTTTTTGTGAATGTTTCATGCTTCAAATCAATGAAAAGGGATACAGGTTGCCCTTGTCTTTTTTGTAATACCACAATATCCTAAATCCGTATTCTCTGCATATTTATCATTTTATTCATTGATATTAAGTACTTACATGGTGCTTCTGCCATTAAATTAATTCATGTGTATGGCTGCATAGAGGCACTAGTAAACAGGTGCAGGGTTTTATATACTTTTGTTAACAATATTCTGTAGTAAGTTAACAATTATGATACAAAAGACTTTCTGAGAAGTAATCACTATTTCAACTTCACAAATTAGTTTTTTTCTGCACTCGGCCTATCCTACCATTAATCTTAATGCAGGATGTAGGCAGGAGATTCAAAGGGACACCACTTATTTAAGGTGCTAGGAAAAATGTGCAGTAGCAAGGAATGTGTGAAAAATAAGTAATCATCACTATTTAATGTCTCAAAGAAAAGGCGTCATACATTGGCCTCTTTCTACTTTCGACACCATTCCAGCTGGGCTTTTCCCACTGGGCAGCTTAAGTCATCACAGTTGGAGCCACCTTGGGAGAAATCTCAAGGGCAGCTTGGTGTAATAGGTGCCAAAGCTTGTGGGTATATTAAATCAACTCCCAAACAAAGAATACATTTCCAGTACACACATAACAAGTGTCCCTTATGTAATGGGAGTTTTCTCTCAGTGCACCAGAGGACACTCTCTGGAGTTCAGTGTAAGAGAACTACAGTTTACACAGAATTCTTGCATGGCGTTGGTGGGCCACAAACGGTGGTGAATCAACAAACAATTTTGCAGACTGCGGCATTGCTTACATGACATTCACTATGGCAGCGCTGGTGGAGGCTCTGCTGCCAGGAAGGCCATCTTTCTATATTCTTCTAGTGCGGTGGGGAACTGCCGAGGAGGACCAAAAGGACTTCTGTTTTTTTAGGAACGCCCATTCCTGCACACTATTAGGGGCATATTTATACTCTGTTTGCGCCAGATTTGCATCATTTTTTTTAATGCAAATCCGGCGCAAACTCAACTCCATATTTATACTTTGACGCTAGACAGGTCTAGCGTCAAAATCCATGGAGTTTGAGTAATTTTTAGTGTGGACACCTACCTTGCGCTAATGATATGCAAGGTAGGCGTTCCCGTCCCAAAAATGACTCTAAGGCATGTGTGCCTTTTTTATCCTCCTGCGTCATTTTGACGCACGGGAGGAGGCGGGCCTTAAAAACTGGTGCCCAGACGGATTTGCTTCATTTTTTAACACCTGGGTCAGGGCAGGCGTTAAGGGACATGTTGGCTCATTTCCATGGTCTCTGACCATGGAAGCAGTTGACAGGTGCCCTTCCCTGCCCCCAGGGACACCCCCTGCCACCCTAGCCCACCCCTGGAGGACACCCATGGATGGGTGTACCCTTCCATGGTGAGTGCAGGTAAGTGCAGGTAAGTATATCTACTTTTTTTTTTTTTTATGGCATAGGGGGGCCTAACTTGGGACCACCTACATGCCACTGTGCTCATTTCCATGGGGTTTGTGCATCAAAAAATGGCGCAAGTCCGGTTTGAGGCATGATTTTTGCCTCAAACCGGACTTGCACTGTTTTTTTATGCACAACCTCCAGTCATCCCTACGCCACTGCTGCCCGGTCAGCGTCATTTATTTTGACGCTGACCAGGCCGCAATTCCGGCTACCGTCATTCCTTAAATATGACGCCGGGCTGGCGCGTTGGAATGGCGGTAGCTGGCGTTAATATTTTTGGCGCAAATCTGCACTGGGCCAGGTTTGCGTCAAAAAGTATAAATATGAGCCTTAGGCCCTTATTTATACTTTTGGACGCAAACCAGCGCCGGCGCTGGATTGCGTAATTTTTTTTACTGCCTGCTAACTCCATTTCTACGCGCCATGCGGGCGCCTTACTTAAGGAATTACGTTAGCCGGCGCTGCGGACTGGTCAGAGTAAAAAAAAAAGACTCAAACCAGGCAGCTCCGGAGTAGGGGAAAATGGGGGTTGTGTGTCAAAAAATGGTGCAAGTCAGATTTGAGGCAAAAATCATGCCTCAAACCGGACTTGCGCCATTTTTTGACGCACAAACCCCATTGAAATGACTCTTGTCTGAGCAAAGACAGGAGTCATGCCCCCTTGCCCAATGGCCATGCCCAGGGGACTTCTGTCCCCTGGGCATGGCCATTGGGCACAGTGGCATGTAGGGGGGCCCAAAATAGGCCCCCCTTTGCCACTTTAAAAAAATAAAAAATATATACTTACCTCAACTTACCTGTACTTGCCTGGGATGGGTCCCCCCATCCATGGGTGTCCTCCAGGGGTGAGCGAGGGTGGCAGGGGGTGTCCCTGGGGGCAGGGAAGGACACCTCTGGACTCCTTCCATGGTCAGAGACCATGGAAGTGAGCCCACAGATCCCTTAACGCCTGCCCTGACCCAGGTGTTAAAAAACAGTGCACATCAGGCTGTGTGCCATTTTTTAAGGCCCGCCCTCTCCTGTGCGTCAAAATGACGCGGGAGTATAAATAAGGCGCACAGGCCTTAAAGTCATTTTTTGAGCGGGAATGCCTACCTTGCATGTCATTAACGCAAGGCAGTTTCCGGCATCCAAAAAATGACTCACACGGAGGAATTTTGACGTCCGCGGGCTTGGCGTCAAAGTTTAAATATGGGGCAAGGTTTGCGCCAAACGTGCGTCAAAATGTTTTACGCACATTCGGCGCAAACAGAGTATAAATATGCCCTTAGGGGACACAGGAGAGGGCGGGCCTTAAAAAGCGGCGCACAGCCTGATGTGCGCCGTTTTTTAATGCCTGGGTCAGGGCAGGCGTTAAGGGATCTGTGGGATCACTTCCATGGTCTCTGACCATTGAAGGAGTCCAGAGGTACCCTTCTCTGCCCCCAGGGACACCCCCTGCCACCCTCGCCAACCCCTGGAGGACACCCATGTATGGGGGCACCCATCCCAGGTAAGTACAGGTAAGTTGAGGTAAGTATACAGTATATTTTTTATTTTTTTAAAGTAGCATACGGGGGCCTATTTTGGGCCCCCTACATGCCACTGTGCCCAGTGGCCATGCCCATGGGACAGAAGTCCCCTGGGCATGGCCGTTGGGCAGTGGGGGCATGACTCTGGTCTTTGCTCAGACAGGAGGAATTTCAAGGGGGTTTGTGCGTCAAAAAATGGCACAAGTCCGGTTTGAGGCATGATTTTTGCCTCAAACCTGACTTTCACAATTTTTTTGACGCACAACCCCCATTTTCCCCTATGCCGGCGCTGCCTGGTTTGAGTCATTTTTTTTTACTCTGACCAGTCCGCAGCACCGGCTAACATCATTCCTTAAATAAGGCACCCGCATGGTGCGTAGAAATGGCATTAGCCGGCGTTCAAATTTTTGAGGCAAACCAGTGCCAGCGCTGGTTTGCGCCAAAAAGTTTAAATATGGACCTTCGTTTTTTAATTCATTGTCATTCAGTGGAGGGCACAGCGTTTTACTTCTTATATTCTTACATCTCAATAGACTTTAATACAGGGTACTAAGAAGTGTATTAATATATATTTCGTTGGACACCTTACTAGCAGAGTCCACTAAAATGTTCATTGAGCGCCCTGTTAGTAACACTTTCAGCTGTGGTTTGTTTTCTATTGTTGGTTCTGAGAACATGGACTGTAAAATCATAACATAGAAGGTATGTAAAGTTCTCTTTGCAATTTAAATTTTGTATTCAATATTGGAAGGTGGATGTGTGATTCTTGCAGTACAGCCAAGTTATCTGGTATACAATTAAAAACGATATAATCCTTTTCCCACACGTTCTCTCATTAACTTTAATATACTATTTACTAAGGGAGAATCACAGTGCTGACATATTAACTACACAGAAACACTTATAGTTGTACTTACCAAGTCAGATAAACAGTGATGTTTACAATGGGCTCTTGTAATCTGCAATGAATACAAAAACATGAAATTCCAAAAGCAAAGAACAAATGAAAGAGCACTGGGTGTTCTGGGTGCAGGTGCAATCTACTGTATCTGTCCCACAATACAGGCCCATCGATTGAGGATCTGTGGTAAACTTGTGTCTACACGATACAAATAGTCTGTTTGCGGTGATTGCTAAATACCTGGCTAACAAGCAAAACATGGCTCAGAACACTGGTATTAGAACATCATTAGGATGTGTAAATTCAAACATATGCCTGGAGGGCATAAACAGCTCCACAGGCTGAAAGTATACCAGTGGTTGGGTTGGACGGTGTGTTTCTTTGCATAGCCATTCAGGCCCTTCACAGGAAAGATCTAGGTTATTTCAGGCTAACATTAAATGCTTGCTCTAAGAGTACTGAGATTAGCAGCACAAATATTTTGGATACATTTGGTTACAAACCGATGCCAGTGCCAGAAATGAGTGGTTTTTGTCCTCCATGTTCCTGCAATGCTCTACCCTATGAGGTCAGAAAAGAAGACCACCATCTGAAATTCAAGAGCAAAATAAAAACGTAATATGTGTGGGGATTTAAATACTTGATATGAATGTCTTTTAACATTGATATACCACTCCATCATACATATGCATATTGTGAGCCTGGCCTGTGACAGAATATTTAATACCAAGGCTCAGTGCTTTAAACGGGAAAAAATAAGTGACCAAATTAAGAGATAGACTGAGGGTGGGGTTTTGGGTGGAGTTTGGGGTGGAACTGGGGGCGAGGCTAAGAGGAAAGGACTTATTAACTAAATTAAGACTTTCTCAGTGCACAATTGTACATGAGAATACAGAAACATTTCTACTATCTGTATTATTATTTTTGCATGTGCAAAAGGATACATTTTTCAAATTTCAATTACGTGCAGATTGTTTCTGCACTCATGCCATCTGAACAACTTTTGAATTTTCACTTATCCACTATAATGGATGCTGTTTGCAGTATGAGAAAGAAACCTAGCCAAAAACATACCATGATCCTGTTCTTGTTGACGGATTTTGCCTCTCCCTATCTGGATTGTTACTGTTTATTCAACTTTGGTGCTTCCTTTAAAGTACCTTTTGTAATTATCTTGAATTCAATAATAATGTTTATTCACCTAAAGTGGTAGTTGTCGGTTTAAAAGTCACAAAATAATGATGCACATTGATGTAAAGTATTTAAAGAGCAAAAAACTAAGTTTGTGGTACTCCATGGGGTGACTAAGAAAATAAGCATTGATGATTTACGTATTTTTTTATTTCTTTACTTATTTCTTTAATTCTTTATTTATTTATTTATCCTATTATGTTGCAAGTCAATTAACTTCCTGGCAAAGTTAAAATTGGAGTCACAGTTCCTCCTGTGTGCTTTTATTTGTATCTAAAGGGCCCAGGAGCCTCTTGTGAATATTTACCATGAACAGACATAATTGTTTCATTTTTCCTTCATTTCAGCATGTAACTTTGTAAGAGGACATATAGTATTTCAATGAATGTTGGTGCCAAGCTACTTCTTCAGAAAGTGAAACTCCTTTAAAGTGATGCATTTTAATTCATTTTTAAATCAAAAACTGCAGATTTCCCATCTCATTTTCCCTCATTCTTCCTTTTCCTTCCCCTCTCTCATCCTTTCCATCAGACCCTTCCATCCTCCTTTCTCTAATTATATTTCTGTGACTCCCTGTCTAAATCCTTCTGTCTTCTACTTAATAATGCTTGTCTTCACCCCTCTTTCTTTCTTCTATCACTTTTTTCATCTGTCTGTCTCTGTCTTTAGTACCTTTCCTTCTCACCTTCTCCAACCCTTATCCTCATTCCTGTTCCACCCTTTCACCCTATCTCCAGATTGTTTCTCTTCTCCTTTCTATCTCCATCTCCTTTCAAATGGTATAAATGTGCACATGCAAAACTCGACTGACATACATACATATCATATACCAGAAAGAGCTATCTGCCAGAGAATCCGTGGCAAACAGTACTAGCCTTGTCACAGTGGTCAAACACCCGGCAGATGCATTTCAGGGCACTGGTTCGTAACCCGATTTTAAAAGACACTGTAATTATGTAATTCTGCAGCTCAGGCATTTTTTCCGCATGGTAATGGAATTGCTGCATTTGTCACATAAACCATTATCTGCTGCATAATCTGCAGATTATACCCAAAATAATGATTTCCAGCTTAAACGGTTTAAAAGTTGCTAAAAACATGGTGACAAATGCTTCTGTGCAGTGGAAGACCCTTCGCAATGGTTTGCTGATAATCTTGGAGTTTCTTATTGCTGTATCTGGGTAGTAAACTGGTACTAATAAAGTGAAATCCTTTCCCACACAGTGTTACTATATGTAAAAATGAAAAAGTAGTGTAGTAATACTATCTTAAAATTTGCCGCATTAGGCCTCCTAATTTGCCTTTTCTGGCTGAGTTAATTTAGTAATTTCCGCCACATAATTTGATCCTGCTCTACAGCAAAATTACAGTGGCCCTGATTATAGTGCAAAAAAAAACGTTTTAGAAAACACTAGGGCTGGACGCAGAATGAAATGCACCATGCTGCAGCAGAACCAATTTAAAGCATGACCGTGGCTTACTTTGGGTGCAAGTGCATCACATGTATAACAGTTGAAATATCTGAAAATAAAAGAATGGTGCTGAAATGAGCTTAATTGATATTTCACAGAGAGTTAATGATTGATTAAATCATGCCTGTTAGAAATGGGGTCTTTGGTTGACAGTCAGGTTAGCCCCTGTTCAAGCAAGGACCCTAACTCTTGTCAGGGTAAAAGAGAATCATCCTCAGCTAACCCTTGCGTACCCCCTTGGTAGCCTGCCAGAGCAGTAGGCTTAACTTCAGAGTGCTAGGTGTAAAGTATTTGTACCAACACACACAGTAACTTAATGAAAACACTACAAAATGGCACAACACCAGTTTAGAAAAATAGGAAATATTTATCTAAACAAAACAAGACCAAAACGACAAAAATCCACAATACACAAGTCAAGTTATCAATAAAAATGCAGAAAGAGTCTTTAAGTAGTTTTAAACGCACGCTAGCGCTGCTAGTGTGAAAATGTACCTGGTGCACGTAAAAAATAACCTTGCACGGGCGGGCGTGCGTCAAAAAGGGCTTGCAGTGCGTCTATGTCGCTCACGAGCGAGACCTTGCGTCGTTTCCCCCTTCTGTCGAGTCGGCGTGCGTCGGTTCTTCTCTCCGCAGGAGTGCAATGCGTTGATTCGGTCCGCACACGCGTCCAGGCAGGCCTTGTGTTGCTTTTGCACACACACAATGGTTCACGTCAGAAATTCAGCCGCACGATGATCCGAAAACCATGCAGCACGGGTTGCGATCTCCCAGCCTCCGTCAGCAATGCTGCGCGTCGTTTCTCCTGCCCTGTGCGTCGATTCTTTGGTCGCGTTTCCGGGGAGCGTCGATTCTCAGCCGCAGAGCCGGCGGCGCATCATTTCTTCAGCCGCAGATCAGAGTCGTGTCGATCTTTTCCCTGCACGGCGCTCTGTGCGTGGATTTCTTCCTCTTAGGCTGTCAGCTTCTTCTTTCAGGGTCCCAGGAACTGGATGGGCACCACAGGGCAGAGTAGGAGTCTCTCCAGAGACTCCAGGTGCTGGCAGAGAGAAGTCTTTGCTGTCCCTGAGACTTCAAACAACAGGAGGCAAGCCCTGAATCAAGCCCTTGGAGATTTCTTCTCAAGATGGAAGGCACACAAAGTCCAGTCTTTGTCCTCTTACTCTGGCAGAAGCAGCAACTGCAAGATAGCTCCACAAAGCACAGTACAGGCAGGGCAGCAGCTCTTCTTCCTCAGCTATTCAGCTCTTCTCCAGGTAGAGGTTTCTCTTGGTTCCAGAACTGTTTCTAAAGTCTGTGTTTTTTGGGGCCCTTCTTATACCCAATTTCTACTTTGAAGTAGGCCTACTTCAAAGTAAAGTCTCTTTGGAATGTGAAATCCTGCCTTGCCCAGGCCAGGCCCCAGACACTCACCAGGGGGTTGGAGACTGCATTGTGTGAGGGCAGACACAGCCCTTTCAGGGGTAATTGACCACTCCTCTCCTCCCTCCTAGCACAGATGGCTCATCAGGATATGCAGGTTACACCCCAGCTCCCTTTGTGTCACTGTCTAGTGTGAGGTGCAACCAGCCCAACTGTCAAACTGACCCAGACAGTGAATCCACAACAGTCCCCTTGGGGCTACCTAGGGCCTACCTTATGGGTGCCTTACATGTAAGAAAAGGGAAGGTTTAGGCCTGGCAAGTGGGTACACTAGCCAAGTCGAATTTACAGTTAAACCTGCCCACACAGACACTGCAGTGGCAGGTCTGAGACATGATTACAGAGCTACTTATGTGGGTGGCACAACCAGTGCTGCAGGCCCACTAGTAGCATTTGATTTACAGGCCCTGGCACCTCTAGTGCACTGTACTAGGGACTTACTAGTAAATCAAATATGCCAATCATGGATAAGCCAATTACATACACATTTTGTAAAGGAGCACTTGCACTTTAGCACTGGTTAGCAGTGGTAAAGTGCCCAGAATAACAAAAACAGTAAAATCAGAGTCCACCACACATCAACAACCTGGGGAACAGAGGCAAAAAGTTAAGGGAGACCACGCCAAGGATGTGAAAAGTCTAACAATGCTTATTAGGTGTTGACAAATTCCATTAGCATGTCTGAATTGCAGGGAGCCCAGACAATGCAAATGAGCTGCTGATGGTTCATCAGCAGCTCAGCTTTGAACAACATTGATACGCGACTGTGGAATGTCGCGCTCATGGTCTCGCTGTTCCTATGAGTACCGGTACTCTCCTTTGCAAAGGAGAAGTTCCGGTACTCAGAGGGTAAAAGCTGAAAAGTAACAGTACTTAGTACCAGTGAGTACCGGCCCATTTAATGCACTGCCAGGGCTGAAAGGTGCTTGAACCCAAGAATGCTGCGAGGCCATACCTATGCCGATAAAGTGCAGAACGAACCTCTTTTACCATGACAACATTCTGCCATCTGGAATATAGGAGGGTGTCCTTGGATCAGTATGGGATCCTGTCTTCAATAGATCATGGTCAGGAGTCCTGCAAGGTTTCAGGGGCGTGTATATAAACCACATTTATGGATTTTATAAACAGCTCTAGTCCACCATACATTTCTATTTTTCACAAAGAAAGAATGATGCACTTATAGAAAGCTAATAAAAAACGAAGTTTTGAAGAACGTGAGATAACTTGAACCTCCTTCTTTCAGCTTGTTCTATTCGGTGTTTTCAGATGTCCTTCTGCGTTTTCTTGAAGAAACACTTCTAAACTCCAGCTGTGCCCATACGCTCTTGTGTTGGACTGTATATAGTGCCCCAGTATTTCCTGACACACTTTTATACGGAATAGTAGCATCGATTACATTTTCTTCGGTTATTATGGAGGTGTTTTCATGAGATCCAGGACAGCTTTTCTACACTTGAACCTTAGCAGCATCAGTTCCAGTGCGAACGATATTCCCGATGCCTCAACCTGGCCCAATTGTATTCTACCATTTTCTTCTCATTCCACGTGACTCCCTCTGCCCTCTAAGCTAAATTAACCATGTTCTTCTCTCTGATTGGAAGCCGAGTTCCAACCATGCCCGAGAACCTTTTTCTAGACATCTTCTCCTGTGTGTTTTCCCTTACTGTGTTAGTTTACAACCAACCCTGTCTTGTATTTAGCTCTTATCTGTGTTTGGAGTACTAACTTTTTATCTCCCAAGGTGAGCGTCTGCACTTCTGATCCCCTGTCAATTCAAGATGAAATACAATAACTAGAGACCTTTCTTGTTATCAGATAATCATTCCACAAACCAGCCCAATACCAGCACTCCCCCTAAAAAAAACTTAAATATCCCATTTCAAAATGGCAGTTTCCTTAGCAGTGAATGCATCTGCTGCTCTAACTATATTCCTGATAATTAATCTACACAGTGACATATCCCCAGGCATAGACCTAAAAGGAATTATGCTGATAAAATGGAGTGTCTCTCCCATGACGGGTTCAGTTGTGATAACCTGTTTTCTAACTTGCTTCAGCTCCCTATTCAAAGGAGTCGACTCTTTTTTTAAACAATTTTATGTATTTGTCCAATAAGCATACAGTCAGCATTGTTACATAGAAGGAAGACAATAAGGTCAACCCGACCTGGCTTGTGACAAAAAATAGCTGATATCGTATTCAGTTAAACCAATTAACAATAACAATCCCTCAACCGTTCCCACTCCCTCCCACCCCTGCTTCCATGTAGGGTCCATTTGTTTCAAGTCTTCCCTATGTGATAGAGTTATCCTTCCTCAATTTCAAAAAGTTATAGGAGTGATCCGGGGAATAGGGATCTGTCACGAGCCCCCTTTCATTCAACCTGCGTGTTTATTAGTTTGTGCCACTCACTTGGGATGCAAATCCGTTGGTTTGTGTGCCAGCATAAATGAGTAGTGCTCTGGTCATCTCCGCCCAGGCTAATATGGTTTCCTGTGCCTTGTCGTAACTCCTGGTCCTTCAGATGTGTACTTCTTCCACCCCTGCCCATTCTGCCATATCTAATTCCCATGAATTTCTTCTTGGGGGCCCTGGGACTTAGCCAATGAATAGCTATACGTCATTTTGCAACCACGAGGCCTAACACAGCGTCTAGTCGGCTTCCAAGCTGAGTTTTGTGGTAGGAGTCCTAGCAAACACTTGTCACTCTGCAATGGTATATCCCATCCCGCTGCTACCTTCAGCTGGGCAAGGACCTTCCTCCAGGAGCTCCTTATTGTGGGCCAGGTCAACGACAAATGAAGAAAGTCAGCTTCATCTGCCCCACACTTTGGCAATTGTGGTCCCAGGAGAGGTATAAGGTGTGTAGACACCTGGGGGTCAGATATAGCAGATGTATAAAAATTATATAGAATTAATTTGAAGCGAGCACTGACCGCTACTTCTTTAACACCCATATGTATTTTGGTCCACTCCTTTGGGGTAAGTTCTCCTCCCATATATAAGTGCCATTGATTCTCTATTGGTAGTGGTTGTTCTGTTATATCTGTGCATAGTGTTTGTTATATGTGAGTTATGAGTCTGCGCCCCCCTGCCATCTCGAGGAGGGTACCCAGTGTTTGGGCCGGAGCGGGTGCCTCAGGGAATGTGGGCCATAGCTGCCTGGCTATTGATGCGATTTTTGCAAATTGTAAAAAGTGTCCCATACACATGTTAAATGTTTCCTGTGCTTGTTGGTTTGTAATAAATCTATTATCGGGATAGAGGTCAGATAGCGTTAGACAACCTCCTTCCTGCAATTTGGTCACTGACATTACCTGTTTCATCTGTACAAAAGGAGGTAATATCCAAATAGCCGTGTCCGTGGCATAAGGTGCTCTCTTAATAACTCTACTGACTGCTCGTTCCCAAATCCTCCCCATCAGATGAATCAGAAGGGGGAATGTGTGAGATATTCTTCCACCCTTCGTCATAAGTTTCCTTAGCTGGTAAGGCTTGTATTCCCTCCAACAGGCATCTCTCCCAGTTTGTTTCCCCATCTAGCCAATGTACTGCGTGTTGCAACTGGGCAGCTAGATGGTATAAATAAAGATCAGGGACCTCTAATTCATCTTTCTCCCATTCTCTTCAGAATGTGGGTAGACTGACCCTACACTGTTTGCCTTGCCATAGGAGGTTGAAACATCAGCCAGTCTAATTCTCTAAATACTGATCTTGGGAACTCATAATAAGACCCCTGCATTACGCATAGGCATCGTGGTAGTACCACCATTTTTAATAATGCTATTTTGCCCATTAGTGATAAGCGCAGTGTGTTCCAGAATTGTTTGGAGGGTTTTAAATTTGCAATCACCAATCCTAGGTTGAGATTATAACATTGATGTTCATCGTGGGTAACGTGTAGCCCTAAGTACTTAACCTCATCTGTTTTCCATGGGAGACCCTCCAGTGTGTTTCCCTCTAATTGTTGACCAACTAGGGCTCCCAGAGGGTACAAGACTGATTTCTGTACATTAACCTTGAGCCATGAGAATTCCCAGTATCCTTGCATCATGTTTGATAATATTTGAAGTGAAACGTCTGGGCTTCTGAGATAGATCATAGCATCGTCTGCATACAGGGATACTATATGTTCCCTGGCTCCCACTTTTATGCCCCATCCTGGTAGGGTATGTCTAAGTCTGCATGCAAGCAGTTCTATTGCAATGGCAAATATTAGTGGGGATAGGGGGCATCCCTGTAGAGTCCCCCATTGAAGGACAATCACCTCTGAGACATGTCGCCCTGTTCGCACTATTGCTTTTGGATCGGTGTATAATGTTTTAACCCATTTTATATAGCAAGAGCCCAGCCCTGCCTTCTCCAGGACCCTCCATACATAGTCCCAATGCAGGGACCCGAAGGCTTGTTCAATGTCAAAAAAGCCAATGTGTAGCTTCACTCCTGCACTTGGGGATCATTTATCACATGTGCCAATTGTCTTAAGTTTCTCACAGCGTTCCTCCCCGGGATAAACCTTGAATAATCCTCATGTGCCATGAAATGAGTCGGGCTGCCAATACATGGCTGAGGAGTTTAAGCTCACCATTTAGCATTGATATAGGGTTGTAGGACCTCGCTTCCATCTGGTCCTTCCCCGGCTTTGGTATTAGGGAAATCAACGCTTCTGTCATTGAACGTGGTAGTGCCCCCTAAGGTACACCTCTGCATAGACTTCTATTAGTTTATTTAATAATATGGTTTGGAAATGTTTATAAAATGTAGAGGGTAGGCCGTCTACCCCAGGTGCTTTGGCTAATTGTAAGGTCTTTAGTGCCTCTAGGAGATCCTGTTTGGCCTCCAAGATTTTTCATTCATCAGGAGATAGATCCAGCAATGGGAGCCGATCCAGATAACTCATTAGGTCTTGATTCCTGCCTGGTAATTGAGCCAGAGCCATCTTTTAATACAAGTATTGGTAGAAGGGCCTGCTCTGACCTGATCAACCTAGCTAATAGCCTCCCCGCCTTGTCCCTTTCGCAGTACCAGCTTTGTCTAGTTTTCTTTCTGTTGTGTTTATCTAAGATATCCCATATTTCACAAAGCCTGTGTTTTTGCCTATCCCAAGTTGGAGCCAAGGACTCATCAGAAGCAAGTTGTTTTTCCAGTCATTCTAATTCAATCTCCTGCTTGGTCAGGTCTTGTTCCAAGGTACCTTGTACTCCAACTGAGGTGGTGATACATAACCCTCGGATAACCACTTTCATAGTGTCCCATTTAGTGGCTCTAGTCCCTGTCGTGCTCCACTTAGTCTTAAAATATTAAGTCAAAGACTTTTCTATAGTGTCACGGAATCCTGAGTCTGACAGATATTCAACCCGAAGACGCCACAATGGGACCTTGGGTGGCTGTCTACTAAGGGAATGATTCAGTAAAAATGGGAAGTGATCTGAGATATATCTCGCCAGATACTCTATATTCGATACTCAGTGGCCGGCTGACGCTTGAAGGAAGAAGTAGTCCAGACGACTGGGTATTATAGGCCAGGGAGTGACAGGAATATGTATGAGTTTGGGGGTTACGTTGATGCCACTTGTCGAGGAGTCCCAGGCTGTGCAGCATCTGGCACAATGCTGTTGTGGAGTGTGGTTTAAGCCCCCCCCCGGGCCGGTGGAGTGGGGGTGGTGGGTGGTTTAACCATCCCATCCTTCATGAAGTTGAAATCTCAAGCAAGGATAATTTTTGTTTCTAGGGTGATCTGCGCATCACAGATTAATGACCCTAGGAAGTTCCCATCATCAGTGTTGGGTGCATTGATATTGATGAAGCATAACTCATGTGCATCCAGTAACCCCTTGAGAAGGATGTATCGGCCTTCTGGGTCTATAACATGTCTAGTGAACTGGAAGAGGAGCCCTGGGGCCACCCATATTAGGGTGCCTCTACCGTATCCCGAGTAGGGTGTTTCAATTACTTTCCTGCACCATCTTTTCTGTTATGCTTTAATGGAGTTCTCCCACATGTGTTTCTTCAAAAATGCAAAGGTGATGATGATCAAGTAGTATAGATTCTATCTAGGACCTGTGGTCCTGTTCGTCACGAACTCTCTGAAAGGAGTCCGGCAAGTTTCAGCTGTTGGGGTTCCCAGACATCTCCTTCCCAAATCTTTATCAACACTCAATATTTTGGTGCCTCTCTTGACGGGGAGTTACAGTTCACATTGTGCAGTAAACATCAGCAAGTGTGTATATGGCCTACTTTTCCCCCCTTTCACTTGGCCCATGGATGTCTGGTACCCAAAGTCTATTAAGCTGATCCCGGGGTGTCCATGGGTTGTGAGCCCAGTGAAGAATACGTCTCCGCTGACTCTGGGAGTTGGCTCAGTTGAGTATAAGGGTTCTGTAAGTCAATTGGGACTCTTTCTGACTGTGTGTTCCATCTTTGGCCACCACAATAAAACCCGTCAAGAGGGATTGAGGAGTATCCTGTCATTGAAAGGGTGCCTTTCGTTGGTTGCCAGTTTTTGGTTGTTTTTACACAGGGGATCTCGCCATTTGCGGAACCGTTCTCCACCATCGAGGCCCATTGAGTCAAGCCAGTCAGTCAGTTCCTGAGGGGTTTCAAAAAAGTAAGCTTTGCCTTCATGTTGTACTCACAAATGTGCCAGGAGGATTAGGCTATATTTGAGATTGTGGTATCTCATTCTCTGCATTGACCATTAGGACATTTTGTCAAAGCTCCTGGACCCTCCTGGTATAGTCCAGAAAGATCTCTATGGCAGTGGCTTTATATCAGGGGAGTCTTGTGTCCGGACATATTGAAGGATTTGGTCTCTATCTCAGTGGTTAAACAGTTGCGTGATCATGGCACATGGCGGAGCCCCTAGCTTCGGTTCCGGACCAAGTGAGCTATGAGTCCGTTCCAGTGAGAAAAATTTGGACAGTCTTATTGAAGGCATCACCAACTGAATTCATTCCTCAATTAATAGTTCTGTGGAGGGTCCCTCCGCGCATTCTGGAAATTCCCAGAAAGCAGAGATTATTACATCTGGAGTGACCTTCTGTGTCCTCCAGACAGTCTTCCAGCTGTGTTGTTGTGATGATATTATTTGTGTTTGACCAATGACTTTGTGTTTCACTACTGTGCATATTAGTTGCTCAATGTTCACCAGTAGCACATTGTATGTTTTGTTCAGCCTAGCCGCCTATTGGCTTTGACATTGCATTAGCCATTACATTCTGTATTCTGCCTATTGGCTTTGACATGATGTATTCAGTTTAGCTGCCTATTGGCTTTGACATTGCATTAGCCATTACATTCTGTATTCTGCCTATTGGCTTTGACATGCTGTATTCAGTCTAGCTGCCTATTGGCTTTGACATGCTATTAGATATTACATTCTGTATCCAGCTTAGCTGCCTATTGGCTTTGACATGATATTATACATTGCATTTTGTATTCAGCTCAGCTGCCTATGGGCTTTGACATGATATTAGACATTGCATTTTGTATTCAGCTCAGCTGCCTATTGGCTTTGACATGATATTAGACCTTACATTTTGTATTCAGCTCAGCTGCCTATTAGCTTTGACATGACATTAGACATTGCATTTGATATCTAGGTTAGCTGCCTATTGCCTTTAACGTGGAGTTAGACATTGCAGTTGAGAATCCAAGCTGTATTTTTCCAAGCTGTGTTTTTGCACAAGATGAACCAAGATGTTTTTCTCACACCAGACTAGACCTGATAAGAGAGGGTAAATTTGGTGTTTTTCCTTTTTGCTCAAGCTTGGGAAGAGGAGCAGTCTAGGAGATCTGGCCAGTCTCCAAAGGCTTGCGTAGTTTTCCCGAGTCTGAGAGGAGGGGGCACACCTTTGTAACGGATGACTCGGGCTTCAGAGAATTAGATTCTTTTCTGCCTGACTTCGGACTGGAACTTGGCGCCAGTTGCCAGTCTCCCGTGTGGGTAGATAATCTCTTTCTCGCAGTTGACCGGAGTCATCAACTTGCAGACCCCAGAAAGATGAAGCTGTAAACAGTTTCTCACATGGTGAAGTATTTGTTTTGCTTTGCATTCAATATCTTATAAATATAACTTGCTGTGTACATTGCAACTGTGATATATTTTGTTTTCATTGAACGTGTGCTTGAAATCTATTAATTCGTCTCTCACGAACTTGTGGGTGGGGAAGAATTAACAACAATAAAAGTCTTCTTTGAACTCAGAAGTGCATTCTTGATATGTTCTGTAAGCTCTGATACGAGTTAAGAAGGAAAGCAGAACAGTTGTCGTACGTTGAAGGCTCTCCACTTTGGTTTGTAGTTCTTAAATGGTGGTCTTGAATGTGACAAGGTCACCTTCTTTGGAAGTTACCCTGTCTACTACTTTCCAGAGATCAAGGCACAGGTGGTTTATGTCTATGGCTTTCGAGTCCATTTTGGTTTCAAGGGCTTCGCGCGTACCATGAATGGCTGCTAGAATTTCGGATGCAGCCTGTGTAGAGTTGTGGCCCTTTGGTGGGGAGGTGTCCGTTGACAGTACAACATTAGTGTCCCAGCCCAGCACTTTATATTGCATGATTTTATTGGCCAGTGAGCCCCTCGTGGCCTTGTCCTTCCCCATCACTGTGCCAACGATGAGGCGCCAATTACCGCAGCAGATCTCTGTGCCTAGGGCCGGGGTCCCGGGCCCCAAATGTCAGTGTTGGCCTGTAAGTATTTCCAAATTATCTCCGTGGGGTATGGCATTCAGCATGAGGTTTTAGGAGACCACTTAGGTGCAAAACAGCAATGCTTTTGGGGGACCGCAGTGGATGGCTCAATATTATGTCTTAAGAAATCTCCTTATGGCCGGTAGAGTCCCCATGAGTCAATATTTTCTAGGTCCCAGAGGGGGAAATAGTTTGTCTCTGAAGACCTCTATTATTGCGCTGGGGATTAGCAATATGCAGTAGGGGCCTGATCTTAGGCCTTCTTTTTCTTAAATGTGGTCAATACTCACTGTTTTTGGACCCTCGTTGCAAGAGTCAGGCTATTTTTGTTTCGTACCCAGTCCTGTGTAGCAAACAGCAGTGGTGCCGTACCGTTCACAGCTCATGCTTCTGTACCCCAGTGACAGCAGGGACCCACAGGTGGGCTAAGTCTCAGGATCTGAGGGCTGTCACCTGGTGTCTCCTGCATGTTCCCGGCCAGGCCCACTCCCCGATAGTGCAGCCCGTCCATCGGACTGGGCCGAATCTACTGCTGTTTCTGCTGACGGGCCGAAGGCTCCTCCCTTGTAGGCTGTCCACATCCGGCTCTGCAACCGATCGCCTGCAGCAGTGCCATAGCTCTCTGGCTCCATTCTTTCCTGATGCCACTAAGCTGCTCTGATCTCAGCAGCACGGACCTGCCAAAGCCAGGGACTGGTAGGCCTTGTGTGCTGTAGCTGCTATTAATATTTTTCACTAGGTTACATCTCTGGTTTTCAGGCTGTGGTGGCTTCGCTCCAAGTGCCTCAGTTCCTCGGTTACTCTAGTGCAGTGTTCTCCAAACCCCGGTGCCGGTCCGCGGATCACCGTGCGCAAGGTCTTCAAATATTGAAGGCATGTTTAAATACAATTAAATTAAAATTATTAAATCAAAACAAGCGGGCCACGGAAAAATTATCAAACATTTACCGGTCCGCGGCAATAAAAAGGTTGGGATTCACTGCTCTAGTGGATATTGTGCTGCTGTTGCCACCGAAGGGATCAGGGTTATGTCACGTATATTTACAGTGCCGATTGAGTCAGGATTACTGTTTGGGTGGGAAGGATATGGTTGGATGACTTTTCAGGGTGTGGAGCTCCGGCAAGACGCGTTTACATCTTGCTTGGACACACCCAAAGTGGTTGACTCTTGCTCCAAAAAATAATTCAAGGAAGACCCTAGGAGGATTACAAAGATGTATTTGAGACTATGGGCCTGATTTAGAGATTGATGGGAGGTAGTTAAACAGTCCGGGTCACGGAGGACATTACATTGCTATCCTGATGGACTTGCACCCGCCAGATTTAGAGATCACCACTCAGTCCAGCAGTGATCTCTGAACTTTCAGAGAAGCTGACAGTATGGCAGTTCCTCTTAAGGTATCAAACGTTTGCACAACAGACATCGGTTTTAACAGCCTTCTACAAAACGTTTTGTTTTTAAAAAACGATATCCTAAAGTGGGAGTTATTTTAAAAAAATAAATAACTAGTGACCCCACACACTCAGGGAGTTTTCTTCTTTATTATATTTATTATTTTTTTCTTTTAAAAAAGTTGGTTTGATGCCCTTACTCCGATGGCCTGCCCTCCAGCAGGCCAGATTCCATTGACAGAGTCAACCAGAGCACCACCGACAGAAAGCTGATGGACTGCCCAACTTTAAATAGTCGGGCAGACCAAGAATTTGTCAGACAGGATACTTTGTCAAAGCTGAGAGGGGGTACGCTGTCCGCCAGAATCTAAATTGGGCTCAAAGATGACTTAGACCAAGGTAAACAGTAAACAATTGAAAGATATCCCATTTGGGACCCTGTTTAAGCAATGCAAGCCTGCTAGATGACCCTAGGTCAGAAAAGTGCATGAGGGTCGCACAGTATTAGCCATTAGCCTGTTCTAATATGAATATTTAGTAGGGCTTTGATGGATGGTACTATCAAGAAGCCGGAGAAAGGGGATGTTTCTGTAGAAATGCATGAATATCCGCTACACTTCATTGAAGAGGTTTAAGCTGTATTTGATGAAAGCAGACCTATGAACAGAAGCCACAGAGAGCAGATGTATGTTCAGCATTGCCCAGGTGTCCAGATGGGAACAGTACTTTTTGAGGAGAGCTCTGTTGAATTACAAAACACACCCAACTTTGAGGAAAAGTGGTATTCTGCAAGGGAGAAAATTGATATAAGGCAGATGTGTCAACCCAGCAGGTTAAATGGCAGGGCAAAGTGAGAAAGCTGTAGAAAGCTTCCTTGGGTGACTATGAGAATAAGAAATAGATCAAATGATCTATCCTCTCATAAGGTCATTTGAAAAGCCCCACTATAGACTACATAAACAGACAGCAACAGCCTATGACAAGAGTAGCAACTAAAGAGGGGAGAGTGGTGCAAAACTGTGGGTGGCACCATGGAAGCCACAGAAGATATCTACTGAATTCCTTTGAAAGATAGGAGACCTGGATAAATAGACACATTTGTCTTTTGAGCTATGAAGAGCGAAGAGTGGTATACTTCAGGGCAAGATCCATACCAGTATGGTAACTCCTGGTGGTAAAATAAATGTGTTTTGGACACAAGGATCTTGATGGTGGCAAGTGAGAGTAACACTTAAGATAATAATGAAGACAGTCACCTTGACTACTGCAGTGTAACAATAAAAGGAACAAGTGATGACAAACCTGCACTACCATAATTATGTGAAATCAGAAACAACACCAGGAAATCAAATAGAAAGTGGAAATGTCCACCACCAGAAGGAAAGCACAAACAGCCCAGGATGATACGGAGCCATGTAAGATGGGGTCATCAGCGTCCAAGTTAGTCTTCCTGGACTAACTTCAGCGCCTTGAGACTCTCACAGGTGAGTAGTGCACTTTACAAATGCACTGATTGATTGATTGATTGATTGGCTTTTTGCAGAATTGAGGCAAAAAGCTGCATTGTCCAAATGCTGAAGTTAAAGGTCTCAAACTTGGGGACAGGGAAGCGGGAAGGATCAGAGGACACAAGGTAGTATAAGGCATTTACCATTATGCTGCAGAAATCATTAAGAGACAGGTGCAGGGTTAATTCAGCACTAGAGGCGCAGATGGAGAGGGTGGAAAATAACTCCCTGGACCATCACCAGTCATAAAACATTGAAGCATTAAATTATGACTTCTGCCATACAAGAGCAAGCAAAAGTCAAATGAAGGAGGTTTCTATGTGCTGCAGTGTTCACCTTTACATTTTTTGTCCCGAGCACTGAAATGAGGATTTCCAATGACCACAATGGATAAAAGGAAGAGCAGCAATGGGGTGGTTTAATGTTCTGATGCGCAATTCTAATCTTATTTATTCACGAAACAATCAAATATAAAAAGAATGGTATTGATTAGGTGTCCTGGACAAAGTTAGGGACGACTCTAATGTCTCTTATACTTGCCCTTAAGACATACACCGAAATGCTAGTGCTAGAAAATGCCTTGTCTCACACATCACAATGACAGACATATTATGTAAATTATTAAGTTCTTTCTAGATATTCTCTATTTCACTTTTCTAACTGACTTGTCGTACCATTCATTATATTAATGAGTCCGTCATTCACTATATTAATGAGTCCCTGTGGGCACGAATGAGTCATCCCTGGATAAATTATGTATATATTCCTGAGACAAGCCCCAACAATGCTATTAGGACATTCTTGTGACTGTTAAGAAACTGAACAACACTGACAGGAAATGGCAATTTTTTCTGCCTGCCCACTCAGAAAACTACACTAGATACTGATGCAAAGCCAGAGTGCAGTTTTGCAGTATCTACCACTGGGTCAGGCCTCAACCGCAGCTCGCACCGAGAACTATGATGCTTACAATATCAATTTAATGTCTTTGAATTAAATGTAATCTATTTTAAGTTTTTATAAAATTCAGGGTTGTGACAGATAGCAAGTTAGTAGCTCTGCTGACAGCAGTGATAGGAGTTATTCGGTTTGCCTAACTGCTTTACAAATGCAGAAAGATCCAAAGATGTCGCTTTCAAATAGTATGAGACTGATACTTCAGTGAGGGTTGAACTGTGTTTAATTGTTGGTTGAGAAAGAAGTCAACACATGCTACTAAAAAAACACTCCAGTTTCTAAATCTTTTTCAGATGCATAACTATTTTCTTGGTCTCCTTGATAGTCCTTCGTTCTGGCCATGAATGACACTGAATCAAGTCTTAAGCCCGGCGCTACATAAACGGATTCGTCACAGTGTCTAATTCAATGAGTAATGCATCCATTAACATTTTTTTTTTCTTCACGGGTTATGACTGCAGACCTGGACCTCAAGCTTGTGAACTTGCAACAATAATTCCCACCTCATAATCATGATTGGTGGGGATATTACTTTTTGTTGTGAATGTACGAGCTTGATGTTCAATATGCTGGCTTGAACCATCGAAAAAGCAAAGTTTAAAGGTTCATTATACATATCAGGTACCTGGTGGCTATAGCATAATTGATGATTATGGGTGCTTCTATGCTGAAATCAGATTTATTAGCTGAAGTGCTTAGGATTCTCAGACCCGAAAACTAGAGCTCCAAAACATCAAAGAAGGAACTACCCCATCAAAAACATCACGGGCAGAGACAGAATTTCCTGTTCATAGCTTGAGGCCTCAGATTTGGGTTTGCGGACTCGAAATGTTTTGAAGAAACCAGGGATCCAATTAGGTATATTTTGAATAGCCTTTCTGTTCTTCAAAATAATATTTCATGCTTCACAGAAAAAAAACCCTCGTTCATTCTTTGCAACTGCTTAGTAGCATGCACTTAGCAGTACTGACTTGAAAGTGCACAACAATATGGCTTATACTGCGAGCAGGGAGAGGGATATTTTGTGAAAGAGAGAGGGGAGCCATCACAACGTCTGGCTACACAGATGAGGAAAGAGTTGGTCTGAAGCTGCTGAACCAAAAGAGAATGTGATAAAGTACAGAAGAGACTACTGCTGAGAAAACAAACAATATGTGGGAGTTTTTCCGTCCATAGGAGAAAAATAACGAATTCCCAGAAATGTGATGTGTAAACATTGTGATCAAGAGTTGAGGTTGGGGGCATTTTGAATTGGAAAGTCAACTATGAGAAGGCCTTTGAAAGGAATGAATGAAAATGAGCACACCAGATTTGAGCTAGAATTGCAGAGGAGGATCTAGAAGAGCAGTGCCAGAAAGGCTATGAAGAAATGGCAGATGTGTAGAAATGTTCCTGTAAAGGTGTTGCTGGAGAAACATGAGATCTATCCCACCTCGGTATTTTCACATAGTTCTACAGGTATTGTTAAAGCAATCTGTGGTCCGGAGAACAAAATCCCATGATTGAAAAACAGATGATAGAAGATCACTACAACACATCACCAATTGTTTGCAGTTATGTAGTGGCCGTCTGAAACTACAGTTTTGGCAATTATATGTTAAAAATAATAACGAAAAAAGAGTATTAAACAATAGGCACAAAACCACCCAAAAACGTTTCTTAGCAAACAGTCCAAATATGGTAAAAAATACTTATTTTTTTGTAAATCTCTCTAGCTATTCCCTCGCGTTTTGTAAACATCCAAGTTTTTATTTTCCAAGAAGCTAATACTATTGTGGAAAGGGCTTTTGATGAAGCCAGTTCACAACAGGTCAAGGATCATAGATACGTGGTGTACAGGACTGCCAAAGTTCAACTCACGAGGCCAACCGCAGCTGGAGGCTGTGCACAGATCAGCCAGGCTCTCTGCCTAACCCTTCCTATGCATAGCACAAGGCAGGGCCTGGTTCTCCAGCCGCTACAGGCAATCTCTACTGTACTTCGGTGCAGCAGGAATTGCTATAGTAGGAGGTAGAAGTAGTATATTGTCAGAAATCCCACAAAAACTTGTTAACGTTAAGCTATGGTCTGTAAAATGAAATAAAATAATGCAGTTAAAGTGGAATTATGGTTACAAAATACATTTGGAAAACATCTCAATTGGTCACTAAACAAACCATACATTTTTACCCCTCACCAATTACCTAAAAATATATGATTTTGAATTTCAACACAAATATCTAAACAAAATAAATAAGCAAACGTGTGCGCCATACCTTTTTACCCGTTTCCCATTCTCGATGTGAGAAGAAAATGAGTGAGGCACATATAATCACTAAAAGCAAGTCAAGGAAATTAAAGGATCAGAAAACAACATGGAAACATGGAACCTGGAAAGGTCAGTATTTGGAAACTGATCAATTTATAGTATTTTACAATATGAGACTGTGTACAGTCATGTACTCACAAACACACACACACACACATATATTCACTGAAAAAACACAGGTTAAAAGTTGAAAATGTCAGTTAAAACATACTGTTTTAAACAAACTAAGGGCCAGATGTAGGAAACTCTCAAATAGCGACTTGCAATTTGCGAGTCCCTGCGACTCGCAAATTGCAAGTCACAATTTGGGATGCAGAAAGGTGTCTCAGACACCTTCTGCGAGTCGCTATGGGGTCGCAAAGACCCACCTCATTAATATTAATCAGGTGGGTCGCAATTTGCGACCCCATAGCGACTCAGGGCACTCACGGGGATGGAGGCCTGCTGGGAACAGCAGACCTCCATGTGGGGATGGAGGCCTGCTGGGAACAGCAGACCTCCATGTCCGTGACTGCTTTTAAATAAAGCAGTTTTTGTTTTTTCAAAGTGCAACACGTTTTCCTTAAAGGAAAACAAGCTGCACTTTGAAAAATAAACCGAAACCTTTTGTTTCGGTATTTTTCAGGGCAGGTAGTGGTCCATTGGACCACTGCCTGCTCTGAAAAATTATTATTAGGTCCAGTCACAAAGGGGAAGGGGTCCCATGGGGACCCCTTCCCGTTTGCGAGTGGGTTACCATCCACTTCAAGTGGATGGTAACTGCGAGTCCATTTGCGACCGCTTTCGCGGTCGCAAATGGAATTGCATACCACTGCGACTCGCAAATAGGAAGGGAACACCCCTTCCTATTTGCGACTCGGAAATGCATTTTGCGAGTCGGTTCCGACTCGCAAAATGCATTTCTACATACCAGATGGGGTTTAGCGACTCGCAAACGGCGTTTTTTGCCGTTTGCGAGTCGCTAAACCTTTCCTACATCTGGCCCTAAATCACTGAAATTCATCATTTATAGTTATCTCATACAGCTGTAACTCATGCCTTAAAGTAACTATAACTTGCACCACCGCCATGCCCCAGGGGCAGCCAACCCCAGGCCACGCATGGCTTTTGTGGGTTTGGCCACATAGTCTGGCCTGCATGCAACCCTCCCTATGGCCACCAATTCAACGGACATGTGTGGCATGGGGTTTGGCAGAGGGCCTGGCCGCAGGCCAACCCCACAGTGCCGAAAACCCTCCTTGCACAGCAGGGGTGGTTGGGCACAATATGTGGTGCACAATCCCCTCAGTAGCGTACACCTGACTATGTGATGCTACAATCTAAAGTGTCATTTTAAATAAGGCAGACCTACTGACTTTACCACAGGGTCAGAACACCAACATATAAAAAGTAGGCTCATTGGCTTTACGAAGGGGTCAGCAGATTAACATATATAAAGCAGGCCTCATACCTTTTTCAAAGAGTCACCAATAATTATAATCCAGTGTACATTATATAAACTCATACATTGCAATGTTTAATAAAAAAGATTGCCGTATTTTTAAAAATAAAGCCTTAGAATTTTTTTTTTTTTAAATCAACGTTTCTGAGGTTTCTTTTTAATGTTTTCTCATGCCATACATGTTAGAATCCACCACAAGGTGGCTCTGCCTTCCTGCTGAAGAGCATACAGCTCCAACTTGGAGTGCTTTAAAAAATATGGTAAGCTCTTCTGGAGGTAACGGATGTAATGACCCAGGAGACATAGGGTCTCATTATGAGTTTGGCGGTCCATGGACCACCATGGTGGAGTTGGCGGTCTGACCACCGTCTGGCAGTCGGACCTCCGTATTACAAGTCATGCAGGCTTATGGAGCAAAGACCACTGCAGTCCCGCCGGCATCACCAGGTAGCAGAGACCACCAGGGCCACGAGGCAGCACAAACAGGCCAGCGGAGGCAGTGTTTCTGTGGGACACATAATGAGGTTCCACACCACCAATCTGACTGTGGTGATACAGCCACCACAACTCAGCAGGCTGAAATGGGGACTACAAAGGGAGACACTCACCTGCAGGCAGCCTTAAACGTCTGGGGCTCATCACGCATGTCCAGCCTCTGCTGCTGATCCTCGAGGTGCTCAAAATTCACATCACCGTGGATGAAACCGCCCGTAAATACACACCTCTACCTGTCTCATTACGCTCAACAATTTTTTGTTGAGCCGTCAGCCACATCATATGGGGTACAGTATGGGCAACGAGTACACTTCTCATTGTGTCAGCCGTCAGAATCAGACACAAAGAAGGACACATTCACAGTCACAATATGCCCCCTTTTTGGCAAGTCACTCACACTGTACTGCAACACAAAAACACACATCTGACCATCTCAGGCACAGGGACAGTAAAGTGTACACAACATTGTCTCACACAACAGCAACAACACACCAACATCACATCTTCAAATACAACTCACACACTCACATTCCTCACATGCCATGGACTGTTGGCACATTCAACACATATGTATGGATGCACAAACACCACTCCCAGTAAACAGCCCTGCAATGAACACACACATCACCGACATTGAAACACAATGGAAGGACGATGGGAATCATAATGGACAGACACATTTACAAATATCACCATGCAAACAATACCTGCACAACAGGGATGGGGCCATCAGGAGCACTCAGTGAAGGAGGCTGCATTGGGATTCTTATCACTTTGCACATGCCCCTCAAACAACATTTGCACAGGAACTGGCCCTTCAGGTATATCTGTGACAAACAATACTAGACCCAAATGGCATGCCTATCTGCACAATGTGGAAGTGCAAGTCAACAAAGCACATACAACTCCAACTTCATGGGGCATACCTCTACATGAAGTAGCTGCAAGGTACACACAGCTAAACGTACACATGCACAGTCAAATGCAAACAAAGGTAGCACAAGTCAACACACTCAATATCTGCACAAACAAAACTCAAGCTGCCACACATTAGAGGAATCCATAATCCATTTCAGGGGGACACGTCTAACACCATACATGCTCACATTGGACAACACAAGAAGAAATACTTACCATAACAAACAGTGCACAATGCCATGACACCACCATTGCATTTACACCCATAAATCCACACAGTCAACATACACCCTTGTCTTGGGGGACACCAGCACTGCCCAAAAAGTAAAATAATTCAAACAACAGCAAATCGATCAGCAAGCAGGCTGTCACACACACAACTGTGGACAGACAACACAAATCACTCAGGAATAACATAAAGGTAGAAAAGGAATTGCAGGACAAATGTATAAAAAAACAACCGTTTGGGTTTATTAAATGTAAATTTTGTAAAGATCAAGGCCGTTGGCCAGTCGATATATTCCTGCAAAGACACATCATTGTGCCGTCACTTGACTCGTAACTGCCAGGGAGCCTCCACAGGAAGGGACGACAAGTGGGCATGCAGGCACCTCAGGGACTATCTTTGGGGGTGGAGGGGTCGAATTTGGGAAGGGCAGGTTTGGTCTTGGGTTTGAGAGGGGTGGACTGCTTCTTGGGAGGAGTGAGCTTCTTCTTGGGGGGAGGTGTATGGGTGCTCGCAGGGGGGCAGGTGTGATGGGGAGGACTTGGAGGTGGAAGGGAGAGGTTGGGAGGTGGGTCGGGCCTCTTGGGTTTGGGACAGGGGGTGGAGGAAACAGAGAAAGGGCAAGGTGAAACAAAAACATTTTCTTAGGTACACGGGGACAGTCAGCAGAAGGGGGTGGGGATTTGGAGGTCAAAAGAGTGGTTGTCTGCTGTGTTGGTGTGGATGTCACGGGTGTGTGCATGTGGAAGGTATGCTTGTGTTTGGGTGGTGTCTGTTGCGTGGATAAGTGTGTGCATTTGTGCACCTTGGGGGGCTGGGAGGTGGAGGTGCTGGGGAGGGAGAGGTGGATGTGTGTGTGTCTGTTGCGGTGGTGTCTGCAGGTATGCTGGGTGTGGTGGGTGTGTCACTGACTGTTGTGGTGGTGCCTGTGGGTATGTTTGATGTTGTGTGTGGGAGGGTGGGAGGGTCTGGGGAACTGGTGACTGATGTTGTGTCTGTTGTTTGTTTGTGTGCTGGCGTGTTTTGTGGTGCTTATGTCTGCGTGTGCTACTCTTGTTTGTTGAGGTGAGTGCACGCAGATTGGTCTGTGAGCTTGGGGTAGGTAGGGGAAGGGGGATTTGGATTGAAAAGATGGAGGTGGGGGGAAAAATGTGGGGCTGGCTGGCTGCCGTCAGTGTAGAGGCCAGCACCTGATAAGATGTCTGTAGGTCAGACATTGCACTATGAATGCCTTCCAGGGATGCATTTGTCTGCTGCAGTTGGCTTGCCAGTTCCTGGATGGCATTCACAATGCCCGTCTGATCCACAGAGATACTTCTCAGGAGGTCAATAGCCTGGGGACAGCAGGGGTAACAAGGCCTGGGGCGGAGGTGCCTGAAGCAAAGGAGACACCCACCCTTTTGGGTGAGCGGACAAGAGGGAGGGCAGTGATAGGCTTGGGGTTGGCAGACAAAGATGGTACAGGGGTATGCCCCGAGCGGCCACTAGAGAAAAAATCCGATGATGTTCCAGTTTCCCCCGTGGCACTCCCCTCACCCTGCGGGCCACTGGGTCCCTCTGGGTCCATGGCATCTTGACCTGAAGTCCTCTGGCCAGATGTATCCCCACTCGGCTGTGCATTGTCTCCTTCCTGGTGCTGATGCTGTAAAAGCAAAGAGCAATAGGGTCATCACATGCCCATGATCACACTTGAACAACAGCTCTGATTAGCAAATATTACAATGATGTCAAGTAGGCCCCAGCAACAAACTCCTCCTAAGTGGCCCATACATGTGCCATACCATATGCATGCATGCCATCTGAACTGGCAACAGTTGCCCAAAGGAAAATCAGGATCTCAGACAACTACAATTCCATGGCTTAAGTTGTGCAATCACAGTAACCACTGAACTAGTGGGATACCTCATCACCCTCAAAGCTTTGCCCCATGGAGCAGACCTCAGTTACCCATTGCCATACAATAGTAGGGGGAATGCCAACTGCATTCCCAAAGACCTCACACACGGTCATGCACACATCTATGTGTCACATGTGTCACATATATAATGACCCAAAAATAATGAATGATGCTTCAGAATCCTGCCTTTGTTGCTGGCAAAAGTACATTAGCATGGAGAAGGTGACATGGAAATGCTCATGTCACACTGGAAGCAGTTCCACAATGCACACTTCACCAAGTGATATTTGTCCCAATAGAGTCATGGAGGAAGTACTAATTTGTTCGGATAGGCCACACATGTTGCATGGAAATGGACACTGAAGACATCTTGTGCAATAGGCCAGGGAGAGATATCCCTAAAATCCACAACACAATGAATCAGCAAGCCCAGCGTTAATCACCACTAATGTCTGGCACCCCTTACAATCACATGCTATGAGTACATCAGTAGACACCATTAGTCCATTGGATGTTGGAGAGGCCCTGAGATTTGCAAGTACTTTTTGAAGGTCCTCAATATGTTGCCCAATAGGAAACTACATCATTGTCTCCACTATCCTTGGTCGCTGATGCCAGTGAGGAATCCAACTATGCCAGGGGAAGTCCGCTTCAGTGAGGCCCATTTAGGAAAAAGGCAGGTAGTGGCGCAGCTTTTGGGCTCTTGAAGACCAGGTTCAGGTGTCTTGACTGGACTGGTGGAGCCCTCCTCTACTCAGCTGGACATGTCAGATCATGCTCCACTGCGGAGGAACATCCCATACATTCTAAAGGAGGGGGAGTCTGTAGTGGCACAGGGTGAGAATCCTGAAATGCCAAGTGAGGATGACAGTGGTGAAGAGGAAGGATCTCACCAACAGCTACTTCTCATGAGTGTATGTCATGTGATGTAATGACTGTGACTAAACATTGAACTATAGTTTTGAGAATGTGTGAAGCGGAGTGTTTTAGCAACAACTAGGGAGCTCTTAATCTGCATTATTCAGCCAAAGGCTGCCTGAAGAGTGAGCCTTTGACATATCCCCACCTTTATGATGTTTTTTTTTTTCTGCCAGTTTCATTGCAATGTAATGACATTTCCAGTAGCTTGCTACGTGTTTTTTGTAATAGGTATGTTTACAAGCCTATACTCCTTGTTTTGTGTTTGTACAGGTACCTTCACCATGAAATCCTCATGTGGGCATTTCAGAGTTGTGACACTGGCAGGTATCTGATGCTGTTCTGACATGCAAAGTGGACATGGATTATTTCAGGTAATGTAGGTCACAGATTGCCAAGGCAGCTTGCACAGTGTTTGGGTGAAGGTCTGATGTGCATATTGGACTTGTTTTGTGTGCTATGTTGGGCCGAATTGCATCATGTGTGTCATCATGTGGACATGAAATATGTTTACATCGATTGCCAGCAAGTCATTCACCCCTCATAGTAGCTGTAGATGTGTTTCATCATTGCAGGCCATAGTGCCTGTGCCACAACACTGACATATGTTTGTGTCATACCACCAGATGCATGGTTATTGGATTATGATGGGCCTGTGATCAGGAACTGTTGTACTGCCATCTGTTTACATTTTGGATTATGTGAGGTTGGATGACTTTGACGTGGTATGTGATAAGGCTAATGCTGCTGACATCATCCACTTTTTTGTTTGCCTATTCTACAGGACAATGTCTGATACATCGTTTCCTTCCATCGTCTAAGGTGCTGTACCCTGGAATTTGTACTTTGACTCAGTATCAGTCACATATTCTTATGTCACAGCATATGCACTGTACACTTGATTAAAAGGTTTAGGCTGACCAGACACTTGTAGTAATGTGTTTGTGTGTAAGGCTTGGAATCCTGGCAGGACACTGTGCACCCATAACATATCCCTCCTTACACAAGTAAGTCATGTCTCCATCATATGGTTCACATAGTCTTACATCTCTACATAGCAAAATGTTGGAAGCAAGCAGACAATGAGTTTTTGATGGGTGAATTTATTACAGTGCTGATGCAGTAAATAAGATTTTGACAGAAAAGATTAAAAAAATAAAGTGAATGTACCCATCATGGTGAATGAAAACATTTGAATAGATACCACACCATTAGAAGTCCAAAGTCCAGATTACTCCTCCCATTGGAACTCGTGGGTAGTTCAGGATCAGTTAATAGACAGAATGCATGACACGCAAAGGAGTTCCTTTAGGAAGAGGTCACATTCCGGCAGTGGTGGGCGTTTTGCCATCCGCACCTCCTGGATTCTTTGCTGGGAGGTCCCTCTTGCTTGGTGGGGGATCTGCTGCTACAGAGGCAGGGGTGTCTGGGGCTTGTTCTTCTGGCAGGACCTCCCTTTCAGATGCTGGCACTGATGAAGAAGGGACTGGTGTTTATGAACCAAAGGAAGGGGTAGAGCGGTGTTGTAAAGCCCTGCTCAGTGTGGTGTTTATGTCCCTCATTACCCCTTTTAGGGAGGCCATGTTAGTATTCTGAGCCTCCCACTGTTGACACATTTACCTGTGCAGGTCCCTCTGTAGCTGCTCAGTTACCATCTGGCCCATTACGCCTTGGGGCTCCCAACAGACCCCCAAGACATGGTTGATGGTGTTCTCGCCAGAAGAAGCCCAGTGGCCTTACCCCGCTAGCCCACAGCATCCCTCCCACACACCCTACCCCCATGGGCCTGTGCCATTGCCACAAGAAGGCCTCTCCCACTGGTTCCTGGTATCTCATTGCCCGAAGTGTTGCACTGAAACTCAGGATCCAGGACTGGGGGTGGGCATAAGATGGTAAACACTGTGCTCGGGACACAGGCTAGGGGCGAATAGTTGCCTGTGATGTTGAGGCACAGTGAGACACACAGTTGGTGTCTGACCAGGTTGCCCGAATAGGCCAGAATTGTCCTCTTCATCCAGGCATCCAGGAGTGTCTTCTTCACTGAGGGCTTCATCCAGGGGGGTATCTGTGGCCTCTGTGTGCCCAGTGACAGCTCGACATATTGCTGTGAAAGATGCAATGTTTCATTGGAGTAGGTACCACACCATTGGGAGTCCAAAGTCCAGAATACTCCTCCCATTTGAACAGGTAGGTGGTTCAGAATGAGTCCATAGAGTGAATGTGTGGCACACAAAGAAGATCCTTAAGGAAGAGGGTTAATACTGTCCACGGTGGGTGTCTTGCCATCCGCACCCCCTGGATTTTTGTATTGATGTCCCCGTTTGCTGGGAGGGGGTTGGATCTGCTGCTGCAGGGGCGTCTGTGGCTTGTTCCTCTGACAGGGCCTCCCTTCCAGTGGCTGGCACAGATGAAGGGCCTGGTATTGATGCGCCAATGGAAAGTGTAGGGTGTTGTTGTAGATCCCTGCTCAGGGTGGTGTTAATGTCCCTTAAAACCCCTGTTAGGGAGGGCATGTTGGTCTTGTGGGCCTCCCACTGTTCACACATAACCCTATGTATGTCCCACTGTAGCTGCTTGATTTCCCGGAGTTCTGTCAAGACTTAGCCCATCAAGCTTTGGGATTCCCGATAGACCCCCAAGACATGGCTCATGGTGTCCTTGTCAAGAGCAGCTCCAGTGGCCTCACCACACTGGCCTACAGCAACCCTCCCACGTACCCTAGCCCCACTGGCATGTGACCTTGCCACAGGTTTCCCTCTCCAACTAGATCCTGAGCCATCATTGTTGGAAGTGCTGCACTGCAACTTAGGATCTAGGACTGGGGGCACGAGATGGTAGACACCGTGCTAGGTACACAGGTTGGGGGTGAATGCATGTGATGTCGAAGCAACAGGACCGAGAGGTGACGTAGTGGGCACAGTGAGGCTCTGTTGCCATTTGACCAGGTTGCCCAGATGGGCCAGAACTGTCCTCCATGTCCAGATGTCGAGGATTGTCTTCTTCACTGAGGGCCTCATCCAGGGGGTAGGGGAAGTCTGTTCTGTGGGCTCTATGTGCCGAGCGGCATCTCCACCTATTGATGAGAAACAAACAATGCTGCTGGTTGTATTGTGACACCTACCTCCAACAATTTAGTATTACATTGAGCATATACCTGTACAAAGTTATTTTGCAGTTAATCTTCTTGTGGCAAGTAGCCATGATATTGGCTGATTTGACCTGACATTTGTGATGTATGCCAATTCCATCTAAGTCAAGCAGCTGCTAAAATGTGCAGATCATTAGCCCTTGGGAGTATGGCCTGAGAATGCCATCTTGCCACCAGTGGAGGCAAAACAGTTGCTCAGCAAGACATATCTTTGGCCATTTTTAGGCCTGGTTGATTGCTATGCAGGCAGACCCACAACTATGTTGTATATGTGACTGGAGTCATCATGTGCCTAGTGCATTGTGAATGTGTCTTTTGCCAATACCATTCTGATGATGCATCTTGAGGCCTTTGGGATAATTGTTTTTTACAATGGGTAAGCTGTCCATCCTGTCCTGAATAGTTTCATCTTGGGTTAGTTGGTCAAGATGGAGCTAGGTGGTTAGACACATCTCTGATTTGAGCATGATCAGTATCTTGGTCCCTCCCAGGTGAGTTAACAGGCAAGGGTATTTGGATAAGTGACCACTGTCCTTGTGTGTGGTGTTACTGAAAAGTCTGTCCTGGGATTTGTAGTCATGTTATTCTCCATACTACACACACTTGACAAATGGTCTCCTCCCAGGTGGGTAAGCGTCAATTGAGAGTTAATAAATAGATATATTTGGGCAAGTGGACATTGTTTTTGTGGTTGAGGTTAGAGATACAGAACCTATTGGGGTTAGCATTCCGGTAACTCCCTCTACTTTCCATCACCATACAAATGTTATCCTGCCAGATAAGTAAACGTCATTTGAGAGTTAAGACACAGGGGTATTTGGGCATGAGAACACTGGACTTGTGCTTGGAGTTGGCAAGACAGAGCCTCCTGGCCTTAGCAGTCATGTCCCTCCCTCTACGTCATACACTTGATAAATATCGTCCTCCCCCAGATTAGTGCACTTCATGTGTGAGTTATCAAACTGGAGTATTCAGAAAAGAAGACACTGGACTGGTGGTTGGAGTGACAGTAAGAGAGCCTCTTGGGAGTTGCGGTCATGTCTGTCCATGTACTACACACACTGTACAAATATCCTCTCAATAGAGAGTTGAGACACATGAGTCTTTGGACAAGAGAACACAGTGCTCGTGTTTGGAGTTACAGAAACAGGGCATCCTGGCAGTAGTAGTCATGTCACTCTCTATAGGACACACACTATATAAATGTTATCCCCCAGGTGAGTACACTTTATGTGTGAGTTACCACACAGGAGTCATTGAAGAAGAGGACATTGGATTGGTGGTTGGAGTGACAGTAAAAAAAAACACAGGGAGTTGCAGTCATGTAACTCCCTGTACTACACACACTATACAAATGGTATCCTCCCAGGTGAATACACTTAAATTGAGAGTTCACTAAAATATGTATTGTAACATGTGACCACTGTGCTAGTGTTTCTAGTTACAAGACTAGTGCCTGCTGGGAGTCGTGGTAATGTCAGTGCCTGTACTACACACACTATACAAATGTTATCTCCCCAGGTGTGTACCCTTAAATTGATATGTACAAAACTGGGGTATTTGGTGAAATGACCACTGGTCTGGTGTTTGGAGTCATAGAACAGTGCCTGCTGGGAGTTGGAGTCATGTCAGCCCTTGTACTACACACACTATACAAATGCCATCTTCCAAGGTGGGTATACTCAATAGACATTTAAGACACAGGGATCAATGGAGAAGAGGACACTGGGCTGGTGTTTGGACTTAGAGATACAGTGCCTCCTGGGAGTTGCAGTCAGGATACTCTCACTACTCCCCAATACTTGACAAATGTTTATCCTTCCAGGTGAGTAAATGTTACTTGGGAATTAACAAACAGTGGTCTTTGGACAAGAGAACACTGTGCTGGTGTTAGAAGTTATAGTGCCTGCTGGGAGTTGGAGTCATGTCAGTCCCTGTAGTACACACACTATACAAAGTTAATCTCCCTAAGTGAGTACACTTCAAATGTGAATTGCCCAATAGAGGTCTTTGGATACTGGGCTAGGGAGTTGAGTAACAGTAAATGAGGCAAAAGGTAAGCTATGAGCATGCATGATATAGCATTTTTGTGACATTTTTTGTGATGCAACCTACCAGACTCCAGTCCCCCAGGTATTCCTGTCAAGCCCTCAGGATCCAGGATGGCAAAGACCTTCTCCTTTCAGGGAAAGAGATATAATGGGGCACTAGGAGGGCAGCCACCATGGCCTGCAGTTGGTGGCTGGAGACGAGGGAATGGACCTCGCTCCTGTGGTTCTTTCACCTCTTCCCGATATCCTCCACTGTACACAGGGTGGTGCCTACAGCATTGACTCTGATGACAATCCTGTCTCACGTTTCCATTTTCCTACTGAGAGGAGTATGTTGGACTTGTTGGATGTTGTATGTTGTATGTTGGACTCCAAACAATTGTGGCCTCTCCTCTTCTGATTTCAACCACCACAGATGACAGTGGCTTACTAAAGAGGAGAAGTGCAAAAGGGTGTGATTGGACAAATGTGTATGCAGGGTGTTGTATGGGATGGTGAAATAAATTGGTGCCTACTGTCTGTTCTGTGTGGTAAATATTTCACCCTGGCTTGTGTGTGTTGCAGCATAAATGCAAAGGACTGTGGTCTGTGAAGGGGTTTGTTTTACAGTGTCCTTTGCAGGTGTGTCCAGTGTGGTAATGTGTATCAGCTGTGTAGTTTTCAAAATTCATCCAGTGTGCTGTTGTGTATTACTTTGGTGACCGCGGACTGCTGACCACCATGGTGGTCCATCATGGCGACTGTGTGCTTGTACTATGGTCAGTGGTTGGTCGCGGTGCTGTTGGCGCTGGAGGTCCGACCACCTATTTCCAGGCATCAGTGCCGCTGGCAGTCTACCTTTTTTGGTTAGCAGTTGGCGATCCTGTCTGTGTGACTCGTAATAGTGCAGTGTGAAAGATGACATGGCAGGCTCTTGAGGACTGCCATCATGGCTATCTTTTCAGGACCGCCATCATGGCGGTCTGGCGGTCCGACCGCCAAACACGGAATGAGGCCCATACTTTTTTTTTATTTGCAGAGGGTTCTGCACTCTCTGCAACCCTCCACAACATTAAACTGATGGTGCCGAAGCCCCTTCCAGAGATACCACCAGGCACCACAATATTCCTTTAAAAAGCCCTCACAGAGTATTATGGGGTGTTCCTTGCAAGGAGCAGTGAATCAAAATTGAGTTTCCCTTGCTGCTTATTTGATTTTTTACAACATTTTCGGTGTCCAGTGCCCACACTGAACACCCACATGTTAAATTTTTGTTTGTGGCTGCAGGGAGATCCCAAGGGCTCCCATGGCTCTGCCAACTCCCTGCAGGCAGCCTCATACGCAGCGCAGGAACTGGCAACCTTTTTTTCTTTTTTTTTTTAACTGCAGTGTCCCAATAGCCACCCGGCCCCCCCCCACATTTTTACTTTTTTGGGCCACGGGGGAGCCTAGGGCCCACACAGCCGGTGGACACCCAGGGCACCCCACAACATTTTCAAGGTTGGAGGCTGAAAGGGGAAAGCCCCTAGGACCCCACAGCTGCACCCCCCTGCCAGCACCCACCCCAGTTGATAGTGGCAGCCAGCACTGCTCATACCTTGAAGAAGCAACTTTCTACTCCTGGTGGGTGGGACCACATTATACTGCTCTGCCCGCGCTCTTGAGGGCAGTGAAAAGATGGTGTCCCGGGAATGGGGATCCCCAGGACCATAGCATGACGCATGAAGGGAGGGGCACGCACACCCCTTCTCACCTTTAAAATGTGGGCCCTGGGAGATGGGGTCCCAGGGCCTCTTTGAGGCATGGGGAGGGGGTGCTGCACACTCTCTCCCATTATTACAATTTTAGCCTTGGGCGATAGGGTTCCCTGGGGCCTCTTTGAGGGTTGGGGGCACAGACCTCCTCCCTTTATTTTTAACTCAGACTGGGGGATGGGGCTTCAGGGGTCTCAAGAAGGTTTGCAGAGGGAGGCCGCACACCTCCCAATCCTTATTGCATAAATCCACCCCTGGGCCTCAATGCTGAATGCCCCCTTCTCTATTAACTAAATTTGGCCTACCTCGGCCGGGCCCTGGCCCACCACAATGCTGGTTCTTTTTTAAATGCTGAGAGCCTACACTTTTTATTTTATTTTGCTATTGATCCACTGCAAATTTGAAGTAAACTATTTGATGACATTATATTTCTGGCTTTATGGGGGCCTCTTTAGGACCACACCATCAGGCCTAGGGAGCAGGGAATCCCTACCCTGCCCCTCTATATTTTTCTTTTTTTCTTTTTCTCACTACGGGGGACTATAGAGTCTCCAAGTCTTAAAATGGCTGCTACCACATCTTTGTTGATGTAGTGGCTGACAATCAGATCAAGGGCCCTATTATGAGTCTGACAATCTCAAGACCACTAGACTAGCGGTGGCTGTCAGACCCCTGCGGCTGTGGCAGCCACATTACGACCCTGGTAGTCAGACCGCCAAAAGACCACCATCTTCACCAGGATCTTTGATCCCAACGGGATGACGATGGTCATGGTTGGAATCAGCCATGGCGGTTCTGAAGTCAGAGCCTCCATGCTAATTACCACCATGTTCTATGCCAGCCTTTTCATGGCGATTCAATGGCCATAAAAAGGCTGGCAGAGAACAAGTGCTCGGGCCACAAGAGGGCCCCTGTACTGCCTATGACATTGTCGTGGCCATTGCAGGGGACCCCCTCCCCAGCACTGTGCAGACAGTGCGCATTCTGAGGGTGCTAGACAGGCTCCCTGTCTAACGGCATTGGATGGAGCCGAGTCCAATGACGCTGCACGGTTTACACTGGGCTGACCGGCAGAAATCTTGAAACGCATTGTGGGGTCTGATTTATGTTGCCTGAGCATTGCTGCCTGTCATTAAATCAACTTGCTAGTGAAATCTTCAGGAGTGCGGTGTTTCTTTTCTTTGGTGAGGATATATTGAGGGTCGTGGTCTTAACCCTGATGACGCAGAAAAAGAAGGACCAACATATATTCATATATCATGTAGCAAAGTCGTATAAGGTAGTGTGATTTTACCAAAGAAAAATAATGTACGTGGGAAATTGTGCCCACGGGGTAGTACGCAATTATTATAAACGAGCTTAATTAATCATGAAGAATTGACAAATGTAGTAATCCGTCATAATTGCAAATGTATTCTATGATTTTCTTGTTGAAATTGTTTTATGCTTAGCTTAAATTTAGCAGAGGCTTTGGCCTAGTTGCCTGGTCTCAAATTTAACTGCGTGATTTTCACTTGTATTAACAAAGACATATTATTTTACTTTAAGGCTGTATTTTTCCAGTAGAGATGACTAATACACTTATCTCAAGGTTTCGTGCTAGGCTGGTTTCATCCTCTTTGATGCAAGGTCAGCTCCTGCAGGTGCAGACAATAAAGGCACCAAGATAAAATTAATTGGCAAACTTTGTTGCAACTTGTGTTCCAAGGCTCCAAGGACAATGTATGCAAAAATGAGTACTAGGAGAAAGACACTATCCATTGGTCAAATTGAAGCCACCCTATGAACCCTCCAATGGAAGACCCTGAAGAATTTGGAATGTTTCTTACTTAAACCCACCGGACAAAGAGAAGTCAGCCATTTTTCCTTGATGCCATTTTGAAGCCAAATGCCAGACGCCATCTTAGGCGACATCTTGATGCCCTTTTCTCTATTCCAGAGAAAGAGACTTTAAGAATTCTCACCCTAGAGACTTTAACTTTAATCTTGCCCCGCATTGCCCATGCAGTAACTTTTGCCCCATTCTCCTTGCTGCTGCAAGGAAACTTGCCCTTAACTTCGCCCCTTTGAAATCCGCCCCATGTTGATCAAACCGGTACCTGAAGGACGAAGACTTTCTTGAATGCTGATTGTATTTGGTAATTATGAAAGGATAATTGTATTATGCATTGTGTTTTCCTTCCTAGGTACCAACTGCTATTTTGATAGGGCCCAAGCTAGAAGTTTTCTAAATTTGTGTTGACTAAATTTGTTTTGCATGAAGCCCCACATGCCAATGCTAATTAGAGGTTAGTTGAGGTATTCATCTGATGCACCATGATAAATTGAAATCTTGTTATGCTGACCGATGTATGCAATTAGTCAAATTCAGTTACTTATATTAGTGATTTGTATTGCTATAACCGAGTGCAATATAATTCAGATTTTGCGTAGATTGCGTTTCTTCCGTCGTTATGGACAGCTAGTAATGTTCGTATACATATATCATTTGATTTTGAGACTCATATATATTGTGTTAGCTTTGCTAATATAGGGAAATAAACTCATTAACTTTTAATAAACTGGTGTGGTTATTCATGACTGAAAGGTCATGGTGCGTCAAAATACTGATTGTTATTGATCCCTAATGTGTTATTCTGATCCATTAATTAAATATTGGGTATCGATTACAAGTTGGAGAGATGATGATGCCCTAAATCCCCAATGACTTTCCCGGAATCTTGGAGCTTGCGAATGGAGGAAATGGAGGTGTGAGAATGTTTCCGGCGTTTCTAGTGATGGTATGAGAGAAGTTAGGGTTTTGCGCTTGCACAGCTTATTGCCACAGATTAATTGAGAAGTTTGTGAGGCTTTTAGGGGGTTACGAACTCCAATTAAAAGATTTTAGAGGAGTGTTACTCCAAAGTGTGAGAGTAGGGAAGTCGTCGAACTTCACATGTGTGTAGCGCTTTGTGCAGGAAAAATTGGCCACGTGGTTGCTGATGTTGAGAAGGGCCCTGCGAGGTCAAGAGACTCCGGAGTATGTTGAAAAGTGTATGAGACACTTGATTGATGTTGTAATCTGTTCAGTTTAATAGGTTGATCGGGCATGGTCATCAAGTCGGTATGAATATTGAGGAATGAAAGAAAATGTTCGACTTTGAGATTTGACGAATTCTAAGGTGCACTAGAATAGTTCATTGATCAGTTGAGAGTAAAGTTTGCGGGTCAAATTTTGCTTGCGAAAGCGGGAAACCGAGAAAGATGGAATAACTGCCGAGGCTAGTGACAAATCCCTAAGGTTTCTGAAGCGATTGTATTACCCTTCCTGTAGTAAACCGACAGATTTGTTTTCTTCTTTTTGGTTAGTGCTCGCAATATATTGCAGACATTAGTTTTGAGTGAAGCTGAATGAAGGAGGACAAGCCGCGAGACTTTGTCAGCCGCAGTGTGTGGGTGTGACGTCACTAGGAGCCGCGCTGGGATAGGTTGGTTGGTGAGAAGGGTCGCGCACGGATTGGATGCAGTCAGTGAAGCGCAATTGGTGGGGAAAGTCAAGCGAAGAGTATTCCGGGAATTAAAGTCACTTATTGATTACATATTTTAGAAAAATAAAAGACGGAAAGATGACATTTTTCAAAGCATTTAAGAGTGCCTTGAGGGGAGATGTATATATTAAAGCAAATGTAGGTGAAGAAACACCGCCTGAGGGTACACCAGCTTACATCGTGATTGAAGAAAAGGGTGTCGTACCATGTCTATGGTTAAAGCGATGGTGTAAATTAACAGAAAAGCATGGAAGTGTAGCATTCCCTATCCATGGGTCGTTTAACCTAAGAGTTTTGGAGAATCTAAGATTCGCGCTATACGACATGAAAGTACCTCCAAGATCAGCACAGTTTGAGGCATTAGCAATTTGGGAGCTAATAGCTAGAAGGCAACAACAGAAGAAATTTGAAACAAGAGTGAGAAAAGTAGAAAAGACACTCGCGGATGCTAGATGGGATAGTACTCAAAAGGTTTGGAGATCAAACGTACTGCAGGGAATTAAATTGTTTCCAGCAATTACTGACGAGGCAGAGATGGAAGGAAGGAAAGCTACCTATAAAACAGGAGCCAGACCAGAGATAGAGAAAATAACAGAAATTCGAAAAGGTCAGACGAGTCAGACAATGAGGAGTTCATTATGCAATTGCTAAACGATCGCCCACCACCATATGTGGAAAGCGAAAATGGCTCAAGCACTACTGCCCCTCCAGAACCAATACAAGGTAATGTGACACCGAATTTGAGAATATCACGAGGCAGAGCAGTTCAGATAGGCCTTTTACACCCCAAATACCACAAGTTCAGAGAATATATCCTGACGTGCCTAAATTGAAACCTGTCGATAATTATCAGCCACAGGTTCAAAGGCGCTGCTGTGATGAGCATAATCTGGAAATGACTTCTAATTTAATGACGCGGGGAGAACAGAATTATCAAAGACCGACATTGATTCAAGCCGAATCAACACAAATTTTGATGCCTCAAAAGCAGATACAAGAAGTGCCGAGGTACACTCAAATAGCAGAAAATCAGTTAGGTATGCCAGCAATGATGAACCATAATGTGGGAATTAACATGCCACAGAATTTGGGGAACAGACAGAATCCAGATGCAATATATCTGCCTATCACTGTGGGCCCGCCAGTGCCATTGTATATACAGGCAAACCCGAATGTATGCGACCAAGGGGTAATGACACAAAATGAGGCAGGAAGGAGATGCATAGAAAATACTCCAGAAACAACTCCGGTAGTGTAGGAAGTTGGCTCTGTATGTGCTATTTCAAAGTAAGGAATAGCATGCACAGAGTCCAAGGGTTCCCCTTAGAGGTAAAATAGTGGTAAAAAGAGATAATACTAATGCTCTATTTTGTGGTAGTGTGGTCGAGCAGTAGGCTTATCAAAGGAGTAGTGTTAAGCATTTGTTGTACATACACATAGACAATAAATGAGGTACACACACTCAGAGACAAATCCAGCCAATAGGTTTTGTTATAGAAAAATATCTTTTCTTAGTTTATTTTAAGAACCACAGGCTCAAATTTTACATGTAATATCTCATTTGAAAGGTATTGCAGGTAAGTACTCTAGGAACTTTGAATCATTACTTTAGCATGTATACTTTTTACATAAAACACAATAAGCTGTTTTAAAAGTGGACACAGTGCAATTTTCACAGTTCCTGGGGGAGGTAAGTTATTGTTAGTTTTAACAGGTAAGTAAGTCACTTACAGGTTTCAGTTCTTGGTCCAAGGTAGCCCACCGTTGGGGGTTCAGAGCAACCCCAAAGTTATCACACCAGCAGCTCAGGGCTGGTCAGGTGCAAAGGTCAAAGAGGTGCCCAAAACACATAGGCTTCAATGGAGAGAAGGGAGTGCCCCGGTTCCAGTCTGCCAGCAGGTAAGTACCCGCGTCTTCGGAGGGCAGACCAGGGGGGTTTTGTAGGGCACCGGAGGGGACACAAGTCAGCACAGAAAGTACACCCTCAGCAGCGCGGGGGCGGCCGGGTGCAGTGTGCAAACACGCGTCGGGTTTTCAATGGAAGTCAATGAGAGATCAAGGGATCTCTTCAGCGTCGCAGGCAGGCAAGGGGGGGGCTCCTCGGGGTAGCCACCACCTGGGCAAGGGAGAGGGCCTCCTGGGGGTCACTCCTGCACAGAAGTTCCGTTTCTTTAGGGGCTGGGGGCTGCGGGTGCAGGGTCTTTTCCAGCCGTCGGGAAATGGAGTTCAGACAGTCGCGGTCAGGGGGAGCCTGGGGATTCCCTCTGCAGGCGTCGCTGTGGGGGCTCAGGGGGGACAACTTTGGTTACTCACAGTCGTAGAGTCGCCGGAGGGTCCTCCCTGAGTTGGTTGTTCTCCACCAGTCGAGTCGGGGTCGCCGGGTGCAGTGTTGCAAGTCTCACGCTTCTTGCGGGGAGTTGCAGGGGTCTTTAAATCTGCTCCTTGTAACAAAGTTGCAGTTCTTTTGGAGCAGTGCCGCTGTCCTCGGGAGTTTCTTGTCTTTTTCGAAGCAGGGCAGTCCTCAGAGGATTCAGAGGTCACTGGTCCCTTGGAAAGCGTCGCTGGAGCAGGTTTCTTTGGAAGGCAGGAGACAGGCCGGTAAGTCTGGGGCCAAGGCAGTTGGTGTCTTCTGTTCTTCCTCTGCAGGGGTTTTTCAGCTCAGCAGTCCTTCTTCTTGTAGTTGCAGGAATCTGTTTTTCTAGGTTCAGGGAATCCCTTAAATACTAAATTTAAGGGCGTGTTTAGGTCTGGGGGGTTAGTAGCCAATGGCTACTAGCCCTGAGGGTGGGTACACCCTCTTTGTGCCTCCTCCCAAGGGGAGGGGGGCACATCCCTAATCCTATTGGGGGAATCCTCCATCTGCAAGATGGAGGATTTCTAAAAGTTAGAGTCACTTCAGCTCAGGACACCTTAGGGGCTGTCCTGACTGGCCAGTGACTCCTCCTTGTTGTTTTCTTTGTTTCCTCCAGCCTTGCCGCCAAAAGTGGGGGCCGTGGCCGGAGGGGGCAGGCAACTCCACTAAGCTGGAGTGTCCTGCGGTGCTGTGACAAAGGGGTGAGCCTTTGAGGCTCACCGCCAGGTGTTACAGCTCCTGCCTGGGGGAGGTGTTAGCATCTCCACCCAGTGCAGGCTTTGTTACTGGCCTCAGAGTGACAAAGGCACTCTCCCCATGGGGCCAGCAACATGTCTCTAGTGTGGCAGGCTGCTGGAACCAGTCAGCCTACACAGATAGTTGGTTAAGTTTCAGGGGGCACCTCTAAGGTGCCCTCTGTGGTGTATTTTACAATAAAATGTACACTGGCATCAGTGTGCATTTATTGTGCTGAGAAGTTTGATACCAAACTTCCCAGTTTTCAGTGTAGCCATTATGGTGCTGTGGAGTTCGTGTAAAACAGACTCCCAGACCATATACTCTTATGGCTACCCTGCACTTACAATGTCTAAGGTATTGCTTAGACACTGTAGGGGCACAGTGCTCATGCACTGGTGCCCTCACCTATGGTATAGTGCACCCTGCCTTAGGGCTGTAAGGCCTACTAGAGGGGTGACTTATCTATACCTGCATAGGCAGTGAGAGGCTGGCATGGCACCCTGAGGGGAGTGCCATGTCGACTTACTCGTTTTGTTCTCACCAGCACACACAAGCTGGAAAGCAGTGTGTCTGTGCTGAGTGAGGGGTCTCCAGGGTGGCATAAGACATGCTGCAGCCCTTAGAGACCTTCCCTGGCATCAGGGCCCTTGGTACCAGAGGTACCAGTTACAAGGGACTTATCTGGATGCCAGGGTGTGCCAATTGTGGAATCAAAAGTACAGGTTAGGGAAAGAACACTGGTGCTGGGGCCTGGTTAGCAGTCCTCAGCACACTTTCAATTCAAAACATAGCATCAGCAAAGGCAAAAAGTCAGGGGGTAACCATGCCAAGGAGGCATTTCCTTACACAACCCCCCCCAAACGAAAGAGGATGAGACTAACCTTTCCCAAGAGAGTCTTCATTTTCTAAGTGGAAGGACCTCGAAAGGCCATCTGCATTGGCATGGGCAGTCCCAGGTCTGTGTTCCACTATAAAGTCCATTCCCTGTAGGGAGATGGACCACCTCAACAGTTTTGGATTTTCACCTTTCATTTGCATCAGCCATCTGAGAGGTCTGTGGTCAGTCTGAACTAGGAAGTGAGTACCAAAGAGGTATGGTCTCAACTTCTTCAGGGACCAAACCACAGCAAAGGCCTCCCTCTCAATGGCACTCCAACGCTGCTCCCTGGGGAGTAACCTCCTGCTAATGAAAGCAACAGGCTGGTCAAGGCCATCATCATTTGTTTGGGACAAAACTGCCCCTATCCCATGTTCGGAGGCATCTGTTTGCACAATGAATTGCTTGGAGTAATCTGGAGCTTTTAGAACTGGTGCTGTGCACATAGCTTGCTTCAGGGTGTCAAAGGCCTGTTGGCATTCTACAGTCCAGTTTACTTTCTTGGGCATTTTCTTGGAGGTGAGTTCTGTGAGGGCTGTCACAATGGATCCATATCCCTTCACAAACCTCCTATAGTACCCAGTCAAGCCAAGGAATGCCCTGACTTGAGTCTGGGTTTTTGGAGCTGCCCAGTCCAGAATAGTCTGGATCTTAGGCTGGAGTGGCTGAACTTGGCCTCCACCTACAAAGTGTCCCAAGTAAACCACAGTTCCCTGCCCTATCTGGCATTTGGATGCCTTGATAGAGAGGCCTGCAGATTGCAGAGCCTTCAAAACCTTCTTCAGGTGGACCAGGTGATCCTGCCAGTTGGAGCTAAAGACAGCAATATCGTCAAGATAAGCTGCACTAAAGGATTCCAATCCAGCAAGGACTTGATTCACCAACCTTCGGAAGTTGGCAGGGGCATTCTTTAAACCAAAGGGCATAACAGTGAACTGATAATGCCCATCAGGTGTGGAGAATGCTGTCTTTTCTTTTGCTCCAGGGGCCATTTTGATTTGCCAGTACCCTGCTGTTAAGTCAAAGGTACTTAAGAATTTGGCAGCCCCTAATTTGTCTATTAGCTCATCAGCTCTAGGAATGGGATGAGCATCTGTCTTGGTGACAGAGTTGAGACCTCTGTAGTCCACACAAAACCTCATCTCTCTCTCTCCTTCTTTGGTGTGAGGTTTGGGGACTAAGACCACTGGGCTAGCCCAGGGGCTATCAGAGTACTCAATTACTCCCAATTCCAGCATCTTGTGGACTTCCACCTTGATGCTTTCCTTAACTTGATCAGACTGTCTAAATATTTTGTTTTTGACAGGCATGCTGTCTCCTGTGTCCACATCATGGGTACACAGGTGTGTCTGACCAGGGGTTAGGGAAAAGAGTTCAGCAAACTGTTGTAGGACCTTCCTACAGTCAGACTGCTGTTGGCTAGAGAGGGTGTCTGAGTAGATCACTCCATCCACTGAGCCATCTTTAGGGTCTGATGAGAGGAGATCAGGGAGAGGTTCACTCTCAGCTTCCTGGTCCTCATCTGTCACCATCAACAGATTTACATCAGCCCTGTCATGGAAGAGCTTAAGGCGGTTCACATGGATCACCCTCTTGGGGATCCTGCTTGTGCCCAGGTCCACCAGGTAGGTGACCTGACTCTTCCTTTCTAGTACTGGGTAAGGGCCACTCCATTTGTCCTGAAGTGCCCTGGGAGCCACAGGCTCCAGAACCCAGACTTTCTGCCCTGGTTGAAATTCAACCAGTGCAGCCTTTTGGTCATACCACAACTTCTGGAGTTGTTGGCTGGCCTCAAGGTTTTTACTTGCCTTTTCCATGTACTCTGCCATCCTTGAGCGAAGGCCAAGTACATAGTCCACTATGTCTTGTTTAGGCTCATGAAGAGGTCTCTCCCAGCCTTCTTTAACAAGAGCAAGTGGTCCCCTTACAGGGTGGCCAAACAGAAGTTCAAAGGGTGAGAATCCTACTCCCTTCTGAGGCACCTCTCTGTAAGCGAAAAGCAGACATGGCAGGAGGACATCCCATCTCCTTTTGAGTTTTTCTGGGAGCCCCATGATCATGCCCTTTAATGTCTTGTTGAATCTCTCAACAAGGCCATTAGTTTGTGGATGATATGGTGTAGTAAATTTGTAAGTCACTCCACACTCATTCCACATGTGTTTTAGGTATGCTGACATGAAGTTGGTACCTCTGTCAGACACCACCTCCTTAGGGAAGCCCACTCTGGTAAAGATACCAATGAGGGCCTTGGCTACTGCAGGGGCAGTAGTCGACCTAAGGGGAATAGCTTCAGGATACCTAGTAGCATGATCCACTACTACTAGGATATACATATTTCCTGAGGCTGTGGGAGGTTCTAATGGACCAACTATGTCCACACCCACTCTTTCAAAGGGGACCTCCACCACTGGAAGTGGAATGAGGGGGGCCTTTGGATGCCCACCTGTCTTACCACTGGCTTGACAGGTGGGGCAGGAGAGGCAAAACTCCTTAACCTTCTGGGACATATTGGGCCAGTAGAAGTGGTTGACTAACCTCTCCCACGTCTTGGTTTGTCCCAAATGCCCAGCAAGGGGAATATCATGGGCTAAGGTCAGAATAAACTCTCTGAAACTCTGAGTCACTACCACTCTCCTAGTGGCACCAGGTTTGGGATCTCTTGCCTCAGTGTACAGGAGTCCATCTTCCCAATAGACCCTATGTGTTCCATTTTTCTTGCCTTTGGACTCTTCAGCAGCTTGCTGCCTAAGGCCTTCAAGAGAGGGACAGGTTTCTTGTCCCTTACACAACTCTTCCCTTGAGGGTCCCCCTGGGCCCAAGAGCTCAACCTGATAAGGTTCCAGCTCCATAGGCTCAGTTCCCTCAGAGGGCAGAACTTCTTCCTGAGAAGAGAGGTTCTCTTTTTGGTGTTGTGTTGCAGCTGGTTTCCCAGCTGACTTTCCTTTTCTCTTGGTAGGCTGGGCCATTTTTCCAGACTCCAGCTCTACTTTTTCACCCTGAGCCTTGCATTGTGCCCTTGTCTTGACACACACCAGTTCAGGGATACCCAGCATGGCTGCATGGGTTTTCAGTTCTACCTCAGCCCATGCTGAGGACTCCAGGTCATTTCCAAGCAAACAGTCTACTGGGATATTAGAGGAGACCACCACCTGTTTCAGGCCATTGACCCCTCCCCACTCTAAAGTTACCATAGCCATGGGATGTACTTTAGTCTGATTGTCAGCGTTGGTGACTGGATAAGTTTGTCCAGCCAGGTATTGGCCAGGGGAAACCAGTTTCTCTGTCACCATGGTGACACTGGCACCTGTATCCCTCAGGCCCTCTACACTTGTCCCATTAATTAAGAGCTGCTGCCTGTATTTTTGCATGTTAGGGAGCCAGGCAGCCAGTGTGGCTAAATCCACCCCACCCTCAGAGACTAATGTAGCTTCAGTGTGACACCTGATTTGCTCTGGGCACACTGTTGATCCCACTTGGAGACTGGCCATTCCAGTTTTAGCTGGATGGGAGTTAGAAGTGGTATCTTTCTTGGGACAGGCCTTGTCTCCAGTTTGGTGTCCAGACTGACTACAGCTACGACACCAGGCCTTTTTGGGATCAAAGTTTTTACCCTTGTACCCAGAATTGTTTTGTGAAGAGGCTCTGGGCCCACCCTCCTGTGGAGGTTTTTGGGGGCCTGTAGAAGACTCTTTACTATTTTTGTTTTTGGCTGACTCACCACCTTTCCCCTGGGGAGGTTTTGTGACCCCTTACTTTTGGTCACCCCCTGTGGAAGTTTTGGACACCCTAGTCTTGACCCAATGGTCCGCCTTCTTTCCCAATTCTTGGGGAGAAATTGGTCCTAGGTCCACCAGATGCTGATGCAGTTTATCATTGAAACAATTACTTAATAGGTGTTCTTTCACAAATAAATTGTACAGCCCATCATAATCATTTACACCATTGCCTTGAATCCAACCATCTAGTGTTTTTACTGAGTAGTCTACAAAGTCAACCCAGGTCTGGCTCGAGGATTTTTGAGCCCCCCTGAATCTAATCCTATACTCCTCAGTGGAGAATCCAAAGCCCTCAATCAGGGTACCCTTCATGAGGTCATAAGATTCTGCATCTTTTTTAGAGAGTGTGAGGAGTCTATCCCTACACTTTCCTGTGAACATTTCCCAAAGGAGAGCGCCCCAGTGAGATTTGTTCACTTTTCTGGTTTCACAAGCCCTCTCAAAAGCTGTGAACCATTTGGTGATGTCATCACCATCTTCATATTTAGTTACAATCCCTTTGGGGATTTTCAACATGTCAGGAGAATCTCTGACCCTATTTATGTTGCTGCCACCGTTGATGGGACCTAGGCCCATCTCTTGTCTTTCCCTTTCTATGGCTAGGATATGTCTTTCCAAAGCCAATCTTTTGGCCATCCTGGCTAACTGGATGTCCTCTTCACTGGAGTTATCCTCAGTGATTTCAGAGGTGCTGGTCCCTCCTGTGAGGGAGCCAGCATCTCTGACTAGTATTTTTGGAGTCAGGGCTTGAGAGGCCCTGTCCTCCATAGATAGGACTGGTAGGGGGGAATCTTCCTCCAATTCACTATCATCTTCATCTGTGTTATCCACAGAGGGGTTGGCTCTATCATACTCTGCCAACAGCTCCTGGAGCTGTAGTTTGGTAGGTCTGGAGCCCCTTGTTATTTTTCTTATTTTACAGAGTGACCTTAGCTCTTTCATCTGGAGATGGAGGTAAGGGGTGGTGTCGAGTTCCACCACATTCATATCTGTACTAGACATTATTCTTCTAAAAGTTGGAATGCTTTTTAAGAATCTAAAACTGGTTCTAGAATCTAATTCAAACTTTTACAAACTTTTAAACTCTAAAAGAAAGGCTAACAGGGACTAACACAAGGCCCTAGCAGGACTTTAAAGAATTTAGAAAAATTTCAAATTGCAAAAAATCAAGTTCTAATGACAATTTTTGGAATTTGTCGTGTGATCAGGTATTGGCTGAGTAGTCCAGCAAATGCAAAGTCTTGTACCCCACCGCTGATCCACCAATGTAGGAAGTTGGCTCTGTATGTGCTATTTCAAAGTAAGGAATAGCATGCACAGAGTCCAAGGGTTCCCCTTAGAGGTAAAATAATGGTAAAAAGAGATAATACTAATGCTCTATTTTGTGGTAGTGTGGTCGAGCAGTAGGCTTATCAAAGGAGTAGTGTTAAGCATTTGTTGTACATACACATAGACAATAAGGGGGTGATTCAGACCTCAAAAGACCGCGGCGGCCATTCAGACATTTCCGCTGGGCCGGCGGGCGCTCTCCATAAGAGCGCCCGCCGGCCCAGCAGAAATGCCCCTGCAACGAGGACGCCGGCTCAGAATTGAGCCGGCGTAGTTGCAGGGGTGCGACGGGTGCAGTTGCACCCGTCGCGTATTTCAGTGTCTGCAAAGCAGACACTGAAATACTTTGCGGGGCCCTCTTACAGGGGCCCCTGCAGTGCCCATGCCATTGGCATGGCCACTGCAGGGGCCCCCAGGGGCCCCGCGGCACCCCCTACCGCCATCCTGTTCATGGCGGGTTTCCCGCCATGAACAGGATGGCGGTAGGGGGTGTCTGAATCCCCATGGCGGCGGAGCGCGCTCCGCCGCCATGGAGGATTCATTGGGGCAGCGGTAAACCGGCGGGAGACCGCCGGTTTACCCTTTCTGACCGCGGCTGAACCGCCGCGGTCAGAATGCCCTCGGGAGCACCGCTAGCCTGTTGGCGGTGCTCCCGTGGTCGGTGACCCTGGCGGTCACCGGCCGCCAGGGTCAGAATGACCCCCTAAATGAGGTACACACACTCAGAGACAAATCCAGCCAATAGGTTTTGTTATAGAAAAATATCTTTTCTTAGTTTATTTTAAGAACCACAGGTTCAAATTTTACATGTAATATCTCATTTGAAAGGTATTGCAGGTAAATACTCTAGGAACTTTGAATCATTACTTTATCATGTATACTTTTTACATAAAACACAATAAGCTGTTTTAAAAGTGGACACAGTTATTGTTAGTTTTAACAGGTAAGTAAGTCACTTACAGGTTTCAGTTCTTGGTCCAAGGTAGCCCACCGTTGGGGGTTCAGAGCAACCCCAAAGTTATCACACCAGCAGCTCAGGGCCGGTCAGGTGCAAAGGTCAAAGAGGTGCCCAAAACACATAGGCTTCAATGGAGAGAAGAGGGTGCCCCGGTTCCAGTCTGCCAGCAGGTAAGTACCCGCGTCTTCGGAGGGCAGACCAGGGGGGTTTTGTAGGGCACCGGGGGGGACACAAGTCAGCACAGAAAGTACACCCTCAGCAGCGCGGGGGCGGCCGGGTGCAGTGTGCAAACACGCGTCGGGTTTTCAATGGAAGTCAATGAGAGATCAAGGGATCTCTTCAGCGTCGCAGGCAGGCAAGGGGGGGCTCCTCGGGGTAGCCACCACCTGGGCAAGGGAGAGGGCCTCCTGGGGGTCACTCCTGCACAGAAGTTCCTTTTCTTTAGGGGCTGGGGGCTGCGGGTGCAGGGTCTTTTCCAGCCGTCGGGAAATGGAGTTCAGACAGTCGCGGTCAGGGGGAGCCTGGGGATTCCCTCTGCAGGCGTCGCTGTGGGGGCTCAGGGGGGACAACTTTGGTTACTCACAGTCGTAGAGTCGCCGGAGGGTCCTCCCTGAGTTGGTTGTTCTCCACCAGTCGAGTCGGGGTCGCCGGGTGCAGTGTTGCAAGTCTCACGCTTCTTGCGGGGAGTTGCAGGGGTCTTTAAATCTGCTCCTTGTAACAAAGTTGCAGTTCTTTTGGAGCAGTGCCGCTGTCCTCGGGAGTTTCTTGTCTTTTTCGAAGCAGGGCAGTCCTCAGAGGATTCAGAGGTCGCTGGTCCCTTGGAAAGCGTCGCTGGAGCAGGTTTCTTTGGAAGGCAGGAGACAGGCCGGTAAGTCTGGGGCCAAGGCAGTTGGTGTCTTCTGTTCTTCCTCTGCAGGGGTTTTTCAGCTCAGCAGTCCTTCTTCTTGTAGTTGCAGGAATCTGTTTTTCTAGGTTCAGGGAAGCCCTTAAATACTAAATTTAAGGGCGTGTTTAGGTCTGGGGGGTTAGTAGCCAATGGTTACTAGCCCTGAGGGTGGGTACACCCTCTTTGTGCCTCCTCCCAAGGGGAAGGGGGCACATCCCTAATCCTATTGGGGGAATCCTCCATCTGCAAGATGGAGGATTTCTAAAAGTTAGAGTCACTTCAGCTCAGGACACCTTAGGGGCTGTCCTGACTGGCCAGTGACTCCTCCTTGTTGTTTTCTTTGTTTCCTCCAGCCTTGCCGCCAAAAGTGGGGGCCGTGGCCGGAGGGGGCGGGCAACTCCACTAAGCTGGAGTGTCCTGCGGTGCTGTGACAAAGGGGTGAGCCTTTGAGGCTCACCGCCAGGTGTTACAGCTCCTGCCTGGGGGAGGTGTTAGCATCTCCACCCAGTGCAGGCTTTGTTACTGGCCTCAGAGTGACAAAGGCACTCTCCCCATGGGGCCAGCAACATGTCTCTAGTGTGGCAGGCTGCTGGAACCAGTCAGCCTACACAGATAGTTGGTTAAGTTTCAGGGGGCACCTCTAAGGTGCCCTCTGTGGTGTATTTTACAATAAAATGTACACTGGCATCAGTGTGCATTTATTGTGCTGAGAAGTTTGATACCAAACTTCCCAGTTTTCAGTGTAGCCATTATGGTGCTGTGGAGTTCGTGTAAAACAAACTCCAAGACCATATACTCTTATGGCTACCCTGCACTTACAATGTCTACGGTATTGCTTAGACACTGTAGGGGCACAGTGCTCATGCACTGGTGCCCTCACCTATGGTATAGTGCACCCTGCCTTAGGGCTGTAAGGCCTACTAGAGGGGTGACTTATCTATACCTGCATAGGCAGTGAGAGGCTGGCATGGCACCCTGAGGGGAGTGCCATGTCGACTTACTCGTTTTGTTCTCACCAGCACACACAAGCTGGAAAGCAGTGTGTCTGTGCTGAGTGAGGGGTCTCCAGGGTGGCATAAGACATGCTGCAGCCCTTAGAGACCTTCCCTGGCATCAGGGCCCTTGGTACCAGAGGTACCAGTTACAAGGGACTTATCTGGATGCCAGGGTGTGCCAATTGTGGAATCAAAAGTACAGGTTAGGGAAAGAACACTGGTGCTGGGGCCTGGTTAGCAGTCCTCAGCACACTTTCAATTCAAAACATAGCATCAGCAAAGGCAAAAAGTCAGGGGGTAACCATGCCAAGGAGGCATTTCCTTACAGGTAGGTACACTGCTAAATAGATCTGGGCCCTTGTTGGAATTTAGTCCAATTCCAGCTTGTGCTCCGTCAACTGTGGTAAGGTCAGGTCCACCAGTAATAGTACCGCTAACTTCAAAAACAGAAACAATACAGAAACCATCAGTAGCAGTCGATGTAAGTGCTACATTGATGGGACTGAACGCGCAACAGCTAACACAGTGGTTGAATAGCCTGAACTCCCCACAGAGTACACCCAGCGGGAAGGGAGAAGAGTATTTGAATAAAATAAGATTGGGCATGGAAGCAGATGAACTAGTAGTGGGAACGATGGGTCTGAACAGGTTAGAATCATACACAGAAGAAGAGCTGAGATACATGTGCCCTAGGATTACAAGAGAAGTAAGCAGCATACATAAGAAGTTACAAGAAATTGCAGACAGAAACGAGATCGATATAGGTAAGACTAAACACTTGAGCAGAAGTTACAGGCTAGACTTTGAGACAAAATACTTTGAACACATGAGATCTGCAGGGATGAAAAGACACCTTAAGGAGATACTGCAGAGCGCGCAGGTCTGGAGATGTTTAGACACGTGGGAAAGTAGATGGGTAAAGAAAAAGGACAAAAAGAAAGAAAGTACCCCAGATCGGAATGAAAAAGCACAACAGAATGACGACCTGATAACCATGTTGCCAATGAGAGAAACAGCAGGGGGAAAACTTGTACATGTACCGTGGCACAGGTGCGATATTCAATCCTTTATGGATGATTTCCCTAAATTAAGAGAAAAACCGATCGAATGGTATCAACAAACAGATAGATTTGTGAAACTCGCAAAATGTCTTTGGGAAGACCTGAATACTTTATTCGAAATTGTGGTTCAGGCAGATTTGTGGGAAGATTGTAAGAGGGCTGTAGGCTGGCCAACAAGTGAACCAGAAAGAGATAGGGACACAGGAGCACCATCACCTACGGTAATGAGTTTATACCATAAGGTGATTGAGCACTTGAAAACAAAGGTTGCGTCGAAAAATGTGGATTGGCAGAGAATTGACAGAACCGCACAAGAAGTTAAATGCGTACTATGAGAGATTGTTGAAAGCGTTTAAAAATGACAGTGGTACGGAAACGATAGAGGCAAAGGGCATGCTCCATTTTGTGTTCAGATTTGTGGAAGGGTTGAGACCTGAAATCAGTCAGATGATTAAAATGCATTTGATTTGTTGGCAGTCAAAATCGATTGATGAGGTGTTGAACTATGCAAAATACTGCAGTGATGAGATTGAGACAAAGCAGAAAAGGTTGAAAGAAAAAGTGATGGTGATGCAGCGTACAGCAGCTCAGACAGGTTTGCAAGGTTTACAAGGTTTTCAACAACAGTTGCCGCAGCAGCAACAGCAGGGAAATGCTATGTTTCAGCCACAAATGAGAGGCAGAGGCCGAGGAGGTTTTGTGAATAATGGTCCTGATTTAAATACTGTTATGATTCCAAATGGTATACAGACAATGAAGAAGGTGATGCCATGTCACACGTGCGGAATCTTCGGGCATGGGAAACAGGAGTGCCCAATGATGGTGCAGGAAGGTGTAGGTCAGCAAAACAATGATGTCAAGGCATTTCAGAATATGAGAGGACCGAAATTGAGAGGTCCAAATCCAAATGTTCAAAATAATGTAAATCAGATGCAGGGTTTACAACCCATACAACCACAGCAGGTGCAACTGCCCCGTGTACAAATGGTACAATCGCAGCCAATGCAACAGTAGTTTCCTATGGTACCTAATCAGCAAATGCAAATACCCTTAGCACCAATAAATCAGCAACAAGTAATGCTTCCTCAACAGGTCGCGGGTCAAGGAATGACACAGTACACCAATTCCCGTTACACAGTGAGAATGGAATAAACGATGCGTGGGAGAGTGAAAGTTCAGATGAGGAGGGAAATTGTATGCTTGCAGCATCCTTGGAAGTTGATCAAAAGGGTCCGTATGTGGAAGGAAGAGTTATGGGTCACCGTGTTTCATTCTTGGTTGACACCGGAGCTACACGCTCTACAGTTAGAAGCATCGAAGTACCAAATTTGCCACTTTCAGGGAGAACAGTTCAAGTAGTGGGAGTAGCAAATAGGTACCTGACAAACCCAATCACAGATCCAGTGCAAGTCAGAATTGGTCAAGGGTCACATAAATTTGTGGTGTGTGACTCAAGCCCGATATCACTATTAGGGAGAGATTTATTGTGTAAATTGGGATGCTCGATTATGTGTTCAAATGATGGAATTAAAATTCAGACAAACAGTGATGAGGAAGAAGAGGACAGTTTAGGAGGGGACGAAGTGGAAACTGTTGATGAAGAGTATCCCCTGATTACTCTTTATCCAATGCTCACTGAAGCAGATATTCCTGCTGAGTTACAGGAAACATTTGAAAAGGAAGTGTGGGATATGACAGGGAAAGAAGTAGGATTGGTCAAAGGAGTAGAACCAGTGAAAGTGACTGTAAAACCCAATGTAAATATTCCCCAGACACCACAATACCATATGTCGCAAGACACTCTCATGAAAGTCGCACAACTCATTGATGAGTTTGTGAAACAGGGAGTACTGAAAGAAGTGTTAAGTAGTCCATGTAATTCACCAATCATGGGACTAATAAAACCGATTCGAAAGGTCCGGATTGTTCAGGATTTGAGGAAAATAAATGACATAATAGTCAAATGTTGTCCCGTAGTACCAAATCCAGCTGTGATAATGTTTCAAATTCCCTGTGATGCTGAGTGGTTCTCAGTCATCGATTTGTCACAAGCATTCTTTTCTGTGCCTCTTCATGAGGACAGCCAATTTCTCTTTTGCTTCAAATTCCTAGACAGAGTCTACAGTTGGTGTCGAATTCCTCAAGGGTTTTCGGAGTCACCATCAATTTTCAATCAGATTCTAAAGAAAGATTTGGAATCATTGGAATTACCATTTGAATCAACCTTGGTACAGTATATTGACGATTTGCTGATCGCATCCAAGACAGAAGATGACTGTACAGTTGACACCATTGCCCTATTGAACCATTTGGGAAGGAACGGACACAAAGTGTCCCCTTTGAAATTACAGTTCTGCCAGAAGAAAGTGAAATATTTGGGTCACCAAATAGAGAAAGGGTCGAGAAGAATTATGAAAGAGAGAATAACAAGTGTACTTCAAATGAGTCCACCCAAAACGAGGAGGGAGGTGACAAAGTTTTTGGGAATGGTGAGCTACTGTCGCCAATGGATTCCCAATTTTTCGGCTCTAGCCAAACCTTTGCTGAAACTGACCCAGAAAGATGCGCTGGATGAAATAGTGCTGAAAAGAGATGAGATGGATGCTTTTATTGAATTAAAGGAATGCATGTGCAGGGCTCCAGCTTTAGGTATGCCTGATTACACAAAGCCTTTTACATTGTTTGGTCATGAACGAGATGCATGTTCCTTGTCTGTCTTGACTCAAGCCCATGGTGGCGTAAACAGACCAGTAGCATATTTTTCAGCTACTTTGGATCCGGTCGCAGCAGCACTGCCAGGGTGCTTGCGTGCCATAGCAGCAGTTGGTATCGGCCTAAATCAGAGTGAAGGAATAGTGATGGGACATCCTTTAACATTCATGGTCCCTCACTCAGTCGAGATGCTTTTGACACGTTCCCGAACACAGCACATGACCGGTGCTAGGCTTACAAGGTACGAGACAATAGTTTTGGGTTCACCTAATGTGCAGGTGAAAAGGTGCACTACATTGAATCCAGCAACCTTGTTTCCCAGTGAAAATGTCGAAATTGAGAACGCTGAAGACATCAAGCACGACTTCCATTGGAGGGTTCATAGGGTGGCTTCAATTTGACCAATGGATAGTGTCTTTCTCCTAGTACTCATTTTTGCATACATTGTCCTTGGAGGTTAGTTGAGGTATTCATCTGATGCACCATGATAAATTGAAATCTTGTTATGCTGACCGATGTATGCAATTAGTCAAATTCAGTTACTTATATTAGTGATTTGTATTGCTATAACCGAGTGCATTATAATTCAGATTTTGCGTAGATTGCGTTTCTTCCGTCGTTATGGACAGCTAGTAATGTTCGTATACATATATCATTTGATTTTGAGACTCATATATTTTGTGTTAGCTTTGCTAATATAGGGAAATAAACTCATTAACTTTTAATAAACTGGTGTGGTTATTCATGACTGAAAGGTCATGGTGAGTCAAAATACTGATTGTTATTGATCCCTAATGTGTTATTCTGATCCATTAATTAAATATTGGGTATCGATTACAATAGTTATTGATTATTGATTTAAGTGATCCGACTATTCTAGTATGAGGAGAGCCCAACTCGGCTAAAAGGTTCACCGACCTCCAGCGTGTCCAAGTACAAGTAATTTATAAGGGCTGGACGCACTATCAACCCTAACACCAGCACCAGCAGCCAGAGTGCTTCGCTTTCAAGACTGCATTGCTTTTGATATATATATTTGATATATATATAGATATATATATATATATATTTGGACTTGTTATATTAGTATATTTTAAAAGGTTAGAAAATTATAATATAAATTAAAATGAATATGTTTTCTAATAGTTTTACGTTATGCATATGTTTACAAACATACACACACATATGTATGCTTGTGTGTTTGTTTAAATGAGTATATATGTATATACATTTTTAAATATTCTTTAAAGATATTTAATTTATATCATATTAATGTTATATGTTAACATATTTAAAATGTACTGTTATAACTATATATATAATAATAATAAAAACAATATTTTTGTATATATTTCACGATATTAGTGTAAAAAATATGTTTTTCAATTTTTCAATATTTTTCTACTTACCTTTGTATGTTTAGGAAAAGGATATTTATGTGATCAATATTTTTGACATGATATTTTGTGTATAATATTATTTTTGGTTTCAATATTATGTCAGTGAACTGGTGCAGGGCCTGGCCTCAGGCCAAACCCTACACCCAACTCCTTGCCATATACAGCCAAAGGCCATGTGTGGGGGGGGCATTGGTCACCTCCTGGGGATTGAGTATATTAATAAGATCTTACTTTATGTTAAAGAAATTCTAGAAATTCACTGAAAAACATTGGTTAAAGTGATATTATGGTCAGGAATGGTAATAATATCTTTATTTGCATTACAAAACTCAGAAATATACTGATGACAACAAATATTAAAGTAAGGTTATAGCTAGGTAAAAATGTAAATTTTAAACTAAACAATTACTAACATTCACTGCTTATAGTTCATTGAGCTATCTAAAACTTGTGCCCCCACCATTCTCTGCTTATGAATTCACAGATTGCATCACTTATGACATGTTCAATGACATCACTGATAACATCTCAAATGACCTCAATGATGACAAAAACACGATGGCTGAAAAATCCACTGTTGGATAACGCGGGGATGATGAGGCGAAAGTGGGCACAAACAATAACCCTAGCCCTTAGGCAAGGCTGGGAGGGCTTTTCAAAAAAGTGTTTAATGCCACTCCATTCCTTCTCTGACTCATTCCTTGGCAAGATGGGCAGCATCCACTCCTCTGCCCAACCTGTGAGAAAGGTGGGGACATAAACACACCTTCAGGCCTTTCTGAATAGCCAGGAGCTCAAAATGATATCTCCCCCAGCCTCCGCCTTTAGGTAAGGTAGACAGCAGGGATAGCAGAACTAAACCACCAGGCCCTGATGCCGGCTGTGATGGTACTTGCTCCTCCACACATGCAACAATGTTAATTGGTATATTGCAATTTTAGTATGCACATATATATTAAAACAGGCTTTGGATCTGCTTGTACATCACATTGCTTTTAAGCCACTTGAGTTCTGTGTTGTGTTATTTTCTTGCAGGGTTGTATAATACTGTTATGCTGTTCCACTGCATTGTTGCTGAAGCTCATTGGCAGTTTGTCTGTCATGTATTCTTACATCTTGTCACACAAGTGGTAATAGGTGTACATACCAAACCCTGCTCTATTTTTTACTACTATGGTCATAAAAAATTGTCAACCGAAATTGTTTTATGATGAGCCCAAAACTATTGCTATCTCGAAATGCTCTGCCATTCAAAGAGTAGAACTGATAATATTGATCCATTTTCATATTTAGGAGATTGAATTTGGTAAACCCTCAGTATTAGAATAAAATGGTACGATGTTTCAACTGAGGGCCCGAACCTTAAAATATTTTACTCACCTAAATTCACTTTACACGTGAAAAAGCTGTCATGTACAGGGGCAAGATGTAATTTCCGATTTATAGAAACAGGAACAGGGGGATTTTTTGAATTTTTATAGTGAGATGCCAGTTAGCATGAGTAAATGTGTTTCTTGTTAGGAATGGGTAAGGAATACCCTCAAGGGATGTCAGGGTGTCGTACTGTACAGCTTATACAGTTCCATGTATAGGAACAGTTATGGATTTTAGTCTTCTAGGAGTCTGAAACAGTCACAGAATTCTCGGAGTACTCATCTTTGAAAAGTCCTCAAAAGTCAAACATTTACCAAAAATCTATATAGACTAAATGACTTTTCAAAATTAATTTAGTGAATTTGGCCCTAAGGAAGTTGTTAATGTATTAATGGGATATATACAGCACTGTATTCCACCCTTAGGTCACTCACAGCCCTGAAGGTAAGCCAGAGTTTGCAGGTCATGAGATGCTATAAGCAACAGTCCATCCGGGGTATGGAAGTTCCAAATTCAATATTATTCATTCACAACCCCCTTTGTATACGGTTCAATTGTAGACAAGATTCTTTTAGCTATTTTTAAAGGTTATGTTTAAAGAAATCTGTTTCAGATTAAATTATAAGGGTATTGGTCTCTCACACTATTTATGAGCTCCAGCACTATGGGAAATTTGCACTTTTCATTGTTATTTATAAACTTGTTTATTAGAGCTGCCTATAGTGGGAGTATAGAATTAATAATAAATGGCTTGAACAAGCAATCTGTCATTTACTACCACCACTACATAGGTCTGTTTCAGCGGGATGTTACTAATGGAGGAGGATCCCATGAATGTGATACTAGCATTGGAACATTGCTTGTACTCATAACAAAATATATACCAATACAAGAATACAAAAGACAATACCAGCAAAACTAACAGTTAGGAACCAGCACATGAAAAGGATACTTGGAATAAGAGCAGCAAGGGACACAATTGAGATGGCCATTCTGATACGACAAAGACGAGTACTACTCCAATGTGGCGAAGACTTAAGGGAGATCATAGACTGCAGCAGGATGTAAAACACACCACAAATAAAAGTCAGGAGGGCTCCGACATCATGGACGATAGGTACTGATCGCTCCTTGAAAAAACAGACGAAAGACAGGTTACTACCAGTTGTGATAATTTGTTGTGAGTTCAGTTTCAATTCAACACTGCATAAGGATTCTACAGGTTATTTTAGAAACAGGAGTTTCAATGATCTGTAGTGTTATAGTACCTGCGGATTAAAAGGATCAGTTCAAAAGATAGGAGGAAATGAATATGACTTCAAGAAGCTGCTCATCTTTTAAAAAATATGGTGCATGCTTGCTTACATCATCTAATGATACCAATACTCTGCTCATTTCAATTTGTCATAACAATTACTTTTCAGTACATTATTATTGACTAAGGCCCTCATTATGAGTTTGGTGGTCCAAGGACCACCAAACCCACGGTGACGGTAGGACCACCACATGCCAGGCGGTCCCACAGCCACATTATTACCCTGGCGTTCCGACCATTAGGGAAGCGCCGCCTCTACCAGGACCATAATCCCCATTGGGAAGGCAGTGGTAAGAGTCGTGGTCAGCCACGGTGGCGCTGAGTTCAGCACCGCCGAGATGATCACAAGTCCAGCGTCTGACAACCTTTTCATGGCGGTGTTCCTGCCGTGAAAAGGCTGGTGGAAAGCCAGCGCTGGGGACTACAAGGGGCCTCTGCACTGCCCATGGCCATGGTATGGGTAGTGGAGGGCCCACCCCCTGCCTGCACCCTCGGAATGCACACATTCTGCAATGTAGACAGTGCGCATTCCGAGGGTGCTGGTGTGCTAGGCCAATGGCGTGACACTGTTTCATCCGATCTAATCAACAGAAACGTCATAATATGATGTTTCCATCGGTCAGCCCTGGGGAAACTTCATAATACATATGTGGGGAGGCCACCAGTATGATGGCAGCCTCCTCCGCACAGCTTTCGCGGCCAGGTCTTTCCAACCACCAAAGTCGTATCGAGGCCCTAAGTTTCCCGCCTAAACCACTGATACACTAATGACAGAACTTTTAAGCCACACTATTTGCCTATGAATACAGCCTGTAACAAAACAGTACACAATTACTAAAAACATAACTCTTATTTACAAACATTTACCTCCTACAATCTTATCAGAAATAAAGGGCCTCATGAGTTTGGCAGTCGGTTCGCCAGGCCGCCATGTTGGCTGTCCTGAAAAGACTCCCATGTTGGCGGTCCTCCAGATCGCCCTATTATGAGTTACACATGCAGGACTACTGACCGCCAAGCAAAAATGGCAGAACACCAGCGGCACGGCGTTCTGGATAATGGGCATCCGACCACCTGTACCGTCAGCTCTGCAACAAACCACTGAAAACTGGCGGTTTGCAGTCTGCAAAGTACAAGACAACTGCACATTGGATGAATTTGAACAACACAGCTAACACAAATTGCCACAGTGGACACACCTGCAAAGGACACTATAAAACAGACCCCTTCACAGCCCACAATCCTTCGCATTTACACTGCACAACCAACAACACTCAGCATCATTTTCCCATCTGTCCATGTCGTAGGCACCCCCCTTTTTTTCACAAGGCCATAGAAAACTTCCCCTGTTTATTAAGTCACTGTCGCCCATTTTTTTCCACTGTGTCATGTTCCAAAAACCTATTTTTTTCTAAGAATGAGTTAAAAGTCATGGTGGATGAACTCATTAGAGTAGAGAGACAATTGTTCGGATCCCAAGTCCAGCATACTCCTCTCAGTAGGAAAATGGAAATGTGGGACAGGATAGTTGACATAGTGAATGCTGTAGGCACCACCCTGTGCACAAAGGATGACATCAGGAAGAGGTTGAATAACGTCAGGGGTCAAGGTGCATATCTTGGTCTCCAGGCACCAGCTGCAAGCCAAGAAAACTGGTTGTGGCCCTTCCAGTGCCCCATTACATCTCTTTCCCTGGGAGTAGGTCTTGGCCATCCTGCATCCTGTGGGCTTGACAGGAATACCTGGGGGAGTGGAGTCTGGTAAGTCACAACACAAGAAATGTCACAAAAATGCCATGTCATGCATGCTTATAGCTCACTTTTTGCCGCTGTCTTGTTCATGTACCACACCATCATTCAATATCCAGACCATCTGGGTGTTCACACTACCAATCTGTAATGCTGGACCCAACATTACAGCTACTAAGGTCCATCACATGTCATTGGTCCAAATGGGGCCTGTAAGTCTTTTAGTAAACAACAACAAATCCAGGACTCATGGTATGTCTCAACATGTAAATGTATGCCCAAACCTTAAATGCAGTCTGCATACAGATATGTAAAACCCCAAATGTATATAGTGTGTGTAGTAGAGAGACTAACCTAACTGAAACTCCCAGCAGGCACTGTTTCTGTCACTCGAAACACCAGACCAGTGTGCCTGTGACCAAATACATCTGTGTATCAACTCACAAATTACGTTTATTCACCTGAGGGGATCCTATTTGTCTACTGTGTGAAGTAGAGGGAGTGAGCTGACTACAGCTCTCAATAGGCCCTGTTTCTGCAACTCCAAACCCCATACCAGGGAGCCTGTGACCAAATACAATTGTCTATCAACTCACAAATGAAGTTTACTCACCTAGGTGGAAACCATTTATCTACTGTGAGTAGTACAGAGAGTGACCTAACTGCAACTCCCAGCAGGCCCTGTTTCTGCAACTACAAACACCACACCAGTGTGCCTGTGACCAAATACACCTGTGTATCAACTCACAAAGTATGTTTACTCACCTGAAGGTTACCATGTGCCAACTGTGTGAAGTAGAGGGAGTGGGCTGACTACAGCTCCCAATAGGCCCTGTTTCTGTAATCCCATGCACCAGACCAGTGTGCCAGTGACTAAATACACCTGTGTATCAACTCACACATGAAGTATACTCACCTGGGGAGATATCATTTGTCTACTGTGCGTAGTAGAGAGAGTGAACTAGCGGCAACTCCCAGCAGGCCCTATTTCTGCAACTCCAATTACCAGATCAATAAAGTGTACTCACCTGGGGAGAGAACACTGTTATAGTGTGAGTAGGAGAAAGGGTGACTTGACTAAAGCGTTCAGGAGTCCCTGTCTCACCAACTACAAACACCAGAGCAGTCCTCCTTTGTCCAGATACCCCTGTTTGTCAACTCCCAAATGACGTAAACTCACCTGGGAGGATAACATTGGTAGAGTGTGTGTGGAGGAAAGGGACTGACTTGGCTACAGGTCCCAGAAGCCCCTGTCTCGCCAACTACAAACACTAGACCAGTGGTCACTTGTCCAAACCCCTGCTCCTTAACTCTCAATAGAAGTGTACTAACCTGGGAGGATTCCATTTGCTAAGTTTTGAGAAGTAGAGGTAGTGACCTAACTGCAAGGTCCAATAGGCCCTGCTACTCTTACTCCAACCACCAGCACAGTGCCACTTGTTCAAATACCTTTGGTTCTCAACTCTCAAATGAAGTATACTGACCTGGGAGTGATCAAGCACACATTATGCACAAATCAGAGGCATACCTGTCAGCACAGCTCCATTTTGAATTGCTAACCCAAGATGAAATATTGAAGGACAGGAATGACACTTTACCCAGTGTGAATAACAAGTATTCCTAAGGCTTCAACTTGCCTCACCGGATTGGTATTGGCAGCAGACACATTCACACTGCCCTGTAAACATGATAACTCCAGTCACATAATCTTAAGTTTTTCTGCATTACACTCAACTAGGCCTCAAAATAGTCAAAATCCATATTTTGCCTAGCCACTGTCTAGCTTGCATTGGTAGTAAGATTTAATTTTCAGGCCATCCTCCAAAGTGCAAATGATCTGCACATCTCATCAGCTGCTTGCTTCAAAATGAATTGGCAAACTTCATACATGCCAAATCAAAACACCCAATACTATGGTGACTTGGCACAAATGGATTAACTGCAAATTAACTTTGTACATGGTCTCTGCTTACTGTAAACCTAAACCACTGGAGGTAGATGTCACAGTACAACCAGTAGCATTGTTTGTTTCACATCAACAGGTGGAGATGCTGCTAGGCACACAGAGCCACAGCACAGACTTTCACTACCCCCTGGATGAAGCCCTCAGTGAAGAAGACACTTCTGGACATCTGGATGTGGAGAACAGTTCTGGCCCATCTGGGCAACCTAGCCAGATGGCAACAGAGTCTCACTGTGCCCACTACGTCACCAGCCCTGTTGCTTCAACATCACAGGCATTCACCCCCCAACCTGTGTACCTAGGACAGTGTCTACCATCTTGTGCCTCCAGTCTTGGATCCTAAGTTGCAGTGCAGCACTTCCAACAATGATGGATCAGGACTTAGTTGGAGAGGGCAACCTGTGGCAAGGTCACATGCCAGTGGGGCTAGGGTGCATGGAAGGGATGCTGTGGGCCAGTGTGGTGAGGCCACTGGGGCTGCTCTTGACCAGGACACCATGAGCCACATCTTGGGGGTCTATCAGGAGTCCCAGAGCGTGATGGGCCAAGTCTTGACCGAACTCCGGGAAATCAAGCAGCTATAGAGGAACATACATAGGGTTATGCGTGAACAGTGGGAGGCCCACAATACCAACATGGCTTCCCTAACAGGGGTTCTGAGGGACATTAACACCACCCAAAGCAGGATTCTACAACACCACACTACCCCTTCCTTTGGCGCATCAACACCAGGCCCTTCTTAATCAGTGCCAGCCACTGGAAGGGAGGCCCTGCCAGAGGAACAAGCCACAGACATCCCTGCCTCTGCAGCAGCAGACCCAACCCCTTCCCCACAAGCGCTGATATCAAACCAAGAATCCAGGAGGTGCGGATGTCAAGACCCCCACCAGGGCCAGTAATAACCCTCTTCCTTAAGAATCTTCTTTGTGTGCCACACATTCACTCTGTGGACTCATCCTGAACCACCTACCTGTTCCAATGAGAGAAGTACTCTGAACTTTGGACTCCCAGTGGTGTGTCACCTACTCCAATGATTTCATCCACCATGGCTTACCCCTTTACTTTTCAATTTTGTTTCTTTCACTCCAAAATAAATGTTATGTATTGGCATCAACATAAATCTACCCATCAAAAACTCATTTTCTGTTTGCTTTGATTTCTCATTTAACTATGTAGAGATATAAGACCATGTGACCCATATGAAGAAGATACAAGCTACTTGTGCAAGCAGGGATATGTTACAGGTACAAGGTGTCCAGCTCAGAATTACAACCATTACACACCAACACATTAGTACAAGTGTCTGATCAAACCAACATTTTTAATCCAATGTTCAGCACTGGACTATTGGAAATCAAGAATGGGTGACTCATGCTGAGTAAATGTACATATTTGCAGGTACAGACCCCCAGATCACTAAAGGAAGGGATTTGTCAGACATTGTCCTGTAGTATAGGCAAACATGAAGTGGTTGATGTCATCAGCTTGAGCCTTATCACATACCACACCAACGTAATCCTACATCACATAATCCAAGATACAGACAGGTGGCAGTACAACAGTTCCTGATCACAGGGACATCCTAATCCAAAAACCATGCATCTGGTGGTATGACACAAACATATGTCAAAGTTGTGGCATAGGCACTGGGGCCCATAACGATGAAACACATCTACAGCTACATACAGGTCATACAAAATAAATGTTTAGCCAATGTGAAGGGAAAATGACTTGGTCAAAAGCTAGGACTACACATTTTATTACCACATGATGACATACATGATGCATCAGGGCCGCCGCATCAAACACAAAAAATGGAATGACCACTTCTGTACCTCTACCCAAACACTGTGCAAACTGTCTTGTTACAGGTCTCATACATCCAAACTCTGCACCCTACATTACCTGGTACAATCCATGTTCACTGTCACAGCAGCATCGGAAATTTGCCAATGTTACAACTCTGAAGATATCAGGGTGATGGTACCAGTACAAATAACAAAACAAAGAGAATAGGCTTGAAATCATACCTATGACACAAGTCACATAGCAAGCAACTGGAAATCAAAGTACTTTGCAAGGAAACTGACACAAACAAAGCAACATCATCAAGGTAGGGATGTATCAAAAGATATCTCATAAAGCAGCCTTTCACTGAATAATGCAGAGAATCAGCTCTCTAGCTGTTTCCAAAAATGCTCAACTCTACACATTCTCACAACTACAGTTCATTGTACAGCCACAGTTATAACATAACGTAACATACTTACACTCATGAAAAGTAGCTGTTGATGAGATCTTCCCGCAAGTCAACTCTTTCTTCATCACCACAGTTATCCTTACTTGACATTGCAGGATTCTCACCTGGTTGCACTGTAGGCTCCTCCACCTTTGGGATGTATGGGATGTTTCTCTGCAGGGTGAGGTTGTGGAGCAACCAGCATGCCACTGTGATCTGACACACATTTCCTGGTGAGTAGAGGATGGCCCCATCAGTCCATCCAAGACACTTGAATCTGGCCTTCAGAAGCCACAAAGCCCGGTCTAATCCCTGCCATGTTCTTACATGGGCCTCAGTGAAGCGGACTTCCCCTGGCGTAGTTGGATTCCTCACTGGTGTCAACAACCAAGGACAGTCAGGATATGCAGAGTTTCCTGTCAAGGAATGGGACGTATATGCAACAATGAGTCAATCACCTCATGATTGTCTCACCTGACATTGCACACACACACACAATCAGGACAGATGTGACTTACCAACCAGCCAGGCCCTCTCAGGTCACAGATGTCACATCAGCTGGGGTATGGTGCTGTTCCGCATTATAAATCAATCATGGGCTGCTCCTAGATATCGGGCACAGACATGTGAGATATAGAGCCCTGCTAAATAGACAACTTGGACGTTGATAGAATGGAAGTTCTTTCTGTAGTGATACACTTATTCAGTGGTGTGCGGTGGCACCAAGTAAATATGTGTGCCATCAATAGCTCCCACCACATGTGGGAGGCGAGCAAAAACCATAAAAGTCAGCCTTCACATTGGCTAAATCCTCACGTCGGTGGAACCTGGTATAGCTGTCAATCTGTTTCATCATTGCTGAGAGGAAATCCTTCAATACCAGACTGAACATAGTTTGGTACATACCAGCAGACAGGGCCCTCTGGCCAGGAAGTGCAAAACTGACATGACTTGTATAATGGGTGGTATGCAGGCTGGATAACTAATAGCTGACATCAGATCTGGTGCCAACTGACGGCATAAGTCCACTATTATTAGGCCATCCAGATGGTAGAACATAATTATATGATGCTGCTTCATGATCTGAAGGTTTGGTAGTGGACAGTAGATAGGAGGTTGTCACCTCCTCCTTCTCCCAGGGTACCTATGTGTGACAATTTGTAACATTAGTCAGTGTGTTCACAGTAACAACAATTATGCATATCAATAATGTCCTGGGATAAAGCATTTCTGACTGGATGGACATGAAACCCAATCCACAGCACAGCTGGCAACTACACAAGGGTCACATGTGACCCACAAGATTGTTAACATGTGTCCAATTGGTGGATGTGGATGAATCTCAACTGTCTGCTACACAATTGCCCTCGAAATGTGACTGTAAATTCCATCCGCAAAAATGACCTTCGGCAGTAGACCTTGCACCGATGTCAATTGCCATCTGTGCCCTGCAACACACTACACTGGTGGTTGTGTAGAAGGAAATACATGACAAGACAGAATAAGGATGTTTGCAATGCCACAACACATTTTTTGTGGTTGTGACGCAGTTTACAAAGCCAAAAAGAGTATTTCATGCCGCCAAAATGGCAGATGCCTGACCGACTCCACTGGATAATTAGGAGCCGTTTGTGACGGCCGGCAGAAGTCGTCAGGGTGGTCCGAATCACTGCGAACCCAGCCATAGGCTAACGTTGTTGCCTGTGGCGGTCGTGAACCAATGGCTGTGTCTGCCGGCAGTGATGACTGCATACGTGGCAGATGTGACTGCCATGTTGTGCACATTCAGTCACTTGACTCCTGACACTGCTTCCAGCAACACCTCCACTACCTGAGATGCTGTGTGCCGCCTCTGGGAGCAATCATGCCACAGCCAGCAGGTTATAGGGCCCTTGTCTTCTCTCCAGAGGAACTCGAGAGGCTTGTAGATGAAGTCCTACCCCTGTATAAGCCACTCTATGGTTCACCAGCGGAGCAGGTAAGATTCTTATGGGCACAATTGATTCTATTTAACACCATCCTTTCCCTCCTCACAGGCTAATATGTGCCCCTGTGCGCCAGTAATACTTCTTGTGTGCCCGTTGTGGCAGTCTGTGTGCCATGAATGGGATGCACATTGTGCAGATACTGGTGAGCAGTACTCCATGTTAAGTTCAGTCATATTGTGTTGGATGCATATGACTAGGAAAGGAGACTTTCCTGCCTTCCATTGACCTCTTTCTTCATGATTGTAGTACATTTTTGACAAAATGTATATGCATGACAGATTGAGCCATGTATGTATTTTGTATGAGTCATTTGCGGATCTTGTAAGCAAAGTGTATGGTATCACAGATCTTCCAACCCACATCTGGCAGCTGCCCTCCAGGTTACCACACAAACCACATGCCAACTTGCTGAATGCCACATGATGTACTGTCATGCATGGAAGTGATGGAACTGTAAGTGTCTTGTAAGTCGGTATGCTCAACCTGCAGAGACCAGGGCCTGTCAGTTGTATCTCCCAGTATGGACCCTAGTCCAGGCTGTGGGAGAGTCACTGTGGCTATGCGACTGTGGCACTGCGCCCACTCCCTGTACACCAGCAGATCCTGTCATATGGATAATATGGTGGTCTAGTGGCAAAACCTGCCATGAATGCCTCAGTCCATTGACTAGATTAGGTATGGGTACTGAGGTACAATCCCTGAACTAGTCCATGTAGTCCATGTGTGCATTTTACCTCATTGTCAATATGTGTCTTTGATTCATGACAGGTTCCTGACTCCCACAGCTCTGTTGTCACCTTCACAGAGGTCATATTTATTCTGTACAGGCCTATTGCACTAATGACACTCCTACCATGCAGACAGTGTGTTGATTCCTGGGAATTCATAATATGGGACATAGCTGACATTGTACAATGTACACCGTTGTATGTTTGAGGCCATCTCTGTAGGTTAGACACATATGTAGTCTTTGTTACAGGTATATACCACAGAACCCATCCCATGAAGTGGCATGAGTCTGAATTTGGTAGGCTACATGTCCACACATGCACAAGGAATACACTTTCTGTACCCACAGGCCAGCCCTTTCATTGCCACTCAAGTATAATGGTGAAGTCTGTAATATGGAAGTTGCCTGTAGGGACTGTATGCAGTGAGTCAATCTTGCAGAGTGTTAATGTGTTTGTTCAGACAGGCGTAAGGAGTATACCCTTCAGAAGCCACATACGTGTGTAGTGTTTCTTTGTGGCTCACATCACAGTGCATGTTGCTGGAGCATGGGCTGCCGGTTGTCAGTAGACCTGCTTAGTTATTGTAGGCCCTGAGCAGGCTAGTGAGTTGGTCTGCAGATGGATATAAATGTCTGTACTTATTGGCCTGTGTGCTTTACACTTGTGGGGTGTTAACAAATAAAACATTTCTACCTTGGTGTTTCTGACGTGTGTGACTCAACCATTTGTGCAAGACTTGTGATTGTAATCTCCTGATTTGTCTTGTGCATCCAAGCAGGTAAAGATCCATCGAAGAAGGAGATATGGAGAGCCATCGGTAAGAAGGTACGGACCCTGGGGGTCCGCAGCCAACAGAGCACCCACTGTCGCAAGTGGTGGGAGGACCTCAGAGGCTGGGCCCGGAAGATCATGGAGATCCAGCTGGAGCTTTCCTCCCAATGTGGGCGGGGTGTCCCTCAGACCATGACACCCCTAATGTCCCGCATCCTGGCAGTGGCATACCCAGATCTTAATTGGCGTTTGAGGGGAGCACAACAGCCACAAGGGGGTGAGTACAGGGCATATTCCTGCCTGTCACATTGTCAAGTTAATGTGTTAGGTGCTGACATCTCCCCCTGACAATTAGGGATGAGCGATGTGTGACACAGTAAATGAGTGACTGTTTGTGGAGCTATGTCATGTGGTAAATACTGATGTGCCTTGCTATTGGCCCAAGGACCTTAGACACAACTGTGTACAAACCACCAACAATTTGCTATTCAAGGACAACACATGGTTGTGTACATTGATCAATCATGTAATGTTTGATTTTGTAGTGGGTGTAAATTCTATGCAACAGACCATCACTCCTCAGTGTTTCAGGCCAAAGATAAGGAAGTGATGGATCACTGTTCTCAGCCATGTGTCTGCCCAAATAGGTATATTGGCATCTGCCACCCAGAGGCTATTTGTCTTCAGCGTGTGAAGGGTGCTGGTGTCTCACTACTGTCTGTAATGTGAAGGTGGCCATCACACATGTGACAGTAAATACATTGCTCTCTGGGTGAAGCTACAGATCTTTACTTTCCCTTGGTATGTAGGGAATGTCCATTGACATGATTTATGTGCCATCACTGCTGCCAACATTCCTTGTGCCTACATCTTAGCACGTGTCCTTTTCTATTTTGACAAAATGTGTCATGCATGATTTCTGTATTACCTCACTTCTATGTGCATGCCTACCTGTGTGTTGAATGGGGCATTTGCAAAGGGGCTACATTTCATGTGGTGCCACAGACATGAGTGTGTCACCACTGATTGTTTGACAACACTGACCATCACCCGTCAGTGCATGTCATTTGGCATGTACAACTGCAGTAGCAATGAGTGACAAGCCGTGTATGACTAGATTTTTTAGTCACTGTGTGCATTTCCAGGCCAGTGATGTGGCATCATGTAGCAAGATTCACTGCACATATGTAATGGGGAAGGTTTGAAACGACTGTTGTCATGAATCATGGAGTGACTTGCAGTTATGTTGGAATCACATGTGGTTGGGTACAACCATTCATCCACAGACATCTTGGTTTGCAGGACCAAAACGGAGACAGTGACTCTGAGCCTCTCCAACATACAAAAGACTAAAGGCATTTACTGATGCAATCAGAGTATGTCATTGTAAAGGGTGGCAGGCATTAGCGGTGATTTTCTGGGGCTTGCTAATGCAATATGTTGTGGATTTTAGGGACATATCTCCCTGTCAATTTGCACATTATTTCTACAGTGTACATTTCCATGCCACCTGTGTGGCATATCTGAGCAACATTAGTACTGCCTCCATGATTCTACTCGGACACATTTTACTTGGTGAAGTGTGCATTGTGGATGTGTTTCCAGTGTGACAAGAGTAATTCCATGTCACCTTCTCCAGGCTACTGTACTGTTGTCAGCAACATGGCATGTTCTGGGAGAATTATTTCACATTGTTGTGTTATTGGGTATGTGACAAATAGATGTGTCCATGACCTTGTGTGGGATCTGTGATACAGAAGTTGGTATTGGGCTACTATTGTATGACAAAAGGTAACTGGGGTATGCTCCATGAGTCAAAGCATTGAAGGTGATGTGATCTCCTACTTGTTCCATGGTTACTGTTATTGCACAACTTCAGCCATGCAATTGTAGTTGTCTGAGACTCTGAATTTTATGTGCGCACCTGTTGACAGCTCAGATGGCATGCATGCATAGGATATGGTACATGTAGGAGCCACTTTGGTAGATGTGTTGCTGGGGCCTACTTGACGTCTTGGTAATGTCTGCTATTCACAGCTGCTGTTCACATGTTTTCAGAAACATGTGGTTGACCCTCTTCCTCTTGTATTTTCAGCATCAGCTCAGGCAAGTGAAGGAGACAGGGCACAACCAAGTAAAGAAGCTTCTGGCCATGGTAACTCCGGTCAAGACACAACCGACACGGAAGGACCCAGTGGCCCGGAGGGTGAGGGGAGTGCTACGGAGGAAACCAGATCTACATCCTCATAATCCGATTCAACCTCCAGTAGCCACTACCTAGTGGTGGAAGACCCATCAGGACCTTCTCCTGTACCATCTCTGTCCGCTATCCCTAGTTCTACCGCCACCCTCCCTGTTGCTCCCCGACCCAGTTAGCTATGCCTGCTACCCAAGAGGCACCGCCACTGCAGCCCCTGTTACCCCTTCTGCCCTGAGTGAGGAGGCTATTGGCCTCCTAAGGAACATCCCTGTGAGTCAGACTGCCATTGTGAATGCCATCCAGGGGTTGGCTAGCCAGCATCGGCAGGCCAATGCTTTTCTGGAAAGGTTTTTTAGTGCCATGTCTGGCCTACAGAGATCTTTTCAGGCTCTGGCCTCCTCACTGATGGCAGCCAATCACCCCCCACATTCCGCCCCCTCCACCCCCTCTACCCAATCCAAATCTCCATTTCCTTACCTATCCCAAGCACACAGACACACCAGCACACACCCACCTCAACACACACAAGCAGCACACATAAACACAAACACCACAAGATACACTGGCACGCAGGCACTCAACATACACCCCCAAACACAACATCATACACCATTTCAGCAGAGACCACACCACCCCCACTGACCCACACACACATACAGCATACTCACAGGTCCCACCACAATACCCACAAGACCCGCAGACATCATGCTAAAAGACACACAAACATCTATCAGACCTACAGACACCATCTCAACACACACACAGACATCCCCCACTCTATCACCCAGCACCTCCACCTCCTAGCCCCCTAAGACACACACCCAAAACATCTACACCAGCACACCAGACAACTACTCCCTCAACCTTCAAATCCCCAACCCCTTCTGATGATCACGCCCGTGTTCCAAAGGAGTGTTTCCTTTTCGACCTTGACCTTTCCCCTGTTCCCTCCAACCCCACTCCCAAACCCAAGAGGCCCCACCCACATCCCAACCCATCCCTTCCACATCCAAGTCCTCCCCTGCCACACCTGCCCTCCCTGCAAGCACCAATACCCCTACCACCAACTAGAAGAAGTCCTCATAAGAAACAGTCCACCCCTCCCAAACCCAAACCCACCCCTCCCAAATCTAACCCCCCCCAAAGATGATCCCTTAGGTGCCTGCCTGCCCACTTGATGCCCCTTCCTGCGGAGGTTTCCTGGCAGTAATAGGAGTCACGTCTGGGCTCAGTGATGTGTACGGGTATCATAACTGGACTGACCAATGGTCTTTGCTTTCACTGTTTGGAGCTAATAAACCCAAGTTATTGTTTAGTTGAGTACACATTTGTCCTGCAATTCCTTTTCTATGTTGAGTAACTTGTGTTGGATGCGTATAGTTGTGTGTGTTTGACCCTACTTGCTAATCATTTGCTGTTGTTTGCAATACATGACCTTGTGGGCAGTGTTGGTGTCCCCCAAGACAAAGGTAGATGTTGACTGTATGGCCATGTGTGTGTTAATCCAAATTGGGTGTCATAGCACTGTGTTTGGTTTGGTATGGTACGTATTTCATCTTGTGATGTCCAATGTCAGCATGTATGGTGTTCAATTGTCCCCCTGATATGGATTGTATATTGCTCTCATGTGGCAGCAATGTGGGTGATGTGTGGGTCCATTGCAGGGAAGTTTAATGGGAAGGGCGTTTGTGTTAAATGTCACATTCATACATATGTGTGTTGAATCTGACGACAGTCCATGGCATGTGTGCGATGTGAGGGTGTCAGTTGTATTGATAGATGTGATGCTGCTGTGTTGTTGGTGTTGTGTGACACAATGTTGTGTACACTTCACTGTCCCTGTGCCTAAGATGTGCAGATGTGTGATTTGTGCAGAGTTAAAGTGCAGTGTGAGAGAGCTGCCCAAAGGGGGCATTTTGTGGCTGTGAATGGGTCCTCCTCTGTGACTCACCCGACTGTGAACACAATGAGAGATGCACTTGGTGCCCGTAATGTGATCCCCACATCAAGTGGATGACGGCCCGATGATCTGTTGTTGAATGTAATGACAGAGGTAAGGGTGTGTACTTACTGCCGGTTGTGTCCACGGCGGCGTGGATTTTGGGCTCCATCGAGAAGCAGCAGCAGGACATGTGTGATGGGCTCCATGGCGGGACAAGACTTGAAAGACTTTCTGTAAGTGAGTAGCTCCCTTTATACTCTCTGTTTCCGCCTGCTGGGATGTGGTGGTTGGACTTCCAGGGTCAAATTTGTGGTGTGCAACCTTGCGTAATCTGTTCAGAGGAAACACAGGCTCCACCGACCTGTTTGTCCTGCCTCCTCACTGCAGCGGTCTGCGCTGCATGTTGGTGCCAGCAGAACCACTGCAGTCTTTGCTCCATAGGCCCGCTTGTCTCTTACGACAGTGGTCTGAGCACCAAGTCAATGGTGGTCGGACCACCTTCACTGCCATGGCAGTGCACTGACCGCCAAACTCATAATAATATAATAATAAAGTATGTTTCAAAACACATGCAGCAATAATGAGACAGATCACAACAGGTATGAATCACAGTAACACAAACAACATAAACACCACCACTAACTCAGTGGCACACATGCACCATCACAACATGAGGTAAACACCACAAGACACTACGCAAATGGTGTAAAAATACAAATGGTCTGATTTAGAGTTTGGCTAATGGGTTACTCTGTCACAAATGTGGCAGCTATCCTGTTCGCCATATTACGATCTCCATAGGCAATAATGGGATAATAATACGAGGGACGGGATATCTGTCACATTTGTGACTCTTCCACCAAACTCTAAATCAGGCCGTAAAACTCCAACTACGGCACACACATACACACCGTGATTTAGAAACAATCCCTTGTAATATAAACATTTCACTAGTATCATACAACCACACATACACCAAATACAAAGAAAAACTACTGCAAACAAGAACGGATACATAATTCTTTACTCTCTATCACCAAGTAATATACATTAAAATACAAGTAAGGAAACAGAAAATCAGCCTCAAAAATCTATACCCCTATCTTAGTATATCAACCCAAAAAAGTAGAAAATGCACCTAATTAACCATTACATAAATATTCAACTATTGCTACTGATGAAGAGGCCCACCATTATGATGAAAAATAACATATTTAACCAACAAAAATGTGTTCATTACTTTTAAATTATACTGGGACATAAAACGTAGATCCAAAACAATGTATAACAAAAATGCATATAATGTAAATATCTAAAGTTGTCATTCACACCAACTAATTTTAAACGTTGATGTCATTCAAAATGTCATCAGTGATGTCGTTTTCGGGGGCAAAATTGTAGGTTGTGTTATGAATATTAAAACAGTCACATCAACATAGTAGCACCACACCTATACCATTCAGAATCAACTGAATCTTTATGTCTCTTCAGCAGCATCTCTGTCATGGACATCACATCATATCTCTGAAATCTCTTTAGGCTCCCCACACCCTACACTTGTCCAGGCCTGCCTTCCAGAGCCCAACTGTTGAAGGCTCTCTACTTTCCCACAGACAAGCAATATCTCTTCTGGCAACTGCAAGCACCATCTAACATATTTCCACCCCGTTTGTTCTCACCAAATGCCTGATGTTAGTTTTACATCTATTACCAGATTCTCTTCGGTGACCTCTGAAATTCATCAGTCCACTCGGGGCCAGTAATCATTTAGCCTGGGGCAGTCCTACAATGCAAAATTCCCCTTCATGACAGACAGTTAAGATTTATCATTGATCTTCCCCCATATGGACAGTCTGGTTCTGGTAAAGTACACACAGTGCAATATTTTAAGTTTTACTTGTCTGAGCCCAGTTTTAATGGCAACCTCCCACTGGTGATGGCTTCCCTCCAAACCTCATCAAGGGCAGGCTTCCCAACAAACCTCATCCACCAACCTCCCCAGATCAGATTCCCATTTCGTGTGCAGTGTCAAGAGGTAGCTGGCAATTGTACATTAGTGTTCTGTGGGAACCTGATGCTCCAGGGGGGTTTGTCTATCTCATCTTGGAAAACGTCACAGTAATTTGCTAAGACATGCTTAATTTGTTTAAATTGGAAAAGCTGGCTGTTAGCAAGATAATATTCCTTCTGTAATTCTTTGAATGAACGAAGACCATTTGTTAGTCCTAGCATCCTTGTCATGGTTTCCCCTGCCTTTTTGCCTCTGCTCCCTGTATTTTTGACTGTATGGTGGATTTCATTTTTGCTACTCTGGGCACTTTATCACTGCTGACCAGTGCTAAAGTGCAAGTGCTTCCTGTTAGAATAGTGATTATGATTGGTTATCCTTGTTTGGCATATTTGATTTACTAGTAAGTTCCTAGTAAAGTTCACTAGAGGTTCCCAGTGCCTGTAAATCAAATGCTGCTAGTGGGCCTGCAGCAATGATTGTGCCACCCACATTAGTAGCCTTGTAAACATGTCTCAGACCTGCTACTGCAGTGTCTCCAATTTTGCACTGCCACTTGCCAGGCCCCAACTTTCCCTTTTGCTACATGTAAGCCACCCCTGAGATAGGCCTTATGTAGTCCCATACTAGGGTGCACTGTGTTTAAAAGGCAGGACATGTACTGGTGTGTTTTACATGTCCTGGTAGTGAAATACTGTCAAATGTGTTTTTCACTATTGCAAGGCATATTTCCCCTATAGGTTAACATGGGGATTGCCTTTAAATATCATTTAAATGTTGTTTCCTACTGGGACCAGATAGAGATTTGGAGTTTGGGGTCTCTGAACTCACAATTTAAATATACATCTTTTGGTAAGGTTGTTTTTTAGATTGTTTGTTTGAAAATGCACTTTTAGATAGTGGGCATTTTCTTGCCTAACCATTCAGTGCCTATCCTTGGCTGCTGAATCCACGTCTGGGTCAGAATGACAGTCGGGCTATTTGTGAATCCACTCTAGACAGTAACACAAAGGGAGCTGATGTGTTTCTTGTATTTCCTGATGAGTCGTCCAGAGCTATAGTGGGAGAAAGGAGCTGTCACCTGCACTTGAAAGGGCTGTCTGTCCCCTTACAATACAGTCTCCAAACCGATAGAGTGTGGCTGGAGCAGGGCAAGGAAAAGGCAGGGTCCTGTGCACTAAAAAGTCTTAACTTTGAAGTTTGCATACTTCAGATAAAGAAATGAGTATAAGTAGTGGACTCAAAACCCTAGGCTTTTAGAACACTTCTGGATCAAGAGAAACCTCTGCCAAAGAGAACAGATGAAGAGCTGTGAGGAAGAGTACTGCCCCTTTGCTGTGTGCTTTGTTGGGTTGGTCTGCAGTTGGTGCTTCTTCCTAAGAGAGGACAAAGACTGGACTTTGCTGTGTATCCTGCTTGTCAAGTTTCTCCAAGCGCTTGGACTGAGCTTGCCTCCTGTTAAAAAGTCTCAGGGACATCAGATACTTCCTTTGCCAACACCTGGGCTCTCTTGCTGAGATCCCCTGACTTGCCAAGTGGTGCCACATCTAGTCCCTGGACACCTGGAAGGAGAAGCTGGCAGAACCTGAGTGGAAATCCACGCACCAGGGCCGAGCAGTAGAAAAGTCGATGAAGCACCTGAACCTCAGCTCAAAAAGTGACGCAGCACCAGTGAAATTGACGCATCTCCAGCTGAGTGAGGATTCATCGCTGCCATTCATTCGGATTTTCCACACATTGTCCCTGGGCATCAAAATCTTCAACATCACTGCACGGACCCAAGGCTGCTTGTCGGGAACCAACGCATCCCTTCCCTGCGAGGAAAGAATCGACGTATTGCTTATCCAGTGGAGAAAGAATCGACGCACGGCCTCACTTGCGAGTACGGAATCAACAAATCACTTGCTTTTCTGACACGCCCCCTCAGCTATATTTTTAATGCATACCAGGTACTTTGTGCTAAAACAATGCATCCATTGATTCTTATTGATTCATGACCTTTTTACTTTAAAAATTGATATCTTTACTTGTGTATGTTGGATTTTTGTCATTTTGGGCTTGTTTGATTTCGATAAATTTTGGCTATTTTTCTAAAATGGTGTGGAGTCCGTTTGTGGTGTTTAACTGTGTTACTGTATGAGTTTGTGCAAGTACTTTACACATTGTCTCTGAGATAAGCCTCACTGCTTGTGCCAAGTTACCAAGGGGATGAGCAGGGGTTATCTGAGCTGTGTATTTCCCTTACCCTGACTAGAGTCAGGGTCCCTACTTGGCAGGGTGTAAACCTACTGCCAGCCAGAGACCCTATTTATAACACCATGAATTCCCCATTCATTTCCCAATTTTGTTATTCCGATCAGGTCCCATAGCTTCTTGCCTTCTAGTGTTATCAGTTCTTCCAAAGTGTCAGAGTGTCTGATTCCCAGAAGGGGGTTTCCAGTGTCAACTGCCACCTTCTCAGTTTTTTCATGTTTTTTACAGAGGAGGACCACTACCTCAGATGGTGAGGGGCATCAAGGGGCCCCACTCATGCTATACAACGTACTACACAAATGCTGTAAAATCATATGTAGCTCCCAGAGCCATTGGCCACATGTCCACCATCAGTAAAAGCTCATGAACTGATGAGAAAGTCCAGTTGTTAACCACAAGAATTCGAGTCACCATGTAACACAGCCGGAAGTCAGGTTGGGCCAAACCTCTCTCTTAGGGATTCCTCATCAGACAGAGTTTGCAGGGCAATGTGGGGGTGCCTATGTCCCACAGCAGTTTCAGTCACCACATCCACAACCCTGATATAGATATGTAGGACCCCTAAGGCCGGATTGATCAGGTGCAAAGGTTTTATCAATAACCTGTAATAAGTAATTGGCCAACACTTTGACCAGGATCTTCACCTCTGTGTTTAACAGAGTAATTGGTCTACAAGAGGCACATTGATCATCAGGTTTGCCATCCTTATAATTTAGACTAAAAGTGGTAGTTCTAAGATCTCTAGGTAAGCCTCACACTTGATTTGCTTCATAAAACATACTTGCTCTCCTATATGTCGTCCCACACACCTAAAGAATACATGGCGTGGCAGCCATTAGGCCCGGACGTTTTCCCCTTTCAAAGCTGTTGCATTGCCTCTTGTATTCCTCTATCTTAATTTACAAATCTAACATTCTAGAATTGTTGCAGCTAACTGCAAAGGCTAGTATGTTGTTTATGAATTCCTGCAGCCCTGGGTCCAGTTTCCCCGTTTTGGGGTTATATAACTTTGTAAGATGTGCCGTAAGGGCTCCAGAGACTCTTTCAGCCGTGGACACCTCTACGCCATTTTCATCCTCTACCTTGTGGACCTACTGTGTCCCCTTCTCCTGCCTTGCCAGCCAAGATAATAGTTTGCCTGACTTAATGTTGACCTCATGAAGTCGATGTCATCTTGACGTGAATTGTGCCCTTGCTTCATGTTCCTCTACATCACCGTATTCCTCACTGAGCACTGCAATGTGGTGCAACAACTCCATGGAGGACTGCTGTACATAATCCCTTTCCCAGGTCATCAGCTTAGTTTCTAACTCGCTTACATTTTCGAGTTCAGTCTTGAAGACCTTCTAAACCACTACCTCTGAATCAACCAAGCAAAGTGTTGTCGTTGAAATAGGCTTCTGTGTGGTCTGCAATTAGTTTTCTTGTATGCCAATTGGCCAGTTCTCATGCGTCTAACTTCCATGTAGCCCATCTCTGCCCCCTTTGTGTACAAATTGGAGAGTGACTGGATATTCCTTTGGGTGGGTATCTGGTGTTTAGGAAATATCCCTCCTGTGCCCGCGGAACCAGGATAGCGTCTAATATTGACATGGAACTGTTAGCTTCTGAGGCATAACAATACCGTCAGGCCAAGATGTGTGCAACCCTCCAAATGCCCAGCAGTCCCAGACCTGGTGAGAAGGACCGAAGTCTGGAATCCCTTCCCGACTGATGGCCCCATTGCTATGGCCATCTAGTCTGCCCTCCAATGAAAGGTTAGGTCGCCTCCACTATAGTTATTAGACAAGGAATCTGGCAAGCCAATCACCCATTTGTGACCACAAAGCCATGGTCATGTGCCCCCCAATCCCCTGTATCACAGCCTAGCCTCCCCCTGGGTTTAACCAGCTATTGAAAACTGTCAGTGGAAGTGACTTCTGGGCCAATATTCCCACCCCTCTGGATCTCAAAGTGAACCTGCATGTATGAGGATCTACTAACGGCTTCTCCCCAAGAAGGCACAGTTGTTTCCAATCAAGTGTTATGGTTAATTTACGGACACATAAAAGACACATTTCAGTGGTTTTAAGGCTTTGCTTTATGACCATAACTGTGTTTTTTCCTTGAACTTCAGAGGTTTTTTAATATATGTTATGGTCTTAAAAGCAAAGCTAACTGTAACACCACTGTAATCTTGTTTTGAGTGAATATATATTTATATATATTAATATCTATTTATATATCTATATATATATATACACACACACACATATATATATATATATATATATATATATATACATATATATATATATATATACATATATATAAATAATCTACTGGCAGTCGAACCACTGGGCAGAATTACACCAAATCTGGCAGAAAGCTAGCTGCTGGTTTACAGATTGTGCTTTCTTTTGTATGTATGGTATAAATCCATTCAGTAGTTTAGGAGATATTTAAGGGCAAATAAATTTGTTTATCTCTGGCTGCAAATATTTCACAAAATTCGCACATTTTGGAGAACTTCGCAAAATTTTGCAAATACGCATGCAAAAAGAAGCGTTCCAATTGGTTGACCGCCACCGGACTAGAAAGTTGCGACCACCATTTTATTTCACGGGACACAGTCCCCGGGGGTGAAAATTTTAATTGCAAATGGCATAAGGGGTCAGGGTGAAGGTACCCTGACCCCAGGGGTATGACATAAGTGTGCTTTAGGGACATATGATATATTATGGAACAAAACTGAAAGAAAAACCACAGACTCATTCATACAGTAATTCATTCACTCATACATGCACTCAGAGGCTCAGGTGCCCACACACACACACACTCAGACACTCATGCACCCGCTCAGACACACTCATCGACTCACACACCCACTTTCAGACCCACTCAGACACTCACGCACCCTCTCACACATCCACTGACAGAGACAGGCCCTGTGGCCAACCTGGGCTGCACACGGCCAAAGGCCATGCGTGGCATGGGGTTGGGTTGGCTTAGCTGCAAGGCCTGGCTGCAACCATGCTCGGCAGGGGCTCTAATAATGTATAATAATTAAAATTACTTTACGTTAAAAAAACATAGACATCAACTGAAAGAACCAAAGATTACAGGGACATCAAAGTTAGGTTTTGAATTTACTCGAACAAAACCATAGAAATTCAGCAGTTATAGCTAGTTATTTCAAGTAACTATAACTTGAGCCCTAAGGTAACTATAACTCCTGCCTTCACCATGCACAGCTAAATACTACACATATTATGTCATTGATGAGATCTTGTATGGCATCTTTGATATCACTGCAACGTTTGTAATAAAAATTATTGATTAGAAAACTGTGCATGGCAATGGCGCGAGTTATAGTTACCTTAGGGCGAGAGTTATGCGGCAATCCATTTGAGGGTGTCTCCCTGGATTCAGATGTGGTAGAGTCTATCGATCAAGATGTGATGGGACACAGTGTCAAAGGCAGCTGACAGGTCCAGGAGGATAAGGGCTGTCATTTCACAGCGGTTGAGGAGGGCCCTGATGTCGTTGGTGGCTGTGACCACGACTGCCTTTGTGCTGTGGTTGGCTCAGAATCCAGATTGTGAGGGGTCTAGGTGGTTTTTACGTTCCAGGTATTTGGAAAGTTGCTGGTTGGTTGCTTTCTCAAGAACCTTCACTGGAAAGGGGAGGAGGGAGATGGGCCGGTAGCTCTTCAGATCTGCTGGGTCGGCTGATGGTTTCTTCAGGAGGAGCCTTACTTCAGCATGTTTCAAGTCCTCAGGGAAGGAGGCCGAGGTGATGGAAATGTTCAGGACGTTCTTGAGCTCTTCAACAATCGTCTTGCTCCCAAGGTTGCAGACATGGTGGGGACAGGGGTCCGTTGGTGCACCCGAGTGCACAGAATTCATGATGGAGACTGTGGCTTGAGTTGTGAGAGGGTCCCAGTGGGTGATCCGGTGTTCAGGGTTTGTGTTTGTGGGTGTGAGCAGGGGGTTTGAAGTTTTCCTAGATGACAGGGATCTTGTTGTGGAAGAAGTCTACCATGGTGTCACACAGTTCCTGGGAGGGGATGATGTTCTTCCCTGCAGGGCTGAATAACTCCTTCATGATGCAAAGAGCTAATAGCTGCGGTTTGTGTTGACTTTTAGGTGGTAAGTTAGAGCGCTCTTCTTTGTTTCTTTCAGGAGGCGGTGGAACAGGTTTAGTGCTGTCTTGAAGGTGGTATGGTCTCCTGTCTCCTTGCTGGTGCACCACTCCCTTTCTAGTTGCTGGATCCCCTGAGGGTGGACCTGCATCCCTAGAGTTCTATATTTTTTCTATTACTAACTCTGAAACTACTGACCAGATCTGCACCAAAAAAAACAGGAGATCTTTCTAAACCAAGATCTGTTTTTTTGTCAAATTTGGTGTAAATGCTTTAGGCGGTTCGGGCTGTAGTCCTGAAATGCAATAGTAATTGCTTGGGGGAAAAAGCATTTTGGGGTCCCTGTTTTTCTCACCCCGCTTGATAAATCACCCCGAAACTTTCCAGCCAGCAGCTGAACTAACTAGCATACTACTTTTGAAAATGTTGTCAGGATTCGTCAAATGGCGCTGGAGGAGGGGAACATGGCGGCCAGCTAGTGGAGCTGGTCGGGAGCCTAGCCCATGGGAGCTGCAGTGTAATGATGCATTAGGAGTCTACCTGCCTACTTTGTCTCTGCGTCGGTGTTGGGCTTCCAAGGCCTCTCCTCCTCTTTAATCTCCATTGGAGTCCAATGTGTAGGAACACAAGTTATACTGGGTGGTTGAGGCAGACGCACTACACAGTATCAGGGAGGCCCAGCGAGTCCATCAACGTGGAAGTGCTGGCAGAGTCAGCACAAGTGTCAGGAAGCAAGGGCATCAGGAGGCCGCGAGGAAGCTGTTCAAAAGCGTGCAAGGTGTTTTGGATTTGGGGAGATAGTCTGAGAGCCCTGAAATAACATCTGCAGTCCTCATGAACAAGGGGAGATGGTGGTTTGAGGGTACGCCTGGGGCTGTCTTAGGAAAAACAGTGGAGAACAGCTGCTTGGATGGGAGGTGGCAAGCCCAGGAGGCGAAGTACCGAGTAATAGGTACAAGCTAAGGTCCCAGACAGAATTGGGTGCAAAAGTTACAGCTTGTGGTGGTAGGGGATGGGCCCAGGTTAAGAAGGTAGCAGAGGTGAGCCCTTGTAATCATAAGAAATCCCACAGCAGAGTATCACCAAAAAAGGTCCCAAACATCAGAGATATGTTGAGTGATACTGCCTGTAGACCCCCCAGGATAATGCCCTTGCTAAGGTCTTACTGCAGGGAGTAGTGTAGGAGGTGTGAGAAACATGGAGGGCAGTAGGAATGTACTGAATCAAGATGAGGATGTGTGTAGTAGGATGAAAGGGCAGGCAGGAATAGAAAATTGTGTGGACCCACCCATAATACATCTAGATGTTCCTACTAAGATCAGATTTACACCATTGGAGATATTGGACTCCCGGCAGAACAGAGAGGACAAAATGGAAGGATCTGTTGGAGGAATGGAGGTGTCAGGTGACTTTCAGCCACTAGAAGCAGTAAATCAGTCAGAACAGGTAATTTAAAATAGGGGCTGTGGGTACAGTCGCCCGGAAGGTCTAGCAGGTTTGGATGCAGTTCAGGCGACGCTTAGTAAGTTATCCTAAGAGATTAAGGAACTTTTTTCAATCTCAGAAATGAACAAAAATGAGATACAGGTCACATGTCTGAGTTTGGAGGACAAATGGTCCAGTTTGACCCAGCGTACAGATGTAATAGAAAGTAGGACTCAGGTGCTGAGTCTAGCGGTGGAGCAAAATGCACAAGAGGTAGCTAAGTTAAGGCTACAAGGGAAGGAATTGGCAGATAAATTGGAGAAAAGGGAGAACAACTAACTGTGGAATAATATCAGAATTCTCGATGTTAAGGAGGCAGTGAGGGGGTGACGTTAAACTTTTTGTGGTGGATCTTCTCACTAAGGCTTTCCCTAGGTGACCTCTTCTCTGGAAGTAGACACAGAAATTCAAAGGGTGCATCAAGATCCTTTCAGTTTGAACCCAGGACACAGAGGGCCCAGGAATATTCTAGTTAATTTTTTGACATATTTAGCTAAAGGGAAGATCCCGGGAGCAGCTCTGAAGAAGAAATCGTTGCAGGTTCAAGATCTTATATTTAAAATAAGGTCTGATATTTCCAGAACTACTGAAGATAGGCAGTGGGAGCTGGGTAAGTGCATGGAGGCCCTCAGAAGTATGGGGGCTGTGGTGCAGCTGAGTTTTTCAGCAATATTGAAGGTTATGTGGGCCAATAAGTTGCAGAATTTCCTGGTTCCAGAAGAAGTTGATGATTTTATAGCACAGAATTCCACCCAGAATGCGGTTGGGGGGAAAAAAGAGAGTCCTAGATAAAGACAATGACGAGATAAAGATTATGGCAGAGGAGTCACTCCTAGAAAGCAATAATTAAAGAGTAAGCAGCTCCTGTGGGTGACAGCTCAAACAGGCAGAATATGCCAGGTGGCAGGTATGGGAGGGTTTCCTGGGAGGTGGGTGCACGAGGTGAGGAACATAGGGAAAAAATAAAAAAAATGTCCTCAGATAGGTTAAGTAAGGATCAAAGCATGAGGGATGAGGGGAGGTTTGGTAGAGATTTATGGTGGGGATGGATGAAGAATTGTCAAGGGGTATTGTCTTTCCTTTCTATGTTGGAATGTGAATGGGCTACAGGTTAAGATCAGACAATGCTTGGTCCTACAATATCTGAGAGATAGCCCCGCCCAAGTTATTATGCTACAGTAGACTCGCTTACTAAGGTCGGAGTGCATGATTCATTTTAAAAATCATCAAATGTTGGAGAAGGTGGTGGCCATAGATCAGCCATGCTGTATAAAAGGGATAGCCATACTGCCTAAAGTGAATGCTGGGGTGGAAGTGGTGAACTATAAAGCAGATGAGGGATGACGATAGATAGTAGCGGAAGTTAAGATATTGCAGAATCTGTATACCTTGGCTAGTTATTACGGTCCTAATTTAGATGATGTTACATCATTGAACTCCCTCTTTTCTGTATTATTAGACTCAGAAGCTCCGATTATCCTTGGTGGGGATTTTAAAGTCTTGTTGAATAATAACTTGGATAGGTCTTCAGTGTGTGTACAAATTAGTGCCCCAAAGACGAGGGCATATCTTCTTTCTATGTTAGAAATCTTGAATCTCTGTGATGCACAACATAGATTAAGTGGACAAAATAAGTATTACTCCTTCTACTGTAAAAAGAATGGCCATTACTCCAGAACTGATTATTTTTTTCATCGATGAGGGGGAGGTTGAGAGAATCTTGGACATACAGTATCTCCCAGTACATATTTCTGATCACGCAGCATTATTGGTGAAAATCTAGGTGCCAACTTGTCAGGCTATAAGGACGTGGACCGTAAATAGGACATAGTTTTTGTAACTAGGAATTATGCATGAGATAGAGGACGGCTCTATAGATTGTTTTAATGGAATATGGCTTCGGCACCCATACATATAGTATGGTATGCTGTTAAAGCTTTGCTAAGGAGGGTCTTGAAGAGTTCTTCGGCGGCCTGGCTCAGGAGGAAAAAGAGGCAGACTTTGCAACTGGAGGAACATTCTGAAATCTCCCAACATATTGGGTGAAGACAGGCAGAGGTTAGAAAAAATTGGAAGACCTGCAACTGAGATATAAGGTTAAGATGGAGGAGAGGGTGCAACAACAGTGGGAGGCAAGTACGTTAATGTAATATGAGCAGGGGGAGAGCTGCAGGAAACTGCTGGCATGGAAGGCAAGGATGGACAGAACAAGAACTACCATTAGTAGGATTAGGATGAAGAGGAAAATAAAGTGATAGAGGATTTGGAAGGGATAGGATGTGTATGTCACAAGTTTTTTTTCAAGACCTATAGCTATAGTTTGAGGTGTGTGAGGATAACCTGGATAGTTGACTCGCAGACAGGCACTTACCAAAGCTCTCTTCTGAGCAGCAGTTTCTTCTGAGCAGGGAGATTCCAGGGGACAAAATTCTGGCAGCAGTCAGGAAACCTAACAGAGGGAAAGCAGCTGGCTCGGACGGTATTCCGAATGAGTTTATATGTTGTTGCCAGATGTAGTGGTCCCTGCCTGGCTTGAGCTATTCAACACAATTTTACAGAAGGACTCACCATTACCAGAGTCCTAGGATGAGGCAGTAATCTCGTTGATTTTGAAGCCGGGCAAAGATCCTATGCAATGTTAATCATACCGGCTGCTATCGCTGCTGAATTGCAATTATAAGATTTTTACGAGTATTTTGGCTGCGCGTCTCATTAAGGTACTGGGAAAATGAATAAATGAGGATGAGAAGGGCTTTTCACCCGGGAGGCAGATAAGAGATCTTACACACTCACTAATAAGTTCAATAGATCTTGCCATAACACAAAGAGTGTTATATTTGCTAAATCCTTCAATTAGGTATATTTGAAGTATCTTGAAGGCACTCTAAAGAGGTTTGGTGTGGGGTACGAGATGAGAAGGGCGTTAACTAATATTTACAGTACACCTCAGGCCCTGGTGTTAGTCAATGGCAGTCTTACTTATCCAGTGAAAATAAGCAGGGGGACTAGGCAGGGTTGTATATTGTCCCCTATTCTCTTTGATTTGTGTATTGAAGCCCTGGCACAAAGTTTGAGGCTAAATAGTGAAACAGAGCCTTTTATGGGGGGTGCATTTTCAAGGAAAATAGCCCTATATGTATATGATCTTATGCTATACACCTCAAAATTTGAAAACGCTCAACCAACCCTGATGACAGAGGGGAAGTCTTTTGGGAGGCTGTCCGAGTATGAAATTAATGACAGTAAGACAGAGATAATGATATGGAAGCAGAAGTATCAGGATAGTCAGACAGCAAAGGAATTAAGGTACCTGGGGGTAACCATACTACATAATCTAGAGAAGATACCCGAAGTGAATATGGAGAAAGTATATAAAGAGGTTGATAGAATGTTAACAAGGTGGCAAAATCTTCCACTTACTCTGGAGGGCAGAATAAATCTAGTAAAGATGTCCATTCTACCCAAGCTCTCATTTGTGTTCAATAATATCTCCTTGGAGTTCAACAAGAGATTCCTCGCTAAGGTCCAGGGGGGAATATCATCTTTTATTTGGGCCAATAAGGGGTCAGACTTTCTTGAAAGAAGCTGAGGAGGAAGACAGAGAATGGAGGGTTGGGATTGCCAGATTTTCAGCTGCACTTTTGGGCGTATCAGCTTAAGAACAACAGAATTTTATTGAATCACCTAGATGGTGCGCTAATGGGTCTCATGTACAGTGCTATGCTGAGCAGATTGTCTGAAATTGGCTATATGTAAAAATTAAGAGTGCCTAAGTTCTTTGAAAAGCGAGTTGAAGTGTCTGAAAGCTGCAGTGAAAATGTGGTTTGGAGTCCAGTCCCCTTTAGGTACTCCATACTATAGTAAATGGTCTCGGGTATGGGACTCACCAGCGACTCCAGCATGTCTGTTAGACAATTTGGCAAGGCCCCTGAGTGCTGCCGGAATAACGTGCTGGGGTAGATAGTGGAAGGGGGCAAGGGTGGGCCTTGGGATATGTGATGAGAACTGACTAATGAGACACTCTCCAGGTTTAAGAAATATCAAATATCTACTTGGCTCGGGAGTCAGGGATGGTTGGATTTGAAATTAATCTTAATGGAACAGGATCTTCAAGATCCAAAACCAAGGAAGGAGGTATCATGTTGGTATGGACATTTGGTGGTGGCCGCAGAAGCAAAAATGAGATCCCCGCATCTGGTCTGGGAGGAATGCTTGCCAAATAATGAGCTGGAAAAGTTATGGCAAGTATCTGCCACCTTAAGAAGAAATACGTTTTTTACTTTATACAGAGTGTATTGGACCCTGGCAAAATTGGCTAAGATGAGAGAAGGTGGGGTTAGCAAGTGTAAGTGGTGCGGAGCTCAAGACACAGATGATGTTCATATGTTTACCAACTGTCACGTGCTAAAATGTTTTTGGAGAAATCTGGGTAAGACGATTTCTGACATCTTGGGCTTCACAGTGGAGGTAAGAACCCCTCTTATTAAGTTTGGTACAACTCATTATGCTTCTGGCTCTGGTGCCCCTACAAAACTCCAAAGCATCTTGATATTCTATTGGATTCTCCTGGCAAGGAGAGAGATATGCAAAGCATGGTGTCAACCCTTTCCCCACTGTGGCAGAAGTGGTGGAATTCAGTGAGATATTTTAGAGAATTGGATGATAAGATTAAATGGAAGTGGAGTGATTCAGAATCTGAGTCATTCTGGAAACCGATGAAAGGCTATGATGTCCTATAATTATATCTCTTGATCAGTTGTTATTGCTGCAAGGTGATGGGAGATCCCTTGTTTCAGAACATTGACTGTTTATGGCCACGATATAGGCACGACGGGCAGATGGATCAGGAGGGTGTTCACGTTTATATTCGAGGTGATATGAGGTCAAAATATATATATTTTTTTAATTGTCAAACAGCGCCAAATTTATTAGCCAAACAAAAAACATTTCATCTATGGGAAATGTTGGCCCTAACAGATTGTATCACATTACGAAGCGTTAAAACACAAGGCATGCATTTACTACACACACACACACACACACACATATATATATTTTAAAATAAAACGTACACACACACACACACACACATATATATATATATATATATATATATATATATATATATATATATATATGTATGTGTGTGTTTGTGTATATGTATATATATATATATATATATATATATATATATATATATATATATATATATAAAAAATTCATATTTGGGGGAACACCCTAAACCCCTCTTTTTAATATACAATCCAATACCTCTACCTACCCCTAAACCATAAAAACACTCATGACCCGAAACCTTTACCCACCTTTAAACCCTAAAAATACTCTTACCAGCCAATATACTTACCTACCCCTTAACCCTCAAAACACGCTTACCACCCAATACTCTTACCCACCCCTAAACCCTAAAAATGCCCTTAGCACCATATACTTTGACAACCCCCAAACCCTAAAAATACCCTTACCACCCTGTACCACTAACCACCCCTAATCCTGTGATGAGCTGGCTAGACCGTGGGGGCCTTGAAGCTTCCCCTTGGTACTGTCACTTGTTTTCTCTCTTCCATCCCGTAAGAGAGTGGTTGCCATTGCAAAGGTCTCTCCTTTCAACGACTTGAAAGAGTAAGACTAGCAAGATGTGTGGTTCGAATGTTATTATTTCGTTTTGACGGAAAGCAGAATAGAGTCTCTTCTGATCTACTGGTAAAGCTTTTGGACTGTCACTCAGTAGGTTGATGGTTCAAATCCAGTATCTCAAGGCAGTGGATCTGTTTATTTACTAGTATTTAGACTGTTAAATCTTCCTAGTAATGGAACTTTCATGTATCTTTCCTCTCAAAGTGTGTGGGCTGAATGTAATAGTTTGTCAGGACAAAGCACAATAAGGAGTTACCTATGGCCTAATGTTTAAGGTCTCAGACCCTCACACTAACAGTTGACGTTCTAGTCCAGGTATGTCAGAGGTCAAGTCCCTGCTTTGTTTTCTTTTCAACTTCAAATGTTTAAAGTTCATACAGAAAGGTGATCTCACTCGTTTTTATTGACAAATACACTTTTCTTTTCAATTTGTCCTACAAAATCTCATTCTACTTATATCATTCCTCAAAGTTCCTTTTGTCAATCTCTTTCTTTTAATTTCTCTCTCTGTCTCTCAATCGCTTACTTTCTGTCTCCGTCTCTTGTCTAACCCATAATAGGATGGAAGAAAGTAAGAGAGAGTCAGTCGCTGCAGTGGTCTCTGCATGCAAAGACTTCAGAGAACAAGGACTCACCTGTTGCATAATGGTTAAAGTCACAGACCCTGTGGCCATGCCCCCTTACCCCCAACTCCATGCTACAAATGGCCCTTTGGCCATGCGCGGCGGGAGTTGGCCGTGGCCTTTCTCTCTCTGGGTGTGAGAATAGGTTTGAGAGGGTGTCTCTTGGGGTGAGAGTAGTTGTGAGAATGTCTGCCTGGGTGTGAGAATGGGTGCATCAGTTTCTGTATGGGTCTGTGAGTGGGTGCATGAGGTTATCAGTGACAGATGAAAACTCTGCTTTCAGCAAGGGAGAGGCACCCCAGGACATAGCAAGAGGGGGCATAATGAAGGAAATGTGGCGCTCAAAGACTTGGTCGACCAAAAAGTATGTATATCTGCTTATCTCTGAAGTGGTGCACTCATAAGGGAAAACACCCAAAACCCTAAAAGTGAGCAAGCATGTTGCTCATACTAAACGATTACAATAGAGGCACTCACTACAAACAAGTAGCAATAAGTGTACCGGCAAAAACAATGACATGAGTTATTCAAATAAACTTAGTTCAAAAGGAGCTATAATAAAACAACCGTGAAACTCAGTTGATGCAAAAGTCCAATCAGAAAAAGAGGCGTCCAAGTTCTTCCGTGTGGTACATTAAGTATTGGATTTATTGTTCACAAATCCATATCTCACTCCTCATAGGAACAGATGCTTGGTTTGAAGTACAATATTGCTTTAGCCCGTACAGATGTGGTGTTACAGCCAAAATCTCAGCCAACACGTGTTTCGTCTTAGTGAATATCCCAACGACTTCCTCAGGGCTAGAAGTTATATTAAAAAGAACTTGATGTAACCAAAGATGATCATAATTATCAGAAAGGAAGAACAGACCTTTCACCGTGATAAGTTTGAAATGGAAACCACTATCAGGGAACCATCTAAGAGTGCAGAAAAGGATGTGCATATCTATCAAAAAGGGAAGGACAGACCCCTCCCCGTGATGAATTTGGAATGGAGACCCCTTACTGAGAAGCATCTAAAAATGCAAAGAAACAAGTAGCGTCAACAATAGTGCGAAAATATTCTCCTATATAATAGTGTCACCCTAGGTGAGAAACAAATTGGTGCTGTTTACGAGTGTCGTGACTAGTATACGTAACATGACTCGTGCCCAAAACTTTAAGACCAAATACAGACATAATGACGAACCATGCACAAACAAGTGCCACTGTACCCTAACAGTTGCCCAACTGATATTGGTTGAAATTGCTACCTGATATGTTGTCAAAATTTTAACTGCTTCAAATTCAGACGTCCGTCTACGTCGCATCACGAGTAGCATTAAGCTACAGCAAACTGTATCTGACTGCCAATCGTATTAGTAACACACTCCAAAACAACTATGATGCGATGTGGATCTGCCGAACAAATATGAAAATAGGAAGTCAATATGAAAAGAAATCCAGCAACCAAATCAAAAAAACCCTAACTCCTTAAAACTAATCTCCAAATACACCAGAATTTTAAAATAATCGTGGAAAGACCACACTATTGCACTGGCTAAGGTTGTCATCTTGAAACTATAAAGACAATGCCCTCAATACCACTAGTCGGTGAGTAATACAAAAAAGAAGAAGGACAACATCATTAGTTCTTCATGCGGCCTTACAACTTAGGACGAATGGAGTTTATTTTAAATAGGGATGCTCTTGGCGTGTGCCGGTTGTTAGCGTACTCGCTTACAACAGAGACGGCTGAAACTCCTCACAACGCGATGTAACTTCCCCGTAATATTTAGGTGAGTTTCTCTGAACGTGATTTTGTTGTCTAGTGGAGAAGACTATTAATATTCTGGTGTATTTGGAGATTAGTTTTAAGGAGTTAGTTTTTTTTTTATTTGGTTGCAGAGCTAAGGGGTCAGGGTGACTCTACCATGGCCCCTTTTGTTTTCTATTACACTTTTTTCTGGGACTTAGCTGAAGTTGAGTCCCAACATGGCTGCCAACACTTCCTTGTTGAAGTGTTGGCAGCCAATCAGATCTCTACACAAGATCGGAAGGGGTCACAAATACTTTTGTCCCTATATATACAAATTTGGATTTTTGTTAATTTCTCTAAAACTACTGAGCAGATTTACACCAAATAACAAAAAGACCTCTTTCTGCACCAAGAATTACCTTTCTGCCAAATTTGGTGTAATTCCGTCCAGTAGTTTCAGTGATATCACTGTTGAAGTGACTACCATTGTTTTTTTATAATATTTTGTGAAGATTCATCAAACGGCGCCAAAGTTATTAGCAAAACAAAAAACACTGACCCCAAGAGATCACAGAACTCACGTGGTCCGACCACTGCATTATTCACTTCACCATCTACGGCACACAGCAGACTATCGCCAAGTGCGACAGCTCCAACCACTACAGCTGGGGCAAGGTTACAGAGACACAGTGGACTCAGGTCCTCAGCACCTCCCAAACCAAAGCTGTAACAGCCCTCAAACAGGCCTTCCAGAACTTCCCCACCTGGATCACTGAATGCGCCGCTAAAGCCAGCCAGAATCAACAAAACCTCAGGACATGCCACCTGGTACACCCCAGAGCTTTGAGCCTCAAAGTGCAGCTGCTACAAACTCCAGAAACAATGGCAATCCACAAAGAACCCCTCCGACAGAGCCACCCACAAAGTAGCCCTTAGTGATTACCACCAGCAAATCAAGGAAGCCACGACAGCAGCCATCAAAGCCCACAGCGACAGAGCAGCCAACCACACAAAAGAACTATTCAGAATAGTCAAGGAATACTCAGCTGCCACAGAGAACACTATACACCCTTCCCAAGAACTCTGCAACACCATCTTGCACTACTTTCACAACAAGATTGCCACCATCTATAACAATTTTGACCCCCAACCGATAGTCCTCAACCTCATCAGTCTTAACCTACCAGCACACATAAGCCGCACCTCATGGACACCGTTCACCACACAATCCTCCTTGGCCATCATGTCCTCCATCTTCTCTGGAGCACAAACCAACCCATGTCCCCACAACCTGTTCAACATCGGAACCGGCTCGCAACTCACCAGCATCCTCAAAACCTCATTTGCCATGGCAATCTTCCCAGACAAATGAAAACATGCATAAATCAAACCCCTCCAAAATAAACTTTCTGCTGACCCCAGTGAACTAAAAAATGATATACCAATCTATCTGCTCCCCTACCCTGCTAAAGTTCTTGAGAAGGCCATCAATCAAAAGCTCACCAATACCTGGAAAAAAACATCCTGCTTGACATCTCCCTATCAGGATTCCGTGACAACCACAGCATGGAGACTACACTCATCGCAGCCACAGACATCAGAGCTCGCCTCGATCATGGGGAGACCACCGCCCAGATCCTCTCGACCTCTCAGCTGCATTCAACACCGTCTCCCACCACACCCTCATCAACAGACTCCACAACATCAGCATACAAGAGAGCATCCTCAAACGGATCACTTCTTCCTGACAGGATGTACCCATAGCATTTGACTACCTTCCTTCACCTCTGAACCCAAGAATGTCATATGTGGCATACCCTAAGGATCAGCTCTCAGCACCACAGTGTTCAACACCTACTTGACCCTCCCCTTGCAGACATGGTAAGATCTCACGGTTTCAACATCTTATCCTATGTGGACGATACACAGCTCATCCTTTCTGTCACCAAAGATCCCACCACCATCATGACCCACATAGCCAACTGGATGAAAGCAAACTGCCTAAAACTCAACTGCGACAAAACAGAATACTGATTTTTAGGTCAAACACATCCATATGGGACCACAGCTGAACTAGGAACCACTCTCACACCAACAGACCACTCACACAACCTTGGCATCATCCTCAACAGTGAACTGACCATGAAGCGACAAATCAACGGAAACGGCTCCTCCTGCTTTCACACCCTCCACATACTCCACAGAATTTTCAGATGGCTCCCAGTCAACACCAGGAAAGCCATCGCCCAGGCCCTTATTACCAGTCGCCTTGATTACGGCAACACACTCTACACCGGCATAGCCTCCCAACTCCTCAAAAGTCTCCAGACCTTACAGAACGTGGCAGCCAGACTCGTCCTGGACCTCCCCAAACAGGTGCACATCAACCCTGACCTCCACTGGCTCCCCATCCAAAAGAGATGCCAGTTCAAGATCCTCAGGCATGTCTACAAAGCCTTACATGATCAAGGACCAGCCTACATCAACCACTGACTGAACTTTCACCAATCCACGAGACACCTGCTCTCCACCTCACTAGCCCTCACACACCCCATCGCAGTCACAGAGGGAGCCGTTCCTTCTCCTACATCACCGAAAAGACCTGCAACAACCTGCCCCTCCACCTCCAAACAGCACCCTTCCTTACCAACTTCAGGAAGAGACTCAAGACCTGGCTTGTTGATCAACACCTTGCATCCCAGCACCCAGATAATCCCCAGGAGTGATAGTTTTATGCTATACAAATACTGACTGATTAATTTATTGGTAATCCCTCTGGGGGGGCCCAGAGCGCCTCCCTATGGGCCAAAATACAAAACAAATCTATAGTTTTTTAATCAGCACTCCTGCGGTATTGCAGCAAAAAACTAAATGGCGGCCCGGGCCGCATTAATTATTTTAGGGGAGGGGGCAAGCGGCTCCCCTCTCAGGGCCATTTTTGGCCTCAGGGAGCCTACTCCTCTGGGGCCGGACTGTGTAATAAAGGGGAGGGGGCAGAGTGGCCCCCCTCCAGAGACTTCAAAGGCCCCCTGGGACCCAATTTGTCCTGACAGATTACTTAAAAAAAGGAGAGTGGGCCACATGGCCCCCCTCCCTGATCCTTAAATGGCCCCGGGGACACCATGCCCTGTGGCCAGATTACTTACCGTGTCCTGGGGAGCCCACCCCTGGGAACAGTAGTTTTCCTGCTCACACTACCGCAGGCAGGGAAACATGTTTTCTCCCGTCTGGTGGGAGCAGTTTTAAATGTGCTTGGGGTTCCAAGGCCAAAATAGGCTCGGGGAAGGGATGCCACTTTGTCCTGGAGGTTGGGGTTCCTGGAACTAACAAGGTTCAGAGAGGGGAGGTCAAGCTTCCCCCTCACTTTTTTGTTATAATTGGCACCGGGGGCCACACGACTCCTTTCCCCTTTATAATGTAATGTAATGCAGCTCAGGGGGATGAGGTACCTAGGGCCTAGTAAGGCTCGAGGAGGGGTGCCACACAACCCCTTTCCCTTCTAAAAACAGAAGGCCCTTGGGATGGGGTCCCCGGGGCCTGACAAGGCTCAGGGAGGAAGCTATGCTGCCCCCTCCCCTTTTTTGTTTTATTTGGCATTGGGAATGGAGTCATTTGGGCCTATTAGGGCTCGGGAGTGGGGGTCACGCAGCCCCCTCCATTTTTTTAGTGTATTTGGCCCTGGGTGGGGGGGGTTCTTCAGGGCATATTAGGGCTCAGGGAGGGGGGCATGCGTGACTTAGGGTTGGCATTGCATATGGTAATCACATATTTCATGTTAAAAAATGTACAAATTCACTGAAAAAAACAAAGGTTAAAGAAAGGTTATAGTTAGGTGTGATAAAAAGATCTTTTTTTTTTTTTTTTTTTAAACCTTAGAAATACACTGAATAAAATAAACGTTTAAGTGACGTTATGATTAGGTGAATGTGTTAGTGACAACATTAATGTTTTGAAATTTAAATAAACCCACAGAAATTCACCAGTTATTGTTAGCAGAGCTATAACTTGCCCTCCCGCCGCGCACCGATTATGACCTCACATATTACATCAATAATGACATATTCTGTGACATCATAGAACCAAAAAAATAATATAAAAAAATATTCATTCAAAAATGTGTCTAAGTATAACTACCCAGTGGCTATTGCTACTGTGTAATACACTTACCTTCACATTATTTTGTTAGGCAGTATTTTGGCAGGTCGAAATTAAAATCTCAATATTCTTGTAAAATCAGTGTGATTGTGTAATTAACTTAAGTCCCATAGCACTAGGGCAGTGTTGTGTCTGCAGCTTCTTGGCCGCCTGGGTGCCCCAAAACCATTCTTGGGGCATAGAGGCCCTCATACAAAGCTCGCAGCTGTGGTCTGGGAGAGTCTCTCATCTGGGCCTGTTTCCTCTTATGGTTTTGTGTTCCTGCTGTTCCTTCCCTCTCCAAATACAAAATGGCAACCATCCGCCTGAATATTTGGAGCTGCCTTTTAAGGTGACTCCGCAGCTAGCCTACTTCAGAATTTCATTCTCTTTTCTTTTCCTTTTCCCTCATGGCCGGTACTTCCTTACTTTTCCAATCCATTATGTTTCCTGTCAAGTGGTGCTTAATGTAATTTCCTTTTCCAATTCTTTTACTATTTAAAGGCCTCAGTCTGGTTGAAGAGCGCATTTCAACAAACCCATGGTCCTTAGCTTGTTTCCTTGCTCCTTTGGCTTGCTAATTCCTGACTCTTCTCTCTTACTGCCACATTATGACAATGGCGGGTTGGCTGAAGCCAATCTATCAATGTACCACTCCGACTGCGATGGCGGTAGCAGCCGCTGGGCTGGAGATAACAATCTCCAGCCCGCCGGCGGTATCATGACCCTGCTTACCGCCATGGTTTCTGTGTTGTTTGTCACGTCATGAAAACCATGGCGGTAGGCCCTATCAGTGACAGGGAATTCTTTCCCTGTCAATGATAGGAGGGCCCCTCCCTCCCCAACACTCCCCAGACACCCCCCACACCACCGTTCATCCACACTCCCCCTCCCTTCCAACCTCCCCCATACACACACACACAGACACACACTCATCCACACAGACATACACGCATACATACACATATGCATTGATTCATTCACGCACACATCCGCACACACATCCAAAAGTACACGCAGACACGCATTCACATTTCCATTCATACATGCACTCACACACATTCTTGAACGCACTCACACACCTCCATACACACATGCAAACAACATTAAACATACAATCGCATTCACGCACACACTCACACATACATGCACACCTGCCCCACATAGACACACAACACCCCCCCCGTTGGAAACCCGACTTACCTGTATTCAGGGGTTCTTCTGGCAGGGGACGGGACGACACCGCCAGGCTGTATTATTTCACATAATACGGCTGTCTGCAGTCTACTGGCATTTCTGAGGCTGAGATGAGCCTATTTCTTTTAGGCCCATCTAGAAACCACCAATACACCAGGGATTTTTTTTGTTCCCTTTTTTTGTTTTGTGCTGGGGTGCCCCCTTTCACCCCCTTTGGCAAGGGTCACCCCCTAAAGGGGGCACAGAGCTGTTGGACATTTCTGCCCCCCTTGGGGGCAGATGGGCCTATTTTTTTATGCCCATCTGCCCCCAAGTGGGACAGAATCCACTTAGGCACCAGGGATCCTGTGTGTGTGGGGGGGGGGGTGGCACCTTTGCAAGGGTCGCCCCACAAAGGGGGCACATTACTGAAGTGGGCACAGAGCTGATGGCCATTTCTGCTCCCCTTGGGGGCAGATCGGGCTATTTTTTTTAGGCCTATCTGCCCCCAAGGAGGCAGAAGCCACCAAGACGTGAGGAAATCTTTTTTTTGTTCTGTTGTTTTTTTGTGCTGGGGGCGCCCCCTTTCACCCTCTTTGGCAAGGTTCCCCTCCCCCCCCAAACAGGGTACAGAGCTGTTGGCCATTTCTGCCCCCCTTGGGGGCAGATCAGCCTATTTGTTTAGGCCCATCTGCCCCCAAGTAGGGCAGAAGCCACTTAGGCACCAGGGACAATTTCTAAGTTCTTGGTGGCGGGGTGTTTGTCAACTGGTGAAGTATTTGAATTTGTGATTATAACAGTTTATTTCTTCTTTTTGTTCTAATTCAAAGGTTTTGCTTCCTTTGCTGTGGATCCTTGCGGTTTTGGCAGTAGTTGTCCTGCGGTTTGCATAGTTGCATGTTTTAGGTAAGTAAAAGCAATTTACTTCAAAGGAGTATTGTTGACGTGCATGAATGACATGTTTGTAGGTGGTGTACTAAATGCAGGATTGTGAGTGAAATTGTCCTTAGATTTGAGCACAATTATATTTGTGTTGTCATATGTCTAATTTGTTTTTTTCTTTTTTAGTGGGATATCATTGGTGATTGCTGTGTCTGTGCAGAGTAGTTGCTGGTGAGTAGCTTTTTCTCAGGCAAGTGAGTGGTATAGCTTTTTAGTACATAACTCTTTGTGATAAAGCTACACTTTGTTTATTACTTTTTTTAGTGCTGGTTGTTGTTGGCAATCCATTTGTTGTTAGAAGGAATCATGGCTAGCCGCAGAGTGACCGCTCAGCGGGTTGTTGGCATGCTTTTTGAGTCGTCTTCTGACCATGATTATGAGACTGACTCTGCATCTGAGGCAGAGGAGAAAGTGAGAGATTCTGGGAGTGAGTTTTCTGTCTGAGAGGATTCTTCTGATGAGGAAGCCACTTTCAGTGCAGATGAAGGGCCTGTTTTAGTGGCGGACATTGATGTGCCAAGAGTGCAGCAGCTTGGTCTGAAGGGTTTCCTGTTAGAAGACCTGACACCTAGATTGCCCCAAACATGGAGCACCCACAGTTACCTGCATTTACTGGTCTCCCAAGGTGTAGAGTCAATACGGAAACCTTTTTGCCTGTCAATTTCTTTCACTTGTTTATGGACGATGTATTTTTGGAAGAGTTTGTGGAGCAGACTAATTTGTATGCAGAGCAATATTTGAGGGACAACGCTGACAGACTTAGGCCTCAGTCTAGAGCTACTCAGTGGGTTCCCACATATCTGGAAGAGATGAAAAAGTTTGTAGGTTTGACTTTTTTGATGGGGTTGATAAGTAAGCTGTCACTGGCTTCTTATTGGTCTACTAGTCCCTTGATAGCAATGGCTATATTTCCTGCAACTATGACTAATCATACTATGAGTAATCGCTATTTGCTTCTTCTTCATATGCTGCATTTTGTAGACAATGCTTAAGCCTTGCCACAAGATCATCCTGATTGTGACCGTCTTTTTAAGATTAGGCCTGTCCTTGATCATTTTTGTAGATCTGTTTTCAGAGGTCTATGTTCCAGGCAAATAGATAAGTGTGGATGAGTCTTTGGTCCTTTTCAAGGGGCGTTTAGTTTTTAAGCAGTACATTCCTAGTAAGAGGGCACGGTATGGAATTCAATTGTATATGCTGTCAGAAAGTAGTACAGGATACGTGTATAATTTCCAGGTCTACACTGGTAGGGATTCCAGTATTGACCCTCCTGGTTGTCCGCCCACTTTTGGAGTTAGCGAGAAAAATGTGTGGGAACTTGGTAGATGACTGTTTAACAAAGGTCACTATTTGTACATAGATAATTTCCACACCTCGGTTTTCAGAGGTCTATGTTCCAGGCAAAGAGATAAGTATGAATGAGTCTTTGGTCCTTTTCAAGGGGCGTTTAGTTTTTAAGCAGTACATTCCTAGTAAGAGGGCACGGTATGGAATTAAATTGTATATGCTGTCAGAAAGTAGTACAGGATACGTGTATAATTTCAGGGTCTACACTGGTAGGGATTCCAGTATTGACCCTCCCGGTTGTCCACCCACTTTTGGAGTTAGTGAGAAAATTGTGTGGGAACTTGGTAGACAACTGTTTAACAAATGTCACCATTTGTACGTAGATAATTTCTACACTGGAGTGCAGTTGTTCAAGTAGTTGTTTAGAGTGGACACTGTTGCTTCTGGCGCAATCCGTTCTAACTGAAAAGGCTATCCAAGGGAGCTTGCCTATAAAAAACTTGAGAGGGGACAGTGCAGTGCCTTGCGGAATAATGAGCTGCTAGCTCTGAAGTTTTCAGACAGGAGGGATGTGTACATGCTATCTACCATCTTTGATGAGAGTACTTCCCCTGTGACTGTTTGGGGTCAGGTTGCCGAAGTGCGTAAACCTGCGTGCATTTTGGACTACAATAGGCACATGGGTGGTGTTGATAGAGTAGATCAGAGGTTGGAACCTTACACTGCTCTTCATAAGTCTTACATGTGGGATAAAAAGTTGTCCCTACATTTAGTTCATTTGGCAACTTTTAATGCTTTTATTGTGTTCAAGGATTGTTAACCTGAGTCAAGGATGAAATTTGTTAAATGTCAGGAGTCAGTGATAGGGAGTCTTATTGTGGTGGAACAGGCAAGAGTTCCTAGAGTAGCAGTGGTGGAGTATGTGACTAGATGGAAAGATCGCCACTTTCCAGATCACATTCCTCTAACTCCCAACAAAAGACCTGCCCACTAAGAAATGTAGAGTATGTGCCCGAAGAGGTATGCGGAGGGAGAGCCGGATGTACTGTCCTGATTGCCCTTCAAAGCCTGGGCTGTGTGTGGCCGGCTGTTTCAGGAGTTACCACACAAAAAAAAGATTTTGGGGAACTACTGTGAGCGTAAACTGCCTATTTTATATTTTCATATGCTCAGTTTCACGGTTTGCATTACTTTTATGTATTTAGTTAGAGCTTTTGTGTTTGTAGTTTTGTACTTATTTTATAATTAGTTAGTGGTTTCTTTGTTGTTTATAAACAAAAAACAGTGATGGTGGTGTGCGTGGGGTGGCGCTTGGCTGGCGGTGTGCGTGGGGTGGTGCTTGGCTGGGGGGTGTGGGGTGGCGCTTGGCTGGCGGTGTGCGTGAGGTGGCGCTCGGCTGGCGGTGTATGTGGGGTGGCGCTTGGCTGGTGGTGTGCGTAGGGTGGCGCTTGGCTGGCGGTGTGCTTGGGGTGACGATTGGCTGGCGGTGGGCGTGGAGTGGCGCTTGGGTGGCGTATGTAAGTGATGGGCCCTTGAGTGGCGTTGTCTGTCGATGCGAGTGTTGGAATGTGCTGGGCCCCTGGCTGGAGGCGTGAATGGTCTTGTGCATGTCATGTATGAAAGGTGTGTGAATGGACTGTAAAACGGTTGGTGCCTTGACGCGGCTTTACAGCTCACGAGCTGTGAGTCATTGGTTCAGTTTTTTGGCCTTTCAGTTATTAACAGTGCATTTCACTTTTGTGAAATCTCTTATTAATAACATTTTATCCACTGAACCCTCACTCACCCTCGTGCCAAATCCAACCAGTATGTGTGGTAAAAATGACAAAAACCTGCTCCGCTGTAATCAGGCGTCACAGCATACTTGTGACACGCTAGGTGTCTCAGGTGGGACCCCGATGATGAAGCATGCCACCAACTTGGTTGGTGGGTGAGGGGTCTCTTTCACATAACCTAAGTGTGTTTCTTTTCACAATTTTAGTGTTTGGCACATCAAAGACGTACGTGGAGACATCAAAAAGATATATTACAAAACTACCTGTGTTTGGGGGGGAGGGGGCAGCTATGTTTTTGGTCCTGGGTGCGGCCTTCATCTAGGGAAACCTACCAAACCCAGAAATGTTTTAAAACTAGACACCCCAAGGAGTCCGGGGAGGTGTGGCTTGCGTGGATCCCCCAACATTTTCTTACCCAGACTCCTCTGCAGAACCTCAAAATTTGCTTAAAAAAGCATATTTTTCTGACTTTTCCTTGTAGGATCACCGCTCCAGCACAAAATTCCTACTCCCCAGCATTCTCCTCAGTCTCCCAAGTAAAATGACACCTCACTTGTGTGGGTCCTCAAAGCAGAGTCAGCCTAAAGATGTATAGAAGAAAAATATGTGCTTATCAACTTGCTGTGCTATCCCCTCAATCTCTAAAGGTTTTTGGCCTTTTTCTGTTGCAGGCACCTGGCCTACCCACACAAGTGAGGTATAATTTTTATCGGGAGACTTGGGAGAATGCTGGGTGGAAGGAAATTTGGGGCTCCTCTCAGATTCCAGAACTTTCTGTCACAGAAATGTGAGGAAAAAGTGTTTTTTGGTCAAACTTTGAGGTTTGCAAAGGATTCTGGCTAACAGAACCTGGTGAGAGCCCCACAAGTCACCCCATCTTGGATTCCCCTAGGTCTTTAGTTTTCAAAAATGCGCAGGTTTGGTAGGTTTCCCTAGGTGCCGGCTGAGCTAGAGGCCAAAATCCACAGATAGGCACTTCGCAAAAAACACCTCTGTTTTCTGTGGAAAAATGTGATGTGTCCACATTGTGTTTTGGGGCAGAGTAAAACGTAGAGAAAAATGGCTGTTTTTTTTCACCTCAATTTCAATCTTTTTTTATTTCAGTTGTTATTTTCTGTAGGAAACCCTTGACGGATCTACACAAATTACCCATTGCTGAATTAAAAATTTTGTCTACCTTTCAGAAATGTTTAGGTTTCTGGGATCCAGCATTGGTTTCACACCCATTTCTGTCACTGACTGAAAGGAGGCTGAAAGCACAAAAAATAGTAAAAATAGGGTATGTCCCAGTAAAATGCCAAAATTGTGTTGAAAAATGTGGTTTTCTGATTCAAGTATGCCTGTTCCTGAAAGCTGGGAAGCTGGTAATTTTAGCACTGCAAACCCTTTGTTGATGCCATTTTCAGGGTAAAAAACACAGGCCTTCTTCTGCAGCCCTTTTGTCCAATATTTTTTTTTAAAACAAAATGTTCGCTATATTTTGGCTAATTTCTTGGTCTGCTTCAGGGGAACCCACAAAGTCTGGGTACCTCTAGAATCCCTAGGATGTTGGAAAAAAAGGACGCAAATGTGGCGTGGGTAGCTTATGTGGACAAAAGGTTATGAGGGCCTAAGTGTGCCCTGCCCCAAATAGCCAAAAAAAGGCCTGGCACCTGAGGGGGAAAAGGCCTGGCAGCAAAGGGGTTAATGCAAAGCCTTTATTACTAGGGTGAGCACTCTAAATACATTTTGTAAGGTCACACTACACTTCTGACAGTGGTTCCAGTAAAAAACAGAAGTGCTTACGTTTGAAAAGGTCAACAATCAACAATGTGAGGCTCCGTATAATGCCCCCCAGAATGGTCTCTGATTAGATGCAAATGTTTGCAGAAGCTTGTAAGCAAGATTGTTGAATCTTTGCTTAAAAAAAAAAAAGTCTAGAAAAAAATGGTATGGAAAAAAGGTTTTGTTAAATTACTGTGAAATTTTAAGAACTATTTCATTATTAACTAAAATGTGTTAATTCATGCTAATATTTCCAAAAAATATTCATAATAGAAAATCAATGTAAACATTTTCAACAAGATTGTGGGAAGCATAAAAATAAAGAAGCACCGGCAAAGCCAAACAATCCAACATTGGGTGTCAGTCTTTTGGTTTTGTCAATGCGTTTCTTGTTTTGACATGGCTTTTGTAACACTTTATTGCTGAGAAATCTTCCAGGCCCTCACCATTGTAACAAACATTGCAAAAAGCAAAAAATGTTTTTTGGTCTCAAAAAGCACACATTGCTACAGTAGCTCCTGCCACTAAACAAGACTACTTTATGCGCCAATATTCTCCTTGTGAAAGAGTAGAATGCTGTCACTCGCAGTAAAGCCAGACAATAGATAGATAAAGAGATAAATAGAATTTTAATAAAAACCAAATGCCTTGGTTAACGAACATATATATAATTAGGGGCCCATTTCTTAGAGAAAGTCACAAAAAAGTTCACCCATGGTATATGTCTTTGGATTAGTGGATTTCGTGAATTCACAAGAATTTACGGAAGCAGACCAGGAAATATTACTCCTAGCAAATATTTGTGAATTTTATTTTAGCACATGCATATATGCATGTGTAGATTTGCTCTAGGAAAAATCTATTAGCACTTACAAGTTCACTTCCCCGTCAACCACTGTTTTCCCAACCCTGGACAAACTTCTACTTCTAACTTTGTCAGAGGTAAAGTTAGTAGTTTGCACAGACTAGAAGGCATTCCAGCCCTGGAACTATTGCCTACTGCTTCCTCCAACCCCAGTATGTAGATCTATGGAAAGCTGGCAAAATAAGGAAATTATTTGAACAGTAATATAGAGGAGCATAGCGACAGGCATACATAAAGGAAAAGGGGAGGGATTGGTGAAATGTTCGCAGAGAAATAGGCTTTGAAGAGGAAAGAAATGTAGCCAAGTCTTTTATGAGGTTTAACAAGAGGAAGAGGTTAGTGGCATGCCAGATGTTGGTAGGAGAAAGTGTCAAATTTGTGGGGCATTCAGTGAAAAGCATGCTTCTAAATGTTGGTTTTCTTCTTCAGGCTGCCCAGACAGTAACTAGATTTGCTGCAACAATAAATCTTTCGATCATATATGATTTTGATGAAAATGTATTAACTTAAAATACATGCAAAGGTGCAAATGGTGGCCATGTCACTAAACATTTTGACTGGTGCTATTTCACGTCCTTTGTGGTTACATTTGAGCTTGGAGCAAACACCTCTTTGCCACCATATTATTAAAGCAGGTTTCAAGAGGTGGTAATCCGTTGTTTACTTTAGCAATGTTAACAAATGTCATAAATCCCAGCAAAAAGCAACACATGCCTTTAAAATTCCCATGCTAAGCAACCATTTACCACTGTCAAATTGGGCTGCTCCAGCTCTTGTACTAGTTAAGACACCAAGGGGCTCATTACAAGTGTGGTGGACTATAGAACGCCACACTTGCGGTTGCAGTCTGGACTGCCACCAATGCGGTGGTCCAATCGCCACATTAAAACTCGGGCGGCTGCATCGGAAGCAGCACTGCCCTGAGGATTACGACCTCATTCTCTGCCACCCTTTTTATGGCAGTAAGACCGCCATGAAAAGGCTGGTGAAGAACAGGTGCAGGGGGCCACAAGGTGACCCCTGCACTGTCCATGCACTTGGCAGGGGCAGTGCAGGGGTCCCCCTGCCCAGCACCATTGCAGTGTTCACTGTCTGCTTTGCAGACAGTAGACATCACGAGGGTGCTAGTGCACCCTGTGGGCTACAGCATTTCCACCGGCTTGATTATGAGCCGGTGACAATGCTGTAGCTTGTTTCCTGCAAAGCTGGCGGGCGGAAACCAGCTTAGCAGAAAACTCTTAATGTGGGTCGGCATGGAGGTAGCCTCTGTGGCGGCAACCTCCCTGTCGGAAGTTCAGCGGATGGTAAAAACCATCTGCCGTACTCGTAATGACCCCCCAAGACTGTGCCAAAGAATGTCTTAAATGTTAACATCCATTGCTTCCTTTATGTGATACAGTCCCTAGTGTTTCCTCTGGTTTCCAATGAAAGATTTAATGAAGGGGGCTTTTAAGACTGAATATTGTTAATCAACAATTTTTAAGGGAGAGCAGGGTGGTATTTGAGAGACAATATAAGAGTGCATTGCCACCATCAATCATTGTAAGTGGGAAAGATTAGAGGATGCTGATTAAATTAGCTTGTGTACCTTGATTTCTGCTGAGAAATGAGGGTAATCTAAAACCAAAATATCAATTATAACAATATTCAGAGAGTTCATGTAAGATACTGGGCTTTGCTGTTGTGTTTTTTGTTATTGCCACCAACAAGGTTGTCTATTTTCTGGGTAATTTTCTTTGATGTTGCAGCATGTGTGTAATTAGGAATTGAGGGTCTATTGTGCATTTCGAAGGATGGTTTGAGGATAATGATGGAGGATTAAGGGTCTGCAGTTGAGATTTAAAAAATACTGAAAAATAGGTTTGCAAAATATGCTCCAATTTTACAGGACACATTTTTTAATGATACAGTAAAAAGCGTAAATAGTGTAAGAGAAAATTGTTTTCTTATCTAAAATAAAGTGAAATAAATCTGTTTAAAATTTCATATCTGTTTAAAATTAAAATTCGATTCTGGGGTTTTAATAACAAAACTTTACAATATGTCATGCTGTGTGTGAGTGGGGTAATTGTTAGTGAGAAAGTAAAGACACTTTCAATTGCCAGCTTGTAATTTGTATGTAACGTTTGGGGAGGCAGAGTAAGGTATTTGAGTGGCATTTAAAATATGGTGGAAGTAGGGCATGCTCCAAAAAGTGTCACAATTTTCAAAATATCACTTTTAGAAAGTTGGCATTTTTCTGCACTTAGCCTTTTGTGCCTATAGCCTGGCCTGGTTCACATGACTGACAGTTAGACTTTGTGAATTCTCCCAGACAGTCACACAATTGACTGATTAGGTGTGTCTGAGTGGGCCATCTGCTGGCAGGATGGTGGGGTGAGGCTGAGCCAGCCCTACTTACACCTGAATAACCTGTGTTCTGCCTTCACACAAAGGGCCTAACAACCCTGCATGTTTAACCCACTGTGAGGATCACAGTGAGGAAATGTTGGGGCTGCTTGGGTCCAAGTTGAGTTAGTAATGACACCACCGTGGCCGTGGGCAAACACAGAGGGAAATACCTGGTGAGTGTTGTGGTTGCAGCGAAGAGCGGAGTCAGGCTGGAGCGCAGTTCACAGATCCGACGGGGAGCAGTGCATACAGTGTGTTGCCATTGCCTGGGTAACTGGACGAGGCATCTCTGAATGAAGTGCTCAGGGACAGCAAGAAAGGTGCACTCAGCACGTCAGCCTGATTCTCGGGCCCTGGCCCGCTTTTGTTGTGTGTAGGGTGCAGCAACACACCACATTCACTTCAGTCAGCTTGGAGCCAGGGAGGCAAGACATTTCATGCACTTCAAAAGTCACTATCTAGACCCTTTCCTCACCTTCCAGGATCAGGGCACCAGGGTATAAAAGAAGGACCTCAGATACCAACTCTTCAGATCACTTCTGGGCCTGCAGATACTCTGCCAGGAATAAGGACTGATGTGCTGCTACAAGGACTGGCACTCTGCTGGACTGCTGTCCTGAAGGAGCTGCTGAAGCTTATTCCTGACCCCCAAGTCGTGCCTCTCAGGTCCTAGACCCTTGGTATGGCTCACAGACTCTTTAAATCAAGCTTTTGGGCTCTTGGCGACCATGAAAAGGCCTGTTCACAACGACACCATGCCAATCACATCGAAATTCAGCATGAGCTGCCGCCAGCCCATCCGTTCACACGCAAGCATCGGTCACCACGGAGGACTGCCAAAACATAAGCACCAGACCACTCATCTGTGATGCCCGGTCTGCTCCTTTCACCACTCCATCCACCACCCGTGATGATCTCCTTCCTCCCCACGATCCTCTCCAACTCAACAAGATTAATGGCACAAAATATGAAAAGGTAAATGTTAGAAATTAGGTTTCTGGTTGTCAGAATGTGCACCCTGTACAAACAGGAACCACGACTCTAGTCAGGGTAAGTCAGATACACAACCTAAATTAACCTGTGCTTACCCTCTAGTAGCTTGGCATACAGCAGACAGGCTTAACTTAAGAGGCAATGTGTAAAGTATTTGTGCAACAAGCACACAGCAACACAATGGAAACACAACAAAAGACTCCATGTAGGTTTTGAAAAATAGCATAGATGTATGTGAATAGATCAAGACCAAAACAACAAAAATCCAATCAGTACATTGAGAGAAATTCACCTTCAAGTACATCAAAGCAGTGCTTTACACGAGGCTCGTTTTAGAACATTTACGGTATTTTGAAGGGCTTGTTTAACCCACTGCGAGGATCACAGGGAGGAAATGTTGGGGCCACTCGGGACCAAGTTGAGTTAGTAATGACACCACCGTGGCCGTGGGCCAACACAGAGGGAAATACCTGGTGAGTGTTGTGGTCGCAGCGGAGAGCGGATTCAGGCTTGAGTGCAGTTAGCAGATCCGAGGGGGAGCAGGTGCATACAGTGTGTTGCCGTTGCCTGGGCAACTGGACGAGGCATCTCTGACTGCAGTGCTCAGGGAGAGCAGGAAAGGTGCACTCAGCTCGTCAGCCTGATTCTTGGGCCCAGGCCCGCTTTTGTTGAGTGTAGGGTGCAGCACTGCACGACGTTCCCCAGAGGAACCTTACAACAAGGACGATCCACTCCGCCTGAAGGAAGATGAACAGGACAGGTGTACACTGTACTATGGCTACAGGCAATCACACAGAAAGGCTCTCCTCAAGTAGAGAGTGGGTCTTTTGCGAACAGGGCAGCCAGTTCAAATTACCCTGCTCACAGAGCTGGTGATGATTGGTGCAGCTGGATCCAGTTAAGCCACTGCCAAGGTCTTTGATGTCCCTGAGACCTCAAAGAAGAATAGGGGGCAAGCCAACAAGTCCTTGGAGGCACTCTGGGGTAGTCCTTGATTGCCTTTTCCAGGGCAGGGGTCAGCATGCAGCAGGACAGCTCAGCAAAGCAGGACAGCAGTTTCTTAAAACAGTCCAGCACACCAGCCTTCACTCCAGCAGATTCTTCCAGGTCCCGTAGTGTACTGAGTTTAGGGGGTCAAAGACCCAGTACTTATACAAAAATGTACCTTTTATGTGGGGGATGACTTCAAAAGGTTTCTTTGAAGTGCACAGGTCCCCTTTTAAGACCAACCCTGGCTCCAGATTATCAGTGGGACGCTCAGTCCACTACCCTTTGAAGTGCAAATGTGAGCCCTTCCCAAACTCCTCTGCAGGAAGACCCATCAGTATGCAGATGAAGTTGAGTATCTGTATTTTGGGTGTCTGAAGGGAATACACAAGTGTAGCTGTCACCCAGCCCAGGCTAGACGTGTACTGGAGACAGGCTGTAGGCACACAGACTTTGGCCCAAGTCAGCATGACCAGATAGCTGCGGTGGGTGCTTTATGATTTTAGGGACTATATTGCAGTTTATTCTTTATAAATTCATAACTCCGGTTCTACTAGGATTTGTGTCATTTTGGTCTTGCTTTATTTATTAAATTAAGCACTTTTTTCCAACCTGGTATGGGATCTTTTTGTGCTGTGTTTTCACTGTTTTACTGTTTGAAGTGTTTCACAAATACTTTACACCTTGCCTCTAAGTTGAGCCTGATTGCTCTGTGCCAGAGGTCAAGCTCAGGTTAATCTGTGGTTTGCTGTGCCTTACCCTGACAAGGATTGTGGTTGCTGCTTGGCTAGGGCTCACATCTGAGTCAAACAACAACCCAATTTCTTATAGTGGTGCTCAGCAGTGAGGAATGGACTTGTGTTTGTGCAGTGCCATACGGTGATTTGGTGTACACTACCATCCTATATCTAAATACCAACTTGAGCTTAAATTATCTCTGAACGGCATTTTTGATCTTTCAACAATTTCTCTGTCTGTTGTGCCTGAATCCATCTATACAAGCATTGCGTTTGAGCTGGCAAACATTGAGTCCTACACAGTGGCCCAGCTCAAGGTGTTCTGTAAAGAAAGGGGACTTCAAGCCAAGATCACCACCATGAAGGTGGAATTTCAGAAAATTGCTGAGGGCCTGGAGAGAAGTCCACCAGTCACTGACTACAGCGATTGAAGAAGATAAGAAGATGGACAGACAAGGAGAGGATTTGGATCTCAGTCCCGAGGGACAGCATCCTGCTGAAGGGGACGACTTGACCCCTGATTTGGAGCTCCATGCCATGACAGAGAGCAGTGTATCTCTTCACAGCCTGTCTCCAGAGGAGATGGTGGAGAGGAGGGAGAGTTCAGGCTTGAGATGGCTAAGCTTAGGATGGAGGAGAAGAAACTGGCCATGGAGGAGAAACTAGCTTTGGAGCATTTGCCTCATGAAAGGAGACTTAAGGAACTGGAACTGAAAGCCAGGCAGGCAGATTCCAGCAGCATTGTTGCCAGCATTCCTGCAGTATATGAAGGAGTCATAAAGGTCCACATCCCCAAGGATTTGGTGGCCCGTTATGCGGTAGAAGATGATATTGACAAATAGTTTTCTGCCTGTGAGGTAGCCCTGAGGGTTCACAAGATCCGAAATGAGCACTGGGGGAGTGCGGGGGGGTTGCTTGGAGGGGTGGAAAAACATGCTTACAGTGGGATGGGACACACTTCTTACTTTAGAGGTTGGAGACAAAAAGAATACACTTCCATGAAAACCATCTTGATTTTTAAGTGTGGACTGAAATGAAAAGTACTACCAGAGGTTCAGGGGCCGTCAGAAGCTCCCCAAACAGCCATGGGTGGATTTCGTGGACTACTCTTGCAAGGCACTGAATGGCTGGGTGCGAGGCTGCAAAGTTAATGACTACAATAGGTTGTACAACATAATTAGAGAGAGCACAAACTCAGTATTTGTTTTCCTTAGCTGTGCCAGCATCTGGTTGATAGCAAGTTAACTGGCCCCAGGAAGCATGCTGAGGAAGCAGGCCTCTGGGCCAGTGTCCAAAAAAGGTATCTGGGGGAGACTCTCACAAGGGTGGTCAGGGGTCCCACCAGAAGACAGAGGGGAGAGAAAAATTGAAAAGTAAAGGAGTTCTCAAAAGGTCCCGAAATAATTCCAAAGGGCCTAAAAAGAAGGAGTTCTTTGATAAACAGACAGGGACGTTTGTACCCCAATGCAAAGAATACTACAATTATGGGCACTGCAAGAGCCACTCCAAATGTCCCAAGAGGATACAGCCCTCCCACCACCGGTGGGTAGACACCTGGGTTGGTGAGTGTAGCACTCGGGGAGGAGGTAGTCCCAGTTACCTTTGGTGTACAGACCAAGGAAATCCTAGTTTCCCTGGGGGATAAGGAGATGGTGTCAAAAGCCCATATGCCTGCAAATACTTCTAGGTACAGGCAGTGGGTTACCATCAATAGGCAATGGATGGAGGGAGAAACTAGATAGCATGACTACTATGAGATGTCAGCTGTTGTCCTCGTGAGCAGGTATTTTGCTTTCCTTCTCTTATCTTATGACCGAGCTGACAAAACTTCTCTGGAATGCACTTCTTAGTTTAAAGAAGACATTTATTATTATTATTACTTCACCACGAGGTTCCTGAAAGACGAGATTAGTAGGTTGGAAGCACACGTTTAAAAGTAGTCACAGCAATGAAAGCAAAATATATCAAAGTACTTCTCAGTTGCAATGTACACAGCAAATACATGTGATTATATTATAGCATAACTTCAAAGCAAAGAAGAAAAGTCAAAATTGCATCACCGTAGGGCCTATCACTGCTTGTCATCCTTCTCCTATCTTCAAGTTGATGACTCCGGTTCAACTGCAAGAAAGAGACTTTCCACCCAAACGGGAGACAGGCAGCTGACGTCTGCTCCTGTCTGAAGTCCTGAAAGATCTCCCTTCCTCTCAGACTCGGGAAATGAAAACAAGCCATTGGAGACTGGCCAGATTTCCTAGGCCCCTACTCTTCCCAAGGCTGAGCAGAAAGGAAAACACCAAATATACGCTCTCTTATCACGTTAGGGTTCGTGTGAATTCAATTCGAAAAACACAGCTTGGTATACCATGTGGAAAAACACAGCTTGGAAAAACACAGCTCATCTGCAATGTCTCAACTGCAATGTCTAACTCCACGTTAAAGCGAATAGGCAGCTAACCTAAATACAGAATGTAATGTCTAATGCCATGTTAAAACCAATAGGCAGCTGACCTACATACCAAATGTAATGTCTAATGCCATGTTAAAGCCAATAGGCAGCTAACCTAAATACCAAATGTAATGTCTAATGCCATGTTAAAGCCAATAGGCAGTTAACCTACATACTAAATGTAATGTCTAATGCCATGTTAAAGCCAATAGGCAGCTAAACTGAATACAGAATGTAATGTCTAATGCCATGTTAAAGCCGATCGGCAGCTTAACCGAATACTACGTGTAATGTGCTACTGACGAACATTGAGCAACTAATATGCGCAGTAGTGAAACACAAAGTCATTGGTCAAACACAATTAATAGCATAACAGCAGGTCCTCCCTAACACATTCCACTAAGTCATAGTCACCGAAAATCAAGAGAGTCATCTACTGGTAGCTCTCGTTCCCTTTGAGTGGGAGAGGGCCTCAGGTTCTATAAAAGTAGCTGTGAGCCCTGCCATGCCTGTAGACTGTCTGTTGGGCAAGGACCTGGATCACACTATCTGGAAGGAGGTAGAGCTTGGGGCACATTTGGAGATGTTGGGAGTGTCTGAATGAAACTATATGGCCACAAGGTCCATGGCTCCCTGAGAAGGGAGTCAAGGGTGTCTGGAGCCTGAAACAATGGCCCAGTCAGCTATCAAGAACGAGAGCGGCAAGGGGCACAGGACCCCAGCCCCAGAAGGTCCCATGGTCAAGGTTGATGAGGCAGGCACCTAAGGAGGATGCCCCCAAGCCAACTGGGTAAGACACTGTTGCCCCAGGTGACCTGCCTGAGCTTGCTGATTGGCAAGCTGAGAGTGGGCCCACAAAGGAGGAATACTGCAAGGCTTGGAAATAGTGACCCAATCTAGAGGGCTTGAGGTGGCAACCTGAGGCCCAGAAAGGAGGTGACATCTGTGGAGGTCACCTAATATATTGGGACAATGACCTCCTACATAGCGAGCCTAAGGTTCCTGGCTCTGGGGCACCCCATGCGCTGGTGGTCCACCAGTGTTACAGGACCTTCCTAATGGGCTAGACACATTACATACCCCTGGACAGGACATCAAGAAAAAGATAAGACCTTCACCAGGCTTGTTGCCCAGCTCTATAGGCTCTGGATGAAGATGGCCTCATATGCACTCTGCAGTTCCTGTCCCACCTGCCAGGCCAGTGGAAAGTTAGAAAAAAAGCTCAAGGCCCCCCTGACCACATTACATGTCATTGACACTCGCTTTGAGATGGTAGGCATCAACTTTATGGGCCCTTTGGCCCCAAGACAGCTTTAGGAAACAGGTTTATTCTGGTCTTAGTGGGCCACGCCACACACCACCCCTCTGAGGTCGATGATCACACCTGTGGTAGCTAGGGCCCTGTTCAGGATTTTTACCTGTGTGGGGTTCGCCAAAGAGGGAGTGTCTGACAGAAGCACTAACTTCATGTCAGTCTACATGAATCCATGTGGGATGAGTGTGGAGTAACTTATAAGATCTTCACACCCTATCACCCCCCAGTCCTGTGGAACGATTCAACAAGACGTTGAAAGGCATGATAATGGGCTTACTTGAGCCTATGTGGCATAAGTGGGAACTTCTATATCCATGCCTTCCCTTTGCCTACACGGGGGTGACGCAGGATTGATTAGGGTTTAGCCCCTTTGAACCCCTCTATGGCCACCCTGTAAGGGGACCTCTTAGCCACATGAGAGAGGGGTGAGGGTAAGCTCCTATGATACCTCCTCAGGATGTGGTCAGCTACATGTTGGCTCTCTGCAACCAGAAGCATCACTACTGGACAAAGGTGTAAAATAACCTTAAGGGAAGTCAGGAGGTTATGTAGCTCTGTTATGACCAGACAGTCACTCTGTTACAGTTTTAACCTGGCCAGAAGGTGTGGATTATGGAGACTGTGGAGCCCATAGCTCTCCAGTATTACTGGACAGGGTCATATGAGGTGAAGGAGCAGAAGGGAGAGTTCACTTACTTTGTCGATCTCTAGACCCCTAGAAACACCTTAAGAGTACTCTATGTGAATTACCTCAAGCCACACTTTGAGAGGTACAAAATGAGCATGTTCTGGTGACAGATGTGGGAGTGCAAGAGGACAGCAAGCCCTCCCTGATCTCCTGTCTGCCCAGGAGCACGATGGGTCAGTGGAGAGTGTAAACCTCTTCCCTACTCTGACCCTAGAACAACAGAGTGACTGTTACCAATTCCTGGGGCAATTTGCTTCTCTGTTCCAATTCACACCTGACTCACACACCTGTGCGTCCATGACATAGACACTGGAGACAGTGTACCTGTTAAAAATAAGATTTACAGATTTTCAGACAAGGTGAGGGCCAGTATCAATGAGGAGGAATCCAAGATGTTGGCATTAGGGATGATTGAGCCATAGGTGTGGTCTTAGAACAGTTAACTGAGGGCCTAGACCAACCAGTAGCCTTCCTTAGCAGGAGGTTACTCCCACAGGAACAGTGAAGTAGTGCGATTGAGAAGGAGGCCTTTGCTCTGGTCTTGGCACTGAAGAAGCTGAGACCACACCTGTTTGGGACTCACATCCAGGTTCAGGCAGACCACAGACCCCCTCACATGGCTCATGCAGATGAGGGAAAGAAAATCGCAAACTGTAGAGGTGGTCCATCTCAGTACAGGGAATGGACTTTACAGTGGAACACCATCTTGGGTCAGACCACATCAATGCTGATGGTCTATCCAGGTTCTTCTTCCTTAGAGATGAGAACGCCCAAGGGGTTAGGTAGTTCTCTTCACTTTCAGCTGGGGCAACCTGTTAGAACTGTCAGTCTTAGGGTGGTCTTTTACCAACGTTTTGCTTTTGTCCTCCATTTTTTCTGACTGCGTTTTTGCCTGCATTAGGACTCTGATCACTTTACCACCACTAACCAGCACTAAAGAGCATGTGCTCTCTCCTATAAACATGGTAATATTGGCTTATACCCATTGGAACATTGATTTTACTTATAAGTCCCTAGTAAAGAGGCACTATATCTACCAAGGGCCTTTAAAAATGCATCTACTGGGCCTGCAGCACTGAGTATGCCACCCACTTAAGTAGCCCATGGAACATGTCTCAAGCCTGCTATTGCAGAGCCTGTGTATGCTGTCTAAACTGTCATTTTGACCTGGCAAAATAAACCTTTTGTCTGGCCCTAACCTTCCCTTTTTGTACATATAATTCACCCCTAGGGTAGGTCCTGGACAGCCCAGAGGGCAGGGTGAAGTTTACTTAAAAGGTAGGATAGGGCATGTACTTTTAAGTTTTACATGTCCTGGTAGCGAAGAACTCTTAAATTCTTTTTTCACTACTCCTAGGCCTATCGCTCCCATAGGATAACACTGTGTTACCTTAATACATTTTATACGTGTAATTTCCAAATGGGAAGAGATGATCAGTTCATGTTTGGTGTCTTTGGAATTAGGGTGAAAAGCCCTATTTAGTGGTGAAGTTGGGTTTTTGATGTCAATTTAAAAAAAATTCCACTTTTAGAAAGTTTGCATTTTTCTGCCCTAAGTCTTTGAAACTATAGCCTCGACCACATGACTGGGTGTAACTGCCAGCTAGACTTCCTCCCAGACTGTCATACAATATAGGGATTATATGTGCCTGAATAGGCCACCTGCTGGCAGGATGGGGGGCAGAGCTGAGTACAGCAACACTTGCACCTGAATAGCCAGTGCTCTCCCTTCACACAGAGGGCCTGACAACACTGCATTGTCCCGTCAACCAGCTTGGATCCAGGACAGGGGAGGCAGGAAATTCCATGCATTTCAAAGCCACTGTCTAGAAGGGTTTTGTTATTTTGGTCTTGGTTTATTTATTAAATTTAGCTCTATTTTTCTAACCTGGTGTGGGACCCTTTTAGGTGCTGATTTCACTGTTTTACTCTTTGAAGTGTTTCACAAATAATTTACATATTTCCTCTATGTTAAGCCTGACTGCTCTGTGCAAAGCTATCGGAGCACAGGTTAATAGGGGGTTTGATGTTGTAACTCCTGACAAGGATTGTGGTTGCTGCTTGATCAGGGATCACATCCCAGTCAACCAACAACCCAATTTCTTACAGCTTAGGTACTACATATTGAGAACTGTTTCCAGTTTATACAACTGCACGTGGTAAGAATATATTTTGAATATGTGACTTATTAAAGGTCAAGTAGTTAGTGCTCACATTTTTCTATGAAGTGCAGTTTAGTGTGATTCAGATGAAATAAAAAGAAATGAAAAGCTTGTTAAATATGTAGGTTGCAGGTTTGGGTTATCAAGTTCAAAGTTGCATTGTATATGTATTTTACTGATCTGATAATAATGTAAATTCAATAATCAGTTGTATGGTTGAGAAGACAAATACCTCTCTCCATGACTGCTTTAAAGAAACTATGAAAATGCTGCCTAATTTGCAGCTCTTACATCGGAGACCTAAACTTCTCATTTATGTTTCTTCTATTGGACATGTGATCTATTAAGAGAAATGAAACAGTTAGTCTTTGACCAGGCATTTTTTTTTGCATTGTGGTGTCCTTCCCCCTTCCCTTCCATACCACACTTCCACCATATCCCTTATGGTGTAATAATCAGATGGCTAGTGGATGACCCAATACGAATTTTCAACACATTTCCCTTAACAAAAGCTGGGTCAGAAGTGCATGAAAAGCAGAACTTGAAATTAAAGACCATTTTTATGTGTTCAAAAATGAAGATGGAACATAATATTGAAAGTAGTCTAGTCACTCTGTTGTGCCATATTTAGGGGGAAAAGAAAGATACATCTCAATCAGTCAGCAGGTCAGAAACTGCACCAGCTGCTACAAGAGGAAGCAATGGCCCTCCCAAAACCTGTTTTTGAAGTCCTCAAGTTGATGACTAAATATTTTCCCATCAGAGCCCTCTTCTGGCATGAAGACTTCTCAGATCTGCCTGAGCTCCGTCCTGACTGAAACGCCTGAATACGTTTCGCACTCACAGCCCCTGTTATGCTTACTCGTTCTCACCTCAATATTTTTCAGTCTGACAAGAATCTTTAAGAGCCTGCACAAAATTAACTCTCCACAACATCATTATTCATATACACCAATTGGTACCTCTGGTATCGCAAGCACCAGTGACAATCATTCCAAAATCACACAGGTAGAACTTAGACATGTGCATATGTTGTAACATTTACCTGTATACGTAATTTGCATTTAATAGAAATATATTCAAATACACATCGGTATGCAACAGCGGCCACTCAGTTAGGGCAGTGGAGCGTCACCCCCCTGCTGTCAGCTCAGCAATGGTGAAAAATAAAATGGTAGTAAATTGAATTTATTACCATCTTATTTTTTCCTTTCCCCAGCCTGAGCTGTGTTTGGGGGCAGGGCCACTGCTGCTAACTGGTAGCCAGTTTAGTCTGCGCATGTCAGGCTGGCTGGCTGTCTTCCGATGGCCAGCCTGACATGCGCACTTTAAACAACTCCACTCAGCTGTCTTAAACACCTGAGTGGAGAGCAGGCAGAGGCCTCCAGTGCCTGCAGGAGCTTCGAAGCAGCCTGCCCCAGCCAATCCTGGCACTGCTCTCATGCTGCTTAACATTATCCACAGCATGAGATCAGCATCTGGATTGGGCTGGAGACTTGCTTCAACGACCACCGGTGCCAAGAGTCTGCAGAAGCACAGAGGACCGAAGGAGGCGAGCAATACATTTTTATTTTTTAAATCCAGGAGGGTGGGGGTGGGCTGGAGGGGGTCGGGATCTATGGGGGGAATCTGTAATTGGGGGTGAAAGTGTAATTTGGGGTTTGTGTTTTAAATGTATCTTTTTCTTCAGAATCTGGATCAGGAGGTTACAGTGCATGCATGCACATGTGTTGGTGAAACTATGAGCTGCTAAAGTTGCCCTAAGTGGGAAGGGTATGCCCAGACGTGGGTCCCTTGCTCACTGTGCCACTGAATTCAAGCTAGCCTGGCTGATGAAGGGTGATACCCTGAAACCGGTCCCAGGATGCCTGTTTCCGGTCCAGGGAGGACCTGGCCTGGCAGTTCGGGCTGGACTGTTCCCATGAGGAACAGGGTCAAGACTGATCTGCATATGGCTGGGTCCAAACTGGGATGGCATGGTGAGCAAAAGAACGATGGATTAAACCCAGATCTGTGACTGGGGGTGAGTGTTTGCATTGCCAGCACTCCGTCCATCATCCTTTATGTGTTGCTAAAGTTGCCCTAAGTGGGAAGGGTATGCCCAGACGTGGGTCCCTTGCTCACTGTGCCACTGGATTCAAGCTAGCCTTGCTGATGAAGGGTGATACCCTGAAACCGGTCCCAGGATGCTTGTTTCCAGTCCAGGAAGGACCTGGCCTGGCAGTTCGGGCTGGACTGTTCCCATGAACAGGGTCAAGACTGATTTGCATATAGCTGGGTCCAAACTGGGGTGGCATGGTGAGCAAAAGAACAATGGATTAAACCCAGATCTGTGACTGGGAGTGAGTGTTTGCATTGTCAGCACTCCGTCCATCATCCTTTTGTGTTGCTAAAGTTGCCCTAAGTGGGAAGGGTATGCCCAGACGTGGGTCCCTTGGTCTCTCTGCCACTGGATTCAAGCTAGCCTGGCTGATGAAGGGTGATACCCTGAAACTGGTCCCAGGATGCTTTTTTCCGGTTCAGGGAGGACCTGGCCTGGCTGTTCGGGCTGGACTGTTCCCATGAGGAAGAGGGTCAAGACTGATTTGCATATGGCTGGGTCCAAACTGGAGTGGCATGGTGAGCAAAAGAACGATGGATTAAACCCAGATCTGTGACTGGGGGTGAGTGTTTGCATTGTCAGCACTCCGTCCATCATCCTTTTGTGTTGCTGAAACTATGAGCGTCACACCTTCCAATTGTTATTCATGTGGCAGGCAGTGAGCTCCCCCGTTCTTTATGTTATTAGGTTGGTTGCCCTACCAAGTATTTGGAGTATCATCCGAGACTGCAGGTATTTATTAATGAAATTGGTTTGAAACAATTGTGCTATGTGCAATATATTCAAAACCATCTAATGTACTAAGTGCTACTTTGTGTGCATCGGCTGAAAAAGTAGTTTTCGTAAATATGTTTTACCAGTTGCAAATTATCTGCTTCCTCTTTAAAAAGCAAGGGGAGTTACTGATTTCATATATAAGTATGTGAAAACGTACGAAATAGGAATAAATGTATCCAGCACAGTATTTGATGGCTTACACTCGGATTTCTAATTGCTAAATACTACCTTTGAGGCTTGGTTGCCTTTGTTTTTCGTTTGCTTTCAAGCCATTTCTGTTTTTCAGAGTTATAGGCAAGGCCCTAAACTCTGGAAAAGGGCATCTAACAACCATTATTTCCCGAGACAGAAGGGTTATAAAGCTATTAAATTATCCCCCGCATTGAGAGAAGAATGTTCGAAAATAAAAGAAGATACAGGAAGACAAGCATTAAAATATGGGAGCAGAAGGTCTGCACCAACAATTATTTGCCCTGAGCCACATCACTGTCGTCAGTGAAGCTTCCAACATGCCAAAGCCTACAACGGGATTATATTTTTGTATACAGTATTTACGATATGTAACTTATGTCGGATGGTATATTTGCTAATTATATTTGAAAAAACAACCACATTCAGGGTCCATTATAGCTCAGCTCACCCCATCTAACTTTAAATCACCTTATCATTCTCCGTTCCCAGCACTATAACACATACGGGAATCAGCTCTTCTTGTTGAGGGTATTTCATGCTAATTTGGACAACAAAATATTAGCACAATGTTCCTTTCAATTGATGGTAGATCATCTTTGTCATTTGGCCAACAGGAGACTACTTACCATTTTTGTCAATTAGTTTTTTCTCACTGACAAGCAAAACGCTCTTGTAACTTTACAGTCAGGAACTCGTGCTCTCACATGTCCTTTAGCAACATTTTATCATTTGAATGGTGTCATGTTTGTACCACTGAACATGCTGACAGACTCATCCATTAAAATGGAGCAGCTGAACTCTTTTTGCACTGGCAAAATGACAGGACTTGTGTACATGGGCTGTCATTTCTATCCGCAGTGCATATGTGGGTCTTATTAAAGACCCTGCTAAAACACTTAAATTAAAGAAAGTTACTATATGAATTAGAAGGACGTGCTCGTAGTCCTTACTGTTGAAGGCAAAATGTTTTATCTATAAATGTGATTGTTGAGTTTGTGTAGTCACAGTCATGCTGGAGAGCAGACAACAGAAAATGGAATAGGGACAATTTACCACAACAGACTACATCCTAGGTTGAGACTGGCTACTGATCTTTTGCATTTTTTGGACGTGTGTTTTTTGGGTGGATGAGAAATGGAAGAAGCCACACAAGCAGGGCAGCACACAGACCTCCTTCAATGTTCGCATTAGTGTTTCCATTAAAATGGGCATTTACATACTCAAGCCTAGCAAGGCAATGGTGCTGCACAAACCTGAGCATTGTGAATTGTGGCATGACAATGAGACTGTACAGGCTGGATCCATGAGGAGCAAGGTCAAGCTGATTTGCATATGGCTGGGTCCAAACTGAGGTGTCATGATGGCCAAAAAACGATGGCTTGGGATGAGGCCCCAGGTGATCGCCAGTGGCTGAAATTAATTCAGTCATTCCATCCATCACCTTGTTGATTATGTGTTTGCTGCCCCAAGTGTGCTAGGTATGTTCAGATGTGGGTCCCGGGCTCACTGTGCCACTTACCAAGATTTACCTAGCTGAAGTATCCTAACTAGGATGAAACTGGTCCTAGGTTTTTTTGTTTTCCAGTTCATGGAGGATCTGGTCTGGCAGTTCGGGCTGGAATGATTCCCTGAAGAGCAGGGTCAAGACTGATCTGCATATGGCTGGGTCCAAACTGAAGTGGCATGGTGGACAAGAAACAATTGATTGGGAGCGATCGCCAGTGGCTGAGATTAATTAATGCATTAAATTCATCACCTTGTTGTTTTAGAACGAGCCTGCACATAGCAGTGCAATGTGGGGCCTGTAATGATTACCAATGATGCTTTAGAAACCAGAGCAATATGGATGCTTGCCTTTTAGTGGTCACTTGGGTGGTTTCTGTAATGACAAGTCTGTTATATATGCTTGAGCAAGGTGAAGTTTGGCTTGAAAACAGTGCTTTATATACCCATAATGTGTGGTTTGTGATGGGTCAGCGGTGTTTTACAAACTAGGGCAAACTGTAATCTGGACCCATGCCATTAACTGTAAACTAATGGATTACTTTAATGACTGTGGCTTATGAGTTGTCTAGACCAGCCTATCTGTGAGCATCAATGGCCATCTGTTACAGGCCAGCATTTTCAGAATCATATGACCAGCACAAAAACATTGATGCATTCTTAACTGGCACAGACAGTGACGAGCTGATTTATGGCAGATAGAGAGTTTAAAACAGGAATTCTGGCATATGATTTGTGTGAACCCTTACTCAGCTGGACATACTCTGTCAGGTAGGCATCGCTTCTCCTGTAGCATAAATATTATGTACCTACTGTGCATCCTCTGAGTAGTATTTGGCACATCATTTCTTTATTGGTACATGCACAAGTCTATGATTTGTACAACTATAGCTTCGGAGTAATATAGAAGACCCCGAAGAATTGGAATATTGCTTAGTCCACCTTCAGAGTTTTTCTTTAAACACTGTCTCCATTTAACTAATATATTTGAAAGAAAATGTACTCTAAAAGCACTACTAGAATGCACTTCCTAACGCTCTGATGAGGGCTGCACTAGCTTGCTGCACTTGTTGTCCTCGTGTGCAGGGGTTATGATCTGAAGATTTTAGCCAGGGATGATTTTTGTTCCTGTTGGTGTCCTCAGCTTGTCAAAATAATTGACACCATGTGACTACCAGAAGTTTGTTCTCATAACCTGCAATATTCAATTGTTTTTCTTTCTTAAACGTGCACTGGCATCTCTAAAAAGGGGCCAGATGGTGCCAGTGCTTCAGCTCCATTTGTTCAGCCTCCCTCCTCCTCTCACCCCCGCACCATTGTGCCCAGCACCACGGTGGGTGAATGAGCGGGAGGAGCCACACATAAAAACAAGCATTTGCAATACAATGGGTCGTGCGTTTGCTCAAGTTAGAGTTGCTAACGTTGTAAATTCCTAACTGGACTTTTCTTGCCACTTAAATTGAAAATTTGACATAAGCAAGATGATTTAAAGCACCATGGCCAACATGAGCATGAGCGCAAAGGAGAGACACAAAAGAAAAAAGAAGTTCGCTTGAAGCAAATATATTGGCAATTGTGCAATTAATCATATAACAGGGTCAATGTCCAAGGTGGTAACCAAACCGGCCCAAAGAAGGACAAACGTAAAGCATTTAAAAATTATAAAGGATTTTTGAAAGGCAAGCCCACGAAGGACATGCGGTAGGAGTTGTTAAAAGCCCACAGATAGATTACAACATGTCAGAGTGCTTGCGAACTCGACCTAAAAAGAAACCAAGCAGACACTGCTCCTTACCACACACATACAGGCACTGGAAGTGAGGGTGGGGGGCTGAGGCAGGGAGGGGGTAGGTGATGCAGCTCCCCAAAAAACATGCTAGAGTTCTGAAGTGGAATGAGCTACAAAGATACCTTTAAATTTTGTATTTTCTTTTCACATTTGCTGCTTTCAATGCCAAAGCTCAATTGTCAGGCTGTCTGTTTTATCATAGAGATTGGTGTTTCCTGTACTTTCTTTGACTACAATGTGAGAGGATATTGTAAAGTTAACTATGTACCAATCTTGCTGGCTTACAGGGAGAAGAACTGTGAAAAGGAAAGGAAATACCTGGAAACAAATTTTAAATACCTCAAAATGAACTGTACAAATATTTCATAATATATCAGCAATTAGGAAAGCACAAATGAAGCACATTTTTGTGGAATCCTGAGGTCTGATGGAAACAAAGATTTTAATTCAAAACAAGTCATGACACTTTACTAAGTAATGCACAAATGATAACTATTTGCTCAAACCCAACACGTCTATTGTTTCTGCCCTATATAGTTTTATCAGTAAACAGCATGTCTGCACACATTTCGTAGCAAATTGAATGGAAAATTTCATAAGAATACTGTGCTATCACACCAAGCTTTAACAACATATTTGTGACAGTATGTTGCGAAATACATCACTTGCTACAAAAAACCCTCAAACCACTCTCCTGCTAAATGGGTGTGGTGCATATGCTACACTTGTTTATTGTGCGGTGCTTGGATTTTTCACAATCCCTACGACTTCACAGATATAACACCCACGGCAGCACCACTGAAGACATATTAATTCGTCCAACTACCTTTAATTTCAAAGTAGTACTGTTTGCTTAAAACGTTTAAATCTGACATTGTATGTGAGTGCAGATATCTCTATATTCATATATACACATCCGTACAAAGTAGAGATGTAAACATTTTAAGCTAACATGCACACAAGCACACCACCCACACACATAACCTTTGTAGGTGGCCCCGCACCCAGCAATTATATCTGTGACCCAATCTGCGCCCAACTAAAATTCGCAACTGTACACATTTAAAATTAAACAGCACATTATGCCCACTTTATTTCTTTTCCCATATCACAATTTAAAAAAAAATCTGTTTCCTTATGTCCATATCTCAAATGTTTGTATCCCTATATTTGACTGGAAACCTCTACAAAGTTAAATCAAAAGATGTCATTGAAAAGACCTCGTAGACAGTGCAACATGTCTTAAAATTAGAAAATAACGTTTTTTTAATGGTGGGAGGGAGATAGGCAAAAACAACAGGAAGTGAGAACAAGGGGGCTACCAACAACGACAGAGGGGGCAACCACCAATGACAAGAGGAGGGAGGGACAGGGACAACCAACAACGATAGTAGGGGAAGGGAGGAGGGAAAACAACTACAAAACTATTTGAATCATTAAACTATATAATACGTCAAACTTCATAAAAACAAAAACATCTCCTGGAGTTCCCCAGTGAATTTGTTTGGGAACTGTTATCAAGAAGACACACTTGCTTGAACAATGTTGGTCTGCAAAGGCAAAGGTTCTGAATTCACCGAGATGGCAGATGGATAACACGTCTGGCGGCGTCACCTAGAGGGGCATTCATGTGATACTCTCCTTAACATGTTTAGTCTCCTAAAAAATCACTGAATTAAGGAAGGAGTTAGTCGCAGTTGATCAGCTGTAGCTGTTGTCTTTCAGGTTTTTGCCCACCGTAAAATAAACAGCGCTGCTTTTACTGAAAAAGTGGTACATAAGGTTCACAGTTTATGTTCTCGAAATATCACAGAAAGTATCACGATTACTGCATTACTTAAAATATTAGCGAACACCATAAATAGGCTTTACAAATGTCACATTTTTATTGATATTGCAAATAATCCGGCTTCACTGACCTGCTCCGGCCTTGGAACGGAGCACAGGGTGTATCAACGATCATGCCTGGTACTAAGGGTCATTAGGACATGAAGACAGACCAAATGTAGGCAGCCTCCTTCCTTAACGCTTCACGTGCACAGGCATTCGATATACGCGTTTTAAAGTTTTTCACATTTTCGCTTCAAGTGAGACAGTTCATCTTCAGCCATCGAGAGCCATAGGGAAATTAACTTGGAGTCCCCTTCAGTGAACTGGCCCTAGAAATCCGAAAGTACGAACTGAGACTCAGCAACACACTTCCGTTATATGAGTAAAACAGACCCCTACATGCGCCTCAGTTTCTTGGAGTGCAGTCACAAATGGTTACAGTAACAGAGCAAACTCAAGCTACTAAGTAGCTCAAGCCATAAAAACTGTATAACGTATTCAAGTCATTAAGCTTTCCAGACATAACAGGCGGACTATGTGGAAGCTGCAGGGAGAGAGCTCTGTCACCAAAAGAAGCTTGTGAAACGCCATTTTAAAAGCCTTGCTACATTTTGGAATGTCTGTATTTATTTCATCTTTTTTATTAATGAAACACCATACACAAGTTACAAAATGAAACGGAAACAGCGCAAGGGTGGGTGAGGAGGTGAATGATAAAGCCGATCTATGAAGGAAAATAAGCAACAGGGTTGGGGCAGGTGGGAGGAGACAGAGCTTGTAAAAACACAAGCACTTGTGTTCAGTGATCAAACACTAAGAAAAAAAGTAGTTCCTAAAACAGGAGCAGGGTGTGGACACAAGTACTTGGTCCATGCTATGGGCCAGGGCTAAACACAAGAAGAAAAAGGAGGCATTTATGCCAGTTCCAAATGGGGACAAAGGATATGAGAGTGACAATGGAACAAGCAAATGGTAAGCTTATGGGTGGGCTGTAGCCCACAGATTCAAAACAACATGTCTCTTCGAGACAGCGCATGTGTTGTCTAGCCGAGACCCAAAAAGGTAATGGCTAATTGAAATACTCTTTTTACAGTGGAGGACTCATCACAGTGACACACGGACAGCTTCTTTCTTCATTATTGGAAACGCAACAAGCAAAAGGCATTTCAGTGAACAGAAAGCCAGACTGGCTCTCATGTATTATGCCAGGGGGGTAGATGGCATGGGCTGAGTATGCGTTTGCCTCACATTTTTTGTGCAGCCTTGCATTGTCCTGAATGCATTCTGTTATTTGGCGCTGTGGACTCCAGGGTTCCTGCAAACTGGGGGCTCTGGAAATTCTGAGCGCACTGATCCTGCAGGAGACCCCGCAAGGAAGCATTTTTAGTCACTAATAAATGGTGCTCTCATAGGGGTATGGTCACACTGGCTGCAGCCTAGTAGAGGCCGAGGGTTCTGGCTGTGGAGAAGGTATGAACCGTGGAGGAGGCCCGACCCATGCACATGGCTGCTGGAGAGAGGAGCTGGAGACACGCTCCTAGATTTGGTGGGTGCCTCCACAAGCAAGTTAAGGATCACGGATGACAGGAAAGCTGAGGCATTTGTGGGCTTGGCAGATCCTGATGCATTTGGGAGGCCAATGGTCAGGATGAGCTGGGGCTGCAGCCCCTGGAAGTAGAAAACCTGAGAGCAAGTAGAGACAGCAAGGTCAAATGTGGCAGATTGTGCTCAGGAGCACCTAGCTGAAAGTGCATTGGTATTTCTTATCTGCATGGTGTTCCTATGGAGGGTCCTGCTCTGCTGGTCTGGACTCTGAGGGTTGGGAAAACTGCTAGACAGCCTAGGCTGCATACAGGCACATAATTAGCTACCCAGGTGGACCAGTACTAGCATGTGAGCTGTGCCTCTGCTGGACTAGTCCCAAAGACTAGACATGAGGTCTTGGATTCTTCCGGGTTGCCATCTTCATTAGGCTCCACACCAGAACCTGAGAAAGTGGCAAATTCTCAGACTCTTAATCGACAACTCTCTATGCAGGAGCAAGTCAACTCCACTTTTGGCAAATGTGTTGGCCTACTTAGGCTCCTACAGAAACATTTCCACTGGACCCATGTTGCTTGGCACAGAACCGTAGTTCAAGCACAATTTACTAGTAGATTTGACTATGGAAATTCCCTTTCTGTGGGCATGGCTGACTTTCTCTTCACACGACTTCAGGTAATTCAAAATGTGGCTGCCAAGCTCTTTTGCAACAGAAATAGGTACAGTTCATGATCAGCATGTCTAAAAACTCTTCACTGGGTATCAATGCATAAAAGAGCCACAATTAAACTTCTATGCCACACCCACAAAGCACTCTATGACATTTACTCTCCAATTTTATGTTCAAAGGTGGAATTCCAAAGTCCTACGCGAAACTTGAGATTTTCCAACTTAGTATGGCCAAAGCCACACACATTAAAAAAGCCAGAAAGGGCAGCCACTCAGTCACCCATTTGGCACCTGCCCACTGGAACCTAATGCCTATGGATCTCAGCCTCACCTCCAATCATGTCAGGTTTAGAAAGATTTTAAAAAACGGGCACTTCCCAAAGTAAGACTAGTGCACTACCTCCTAGGGCTTGCAGCAGTATAGCACTTCTAGCATTGTGATATCCCTTTTGGGGGCTGAGTGTTTGTGCTTTACAAGTACTGTGAATAAATACCTTTATCAGAAAGACTGTTAAAAGCATGGTAGGCCTGGCTGCAAGTGGGCTGTGTCTTCAATTAAGGGAGTCACCTGTGCTGACATTGACACTTGTGAAACTTGAGGTCTGTGGACATGAATTAGGTCACCCATACTGTAGGTGAAGCAGCAGGGGCACAGTTTTCACACAGCCAGGAAGATGATCCAGGCACTTCAGATCAAGCATATGCTACTATTTCCTTTGAATCTCAAGGTTGTGGAGGGAATTCATGTAATTGTCTTCTAAAGTCCCACAGCATGGCTGGGTCTGGGCAGAGAACAGGGAGCACTGAGGCTGAAGGAACAAGTGTGCCCACTTCTCTAAGAGACAAACACGACCATGCATTAGAGAAATACATTCTTTCTCCTTTGATGGCCAACAGTGGAGACTATGGTGAAAAGTCACCTGGCCTACTTAAGATGAAAGTGGATGTTACTCTGGGGTGACTCAAGAGAAACAGTCACAGTTGGATGTTTGTTGTTCGATGGTTGACACCCATTTGGTGAACTTGAAACAGAAAGTAATGTAAACCTGATGTATGGTTTTATGGAGGTAGTAAGAAATTGGGTTGTTGGTTTAATGGGATGTGAGTCCTGGTCAGGCAGCAACCACAGTCCTTGTCAGGGTGCGGTAGAAGCCAATCCTAAATTAACCTGTCCTCAACCCCCTGGTAGCATAGCACAGAGTAGTCAGGCTTAACTTAGAGGAAATGTGTAAATAGTTGTGGAACACTTTAAGCAGTGAGCAACTGAAAATACCACCAAGTAAGAAAACATAGCTATTTTAATAAATTGAACAAGACCAAAGTGACAGAAATCCAGTCAGCAGAACCAGAGATATGCAATGTTAAATGTTTTAGGGGAAATAGCACCAAAAATGCACAAAGCGCCAACTGTGGTTATTGGGTCCCACAGGATCCGGACAGTCTTAAGTTCAGGCCAACCGCAATGGAGTGCAGGCTGTATACAGGGACCCAGTTAGGACCATTGAACAAAGTACCTTAAATCCTGCTTTGCAGAGCATTACAAGGATCCATGTCAAAGATTATTTGCACGGCAGAAGCAATGCATCAGTTCTGAAGTACAGCAAAAATTGTGATGCAGAGTCAGCGGTTCTGAAGCGGCTGCAAAGAAGATGCAATGCAATGGATCCAATTCATGCAGCAGCAGCGATGCATCAGGTCAGCTCAGGGTTGCAAACTGCAGCAGGGAAGATGTGTTGATTCCGCTGGATACACAGAGGCTGGCAGAACACCTTAGACCTACTTCCAAGGGTCCAGGACTGGGATGGCACCACTTGGTAGGGTGGATTCACAGATGGCAGAGTAAAGGTGCTGTGGTTGAGATTGTTGGAGCCTTCTGTCCCTGAGGCTCAAGTCAGGAGGCCAGCCAACTTGTCCTTGGAGTTGCTCTGGGGTCCTGGGATGCAGATCCAGTCCTTCTCACCCAAGCAAGAGGGCAACAGACAGCAGGTCACAACAGTACAGCAGCAGTCCTTCAGAGCAGCAGTTCAGCAAAGTGGCAGTCCTTTCAGCAGCACAGCAATCCTTTTTCCTGGCAGAGTATACACAAGTCTAGAAATGAACTGAAAAGTTGGTGTCTGAGGTCCAACATTTATACATATTTGTGCCTTTACCGTGGAGAAAAGCTTCTAGATGTAAGCCTCAGACATGTTTAAAGTGCTACTTAAAAGTGTGCCACAATCAGAGTTGCAGGTCCACTAGCAGCATTTAAATTACAGGCCCTAGGCATAGGTAGTGACACCTTACTAGGGATTTACAAGTAAATTAAATATACCAATTCGGTATAAATCAATCTTACCATGTTTTAAGAGGAGAGCACAACCACTTAAGCACTGCTTAGCAGTGGTTAAGTGTGCAGAGTCCTAGGGCCACCAAAAAGGAGGTCAGCAAAACAGGAGGTCTGAAGGCAAACAGTTAGGGGAAAAACCACGCAAAGGATGCCAGGTCTAACACAGCCTAATAACAAGCTTGTGAACTGATCATGAGTTATGTGTAACTCTGTATATTATGCTTGCAGGTCGGAATTGCTGTATGAAAAAGGCAGGCATTTGGGAGGCCTAAAAGTCAGGTAACTGACTTTGGACTGTGTGTCGGCCAAAGGGTGGCAGTGTACTGATTGCTGTTAATCAAGCAACATTCTGCTTCAGCCTGCTGTTGCTGTTAATCAAGCAACATTCTGCTTCAGCCTGCTGCCTCAACCCTGCTTCAGGGGTTTGGTAGTAGATTTGGTTATTTCTGGATTACTTGTGGAGTACTTATGCGAAGAGTGGGCTCTGCGTGCTCTTTTTGTTGGCAGCACAGACGCAAAGGTATTTGGTGCTAAATACAATTTTGTTTATTGTAGCTAAGTGTTATTGTTATGTTTGTGGAAGGTTTACTGCTGCCTGCTTGGCAGTAGGGCTAAGAGCTGCTCCTGCACATCAGGCCTGGTTGGGACAGAATCTGGGAGTGTTGTACCAGCCTCACTACCTTGCTATTGACCTTGGTTTTTAAATGCAAAAGACATTGATACACAGTTATTCAAAGATAGCACACTATCTCTTTTGGAGACCACAATGAGTGATGAGTCACATCAGTTGTCACGCAAGCGTGATCTATAAACAGCTATGTGGGTTAGACTATTTATTTGGAATGTGATAGATCAGAATGTGTATATGAGGCTGTAAAGAGTGTGATCCTACTGCAAGAAATAAGGTATCCATATATTGCATTCCTGCAAGAGACCTCCTTGGTAAGGGAGGAGAGTGAAAAAAATGAAAGGGGGTAGATATCTAGTCTGACATTCTTCATACTCCACATATTCTAATGGTGTCAGTATTTGAATTGCATGGGAGTTACCTTAAAACACATAGGCCCTCACTACAACCCTGGCGGTCTTTGACTGCCAGGGTTGTTGTGGCAGATTTCACCACCTGCAGGCTGGCGGTGAAATTCCTAGTTGCTGCGGTCGCACCGCCGGGACCGGCGGTTTACCGCCACTTCAGTCCCGGCAGTTTACCGCCACTTCAGTCCCGGCGGTTTAAATCCGCCAGGGCAGCGCTGCTTGCAGCGCTGCCCAGGGGATTACGAGTTCCCCTACTGCCAGCCTTTTCCTGGCGGTACGGGGAGTCGCTATGCAGGCAGTGAAAAGCGCAACTGGTGCAACTGCACCCGTCGCACAGCCTCAACACCACCTCCTGTGTTGCGGCCGTGATCCCCGCTGGGCCGGTGGGCGGAAACCAGGTTTCCGCCCGTCGGCCCAGCGGGGATCTCAAAATGACCACGCTAGGAGTGCGCCCGCATTGGCGGCTGCCCAACGGTCAGATCTTGGCGAGCGGCTGGTCGTAATGAGGGCCATATTGTCTAATCCTCAGAGAAGATATGTGCTGATGTTTGAGGTATTGGACAGATGCATTCTAAATGTTGATGATACCTTTCTCTCCCAAACACTGGTGAAATAGTGTGTCCCATATGCTGGAATGTTGCTAATTTGTGACGGAGATTTTAATCCTGTCCTGACTGCCCTGCTGCCTGAGGTCTGCCCTGCTGTCTGGAAAAGAAGACTGAACCTGCACCCTTCATCCCAGGCCACATGAAGTGACTCCAAGGGTCCGCTGACAGACCTCCTGTTCAGAGCGACAGGGATATAGATATAGCAAGCTCCAGAGGCCTCCCTGCAACTGGGCCTACTTGGACCTGCAACTGCACCTGCCTGAGCCATGTGGCCTCTGCAGGAGTGAGTTCCTGATCCCCAAGAGGTGCCTCCCCAGGCCCTGAGCCATTGGTTGGCATCAGAGTGCACTCCTGTGAGGAAGAAGGCGAAATCCTGAAGTTTTGAGCTTTTTCTGACTGTGAACCGGCCTGTTCACACCAAGATCTTTCCCGCCTTAGACAAGTGCAAACATGAAGCTCCGGTAGATATGATCTGCAGTTTGCACTACAGCACTGACAGCCCGTAGTGACCACCAATAGGAAGCTCAAGCAACAACCATCCATGATTCACAATATGACCTTCGCGCTACAGTGACAAATATCTGCAATGTCCAGCCTACTTTTTGCACCACAGTGACAACCATCCAATATGCTCTCCCTACTCCTTGCAGACATCTCTACCACAAATTAACTCTTCGCGCCGGACTTTGCGAAGATAATTTTTTCAGCATGACTAACCTGGCCCTTGTGTCTGGCCATACTGCATCACAGTCAACCTATAGTTGTGACTTTCCGTTATTGGATCTAGCACAACCAGATAACTTCAAATGGTGTTTTGTGCTTTTAAGTGACATACTTACCTATATCTTTAAAATTGCATTTCTCTGGTTGTACTGATTGGATTTTTTTGTTTTGGTGTCAAATAACTTAATAAATAACTTAATAAATTGTACTCTATTTTTCTAAATTGGTGTGATTTTTTTCTTCTCTTGTGTTGTGTTTTCACTTTATTACTGGTAAGTGCTGCATAAATACTTTACAGATTGCCTCTAAGCTAAGTCTGACGGCTTTTGTGCCAAGCTACCAGATGGTCAAGCACAGATTAATTTAGTGACTTTTGTGGTTCACCCTCACTGGGACTGTGACCGTTGCTTGAGAAGTGCTCACACCCACCTCAACCAATAACCCAATTTCTCACAGGCAGGGTGTAGGAGATCCAGGTGACTTACAGAGGATATTCAGTCCTACCACAATTACTGGCAAAAAGATGGATGACGTACTGTTCGGGGCGTGGGGGATCACCAAAATATAAGAATTGGAATGCATCTCTAATATATTGCAACAAACAGTTTGATTTATATGCCATGTTGCTTCCATGGTCATCCTGACTCAGATACATATTGGGAGGTGAGGGCGGTATAGTACTTAAGCCTATTAAAGAGACCTAAAATTATAAACCTCTGTCCATGTTGAATGCAGTCACAAAAATATTGAGCAAACTCTTAGAAAACCGGTTATAAAGGGTTATAATGTGACCAAAACAGTTTTGTGCCCTGTGATTTAATCTATGGGGGGTGGGCCAAGTTATACAAAGACTTCAATAGGAAAACAAGAATATGTGAGGTTCTCTTTGGACCCTAAGAAAGCATTTGACATTGATTTGCTGAGTGCATCTGATGCAGGTTCTCAGGAAGATGGACTTCAGACAGAAATGTATAAGTCTGGTGAAGAGATAGTGAAGGTTAGAGAAAACCAAATGGCATCAGCCAAGTGGGAACTGGAGAAGTGGGGCTGGTAAGGTTCGCACTCACCCTGCTGCTGTTTGAATTGGCAGTGGAGCTCCTGGCTCATGTACCACAATTTGTACATGCACCAGGCCAGGAACCAAAAAGGTTGAAGGACATCCTAGTGAGGAAGCTGATGAACTGCGGAGGGATGTCTGGGTTAAATATCAGTTGAGACAAATTACTGTTTTTCCAGTTGGAACTCTAAAGGACAAACTAGTTGCTCCCTCTCTTGTCCCTGGTGAGATGAGAGACTATGGTGTTAAAATCCCAAGGTGTTTTGATTACGAATGATATGGAGCTAATTGAAAAACGTAATATGGTCCAGGAGATATCTATGCTGCAGAACTCACTTGGTGTCCGGAATGACTCATGTCTCTGATGCTGATAGAACTTTCAGGGCTGCATGTGCTGTTACCCAAGGCCAAATATTCGGGGAGCTGAATAAATTACTGACACAACTGTTGTGAGGAAGTAAAAAAACCATGCTAAGGCCAAAAACTCTGAAGACGACAGTAGGAGAGAACAAACTAAAGGTTGTAGACTCAGAAACCTGTTATCTAGCAGCCGAGCTAGGACAGGAACTGGGGTCCCAGCTCATCACATTATCCCTGCCTGACTCTAACAAGCTGTTCTTGATAAGGTTGATCTCCCAACAGTAACAAAAGGTACTGAAAAAGATTAAAAAGGGCATGACATTTGCAGACATTGTTGAACTATGGGGACTTTATAAATTCCAACTGGAAGCCAATGACAAGGGCATCTCCAGCTGGATGTGGGGTGTTTGTATACACGTGAGGGCCTGTTTTCTAATAATGAGTGTTTCCCCTTTGTAGATGTGTAGCAGACTTTCAACATCCCACCAAAATAATATTTACAGAATAGCAGACTGAGCAGATAGGCTTAACTTAGGGAAATGTGTGAAGTATTTATGCAGTACCAAAACAGTGATAACATTAAAACACCAAGCAAAAAAAAAAAAAAATCCCAACCCAAATTAGAAAAAAGACTGAAATCTAATAAACAAATGAATACTAAAATGAAAATATCCAATAAGCGGAACCAAAGATATGTGTTTTAAACTTTAAAGTAGAAATAGCACCAAAATGGGTAAACCACTAATGATAGCCTTTGGATGCAGTAGACTGGGACCTACGGGCGAGTTGATGCTGACTGCGACAGAGTCCTGGCACAATACAATAAGCAGATTGGTCCTGATGAAAATCTGGAGGTCAAAAAGTTCAAAAAAGTTCCAGAGTCTTAACACAAAAATGGACTTTATCAATTTTTTGAAGCAAAACTTTGAAATTTTTTCTAAGTCTCAAGTTCCCAGTGTTAAAATATTGGGAATGGGGGGACAACCCTGCCGAAGCAATGCTACAGGGTTGGGGCCGCAGACGAGTTGCAACGAGGGGAGGCAGCCATAGAGTCGCTGCACCAAGGAGTCAACCAGGAGTTTGATGAGGCTGTAAGGAGGCGTAAAAGGGCACTGGAGTCACCTGGAGGGGGCAACAAGTCAAGTTGGGTGAGCGAGGTAAGCAGGAGAAGTGGGCAGTGGTAGTGGTGCCTGTGCCGTTCTGTTGAGCATTAGGGATGCGGTCCCGACTTCATTGAAGCTTAGCATCGCGTCGCTGGGCATTGCTGTGCACCTTTCCTCGCACTCTCTCACATCTGACTGCAGCCCCACAGTCTCCTCGCTTGCCTTCTTCCCGCAGCACTCTGACTCATCGCCTCACCTCAGTTCACCTTCTTCTTTCTGCCCTTCCTCCTGTAATTATTTACAGGAGGCCCAAATCACCTCATTCAGTGCGTGAAGCAGATAAAAGCACTATCGGTTGCAGGGGGAGATTCAGTATTGTTAGATCCCACTGTTTGGCCTGGTTGAGCTCCGTATCACAGAATTGGCCTGGCTAAGTCCAGGTACGGCTTGCGACTAGGTGTGTTTCTACCCCTCCCCCAGACACGAGACCTCTCAACAGCTACAGCTACAAGAGACAAGGCCACACATACAGTCTACAGCCCAGCTTGCTAATTGAGCAATTATCAGCACACTTGTGCCCCCCCCCCCACCGCTGTTAACTCAACACAAGCAACAATGGCGATATACAGGAGGGGTAAGGTAGAGCTGAGAAGGCCGAAGGCTGAACAAAATTGTCCCCTGCTGGGCACAACATCAAGGTGATGAGGAAGACACTTGCATCAACGAGAGCTGCAATTTAGCACCTGCAAATCAATTTCAGTTTGACTGGTAGGGCCAATAAACCTGCAAAAAATCCCACTAAGCTGGCAAGCAGGCAAGCACAACCATTGCCCTTATATAGGGACACTCATTAGGATGATGTTGGGCAAATTCAGGGCATGCTGGGGCCAAAGAAAAGGAAGCAGGAGTTAAACCCAGGGGAGGCAGCGTCAAAAAGGAAAGCCAAATTTATAGTGGCAAAGAGCTCCCCCTTGGTCAAGCTCAACCATGTCTCAGAGTGGAGCGGAGGCTTAGGTGCAAGCCTACTGGACAAGAGGAGGTTCGGATGCCAGCCAATCTACTGGATGGCTCAAAGTAACAACTTCACCCACAAAAAAGTCAAAGATCTCAGACTTCTTCCAGCCACTAAGTAGAATTAGAGATGTGATGGCCACTAGTGAGTAAGGTGTAGTCAGTAAGCTGGGGCGGAAGACAATCCTGTTGCCGAAGCTGTGTCGCAAAGTCATGTTGCTTTTGACCCTGTGGGGAGGAAAGTAATGTGACCTCATTGGGGAGGCCTTTTTTCGGTTACTCTGTTCCGCTGGTCATGAGGAATGTATTCCCCTCTCTGCCCTATTCAGATAAGCTAGCCCTGGAAGCCCTGTGCAGTGATACCCCCAAGGTTGTGGAGACCTCAGCGGACTGGCAATCGGCCCAGGCAATCAGAGCACACATCCAGCTCAGGTAGCCCAAAAAGTTCCCAGTTTGTGTATTGTACATTTCCATCATTCAAGGCTAGCACAATCACAGACCCAGCATAAACACAGGGCAGCCTCAGCCCTTTAATCCAACGTAGGATCTGGACTCTGGAAGCATAATTCCCCCACCCTGGCATTCGCAGGACATAGCTGGGGTTGAAGAGCTTCACGCCAACACTCAAACCCCGACAGACAGAAACAAGTTGTGAGCAGCCATTCTGAGCTCCATACAAGCCACAGTTATGGCTCTCAATCATCATGCCAACAAAATGGACATACAAGTGGGCCTACTCAATACCATGGTAGTTTTTGTGTCAGGGATTGATAAAAAACTAGAAAAACTAAATAACCCAAGTGTAAGCAAACAAGGATACCAAATTTACTATATGCACATGCAGAAAGGTGGTCAGCAAGCTAGTGCAGCTTCCGGCGATCTTTGAAGAAATATTGGGGGAATTACGAACCAACTTTACCCCAAAGGGGAACACCCAGGTGCTCCAGCATGTAATATACCAAGTACATCCATTGTCTACGGGAGCATAAGACATCAGAACCTGTCTGTTACAGAGAAGAAAAGGAGGGATACTCAGCCTGGGGAGCCTGTAAACAGTGGGGTTAGACAAACCCAGGAAACCAGCCTAGACCTATATGCTGTACGGCACACAACCGTTTGACAAAGAGGGAAAGGAAATGTGCCAGAAAGGGTAGAAATAAGGCCCATCCCAGGGTCTCTGGGAACCTAATCCAAGTCCTACTATCTCGCTTGGAAAGGAAGAGGGTCCTCTTGAAATTACTGACATGCCGGCAGACAACTCCAATATGGCAGAGACTGCTCCAGCAATTGGCATAACCCTACAAGGCAAAGAGAGCAGCAACTTGCCAATAAAGTCCAGTGAGGTGCAATTCACATTTAAAAAAATGAAGACATCACTCAGCTCAAGGTTCGTAGTCCATCATCGTATAGGGATGCTCTTACATGCAGTTGTGGTGTGGCATCACGAAGGCCAACTGATCAGTAACCCAAATTCAATCAATTGTGAAAGAGTAGTTGCTATGTCCCCCAGAAAACGTTCATATTGAAACCCGGCCCCACGGAAAGAACTTGATGATTTACCAAGTGCAACTGAAGGCCCAAGTCAGATCCCCCTGGAACAGAAATAGCTGGAGCATTGGCTCTTATGGATCCCAGAATTTAAGTCCAGGAGCACACAGATGGGGTTATTACAACTTTGGAGGAGGTGTTAATCCGTCCCAAATGGGACGGATATACCACCAGCCGTATTACGAGTTCCATAGGATATAATGGACTCGTAATACGGCTGGTGGTATATCCGTCACTTTACCGTCACTTTTGGGACGGATTAACACCTCCTCCAAAGTTGTAATAACCCCCAGAATGCTTTAAATCATGCAAACATCCTTAAATTGATAAGGGCGCTATCAGGACTGAAACACATAGCGTGGATGACATTTTTCCATCACCTTCCTTTCAACTAGAGGAAGGGAGGTTTCAGAACCCACTCATTAAATTTTCTACACTAGGCATCTCAGTAAAAATCTTAGAGAGCAAAAAGTTGCTGAAGAGTTGGGGCATAGAAGCTGTAACTATTCTAGGGAGATCGTTTTCCCCTCTGTTTCGGCAGCAACAACACTCCGTCATGGGGACAGGCTCCAAAAGATCAATATTCAGAAATGTGTTGGGGTGTCATCGCCCTCTTGCTCACATCCATCAAGCACCCCAGCCTTACAATCTGCGTAAATCCAGAATGTGAACTTGTGGAGCAGAGAAATACCATAAGAAAGGAGAATGTCCAGGAATGCTGGAGCTGGCTGGCATCTGCTCTATCTATGACTGCCCTTAAAGATTAAACAGTGGTGCAACCTAGTGCCGCTACCAAAGAATGGAGCAATCTAACTATATGCTCTTGGAACCTGAGAGGATTACAGGCAAAAATCAAAGACGCCTCCTTAGTGGAATAACTGAACGTATTTGATTTAGCAGCACTTCAGCAAAAATGGGCTTAAGCAAGCATTCCTCTTATAGGGTTTGTGGAGTCAAGCAGGCCTGCACAAAAAAAACAGTCTCTTTGGAAGAGCAAAGGGCGGTCTGGCAGTCTATGTTAATTCTAATCTAACTGCACAAATTACAGTGCTGGACATACAAGATCCATGGCTTCTGGTCCTACATCTAGATAACTGGGCACAGCAGCTGGCCAACCCTTTGGTCCTTGTAAATGTTTACATCAACCCAAAGGGGAGATCTGTGATAGTGGACAAGATTATTTCAAACATGCTGCAGTTGAAAAAAATCTGTCAGACATCTTATCTGTTAATCACTGGAGACTTCAACTCAGACCTGTTCCATCATCCCAATGATGAGCAATCCTATATAATTGGGGCACACCCAGATCAATTTCATCCATGTTACAAGTGCCAAGGCTTGCGAGCTGGTTGGCCTCAGTCCTGAATGGCCACTTTCCGGGAGATGTACCACCTTCATTTACTACAAAACTGTTTCATATTTGGACTACTTCATGGCAAATTACTCTTCATATAGCCAGGTAGTGGATCACTCATCGACTGGAGAATGACCACTACCCTCAAGTAATATTGACTGGAATCAACAAGAGCAAACACAGCCCTGCAAGAATCCTGCAGAAAGATGCTCACTCTCAAAACTTAAAAGTTTGAAGTGGAATTCAAGCTCCCTCTTTGATTTCTCAGGTGCCGCTGTGGAGATCTTAAAGTCTTTTGCTTCTATGGTGCTCAATCCAATAGCAGCTTGGGGATGTTTCACCAACCACCTGACGGCTAAGTATCTGGCCAAAACACGGACAAGGGGAAGTGCATTGTGCCCAGAAAGAGCTTTACCATGCCGAGATCCGTTTGCTTGATGAGACCCAAAATTGGCAGAACCCTCAAGCAGCTACAGCGTCTTCCCCAAAATCTTGGCTGCTACAACCCTTATGGAGCGACAGGAAGGCCTTAAAAAGAGAGGTATGGGCCTTTAAGAGAAACAGACAAGAAACCTTATGGGCTAAACTCCTACATGCCTCAAAGCAAAAAGACACATGAAAGTTCTGGAAACTGAACGACACAGACAAAGGCACAAGGGCAGCAAACAACGCAAATATCAGTGAGGATGGCTTGATAGAGTACCTGAAGCTGCATCTTGTAGAAAACTCAATTGACATAGACCCCCTCAGAGCTGTCCTTGGAAGATCCCCATGCAAAGAGTAACACTTCTGAACCACTGGAGTACTTAGTCTTAGTGATAAAAAAGATCATTGAAAAATCACGACCAGACTATGACCCTGGACCAAATGGAATCCCCCAAGCTCCCCTCAAACAAAATGCTTCTGCATGGTCAAGCTTCCTGGCAGGGATGTTCAGGACTATATTAGTGGAAGGGACCATTCCAGGCAGCTAGAGAGGATCAACCATCCACCCAATATTGAAAGTAGGCGCACCTCGTCCCCAAGTAACTACTTTCTAATAGCATGCTGAACGTGGATACCAAATATTTCTCATCATTGCTGCTTCAAGACCTAGCATATGGGCACATAATCAGGCAGGCTGCCCATAAATCAGATAGGGATCACAAAGTGCGAAGGGATGCTCACAAACCTGATGGCCGCAGGACTCATTACGAGAAGAGCAAATTACACCAGCACACTGCTTTACTTGTGCTTTGTAGACTTCAAAGCAGCATATGATCATGTCCTATGTGACAGGCTGTGAGAAAAACATCAGTGTTGGGGAATTCTGAACAATCTTCTGAGGGCAATTAGGCTGCTTTATGCAAGCACCTAGGTCAAGATCAAGGTCAGAGATGGAACCCATCTGTGGAGGGAGGTGAGGACATTGATTGGCCTCAAGCAGGTGTGTGTCCTCGCACTCCTCTAATTCAGTCTATACATCTCAGACCTTCACTGGCACTCGAAGAGCTGGCTTCCAAACTCACAATAAGGCCCTATGTCTGGTGCGAAATTAACCTCCAAAGAGGGAAGGGCGAAAAAGTATCTTGAGGAGAGCATTGAAAAACTTGGTTTACGAGAGCTGTAGCAGCTAGACACAAGTGAGCAAGTGTTCAAGAGAAAGGTAAATAAAAGCGTTAGACCGCTGAACCGGGTATAGGATAAAGGAATGGTGGCCAAGCGAGTGAACGGATGGCTGGTGTTAAGCTCCTACCATGACCAAAATGACCAACCTTAAGTTACCTTCTCTCTCAAGGTTAAGCAGAAGCTACTGTTAATATGACTGAGACCCTGCTGCATGTCCTCCGTATCTGTCCTGTTTAGGCCCACAGCAGAGGACGATGCTGCAAAGCGTGTTTAAGACATTAGAAATTAGGACATGTAGATCTTCAGCAATCGAGTCATTAAACCCACAGAACATGATGCTTAATATCCTACTGGTGCAGTTTATGGACATTTTAAGGAACTAGTTAAGGCCAACAACTCTGTACAGGGCGTGGGGATGCCTAAGGCTGGTGCCCCAGTTGGGTGATTTACAAGTGGGTTGAAAAGGGGTGTCGAAGAATAATAACGTGTTAACTCCCTATCCCGACGTAGGCCAAAGGTGGGCTGCTAAGGGGGGTAGTAAGAATAAAAATGGCCTAATTTCACACCCCACCAATGCCAAGGGCCCACCACCATAGACTTCACAGTACATGTGTTAGCACTCTTGGACAGAGACCACTCAGCCCTGCTTAGGCCATGGTGGACTGTTAGGGGTGTAGCAAGTTTACAATGCTCTAAACCCTTTTCCCGCATTGCTGAGCACCCAATTTTATTTGCAGATCTTACATATGCACTCCAGCACTTTAGACAAATGCAGCCCGGCACTCTAGACATAGCAGCTATTCCGCCTTGCTTAGGTTATGGGTGAGTCGCTAGAGGCACACTGCTTAGGCCAAGGTGGGCTGCTAGGAGTGTAGCAAGCTCTATAATGTTCTAAACTCCTATCCCGCCTTGCTGAGCACCCGGTTTTATTTGTGAGGCCTTAAATATGCACCCCTACACTTTAGAAACAGCAGCTACCCAAACTTGCTTAGGTGAAAGGTGGGTCGCTAGAAGGACACCAAAGAGCAACAATGCTCCAGTCCCCAATCCTGCTTGGTTGAGGCCCTGGTCATTTTTTAGGTGGCATGCACTGAGCACTTTATGCAAAGGGGTCCTCATCGGACAGTAACAAGGACAGGTCCACTTGCAGTTGCATACCTCAATAATATGTATGTATTCCTGTGGTTAGCTTAATGAGAATGGCACCCCAGAGTAATATAAGTAATGGTAGGGAAATGGGTAGAGCTTTAGGCCCCCCTCGTTTTATGATTACAGGTAGTTTGTTTTTAATGTGATATTTATGTTTTTTATGTTACTCCCTGAAACAATATAAGTTAAGACGGGGAAATGTGCAGCATACTAGGCTCCATTGGTTTATGACTAGAGGTGTTTTTTAATGTGGTGCTTATTCTTTTATAATACCCCTACTCTCTTTCCCTAACAATAACGGAAGGTATATTGTATGTCATTTTGCAATGTTTATGGTTTTTATTGACTAATAAACTATTACTTACTTAAGCCCCACAAACCACAAAGGTGCACTTCTAAGGCACCCAGGACCTAAGGGGAGGGCACTTAGGGCCAGAGGTAGCAAAGACTTTGCGAGTCGCAAACGGCGAAAATCACTGTTTGCGAGTCGCAAATGCGTCTTTGCTATGTAGAAATGCATTTTGCGAGTCGGAAACGACTCGCAAAATGCATTTCCGAGTCGCAAATAGGAAGGGGTGTTCCCTTCCTATTTGCGAGTCGCAGTGGTATGCAATTCCATTTCGCGGTCGCAAATGGACTCGCAGTTACCATCCACTTGAAGTGGATGGTAACCCACTCGCAAACGGGAAGGGGTCCCCATGGGACCCCTTCCCCTTTGTGACTGGACCAGAAAATAATTTTTCAGAGCAGGCAGTGGTCCCATGGACCACTACCTGCCCTGAAAAATACCGAAACAAAAGGTTTCGGTTTATTTTTCAAAGTGCAGCTCGTTTTCCTTTTAGGAAAACGGGTTGCACTTTGAAAAAAAAAAAACTGCTTTATTTAAAAGCAGTCACGGACATGGAGGTCTGCTGTTCCCAGCAGGCCTCCATCCCCGTGAGTGCCCTGAGTCGCTATGGGGTCGAAAGCGGTCGCAAATGGACTTGCAGTTACCATCCACTTGAAGTGGATGGTAACCCACTCGCAAACGGTAAGGGGTCCCCATGAGACCCCTTCCCCTTTGTGATTGGACCAGAAAATAATTTTTCAGAGCAGGCAGTGGTCCCATGGACCACTACCTGCCCTGAAAAATACCGAAACAAAAGGTTTCGGTTTATTTTTCAAAGTGCAGCTCGTTTTCCTTTTAGGAAAACGGGTTGCACTTTGAAAAAAAAAATGCTTTATTTAAAAGCAGTCACGGACATGGAGGTCTGCTGTTCCCAGCAGGCCTCCATCCCCGTGAGTGCCCTGAGTCGCTATGGGGTCGCAAATTGCAACCCACCTCATTAATATTAATGAGGTGGGTCTTTGCGACCCCATAGCGACTCGCAGAAGGTGTCTGAGACACCTTTCTGCATACCAAATTGCGACTTGCAATTTGCGAGTCGCAGGGACTCGCAAATTGCAAGTCGCAATTTGGTTTTTTGCTACATCTGGCCCTTAGAGACTCGCAGGGTAAAGGCAGAGGCCAAAAGCAAAGTCCCTTCCTAGTCTTGTTGCCACTGATCAGCTGGGCACTCTAGGAAAAAGGCTCTTGAAGCTTGTTATTTCTCTGTAGCTATGCATGAGGTCAGCCAACTGACCTTTGGGGGCCACTTCTTTGTCCAAGCCTCTCAGATTACAGACAGCAGATCCAGTTCTCTTCTGTTCTTTCACAGGTCCAGAAAGTGCTCTGAGGATGATACCTTGAGGTGCAATGTTCATTCCTTGCACCAGCTAGTGGGTCAAAGTCACTCCTAGGCACTCCATAACTAATGGAGTAAACGTTTCTGTGGGTTAGTCTACCCACATTTTCAATATTTCCTATTTGCCTTACTGCAAATAGGTCCAAAATGCCACATGCCAGTGCATTTTCAAGATGGCTAACGTCTTCAGCCACAATAAGGTTGGGCTTTTAGGGCTGGTTCAGTGTGTGGGAGTGTCATAGGGAAATCACCCTATCCTCCCACATCTAATACTAAGCTCCAGTTTGAAGCAGGCCCATAGCCCACAACAAACCAAGGGACAGAAATCTTGTAGGACAAAAGCAGCATACTGCAGCACCCGGGGAGAGGATACACAGGAATTATCCTTTTATCCTGTTTGTTCACTTTTAAGTGTGCCGGTGTTTTACAGGAGCTTCAGAGAGACCTGTCAGGCAAGATTTGACACTGTTGTGTCAACAGGCTGCCCACACTTTCCACCCCATTCTCATACAGTGGCGGCTGGTGACCTTTGAAATGGTGGGCACAATACCAGCCAGGAATTCACCCCATATTTTTCAAAATTTGCCTCACTCATACTCACTCCTTGCCACATTTACACTCTTCCCCGTCACTCACTCTAAATCACATTCTCTCACTCATTCTCACAATAATCACTCTTTCTCTGGTGCACACAGACATACTTATACTCACTGGCTCTCTTTCTCACTTACTAACACACTTACACACACTCATTGACTCTGGGCTCTGGTGCAACTGCAACTGCTGCACCATTGATAGCTACACCCCTAATGCACTTCCACTTCCTGTCACAACCGCCAATCAATCATTCATTCTAACACACTCACAATGTTTCACTCATTCCCTCATACTCACTTTCACTTATTCATACACACACTCAAACTCAGATTCTCACAGACCTTCAATTTCATTGACACCCTCAACCACACTCACACACACACTTTCACTATACACTCACTATCAGTCACTCACAAACACACTTAAAACATGAACACACATGCATAGAGAAATAACATTGTTTTTTACTTATCTTGCTTACTTAGCTGGCATGTCAGCAGCAGAGCCAGAAACTGATGGTGGGCATTGTAATCAGCAGGCCATGGTTCCCAATGAGGAGCCACATGGAGCAGCAAGGGCAGTCTTAAAAAGGGGAAGATACACCTCAATCCGTCTCCCAGCTTCTCGATAGGACTGGAAGAACAGCCCTATAAGAAGGTGGGATAGTGCTGGGGATTCTGACCCTGCTGCTATGTGCGGATTTTCATTGCCTTCAGGGATGCACTGATGTGCGCTGTCAGACACATCTTAGCTGACATACTATGCTGCCTTAGGCATGCACAGTATGGCTGCCACATAAAATGGATTGTACCTATACGAGTGGATCGTAGCCGAAGTACCCTCCTCACACATGCGCAGTCCAGACACCCAGCTACAGATTGTTGTGTTTTAAAAGCACGCTATAGCTGGATCATGCTTCAGCCACCTCAGATCCCTCCTCCTCTTCCTGTCATCAAATGCTTGGAGACGAGGCAGAGTGGGCTGACTTGTGCTCCTGCAGCATTTATGAAAACATGAAACTCGTGTTTTCACGAACACTGCTGAATTTAAAAATGCCGGGGGGCCTCACAGGAGGCAGGGATGCTGCACCCTGAAGCCCTTGATAAACAACTACTGCTGCCCTGAATATTCTGCTAATCTCAGAGGACTCATCCCTGCCTAATCAGGGTGACCTGTCAATCAAGCTGTCCTATTGTGTTGCTCCAGAGAGGAATTTCACACCTCATTTTTACATCATTCAGGCTAAGTACAGGCTGAGATTAGCTGGGGAATCTGCAGGAGCTTCAGGCAGCGTTAAAGGTAACTTTCTAAAAGGTACTTTTCCTCAATCTTTATAAAAAAATCCTCTTCACCATTGAATTGGATTTTTAATAGCCATTAACAATACTGGTCAAAATATTTTTATATATTATATAGTTGGTCCTATTCCCAAGTTAGCAGTATTAGCATTTTAGTCTGTTCTCTTGGTTTTCTACATAGGACAGCTGGGCCTGCCACAGCAAAAATATATTTTTGGCCTGTCACTGTAGAGACACTGTAATATTAATGTTCTACCTGTCTCACTTTTAAATAACATGCCCCCTGCCATCTGGGCAACAAGGCCTACATAGGGGTGACTTACTAATGTTTAAAAGGGGGTCTTTCCAATAAAAAAGGGTTATTTTGACAGGTCCCACTGCAGGATTTACACTGTAGTAGTCAGGCTCCACAGATTAGGGATGTAGCCATGGTTTTACTGCCACTGATATAGATGGCACAATAATGTGCTACAGCCCACAAGTGGTATTTCTGGCACTGGGTGTATTTTATACACCACTACTAGAGACGTATATGCAAGTTAGATGTTCCAATAAGGAATATGCCAATTTAAAAATGTTTAAAAGGGGAACACAGGCAGAGATGTTTTAAGGCATTGGGATAGTAAGCTCTTGCCTGGGGCCCTCACCTTCTAAATGGCTTCCTAGGAAAGGGAACTTTCTCTCTTTGACTTCTGTCCTTTCTATTTCTCTACCTAAACTTCTCTCTGCCTACCTCTAACTCTGTCTCTGCCTTTCTTTTCCATGTCATCTTAAGGCCTTTTGGGGTCCCGAGTAAGACATATTTCTACAGCTACTGGGTGACCCTCTTAAAGTTTAACATATAATTTAGTATTGTTTGGTATCATGCTGGCTTGAGTTAGCAGGAAATGGGTAATAGCATTCAAAATGTGTTTCATACAGGGCCCCCCAAAATCTTTTACCCAGACCCCCTAAATCCTTAGGATGATACTGGGCACAAGCACTTAACTCCTGGTTAGGTAAAGTACACAGAGGTCTTAAGTGAACAAAGTAGATAGGGCAAAAATCTGCAGGGATGTCACACATAGGATGGACATTTACTACACCAAGGTCCTGCAAAGTCACCCTACACTCATCTATTACTATAAGGGGAAATGGCCAGTCTGCAGAATGAAAGGTTTGTCTGAGACTGGTATAAACAGGACTTTAACTATACGAATGTCAATCATACAATGACAAATTGAAGGTTGGTGAAATAATTTGCTATCAGAATCTTTGAGTCAAGAAAGTTATACAGTAAGATGCTGACAAAGAGGTTGCCCCTAATGGGGCTTCTGCCACAGGCTAATACATACCCCACTCATCATGCTACTGGTTAACCCTCCTCATGGGAAAGTATGTTGGAACTGGCCCTTTCTACAGGGTCATCCCCAAACATTTTGACTTCCTCCTCTTATGTTTACTGAATTTGTTTTGTTTGCCTTAGGACTCTGTGCACTTTACCACTGCAAACCTGTGCTAAGGTGCTTGTGCACTCTCCTCTAAGCATGCTAATATTGGCTTATCCCCAATTGTCATATTTAATTTTACTTATACGTCCCTAGTAGAGTGCACTACATGTGCCCAGGGTATGTAAATCAATTGCTACTAGTGGGGCTGCAGCACTGATTGAGCCACCCACTCAAGTAGCCCTCTAACTATGACTCAGGCCTGCCATTGCAGAACGTGTGTGCAGTTTTGAAATGTAATTGCGACCTGACAAAATAACCCTTTGCCAGGCCCAGACCGTCCTTTTGATACATATACTGTTGTGCTACTTAAAGGACTGCCACTATGCTGAACTGTAATTCTGAAGGAGCTGCTGCCTTGCTGCGCTGACCTGCTGTCCTCTTAGAGAGGCGGACCAGGACCTGGAACCCATCTTGAACCCAGGAACCCCAGAGTGACTCAAATGGCTAGTCTGCTGGCCTACTGATCTAGGCCTCAGGGACATAACAGGCTCCCTACAACTCCTGGGCCCATTCTTCAATGAGCTCCTGACCCCCAAGAGATGCCTCCCAGGTTCTGAACCCTTGGAAGTAGTTTTTAAGCTCTCAGGGTCAAGCTTTTGGACTCCTTGCGAACGGGCCTGTTCACTCCAGAACCTTGTCACTTGTCCGAAAATCCAGCACGAGCAGCCTCAAGATTGTCTCTTTGCAGAGCAAGCATCATCCACCTGCATGGACCCCCACCGTGAGGCTCAAGCCCCTCAATCCTTGAAGTTCTGCCTGCTCCTTGTGCTCCGCCAACCATACCCAGCTACACTCTTCTTGCTCCTGGTGAATTTCTTCCCTGCAAACGGGACTCTTGCCACAATTCTTGAGACAATAAAACTTAAGCAGGGCTAATCTGGGACTGGAATTTCACGGTTTTACTGTTTGAAGTGTTGCACAAATAATTTACTCATTGCCTCTAAGTTAAGCCCGACTGCTCTGTGTCAAGCTACCAGAGGGTGAGAACAGGTTAATTTAGGGTTTGCTCATGCCTTACCCTGACTAGTATTGTGGTTACTGCTTGACCAGGGCTTACACCTCAGTCAACCAACAACCTAATTTCTAATAAATTGCTATGTATGCAATAGCAGAGCCATCACCTATTCAGCTCTTAGAAATACCCCCCTAGGAGAGGATCGGTAGCAGGCAGGGAAATGTTTGGAAACCAAAAGAAAATACTGCCTGCTGCGCCATGCTTCCATGGCATGGTGGAGTGGTCGACAAGCAATATCTTTGATGAAAACACACCAGCCTTGTTGGTTGAAACACGTTCGATGAAAGATCCCCACCATCCTACTGGGGAAGTCCAAATCTGGTGGATAAGCTGGGGAGGCTGAGCCTCCTCCACCACAATCATTTCAGAGGCCTGTCGATCAGGGTGTAAATGAGACATTAAGTAGGATTTGAGGGTCTTGTTCAATTTAAGTTCTAAACTGAGAGACGGAAAAGGTACCGGGATCATGAAAGTATTTGTCTCTGCATCAGCACATTTGTAGATTTTGTGATGGTAGTTTTTTCTGTGGATTTGCAGTGTCTGAGGAGGGCAGGGTGTGGCATGTAATATCAAACATGCAATTAATCTGTTCTAAATACAGAACAGTTAAAAATGAGTCTCTTACTCTGAACTCTTTTCTCTGGTTCCTGGGGCAGTTTGTGGTTACTGGCTAGTATCCTTCGTGAGCACCATCTGCTTACCCCTGTTGCTCAAAGTCCTCAAGCAATACTGCACACTAGTCGGGTAACCTGGTGACTTCGTTTGCATACTAGACTCTACCATGGAGCAGTCAAGGTTTCCTCGAGGAAGTGGCAATATACATGGAGCTCAGATAAAGCATGGTATAGTAATAGCATACAAAATGCGATGTCCAGTTAAAGCTATATCGTTTAAAAATAACAGAAAATTATTTGTAAATGTGAAATATATAGCAATTAAAATGATGAAGGGCAAAACAAACTAGGAAGTTCACACAGCATGGTACAGTTCAAGTAACATATCCATCTATGGACAATATTAATCGATGGAGGGCAGGTTTGTTAGGCCTTACCTAACCTTCAGGTCTCTGTACCTTTGCTACAGCTTTCATTATTTGCCATTGTCAATGCAACAAAGGTAGCAAATCAATTGTTACAATGTATCATGTATGCTATGGGCCAGGATTAAGGCTCAACACCACCAAAGATTTCACCACAGTACTAACTGGTGGGGGAGAGTTTTATGATACCAGGAGTGCCAGGGGGTTGGGGCACTGTCATTTGTGGCAACCCCGTGTTTCCTGGCAGAAAGTTCTGAAGCAGATGTGACCTGACACACACTGTCATGTGTGAAAGGTTGCCATCTTGGATAGGGAATTATCAAAATAGAAAGAGGACGTCAACGTAAAAGAAAATAGATGGCACCTTTTGTAAATAGGAGATTTCTGTTTGCCATTTTTTAATTCTGGGTTAATATAGGTAATACTAGGATGTAAGCTTACATTAGATGTAGTTCCTTGCATGGCAGCAGTGAAAGTTGGTGGGTTTCTCCCTTGTCTCATAGTTCGCATCTTCCTGCATTGCGCACATTTGTTTCTTGTCTCCCTTTCAGGTTTACTACCTTGTTCTCCTGGATTTGCTGTGTCCCTCTGCTCCACCCTTGCTTTTCGTTTCACTGAGGTCTGGACCTATTCCTGTGTTTTCCAAGCAACACCCTAGTCCAAGGTGGCCCCCTCGGTATGTGAAGGGTAAGTCTTTGAGCTCCCAGTGTGTATGTAACTGATATATATGCACAGTATATGCAGGAGTTTATAGTCAACCATATTTTATTACAACCCTGACCTTACTTCTTTGTTTGTGCTTTCGTGACCATTCCCAGCTCCTGAGAAGTGGAGCATTCCCTTTTCTCACCACTTGTTATGTCCCTCTGTTTCCCCCGTTTCCTGTATTCAAACAGAGTAATCATCACACTTTGTTGACCAAATTGGGATTGTGGAGACTGTGGGGTACAATATAATGCTTCTGCCATTTGACCTATATTTTAACCTCCCTGGGTACAACTTAGTGGGTCTGTGACAATGATACTGGTAATCTGCCAAATTATCCCAATGACCAAAACAAACATCCAAACACCACCCAAAAGCGAACAGGCACTTTTGACTTCGTCGGGTAATCCCCAAAAGTCACCTCTTATTTAACAACTCTTTGCAGATCCTTGAAAAGAGAAATACAACCTCACTTGCCAAAAACTCTTTAAACCTGCGTTCTACATAGCTATCATTACCACCATGAGTTTTGCAAGTGGTTTCACAGACGATATTAGAGTGGTTGCCAGATTGCCTGAGATATCATTCTTGACACCTCATCCTCCAGCTGCAAGTCCTGATTGGGATGTGCTTGGATTGCCTTTCTACCCTCAACACACAGTGGGTCAACCATCTATATATCCTTTCTCACCTCAGGCCCCAACACTCATATACAACTTATCATCTCCGCCAGTCACCCATGATACCCTAAAGGGTGGTATCTGCACACCTCTGTGTGCCCCAACATACGTCTGAGCTAGGTGTGAAACCCTGGGGTTTGTTTGCCATTTCGATGTATTATCCAAGTCAACTCAAACATAAATAACACTATTGTTTTAGCATTGCTGTTTATATCTAATATTTGAGAATTTAACAAATGATGTCAGTGTTTACAATGCAATGTTGTTACCGAATTGAAAGAATTAGATATAAGTGTATTATGTATTCTTCAAGAGTGTTGTACACCGAAACAGATGACTTATTTGAAAAGTAGTATGAAACAATTGCAGTGGATGGTCCGTCTACATAGTTGCTTGCTTTCATAACTCACTTAGGGCCAGATGTAGCAAAGGTTTTGCGAGTCGCAAACGGCAAAAAACGCCGTTTGCGAGGCGCAAAAGCCTCTTTGCTATGCAGAAATGCATTTTGCGAGTCGGATCCGATTCGCAAAATGCATTTCCGACTCGCAAATAGGAAGGGGTGTTGCCTTCCTATTTGCGACTCGCAATGCTATTCAATTTCATTTGCGACCGCGAAAGCCAGTCGCAACCCAGTCGCGTAACCCAGTCGCAAAAGGGAAGGGGTCCCCAGGGGACCCCTTCCCCTTTGTGAATGGAAAAATATTTTTTTTTCAGAGCAGGCAGTGGTCCAATGGACCACTGCCTGCCCTAACAAAAAACGAAACTAAAGGTTTCGTTTTTTTTTTCCAAGTACAGCTCGTTTTCCTTTAAGGAAAACGGGCTGCAGATGGAAAAAAAAACTGCTTTATTAAAAAGCAATCACGGACATGGTGGTCTGCTGACTCCAGCAGGCCACCATCCCCGTGAGTGCCCATACTCGCAATGGGGTCGCAAACTGCGACCCACCTCATTAATATTAATGAGTTGGGTCTTTGCGAGTTGCAGAAGGTGTCTGAGACACCTTTCTGCATAGCAAATTGCGACTTGCAATTTGCGAGTCGCACATACTCGCAAATTGCAAGTCGCAATTTGCAAGCTACCTACATCTGGCCCTTAGTTCCAAATGCTGGGTATAAACATATGTTACTGGCAAGTAACATGCCGTATGGTATGACCATATTATGTGAAAGCGAGAAGGTGTCTCCCACAGCGGCATTGGTAACATTGTGCACCTTCTGCCCAAGGCAAAGTCACATCTTTGTGGGTCTTGGTCCACTATGATCATCTTCACAAACGTGCGTCTCATGTGATTAACCATGCTACAATGCTATATTGCTATATATGCTATAATGTGGCCACAAGTGGTGAAGGGAGAAGTGGCTTCTACAGATAACACTTTGAATGCTGACTCTATAGCAACAAACGTAAATGACATTGTAAACCAAAGTTCCCCTAGGGTCCTGAAAAGGTGATATTTTCACCCATCTCATAATGGGCTCCTGAGTAACAAGTACGTTTTTTTTACCCATCTCATAATTGCTCAATATGTCTAGAAGAGTCACAGGCAATCTTGGCTATGGCAAGATTTGAACCTGTGACCTGCTACTGACTGACAAAGCTTCCCAAACTAATTAAACGTGTGACGTTTTAGTAGATGGAATTTCTAGTGATCCGTTGTGAACCCAACCTGACTAATCGCTAGGATCTCCCCGTTTTGTTTATTAAATTACTTTTGCAATGACTAGACAATAATTTTAAACTGGCTTTTTTGAAAGGAATATGTTTAGCAAAACGAATTAGCATGAATCACAGAATTAGAAAGCAATTACGTTCAAGTTAAAAGTGTACATATCATTATCTAAAATATACCTGAAAAGTAGCTACTATCACCATTCCAATGCAGCCCAGCACGCCGAATACTAATGACATCATGTTGAACCAGTGGGGGATGAAAGTGGCCACTTCATTTTGCTTCTGCACTATTTTGTATCTTGCGTACATTGTGAAGGTACCTGCATTAAAACACAAGGGCACTGGCATGAAATATTCCAGCAACTTCGTGTCATTGTAAAACACTGAATACTTTGTTATGATTTCACTTATTTTCAAAGAAGCAAACATAATAAAACCACAAACACTATGCACTACTGCTCTGGCTACCTCGTAGTCTCATGCGATTACTTTATGTGCTCATTACAGGTCCTTTACGGATTCATAAAGAGAAGAAGTACAGCTAGTTGTCCAAATATGTGTACCATTGCATAGCTTGCTGTAAACATGTAGGGTTTCATGTACAAAATTCTTTGGTGATCTAAAAGCCTGTAAATTACAAAAACAGGCTTTGTTACCTCAAGAGTATTTTGCGATTTAAAAATTCCTTTTAGGGTTCTTTCCGACCCAAAGAGTTTTACCACACTTTACCAACTGTAAATATGAGGGCCCACCTACTATCTGGTAGCAGCACTGGAATGTAGTAATGATTTGCAACTGCAATTCTCATTACAAACCATTGAAAATGTACTGACTCAGCAAAGGGGTGGCAACTAATACTCCAAAGGGAGCAATCCCCAGAGGGACGGCTTCCCTTTGTCAATCAAGCAGGGGAGCCTTAGCGGAGCAGGCAGTAGTCCATGGACCGCCTACAGGCTCCCCATGATGTGTTTTCAAATGGGAAGCAATTTTTGTAAAAGCAAAGCCTGTTCATTTAATGGAAGCTTGATGCTTAAAAAAACATTTTGTAAAGTAAATTCAAGATAGTAGGCCACTGTGCCTTGCAGGCTACTAACCCTGCATTTGTAGGCATTCATACTGCTTGCAACATCGAGTAGGCAGGTCTTTTGAGTCCCTCTAAGCAGATTACCATATTTTAATACAGCCATCTGCATTTGTACACCAGACAGTGTGAACGTCGCACAATTCTAAATTGAGAACGAGAAGAGCAAGTCAGTCCTTAAGGCCTAATCTCATCAAAAGAGTTCTGTGGTCTCTCCAAAACTTGCCCATAGATGATTCCCTGCCTCCTTCAGGGGCATTTTATGTTGGTTTTACTTTTCCCTTGCGCCACACAAGGGGGCGCAAGCGTGGCGCAAAACCTACGTTGGATTTATCAGGCCACGTAAGGCCACCTTGCATGGCCATGCATGGCTTGATAAGTCATAAGTAACGCAATGCAGCACACATTGCTGCATTGCCTTACTTTGCCCCAGAGAGGCGTTCCATGGGTGAAGCTTGGGTATTCCTATGTATCACCTACATTTTTTCCAGCAGGGAAAAGACAGGAATGCAGCATATAATGTAAAATACAGCGTATTCCTGTCCTTTCCCCATCACGCAGTGCAATGCAACAAGGTGGCTTCTTGTGCTGCATGATTTCTTAATGAATGTGCCACTCAGCATGTTGCAAATTTTTAGTGTCTGATGCGTGGCACACATAAAGCACTACATACTTTAAAGAGACTGCAATTGGATCCCTTGGCCCTCCCTGTGGTTTCACGTACTACCGCAGGACCCAACCCCACTGCCAGTTTCACTCAGTGTTGCTACCAGTTGACTGGCATACTATACTGCATGTTTCTCACTTCTCCATATGCCATTGGTTTAAAGTTGCAATTCAAATAACAGGCACATAACTTATGAAGTTTTGCTCACAGGTTTTTCTTATACTGTAATGCTTATGGTTGAAAATGTTGTGTCACATGTTGCAATATGTTTATGAAGGCTATGCACTGCATATCATGATTGACTATGTAGTTATGCTGTTACTCTGTATTGGGCTTGGCCCTCACTGCAGGGCCACCCCTAAACTTTTTACCTTCATACCCTCCTTTTTTCTGACTTTCGTTTTTGTTGGTATTTTGGCATTGTGTATTTTACTATTGCTATCCAGTGCTAAAGTGCTTGAGCTCGCGCCCTAAAACAAAGTAAAATTGTTTACTCCTGATTGGCATATTTAATTTACTTATATGTTACTACATGTACCAGGGCCTGTAAATAAAAGGCTACTAGTGGGCTGTAGCACTCATCATGCCACCCACTAAAGTAGCACTTCAAAACATGTCTTAGGCCTGCCATTGCAGCCTGTATGCAGTTTTAAACTGACATGTTGACCTGGAAAAATAAACCTTTTGCCAGGCCTCAACCTTCCTTTTTAATAAATACGTGTCACCCCCAGGGTAGGCCCTAACAGCCCTTAGGGCACGGTGTAGTAGATTTAAAAAGTTGGACATGTACTTTTAAGTTTTACATGTCCTGCTAGTGACAAACTCACAAATTTGTTTGTCACTGTTGTGAGGCCTACCTCTCCCTCTTGAGTTACCTTATTACATTTAATAAGCCATAACATTTGTTTGGAAACGGGAAGAAATGTCATGTTTGGTGTCTAGAAAATTGTAATTTGAAATCCTCTTCAATGTTAAAGTCAGATTTTAAGCCACAATTGAGAAAAGTCTACTTTAAAAAAAGTTGGCATTTTGTCCTAAACATTAGGTGTCTGCAGCGTGTATCCTGGCTCTTATGACTAGCTGACAGTTGGCCTTTTTGAATTCCTCCCAGACAGTAATACAGAGGAGGGCTAGGTGTTGGCATGATGGGCCATCTTGGCTGGATGGGAAGAGCAGAGCTGTGGACACCCCCACTTACATTTCAAAGGAGCTGCCTCAGCGCACACACACAAAAGAATTCACACAAGCCTTATGTCACACCAGCCATCCTGGGACCAAGAAAGGGAGTAAGGAAATTCCACAACCATCTCTGGGGGGAGAAAACTCCAGAAGTTTCTTCCACTTCAAAGCTGGCACCAGGTATAACAAGCATTTACAATGCAACGGGTCTCGCGTTTGCTCATGTTAGAGCTGATAGCTTTGTAAACTCCTAACCCGACTTTTCACCTATCGGCAAAAGTGCATTTATGTACTTAACCCGAAAAAGTGCAATTAACTATGTAAAGCGCTCGACTTCGGCCATGCGAAATCGCGCTAGTAAATTAGAGAAAAAGTAGTCCACGAACCGGACAGAAAACAGCGAGCCTCGCATGTTTTCTGTACTTGGTCGCTGCGCTCGAGGAGGGCTAACCACCGGAAAAGGCATGACGTATGCATGCCTTCGACTAAAGAAAGCAAGCAGATTTTATTAGGCAAGTCCACGAACCAATGAAAAACACTGATGTGACTTCGACAGGGCTACGAGCCCTTTTCTAAACCCTAAAGCATCTCGCTGCGATACGCATGCGCGAGCGCATGCAACGCAGGCTCGACCCTAAAAATGGGACTCTGAGGCCCACTCTTCAGTACACGCCTTGACCTGTGGAAGACTACATTAAATTGTTTCTGTGCCTTTTCCCATTCCAGTTGTGGTTTGAGTTTTCTGACCACAGAGCTCTATGAACATTAGAGTTTTGCGAACATTAGAACTTTGCAAATCGTATATTTAGTGGATAGCCTGGGGCACTGTTTTTAATACCTAAGCCACTATTTTCATGGAATATTGTGCTACATACTGTATTTTGTTTATACCTTAAATATATACCTCTGCAGCCAGGCCACCATCAGATTGGAGACAAGAGAGTGAAAAAAGAAAGACAGGATTCCCTTAGAGGACGTACTTTACAATAGCAATGATCTACACCTCAAATTCCGGCCAGGCAGACTTTTTGCTCTCTTTCTTCTCCCAACTGGGAGGTTTTGCTGAAAGGGATATTCTGCAGCCTGGGGGATTTCAACCTCATCCGGGACCCGAACCTAGACAGCACTCACCCACATAGGAAACACCCAGGCACATTTATGAAGGCTATGAAACATGAGCTAAGGGGGCTGGGCCTGGTTGACGCTTGGAGGTTGCTCCATCCAACGACGTGAGACTACCACCTTTCGCATTCACATCGTACATACTCTAGAATTTATCATATATTTGTCAGTCAAACCTTACAATTTGCTCGTTTGCACCCGTCATGTATTTGTCAGCCAAATCTTACAATTTGCTCATCTGCACACATCTGCGCCTGGACCGCGCCCAGCGCCATGGACACCGATTCCTGCACCATCCATCAATATGACGTCAGCACCCTGCACACCATCAACACCGGAGGCTCTGCCGGGTGCCACCACCATACCAAAGGACACTCAAGGACTGTTCTGCCACAACTGCACCTTCACCTGCCTCCGCACATCAAACTACCCCACCTCGAGCCCACCCAGACACCTCAGATGCATACTACTCAACACCCGCTCCCTCTTCACACATGCAGTAGAAGTATTGGATCTACTTGACTCCATCGCCCCCGATGTCCCCTTCCTCAGGGAGACCTGGATTACCCCCACGTCAGCCCCGGACATCGCCACTGCCATTCCTGACAGCTACAAGATTATCCATAAAGACGGCGTCAACTAACAAGGAGAATGCACTGCCATCATCTACAAGAAAACGCTCCGCCTCACGACCAGCATTGATGCCCAGGCCTCTGCCGCCGAACACCTCCACTTCCAAATCCAGGCTGACCCGCACACCGCCCTCTGCGGCACCCTCATCTACAGACCCCCGGGAGCCTGCCCCCATTCAGCAAAGCCCTTGCCAACCTTATCACTCCCGTCACCTCAACAAATTGCATCCTCCTCGGTGACTTTAACTCAAACACCTCATCCCTTTTGGAGAACTTCACCTCCCTCGGACTCAAACAACTAGTCAACCTCCCCACACACTTAGCAGGACAGACCCTCAACCCCGTCTTCTCAGCAGAAAACCCTCTCACACATCTCTGAACACCACTGGACCGATCACCACTGTGCCCACTTCACAAAGATGACTGTATGCCACCACACCCTCTGCCCCCCCTACGGGAACTGGAGCAAGGTTACCAAAGCCCAGCTCACCGTCGCACTCAGCCATTCCCCATCTCTGGACACCTCAGCCCGCAACCTCCACCACTGGATCGCCAATTGCGGCAACACCCTAGCCCCCTAAGGAAACCGGCCTGCAATCAGCACCACAGGAAACCCAGTTGGTTCTCATCCAAGCTCCATGAATCGAAGCGCGCCTACTGTTGACTAGAATGAGAGTGGAGAAACAGTAATATCATGACAGACTGCAAAGCCTACAAAGACGCAGTCACCTCACACCAACAGTAATGCACACAACATCAAGGAACTCTTCACCATAGTTAAGGAATTCACAAATCCCGGAATGGACACCACAGACATCACCCCCTCTCAAGACCTCTGCGACACCCTCGGCACCTTTTTTCACTGAAAAATCCAGGACATCTATGAAGGATTCAAGAGCCAAGCCCCCCCCCCACCTACCAGCACCCCACAAACTCCAACCCCAGCTGACCCTGAGCTACTGGACCCTCATCACCACGGATGACACCCAAAAACTTATGAGCTCTATCCACTCAGGGACCCTCTCGGACCAATGCTCACACCACATTTTTAAAGAAGCCAGCGCCACCATAGCCCCCTAGCAGTGCCAGACAATCAACCACTCCATCGAGACTGCCACCTTCCCGGATGACTGGAAACACAAGAGATCAACCCTCTACTGAAGAAACCCTCCGCTGACCCAAGGGATATAAAAAAACTACAGACCAATCTCATTGCTCCCCTTCCCAGCCAAGGTAATCAAAAAAGCTGCTACAGATTGACCAGGCACTCAGAGGAGTACAGTCCAGTAAGATCAATGGGAGAATGTGTCCCTGGTAATGTAGATCCAGAAGCGGAGAAGAAAGCACTGATTCCAAGTTGGTGTTGATCAAAGTCTTTAATCCTTAAGACAGCGTTTGTCATAGGTGAGTTTTCATTTTTGCAGAAGAACAGCCAACACGTGTTTCGTCACAACAGTGACTTTATCAAGGCTGGGCCAGTCCGGCCAAGGAAAGTACGACCGTAGTTGGTATGTAGGTAGGTTGAAAGAGTGTACTGGATCAGGCAAGTAGAGTATGTGTTCATCCAGTAGTCGAAGAAGAAGGCAAGGAAGCCCTGATAAGCCTCCAAACGAGTACCTTGTTGGCAGTGCTCGGTTCGTCTATTGTTCGAAAAGAACGCGTCTGAAAAAGCTATCAACACGCAGCTCATGGAGTTCCTCGAGACTAACCACATCCTAGATCCCTCCCAATCCGGAATCAGGAGCAACCATAGCACCAAAACTGCTCTCCTTGCAGCCACAGGTGACATCCGCATCCTACTACACCACAGAGAAACAGCTGCCCTCATCCTCCTTGACCTCTCTGCCACCTTCAACATCGTCTCCCACACCACCTTATGCACCAGACTACACAACACAGGCATCCGCGGTAAGGCCTTGGGGTGGATCCGCTCATTCCTCACTGGAAGAACCCAGAGAGTCAGACTCCCACCATTCATCTAACAAACTACAGAAACCAGCGGCGGACTCCCCCGGTGCTCCTCTCTGAGCCCCACCCTCTTCAATATCTACATGGTCCCACTCACCAGGATCGTCATACACCAGGGCCTCAATATTGTTTCTGATGACACACAGCTAATTCTATCCCTTAGCGACAAACGTTCAACAGCCAAGAGCAACTTCCACAACGGAATGAGAGCAGTTGCTGACTGGATGAAAGACAGCTGCCTCAAGCTCAATTCGGACAAGACAGAGATCCTCATCCTGTGCCCTACTCCGACCACCTGCGATGACTGCTGGTGGCCATCAGCCCTTGGAACCGCCCATGCCCCCACCGACCACGCATGCAACCTTGGCATCATACTTGGCTGCGCCAAGTCAAAGCTGCCTCATCGTCGTGCTTCCACACACTTTACCTGCTCTGGAAGATTTTCAAGTGGATCCCCATCGACACAAGAAAGGTCACCCATGCACTCGTCAGCAGCAAACTCGACTACGGCAACACACTCTATGCCAGCATCATGAAGAAACTTCAAACAAGACTCCAGAGAATACAGAACGCAGTGGCCAGGCTCACCCTCGACAACCCCCACCATAGCCACATCTCTGCCCACCTGAGAAACCTGCACTGACTCCCATCAAGAAACACATCACCTTCAAACTCCAGACACATGCTTACAAGGCCTTGCACAACATCGGACCGGCCTATCTCAGCCACCACCTATCCTTCTACGCTGCCTCCAGACAACTCCGATCTGCTCATCTGGCCCTCGCAGCCACCGCTAGAATCAGGAAGAACACAGCAGGAGGTAGATTCTTCCCCTACCTCGCTGCGCAGGCCTGAAACATGCTGCCACTCCACATCAGGCAGTCTCCGTTGCTGAATCAGTGCAAGAAGGACCCCAAGACCGGGCTCTTCGACTGATCAGCACCTCTAACCAGCGGCTAGAGACCCCACAGGTGAGAAGCTGCGCTATACAAATAACTGATTGATTGCTATTACAGCCGCCACTATTCACTTCATCACTATTTCAGATCATGCCTCGATGGAGATCACCATAGATTGGTAGGTCCAGACACCTTTCTTTCGCAGATTGTTTTTCCTGAGCCCTCTTGCATGAGACTACCTCTTTAGAGAAGAAACCCACAAAACTATTAGGGATTATTTCCAGACGAACGACCTCCAAGACACTGATCTCTACATGGCCTGGGATTCCTTTAAGGTGGTGGTGAGAGGGAAATATATTTCACTCATGACCACGCTTACACAACAAAAAACGGAAAGTGACAGCGCTCTTGGGGAAACTTAATGCTATATACACAGAGCGGAACTAACCTTATTGCACTTCAATCAAACCACATATTAAAGGGGCAATAAAGCCCTGCTATCCCTACAACTTTGGGCTCAACAAGAAAAGGAATACATAGGCCCAGTTCAAGGGGTTGATGGGACTCTGATCCAAACAGAAAAGCAGAAGGCAGACATTTTTGGAACCTTTTACTAAAATCTTTACGCCTCAAACAGCGTAAACAGCTCTACCCAGCAGGAATATCTTGCAGATGGGAACTTACCAAACATCTCTTCCACCCAAAATGAACTCTTAGACAAACCCATTAATGAAGAGGAGGTACAAAAGGTGATACATTCCCTTAAGATACATAAATCCCCTCGACCTGATAAGTTCACTGTTTCGTTCTTTAAAACATTCAGTTCAGATTTTGTGCCACATCTGACTACCCTCAATAATCATATTGCTTAGACAAGTGAGGTGACCCCCTACATGTGGGAAGCCCTGATACCAGTTATCCTAAAACTGGGTAAAAACCCTATTAAATGTGCATCTTACTAACTGATTGCATTGCTCAACCTTGATGCGAAACTGTACACAAAAATATTGATCAACCGGTTGGAGGATATCATGCCATACTTGATCCACGCAGATCTATCGGGCTTTATCAGAGGACGCCAGACCCATGAAAACCTCAGAAGGGTGACCCATTTAATAGAGAAGGGGAATAAGAAACAGCTCCTTGCCGTGCTCTTGGTGTTAGACGCCGAGAAAGCATTCAGTCAGGTGGACTGGTCTTTTCTCTTTTGTACTCTTTGCTAATTTGGGTTATGAGACAAATTTATATCTATGGTCCGGGACGACTATGCCCACCCCGCAGGAATAGCATTTGGGTCCATGGAGCATAAGATCTCCATGTTTGCAGATTATGTCCTATTATCCCTCACTTTAACCCAGGCATCATTAGCAGACCTGCAAACAGAACTACTACTATTCAAACTTGAAGCAGGCTTCAAGGCCAATCTAAACAAATCCTTAACTTCACTGTCCCAACACAGGAGATGGAGAGATTGGCTTTCTCTATCCCCTTTCAATGCGCTAAGAAGGAAATTACTTATTTATGCACAAAGATCACCCTCAAGATAGATGACCTTTATAAAGCGAATTATCCACCACTCTTAAGAAAACTGAAACAGGAACTTAGGAATTGGGCACTGTTAAATCTAATCTGGCTGGTTTGCATCAATGCAATAAAGATGGCAGTACTACTGAGAATCTTGTATCTCTTCCGGGGCCTCCCTGTTGATGTGGATCAGGAATTCCTCTCAACTCTCCGCTCTATGCTCACTACCTTTATTTGGCAAAATCCTAAGCCGAACTACTACAAAAGGTGACCGTGGCTAATGAGACGGGCGGGTTGGTCATTCCGAATTTTCCCGTATACTACAAAGCTGCCCAATTACATGTAACAACAGAATGGTTACACATGGATGGGAGAATGATTTGGGATGTCCTATGGAAACTTAAACATGATCGTCCACCGAATGCTTACCTAAGTACTCTGACTAGAACAATCCTGAAAGCCTGGGGTGGGGCGACCCAATCGCATTACCTGACAACTTTTCGTTCACCAGACACCCCTATACACTACAACAAGGCTTTTCCGCCTGCTCTTACTCCTGGGGCCCTTTGATTTATGATGTGAGAGGGCTATCCCACCATCTCTGACCTCTTTCAGGGGTGGGAAATCTTTTGACAACTGTCGATGAGACTTCAACCTACCAGCCATGGAATTCTACCACTACACCCAACTTAAGCCCTGGGTAATGCAGTCCGAGGTTTGACAAGCAGCCACTCAACATCTGTGCACCCCTGGGGAAGGTCCCAGGGTTGAATTTCCTTCCTCTACGCTCTCCTGTCATCCACTGCTGATATCAACATTCCCAAACACATGATTTTCTCGGATCAGATCTTGGGGAAGTTGATCGGCCCAGAGAAGTGACTGAAACTTTGGAGTGATATCCCCAGATTTAATCGCTCCATGGGGCTTAAAGACACGCAATGCAAACCACTCTACAACTGCTATTTGTACCCCTCTAAACTCCACAAAATGTACCCAGATAACTCGGATAGATGTTGGAGAGAATGTCGGCTCTTGTGTGACTTCTACCATATCTGTTGGGATTGTCCTATCATACGACCCTACTGGAACAAGTTCTAAGCTCAGATAAGAAAGAGATGCTGGGCTACCCTCTACTCCACACAATTGAATTTGTCGTCCTTGGGCTGTGCAACACCTCTCTTAAGCATCAAACAGTGGGAGATCACTCTATCATGTGGCTAGGCTCAGGAGCATCCAAGATGGCACTGGCCATAGCCTGGAAGAGGCATGCAGCTCCGTCGCTATTGCCGGTGGCACAGTCGCCTCTGACAGGGCTTAACCATGGAACGCATGTCAGATATACTTTCTGAATCCTGGAAAAAATGTGCATATAAATGGGGTCCTTTGGTGAGATTCTTGTCCACCAGCCTCTTTTCCTGTGCCACATCTACGAGGGCGCTCCACCTCTTCCAGACTTAGGCCCTCATTTTGACCCTGGTGGTCTTTTGACTGCCAGGGTTAATGTGGCGGTATCACAGCCAACAGGCTGGCGGTGTATACCGCCACATTATGAGTGTGGTGGATTGGCCGCTACCAACCCGCCAAATCTCCACTCATTCTGCCATGGCGGTATGAACCGCCAGGCCAGAGATGTTAATCTCCGGCCCGGCAGTCCACCAAAGACCGCTGGCGGCATTATGAGCCGGCCTACCGCCATGGTTTCCGCAGCGGTAGCACTGCCACGAAAACCATGGAGGTACGGCTACTGGTGACAGGGAATTCCTTCCCTGTCACCAGTAGACAGCTCCCCCACACCCCCAGGCAAGCACTTGACCCCCCAACCATCATCCCCCAACAGTCACTGCACCCCCCAACCTCTCTCCCTGCATACATGCACACACACACCAACACACACCATGCATATATCCATTCAACTATACTTCCAGACACGCATTCACTCACACACATCCATACATGCATCCACTCACACACATCCATACACGCATTCACTCACACTCATCCATACACGCATTTAGTCACACATACTCACATGCATTCAGGCACGCGTCCACGCTAACATGCTCATACGCATTCTCACACACGTACACCCTGACATGCAGACACGCACTCACTGCAACATTCATACACACATTCACTCACATGCATACAACCACGCATACACCAAAACATTCACAGACACATTCACACACACACATTCATACACACAACATCCCCCACCCTACCGCCCCCCTCCCCTGTCAAACACCCAACTTACCTTGTCCGGCAACGAGGTCATTCAGCAGGGACACCGCCAGGTCGAATTAATGGTGATGTCTGGCGACGTCCTTCTTGCGGGTAGGTGCAGGTGGTAGCACCACCCAGGCGCCTCCGACCGCCAGCATGGATACTGCCACAGTGTGGCAGAAATCCGGCAGTACCCATATTATGACAGGCGGAAGACTGCCAGCACTGGCGGTCTCCTGGCATCTGGGGCCTAAGTCCCCCGCCTCATTGTCGATATCCCTGATGCTGATCCCCGAAGGGCATACTGCCCTCTCAATCACCACTTACTTCCACCAAACATGAGTCAGACTCACTACTAACCACTCTGAACATGCACGTGGTTTTGTTTTCTTGTTCCTTTTGTTTAGAGAGGTTGGTGGGGGAAGGAATATTGTACTGAGTATGCATGCTGTTTATCGAGACTGTTCTATGCCTTCAATATTCTGTTAACACCTTGTAAAGCTTTGGAGGTATTGGTTGACTTCTCTGTAATACACTGTACCTACTGTTGGCATCTAGATAACAACAGAGATATTGTACTGTGCCATTCAGTACTGCTACTTTTCTAGGCCCAACAAAATTAATAATGAAAGTTTGAGAAAAAAAGAGAAATCTAAGACCATCTCCATTTATGCACCAGGATCTGGTACGACATTGCCATATCCACCATGACTACCCCAACCCTGCTGCAATTTAGGAAAGTGCTAAGGATACACCTGATAGTGGATGACTAATATGCAAGACAAATATATTTCTTGTAAAGAATTTAATTTAACTCCTGACGTTGTGGACGTTCAAATATGATCCCGTCATTGTGTACATACAATCCCACTATTTCCTGTGGTGATTTTTTTAGATTATTTCTCATACTCAAGTGTTATCTGACTAATTCTGTTTCAAGTGTAAGTCTGATGTGTCCTTTGTTTGTGCACATATTTTCTGAAATGTCCAAGGAGTTCATTTATTGACCTTCTAAACGTTATCATATATGTTTTCCTGTAGTCTCTAATTGAAATTAGTTATTCTTCCACTACATTGAATGTGTCCTAAGTAGCATGTGGTGTTTCATCCTACTGTATGCAGCCTAACAATGGAGGGTAAGATGAAACGTGGGCAGTCAATTGATTTCATTCACCTAATGTATTACAATTGAGCATTATAATTTAAACAATGCTTGGTTTCTCCAATTACACACTAATCTGGAATGAATCTACTTGATGCTTGTGAACATTTAACTGCAACTCTAGACCAATCCCCATCCAGTTTTTCTATTTTGTTCTTCTTTGCTGAGTCTCTTATTATGTATAATGTTCAGAGCACAAAGTATGTGATTTCTCTTTTGGTGACTTAATAATTTTTCATTCTTTCAAGATTTATTGCCAAAGTGGAAAGAATTGCTGAGTAGTGAACTACTGACCTTTCACTCTTCCTGGGCTGCGCAGCAGCCTTCCCAATGTATAGGGCACAATACTAGAAGGAACATAAACTTACACAGGATTCATCGATCCCTTGGGTTTATAGCCTAATAAAGATTGAGTTTATAATTTTCAATATATGTTAATAAAAATAAAATGTTATTTATAATAATATTTCATTACATCTGAATTGAATGATGGTCTTGGTTGCTCCATTTCTTTCTAATTTATCTTGAGTGAGATTTCCAGATCGTTTTATTCATGTCTTAGCATATTAAATGTATTTTGAAAAGGTTGTTTTACTGCAATATCTTGTTTTTTATTAGGACTTTTATTTTGAATAATTTCCTTATTGCATAGCTACGTCATCATAAGTATTTCTTATCAAAAGCAGTAGTCTGTACATAATTGAGGTGTTTTATTATAAACTGAGTGGTATTTGATCTGGATTATTCAATGACACCATTCTCCTATAATCATCTGAGCATACATTATTAATTCTTCAAACCAAATTACTAATTGACGGATGATGTCATGGACTGTGTGAGAACTCAGTGCTCCAGTAAAATCCAAGAATGACTTGCCTACACATGACTCCAAAAGCAATGGATATTTGTATCATTTTAGCAATAAAATCACATTAGATAAGTATTTAAATTAACAAATGGGTTATATGACCAAGAAGATTTTAGCACCACTGATGGTCAACCAAAAATAATAAAAATATTTTCAGCACTTATTTCAAAGCATATACACAGATGTATCAAGGATCCTGAAGCTGGGGCATTAGGTATTTAGTTTGAAGACGTTTCACTGATTTTGCAAATTGCTTAATCTCATAATGCAGCTAAAGACATATTGTTATTGTAGATAGACAATTTCAAAACTGAAAGCTAATAAAATGACGTAGAGGACTTTCAATGTAAAATGTGACCTGAACATGGCAGATCATTGGGACACAGCAGTCAGGAACAACTATAAATAATGTATATTTAAAATACGGGAGCCTTTTTAATTAGGAGTTTTTTTGCAACTATTTAACTTCAATTAATAGGATTATAAATTTCCAGGTTTGTGACATACATTCATTGTAGATTTCATTTTCACGCCAAAAGCCTTAATAAATTCTATTGTACCGTCATAAATATGGACCTTGGTAAGTTTTCAGCATGACTCTGTCTGAAGAGCCTATTCTGAATCTTTCTGCACAATAAGATGTTGCCAGAATAGTTCTCTGATAGAGGGCAAGCCTCTTTTAACGATTTGAGAAAAGAGATCAAAGGATTTTGGGAAGAAAATGTAAATTCTGCAGGTAATCTAGTTATTATGTGGTATCCTCTAAAGGCCTTTTACATAGGCAAAGAACTAGGTATGCTGGAGTCAAGAAGGGCAATTTGTAAAAGACTATAGATTTAGAACAGTGAATAAAAGCCCAAAGGAAACAATTGCTTTAACCTAAAAGTGTGACAGTATTGCCCAATGTATTAAAAGCTGCTTTAAATAAAACAACACACTACATACTAAAATAGAAAAAAAGCAGCAGGCTTATTCCACCTACGTCATGCACAATCTAGAACAACATCCCCATTTCTATCAGGACTGCTCTAGCACTGCACCAATTTAGGAAACAGTTGAATACGTACCTTTTTAAAGATAAACAAATCACAATGCATTAACCATCCACAACTCAGCTTTATGACATTATGCTTATCTTTGACGCCGTATAGTGCTCTGCTTCCTTTGGCGAGGTTTGTGCTATAGCAATAGCATTTATCGACATACATAAATACTACATCCGGACAAATTTCAATTTACTGCATACTAAACAACAGTACTGGGACTTGGAAGAGAAAGTTAAATTACTAACATACTGGATTCAGAAGATTGAAGAATGAAGAACTGCATCCTCTTTAAAGAAATTTATCAGGACAATATTACTTTGGAAAAAAAACAACTACAACTACAACTACAAAACACTATTTGGTTATGATTTGGAAACAATTTTACTTGAAGGATGTAAATCCCTCAGTTAATAATGTGAAGGATGTTAAGGGAAAATCTTCCCTGTCTGAAAACTGAATATAGTGTGGCTTTAACTCAATCTTTTATCAAGTTAAAAACAGAAACTACTACCCTACAGAAATGAATAGGAAATTCAACTGATTTGCATGGCTGTTACAACCTTGACATACTCAGATACTGGGTGGTAAAGCCAATCCCATCTTACGCCTTTTAAGGTAACCCACCTCCTGTATAGCTACTCAAGAATAGTGAAGGAAACCTAGGACCAAGTTGAAAGGGAGAGAAGATGAGAAAGATAGATAGATACTGCGACACACAGATGTAATCCAATTATCTGTTAAAACAGAGCCAGCGACTTAAGTAATGCATCAGATAATAAGTGAAAAGACATACACATGACTTGGTGGCTTACTCAGCGACCTGCAAGTCTCACTGTATCTGACCCCCAGGCAAAAGAGGAACCTTACCCAAGAACTGAAGAGAGACAAACTCCACAGGACCAGGCAGGTTGAGCAAGGCTGGCAAACCATGAGGGGATAAAAGAGCAAAGATACTTGTGTAACGAATACTGTGGACAACCAAGTTGAAAACCCCAGAGAACCATCAAAGAGGACAAGCTAACAGAAAAGGAACGAATGGAAGTGAGTAGGAAAAAAAAATGTGTGGGAATGTAAATAGGTGCAAAGTAATGTGAAATCGCAGTTTCCCGACACCCAGTCTCATGTCAAACGAAGTCTTTATAGGACTCTACCTGTTCTAGTATCAAAGTGCCTCTGATTTCAACCAGCACTAGAGTAGCTGGAGGAGCGTACATGTCCTATCGATCTGGAAGTCTCTGCAATGCATGATTGTATTCCCCACTGCCCTGTCCTCCATCTCCTCCATGTGTGAAGCTTTCCGGGCCTTTTCTGTGTTGTTTCTCCTGGTGGTCTGAGAATTGATCTCCTGCTGGGTTTTCTTTCAAAATTAGAAGCACATTATTGACAAATTATTCATGGTACACAATTATATTCTGGTTTCTGGCAATAAACCAGACAATATAGATTATACTTTCTTTACAAATCTTCAGTTAGATCTAAAGTTTTACTTGAAACATCATTATCAAGTACTGGATGCAAAGAAGGTATCTCCAGTTTTCTCCTCAATTGCCTGAGGAAAATCTAATTGTGTCTATTGGCCACTAAATGGGACTGAACTAGAATACACTTGTGTAAAGTGTCTCATTAGGAGGGCCCCAGTTAGGAGGAAAAAGGCAGAAGGACAAAGACCCTACCTGGCAATCTTGCTTATAGATATGTGGTGGCTGGGTGACAAACAGTACATACAGAACACCAAGTAAAGACGATCTGGTCAAAACAATGTCTCATAAATTCCCAGAGTTACAGCATGTGCTCCAGGGGAGAGGGATGTGCACCCAATCATCTCACATTTGGACAGAGTCCAAGATTTCCACAACATCCCCGAGCACTTCAATGTAGAGAACAGAAAATCAAGAGTTTACAGCAACATTGTGTTGTATGAGTTTTATTCGCACTCAACTCAATCCCCGTTTCTCAAATTCTATCCAATGCATGTTTCATCATGAGTTTTGTCATATTTCAAGTGTCCTTTACTTCATCAGGGCTAAATACATAAAACCAAATTTTAATAATTATTGATGGAGTATTATTTCTGTTGTCAGTAAATTATAACCCATCACCTGTGCTGCAATCCATAACAGTGCAAACAATCAAGAAGAAATGTAATGAAAAGGAGTAGGGATATTTACAATGGCAGAGGAACCCAAACTCTAACATTGCACAATTGTCTCAACCTATGCCAGCACTATTGTGTATTGTAATATTTAATACAAATTTGAAGATTGTGACACACCTGATATTCCATCACCCAGAGTCCAAAGTGGCAGAAGAGACAACAACTATCTAGTATACAAAAAGAAAACACCATGAGACAGGTAACAGCTTACTTGGGTCAAGTACCATGACCCAATCACCATAGTCAATAAATTGGTTTCTTCGTTGGCTGTAAAGCATAAGACCAATAGCTCATAGAGATGCAAATTGTTCTTGTAGCTCTCACAAATATATCATTGTATGCCAGCTATCTGTGTGCCAAAATCAAAGTGAGTATCCGTGGCGTTTTTTATTGTAATTCACAGGCAAGACTAAGGTAGAATAACCAAGACAGCAAAGCCACCCGGAAACAGAGTTGAGAAAGAGTCCATCAAAAGTCCTCCTAAAGGCCAAATTTCTAAGAAATCCTAATAGAAAAAGGAAAAATATCAGGAATAGAAATGAAAAGCAAAGGGGCGATGAACATGTCGAAAAATCAGTGAATTCATGTTTTGTGACACATACTTGTCAAACCGAGGCCTGTTTTTTTATGCACAAGATAGGAAATAATATCAATGGAACAAAGTAAACAGCCATCTTGGTTTGGGATTTTCAGACAGAATACACTGAATAGGTGTAGATGTAAGGTTAGATTTATCTACTCTTCCAGGAAAATGGCAATTACGAATAATGACTTGAGGAGGTAAAAAGAAGACTTGTTTGACATTCCTCATACCTCTGCTGCTAACCATTTGTATCCTGCTCTCAATGCTCAGCATGGCCTGTGGAGCAGACAGGACCATGTAGACAATGAGGCTGACAAAGCTGATGAAGAAAAGCCTCCCACTGTTCACCAATCAGGTGTACTTGAGATGGATTGTCTTTGCCTCACACATTGCAAGACCAAAGTAAAACACTGCTACTAGTGAGTGCTACTCTGAATCCTTCTCAGAGATATTACAGTCAGACATACCAGTGGTAGCATGGAGTTGTAACGAGAAAAAGATTTCTGACTTGGTCAGTTGGATGTTTTTAAGTAGCAGTATGATTTAGAGTCATTTAATTTCTCTGATACCTTTGATAATTGTATTAACACTTTATAGAAAAATCTAATGTTAGAGTTTTGACAAATTAGTTTACATCTACTAGGTTTCTGCCACAAGGGTCCTTAAACAAGGCTCTTCTTTCATACAGTAGTGTCAGGGTACAAATTTAATTGACAAAAACAGAACGCAGTCTCATTTCCAGGTCAAGTTTTGAAAGAACTATGCAAAAATATTGCATCAAATGCCCCAGTTAAGTCTTATTTATTTGTGAACATAGTTTTTTTTTATTTGAAATAAATATAAAGTATTAATATAAACAAATTATGATTTATGTATGTCTCGAACCTATGTATAATAAGGCAACAACATTACTTAAATTGTAAGTATTGCTTTGTCTGCTGTATTTAGTAGTTTCAATACTAGTGTGTACTTAAGTTTCTAAGTTTATTTTATTTTGTTTGCATTTTCCTTAGGTATAGAAATAGGTGCCCAAGCAGAGATATAGATAGCATAAAATACAGTTTAGCAAGATTAAAAGAAATGCACTTATCAAATTACTACATGTATTTTGAAATATTGTAAACAGAAGGTGAAGATTTAAATGAGAATGCATCAACAATTTATTTCTATGGGATAGTTGAGTTGACCCTTTTTATTAGTTTATGCCAGGGCTGAGTAGACTGGTTGAGAGTCTCGATTGGCTTTTTGGATCTAATTGTCACCACAATCTGACTAGCGTTATATACTACTGCACAGATAACTGTGGAGAAACGTTGAAAACAAATTAACTAACACAGCCAAAACAAGTGTGTGGGCATTGTTCTATCACATTGTATATCATATTTACATTCAGGCAGACGTTCTGCTAGTATTGTAGAATTCCTGCAATAACAAAATGAGCGTTAGGTGTAGCCTTAAGATCATACTTGGGAGGTGTTAACAGCAGACGTATATGAACATTCACAAACCTGTTAGTGAGTTTTCGCTCTTGCTGTTTTCCAACCTGAAAATGCCCACAAATGTACTTCTGTCTAACCAGGTCATGCATTTCGGGGGTTAAAGTGTGGAGGAAACAACCCCATATAGTTTATTAGGGTGAAGGGGTAGGTGTTTCTCCAAGAGGTAAAATATTTTCACCACAAAGCCAAAAAAAGTAAAAAGTGCCAATGTGTACTCGTGGTATATTTTCATATGCAGATAGTGGAAATATCTGGTATACATTTTACACGTGTGAATGAATACTCCTGGAGAACAATGATCATTGTAGTTGTCCAGGACTTCTAGTAGTTGAAATGCAGACGTTTTCTACTGGTGAAAATATCTCCGGTATACATTTTCCACGTGTGAATATTCCTGGAAAACAATAATAATTGTAGTTGTCCAGGACTAACCCAATGACTTTCACAAATCCCAATAAGTCTGAATTTTGCTCCAAATATAGGAATAGTCCCTTTAGAGAAAATTAGCAATTTGTTACCCTATGGTTTGTAAATCTGATGCTTTTGAAGAAGGCTGGTGAAATATGGGATAGTTATATTTAAATTATTTATTTTTAAGTAGGGCTTGTACGATTACTAGACAGCTCACTTTCAGTTCTCCATCAGCATATCTTGTTTCTCTCTGCCTTAGTGTTCAATCTATTTTTCCTTTGTTTTGTAATGTCGTTTTACATTCCAACACTCATAATTATGTATAAATAATTTTGCTAAGCACTACTGCATGTGCTCTACTGTCAGTGCAAAACACACGAAACGCCCATCTGGTTTCAGAAAATATTGAGGAAAGTCAGTAACTATGCATATAAAAAAGTAAATTAAACATACCATTTTCATCATGTAAAACTAATTAAGCTTTAAGATGTATATACATTGGTTGTCTTTTACACACCTAAAAATGATGTTATACTTATCATGAACCCGAAGATGGCACTTTCTGGAGGGGTTGTTCCGGTGTCACTGAAAAAAAATGAATGCCACGTTTAGGTTTAAATACATTTTAGGCTACTATTCATCATATTATCAGCAAAGATCCTTGAGAAAAGAATTTGAGTGAGTGCAAGATGTTCTTAGTCAGGCCACACTGAGAAAAGTTCTGCTTTTCAAGGCTATTTGTCAAAGATCACGCAGGGCATTAAAAAGGTGTTTTATGTTACTCGAAAGGGTGGCTATTCCCACTTCCAACACAAGCTATGGGGGGTGTAAAGAGTTAATGGAGAGCCATGCGGGCTCTCCCTGTGTGCCTGACGTGCTCTGCGTGTCCGGGAGGGGCACGGAGCACGAGGGTATAAATAAAGAACGAACTGCGGGTGACGCAGTTCCATGCGTGTTTTGCAAGCAAGCACTGTCTGTGCGTATTCATTTAAGGTACAGGGGAAGGCCCTGTACATTGGCGACGAGCGGGATGCAAATACTGTACAGTGGAAGAAAGTGCAGTAGAATGTCGAGGCCAAGCTGAAAAACGTACCGGGAGGAGTGCGGGGCAGTGTCGACTGCCGCGATCGTGGTGCCGGGCCGGTCGCCAGAAAAAAAAGCAGGGATCACGAAGGAGGCTTCTGGCACGTGACTGTCGTAGCGGAAGACGAAGAAACTAACCGGTCTTCCGACCGGAAAGCCCAAAGACGGTGAGCCGCGCCCTGCCCCCACACGAAAGGCACCACGTGGGGCTCCAATACCCCGCCCCGGGCATCCCTCGCTGCCCGAGAGCAGCACCACGTGAGGCTCCAACACCCCGCCCCGGGCGTCCCTTGCTGCCCGGGAGCAGCCGAAGCAGACGCGTGCTTCCCTGGCCAGGCGCGCGGCTGCTGAGTGCCGCTGTGCTGCTGCAGAGCAGCCGGGCGTGCCGCGCGTCTCCCGCGAGGCCGGGGGAGGCCTGAAAAAAAGAAGAGACGCGTGTTGCACGCGCGTTTGTGCTTGCACATGGAAAAAAATAGCAAACACAGAAGGAAGACGAGAAACAACGCGGGTTGCATGTGCGCTGCCCCCGGGAGGGGCTAAAAAAAATAATAAAATAAATAAATAAATAAATAAATAAAAGGAAAAAAAACAGCGGTGATCAAAAGGAAAAGGCATTCAAAAAAAAATATAGAGGAACATGGAGACCTACACAGAAAAATAAAGTGCAAGAAAAGGGGTGAAGGGGGAGAAGTTACACACAAAAAAAAAAAAAAAAAAAAGAGGTGAAAAGGAAGAAGTAATGAAGGCGGAGTCAAGGAGGAAAAGAAAAAAAAACGAAAGGACAGCATCACCTCGTGTACATCACAAGGGTGAGAAGGGGCAAAGATGAGTGCCCCACCACAAGATGATGCCAATCCTCCACCGCCACCAGGGAACCCCCAGCTCCCAGCACAGTTGACCAACAGAGTTCACTCCTCGATCGTTTCGTTACCACAGTTTAACCAACTGATTGACCCAGCTACCGCTGCACCCAGTTGGCGTTTGTGGATAAACAGGTTAGAAAACTACTTTCGTGCAACCAGGGAAACGGACGGGGAAGTGCGGAGGTCGGTAATGCTGTTGATGGGTGGAGATGAACTACAGGAGCTTTTTGACTCGCTTCCTGACACAGGGGACAAGGCTGATTTTGATACAGCGGTAACTGCTCTGAACAGGCACTTCGACCCGCAACTTAACTCGGATTACGAACGTTTTAAACTACGACAGGCCCAGCAGACTGAAATCGAGTCGATGGATATGTTCTATGCTAGGTTGAGAAAGCTAGCGAGCTCGTGCACAGGTCTCAACCAACAAGAGGAGATCCGAGCGCAAATCATTCAAGGGTGCCGGTCTAATGCTTTGAGGAAGCTGATTTTGAGACAGCAGGGCATGTCCCTCGATGACATTCTAATTCTTGCGAGGTCACATGAACTGTCTGCAGTGCGAGCGGATGCGATGGCGGCAGTAAGAGGTCAGTCACTAGCTGCTGCGTCATCGTCTCGTGTAGTCCAGGTGAAAGAGGAACAAGTGGATGCAATTCAAACACGCCCGGCAGCGCAGCGTAAAACAAGCACTGCCAGACCCAGTGACAGGGCCTGTGGAAGCTGTGGGTATGAACACCGGCCGAACATGGGATGCCCGGCGAAAGGACAGTCCTGCAACCGTTGTGGCAAGTCAAATCATTTTGCCAAAGTGTGTAGGTCCAGGAGGAATAAGCCAGGAGAGCAGAAGGGACGGGATACAAGTGTTAGAGCTGTATCCAAAAACACAGAGGAGGTGAGAGACCAGGCGATGGCGAGTGGCCCGGTCTTCGAGGAAGATGAAGAAGAGGACATATTTGTAATATCTTTCACGGGGGGTAAGACACGGAAAATGAGACCGCCGCCCATGAGTGACGTTCATGTCAATGGCATGCTTGTCTCCGTACTCATTGACGCAGGAGCGTCGGTCAATGTCATGGATGAAACACTTTTCCACCAACTAGTACCTGCCCCGCCACTGACCCCGACAACTACTAAGATATACAATTACGGAGGGCGAGACCCTCTTCCCCTCAAGGGAACAGTGGAGGTGGCTGTAAGCAGTGGAGATAAATCAACAGAAACCAAGTTCTATGTGGTGGCTGGGGATCGTGGCACTCTGCTAGGATGTCACACGGCAGAAGAGTTGGGACTAGTGTTTTTTGCACGACAAGTGTATGATACTCAAGTGGAACGCCCTCTCAACGAGTTTCCGCAGCTATTTGAGGGGCTAGGTCGTTTAAAAGGAAAACGCATCAAGTTGCACATAGATCCCAACGTGGTTCCGGTGGCACTAAGACATCGTCGGGTACCCTTTCATCTGAGACCTGTCGTTGAGAAAGAGCTGCAGCTGTTGGAAGACCAAGGGGTCATAGAGAAGGTGGATGGGCCTACGCCGTGGGTGTCGCCGCTGGTGATTGCGCCAAAACCCAAGCAGCCAGGAGCGATTCGCCTCTGTGTTGATATGCGCCTGCCAAATAAGGCTATTCGAAGGGAGAGACACATAACGCCCACCATGGACGACATCATTGCTGATCTGAATGGGGCGCAGTGGTTCTCCAAGCTGGATCTCAATGCGGGGTATCATCAGCTAGAGCTAGACCCGGAAAGCAGGAATATTACCACATTCTCGACACATGTGGGGCTGAGAAGATACAAGAGACTGAGCTTTGGAGTGTCCTCTGCGGCAGAGGTGTTTCAAAATGCGATTAGGGAAACCTTGTCGGGGTTACCAGGAGTAATCAACTTGAGTGATGACATTCTAATACACTCCAAGACGAGAGAGGATCATCATTGTCATCTACGTGCAACGTTGAAACGGCTATCTGAAGCGGGACTAACGCTTCACAAGAAGAAGTGTGCCTTTTACCAAAATTCGGTAGAGTTCTTCGGATATGTATTTTCGAAAGAGGGCCTGCAAGTGGACCCACGGAAGGCTGAGGCTATCCGTCAGGCTGCGGTTCCGCAAAATTCCACGGAGGTTCGTAGCTTCCTAGGGATGGCCACGTATTGCGGAAGGTTTATACCACATCTAGCCACCATGTCTGAACCTCTCCGGCAGCTAACAAAAGGGCAACACCGTTGGGACTGGACTCCAGAGGCACAACAGGCCTTCATGGATATTAAGGAGGCGTTGCTAGACAAGGCAACTATGGCTTATTTCAACCCCAGCAGGAAGACCGAAGTAGTGGTAGATGCGAGCCCCGTTGGGCTTGGAGCCGTCCTCTTGCAAGAACAGAGATATCAGGAATGGGTCCCGGTCGCATATGCCAGCCGGGCGTTGTCGGCCGTTGAAACCAGGTATGCGCAGATTGAGCGTGAGGCTCTAGCCATCCGGTGGGCATGCCGCCATTTTCACTTGTACTTGTATGGGCACGAATTTCAAGTAGTGACTGACCACAAACCTTTAGTTCCGTTGTTCGCTGGTTGCCCGCGTCTTGCACCTCCGAGGATTGAGCGGTGGACCGTTCTCCTTCAACCTTATAGGTTCACTGTCGTTTACCGGCCAGGGGCAAACAATCCGGCAGACTATCTGTCTCGCCACCCTTGTTTGCAGGTGTCGGATGCGCAACAAGAACAAGATGAGGAGAGTACGGAAGTCTTTGTAAGCATGGTTGTGCAGTCGGCGTGTCCTAACGCCCTTCTCGTACCAGAGATTGTAAGTGCCACGCAGGAAGATATCATATTGAGCCACGTAAAAGACGCGTTGAGCCATAAAAAGTGGAAATATTTTCTAGAAAAAACACATGCGTCTCGCCCTGAACAGAAAGTGGCCATGCAAAGTATTTGGAAAGTGCGAGATGAACTATCTACTGATAATGAAGGGTTGGTTCTAAGGGGAAGAAGGATTGTACTTCCACAAAGTCTCTGGTCCAGAGTGATTGAGTTGGCACATCAAGGACATCAAGGGGCTGCTAAAACCAAAGCGAGATTACGTGCCAAGGTATGGTTCCCAGGTATGGACAGCCAGGTTGATGAGATGGTAGGACAGTGTCACTCCTGTATCATCACGTCAGTGGAACCTCCGAATTGTCCGGTGATAACTGAGCCGGCTACTCTGAAACCATGGGCTAAAGTAAGCATGGACTTCGGAAGTTTTCCAGATGGGAGGTTAACTGCTGTTCTGATTGACTCCTATACTAAATTCCCGGTGGTTGAGGTAGTGCCGTCGACGGCGTTTGAGAATGTGCGGCCAGTTCTACAAAAGACATTTGCTTTGTTTGGTTTGCCTGATGAAATTCGAACGGATAATGGTCCCCCATTCCAAGGCCAAGAGTTCCGGTTATACCTTGAGGGTCTGGCAATTCGTCATCGGAAGATAACGCCTTACTGGCCTCAGGCAAATGGGGACGTGGAAAGGTTCATGCGAACTTTGAACAGGGCTCTTCGGATTGGAGTAGAGAAAAGGGAAGACAGCGAACAGTGTCTATACCAATTCCTGAGTGCTTATCGTCAAACGCCCCATAGTACCACTGGTTGTGCTCCCTCCTCTTTGATGTTCAAAGTATCTCCACGTGACTGTATTCCATTAGGTCCTAAGTGGAAACCTCCTGTGCTGGATGTTAAAGCCACTCAAAAACGACGGCGAGCTACTAATCAGAGGGCGAGTGCCCAACGACGAGCAAAGTATCGAGGGTTCCAAGAAGGAGACCAAGTGGTGGTGAAATGTCGGAGAGGAGGAGGAAAGTTTATAACTCCGTTTGAACCTGAGATATGGGAGGTTATTGGTGTGAAGGGGTCCATGATCACTGCGGCTAGAGGAAGACAAAGAGTGACACGGAATGTGTCGCATTTTAAGAAAGCTGGACGGAGGGAACCGATTGATGATGAAGGAGAGTTTGATGACGTTACAGGCGGGTCATCCGTGGTGACCAATGAGGTGGAGAGTGTTAGGAGGCCGGTGCTGACTGAACAAACCCGACCTGTTTGTGCCCCTGGGCAGGAAAGTTTGCGCACAAGAAGCAGAAGATATGATCTACGTCCCAATCCTGTACCGAGTAGTCAGTTGAAAGACTTTGTCTGTCATGTAGGCTGCTCATAGTTGGAGCTTCGTTGCCATGTGATTATAACAGGATAAAGAGGGAAGGTCTGCTGTTTCGTAAGGACAGTGTTTTCGTTGTGGTAGACTGTTTACGTGTGTTTTATTACGAACTATTACTAAGTGACTTTATACCGTCATGTGTTAATTTTGGTTCCAGTTTTTGTTAGTTCCAGTCCCCATGTGGAGTAAAACATGGGGGGGATGTAAAGAGTTAATGGAGAGCCATGCGGGCTCTCCCTGTGTGCCTGACGTGCTCTGCGTGTCCGGGAGGGGCACGGAGCACGAGGGTATAAATAAAGAACGAACTGCGGGTGACGCAGTTCCATGCGTGTTTTGCAAGCAAGCACTGTCTGTGCGTATTCATTTAAGGTACAGGGGAAGGCCCTGTACAGGGGGGTTTCGAGGTGAGGTGGCTAGCTGTCAGTGCTAGTCTCTCGTCTGCAAGGTAGAGCTAGAAATGGTGCAGGAGGTGTAGTGACACCCGGGCTTACGATAGTGAGGGGCCAATGTTCTGTGCTTGCATTTGGGTCCTATGGTATTCTTGCTATGCCTCTGCCCACCTGCAGGAAGAAACAATTAGGCTTGAGCGGAGCTTGCAAAGTTTCACTACGCGGAATTCCATTGAGTTACCGAACAACTCTGCCGAATTCCGCGTAGTTCCGCAAGTGGGCAGAGTATTACTTGCCCTTCCCTACTTGTAAACAAACCAACACAACAACAGTACCACTGAGGTGGGGCCAGAGTCGGCTATTATTCCAATGTACACAAAGGCTTCTTGCTCACAAGTAAATACGTATTTTGATAAACTGTAATTTAGCTGCTTTAAGTTATTTGACCATGTGGAATTGTTATATGGAGCAAGTTATTCACCTGTTTCCAGATTCTGTTGCTCCTTTTCATTATTAGCAATTTTCTAATATCTGCTAAAAGCACAATGTGAAGAGCACTACAAAAAACAATTAATACTAAACAGAGCTATTAAAAGCAATCAGCGAGTGCAAAATAAAACGCAATAGGTCTGCTTTAGCGGTGCAGTGAAACCGGTCCACCCCTTATGAAACAGAAATATTGCTTAAGTTTAAAAGTTTAAATTTGAGGCACACACTATACGTTAAAGGATTAAATCATGAGTTTCCGATGAAAAGGCTTCTTAAAGTGACCACGGGATCCAGAAAGCCAAAAAGTACGTGAATTTGCCAATAATCAGATAAAACTAGAACTGCCGCTCTAAAGAGTAGAGAGAGTATTAAGGGCAAAACACGTGACCTTGTTTCTTGCAATGGCCTGGGAATTATGGGACTCGGGAGTAGGGTTACCAGTTCACTCCAAATACAAGGGTGCTCGTGCATCAAGGCGTGTGGGACAGAGCACTGCATGGAGTGGTACTGCAGATTGCAGCGAGACAGGCATGTATGGGGTGCAGTCTGACTGGTAGGCATGGGGTGCAGCACGAATGGTAGGGGTGGGGTGCAGCATTACAAGTGGGGAAGGGGTACAGCGTGACAGGTAGGAATGGGGTGCAGCGTGACGGGGGATAGTGTGAAACAAAAGTAGTATGGCAAGAGTGGCATAGCGGAACAGCAGGGGAGAGAACACAGTGGCAGTAGCAGACGATGCAACAGGAAAAAGACATGCAGCAAGCCAGAGAGCACCGCAAGAAACAGTGCCCAGTACTGCTTAGACCAGTGGTTCCCAGCCTGTGGTCCAGGGACCCCTGGGGGTCCACGAAGCCTCCTCAAGGGGTCCATGACTGTTTAGAAAATTAAATAATATTAGCATATTAGGTTCACAGTTTTCAGTAATGACTAAGTGGGGTCTTCAGATTCCAATAATGATTCATTGGGGTCCCCGGGTTCCAGTAATGATAAAGTGGGGGTCCACAGAAGTCAAAAGGTTGGGAACCATTGGCTTAGACCAGTGGTTCCCAAACTTTTTCGATCCCCGGCTCCTTTGACCTATTGGCCGTGTTGGCCACGGCTCCCCATTATGTTACTTTTTTTTGGCGGGTGGGGGAACGTAATCCCAGCCTGTACCTGTACCTACACTATTTACAGTTTGACTTCTTAATTCTCTCGTTCAGGTTCCTGAAAACCATTTATTTTAAATGGTTTCTTTTCTTTTGTCATAGGGATATTATTAATGGTACTCTGGCGCCCTCCGCTGGTCACAATAATTAATGCAGGGGGTTTTGTTTCCAAAACCACGGTGAAAAGCTACCGATTAAAAGCACCTCCGAGTGGTTTCCAGACTGTGTGCGGCGCCCCTGGCTAATTTTGACGGCGCACCAAGGAGCCGCGGCGCACAGTTTGGGAACCACTGGCTTAGACTGTGCAGTTCGGGGTTTCAGGGTGAGCTGCACGGCTGTGGGGCACATGGGGGTCTTGCATGGCACGGACTGCCGCATGGTAGCGGATGCAGTGATGCAGTGTGAAGGAGTCATACGCAGTATTGTGAAGGCTATGTTGTATGGCAAAGGCTGATGTGCAGCACATCACTGCTGGGGCAAATGTCTTTATGTGCGTATGTTAAATTACATCAGGAGATGGATGACCACAATTGCCGCTGTGATTACATGTACATTTGCACAATTACAGGATAACTAATGTTTAATTTGCAAAATGCTCTCTGCCTGTCATTTCACATCATAGAGAACCCATATTAGTACTTTAATGAGAGTAGTCATCTGAAGTAGCTGTTCATTGTGCTAACTTCCTCCTGTCTGAGTACAAATACCAGCATCCTCCTCAAGGACCAGGGCGGGTGGGTGCAGAGACAGCTATGAACGTGCCAAAGATGTGATGATATTCCAAAGTTATTCTTCATGTTTACAAATATGCTCTCTCTCTCTCTTTCATATGAAAGAACTAGGCACCAATGATGTAAGTGGCTTGTGGGAAAGGTAATGGTGTGACCATGTATTACAAGGAATAAAGTACTCCATGCCATTTATTGGCAGTCATCTTGGGGGTTGCTTTTATAGGAACTCACCCTTCTGTCTCATTCCTTTATAGGGGCATGGAACTCCTCAGTGATTTGCAATATCCTTCTAATATAATAATGTACAATACGGGTACTTTATTCCATATAGTATTTCTTTTCTATTCCCATTTACAGTATTTATTTCAAGAGGGAGGAACAGGTAACTCTATGGACTGCAATCATTAACAGACGAAAGAAGTACACAATTCCACACGCATACACATTGTATTAATTACACAGTTGTTGAACTAAAGTTTGTAGAAGTGAAGGGAAAGGCCCAGGAGCTGCACGGAAAATACCCTCCTGGGAAATACCCGGGCACACAGCCCATGTAGCGGGATTGCTCGGTAGTTCACCCTGGAAGAAAAGATGGAGAGCCCTTGTTTTGTATCATATCAAGCACTTCCAAGAAATACTTTTCATGCTTGGCATGTCAGTAACAGAAGAGTCCAATTTTTTAAGCACAAAGAGCAGTAAAACACGGGCAATTTAAGTGCATTGTGCAACTGGTCTTGAATTTCATGCGGGCAAATAAAGCGTGGGTGTTTCATTCTGGTTAGAAGAAAGAGACATTCCGTTGCCACATTTCGCCGCAGGAGACTGCTAGCGCATCAGAGAGATTACCGGGACACCCATCTGCTCCAGGCAATCTGTGAGTTGGGACTGAAAAAACGCTCTCTAAGTAGTCGCACTTTCATGTCATTGCACTTATTGAACTTGTATGGCGCTTTAGCACAAAATTAATACTATACGTATATATTTTCTGCAACATAGGGTTACAAGTCATAAACATAAAATATTGGCGAGTATGAGGGCATGACATAAGGTAATGAATACAAGATATGAGAGATCTCTAAAAGGAGCGTGCCTATAAAAGGGTGTGGCGTAAATACACAAACTGAATAACTGTAATTTTGGTTCCTCTTCTTTCATATGCATAACACAACAACTGAGATACACCTAAAAACGCCTTTTGTTGTTAATCTATGTTAAAGAGGTTGTCCGTTTTCTCTCTGTATGCCGCCCATCTCCATATTTTACATCTCATTTCTTTCCATTTCAGCGCCCTCTTTTCACTCTCTCCTGAGTGCACTTTGGCATCTCATTCACTTCACCCCATCCTCCCCCCAAACACACAACAGACCCACTCACCTGTAAGCACTTCATTTTCCTTTGCCTTGTTAATATTTTGACAGCTGTGTACCTCCTTCGTACACATTCGCACAGAATTGCAGATGCAATATGGGACCATTGCCCTGTGCACTCTACAGAGATGCCAAGGATTGAATGACCAAGTATTCTGAATATCTTTTTGGCCCACTAACAGACACTGTGATAAACTCATACTGCCTTTAGCCTCAACTCCAGAGCTCTTAACCATGATGGCCTGTTATAAAAATCTGGAAGTGACTCAATTCAAAATACGCATTACACAAGAGTAATATGCTACACACAAAAAACCCAGAAACAAAACATCCTGGAAATAACACACACTCTCAGGGAATGCTAGTTAAATAAAACGTGAAATATAAACCAGAACTAAATCATTGACATGGATTTCCTTAACAGTTTTACATTCTTTGTTCAGAAATCACAGAGTGTTATTGACAGTAAAGTTAAGGACATGAATATAGGGCCTTAATTACTATCAGGTCTGAGACCCTGAGGGACCCGGTCCATTTAAAGCCCGTGTAATCTTTAAGTGACATAGGGAAGCTAGAGGAAGAGCGGGCAGGCAGGTCCAATGCATTCCAGTGCTGGGAGGCCAGGAAACAAAAAGATCAAAAGCAGGACTGCACATAGTGGTTGTTGAGGTTGTTCGCAAAGTCCTCCTTTCCATTGATGAAGCAGGTGCAGTGGCACCAGTGCCACAGACCTGAGGGTCTATTAAAATCTGATTTTTGCTGTATTTCACAGTGTAAACAGAGGCCTGGGTGTATTTCCTTCCTTGTACTAGGGCCCATGACACACTGGCTACCACTGGTTATATGTTAGAATATCATGTACATAAATATACTGAAGTATTGTCCTAGATATTGTTTACCAAAATATCATCCCTTGTTTTTGTTATTATATAGGTTACTTATAGAGCACTCCTACACCGCAGTTTATGGCAGTAAATAACCAATCAATGACACAGGCCACTGACCACTCTATTGCAAAGGCAAGTTTTTAAAAGTTTCCCGAATCAAATTATCAAAGATTTCAACCACAGGTTCACTGGAAGGGAATTCAGCAATGGAAAAAGAAGCATCACTGAAAGTCATGGTTTTTGGTAAAAGACATTGACAGCTACATCTTAATGGCAATTCAACGTAAATGCTATAGAACCAGGTAAGGCTCAGCCCTGTGGAAAATGACCACTGCTTCAAAACAACTCTACTTCACATAGGCAACCAAAGTAACTGTTTTGGAATGGTAGAGATGCAGTGGTGTGTGGGTACTTTGCAAATTAGACGGGCAGCTGCATTTTGAACCACTTGAATGCATTTCTGGAGCAGATAGATAAATGATATGCCATAATCCCATTGAGATTGAACTGGAGCATTCATTATGGAGACATTACCCCTTTTTTTAATAAACAGAATAGTGTAACAAAGTGTTTTTAATTAGAAAAAACAAGAACTTGCCACCTTTGCTACCAAGGAGTTAGAAAATATGTTAGAATCAAGAGAAATACACAGGTTTCTCACCACAGTGCAAAGAATAGGGCCGGTACTCATAACAGGGTCAGTGCATTTCTATGTCTCTAATGGGGCTATATTATTGTAGATGATACTTATCTCATATGATACTCTAACACTGATATTCTGGCACTGCAGAGCAGAGGGATTTATCTCGAAGAAATTGAGATGAAGAATAGATATCGTAACAGGGAGCATGTACAGTAAATAAGGAGGAAAGCTTGGGGGAAGAGAGTTAGTCAAGGGAAGGTTTAAAAGAACAATGTTTTCGAATTTAAAGAGAATATGGAAAGGAAGCTGATGTTGAGAAGCCAGAAAGGCCCTGCTACATATTAAGGTGCAAGAATGGGGCATGCAGCTTCTGGGAGATGCATATCATTTTACAATATGAGGATGATACCTTGCTGTTCCTGAGAGATCTCACATATAGCTTACGAGGAGTGATGCAGGTTCTAACTGACTTTGTGAAAATTTCAGGTCTGAAAATTAATTGGGGAAAATCATGTCTTTTTCCCCTGAGAGACAACGTCTCCAACGTCCCCAAGTACATTGGACCCTGTTGGACTCTACCCATCGATGGGAACCTGATATGTTTAATTATTTGGGTGTCCGAATCTTTTGTGGTAATAGGTGATTATTTGTGGTAAACTTTACAGGGCCTTGACATCAATGCAGCAGTCGATCCCTTTTGAACTAGACTGCCATTTTCCCCCATGGACATGGTTCCCGTCACTTAGGTGGTAAACCTTCTTCGTTTGTTATATTACTTCTCGGTCCTTCCCTTGAAGATCGCTGGTCAATTTTCAGGGAATTAAACTTCCTCCTTTTCAGGGTAATTTGTGGGCAGGAGAGGGTTCTCTTCAGGGAGGAACATGGGCCTGCTGGACACAGGAGAAATGGGTGCCCGTAATTTTGAAAGTTATTATTACTCAGAGAAATTGCATACATCTTTGCAATGGTTTGGAGAAGTAGATGATGCAGAGGGCACTTAGGGGAAACAGGAGTAGAGGAACAGATCTATACAGAAGTTTGAAATTAACAACCATAGAGCTTTGCATGGCGTGCAGTGGTGCTGGTGAAAATACTTAAAGCTAGTGAAGCTAGGGACAGCATATTCCCTAGAGATACCTCTTTGATGTCCCCCCAGATTTAAAGCTATTGCTAGAACTCAATATTTTTCCATGAGCTGATCAGGGTATAGAAACGTTGGGGGAATTACACAGTGTCAGGTAACTGTATTTCTTTGAATCACTTAGAGAAGTTTATGACCTGGGTGTAAGCCAATTCACTACATTTGATGCCTTAGGAAGAGCTATACAACTAACATGGGGGTCAGATATGGAGATGCTTTACCTATGCTATTGACGCATGGGGCAGGCAGACATAACCATGACGGTGTTCTATGCTGATATAACAGTGGTCAGGAGGAGGCAGAGGGTAAAAATCTTAACAGTCACCTACGGATAAAGAATGGTCTCGCATGTTTGAATATGCAAAAATGATCAGAAGAAACGAAAGATTCAAATACTTGCAAATTCACTACATACATCAGACCTGTTTAGCACCTGCTGGAATTGCTCAAATATATCCCTGGGGCCCTAATACACATCCTAAATGTAGGAGTCTGAAGGAAGCTTTTTACTATATGGTTTGGGTTTGTGGATTTGTAGCTCAGAGTTAGCCACGGGTTCGTTCACTGATAAATGATTATACAGGTAAATATTTGGAGGTGGGGCCCAATCTCCTGGAGTGGGGCTAGCTACTTAGAACTAAAGCAAAGATATGCATTTGTAAATTTATTGAGAATTTATTGACATGCTATTGATCTTAGTGAAAAGGAGAATAGCCTTGTCTTGGAAGGCAGTGGCGTCTTTTAGTGTTGTTGCCTGGTAGCATGATGTACGCAATTAATCTAGAACAGTGGTTCTCAACCTTTGGACTTCTGTGGACCCCCACTGAATCATTACTGGAACCTGGGAACCCTCCACTGGTTCATTACTGTAAGGGCGGGAACCCAGCCTAAACATTGTTAATGATTGGAATGGCAAACCAATGCACATAAGATACTGAAGCATGTATTCAACAAACACATACACAAATGACAACGCATTTTATTTAATTTGCAAACAAATATAAATAAATAAATAAAACTGTTAATGGGAAGATTGGAGCTTTACTAAGTTCAAATGAAGCCACACATCGCCAATACTATATTCTGTCTGATGCATCTGCACCACTCTCACAAATCAATCTATTACTAATGCTAATTTAATTTTTAGCCTCCAATTGCGAATTCCTTGACATTTACAGTACGTTTTACATTTTTCAATTTTACATTTAGCCACTTTATTTATGTACAAATTATTAATCTGGTAATATTTAGTTTTCTAAGGAGTCACTGATCCCCTGAGGAAGTTTTGCGGACCCCCAGGGGGCCCCGGACCACAGGTGGGAATCAATGATCTAGACCTGAGATCACCATTATTGAGATGATGCAGAGAGTGTTGGGAAAGGGTATTCTGCATGGAGATTGTGGTGTGATTCCAGTTCAAATGAAAGGCCTGCATGAAATCTATGCATAGGTGTTCAGCTTTTCTACAACACTTGATATCTCCTGATGTTGTAGACACTAAGGGCCTGATTTAGTTCTTGGTGGATGGATTACTCTGTCACAAACGTGATGGATATCCCGTTCGCCATATCACAATCGCCATAGGATTTAATGGGATCGTCATACAGCAGATGGGATATCCGTCACGATTGTGACAGAGTATTCCCTTCTGCCAAGATGTAAATCAGACCCTAAGTTTCAGTATGTCTCACGATCCACTAATCTGTATGAGCTGCATTTAGGAAAGATCCCTGACCGCCTTTACTTCCTTTTATTCTTATGTGGGCACCAACATGTAGAATGTATTGTATATTGACTGACTCACTCTCACTCAGGTATGCTTTGATTATTTGTCTTATTTGTTGTATCGATTTAAAAGACTCCCAGTCATATTATGACACTTACTGGACAAGATAAAGTAAAATGACAAAGTCATATGGTTTAAGAGATACAAACATGAATTGTATACCTAGGTAATGCATACATGTTACCAGAAAAAATAAATGAACTGCTATTAAACACATAAGCCAGAGAGGCAGAAAGGGACGCCCTGGGGGAGACAGAAGAGATATCTGGTGGAGAAGTTATATCTAGACTAAAGAGGAGCAAGGGAGTAAGCAGGTTAAGTCACTCAACTAACAGAAGATCTTCGTAGAAACCACATTCTTAGTTGTGCGCATCATGATGCATTTATGTGCATTTGCAGTCATGCATGGTCACCATTTTTAATACGCTGATCTAACATGGCAGACGGCCATGTACCAATAGTAAATTAAAAGCTAAAAAAGTGCTTTACAGAGCAAAAAAGGAAACGACCCCTGCCCTAAGCCCTGAAACCAGACACCAGCGTCCCCACCCCGACCGGCCCCCAGCCCTTCTAAAAAATACCAGTCCCCTGCACTAAGGCCTAAAACCAGACCCTGGTGTGACAACCCACCACCTCCTCCTGGCCCCCAGCTCTTCTACGAACTACCCAACCTCTGCCCGAAGTCCTAAAACCAGACCCAAGCGCAACTACCCCCCCAGTCCTTGTAAAAACTGCCCAACCCCTGCCCTAAGCCCTAAATCTAGAACCCAGCATGACACCCCCGGCCCTCAGCCTTTCTAAAGCCTTAAAAACAGACCTCAGCGTGACAACCCCCTCCCCCAATTCCCCCGGACTCCAGTCCTTCTAAAAACTACCAAACCCCTGCCCTAAGCCCTAAACCCAGACTCCAGTGCGACCCCCTGCCCCCAGCCCTTCTAGAAAATACCTGCCCCCTTGCCATAAGCCCTAAAACCAGACCCCGGCACGACCCCCCCTGTGCCCCAGCCCTTCTAAAATCTGCCTAACTCCTGTCCTAAGCCCTAAAACCAGACCTCAGTGCAACACCATCTGGCCCCCAGCCTTTCTAAAAACTACCTGACCCCTGTCCTAAGCCCTAAAACTAGACCCCAGTGCGACACCCCCTTGGCCTCCAGCCTTTCAAAAGCCATAAAACTAGACACTAGCGTGACACCCTCTCCCCCAGCCACTAGCCCTTCTGAAAAATTTAAAAAATACACAGCCCCTGCCCTAAGTCCTAAAACCAGATCCCAGCATGACCCCCTCCAGCCCTACGAAAAACGACTCGACCCCTGCCTTAAGCCCTAACACCAGATCCCAGCGCGACATCCCCCAGCCCTTGTAAAAACTACCCGACCCCTGCCCTAAGACCTACAACCAGACCTCAGCACGACATCTCCCAGCCCTTCTAAAATGACTTGACCTCTGCCTTAAGCTCCAAAACCAGACCCAAGCATGACACACTCGGTCCCCAGCCCTTCTAAAAACTACCCAACCCCTGCCCTAAACCCAGAAACCAGACCCCAGAGTGACCCTCCACCATCCCCCAGCCCTTCTAAAAACAACCCAAGCCCTGCCCTAAGCCCTAAAACCTGATCCCAGTGAGACCCCCACCCCCCAGCCCTTATAAAATCTACACAACCCCAGCCCTAAGCCCTAAAACCTGACCTCTGTGCAACGCCCTCTGGTCCCCCAGCCCTCCTAAAAACTACCTGACCCCTGTCCTAAACCCTAAAACCAGACCTCAGCGCGACATCCCCTTGGCCCCCAGCCTTTCAAAAGCCCTAAAACTAGACCCCAGCGGTACACCCTCTCCCCCAGCCCCTAGCCCTTCTTAAAAATTTGAATAATACCCATCCCCTGCCCTAAGCCCTAAAACCAGATTCCAGCACGACCCTCTCCATCCCCCAGCCCTACGAAAAACTACCCAACCCCTGCCCTAAGCCCTAAAACCAAATCCCAGAGCGACATCCCCCACCCCTTGTAAAAACCACCCGACTCTCTGCCCTAAGCCCTAAAACCAGACCTCAGCGCCACATCCCCCAGCCCTTCTAAAAACGACCCAACTTCTGCCCTAAGCCCTAAAACCAGACCCAAGCATGACACCCTCAGCCCTTCCAAAAACTACCCAACCCCTGCCCTGAACCCTAAAACCAGACCCCAGCGTGACCCTTCCCCAGCCCCCAGCCCTTCTAAAAACAACCCAACCCAACCCCTGCCCTAAGCCCTAAAACATGACCCCAGTAGGACCTCACATCCCCCAGCCCTTCTAAAAACTACCCAATCAAACCCCTATCCTAAGCTCTAAAATCAGACCCCAGCGTGACACCCCCCAGCCCCCAGCCTTTCTAAAAAATCTCCAACCCTTACCCTAATCCCTAAAACCAGACCCCAGTGCGACACCCTTCCCCCCTCCAGCCTCCAGCCCTTCTAAAAACTACCCAACCCTTGCTCTAAGCCATAAAACCACAGTCTACAGTAGTGTGACCCCCATGGCCCCCAGCCTTTCTAACAAATATACGCTCCCTGCCCCAAGCCCTAAAACCATACCCTGGCGCGACCACCTCCAGTCTCCAGTTCTTTTCAAAACTAACGACCCCTGCCCCAAGCCCGAAAACTGTCCCCAACCTTCCCCGTCCATGCCCTAAAACTATACCCCACCTGCCACCCAAGCCCTGAAACAGTACCCCCCCACCACAATCCCCTTACCTCCCTCTCCACGACAAATAGTAAGCTCTTCGGAGGAGCGGCGTAGGTCCTTCAGAGGAAACGGAATTATCTCTCTAGGTCCTCTAACGACGCCAATAGCCTTTCCCACCATTACCACGCATAGCCCTTAACATGCATACCTTTACAAGATAATTTGTTGTAATGGTATGCTTGGTAAAGGCTATTCGTAGTAATGGTGCATGCGTGGTAAAGGCCATCCGTGGTAACAGCCGGGTTGTAATTGCTGTTTCCCTATTTTGGAGAACGGGATATCGGTCACAGTTGTGACGGAGTAACCCTTCTGGCAAACTCTAAATCAGGCCCTATGTGTTGGCACCCAACATCAAAACTACATTACCCATGAATCTATTAACTCTCACATTATTTGGAGTTAGTGGCTGACACTTTGAATCACTAGATACAATTTTTCTCATGTTCTACGGGGTCCTTGCTAGGCAATTGTGATTCTTTGGTGCTGCAGCCCAGGACTTGCGGCTATTTGGATTCATGAACTGTTTGGAGAACAGTTGATTCCCCATGAGAATTTGGTGGGGAACAATTTAGAAGTATACTGAAAGTTAAGATATTGTTAGACCTGAAAGTCTTAGGGTGGTCACCCCCAACTTTTTGCCTGCCTCCCTCCACTTTTCTGACACCATTTTTGCTGGTTTTAGGACTCTGTGCACCTTACCACTGCTAACCAGTGCTAAAGTGCATATGCTCTCTCTCTTCAAACATGGTAACATTGCTTCATACCCAATTGGCATATTTGATCTACTTGTAAGTCCCTAGTAAAGTGCACTACATGTGCCCAGGGCATTTAGATTTAATGCTACTAGTAGGCCTGCAGCACTGATTGTGCCACCCACAAAAGTAGCCCCTTAACTATGTCTCAGGCCAGCCATTGCATGGCCTGTGGGTGCAGTTTCACTGCCACTTCGACTTTGTAATTAAAGGAACTTGCCAAGCCTTAAACTCCTCTTTTTCTACATATAAGTCACCCCTAAGATAGGCCCTAGGTAACCCATAGGACACTGTGATGTGTAGGTAAAAGGCAGGACATATACCTAGTGTTTTATATGTCCTGGTAGTGGAAAAATCCTAAAGTCGTATTCCACTGTGAGGCCTGCTCCTTTCATAGGCTACCACTAGGGCTACCCTCATATACCGTTTGAGTGGTAGATTCTAATCAGAAAGGGGTAAACAGGTCATATTTAGTATGGCCAGAAGGGTAATACAAAATTCTAAATACTGGTGAGGTTGGAATTTATATTACTATTTTAGAAAGGCCATTTTGACTTTTAGAAAGTGAACATTTCTCTGCACTTAAACTCCATCTGTGCCTTACAGCCTGTCTCCAATCCACGTCTGGGCCGGGCTGGTTGACAGCTCCCTTGTGCATTTCACCCAGACAACCACAAACGCAGTATGCTCAGTCACACTTGCACACATCTGCATACTGAATGGGTCTTCCTGGGCTGGAAGGGTGGAGGGGCTTGACACTTACATTTCAAAGGCTAGTGGCCTGCCCTCACACAGAGGACTGCCAAACCCCCTGGCAGACACACCTATACTGAAAGGGGACCTTGTGCGCTTTAAGACTACTCTTTGAAGCCTCCCCCACTTCAAAGGTGCTTTTGGGGATATGAACTGGGTCCCAGACCCTCCCCATTTAGACACTTCCTGGGATAGACACTGAACCAGATCCTGCAACCTGCCAAGAGGAGCTGCCTGGCTGCCCAAAGGACTCACCTGGACTGCTTTGCTGTGAAGAACTGCTGCCTTGCTGTTGCAGCCCTGCTGCCTTGCTGGCCTCTGGCTCTGCTGAGAAGTACTCTCCAAGGGCTTGTATTAAGCTTGCCTCCTGTTCCTGAAGTCTCAGGGCCAAAAAGACTTTATCTTTTCAGAGGAACTCCTTGTGTGGCGAAACCTGACGCACAGCCTGCTGGAATCTACGCACAGCCTGCCTAGCGGTGAAAGAATCACTGCATCTCCGACCCAGACGCAACCCGGCTCCTCGAGTGGAGTTCGACACAGCACCAGCATTGCGACCAGAACTTTGACGCACAACCCACCGGATCGACGCATCATCAAACCAGAATGACGCAGCCCAATTTCCTGCATGAGGAATTGACGCAGTGCCTGCCTTGCAACAGAAACTCTGACGCATCACCCACCGGATCAACGTCCTGCACGCCCAGGATTTCCACGCATCGTCCCTGGGTGTCAAAAGACCCTGCATCGCGGTGAGGATCAAGGCTGCGCATCGGACATCGACAGGTAGCCCTTGCAGCGTGGGAAAAATCAACGCATTGTCTGTGCACGTCAGGAAATCTGATGCACACTTTCCTTTTTCCACGCTTCTGCTCCTCTACGGTCTCTGTGTAATTTTGATGCATACCAGGTACTTTGTGCACACAAGAGACATTTGTTGATTTTTAAAGACCGAAGACTCTTCTTATCATTGCAAAGTGATATTTCAACTTGTGCTTATCAAATCTTGATCATTTTAACCTTAATTTACTCAGATAAATACCTTATATTTTTCTAAACCTGTGTGATGTATTTTTGTGGTGTTTTTCACTGTGTTTTTGCATGATTTATTGCACAAATAGTTTACACATTGCCTTCTAAGTTAAGCCTGCCTGCTCAGTGCCAAGGTACCAGAGGGTGGGAACAGTATAATTTGGATTGTGTGTGACTTACCCTGACTAGGATTGTGGTCCATACATGGACAAGGGTGTATACCTCTGCCAACTAGAGACCCCATTTCTAACATTGGTGATCAGCGGTGAGGATAGGACTTGTATTTGTGCAGTGACATACAATAGCTACGTGTACACTACCTACCCACAGTTAAAGGTCAACTTGATTTTTTTTTCTCTTTTTCTACAATTTCGTTTTTCCTGCTTGATATTTTAACCTAATCCTCAAACAACATGTCTCTGGCTGGGTCTCAAGTAGGAGCTGGAGAGTTTCACCTAGCCAAGCTGGAGACATACACTGTCAGCCAGCTGAAGGATTCTGCAAGGGGATGAGAGTACCTACCCGGGCTGCATCCAGGAAGGAGGAGTACCAAAAGGTGCTGAGGGCCTGGGTAGAAGCCCGTTCACAAGACGATTTTGAGGTGGAGGAGGCAGAGGATGGCCCCTCAGAGGATTTGACACCAGCAGTGGGGGATGTTAACCCTGGAATTGTGCCCCCTGCCAAACCAGGGAGCAGTGTTTCTAGTCATGACCTGACAGCAGAGGAAAGGAGAGAAGAGAGAGAATTTCAGCTGCAAATGACAAGGTTAAACATGGAGGCAGAAGAAATGAAAGCTCAGAGAGAGGCAGAGGAAAGGAGAGCTGAGGCTGCAGCTGAGAGAGTCTTGGCTAAAAAGAAACTTCTTCTGGCTCATGAACTGAGTCTCGAAGAGCTGGACCTCAAGTCTAGGTAATCTGAGTCCAGTAGTGATGGTGGCAGCATACATGCAGGACCTGCTGGAGAAAGGAAGGTTTGTATGCCCAAAGAAGTAGTGCCAGGTTATGTGGTGAGAGATGACATTGATAAATGGTTTGCTGTATATGAAGTTGCACTAAGGGCCCATGGGGTTTCTGAAGATCAATGGGGGACGGGTCTGTGGAAACATGTTACAGCTATTGGGAGGGGCTCCTCACATTAGACCCAAAGGATCAGAACACATACCCTTTCATGAAAGCCATTTTGATTGCAAAGTTTGGGGTTGCCCCTAAGGAGTACCGCCAGAGGTTCAGGGACAGCACCAAACTCTCTGCACAAACTTGGGTACACTTTTTTGATTATTCCAGTAAGGCACTGAATGGATGGGTGCGGGCAGTAAAGTAGATGACAATGTGGGGTTGTATAATGTGATCCAGAGAGAGCATATGCTCAGAGTTTGCTTTACAGAGTTGTGCCAGCACTTGATTGACAGTAAGCTGACGGATCCTAGGAAGCTTGCTGAGGAGGCGGACAAATGTCTAGCACCAGAATGTCCAAAAAGGTATCTGGGGGGGACACCCACAAAGGTGGTCAGGGTTCCCATCAGAAGAAAGAGGGGGAAGAAAAACTTAAAAATAAGGAGTTCTCAAAAGGCCCCCAAAATAATTCCCAGGGGGTGGTGGTAACCAGTCCCAACCTGATTCTGAAATGAACCCGGGGTTCTTTGATAAAAAGAAAGGGAAATTTGTACCCAAATGTTTAGAGTGCACCAAGTATGGTTACTACAAGGGCGACTCCAAGTGTCCAATGTGGGCACAGTCTGCCACTGAAGGGCAGACACCTGGGTTGCCTAGCATAGTGCTTGGGGAGGAGGTAGTCCCAGATACCTTTGGGGAGCAGATAGAGGTAACACTAGTATCCCTGGGAGATGAGTAAAGGGTGTTAAAAGCCCACATGCCTGCAAACACCTCTAAGTATAGGCAGTGGGTCACCATTAATGGGCAAAGGGTGGAGGCTCCGTGTGACACAGGAGCCAGCATGACTACTGTCGGGGGTCCGATGATGTCAGCAGAGCAGGTCATCCCCAGTACATTCCACCAGGTCATAGTCACTGACAATCGTGAGAGTCACCTACCAGTGGCTGTCGTTCCCTTTGTGTGGGGAGGGTCTCTGGTACTCTGAAAGTAGCTGTGAGTCCTGCCATGCCTGTAGATTGTCTGCTGGGCAACTACCTTGCGCATACTACCTGGAAGGAGGTGGAGCTCAGGTCTCACCTGGAGATGCTAGGTTTGCTTTAGCGGATCTGCAAGACCAAAAGGTCCATGGCTGCCCGGGAAGGGAGTCAAGGGCATCTGGAGCCTAGAACAATGGCCCAGACAGCTGCAAAAGGAACGGGCAAGGGGCACTGGAAACTGGTCCCATAAGTTTCCGCGGTGGTTGACGGGATCCCAGAGGAGGAGGCCCTTGAGCCAACTCGGGAGGACATTGCCACCCTTGGTAACCTGCCTGAGCCTGCTGGCTGGCAAGCTGAGGGTGGGCCAACCAAGGAGGAATTCTGCGAAGGGCAGAAAGAGTGCCCAGCTCTTGAGGGTTTGAGGTGACAGGCCACGGCCCAGGTAGCAGGTGAAGCCTCTGGTGATCACCATATCTATTGGGAGAATAATCTCCTTTACAGTGACCCTAAGGTGCCAGAAGCTGGGGCAGCAAGTGTGCTGGTAGTCCCCCAGTGCTACTGGGCCTTCCTACTGGGTTTGGCTCACAACATCCCCTTGGCGGGACATTTTGGGGCAAGACAAGACCTTTGCCAGGCTTGTCACCCACTTTTATTGACCCGAATGCGGGTGGCCTCAGATATTTTCTGTAGGTCCTGCCCAACCTGCCAGGCCGGTGGGAAGAAAGGGAAAAGGCTCAAGGCCCCCACGGTCCCACTCCTTGTCGTTGGCATCCCCTTTGAAATGGTGGGCATCAACATCATTGGTCCCTTGGAGCCAAAAACTGCCCTAGGCAACAGGTTTATCCTGGTTTTGGTGGACCATGCTACCCGCTAACCAGAGGCAATCCCGCTAAGCACAGGGACTGCACCAGTGCTGACCAGTGCTCTGATGGGGATATTTACCCGTGTGGGATTTCCAAAGGAGATTGAGTCTGACTGAGGCACAAACTTCATGTCTGCGTACATGAAGTCCATGTAGGATGCGTGTGGGGTTACCTACTGGTTCACCACCCCTTACCATCCTCAATCTAATGGGCTTGTGGAAAGTTCAACAAGACCCTAAAAGGCATGATCACAGGCTTGCCGGAGGCCATGAGGCGTAAGTGGGACGTCCTATTGCCATGCCTTCTGTTTGCTTATAGAGAGGTGCCCCAGAAAGTGGGTTGGGTTCAGCCCCTTTGAACTTCTCTATGGATACCCTGTCGGGGGACCCCTAAGTATAGCGAAACAGGGGTGGGAGAAAGCTCCCAGGAAACCCCCCCCAGGGTGTGGTCAGTTACATGCTTGCCCTCCGCAACCAGATGCAACGCTTCTGGAAACGGGCCAAGAGCAACCTCAATGCCAGTCAAGAGGTGATGAAGCAATGGAACAACCAGAAGGCCACACTGGTAGAATTCTCACCTGGAGACAAAGTATGGGTAATAGAGCCAGTAGAGCCTAGAGCTCTCCAGGATCACTGGACTGGCCCACTCAAGATCAAAAAGCAGAAGGGGAGGCCATTTACGTAGAGAACCTCAAGACCCCTAGAAACCCCCAAAGGGTGCTCCATCAGAACAGATTGAAGTTTCATTTTGAGAGGTCTGAAGTCAGCATGCTTCTGGTGACAGATGAGGGTATAGAAGAGGAGAGTGAGCCTCTCCTCAACCTCCTGTCTGCCAAGGAAGGTGATGGGCCAGTTGAGGGTGTCAATCTTTCTGTCTCTAGCTCAGAGAGGAGACTGCTACCAATTATTGAAACAGTTCTCTTCCCTGTTTCCCTCACCCCTGGACTCACACACTTGTGCATCCATGATATTGACATGGGGGAAAGTCCCCCTGTAAAGAATAACATTTACAGAGTTTCAGATAAGGTGAGGTCCAGCATCAAGGAGGAAGTTGCCAAGATGCTGGCTCTTGGGGTGATTGAAAAGGCCAGCAGTACCTGGTCCAGCCCAGTGGTGTTGGTTCCCAAGGCTGCCGCTCCCGGTGCCAAGCCAGAGCTTAGGTTCTGCGTGGACTACCGGGGTCTCAACTCAGTCACAAAGACAGATGCTCACCCCATCCCCTGAGCCGATGAGCTTGTAGACAAGCTAGGTGCTGCCAAAGTCCTCAGTAGCTTTGATCTTACGTCAGGGTACTAGCAGATCGCCTTGACTGAGGGGGCAAAAGAGAGATCCGTATTTTCTACTCCTGAGGGTCATTACCAGTTCAGAGTAATGCCCTTTGAACTGAAAAATGTCCCCGCTACCTTCCAACGGCTGGTTAACGGGGTCCTAGCTGGCAAGGGTGCATTCTGTACAGCCTATCTAGATCACATTGCCGTCTATAGTTCCAGCTGGGAAGAACACCTGCTCCAACTCAAGGTGGTGCTTCAGACCCTGCAACAGGCAGGCCTGACCATTAAGGTCCAATAAGTGCCACATTTGGCAGGGTTCCGTGGTGTACTTGGGACACCTAGTAGGTGGTGGCAAGGTGCAGCCCCCTCCAGGCCATGATTGAAACAATCGAGGCCTCGCAACCACCTAGAACCCAGACATAGGTGCGCCTTCTTAGGGCTCACCGGATATTACCGCAGAGTTTTTAAGGGTTATGGCACCATTGTGGCCCCCTTAACAGAACTCACATCCAAAAAGCAACCTAGGTTGGTGAATTAGACAGAGGCTTGTCAGAGAGCCTTTGACTCCCTGAAGGAAGCTAAGTGCACAGCCCCCGGTGCTCAAGGCAACTGACTACTCCAAAGAATTCATCATGCAGACAGACGCTTCAAAACATGGCGTAGGGGCGGTCCTAGCACAGCTGAATGAGGAGGGCCTAGAGCAACCAGTAGTCTTTGTTAGCAGAAGACTATTACCACGGGAACAGAAGTGGAGTGCTACTGAAAGAGAGCATTTGCTGTGGTCTGGGCACTGAAGAAGCTGAGAAAATACCTGTTGTGGACTCACTTTTGGGTCCACACAGACCACAGGCCCCTCCGATGGCTCATGCAGATGAGGGATGAAAATCCTAAACACTTGAGGTGGTCCATTTCCCTACAGGGGATGGACTTTACGGTGGAGCATCGCCCAGGGACTGACCATGCCAATACTGATGGTCTCTCCAGATACTTCTGCCTCAGTGATGAGAGCTCCCAAGGGGTTGGGTAGCTCTCCCCACTTTCAGCTGGGGGACACACATGTAGACCTGACAGTCTTAGTTAGGGTAGTCACCCCCAACTTTTTGCCTGCCTCCCTCCACTTTTTTTTCACTGTTTTTGCTGGTTTTAGGACTCTGCACACTTTACCCCTTTTAACCAGTGCTAACGTGCATATGCTCTCTCCCTTCAAACATGATAACATTGGTTCATACCCAACTGGTATATTTGATCTACTTGTAAGTCCCTAGTAAAGGGCACTACATGTGTCCAGGGCCTTTAGATTGAATGCTACTAGTTGGGCTGCATCCCTGATTGTGCAACCCACATAAGTAGCCCCTTAACCATGTCTCAGGCCTGCCATTGCAAGGCCTGTGTGTGCAGTTTCACTGCCACTTCAACTTGGCAATTAAAAGTACATGCCAAGCCTTAAACTCCCCTTTTTTTACACATAAGTCACCCCTAATGTAGGCCCTAGATAATCCATAGGGCAGGGCGCTATGTAGGTAAAAGGCAGGACATATACCTAGTGTTTTATATGTCCTGGTAGTGGAAAAATCCTAAAGTCGTATTCCACTGCTGTGAGGCCTGCTCCTTTCATAGGCTACCATTAGGGCTACCCTCATATACCGTTTGAGTGGTAGATTCTAATCAGAAAGGGGTAAACAGGTCATATTTAGTATGGCCAGAAGGGTAATACAAAATTCAAATTACTGGTGAGGTTGGAATTTATATTACTATTTTAGAAAGGCCCTTTTGACTTTTAGAAAGTGAACATTTCTCTGCACTTAAAATCCATCTGTGCCTTACAGCCTGTCTCCAATCCACGTCTGGGCTGGGTTGGTTTACAGCTCCCTTGTGCATTTCACCCACACAACCACAAACACATGATGCTCAGTGACACTTGCACACGTCTGCATACTGAATGGGTCTTCCTGGGCTGGAAGGGTGGAGGGGCTTGACACTTACATTTCAAAGGCTAGTGGCCTGCCCTCACACAAAGCACTGGCAATCCCCCTACTGGGACCCTGGCAGACAGACTTGTACTGAAAGGGGACCTTGTGCACTTCAAAACCACTCTTTTAAGTCTACCCCCCTTCAAAGGCACTTTTGGTTATATAAACTGGGTCCCTGACCCTCCCAATTTAGACACTTCCTCGGACAGACAATCTGAACCAGATCATGCAATCCGCCAAGAGGAGCTGCCTGGCTGCCCAAAGGACTCACCTGGACTGCTTTGCTGTGAAGGACTGCTGCCTTGCTGTTGCCGCCCTGCTGCCTTGCTGGCCTCTGGCTCTGCTGAGAAGCACTCTCCAAGGGCTTGGATTGAGCTTGCCTCCTGTTCCTGAGGTCTCAGGGCCAAAAAGACTTCAACTCTTCAAATGGACTCCTTGTGTGGTGAAAATCGACGCACAGCCTGCCGGAATCGACACATAGCTTACCTAGTGGGTGCAAGAATCACTGTATTGCTGACCCGGAATGGCACAGCCTGGCTTCCCGAGTGGAGATTGACGCAACGCAAGCCTTGCAACCGGAAATTTGATGCACATTCCACCGGATTGATGCATCGCCGAACCTGAATGATGCAGCCTGACTTCCTGCGTGAGGAATTGACACCGCGCCTGCCGTGCGACAGAAACTCCGACACAACGCCCACTGGATCAAAGCAGCACCTGTGACTTCGTCCTGCACGCCTAGGATTCCCACGCATCGTCCCTGGATATCAAAAGACCCTGCATCGCAGTGAGGATCCAACACTGCGCGACGGAAATCGACGCAAAGCCCTTGCAGCATGGGAAGAATCAACACATCGTCTGTACATGTCCAGAAATAGGACGCACACCTTCCTTTTTCCACGCATCTCCTCCTCTGTGGACTCTGTGCGTGTAATTTTGATGCCTACCAGGTACTTTGTGCACACAAGAGACATTTGTTGATTTTTAAAGTCTTGAGACTATTCTTATCATTGCAAAAGTGATGTTTCATTCAACTTGTGCTTATTAAAATCTTGATCATTTTGACCTTAATTTACTCAGATAAATATCTTATATTTTTCTAAACCTGTGTGGTGTATTTTTGTGGTGTTTTTCACTGTGTTTTTGCATGATTTATTGCACAAATACTTTACACATTGCCTTCTAAGTTAAGCCTGACTGCTCAGCGCCAAGCTACCAGGGGGTGGGCACAGGATAATTTGGATTGTGTGTGACTTACCCTGACTAGGATTGTGGTCCCTACTTGGACAAAGGTGTATGCCTCTGCCAACTAGAGACCCCATTTCTAACAGTCATGTTTGGGAAAATGAAGTCTGAGCTATCTTAACATTGTATCTAGTATATCTGAAGTTGTTAGTGATTACTTTCTTGGTTTTTTGTGTGAGGAAATGTGGAAAATCCTCTATCAAAGAATGTTAAATATTCCTTATATGTGTGTGCGTGTGTGTATGTGTGTGCGGTATATGCGTGTTTGTTTGTATGTGTGTGTGTGTGTGTGTGTGTGTTACAACGAATGCAGTAGTCATAGCAACAACTACAGAATATTGGGCCAGATGTAGCAACGTAAAAATTTGCGAGTTGCAAAGTGCGAGTCCATGCGACTCGCAATTTGCAACTCGCAAATTCGTATGCAGTACGGTGTCTCAGACACCGACTGCAACTCGCTATGGGGTCGCAATGACCCACCTCATCAATATTCATGAGGTGGGTCGCAAATTGCGGCCCCATAGCGAGTATTGGCACTCACAAACATGGAGGCCTGCTGTCGTCAGCAGACCTCCATGTTCGTGACTGCTTTCAATAAAGCAGTTTTTTTTTTTTTTTAAGTGTAGCCCGTTTTCCTTAAAGGAAAACGAGCTGCACTTTAAAAAAAAAACGAAACCTTTAGTTTCGGTATTTTTTCAGGGCAGGGAGTGGTCCCTTGGACCACTCCCTGCCCTGAAAAAATATTTTGGGGTCCATTCACAAAGTGGAAGGGGTCCCATGGGGACCCCTTCCAAATTGCGAGTGGGTTACCATCCACTTGAATGGATGGTAACTGCGATACCATTTGCGACCGCGTACGCGGTCGCAAATGGTATTGCATACCACTCAGACTCGCAAATAGGAAGGGAACACCCCTTCCTATTTGCGATTCTGAAATGCATATTGCGAGTCGGTCCCGACTCGCAATATGCATTTCTGCATAGTAAAGAAGCATTTGCGCCTCGCAAACGGCGATTTCGCCGTTTGCGAAGCGCAAATCCTTTGCTACATCTGGCCCATTATTGTTTGTTTATTACATTTCAGCTGTACAAAAAACAACCAAGATACAAAGCCAGTGAGAATCAGAGAGCATATTACTATAAGATATAAGGTTCTTATATATCTTTTTAATACTCAAGAGGGTTTAGTCAATATTTATAGTTACTTAAATAGTTTTATGCTTCAGTTTCAGGAACACCATCTTCACATCAGAGTACAAGGAGTGCATCTCTTAAGATATATCTTTTGTCTTGTTATCCTGTTATGATTCGATGCTCTATCTTATTAACAAAATATTAATATAGCTCATCTTGTCTTTAGATAGCCACTTTGACCTGTAGTCGTTAGAAAAAAATCAGAGGATGGTTTAAAAGTATGACTGACAGGAATTAAATGGGCAAGTTCTGAGCTGAACAAATACTCATAACAAAATAACAGTGTTTACAGCCCAAAAATTATGCGTTTTCAAGACTTTGAAGGTGCATTATTCTTAGAGCTTTTGTGAACTGTAGAATGGAGAGGATGGGTGGAAGTTCACCAGAGGGGGCATTCCGTAGGAAGGGCCTGAAGACTTTAAAACCCTTCCAATATCACCTACACCTTCATAAGGTGTTATTGATATCTCAACAAATGCCATAGTGTGGCACGACATTGCAACCAAGGCCAGAAAGGAAGTATAGATTCATGGAGGAAGATAACAAAGCAGTGCTCCTATATAGGGTGTTCCCTGCAGCCTGTGTCCCTGCATGCCCATGTGGCCCCTTGCTAAATGCTGCAGCCATGGAAATGAGCTCCATATACACACAGAGAGTAGCCTGATTCCTGCTGGCCTATGCTAGAGTGAGTCCTTGATCCCCAAGAGGCGCCTCCCCAGATTTCGGACCATTGGCTGGAATCAGAGTGCATGAGTGCACTGGTTTAGAATCGTGACGTTTTGGGCTCCTCATGACTGCCTGTTCATGCCTGTTCATGCCATGACCCTGCCACCCAATATGACCACCAACACAAAGCTCTAGTAAACCCAACTCTTCGTGCTACAGCAAATCAGTCTTGACCATGCTACCCTTATGCATATGGATGGGTTCAAACTGGGGTGGCATGATGGGCAAAAAAACAATGGATTGGGATGCGTCCCCAGTCAATTGCCAGTGGCTGAGATTAATTCAAGCATTCCATCCATCACCTTGTTGTTTTTACATTTGCTGCCCTTAATGTGCCTGGTATGCCCAGGCGTGGATCCCAGGCTCACTTTGCCACTGGATTCAAGCTAGCCTGGCTGATGAGGGGTGATACCCCAAAACCGACCCAGGATGCTTGTTTCTGGTTCAGGGAGGACCTGGCCTGGCAGTTCAGGCTGGACTTTTCCAATGGGGATCAGGGCCAAGACTGGGCTGGGTCCAAACTGGGGTGGCATGGTGGGCAAAAAACAATGGATTGGTATGCGGCCCATGCAATTTCCAGTGGCTGAGATTAATTCAAGCATTCCAACCATCACCTTGTTGATTTTGTAACATCAACATCTGGTTCAACCTCGCAGACCATGGCACCACAAGGTGTAACCTCCCCTTACTGAAATCCCTTGACCTTTACCAACACGTGTTTGGTCCCACACAACTGATATATCCTACATATCAGCTTCCCAAGCAGCAAGCTTTTAACGCTCATTCACCATACTCACTTGCCTGGAGTGACCACTACTCAGTGCTTTTCTCCAGAAAGGCTTGATGGACTAATCTCGCAACTAGTAACCAGACCTGCATATTGGAGCACTCTAAACTACTCCAGATTGTGAGTTCTTCAGATGACCTGTGCAGCAGGGAATCAGGTGATAGCGGCAGCTGAGGTCCTCAGAGGACCCTGGGGCCCTTACTTATATGGTAGGCACACGCAGCTCGCCGTGGCAAGTACAATCATGGAGTGTAGCAGAAGGATCGATAGTAAATGAGCCAAGTTTTTAGTAGCCCCTGGGCCCACGCTGCAAAAATAATTCATGTATGAATCTCCTCAAATTTGACGTGAAGTAAAGGTGATGCTCTGTATTGTGAGCCAAAAGTGAGGAAACCAGTTTGCACAGTTCAAAAAGAGAAAAGGAAATCCTTTCAAGCGCTCTCCTCACAATTGTCAAGTGCTGCCTAATTTCTGAAAGAATTGGTAAAAGTGTTATGTAGATTGGCACTTCTAATTGCTGCAGGGGAGAAGCATGTATAACTGCGGTTTAATTCGTCCCCGGCACGTAACTGAACATTAGCAACGTCAATTTTAACGCATGCACTTAAAATATCCCAACCAAAAGTGCTTCCCTTTTGTTTTGAAAATCTTGTCAGACTGTGTCACCTAAAAGTTCATATATTACACCTTAATATGTGGAAAGGACACATATGTCATTATGATAGGTCAACATAGTTAAAGTTATTCACACAAATATGTGGAAATGACACGTGGCTCTAGGACAGGTAAACATACATAAAATGATTTACACAGTTTTGTGCGCAATAACATCTAGTACAATTTAACGTTTGTATAGTACTCATGAAAGAAGGAGGCCTATTTAAAGCACTGTTTAAATGGAATGACATCACTAACCACTGAGTTCCTTGGATGGAAACTGCACTCCTTCTCCTTTGCGCACTTTATTTTATGTAGTACACATACACGCACTATTCACTGCTGTTTTGCAAAGACGAACTAGCTGGTTGACATTAATCTGTGTTTTATATATGATATGGTGCATTTGTAATTGCCAAATATTCACATGCACCGCACATCCAGTATATATACAGTGTGTAGCTCGTGTTTACTGCGGAATAAACCTACACCATTTGAAGCGAGGAGTTTGACATCACTTCCTGCCGAACAACAAAATACAAAGGGCCAAGGTTCTGAGTGGGTGCAGACAGATTCGCGTCTTATTCAGAACCTCGAGGAGTTTCCGATATGACCAGAGATGGGCACGACCAATACTATGGTGAAGCAAGCTCCCAAGGTCAGCAGCCTTTGTGCCAGTGGCCATCGTGAGTAAACTTCTTAGACAGCGGCAGCATGGCGCGATGCGGCGCTCAACCGGCTTAGGGAGGCAGAGGCGTTCTCACCTGATGTAGGGCACCAGCGGCTCCACGTGGCCAAGGCTCACCGCCGTCACATAGGAGATGATAAAGGCAGCGGCGGACCAGATGACCAGCAGGGACGGGATGTAGGCAAGGCCCTCCGGGAGGCCAAGCATGATGCAGCCGACCGTACAGGGTTGTAGGGGGTCCGGGTACCGCGTCAGGTAACTGTACCTTCGGAACACTTACAGTGGGAAAACCGCTGTTTGAATCTCACACCAGACTCCTTGTCCCTCACGCTAGGCTCTCCTCCTTCACACCGGATGTAGCACCCTCAAGCCAGGATTACCCTGTGCTGGGCAAGTGCGTGGGAGCGGGCACTGCGGGGTGTCTGTTACGGAGGCCGTGACTCACAAACCGTGGACACCACCACCCGCGGACCGGCTACGGACCTGTCTGGCTGCTCTCCTGTCCGGGTCCAACTCCACCTCCCTCACCGCTCCGGTCCTCCCACAAAGTAACGTCGTTAGTTTTGTTTCTCTTGCTCATCATTTTGGATACAAGGTGACGGAGTACTTCCTTTTCACACTTTCTTCCTGTTTCTTTTTCTCCCCCTCGCCAAAAATCCCATTATGTGCGAGAAGGACTGGTGTGCACAGTAGTGTCTGTGGGCGAGTGTGAGAGCCCGTGACTCTCAGCGGCCGTCAGGTGATACACATGACCCCAGCCGAACGTGTCAAATCTGAGTTAGTATGTCTCGGTGACCCTCAATGAGTGAGCGTGTCAAAGACCCAGTCTGAACGAAGATGTGTCAGTGGCGCTAAAGCTCGCGTGCGTTTGGAGGCACTCTCTAAATAATGATGTGTCGGTAACCCCGTATGAGTGAGCTTGTTGTGAGAGCCTCTTTAGTGAGGGTGTCATTAGCCGAGTGAGGTGGTGTTTGTGTTCCTAAGAAAAAGAATGTCAGGGACTCTGAAAAAGGAGTGTTTGTGGGGCTGAGGGGCAGGGATCAGTGACCCCCACTGTAGTGTCGTCACTATGAGAGACCACACCACTACGCGGAGCGGAAGTGGTGAGTGGGACTTTATCCCTACGATCGGGGTAGGATGGACTGAACCGGGATGAGTAAGGGGAGGGGATAAATAGAGGGGGAAAAGGGCGCGAAGGGAGTTCGTAGGTACAGAGAGAATAAAGCAGTTGTGTTCAGCAATCCAGGTTTCCGCGTATTCATTGACGTGCACGCTGAACCTGACAACTGGCGACGAGGTGGACCTACCACCACTGGTAGTGCCACCATCCGCAACCGCGGTGCCCCATCTGGCGTGCTGAAACGCCGGCGCACCCCAAGAAGCGGCACCTACCTGCAGGAAGAGGCGATCGTCTGCAGATCTCCCGCGGAAGGCACCGCTGACAGCGGTGCAGCAGATCGATCCAGCGACGCGATCCCTGAGGTGAGGCTGCTGGTGAGACCCGACCTCTCCAGCGTCGCGATCCCAAAAGGGGAGGCAGTCGGCGCACTGCCTCCATAACGGTACCCGCCCCGCCCAGCAGGAACACGCGCTGCTCAGCGCGAGCGCGTCTGGCTCCAAGGAGTGCCCCACCACTCCCGGAGTTTCCCTTCAACACGCGCTGTTCAGCACGAGTGCAGGAAGCACTCCAACGCGTGCACCAAGTCCCTACAACACGCGCTGCCCAGCACGAGTGCAGAAAGCACTCCAACGCACCCATCGAGCACCAGGAAGTACGCCAGCCCCAAAATAAAAGAAAAAAAAGAAAAAAGGGAGGCAAGAAGAAGATTAAACAAGAGGACTGGGATACACACACAGGCCAGCTCCGCCATTGTGCACCTAGAAAAAAAAAACAGTACAAACTACAACGAACCAGGCCCCATCAGGAAGGCATACAAAATAAGCCCTATCCCTGCAAGAGCTCTTTTGGCCTCACAGTCCAAGAAACAGGCGCCCAAACTACACGTGCCCGGCATCCTCTCACCTTGAACAAACACTATTCACGATGGCCGGTGTACCACCTTTGGAGCCTTTCACTATCACAGGCGCCCCCCCCCCCACCAAAGCAGCAAGGTGGAAAGTCTGGGTGGAACGCTTAGAAACATATTTTGAAGCCCTGGACATCAAACCAGAACGGCGCAGACCTCTCCTTCTCCACATTGGTGGAGCAGATATCCACAAAGTATTCAAGTCTGTCATGGAAGCACAACCACGCACGTATGAAACACTAAAAGGTGCGATCACCGTGCACTTTGAACCATACGCCAACCCTGATTATGAAAGATTTCTTTTACGGCAAGCCCGCCAAATCACAGATGAGTCCGTCAACGTCTTTTACGCCAGGCTGAAGGAACTAGCCAGCTCCTGCACTCTGCCTGACGAGGAGGACGAAATCCGAGCACAATTTATACAGGGATGCTCCTCGTCAAAACTCAGAGAACGCATCCTCCAACAACCCAACATGTTGATGAAAGACATCCTCACACTAGGACGCTCCCAAGAGTTGGCGCGGGCTCGGGCGGCACACATGGAACAGGCACCGGCGACCCAGGCAAAGGCAGAGACAGCCAACGCGGTGACAACAAACACACCACGACAAAAAAAGGGAGCCCTATAAAGGAAGGCTATGGGGCATGCCATGCAAGTGGTGCAGCGGCCCAGCACCACATCCGACCACCTGCCCAGCGTGGGGCAAAATATGCAGCGCATGCTGTAAACTCATTCACTTTGCCAAAGTCTGCAAATCAGGACCAAAACAAACAACCACCACCACAAGGAAGTCCGTCAAAATGGTAGAAACCACGCTAAGCCAAGACTCAGACAGCGACATGGACAATGACCAACACACAGTCCATGTCGTTCACGCCGTCGGAGGCCGACGACTACCCACATGCACCGTCATAGTCAAAGGCTCTCCAACACCGGCACTGGTGGACACAGGCGCATCCATAAACTTAATGGCCTTGGACGTGTATAACAACCTACTACAACCGCTACCATTACAACCGCTACCAGCGCTTCGACCCACGAACATACAGATATTCGCATTCGGAAACAGCCGACCCCTAGACATAGCAGGGGTTTTCACAACCGACATCACCCATGACAGCACAGAAACGGCCACAAAAGTCTACGTCTCCAAAGATGGCACAGGATTCCTCCTCGGCTGCCGAACGGCTCAAGATCTAAACCTAGTGCATTTCGCATTCGCCATCCATGAAAGCACACTCCAAAACTTAACGCAAAAGTTTAAGACGCTGTTTGAAGGCATCGGATGCCTCAAAGGACCGCCACTACGACTACACATCGACAAATCGGTCACCCCCACCGCGCTCAGGCATCACCGAGTGGCATTTCATCTGTGACCCAAAGTTGAGCAAGAACTGCGACTTTTGGAACAGGCAGGGGTCATCGAAAAGGTATCAGGCCCAACACCGTGGGTCTCCCCCATCGTAGTCGCGCGGAAGCCCAAACAACCGGACGCAGTCAGAATCTGCGTCGACATGCGCATACCCAACCTAGCAATCAAAAGGGAGCGACACTTAACTCCAACGATAGATGACATCCTCAGTGAACTGTCGGGGTCGTACTGGTTCTCCAAAATGGACCTTCAGTCAGGATACCATCAAATCATGCTGCACCCAGTATCACGTCCCATTACCACCTTCTCCACCCACAATGGCCTCTGGAGATACAAAAGACTAAACTTCGGCATCTCTAGCGCAGCGGAAGTCTTCCAGCACGTCATTAAAGAAGTCCTGCAAGGACTCCCAGGAGTCCTCAACGTGAGTGACGATATCCTGGTCCACGCCCACCCACCGTTGAAACACACCTGAAGAGGTTGCGAGCAGTGTTCACCAGACTACAAAGCAGGGGACTGACACTACACAAAGACAAGTGTGAATTCCTGAAACAGGAAATTTGTTTCTTCGGGTATCGTTTCTCAAAAAACGGAGTCGGGCCAGACCCCCTGAAAGTGAAAGACATCCAAGAAGCACCAGCCCCCACCTCAGTCTCAGGAGTAAGGAGCTTCCTGGGCATGGTCACATACTGCAGTCGATTCATGCAAAACCTGGCGGACATCACGGGACCTCTGCGGCAGCTCACACAAGCAAACCGCCAGTGGCAATGGGGCGAAGAACAAGAAAACGCATTCCAAGCCATGAAAAAGGCACTTTCCGCAGAGACCACACTGGCATTTTTTGACTCGCAACGCCACTCACAGTTAGTCGTCAACGCCAGCCCCACAGGCTTAGGAGTGGTGCTGGCACAAAAACAAGACTGCGGAGAGTAGGCCCCCATCGCTTTTGCCACCCGCACACTCACACCAACGGAACAGCAGTACTCGCAAATCGAACGAGAAGCCATCGCCATACACTGGGGGTGCCGCCACTACCACCTTTACCTATACGGGAAGCCGTTCTCGGTGGTGACAGACCACAAACCCCTATTACCACTGTTCAAAGGCTCATCCTCAAAACCACCACCGAAGATAGAGAAATGGATCCTACAGCTCCAAGGGTACGACTTCACACTGGAGTACCAACCGGGCACAAAGAACCCGGCGGATTTCCTGTCCCGACATACCCGCACAGCCACGCCCCAGAAAGTGGAAGAAGCGAGGGAAACAGAAGAATACGTCAGGATAGTAGTGGAGGCTGCCAGACCCCTACCCATACCACTCAGCGAAGTCGTCACGGCAACTGCCCAGGACGAGTGTCTGCAGATAGCCATAGCAGCCACCAGGACAGGAAACTGGCGGTCCCTCGAACGCCCTGACGCCTTTCGAACACAAGAAGCCCAAACCTGTTTGCACGCGCTGTTTAATGTACGGCAGGAACTCTCAGTGAGCAATGAGGGCTGTTTGTTGAGAGGCCTCCGTTTAGTTATTCCATCTAGCCTGACCACCAGAACAGTATCCCTAGGCATCGTTAAGTCGAAAGCCCGCCTCAGAGACAGTGTGGTTCCCTGGTTTGGACAAGCTGGTGGAAGATACAATCAAACGGTGCCTAGTATGCCAAGCCAGCGGCAACCCTGACCCTCCAGCGCCGGTTCTTACAGAAGAAGGACCCACAGCGCCATGGCAACGAGCCAGTGCAGACTTCGGGAGCCTCCCCGATGGCTTGCATATGGTCATAGTGGTGGACGACTACTCGCGCTATCCGGAAGTCGAAATAGTACACTCCACGTCTGCCCACACAGTAATCCCCAAGTTTGAAAAACTGATGGCAACCCACGGACTTTTCGGAGAGCTGCGCACAGATAATGGGCCCCCGTTCAACAGCCACGAATGGGCGGAATTCCTATCGTCAACGAACACCAAACATCGGCGCATCACACCGCGATGGCCACAAGCAAATGGAGAGGTGGAGAGGTTCCTAAAAACCCTAAACAAGGTCATCCGCATAGCTGTGGCAGAAGGCGAGAACCTGGAGAGAGCGATGTACACCTTTTTAAGAGAATACAGAGTCACCCCACATGCCACCACAGGAGCCACCCCCAGCCAACTCTGTTTCGGGAGAACAGTGACGGATGCCATTCCCCATCACCCATCATGGACTGTGAGGTCACCGCCGACAGACAAGTTGACAGCCAGAAGAGCCAACACCAACGCGCAGGCTTCCAAAAAACGGAGAGCCGCGAAATGACGATACGAATAGGCAACACCGTCCTGGTAAAGGACCGCCACCCAGGAGGGAAGTTCCATCTCCCGTTTGAGGCACGACCGCGGACCGTGACTGCCGTAAAAGGAACCATGATAACAGCTCAACGAGGACTGGAAACAGTAACACGCAACGCAGCGTTCTTCAAACACCTACCCCAAGCAACACCCATCGAGAGAGACATGGACAGCATGGACGAATGGGCAGACTTAGATGGGGATACTGGAAGCCCAGAATCCACGAGCAGAGAAGCAGGAAGCGACCTGGAATACAGTACAACCCACCCAGCGGTGGAGCAAAGGCGGAGGCAACCTACTGGAGCGACAAAACGCCCAGCGAGAGGGCTGAAGAGATCCAGGTATCAGACCGAACAGGAAGTGGGAGATACATGCTAAGACACAACCCAGGCCCCTTCCGACGATACAAGGACTATGCCGGTGATTGACTAACAATAAGGCACCCTCCAGAAGTGGAGAGAACCGTTCCATGGAAAAGAGCCACTAAGGCCCAGTAAACTCTTTACTTTGTTGTTATCTTTTGTTCGTGTTAAATCATTCCTTTCCCCGTTGGGGAGGGATGTAGTGTCGTCACTATGAGAGACCACAACACTACGCGGAGCGGAAGTGGTGAGTGGGACTTTACCCCTCTGATCGGGGTAGGATGGACTGAACCGGGATGAGTAAGGGGAGGGGATAAATAGAGGGGGAAAAGGGCACAAAGGGAGTTTGTAGGTACAGAGAGAATAAAGCAGTTGTGTTCAGCAATCCAGGTTTCCGCGTATTCATTGACGCGCGCGCTGAGCCTGACACCCATGGTGTGCTAGAGACTCTAACTGCTCAGCGTGTCAGTGACCCTTTCGGACCGAGGGTGTCAGGGCTTTAAGGTGGGCGAGTCAGCAGCAATTAAAAAGCTAACTTTGGCTGGGGTCGCTAACATACTCTATATTCATAAGTGTAGCTTTACAGGCAAAACCTTTGACCAGTTTCTCAACAATGACGTAAAAAACCTTTAAGGTAACCCGCGTCCGCAATGCGGTCTTTTTTCACGTTTTATTTCATCTAGCATTCCCTAAGAGTACTTGCCTTTTCCAGATGTGTTTCTGTAGGTTTTTTTTTCATGCAACACGAATCTTGCATAGTGCTTACAGTGAACTGAGTAGCCTCCAGTTACCGTATTACACAGGTTCCCTGGGAGTGCACCGACTGTTTGCGCCCACTTTAGGCACTTTGGTGTTGCATTACATAAGGGGCCGTAAAGGCTTGTGCAGACCCTTCTGTCCTACAGATAGCACAGGCGCACATGTAGTGCCAGCGCTTTCATTAGAGGGGGTTCTCCCATTTGCATGTGGGCGAGGCCCCATGCCAATGAGGGATTCCCTTTGCCTGTGCACCCGTGGCATACACCCGAGGTGAATGCAGAGGCAAACATTTCTTTAGAAGGTGCACTGCAAATGCATCACTAAAAGGTGGTGCACTTTCAGTGTGCCTTCTAAAGGCAGCCCTCTAAAGAGCGGAAAAGGGGTCCTGCTGCCCTGAGGGCAGAACACTCTGACTTAAACGGTGCACTTCCCATGTTTGCACCCGGCACACTTGCTTTAAGGTTCGCAGTGGTATAAACATGGAAAGTGAGCACTATCCCTAATACAAGCCCTGGTATCTGGGCGAGTTAAGTTATGGAAGGGTGAACATGAAAGCACGTTTGAGAGTTCAGGCTGAAGGCAGGTCCAGCATGGGTATTTTTCCAGAGGTGTAGGTGACTTTAAGCTTTGTTTTTGTTTTATCTCTTGTGTGCCACATTTTACATGAAGACACATGCTTTGCCACACAAACGCTTTTATGTCACTGGGAGATAGGCCATCTGCTACACTCAGTTTGCTGGTGCATGAGGCAGAAGTTGTACACATCCTATAGTCCCATAAATATGCTCTCTTGGCTACTGCAGAAAGCCACATTTCTGAATCCTGTGGTAAGTAAATTAGGCCCTGGCAAGCGCTTCTTTTTACATTCTGACACTTCCTAATCCTTATTAAATTCTGCTCAGAGTTTGAGTGAAAAGTATTCGAAAACTACACTATAAATATTTATAAAGATCGAAAACATAAAATTCAATGTTTAGTTTTGAGAAACCATAGGATATGTGTTTGCCTTTCCTCCAGTATTTTGATTTTTTTCTTTCTCTTTTTTTAAACAATACTTCGCAGATAAAGATTGGCAAAACCAACAGGTAGGCACTTACATTTTAAAGGTGAGGCCAATTGGCTTTGCCAATGCTTCTTTTACCTCCCTGGATACAATGAAAGGCAGTAAAAACTCAATCTTTCACTGTTATCTAGATACATGATTATGCAAAGGTAGACGTGCTCTAGGGCTGTTAATTATTCACAGGGAGAAGGCGAGAAAAGCTCAATCAGAGGTACTTTAAACGCTGGTGTGATCTGTTTTTAAGTCGATCGCAAGCGCTTTGATGTGTTGTCATCTCTGTGGGATTGTAACCACGCCCGCCGCACGCCCATCACTATCACTCGTTCATGGGCTTGTCTTTCAAAAATCCTTTGTTATCATTGGTAAATTCATTACATTTGTCCCTCCTTGGGGCAGTTTTGTTACCGCCTTGGCCATCAACCCTGTTACATGGACGTTTGCCGATACGTGTGACTGCAAGCAAACTTCTTTAACCCTTTGTGAGTCTCCTTCTCGCTCATGCTAATGGCAGCCATGGCACTTTGAATCAGCTTGCTTATGTCAACCTTTTTCCTTTTCCTTTTCAATTTATGTGGCAAGAAATGTCCAGTTAGGTATTTACAATGCTAACGGCTCTAACTTGAGACCCATTGCATTGCAAATGCATGTTTTATTCTGGAATAAAAACAACACAACAACTTACTGGTTGTATGATGGAACCACCCAAGCCTTTACAACGCGGTCACTACAAACCATGCATTTACAACAAAAGTTTTTACCACGCATATGCCTTTACCACGCATGTCTTTACTGCAAACATTTTGTAACTATAACTCGCACCGTAAGGTAACTATACCTCACGCCGCCACCATGCACAGCTTTATTTTCAAAAATGTGACTGCTAATGTTTCATTTATACGTTTAAGGATGTTATAGAAGTTGTCAAGTCTGCTGTAATCCCTGGGTTAATTAGCAGTGCATGTTGAGGGTGTGAGGTATAGTTACCTTGGGCGCGAGTTATAGTTACTTGAAAGAACTCTAACTATAACTGAAGAAATTCCGTGGTTTTATATGAGTAAATTCAGAACCTATCTATAACATCCCTGTAACCTTTATGTTTTTTTCAGTGAATTTCTAAGGTTTTTTAAATTCTATTTCCTAAGTATAATGCAGCTGTAACCTTTGTTTTTTTCAGTGAATTTCTATTTTTTTTTTTACGGAAAGTAATGTTCATTACTATACGTCAATCCAACCACCAGCGCACACGCCTTCTGAGCCGGGCCTGCGGCCAGGCCCTGAGCCCAACCCTTGAGCTCGGCCTTTGGCTGTGTGTAACAGAGGTGGCCTCAGGGCCTAGCCTGCGGCCAGTTCCTGTGGGCAAACCCGCATGGACCCCCTCCCAGGCCAATCTCGGCCCCAGAAACCCCATCCCCAGAGCCAGGCCTAAACTTTGAAGTTTTTTTTGAGAGAGCTGCTGCACGGCCCCCACCTCCCCAGGCTGATCTTGGCCCCGGGGCACCCACCCCTGAAGCATGGCCTAATTATTTTTGGAGAGAGGAGGGGGACTGCGCTGTCCCCCTCCCCAGGTCGATCTCGGCTCCAGGGACCCCATCCCAGGGGCCCAGCCATGTGACCTGGGTACCCCAAGTCACAATGTTGTGGACCGTGGGGGGGAGCCTGTAGGCCCCCACAATCCCAGCTGGCTACCCTCCTCCTGCAGGAGCAGCATTGCTAAAGCAGCTCCCTCTCTGTGAGAGCAATGTTTCCTCTGTTTCCCTTCATGCATCTCCGCAGGCAAGGAGACGGAGGAAATCTCTGCTTGCAGCGAGGGATAGCTGATTGACAGCTCTCTCTTGCTGCAAGCAGAGTGTTTGCTGTGGCTCGGGAGCAGCTGGCAAAGCTGTAGCCAAGCCACAGCAAGCAGCCATGTCCCGGGGGTGGGCACCCCAGGACATAGCAGGAGCCAGCCCTGGGGGGTGGCGGTACCCAGGGCCATCAGTGGCTCCACAAGTGGGCAACGCAGCCCCTTCCAAAAACAGACACCCCTTTTCTTTTTTAATGCTTGCCCGGGAAAGTGGTGGTCCCCTGAGGCTGCGGGGGAGTTGTTTGTCCCCCCGCATGCAATTACACAAATGCTCTGGGGAGGTGGCAGTCTCTTGGGCTGTTGGGGGGCATGCAACCCCCGCATACTATTACATGAATGCCCCGGGGAGGTGGTGGCCCCACGGCTGCAGGGGGCTGCACAGCCCCCCCTGTCGCACAGTGGCACGCGTCACAAGCCGAACATTCGTCTCAGAACGCGGAGCACGGCGGTAAGACGTGCCGCGCCCCCAGCCTCTCCTGTCTTACTCGAGGCCCCAAATTAGGCATGGGGCCTCGCTTCTGTACTGGCGCGGTGCGCCCCCATTGACTCCTGTGTTTTCTCACCACTTACCTTCTGTTTTGCTCCTTTTCTCTTGCTGTCGCCCGCGTTTTCTCTCCATTTTTATGTTTTCCTTTACCCATGATTCCCCCTCTCTTTCCCAGCCTGCCTTGGTTCCCTATTCAAAATGGTGCCTTATCTATTGCCTTCTGTGTATGGTTCCCTATCCAATATGGTGTCCTTTTACTTCCTGCTGGTCATTTCCTGTTCCGTGGGTATTTAAGGGCTGTGATTCTTTTGCTTCTTGCGCTGCAACACTTCCTTTTTGGATGGTGATCTTTGCTCCTTCTCCTTTGCATCAGATACTGATTATGCTCTTGTTCCAGTTTTTTCCTGTTCATTTTGCCTTGTGTCCTGAAATTATTAATCCTTTGCTCTTATTTCAGGAGGTCCTTTTTGTTTTTTTTTCCCCTTTTTAAGGTTTTTTTTTCCCTCTGGCACTTCGTCTGAAGGACACGGACTGCCCTTAGCATTCCCATCGCCTGGAGCACCGTGGCTACCAGAAAGAATCGACCCTATCTAGGCCAAGGCAGAACCTGCAAGAACAAGAACCTTGTCACACGTCCAGCGGACTGCAGACACAAACAACGAGTAAGTCGTGATATATTGCAGTGCCCAATTAACCCGTCTTCATCAAGTAGGATGGATGATACTGTAGCAGTGGCTGCAGACCCCGACCAGTCCCTTCTGGTAACCATTCAGCAACAGGCCCAGGAACTGCAACAATTAAGAAATGAGAATGCTGCCTTACGACAAGCTTTGGCCTTCCGCAGTATGGACATTCCTACCGTTTCCACTTCAACTCCTCGGTTTTCTGGGGAACCAACTAAGCTGCAAGAGTTCCTGGATGCGTTGACTGTCTAATTTGCTTTCAGACCCAGACAATTTTCTCGAGAAAAGACAAAAGTGGGTTATCTCATCAGTGCCTTATCCGGTCCTGCCTTGGCCTGGGCGACTCTGATTGTAGCCTCCAATGACCCGGTGTTTTCTGATTATCCAGCCTTTGTAAATCACTTCAAACAGATGTTTGGCCGCCCAGGATTAGAGGCCTCCGCTGAAGAAGCACTCTGTGACATCCAACAAGGATCTCAAGATGTTCTCCAATACATCACACGCTTCAGACAACTGGCTGCCGAAACAACATGGATGGAGCGTACTTTGGTTTCTCTTTTTCGTAGAGGGCTTCGAGAGGAAATCAAAGACGAATTAGTGCACACTACCCGAGTAGAAGATCTTCGGGGTCTGATGGATTTAGCTCTTTCTATCGAATACCGTCTCCAGGAACGACGTTTGGAGAAAAGAAGAAATAGAGGACCTTCCCAGTCAAGCACCTCATGTGTCTTTGTGCTCCGTCCGGAAGAACCTCAAACTCCCGTAAGAGTAACCGAAGGTGAACCTATGCAGCTGGATACTACTCGTGGCTCACTTTCGTTCTGTGAACGTGAAGAAAGACGGAAAAAAGGATTGTGCCTGTATTGTGTTGCTGCTGGTCATATGCTCCGTACATGCCCAGTTCGTCCTCTAAAGCCATTGGGAAACGCTACTTCCCGTCCTTTGTAAGAAGGGAGGAGATGTGATCATCTGCAGTACCTTCCATCAGTTCTTTCAAGGACAATGCCACAAATGTATTCATGTTACCTGTGACCCTGCAGTTACCTGATGGTCGTGAAGAAAGGACCCTGGCCCTATTGGATTGTGGAGCTAGTATATATATGGATATGTCTTGGGCTAAGACACAACTAATACCAACATGGCCTAATGATGTCCCGGAACAAGTACACACTGTAGATGGGTCCTTAATATCCTCTGGTCCAGTTGTTACTATTACCTCGATTCTAAGTCTACAATTTGAGAACCACCAAGAACACTTCTCCTTTGACTTAATATATTTCCCCCAGTCATTCTATAATCCTAGGGATTCCATGGTTCATAAGACACAATCCTTACGTAAATTGGGAAACCAGGACTATTTCTTTGTCTTCTCAGTTTTGTCACAAACATTGTTATGCCTCAGACACCTACTGGTCACCCAAAAAAATGATACCCTCTGAACCTACTGCAGGTTGTTCCATAAATACAGTCCAGGGGGTCCCTAACCACTTTTTGGATTTTCAAGATGTATTTCAAAAACCATCCAAGCCTGTTTTGCCCCTATATTGAGAGTATGATTGTACAATCCCCCTGGAACCTGGGGCGATTGTTCCCTTTGGGAGAATGTATTCTCTCACTGAACCTGAAAGGGAAATTCTCAAAGACTACCTCCAAGAAAATCTTCACAGTGGTCTTATTGTACCGTCTTCATCTCCGGCAGGGGCTCCCAAGAAAACAAAAGATCTTCACCCCTGTTTGGACTTTCGTGGTTTAAATAAAATCACTATAAAGGATCATTATCCATTACCTCTTATCAAAGACATTCTGGAGGCAGTCAGAGGGGCACAAGGGTTTACCAAATTAGATATTCGTGGAGCCTACCACTTTTTGCGCATCAAGAAGGGAGATTAGTGGAAGACTGCTTTTCAAATCCTTTTGGGAATTATGAATACAGGGTTATGCCTTTTGGCCTAACTAATGCCCCCTCTATATTCCAAAGATTTATAGACTCGGTGTTCTCTGATTTGTTGAACCATACAGTTGTGATATACTTAGACGATATTCTCATATATTCCAGACGTCCTGAACTTCATTCTACATACGTTAAACAAGTTCTACAGAGACTCAGGCAACATCAACTCTACTGTAAACCGGAGAAATGCGAGTTTGATAAAACCGAGGTTAAATACTTAGGCTATCATATCAGTCCCACTGGTACATCTATGGATCCGGAGAAGGTTCAAGCCATCCTAGACTGACCTTCTTCTTCATCTATCAAGGAAACTCAATTTTTTCTAGGGCTGGCCAACTTCTACCATCAATTTATCTTGGACTTTGTGGAACAGACCAGTCACATTACACAAACACTCAAAAAGGTGAATCTGAGAAATGGATTTATCTGGACAGACGCGGCGGAAACAGCTTTTCAAAACCTTAAGAAGGCCTTCACTCAAGCACCTATACTGAGACATCCGGACACCAATAAACAATTGTTGTTGTTACTGACGCGTCCGAAAGAGCCATCGGAGCAGTATTACTACAACAACAGAATGACGATGGTTTAGAACACCCAGTTTTTTATCTGTACCATGTACTCTCTGTGTCTGAACAGCATTATTGGGTACTGGAAAGGGAATTATTAGCCCTTAAAACTGCTTGCCAGGAGTGGAGACAATTTCTCATGGGTTCCAAAGAGCCTTTTGAAGTGAGAACGGACCATCGTAATCTGCAATGTTTACGTAGTTTTCAGTGCCAAAACAGTCGTCAGGCTCGTTGGGCCTTTTTCTTTAGTCAATACGACTTCTATGTCATCTATATTCCCGGATACCAAAATAATCTGGCCGATGCCCTATCCCACCGTTATCCTGATTTGTACTCCTATCACGTCACAATATCTACTTGAACCGAGCAAAATCATTGGTGTAGTTCAATCATTCCTGGATGAAGTACACCTGGAATACTCAAACCTTTCTGAACAAGACCTTAAGGATTTATGCCCCCAGATACACAAACAGAAAGGACACTATTATTATAGGGACCTTTTGTTCCTCCCCACAAAAAGAGTGCAAGAAAGGGCGCTTCAGATGTGTCATGATTCTCCGATTGCTGGTCATAGAGGTATCAAAGCCATGCAGGAATTACTCTCACGATCCTTTTGGTGGCCTACTCTGAAACTGAATATCGAAAGTTATGTTAAGGCCTGTCCGATATGTGCCCAAGTGAAAATACCCCGTACCAGGCCAGCAGGATTACTGCAACCATTACCAGTCCCACTAGCTCCCTGGCACACAATTTCGACCAATTTCCTGTGTTCACTACCTCCGTCAGCAGGAATCGGGTTATCATGGTAACGGTAGATTCCTTTACAAAGATGGCTCACTTCACTGCCCTGAAGAAATTACCTACCTCACAAGAACTAAGTCAGATATTCATCCAACATATTTTTCGTCTCCATGGACTCCCCCACAGCTTTGTGTCAGACAGAGGACCTCAATACATCTCACGGTTTTGGAAGTATTGCAGTAGAATTTTGAACATCAATGTAGCATTGTCATCTGGATTTCATTCCCAGACCAATGTACAGACCAAAAGTCTCAACCAAGGACTAGAGCAGTATCTTTGTTGCGTCTGTAACTCTACTCAAAGTAACTGGAGCACTTATCTTCCTATCGCAGAATTCTCTTACAATAACACCGTCCATAGTGCCTCCAAGGTTACCCCCTTTTTATGTTCCTACTGCTATCATCCTACCTCTTTTCCTACAACTCCTAAGTCTACCTCTTCTCTTCCTGCCATCACCTCTTTTTCCAGACAACTACAGGAAATCCATAGACTGATTCGATCTAATCTGCTGGACACAAAGAGATACATGAAAATAGTGGAAGATAAGAAATGCAGTGAGACTCCAGTATATCACATCCAGGATAAGGTCTGGTTTTCTTTGAAATTTCTGTCCCTGCGACTCTCTCAGAATAAGTTTAAACCTTGTTACTACGGCCCTTTCCGTATTCTTCAGATAATTAATTCTGTCACTTTCCGACTCCGCTTACCTCGAACCTGGAAGAACCATCCGGTCTTTCATGTTTCTCAGTTGAAACCCTATACGCCTGATCCTTTCTCCCGACAGTTCCCGTGTCCTCCTCCCTTGTTGGTAGATGATGAACCAAAATATGAGGTACAGGAAATTTGTGACTCTCGTTTCTTTCGAAACCATCTTTAATATCTGATCCATTGGAAGGGTTACCCTCTTAGCGAGTGCTCTTGGGAAGATGCCTCTTCTGTTCACGTCACTCTTCTGGTTCGTCAATTTTTCTGCTTGTTTCCACACAAACCCGTAGCTCCGGGGGGGACCTACTGTTGTGCAACGGCACGCGGCACAAGATGAACATTCAGCTCGGAACGCAGCGCGCGGCGGTAAGACGCGCCACGCCCCCAGCCTCTCCTGTCTTACTTGAGGCTTCAAATTAGGCATGGGGCCTCGCTTCTGTACTGGTGCGGCGCACCCCCATTTACTCCTGTGTTTCCCCCCCCACTTACCTTCTGTTTTGCTCCTTTTCTCTTGCTGTCGCCCTCATTTTCTCTCAATTTTTATGTTTTCCTTTACCCATGATTCCTCCTCTCTTTCCCAGCCTGCCTTGGTTCCCTATTCAAAATGGTGCCTTATCTATTGCTTTCTGTGTATGGTTCCCTATCCAATATGGTGTCCTTTTACTTCCTGATGGTCATTTCCTGTTCTGTGGGTATTTAAGGGCTGTGATTCTTTTGCTTCTTGCGCTGCAACACTTCCTTTTTAGATGGTGATCTTCGGTCCTTCTCCTTTGCATCAGATACTGATTCCGCTCTTGTTCCAGTTTTTTCCTGTTCATTTTGCCTTGTATCCTGAAATTATTAATCCTTTGCTCTTATTTCAGGAGGTCCTTTTTGAGGTTTTTTTCCCCTTTTTAAGGTTTTTTTTCCCTCTGGCACTTCTTCTGAAGGACACAGACTGCCCTTGGCGTTCCCATCGCCTGCAGCACCATGGCTACCAGAAAGAGTCGCCCCTATCTGGGCCAAGGCAGAACCTGCAAGAACAAGAACCTCGTCACACATACAGCAGACTCCAGGCACAAAAAATGAGTAAGTCGTGACACCCCCTGCATACAATTACATGTTTTCCCCTGGTAGGTGGTGGTCCCCGAGGGACACAGGGGGCCCCATGGCCCCCACATATAATTACACAAATGCCCCAGGACCTTGTAAATCTGGGAATCCGTCAAAATACATGGATGTTGCGTGGAAATACTCATGGAAACTCCCATTGAAACACCTCCTTGAAGCAAAGTAAAGTGACGTGCTGCATTGCCTTACTCTATATCTACAAGGCCACGTAAAGCAGCACAAAGTGGCTTTGCATGGCCTTGTAGATATGGCTCAGGAGCCTGCGCTGCATCAAAGAAAATGACACAGCAACGGAGCAAGCTCCTTGTAAGTATGGGCCTTTGTTTTTACAGCTCCCATAACTTCATGGGAGCCCTTACCCTGTTACTCAATACATCCCAAATAGTACTAATTTCTCCTGAGATTTCCATTTTCAATCTTAGAGTAGGGGCATCCACTCTGGGTGCAACCCACTACCAGTTCCACTAAGAAGCTACAACCACCTCTTCATTTAGGGGTTTATCCTCCTAGGTGTAATCCCGTACCCACTTCAAAGGGATTACAGCTTCTGGATATTATTGCATATTTGTACAACCTGAATGGCCCTTGCATGCCAACTGTAATCAAGTTTCTTCTGGAATCTGATTGAACTACAAATTATACATGATAGCATCCTCCTAAATATCAGTAAAAAGCACAGACTTGTACCATATCTTTAAACACCCACGTTCGCTAGATTAAATGCCACATTATGTTTTTATATATATAACAGGATTCTTATAAAAAATCATGGAGTTACATAGTATGCCCTAATGGCATATCAGCTACACCACAAACAACACAACAGCTAATATCATATGCATTACGACATTACTAATAATGTGAAGCACCTATTAACTTCAGCACACAAAAGTAATATTACATGGGGAATCCGCACAATACTTCAATAATATGCATGAAATAACACAAGAAATTGCATGGGAATGATTGGAACAGCATGCCAAATGACAACGCTTATGTTTCACTTGATCACTGACAAGTGGGCTCCTGCAAAATAATGTTCTACCCATCTGAAAACACTTCAGAGCCTAGTCAGAGGTAGTAAGCACTATATAAATACACTTCCTGTATCAAGTCCACTACCACCTTCTTGTCAGATTGGCACCAACCTTATGAACATGGCACTTATTTAAACACCTCACCTCCTCAATCAGTATTCCCGTACACAAAAACAATAGAGTTTGTGTATATCTATTCACAATTGTAAATCTATTAAATTTTCTAAAATGCAAAACACTTAAGATTCTCTTTATTTTGTAACAAATGACTACATACTGAAGACCTAATTGACAGCCCGAGTGATGAGGCAGAAGTAATGGAATCTAATGTCTCTATTTTCTCTCTTATGTTATCATCTTTCCTAATTACTACTACTGGCTCTCATGTTTACATATCTATAATCTGTGGTGGCGGTATTAACAGACTGAACTGACCATCGCTCACATTGGATCTTGAGCATAAGGTGGGTGGCAGTGTACACAGCCTATTAAATCATCGAACCCGAACGATGGATCAGGATACTGTCTTAGTTCTTGAAAGTCATAACTACATTTCTGCAATAAGTCAGTATAGTTAAATCAGAGTAGACATTACTTCATTCAAGATTGGCAACCATTAAACAAGAGTTACATTATTTTTTGAAGGCAGAGAAGAAAGATGCCAGTCACGTTCCTTTGCCCACAGACTTCAAGATCTCAGGTACATGAGCGTTGCTCCGCCAGTGAGAGATACCAAGTTTTTGCACATTTTTCTATAATACCTCCAATTATGCACTTAGCTCCTCTGGAAACGTTTTCTGGAACTCTAAATACATTTGCATCATCTTTTAATTAGTGTGAGTTCAAATTCAAATTTGATTTATTTTGGTTAAAAAATAGTCCTAAAAGCACATAAAATTAGATCATAGATATACAGACAACAACCCATCGCTTTTAAATGAAAGGGAACATCTACATATACACATCACTGTCAAAGTATCAGACAGCAAACAGTGCACAAAGTGCCATAAGTCACGTCTATCAGGGCTGATTCGGTCCTCGACTGGTTCTTCCTTCTTCCATGGAGTGTAAAAACCATTAAAGTGCAACTGTCCATCCGTCTTCCATGTGAGGGTATCGGCATATAAAGTGCAAACATCTGATCACAGAAAATCACACGAGGCCCAGGGTAGATTGCCAATAATGATAGAAAAAAAGAAAAAAAAAGCTACATGCTCAGCCCAACATCTTATCATAAATAATACGCAGTCACAGCAGGGCCCTGAAAGAATTGAATATTACTGTATAGCCCACCCTAACAGTACCAACCCATTAAGCATTAATGATTTCCTTCTACTGATAGTACATTTTAAAAAGGAGCATATTATAATACAGCTGGATGGGAAAACAATTTGCTGAAAGTAAACCAGAGCTAGACGAGGGGTTCTGATTCCCTGCTTCCTAATAATTGGGATTAAAAACCTTTTGGTAAAAATCAAGATAAAATTGACAAAAGAAGGTGAAATGCAGCAGGCTCTGTTTGGAGGATTGATTGCATGGACATGACAATATTTTTGAAGAGTCAGATTGGCCAATGGGAAAGCCAAGATGCCATCTCACAAACCCTAACCTAAACCTAGTTAATAATAATCTGTCCCAGGAGCTATCGGTCCATTCCAAATATGGCTCAGTTGTTGGATAGCTATGCAGCTCCACATACTCCTTTTTGGTTAGTTTATTAAACTCATATTCCGCCCTGGGTGCTGTCTTCCTTGACCTAAATAAGGATTTCACCAAGTCAGATCAGATTTAGATATAGCAGTTGGATTAGAAAAGAGAGTCAGCCTTCTCAATTTCATCAATTCAGACTTGATCTATTTAAACCAGGGAATTGTCAAGCCTCTCACACGAAAATGAATGAGTAATGATCTCCCTGTTTAACGAGGCATGTGGGTTAACCCAGATCCAACACCAAAAGAGCAAGGGGGCCAATTTAATAAAATCCTCTTCATAATGTACCCCAAGCTCCTGATGCAAGATAATGGTAGATCATGCAGATGGGACACCCAAAAGAAGCCTGAACTCATTATTTTGCTTGCCCTGAAGAGGACTAGTATTGGAGTAGCCCTAGATTCCCAAGCCTTATGTTAAAACTGGGAGGCATTTACTTCTATAAACCTCCAATATGGGGGCGGGGGAGCTACTGTTTTTTTCCCCAACACTTTAACCAAATTAAACATTTCTCCTGCACAGCTAACACATTTCTGGCACACTTTATTTAGCAATACAAGGTCCTCAATTACTCATTGCCTCTATAACAACGCCAAACATGAGAAATCCTGGGTATGGGCGACAGGGTGACATTGCAAAAATATGCTCCTCATCTTATGCTGCCTAGGATTAGAAACCATGATGATCGTTTTTGTTTGATTAGTGAACAAACCTACTGTCCCAATAAAAGAGACAAATTCTTGAACTAGAATATTTAGGCCATTAGGGGTTCTAGAAAATAAAAATGTATCACCTGTGTATAATAAAACGGGGACCATTTTCCTACCAATTGAAGGGGCACCCGAGACTTTGTTTGACAGGGCAGTGCCTCAACCATTAATATATCAAAATTAACAATAACAATAAAGGAGCCAAGATACAACCCTGACACACCCCTCTTCCTAGCCTGAAACTGTCAGTCCCTTCACCTAATGGTCCATACCTAACTGTAGCTGACAGGTCATAGTGTAATGCTCTCAGAAACTGTGCAAGGTTACCATCTACCACTAGACTGATTAGAATCTCCCACGCTGTTGAAGGCGCATGAGAGGTCCATGAAGGCCAGGTAGACGGAGCCCTGCCTTGCAATGGTATACTTGCTAATCAACAGGTTCAAGTTTAGACATTGCTCCATTGTGCCACGTCCCCCACAAATCCCATACTGCACCTCTGACTGCATGTGTGTTTCCCTATCCCAAATCAGGAGGCGCTCCTGGACAACTCTGCCCACCAAAAAATCAGTGTGAGTTATATTTTTCTTTCCAAACCTACAACCTTGTCAGATGATCAAGCATGTTTGCCTTTTTCCTCTCACATATTAGTGGAAATGCAGCCACATAGAGTGTACTGTTGATTGAACATAGTTAGTTTTTTGCTTTATAATTATTCAGCTTTTTGTAAACAGATACAGAAGTTGTTTGTTGGGGAGACATATGCTCATTTTTTAGATAATGAATTATTACATATAAGACAGGGTCATCATGATTTATTGAGTTGCACTACCACATTTAACTGATTGGTGGTTGAGACTGGTTGGCCAGATTCTAAGAGGACATATTTATTTTATAAGGGCCTTTAAAGTAACTTGAAAGACACATTAGCACAGGTAGTTAAACTTCCTTTTAAGCCTGGGGAACTCATAGAGTTAGTGGTACAGCCAGATTATCCTTTATCTGAACATTGTTCAGAAAAGGCAAATGCCTTAGTGGCCTGGTCAAAGGGAGAAGTGCAGTTAGGTGGGTGAAGAGATCCCATCTTTAAAGAAGAGAGAGAAATGAGTTATGTAAACAATTTGTATTGTGGAAATGCAGGACATTTTGTGAAAAATTGTAGGGTTAAATCCAGGAATTGTAAGTGCCAAGCAGCAAGGAGACTGCCGATTAATAGGTTTCACTTGTAATGAACACAGTGTTTTGAGAGTGTGGATGTCGATGACAAACCCTCAAGTCACCCTATTGATGTCAACTTAACTCCTTGCACTGGATCAAGGATGTTAAAGAAGACCTGGTTAAGGGGGAAAAAGTGATAAGGAGATATACAGACACACTCATGAATACAGTTGGTATTCAGGAAACCCGGAATGGATGGATATTAAGGTCTCCACCTAAGTATGACAAAACACAATTACTAAATGGACAACAGAATGGAATAAGCATTAGACCTAAGAGTCACAAGGTGTGAGGCTTACCAGGTGAAAGCAGACTGGTGATGATGTAACTAACCAAAGGTGTACTGCAAATCCGGCAAAGGAGCCAAGAATGGAAACCCACACTGCACCAGGAGAGAAGAGGCCTAGACACGGAGGCATACTGACAAGAGGGTAACAAAGCAGAAATCATCAACAAAGGTTAAGGGAACCAACAAACCAAGGGGAGCCAAATAATGGACAAAACCACAAAGGGGAATGGTCAAACTAACCAAGTGCAAACTATAGTGAAATTTGAAGAGTCACAATAACTGCTATTACCAGAAAATGGAACTCTACATATTGGGTTGAAATACATGGGTTGCCACTATTGACCTGGAAGTGTTCCTGGTGTGGTGGTTGCCTTGCGGCTAGGGTTGTGCATTTGAGTCTGGGAAATGTAGTCTTTCAAATGTGAGCGCATATTTTCCACTATCCTGTGGGCCATCTCCTTCAAGTTCCCAGTCTCTTGTGCCCAAACATGTCTTGCAACCTGTCAACAGCCAGTGGAAAACTCAACAATGAAAGGAACTGGCCAGTGGATAAATGAAGTTAGTTTCTACATTAGTTGTGAATGCCATGCAGCCAGCAGTGGCCCTTATAGTAATCCCCATGGAGATGATTTTGCCAGAGGGTCAAGAAAGGGTGGTCTCAAGACTTTTAGATTCTGGAGCTTCAGGACATTGCATGGGTATTAAGTTTTCTCAGTCTTTATAAACTTCAGTTGTTGAGAAGATGCCTGAGGACATCATGGCAAGCCATAATTATTGATGTATTGATCTGTTTTCTGAAATTGTAAGGCCCATTACCAGGTTACGTAGGAGGGGGACAGCCTTTGTCTGGTCAAGCTGATCAGGCATTTTGTATTTCAAAGGAACATTTTTCTAGTGCCCTGTATTTTAAATATTCCAATGCGGTATGTCTTTATGGTTTTGAGGCAGATGCTGCTTACGATGCAAGACTGGCAATGTTCCCCTAGTACATTTTTACCAGTAGTGTTAAACTATATCATTGCCAGTAAGGAACTTTTGGTCATCAAGAGTACTTTTGAAGAACAGAAGCATTATTTATTGGGGCAGAACACACTGTAGAGGTATACACAGTTCACAGGAACTTATAATTGTTGAAGTCAGCCTGAACTTTTAATTAAAGACAACTCAGATGGAGTTTGTTTTTGTCTGACAATGATATTATTATTAATTATAGGCCAGGTCGAAAGAGTGAGAAGGCTGATTCCTTATCAAAATATGAGTTAAATAATGAAAATCAAGTGGCCAAAATCCACCATTAATTTTACTTCAAAATCAGTTGACTGGCCGTTCAATAGCTTTAATTTATTTAGATTCTTATTTGACTGAGGTACACACATTAGTTTACGCATAATGAGATCTGTTTAAAGGAACAATAGAAGAAACATTAAAAGGTTGGCTTGTTAAATCATTAAAAGAATTGGTACTTAACATTGGCCCAGCTAGACAGTAGGCTTGAAGTGGCTTAATGGTTATAAGATGGCTAAACGTTATAGAATTGCTAAAACTTTGTCAGCGGTAATAAGATTTTTTTAGTGTCCAAAATTATTTTCTGATGTTAAAACTTATGTACAAATATGCTCACTCTGTGCCCAAATAAACTGTGTACATAGTTAGGCTATAGATCTATTGAGGTTCTTACCTGTTCTCCCTAGGCCTCGGCATACACTGTCCTTGGGTTTTATTATTTAATTACCCATGAGTCAGAGCTGCACAATCATTTTAGTGGTTGTGGGCCATTTGACTAAAATGGATCTTTTGATATCTCTGCCTGATTTACCTTCATCTAAAGAACCAGCACATATTGTATCAACACATATTATTCCTCTGCATGGTGTTACATGGGTCCTGATTACTGATCGAGAGTCTCTGTTTACTTCAGGATTCTGGTCTGCTCTAGATGTGGAAGTCATCTGGAGACTAGTTGTCATCCTCAAGAAAGAAAGATTGAATATTTGTGTTGAATAGTGTTGATAGACCAAATGCTAGCACAGGATAACTATAATAACACAGAGCATTCATGTTTTGACATGTTGACTTTCTACTCAATCTATGGCCATCATCCTCATATGTTCACTTTGTTCATTCGGTGTCTACTTCTTGTGACTTCGCCTCTCATGAGTTATGACCCTTCCCCACACTCAACCATGGTTGCGAATATATTACGCTCTGTCAATCTGCATATGTACAACATAAAATATATATATATGGATATGTAAAATTCACTAAAAAACAATAACATACCTGTAACCTTTGTTTTTTCCCCAGAGAATATATATATATTCGCTGAAAAAAACAAATGTTACAGGGATATTATAGTTAGGTTCTGAATTTACTCGCACAAAACCATAGAAATTCATCAGTTATAGGTAGAGTTATTTCAAGTAACTATAACTTGTGCCCTAAGGTACCTATAACTTCCCCCCACACCATGTAAGTTTTCTCTTCAATAATTTGACTGGTAATGTTTCATAGATACTCTTAATTACGTTATAAAAGTTGTCATGAGTGCTGCAGTATCTGAGGTTATTAGTAGTGCAAGCCAAGGGCGTGAGTTATAGTTACCTTAGGAGGCGACTTATAGGTACCTGAAATAATTCTAATTATAACTTCTGAATTCAATGGTTTTGTGTGAGTAAATTCAGAATCTAATTGTAACGTCCCTGTACCTTTGTTTCTTTCAGTGAACTTCGATGTCTTTTTTAACGTAAAGTAATTGTAATTACTATACATTTATCAAACCACTGCACTGCACGACCATTGGCTGTGCATGGCGGAGTTTGGCTGCAGGAACTGGCCTGTGGCCAACCCCCTACAGCCACCTAACCCCGTCCCACACACACCTTTGGCCATGCACAGCAGACGTTACTAAGAATGACAAATGTTCTGACAAATTGACAAAAACATCTCTTTGGGAAGTATAAATAGTGAGATTACCTTTCGGTATGTACCTTAAATATTTGAAGTTGAAAAGAACTTAAAGCAGAAAAGCAACCACTGACACACCTAGACCTTCAGTGTGAGGGTCAGAGACCCTAATATGCAGTGTCCAGACATGTCTATGACATTAAATCCAAAGATTTTGATGGGAAAAAGATGTGAATGTTCCTTCACTAATAATGTTTAAGATTCAAAACATGAGTAAATAAACAAACACACTGCCATGAGATACCAGGCTTTGAACTTTTAACCTACTGAGTGACAGTCCAATAGCTTTACTAGTAGGCCAGAGGTGAGTCCGTTTGCTGTGTGAAGTCATTGTATGGCGAGACCATTGCAATAACTCTCGCTCTCTCTCTTCCATCCCACTATGGGATGGAAGAGAGAGTTAGAGTTACAGGACCGCGAGCGGAGCCTGAAGGCCCCTGCAGTCCTAGGCCCCTACCCTCGTCCTGGGGAGCTGGCACTGCTTCTGCAAACTGGCAGCTGCTTTAACTAGCAGCTCCCTGCTTGCAGGAGCAATGTTTTCATCTTTTTCCCTGCACACATATTTACATGCAGAGAAAGAGATGAAAACTCAGTTTTAAGGAAGTAGAAGCTATTTGACAGCTCCAAGAGGAGGCTGTCTCTCTTTATAGTGTGTAAAAATGACGTGCACTGTGCAGAGAATTCAAGCAACACCATCTTGGTTTACAGAAGTAAAAACTAGAACACTGAATGCTCTAATGTTTATTATAGCTTGGTTGAGCAGTTAGGCCAATCTTGGAGAAGTGCAAAGCATTTGTGGTACTCACAGTATCAATAAAAGTGGGCACGCACTCAAATGAATATCTTAAGACCAGACCAACTTACAAAAATAATTCAGATTTGTATAACATTTTTAAGACTAAGCTCATCAAAATTGGGTATGTACTTTTTAAGTTTTAAGTTATGATTAGGGCTCACAGTTTTCCATTTTTGCAGAATTGTACTGATAAATACAGACAGAAAACAATACGCTCCCTCTATGTATTTCTTTTTAAAAGTGGAAAAATACAGAAAAGTGTGCTTCTTGTGAGTGATCTCTCATGCTGTCCTTCATAAATTCCAGGTCAACAGATGAGCAGGCAGACCGCATGGGGAGTTAAAAGCGGGATGAAGTTTCCTTAAATGCATCCATATTTTAACATATATTTGTATTTAGTGCTAATATTTACACATAGTAGTGTTTTGCTATATTGGCTGTTGAATTAGCTAAAACGCAACAGGCTTCAAAGTATGAATGCATGGTTTTCAGTTTAATAAATGCAGAAATGTACCATTTTACTGCTCCATTTGTTCTTAAAGTACAAAATAAATATGGATAAATGCCAAGATGAAGGCTAAAAACGAAATATGGATAAATACAGACGGAAATGGTTAAAAAATAAATACCATAAAACCGGGAGCTCTAGTTATGATTTTTCAAAGTTTAGAAAATGTCTTGCTTTTGTTCGTAATTACGCACCATAGGAATCAATGGAAGAAAACGTTAAAAATGCATATAAAATCAGTCAATGCATTTACCAGTGTCTCCTTTTGTTTTTAGGTCAAGGTCATCAAGAGGCCCTGTGGACTAGTCAGAGAAATTTGGGCGGTTCCAGGTTTTAGCAGTAGCAGCTGCCGAAGTCTTTGAAGCTGGTGCAGGATCACTGCGGGGGACCATTTGGAAAAGCAATGTACAGGCAAACTACACGGTGAGTCCATTGGGTCCCCTTGGAGTATAGAGATCACAAGGGGTGGGGAACCCTTAAAGCACAGCTAGTTCTCTGGTGCAGGGCCTAGTGAGGCTGGTTGCAGAGGCTTTGAGGGTGGTTTACAGGTCAGCAAGGCCACTCTGAGGGGTGGTTATTATTTGTCCTGAAGTGGTTTGACTGGGATTTGCTCCTGGCCCTTCAAGAGTTTGGAGTGGACTTTTCTTCAGGGTGTCCGACGTTGGGAGTTTAGTACCCCTGGGTATCTCACGGTTCAGTCACTGGAAATCACAGTGCCACCAACCTTGACACTGTGACCCCGCGCACTACCACGGCATCTCTTTCTCAGACCACTATCAGGCCGGTGGTCCGAGTTTCACAACGCTGGCACCTCCACAGCCCATTTCTCTGTCTGCATATTTCCGTGGTGCGGCCTAGGAGGCACATTTCATGCTCTGGGTCATGCCGCAGCCTCTGCCAGCCTTCCTGAATTTGCCTATACTTACCTCCTTGGGGTTTTTTCTCTTCTTCCTTTTCTGCTTCCTTTTCTCCCATCTTCGTTTCTTCTTTTTTTCTTGGTGTCCATGTTGTCTTCCTCCTTGGTGTTCTTCTTCCCAGCATGCTTTTTTCCTTTTCCTTTTCTACTTGGTCTTTTTTCATATTCTTTTGTATATGGTCTTTCCCAATCCAAGATGGTGTTGCACTTTCTCCCTGTCATGTCACTTCCTGTTTTCTGGCATATAAGCAATTTGGTTCTTTTCTTCCTTGCTTTGCAAACACTTCCGCTCTGGTGGTGATCCTCGCTCCTGTTTTTCCGTGTTTTCCGTGTTACTGTTTTTTCCTGCAATATTTATTCTATTTTCTTTTCCTCTTTTTCAGAAGTTCCTGTGATAGAGGTTTTTCCCCAAATTTTGATTTTTTTCCTCTGGGACTCCAGGGAGGGTACGGTCTGCCTTCAGCCAACGGTGGTAAGAGAGGTGCAGACCGTGACAGACACACTATCAGGATTTATCCTCCGGGTCAGTCAGGTAAAATTTGGTCTGGCTGCTTTGTCTGGTTTCTTGGTCAGTAGCCAGTCAGTGAACTGGACTTCACAGGTCTTTGCCTCTGTCCGATGTCAATGCAACCCCTCAGCAGTGATTGTCGAGTCCTGTGTGCAGCAGGCAGGGTTTGGTGCCTTTTTCTTTGTGCAGCAGTAACGTAGTTCTCGAGCCTTGGGTCTTCTTTGTTACTGGACATCTTGTGTCCTCAGAATCCGATCTGCAGGTCTAGGGATGCCCACTAAATACTGCATTTAGTGGACATTTAGGGGAGTTACTAATAGTGATCAATGATTCCTGTACCTTAGGATGGCTACACCCACTATGTGACTATTTTCCTACCATGCAAGATGGAGGAAAATGAAATGAAGCGGTCACCTCGTATGCAACATCTTAGGGGTGGTGCAAGCTGGGGGTGGCAACTCCTCCTGTCCTGTGTGCATTTTCCCGCCGTTGCTCCCACCAAAAGCGGGGATATGCAACGGGGTGGCCATCTGGTGCTAGCAGCAGGGTTGGGGGTTGAGTTTCAAGGGCGTCAAGCCCTTTAAAACTTGTAGACAAGGCTGCACACTTTTCTGGGGGAGGAGGTATAACACCTATGTCCAGGAAGGGCTTTGTTTTCTGAACCCAGGGAGCAAAGGCTGTCACCCCAGGATTCCAGAATCTTATCTGGTGGTGGCAGGCTGGTTGCAACCAGCCAGCAACCATGCCACGGTTAGTTAGCTTTTGCAGGGGTCACCTCTAAGGTGGCCCCTGGGTACCTTTTGCAATAAATCCAATACTGGTACCAGTTTGGATTAATTGTTCTGAGTTGTTTGATACCAAACAACCCAGGGTTCAGAACAGCCATCATGTAGCTATGAAACTCGTACTGACCAGTGTCCAGCACATGCATGAAAAATGGCTGCTCTGTTCACTTACTATATGACAGGTTTGGCAAGGACACAGAAGGGGCATATTGCTCATGCATCTATATCCACACATGCAGTATAGTGCACACTGCCCTAGGGCTAAAAGGCATGCCAGAGGGGTAACTTCCCTATATTGCATGCAGTGTGTAGTGAACAGGTTTTGCATTTTAGGATTACACGAGGACACTCTGCCTGCAATGACAGTGCTGGGTGCACTTGGTCCCTGAGGGTGTCACAATCTGTGCTGCTGCCCTCAGGGGTCTACCCTTAGCACCCCATGCACTGGGCGCCTAAGTACTATTTACTAGGGACTTATAGTGGCAGCTAAAAGTGTTGCCAATTTTGCCAATGCATCACAACAGTTTTGGGAAAGAGATGTGGCACATAGAACCTGGTTAGCAGGGACCCTGGGCACATGAGTTTCTCCTGAACTGGGACAAATGCCAGCTGCCTCCATCTCAGGATCTGACATTTACTGGGGCACACTTTTACACAGATCTCAACAGGGTGTTTCTGCCAGTAGCCAGAATCCATGTCTTGCAGACTTTGGGGGTCATTACAACCGCCGTGCAGAAGACCGCGAACACACCGCCGCGGCCGCGGAATTCCGCCACAGCTATTATGACCCATAGCTCGGAATCCTCCAAAATGTAGACACCCACACAAGTCCGCCACACCAAAGGTCAGTGATAAACTGGCAATAACAAAACCTCCACCGTCATGCCAACAGGAATACGCCCACACTATCACGACCCACGACTCCACGCAGCGATCTTTCAACCGCGGTATTCCATTGGAAGGACACACCGGCGCGATCAAAATGCACACACATTTACAAAACACTACCACATTGGACAATTCAAAATACACACACCTGAGACACATACACACACCACTCCCACACATCCAATACAATATAAAACACACACCCACATCACCCACAAACCCTTACAACCACAATTGCGACTGAAGGCCAGAGAGAGACACCACCATCTACAAACTAGCATCCACAGGCACTCAACACCATCACTCACACAACATCAACGCAAAAAACACCACACACCCCTAAACATCACCCCACACATCACAACACACACCACCCCGCACATCACCCACACGAACCCATGTCACCGCAAAGACACCCCAGGTTCTCTGAGGAGGAGCTCAGGGTCATGGTGGAGGAAATCATCCGGGTAGAGCCACAGCTATTAGGATCACAGGTGCAGCACACTACCATAGCTAGGAAGATGGAGCTATGGTGCAGAATCGTGGACAGGGTCAATGCAGTGGGACCGCACCCAAGAACACGGGATGACATCAGGAAGAGGTGGAACGACCTACGGTGGAAGGTGCTTTCCGTGGTCTCAAGACACCACATTGCAGTTCAGAGGACTGGCGGCGGACCCCCACCTCCTCCCCTACAACTAACAACATGGGAGGAGCAGGTCTTGGCTATACTGCATCCTGAGGGCCTTGCAGGAGTAGCTGGAGGAATGGACTCTGGTAAATCAAATCTTAACTATTACATCCCCAACCCTACCTGCATGCTATCACATACCCCCACCCTCGCCCTCACCCCATCACTCCAACTCCTCACATATGTCCCACTATCACAACCCACCCATCCCAACACCAAGCCCTGCATGCAACACCAAAACGTGGACACCCATCATCAATGCATGGCCACTGCACATACCCACACCCCTAACCAATTATCACACAAGGTCCCACACAAGAATGCAAGCATTGGGGTACAGGGTCACACACCATGGCACACACAGATGCAATAATCATGTCTTTACAACCCTGCAGGACCCCTACCCAACGTCACCGGACAGGAGGGTCCAGACATGTCCACTACACCCACAGAAGAGGCCCACAGTGATAACAGCAGCTCTGTCCAACTGGATCTAGATGACCAGCCCGGCCCATCTGGGAACTCGGGACAGTTGGTTCCCCTCACACTGGCACAAGACACTACAGAGCCTCCCCCCTCTGGAAACACCAGCACAGCACCCACCCAGCGGGCCCATACCCTGTCCCCAGGACACGTCAAGCAGCAGTGTGTCCACCACTACAGGGAACCCAGGCTAACCCACCACCCCAACAACACCAGGGTCCTGGGGGCAGTGGTAGTGGGCACACGGTTCAGGGGACAGAGGCCCAGGAACACAGGGGAACTGGGAAGGTTGCTGTGTGAAAGGGGGAGGACAGGCCCAGGGAATCCACTCTCTACGAGGCCCTGTCCGACATCATGGGAGCCTACCACCATTCCCAGGAGATGATGGCAACGGTACTGGCCAAGTTTCAGGAGACCCAGTGGCTGCAGGAGGAACAGTATTTGGAGTTCAGGGAGGAACTTAAATCCATCAACACCACCCTGGGCACCATCGTACCGGTGCTGAAGGAACTCGTCAACAGCAGGAGGGACACTGTGGCACAACAAGGGGCCCCTGACACTAGCCTCGATGATGAACTGCCCACCACCTCCGCTGGCGCTAGTGGACAGGAGGCACCGCCACAGGACCACAATACCAGCACCCCACCCTCTGCAGATGGAGAACCACCCCGCAAGCGGTCCCTGAGATCCAGGACAAAGACAGAGAACAATGCCAAGACCCCCGCCAAGAAATAAGACCACCCTGATTGTCATCCTTCTGTTCCACTTTGTCACCCTGTCCATCCTATAACTGCCCCAGCTCCACTTCCCATGCCCCTTTGGACAATGCACCTGTGAGACTAATAGACTGGACTCTGCCATGGACATTCCTCCACCATCACCCCTAACCATTTTACAACACCCTCCAATATTTAGCACTTAAATAAACACCCTTAAAGCACAAAACAATCTGGAGTCAGTCTGTGCTTTCGAACATGTGTATTTGCAATAACTGTGTACAAATGATATATCCATTGTATTGTCAACATACCTATGTCACACAGCTCTAGTCCATGCGGAAACAAAGCAGATGTCACACAGTGGGACCCACATCTGTGAAATTGAAAGGGAAAGTGACAACTCAGGGTCCATACACTGGTTGGAAGTGACAGACAGATGAGAAGTAGATCAATTATATCAGATGTAGCAGGCATTGAAGTCTTCTTACCTGTGTCTCACTGGAAGTATTGATGAATCACTGTGTTTCTTTTGTCGATGTCCTCTTCTCCTGCTTCCTCTTCTTCACTGTCCACAGGCTCCACAGCTGCCACAACACCTCCATCTGGACCACCCTCCTGCAGAAAAGGCACCTGTCGTTGCAAAGCCAAGTTGTGAAGCATACAGCAGGCCACGATGATCTGGCACACCTTCTTTGGTGAGTAGAATAGGGAACCACCTGTTAGATGGAGGCACCTGAGCCTGGCCTTCAGGAGGCCGAAGTGTAGTGTGGTTAGTTTTACGTATTCATTGCGCTTTAGCTTCAGGCTTTAGGCCTTTGTGCACTTTGCCCTGAATATATTTTATTCCTTTGCTGACAGCTTGGAGCCTCTGTGCACTTTGCTCTACATGCTTTTTATTAGGCTTCGTACTGTTATTTTTCAAATAGCCAGTTCTACGGTGTTGTTTTTTTATTCATATCACACTGTTTTGCCTACTTCAGCACTGGAGTTCTCCATAACATATTTACTCTGTGCTTCAGTCAAGGATACAGTCTGGTACATTGCCGATAGACGTGGTAAGAGTTTAGACTTGGCATTCCTGCGTAGGGACATTTTGTGATCACGATGAAATGTTAGTTATAAAATCACTTCCTTGTCCCAATACACGCAAGAGGGAGATTCCGACCAGGGAACCACAACTTGACGCTGACTGCCTCGTTGCAGATGCTGACCCAAGATCACAGGTCTTTGCTCAGGTATGAGGGCTGATGTCTCCACAGTGATTCTAATAGGCAAGCTAGAAGCTTAACATGCTGTGCTCTAGATAGAACAAGCAGAGGGAGAGTAGAAACTGTTTGACAATATGATAGCTTTGTTTTTATGTTTTACTCTCCTGGTAACTATTACAATCCTACTGTGTTGTATCGTTCTGGTTATTGCGGCTCATGCCTTAATATCTAAAATACAGTCGTTTTATTAAAACATTATATAAAACTTATACTGTCTTTGTCATTTGTATATGAGATCATATTGGATATAAGAGAGTTGGTTTGGATCTGAGTAACCACGACTTCCCTGAGAAGTTCCAAAGATGTCATGCGCTCTGCTGCCAAATCATTCCTTCCACATGGGAGAAATGAGGCACTGCTAGTTAGCCGGAGCAAAAACCTGATTTAGGGTGACAGAGTTCTTTACACGTGGGTCAGACTCAGTCCCCCACACCGTTATAGATCCTGCTACCTAGCAATCCAGTAGTCTCATTTAGAATAATGAGAGCCCACGCGACATGGCGCCGCCAACGTTTGGTCTGGCTCTAATGATTAGGTCCGACTGACTCTCTTGCTCTCATATATATTTTGACTCCTCGGTTCCGTTTACGGAGATGTCCGTGGGGCTGAGGGTTTCCGCTGCCACGGCATAGGTGCTTCCTGTTGCTTAGTGGTTGGTTGTTCAAGCTTGAACTTTGAAAGGAAAAAACCCCGATATTGGTGTGCCTTCTCTGACCTGAAGCAGTTTTTTATAAAATGGCGAATCCTAATGTTGTGAACGTAGCAATTATTATGCGACATCCGCTCACGGGGCATCTATTGACACATGGACTGACAGTCCAGGGGGGTCCAGTCACTTTTGTGGTGGACGCCCATGCAGCCTATAGAACGGAACTTTTTTATTCTTGGGTCGCATTTCCAGCAGTGGATGGGGGAACAAATACTTTTCACGAATACACAGTTGCGAATGTCCCAGGACAATACAGGGCTTACGCTTATTTAGAAATACCTCTATCTTATCAAGAACACCATAATTGGCTTGATGGCGCCCTCCCACACTCAATAGCACAAGTAAGGTTAGGTCCACTGAGTAATGATGGTCCTACCTGGCCTTTATTGGCTACATATACACCACATCCTGCGGTTGCTCAATTGGCAGTGGTTGAAGTTCGTCGTTTATATACAGAATTAACGGCTACATATAGACGATTAGTTCAGTTTGTCATGCAGACATTAAATACAAATGCAGCGCGTGCTGCTCCAGTGCACCCACAGGCTGTGGTTCCGGGTATTAATCCGGCCACTGTACACTCAGTTATGGGTAAAGTACCGGTTAAACGAGAGGAGACTCCGCTTTGGCTGGCGCAAAAAATTAATACGCTGGAAGCAGTATTTCCCCATACGGGACCTCAGGATAAACATAGAATTTTGACGATCTGCTTGCCGTACGGGATGGTTCCTCCGGTGGACCTTTGTAATACCTGGGGCACGGTGTTTGCCGCGCTCTACACTACGGCACACGGTACACCGACATTAGCTAATTTACCGGACGTACTTAAACAGATTCAGGATGAATATGGGGCTGCCCCTGCCTTGGATTTGGGCATGCAGTTGCTGGGCAATTTTGCCACAGTTTCTTCTATTATTTTGAGTAATCTCAAGGGAGAGGCAGTAGCACTAGCAGTGCGAATGCGTCTTCGGGATGTTCCGCTGCTTAATCAGGAGCGAGAACTTCCGAGAATAATAGCGGAAACATATTCTAGTATTGGTCGTGATAGCCTGGGGGCTAGGCCACAAACCCCCAGTTACAGGGTAAAAATAATAAAGATAATGCTAAACAGCAACAACCTGAGGGTTCAAAAAAGCGCTGGGAAAAGAAACAGCAAACACCTAAGAAAGATGGTGGACAGTCTCCGCAACCGGAGACACCACAGAATAAGTATAAACTCAGGAATAGGGATACTTTGAAGACGCCTGATAGATATCAATATACTGATACACGCCAATCTCGTTCCTTTCAGGACTCCTCGGAAAAGAGAAGTGAGAGAGGTGGGCGGTCAGAGCGGAGGACGGAGTACGTGAAACCGAGACAGGATTCACAACGCTCAGCTGAGGTTTCTATTAAACAAGAAGAGAAACCGCTGCAACAAAAACAGCAATTTAAAAAGAAGAAAGTGGCAGCAGTCTCGGTTAGACATGCCGCTCAAGAAGAGAGTTCACTTGACGAACAAGACATGGGCGTTAGCTCTGTTAGACAGCGCGGCAGAGGTCACAATAGTTCGCCGGAGTCTTCTAGAGCATCTGGAGGTGAAAGCAACTGATGACTTCATACAAGTCGAAACGGCAGATATGCGAGTCTCTGATCCAGATAGAGTATATGAAGTGACTCTGCGATTGGAAGGGGACATTGACCGTATTATAAACGCCATTTTTTGGGACCATGTGGTGAAATCATATGATGTTCTGCTGGCCGATCAAGATTGGCCACCTGACTTTGTTCGCGACTGTCCGGTTGGGGAGGAGGTTATTACACCTTCCTTCTCACCACTTGTTCCGAAAGAACTAGCGGAGTCCTATAGTAAATCATGGGCTCTAGCACAGGCTCTCGCCTTGTATAGAAATAACGTGGGGTGGGACAGACAATCACCTTATCATGTAATTCCGATAAAGGGCGAACCTCAGCCACAACCGCAGTATCCTATCAAATTTGAAGCAAGGGCATCGGTTAGGAAAATTCTTACACAATTGGAGTATCAGGGTGTAATTGAGCCCTGTGTCTCGCCGATGAATAATCCCTTGTTTCCGGTTGCTAAACCGGACCATTCATATAGGATAGTGGTGGATTACCGACATTTGAATAGTCATACACGCACATATGCAATACAGAATTCACATAGCGCAGCGCTTATGAATAATATAGTGCGTAAAAAATACAAAACAACATTGGATATCTCGAATGGATTTTTTTGCCAGAATATAGCGCCCGAGAGTCGGGTCTATACCTGTTTCAGTGCGTTTGGCTCTCATAAAATTTTTTGTTGTTTGCCTCAGGGGTATAAGAATAGCCCAGGACTGTTTTCGGCTCGTGTAACTGAAATGCTGCATGAGTTCGACCCTGAAGCATTATCATATGTTGATGACATATATCTGACAGATGATGAGATTCTGCAACATCTAAGGCGTGTATCGCGCATTGTTGTGGGGTTTGCTGACATTGGCTATAAGTTTAATTTTAAGAAATCAAAGATTGCCTTCCTCAGCTTCATTTTCCTGGGATATGAGTTGTCGAGTGAGGGCAAGAGCCTAGCGCCACATATTTTGGAGAAATGTGCTTTATTGCAGCCTCCTAATACGGTTCGGAAGCTCCAGTCATTGTTGGGGTTTCTGAATTTTGGCAGAACTTACATTCCTGATTATGCAACGCGTATAAAACCTTTATACGAGTTTATTCGCCCGAATTTTTTGAGTAAATTTTGGACGATTGAACATACACACATACTGCGAGAATTACAGAGTGATCTCTTAGCAGTTAAACACTTACACACACGGGACAATAAGACACATTTAGTGATCAGGGTGATACCTGGGGCTGTTGGGTTTACTTATGTCACCTTTAATGAAGGGGAGACAATCCCGATTGCATACAAGTCTCACTTGTATTCTGCTGCAGAGCAACGTTTTGCACAAACTGAGAAAATTCTCACTGCAGTACAGATGGCTGTTGTTAAAGAAAGACCGCTGGCCCAGGGTCAACGCATAGTTGTCGTTTCCCCGGTTCCGGCCTTAGAGGCTCTTACAAAAGCGAGTGTTCCTAATTCGAAGGCTTTACACCCGCGATGGATACAATGGGCTACGTCTTTAACAGCCACTGATGTAGATTATGTATTTGACCCTAAACTGCAGACTCAAGAATTTCTTCAATACGAAATAGAATCCCCTGTTCCTGCTGGTACGTTGCCTATTGACAAATATGAAGTGGTCATGTATACTGATGGCTCTGCGCAACCAGCGGTTGGGACTAAACAACAGTATTCTGCTGCATGTGCGGTGGTGAGCGGCACTATGGAGGGGGAAGTGTTCTGCCCCCGACATACTTATACTAAAACCTTGGGAGATTGCACGGCACAGCTGGCTGAGCTCAAAGCTCTATTGTTAGCGTTGGAGCACGCGGATCTGGCACTTTTAACCTTGCTGGTCTGTGACTCCTACTACTGTGTGCAGTCTTTCAACGAATATCTACACTATTGGAAGATGAATGGGTTTAGAGATTCTAAAGGCAACACCATTAAGCATAAAATGTTGTGGGGTAAGGTTGCGGATCTGAAGGAAACGCTTCCTAAGGTCCATGTTGTGCATACACTTGGACACCAGCGCGTTGGAATACACGTTGCTGGGAATACTTTGGCTGATGAAGCCGCGAAATCGGCAGTGGCTGTCGCCACTGTGGCCGCAGTGACTCGTTCGAGTTCCAAACCAGACACAGAAATTTCGGCTGCCATAAAGGCTACGGCTGATGGCACGCCCTTTCCTAAAGGATTTCCTTCAAAATATAGTTACTGCTTGAATGGTGCGCTAAATGCTACTGTTACAATTCCAGGCATTGGTGTACGTGAAATTCCCAATAAAATTGAGAGACCTCGATTGATTTCTGTAGCACATGAGGGGGTGGCTTCTGCACATGCTGGGGTGGCTGCCACAATTTCACTTTTACAGGCTCGTTACTGGTGGCCTGGTCTCTATAAAGAGACGAAGCAATATGTCCTTTGTTGTGACGTTTGTCAACAAATTAAAGCATCGTCGGCTAGACGCCCGCAGCAGACGCCCCTTCTGATTTCAAATAAACCATTACAGTGTGTGTACTTGGATCATTGTGGTCCGCTGACACCAGATAGTGCATACAAATATATATTGGTTGCTGTAGATTCGTGCTCCAGATTTGTATGGGTATGGCCACAACGCTCGGCTGACGCTCGAACTGTTATTAAAGATTTGCGCATCTTTGTCGATATATTTGCAGTTGCGGCTTTTCATTCGGACCAGGGCCCTGCTTTTGCCTCTAAGGCATTCAGGGACACCATGGCTTCGTTGGGGGTCCAACTCCAATTCTCGTCTCCATTTCATCCCGAGGGAAATTCTGTTGTGGAGCGTTTAAATTGTGATTTAAAGCAGTCCTTAACGGCCAGAGTTATAGGTACGGGTCGTGGTTGGCTAGCCCACCTATATGGAGTACAGAGAGCACTTAATAACTTGCCTAGAAGGTCACTGGGGGGTCGTACTTCATATGAGTGCCTGTTTGGAACACAAATGTATGTTCCTGATCTAGATGGTCCTGGTGTGGAGGCGGCAGATATGCCCTTTGACATAAATTATCGTGTCACTGTTTTGCAGGATTTACAACAATTCCGTGAAGATAACTCTTCTGCCAGTGCTGCCTCCTCAGGAATTAAGGATGAACCAGTAACACCTACTGGTTGGATACCCAGGATTGGGGATCTAGTGCGTGAAAAGGTCGCAGTTAAAAAATAATTTGGTCCTTCTTATCGAGAACCTGTCCCTGTGTTGGGGGTGAGCGGCACGAGAACTGTGATTTTACCGCCGCTGCGAGGGGCCAAAGGAAATCGCTGTGTTTCCATTGATAATGTCAAGTTACAACATGTGGCCGATTCTGCACAGCAGACCAAGAGGGACACCCAGTAGTTCCGGAATCCCTCTCACTACTGGGGAGGAAGTCCCGCTGCAGGTGATTTTCACCGACACTATTTCCTCTCCGAGCTTGGGGAGGGTGGATGATGATCTTGCGATTGTTCCACCGACAGCGATTAATATGGAATCTTGTGATCAAATTGCTGTACGTTCTACTGACGTTTCTGAACATGTGGTTTATAGCGTGCCACGGCGAGAGCCTCCATCTGCTTCTTCGTTCACAGTTGCCCCTTTTGCTAGAACTGCTTCTGGCTGCTTCAACGACGCTGATAATGATGGGTCCGGCTCCTCGTCCTCGATGTCTTCTGTCCACGGTCCACGACGGCTGCTGGGTTGGCTTAAACGCACATATTTTGTGTTTCCTTGGAACTATTTTTGGCTGTTTTTGGCCGTGATGACTATTTTATTATGGTTGGGATTTGTGGTTACTTTTTTTCTGATCATACATGGTCATTTTCTTCCTGATCGATCTGACATTGAGCACGTGGAGACTGTGTTAAAACCGCATTTTTCGTCTCATATGGTTCGAAGAGACTTGTCCACAGTAAACATTTCTGCTATACCAGTTCCGGATGGAATTGTGTGGGATAAAGTAATGTTTGATATATATGGTCCCACTGAATTGATTCAAATACCGTATGTCCTCAAATTATCAGTGAATGATATTGTTATACCTGGAATTGTTTCTGATGATTGGGATGTGAAGACAGTAGATTCTATGCTAACGGATTTGCAATATTATACTGTCTATGGCGATGAAGATGCTTACCAGTTTAGAGATAATCATGGTGACATGTTTTGTTACAACTATTATGGACACCACTTTATTCATAAAGCTTGTAGCCCTAAGCCCATGTTTAATTATGTGCAATGAGAACATTGCTCGACTCCTCCACAAGGGAGTTCGAAAACGTATTATGATAAATTTGCATATTTTTCTGGGCATGATCAACGAAATGCTAAGTCCTACTATTTTAATGTTGCACGTATTCTAATAAGCAAATGTTATTGACCGATACTAAATTACTGTATTCCAATTTGTTTGTATCTAAACTTTCGGTCGAGGGATATGAATACTGGTTTAAAACTGTTGACTTGAAAAGTGTTTGGGGTTCGAAAAATTGGCACATGCAAGGCAGGGACACGCTATTTAGAGCATGCATTATCCCTGTGCAGATGATTTTCCTCAATGACACAGTACAACAGACTAGCTGTTTGGGCTTAGCGACAATTAGGGAGTTGACTTTGCCTAGTATACCTGTCCCTTCTAAATTAAAAAATTGGCAGCACTATGTGAATGCTACTTTTAGTGACTTTACACATTGGGTCCAGAATGGTATGCTTAACACTTCATCGTTACATCCAGGCGGGTGGTTGTTATGGCCTGTGGACACTAATATCTGTCATCAACGTTTTGTCACCTCTTCAGGGGGGTTCAGGACTAGTAGGGCAGACCCTCGTTACGTTTCACCAGAACATGCTGATATTATAACTACATACAGTGTGGGTAGGCTTTGTCAGCAATGGTTGAAGTCATCCACGCTGGATGCAGTTAAGTCACATCTCACGTTACTGTCTAATGATACTGATTTACAAGATTTTTTGTCAGGTCCCAAAGTACCACGAAAGAAAAGGTTCTTATACGAGGTTTATATTGAGATTTGGAAGCTTTCACAACAGGAGGCTGCAGCCCGGTTGAGGCAGATTGATCAAGAAAATCTGATGCAGACTTTGTCTGTTGTTGATAATGGCATGCATACCCTTTCTGACCGTGTTTACACGATTGACAGCATTGTTTCCTCTGCCATTGACATTATTAAATCGGACATGTCTTCTTTATATCATGGGCAGAGTCAGACGCGGTCCATCATGCAGCTGGGTTGGACTCTTCAGACCTTGAAGGCTGGTCGCGTTCCATGGCAGCACGTTCGTGCCAGAGAGATCTTTATCTCTTTTAATTTGACTCGTCAACAACAACTGATGGCTAAAAAGGAAGCAACATATGTTATGTTAAATATTGAGAAATTAGAGAAACTGCCTTTCACGGTAGCTGAGATTCCGTCAGCTGAATGGTTGATTCATGGGGTTATTAATTTGCCTATCTCTACTTTGCAATTTACTTCGTGTTTGACACACATTCCGGTGGGAAGATATGAACTATTGGGAGACAGTTACATACACGAGGTGTGGGACCTTCCCTTTCAGTACAGATGTGTTAATGGTTTGAAGGAGGTTTTTCTTAGCGGCAGCGAATGCGAAGCTTCTGTCAGCCATTCAATGGTTTGTAAACAGCTGTCCTTGCACGGGGCGTGTAACGCTTCGATTGCTAACTTAGCTTGTTATCTGAAGGGAGTTCCAGTCCCGGTTATTAAAAACACTTTCCAGGTGCTTTCTAACGGCAGTTACATTGTCCTTAACAGCGAACGCTGCTGTGGCATGCGTGCCGGAATAGTTTACATCGTCGTTGTCAACAAGGCCGTTACGTGCTGCGGGAATGTGTTGTTTCCCCCCACTCAAATTAGGGAGGTAGCGGACATCCGGCCTCATATTGCTACTTCCAAGGTTGATTTTGACAAATTGAGTCGGCTAAAAGCTTTATTGTTTCAAAAGCATGTGGCCCTTACATCTGCTAGCGAGACCTACGCACTTCAGGTGGCAAGGTCATCGGCGGAGATACAGTCCCTTTTGAATACTAACTTTCCGAATCACTTCGGTGAACTTGTGGGATGTATATTTAATGCATCCAGCACTGCTGGTATTGCACATTTTTTCAAAGTCGTTGGTGTTGGTTTCGCTCACACCTTCTCTTCCATATTCGGTTTGATACCTTCGGCTATACATTCTATTTTCGGAAGCATTTTTGGGGGTTTCCCGATTACTTTGGCTTTATTGGCTGGAGTCTTGCTGTTGTTGCTATTTTTTCGCAATGGCTGTCCCGTCACAACGAGATCCTGTATTGCTGCTCCCGTCAGCGCAGCTGTGTCGTGAACGCATGATGCAGCATTTTGGAGCGACACTCCTGGGACATTTGGAGTGTGACTGGTCTCTGTCATTCAGACCGGTTTTGGATTGTGTGCAACCCGTGTTTCGGTGCCTTTGGTGCTCGTTTGAACATGCACTGGCTCTCTGTCTCTCATTGCAGCGCCCTCCAATGGTCGATACTGATCTGTTGATGTTCCCGATTAGGGCTCATTCCCAGACTTGTGCACTACGGATGCGCTTGCTTCGTGAGGCAGTTTACGAGATTCCCTTCCTGGAGGAAGATGGTAATGTCTCTTTCATAGGCCCTGCACGGGGTGCCGCCCTGAATGGTTTTGGGGCTTTGGATCACACCTGCTCCATGGTGCTTTGTGGCGTGGATCTTCCGATATTGACATATATCGAAGTGGAGGAACTCCTGCGTTCTATTGCTTCTATCTGACGATTGGATTTTTACGAAATTGACACTATATTGAATTTGGCTTTATGGTCATGTGTTACCTAAATTTATGACTTTGTTGTCTTCTCTCTTTGTCGAAATAATTGTTTTAGGTATTGTTTATATTTGGGGCATCCTTTTATATTATTGGAACCACTTGCTACCGACAAGGGGAGGGTGTAGTGTGGTTAGTTTTACGTATTCATTGCGCTTTAACTTAAGGCTTTAGGCCTTTGTGCACTTTGCCCTGAATATATTTTATTCCTTTGCTGACAGCTTGGAGCCTCTGTGCACTTTGCTCTACATACTTTTTATTAGGTTTCGTACTGTTATTTTTCAAATAGCCAGTTCTACGGTGTTGTTTTTTTATTCATATCACACTGTTTTGCCTACTTCAGCACTGGAGTTCTCCATAATATATTTACTCTGTGCTTCAGTCAAGGATACAGTCTGGTACATTGCCGATAGACGTGGTAAGAGTTTAGACTTGGCATTCCTGCGTAGGGACATTTTGTGATCACGATGACATGTTAGTTATAAAATCACTTCCTTGTCCCAATATACGCAAGAGGGAGATTCCGACCAGGGAACCACAACTTGACGCTGACTGCCTCGTTGCAGATGCTGACCCAAGATCACAGGTCTTTGCTCAGGTATGAGGGCTGATGTCTCCACAGTGATTCTAATAGGCAAGCTAGAAGCTTAACATGCTGTGCTCTAGATAGAACAAGCAGAGGGAGAGTAGAAACTGTTTGACAATATGATAGCTTTGTTTTTATGTTTTACTCTCCTGGTAACTATTACAATCCTACTGTGTTGTATCGTTCTGGTTATTGCGGCTCATGCCTTAATATCTAAAATACAGTCGTTTTATTAAAACATTATATAAAACTTATACTGTCTTTGTCATTTGTATATGAGATCATATTGGATATAAGAGAGTTGGTTTGGATCTGAGTAACCACGACTTCCCTGAGAAGTTCCAAAGATGTCATGCGCTCGGCTGCCAAATCATTCCTTCCACATGGGAGAAATGAGGCACTGCTAGTTAGCCGGAGCAAAAACCGGATTTAGGGTGACAGAGTTCTTTACACGTGGGTCAGACTCAGTCCCCCACACCGTTATAGATCCTGCTACCTAGAAATCCAGTAGTCTCATTTAGAATAATGAGAGCCCACACGACAGAGGGTCCTCTCTATAACCCTCCTAGTTCGCCATGGGCCTCGTTGTAGCATTCCTCTGCCCTTGTCCTGGGATTACTCACTGGGGTCAGTAGCCATGACAGGTTGGGGTAGCCAGAGTCACCTGCAAATGTCGAGGGAATTCTGTTAGACACACACTAACCCTTAGGGACATCCCCAGACACCTAGTCACACTGTATAGGCTCCATGTCCTCACCTAATAGCCACACACGGTGCCTCTGGAGTTGCCCCATCACATAAGGGATGCTGCTATTCCTCTAAATGTAAGCGTCATGCACTGAGCCAGGAAACTTGGCGTTCACATGGGAGATATACTGGTCAGCCAAACACACCATCTGCACATTCATTGAATGGTAACTCTTCTGGTTTCTGTACACCTGTTCACTCCTGCGGGGGGGGCAAGGCCACATGTGTCCCATCAATGGCACCTATGATGTTGGGGATATGTCCCAGGGCATAGAAGTCACCTTTCACTGTTGGCAACTCCTCCACCTAAGGGAAAACGATGTAGCTGCGCATGTGTTTCAGCAGGGCAGACAACACTCTGGACAACACGTTGGAGAACATAGGCTGGGACATCCCTGATGCTATGGCCACTGTCATTTGAAAAAACCCACTTGCCAGGAAATGGAGTACTGACAGCACGTGCACTAGAGGGGGGATTCCTGTGGGATGGCGGATAGCTGACATCAGGCCTGGCTCCAACTGGGCACACAGTTCCAGGATTGTGGCATGATCAAGTCTGTAGGTGACAATTACATGTTGCTCCTCCATTGTCAACAGGTCCACCAGCGGTCTGTACACCGGAGGATGCCACCACCTCCTCATGCTCTATAGAGGAGAACAGCGAGCAGAGAGTCAACCAACACTGAGGTACGTTAACACAACTTTATTCCTCAATTTTTTAAAACCGCTATGTGCCTGTATTAGTGTGTATGCAAGGCCTAGATATATGTGACGCATTTAAAATGAATGCCATGTGGCCCCCTGAAATGGCATCTGCCTGACCTGTAATGTGGGACAAGGGGATATGAGGTAACTGTGCTGGCGTTGTACACCGTCGCAGTAGGGGGTCGAAGACCGTGGCGCAATCGTGCATTGGTTAACATTGGACCCTATGGGTCCGAGGAGCCAATGACGATGTACGCCGGTGGTGAAGGTACGCACCACTGCGGACGTGACCGTAATTTTCTGTCTGCTCAATCACTTAATATCTGATCTTCGACAGGAGAGGACCTACACTGCAAGTGCTGTTGTGACCTCAGTCTGGAAGAGACAATGGCTCATGTGTCTGGGGAAAGGGCCCCTGCCTTCAGCACGGAGGAGTTGGAGAAACTAGTGGATGGGGTCCTCCCCCAGTACACGCTACTGTACGGTCCTCCAGACAAACAGGTAAGTACACTGTGAGCATGCCGAATGGGCAATGCCTGTGTGGAGTGGTGTGGATGGAAGATAGGAGGGGAGAGAATGAGGCGTGCATGAAACGACGGTGAGTGCATGTGCATCATGGCAATGGTAGGGATGCAGGCCAATGACTGTGACAGTGCGGACGGTTATATCTTCTCCTTTTCCCCTGTAATATTCCTGTAGGTCAGCGCCCACCAGAAGAAGGATATTTGGCGTGCCATCGCCAAGGAAATCCGGGCCCTGGGGGTCCACCACAGACGGAGCACCCACTGCCATAAAAGATGGGAGGACGTTCGCAGCTGGAGCAAGAAGATAGCTGAGGCCCAGCTGGGGATGGCCTCCCAACATGGGAGGGGTGCCCGTCGCACCATGATCCCCCTGATGTTCCGGATCCTGGCGGTGGCGTATCAGGAGTTGGATGGGCGCTCTAGGGCATCACAGCAGCCACAAGGGGTTGAGTACACTCTCATTTAGCTGATTCTGCGTGCAGTGGAGGTGTCTGGGTGGGGGGGTGGTCTCTGAGTTCCCCTAGGCCAGGGCGAGTTTAGTAGGCAAGGTCCCGTCGTGAGGCAGGCCATGTGGCACCCCACCCCACCTGTGTTCAGAGCCAACTACACCTAGTCAGGCTTCTGTGACTTCCATGTGTGCAGTAATCGGGCAAAGGCCTTGTAACCCATGTCCCTGTGATTAATTAGGGAACTCAAAGTGCACGGCGTAGTGCAGGGGGCTTCTGTGTCTGTAGTGTCCGCCAACGGTAGCGGTATTGCATGCACTCAACATGTTTTTCTTCTGTCTCCCCCCCCTCTTTTTGTGGTTTCCATGTTCTTGTGTGCATTAGCATAATCAGTCAGAGGAGCAGTGGCACCAGAGCAGGAGGGAGCTGCATCCCACATGGCCCTGGAGGGCGAGACAACGGAGTCTGAAGCCACCAGTGGGACGCAGGGCGAGGGGAGCTCCACGGCGGGGACAGGAGCTGAGACCAGCGACACAGACTCCTTCTCTGATGGGAGCTCCCTTGTGGTGGCGGGCCCCTCTGGCCCCCCTGCATCTACAGGTACAGCCACCACCCCCCTACCAGCACCGCCCTCCTAGCAGCCCTGTGGCCGCTCACTCAGGAGGGTGGGCATCTCCTTCGCCCCAGGCACCTCAGCCCCTGCCCCAGTCAGCCCTGCTGCCCTCAGTGAGGAGGCCATTGACCTCCTCAGGTCCCTCACTGTTGGGCAGTCTACCATTTTGAATGCCATCCAGGGTGTAAAGAGGCAGTTGCAATAGACCAATGCATACCTGGAGGGCATTCATTCTGGTCAGGTAGCCCAACAGCGGGCTTTTCAGACTCTGGCCTCAGCACTGATGGCAGCCATTGTTCCTGTGTCCAGCCTCCCCCCTCCAACTTCCTCTACCCAGACCCAAACCCCTGTACCTCAGCCTATCCCAAGCACACCATCAGACCAGCATGCACACACGTCAACACACAAGGGAAGCTCTGGCAAACATAAGCACCACACTTCCCACAGGCACTCACACAAGCATCGTTCCCATGCACACATACCAACATCCACTGCCTCCACTGTATCCCCCTCCTCCACATCTCCCTCCTCCCTCCCTGTCTCATCTCCACTCACACCTGCATGCACTACATCTTCATCCACTACGTCCATCACCAGCACACCCATCACCACACCCGCTCACTTGCACTCACCACCCCCACTACCATTCACACATCCCCTGTGTCCTCTCCCAGTGTGTTTGTGAGCCCACCTCCCAAGGTACACAAACGCAACCACACACCCACCAAACAGCCATCCACCTCACGACAGCCTCCAGCCCATGCACCTTCACCCAAAGTCAGCAAACGTACACCTCCTACAACCACCACCTCTTCCTCCACTCCCAAACCCCCTCCATCTACCGGTCCCAGTGTGTCCAAAAAACTTTTCCTGTCCAACCTTGACCTCTTCCCCTCACCTCCCCCACCCCTTCAGTCCCCTAGGGCCCACCTTTACAGGTCCCAACCCAGCACCTCAGCCACAACATTAGCGGGAACAGTGGTGCCAGCAGTAACCGGCTTCTGGAGTACGCCAAGCAGCAGGGCAGCCAGTGTGCCAAGGAGCCAGACCACGGACAGTCCCCCACCTCAAAAGCATAAAAAGTTGTCCAGTGCTCGGCGGGAAAAAGGCAAAACATCTACCAACAAAGCCTCTCCCAGGAGTACAGTTAGGAGTGGGAAGACAGCTGCGCCACCATCCAAGGTGGGGAAGGGGCACAGAAAGACAGGCAAGTCGCCGAAAACCTGCACGGCGGACAAGACCGACACCAGCACCGCTGGCAAGGACACCGCCGCCACCAGCACCGCTGCCAAGGACACCACCGCCACAAGCACCGCTGCCAAGGACACCGCCGCCACCAGCACCACTTCACAGGACACCGCCACCACCAGCACCACTGCCAAGGACACCGCCGCCACCAGCACCGCTGCCAAGGACACCGCCACCACCAGCACCGCTGCCAAGGAAACCGCTGCCACCAGCACCTCTGCCAAGGACACCGCCGCCACAAGCACCACTTCACAGGACACCGCCGCCACCAGCACCGCTGCCAAGGACAACACCGTCACAAGCTCCGCAGGCCAATGAGCACCAAAAGCTCAGACGCTACTGGGGCCGCCACGAGCAGGATGAAGCACTCTGGGCACCAAGCCTCCTCCAGAACCAGTGGAGAGACACATCCACTACCATAGTCCTTGGCAGGATGAAGCAGTCCGGGCACCAAGCCCCCTCCAGAACCAGTGGAGAAAGACATCCACTACCTCAGTCCTCTTGGCAGGATGAAGCACTCTGGGCACCAAGCCCCCTCCAGAACCAGTGGAGAAAGACATCCACTACCTCAGTCCTTGACAGGATGAAGCACTCTGGGCACCAAGCCCCCTCCAGAACCAGTGGAGAGAGACATTCACTACCTCAGTCCTTGGCAGGATGAAGCACTCTGGGCACCAAGCCCCCTCCAGAACCAGTGGAGGAAGACATCCACTACCTCAGTCCTTGGCAGGATGACGCACTCTGGGCACCAAGCCCCCTCCAGAACCAGTGGAGAGACACATCCACTACCTCAGACCTTGGCAGCATAAAGCACTCTGGGCACCAAGCCCCCTCCAGAACCAGTGGAGACTGTTATCCACTTGTGAGACTGTGGCTTTGCACTCCCCAGGATAACGCAGTGGGCAAACCACCCACTGGAGAGACTTGAGAGACTGTGGCTTTGCACTCCCCATGATAAAGCAGTGGGCAGACTGTGGCTTTGCACTCCCCTGGATGCAGCAGTGGGAAAACCACCCCCTTGAGAGACTTGAGAGACTGTGGCTTTGCACTCCCCAAGATAAATCAGTGGGCAAACCACCCACTTGAGAGACTGTGGATTTGCACTCCCCAGGATGCAGCAGTGGCCAAACCACCCACTTGAGAGACTTGAGAGACTGTGGCTTTGCACTCCCCAGGATAAAGCAGTGGGCAAACCACCCACTTGAGAGACTTGTGAGACTGTGGCTTTGCACGCCCCAGGATAAAGCAGTGGGCAAACCACCCACTGGAGAGACTTGAGAGACTGTGGCTTTGCACTCCCCAGGATACATCAATGGGCATGGAGCCCCCTCGTGTATCTGGTGTCATGCACTCATCCGGCTGAGGTGCCCCCCTTTCCCTTCCCCCTGAGGTGCCTGTTGTATTTTCGAACTGACGGGTATCTTGTGTGGGCCTCGTCCATGCATTTTGGGCCCAGTGGTCCACAGACTTTAATGGTGGAATACCTTGGACTTGTATTCTTGGTGAATATGTTTGTTTATAGTGTATATATATATTTTTGAGTACTGGGTTTTAATAGATTACAAACGTTCAAATCATTTCCTTTTGTCTTTGCATTCTTCCAGAGGGGTTAGGGGGTGTAACTGTAATGTATCATGATGTATTAGTGTGTGTGTTGTCGTGGGTGAGGGTGGGGGCGGGGGTGTTGCATGTTGCGTGTGTGTCACTCTTTTTTCCCTCCCCCTCCCCTGTGTCGTAGGTGCAGTGCTCACCGTGGTCTTCTCCGCTGGCGTTCGTGCTCCTGGTAGAGGGGCAGGAAGACAAAGGCAGGGAGTATCTGGAGTTCCGGTTCCATGGGGTCCTGGTTCCTGGTGGGGTGTGAGAGGGACAAGGACTACAGGACCAGGAGTAATGAAGATTACCGGTAAGTGGCCAGACGTTCTCAATCACAGATGTGGCGGGGTCATGCTCCATGCGTACATGCACCACGTGCAGTTTACACAGCCCCCGCTTGTGAGTGCACAGTATGCTTTTTTATAGCCTGTGGCAGGATCCGAAACTGCTTCCGAGGATTTGCTTTGTTTTTAACAGCCTTTTGGCAAGATCATCTGACCTAAGGAGGTGTGGATGTACCGAGATGGCTCGCGCCCCATCTCTTTAATGTTGAATGTCACAGCCAGCAGAGTGATTTACAGCCAGGCACACCGAGCGAGGAAAAAAAGGAAATAATACTGAGCTGCAAGCTCGGGGATCATGCCCGTTTAGCCCAAAGCAGAGCAGAGCTTCTCTCCAAGCTCTGAGCAGATCAGGTTTCATCAATAATTCAACTGCTGGCTTCTATTCCTTGCTACCACCCCCACCTCTGGCTACGCTTCACATACCCCCAGATTCCCCAGACCCTGGCTCTGAGGGCCCTCCAGAAGGGATGCGGCTACTGAGAGACAAACGCGTATTTACAGATACAACACGCTGCACGCCTGCTGGCTGGAGATCTATGAACATACAATGGGCCAGACTAACATCCCAGAACATGTGATCGAGGCAAAGGCTGGACAAGAGTGTGTTTATATGGGCTGCACAGCCACACTACCCCTCACAATAACTCTAATCCTCCACACCTTCAAAACGGTCAAAACCGACCTGTTAACTTCACATACACTATTCTATTTATGCATGTGCACATGGCATGTATAGAGCATTATGGCACAAAATGGACTTGACTGCTTAGTCATTTCAAAGCACTAGACTAGCGCTTGACTAGGGCTTATGGGCATGTATTCTAGTTCTCCAGAGACTGAGCAGCAGAAAGTGATTGACAACTCTACACTCAATTTTATTCAAGCTTTTTGTATAACAAGGTACGAGGGGGTGGGGGCGCAGACTAGGAAAGTGCTTCAGTGCCTGCCATAATAATGGTATAAAGCTCTATACATGGATGGGAAACGTAAAATCATAGGCACTGCAAGCCCAATTATACAAATTCAGTTGAACTGTAAGGCCACAGCGTTATGCAAGATGAAACATTTGATTGGAAACGTACCCCTATCCTGCCAATTAACAGGGATGCACACAAGGCTGTGTGGATGGCCAGCCTATGCTTCTGTCAGCCACTCTCCCGAGCACCCCAATCACTGGGAAATGTCCAGGATAAATCTGTTGTGTTTTAATAAAACTGAAAGGTGGGAGAGGAGAATGGGGGGGAGAGGGGGGGGTGAGGTGCTGCAGCAGCCCAATGGCCACCTGAAGAACAAAGAGAAGAAACACTCCATGCAAATGTACTCCAGAGACCACAGACATTTCCTACCTATGATGAATACTGAGCACCCCCTTCATATCAAAGTGATTAACTGCCCTACATTGGATAAATCAAATCTGCTGGGGCGTGTGGAGTGTGTGTGAGTGGGTTTGAGTGAGTTTTAGGGGTGGGGATCGGTTTCCCGAAGCCCATCAGTCATTTTAGCTTGTTCTCACATCATATGCAGGGCACAAGTCCTAAAAAATGAAGTGGGTGGACTAACCAAGTTAGGCAGTATGCAGGTGAAATCACAACATGTTACAACATGGCCTGTGACATCACAGCACATGACATTACATGTAGCATCAAAGAAAGTTACATCAGAGTAAGTGGCATCATAAGCCATGATTTTTCAGGAACTTACATCACAAGAAGTGACATCAGATCTTAAGACCTCACACACATGTTTAGTGGGTCTAGCATAAGTACATTTGGGCGCATTACAAGTATACACACAAACACTCCAGATTTAGGGAGAAGACTCATTGCTTTTACAAGCTACACCTAAAACGCTGTAACGCTTCCTTTACCCAAGGATTGAACAAACTAACCCCGCCACCAGCCTCCTCCAAAACGCATATTCCATATGCATATTTCCATGTAGATGTGATTGTTTTAGCTGCCTGAGCTCTCCAGAGGTGAGGCAGCTCTCCTATGTGAAGTATGCTTACTCAACCCAATCCATCACTTACTGTGTCTGTGTTGGGCACCTTCACTCATTTTAGGAGATGGAGGCTCATTTTTCACCAACAGACCAGGACCCAATGCAAGATAGAAAGACAAAAACTGAAGAAAGGAGAAAGAAAGATACAAAAACATTGCTGAGGGCAGAAAATAGGATGAAAAAAGAACAAGCAAGAATAAGAAAGTGTAGAGTAGTGAAAAAAAAGATTATGACAACCTTGGCATTCAGCAATAAGAAAAGGTTTGGGGCTATGCATTTATGTTTTTACAAAGTACACACTACCTCACCCCCATATGTCACCTCCACATTTAGCAGCAGACATCTTTCATGTTCTGATAGTTACCATAACTATATCTATCTATCTATATCTATATATATATAGATAGATACAGATATATAGATATATATATATATAGATATAGATGTATAGATATATGAGTATATATATATATATATATATATATATATATATATATATATATATATATATATATATATATATATATATATATATATATAAAACAAAGAATTTTCACAGCACTCCACAAGTCCAATTATTTATCCTAGTCTTGATCATGGTAGGGAGTCCCTTTACCATTTTTACATGTATACAACCAATCCAGGAAGCTAGTAATGATGCATTCTGGATAACGTAGTTTCAAATAAACATTGTAATGATCTCTTAGGTTAAAAAATAAAGACATGAATTTATACAATGAATAGAGGTGCTAAAATATATCATATAGGCTGAATTACCATGATAATATCAGATAGAAAGCCTTACTATATATTTCAATGCAAAGACCGCAATTAAATACATCCCAATACTGTCTATACTTCAGAGATTCAGTAATATAAAGCTGTTGATGAAGTTTTTAATGGATGAATTAATGATGATCCTAATTTATTTCATTTTTAATTGATCTATAAAATTATTTAACATAACATTTAATATATATATATATATTTAATTATATTCATGTATTTTTATTCTTTTTCTTATACTTATGTATATTTGTCATTATTGCGTCATGGTTTTTGGCAAGTGAATGAATTATATTATCAATACCAATGTGACATTTTCTTATATCACAAACAAACTGGCACCAAGAAATCATTTACTGTAATCTCGGCAGGATTCAATTGCTTTTTCAAGCCAATTAACTGACGTTTCGATTCTCGGTAATCAACGAGTGATTTAAACACGTTGAAGCATTTCAATAAGGTGTTATATTTCCTGGTAAATGAATAAAGATATTGCGGGTATTACGTTATTTTTTTCAAACTAAATGGTTTTGAGAAACCGCGAATCAGTTGAAGACAACTACTCAGTTATAAATCTATTTAAATAATTATTATGATGTCGGTGCAGCCTTTTTTTGAATAAAGGTCACAAGTCCACTCTAATATATAAAAATACATTCATTAAACATATGCATAGCTTTGTGGGGTTTTTCTACAACGTTCATTAACATAAAATTACAATGGAGGTGAGAGTTGCTAAACAAGCACAGAAAGCTGAATCACTATTGACAACTTCCCAGCTGGCAAAAACATCATCTAGTAAAACAACAGAATCAATTGACTCTATGAACTTACAAACTTTGTTTTTCCAATTAGAAAAGATGCATCAAAAGGAAATAGCAAAGAGTTGGGAAATATTGACACTTCAAAAAAAAATATAGAAGTTGATAGGGTGCCTAGAGGGCTTTGAATTTTCACCTTACCAAATCATCCTGACATTAGACCTGAATTGTTGGTGGAATGGGGTGAGAACAATATGAATTGCTCATGCAATACGATGCGTATTTTGATCAAATATGCCAAAATTGATGTTGAAGAAGTAACAAAAACAATACATGAAATTGAAGAAAAACTGACTACGATGACTAATCAAGAGGACATTAATAAATTAAGGCAAAAAATGGAAGAAAGATTAAACAAATATGAATTGAAGGTACGAGCACGAAACAAAGAAAATTCCTTTGGGATGAGAATGATTACAACAATGGTACTATTTTAACTTTTCCAAAAAGATTTGTAGCTATTAAGCAACAGTTTACCTCACAAACCAAGGTTACCATCCCGTCCAAAATGGATACAGTCAGTGAATCAGACATTGAATTGAGTGAAAGCGAGGAAGCAACAGAGTCCAAAACAAAAACATCATTACTTGAGGAGATGCAAATCATGTATAGGGATCAACAATCATCAAAAGGCAGGGGCCGAGGACGCAATCAAGGCAGAGGCCAGATAACAAATTTACAAACAAGCATATAAAGACCAGAACAGGCAATAGGACAAAAGAACTATCCATTGTGCAACAGACAGAAAAGATAACAAATAATATGGAAGATAATTTAGTGATAAATCTATCTGACCATGTATTAACACAAGATGAGGTCAAAGTACTAAACAAAGGCTTGTCATTTTTCCCGGAACATCATTTTGACAGAGTTGAAACAAAAATTGACGTTTACAAATTTGTGCGAAAAATAAAATGAGCCAAATAGTTTTGAAAACAACTGCCTAAACGAATTGCACACTGGGAAACTGAATTAGACACAAAACTGACAATTGGACAGATACATGATGTTAAAGTTTGTTATTAATTAATGCACAACATGGAAGAGGAAGTAATGACATCAACTCAAATTATGGATGACTTACAATTACAAACTAATGATCATTCCTATAGTCACTAGAAGGAAAAATCTAAATTCTGCCCGATATTAACACCTGGTAATAAAATTGCTTTATTTTTTTACATGGTTACAGATGATTTGGAATCACTACAATATAGAGAATCAACACGAAAACAAGAGAATCTAAGCGTAATGGAAAGAAAAGCTTTACATTAATTGATGAATAATGATGAAATAGTGATTAAACCTGCTGATAAGGGAGGAAATGCTGTAATATTAAATCGAAAAGATTATGTGAATGAAGCCATAAGACAATTCAATGAAGCACATAATTATAACAAAATGGATACTAACCCTATAAAGAAAATAATATATCTTGTGAATATCAAATTGGAATTATGTCATCATGACCGATTGATAAATGAAGCTGAACTAGATTTTCTAAGACCAACTCATCCTAGGATACCAACTCTATATTTTCTTCCCAAAATACATAAAACATTAACAAATCCACCTGGGAGACCTATTATTTCAGGATGTAGATCTCCAATGGAAAACCTTTCTAAGTATGTTGATTTTTATCTTGCACCCATGGTATCCTCATTGAGCTCGTATATTAAAGACACTGGAGATTTCTTGAGAATCATTCTGACAGAACTTGGCAAAAGAACTATGTGGTAATTACCATGGATGTGGTTTCGCTATACACATCAATTCAGCATGAAGTAGGTTTGAAAGCACTTGAATACTTTTTGAAACAAAGGAACATCAAAGGAAAAAAGACAGTCTGAAATGTTATTAGAAATGGTATCAATGTGTCTCCAAAATAATATTTTTTTATTTGACCATCAAATTTACGAACAAATACGAGGGACAGCCATGGGAATTTCTCTTTCACCCGGCTATGCAAATCTCACTATGGGCTGGTGGGAGAGAGAATTTGCATGGCAAGAGAAACATCAGGAACATCTTAAAAAAGTAATCCTGTGGCTGCAGTACATTGATGATTTATTTCTAATTTGGGATGGTACAAAATATGAATTTAATAATTATTTTGAAATGTTGAATCACAATGAGCATGGATTAAATTTCACTTGTAATATCAGTGAGGATCAAGTAGGGTTCTTGGACACCAAAGTCTATATATAGAGAACAATCAGCTTCACACAACTATGTTCAGAAATAGGACAGCTACAAATAGTATCCTACATGGAACAAGTTTTCATCCTAAACCCTTGTTAAAGAGTATTCCTTATGATGAATTTTTACATACTAGATGCAATTGTTCTAGCGATGATGAGATGGAAACACAATTTGGGGATGTGAAACAAAGATTTATTCACAGAGGTTATCAATGTTCACATATTGAATTAGGTGCTACTCGAGCCAGTCAAAAAACTTGACAGAAAGTTTTGGTATAACAGTCATTGCAAACCAGTAAGGATCAGAACGATAGTCCATGTTTGATACAGTAAAAAGAGTAAGGATATTATAAACATTTTCAAAAAACATTGGAAGATATTGAAAAGTGATCAAGACATTGCAAAAATTGTTGGTGCAAGGCCTCTAGTAACATACAGAAAATAACGTTCACTCAAAGATATGCTTGTACGTAGCCATTACATGGCACCCATCAAAACTAATTGGTTAAATAATGAAATTGTTGGTTTTCATAAATGTAACAAATGCAAAGTCTGTTAAATAGCCAAAAATGTGAAGATTTTTAAGGATCGCAATAGGAAAGAGGTCCGGATTACACAAAGAATCCCTTGCAACAGTCAATATGTTGTGAATTTGATTGAATGTAAATGTGGCTTATGGTACATTGGTAGTACCATTCGTCAACTTAAGACAATAATACTGGAACATGTAAGAGATATACAACATAGAGATATAAACTATGCAGTTGCAAAACCTCTGGTAACGGAACATACTAATGACTGGAAGAGCGTTAGATTGTTTGGTTTAACGATGGTGAAACAAGATGAACGAGGCGGAGCCAGAACTTTGAGATTAAGACAGCTGGAGAGTAAATTTATTATTCAATTGCGGACCCTAGGAGGTTTGAATACCGATGAGGAGCTTTTTGTTCATTTAATTGATTCATAATGAAAAATAATTCAAACATGATAGTAATCGGGATGAGTTAATTATCTTTTTGATTTTGATTGATAACCAAAGATAATTAATTTTTGTTTTATTTTGTTGATTTGTAATGCAAATTGATAAAAACTGGTATGAGTTGTATTTTCATGATAATGACAAATATACATAAGTATAAGAAAAATAATAAAAATGCACACAATGAATATAATTAAATAAACATATATATTCAATGTTATGTTAAATAATTGCATAGATCGTTTCAAAATTATATAAATTAAGATCATCATTAATTCATCCATTAAAAACTTAATCAACAGCTTTATATTACTGAATCTCTGAAGTATAGACAGTATTAGGATGTATTTAATTGCGGTCTTTGCATTGACATATATAGTAAGGCTTTCTTTCTAATATTATCATGGTAATTCAGCCTAAATTATATCTTTTAGCACATCTATTCATTGTATATATTCATGTCTTTATTTATTAACCTAAGAGATCAATATAATGTTTATTTGAAACTACGTTATCCAGAATGCATCATTACTAGCTTCCTGGATTATTTGTATATAAGTAAAAATGGTAAAGGGACTCACTACTGTGATCAAGACTCCAGGTGAGTTGAAATGCGTTGGTGGCTATGCAAATGAAATAAAGGAGAAATAATTTTACTTGTGCAGTACTGTGCAAATTCTTTGTTATCTATATCCCAGTCATCTGCACTGGCAAATGAGTGCGCCCCTCGAAAAATAGACTACCTTTGTTTTGAGATATACATATATATATATATATATATATATATATATATATATATATATATATATATATATATATATATACCACCCTCACATTCGTCAGCAGAACCTGATACCTCACCCTGAAGTCAGTACAACCATAATGCCCTCACAAAGAATGGACCATAAATTTCACAGTAAGAGGTATCATCTCCACATCAAAATAAGTGTAAGCTGCACAGTATCTAAAGATGAGAAGGAAATGGTGACAAAGGTAACTGATAGGAAAAAGTCACATGCAATTCTAGTCCCAACTACCACTTTCAAGAAAATCTTGGCCTTCACAAAGAAATATTGCTAGTTTGTATAGATAAACTTCCCAAGTGGGGAGATGTAGGAACAGCAAGAGACACCACAAACTACAGGCAGTATTCAGAATCTAAACTAGACTATGCTCACTAATAAGAACTTGTCATAATCTAGACATGTCACACTGCCACAATGGTGCACTGGAGACAGCCTACTTGAACTACTTGTTTACAGGTACACTGACATGTGGGCTTGGCTATTCACTGTACATTCAGGAGCCGGTCCCTAGTAAGCACACTTAGACCCTCATCATGACATTGGCTGTAAAATCCCTCTTACCGCCACAATGGCAGCCATCAACATACCGCCATGGTGGCAGATAACCGTTTGGCATATTACAACACACACACACCAAACCGACAGAATACATCTACATACACAAATCTGCCGGCCCAGAAGTTAGTGCTAAAGTGTCGGTCCCAACACCCATACTGTTACGCCAACAGAACAACGCCCACCACATCATGACCCACGAATCACCACAGCGGATATTCAACGGCAGTAAACCATTGGCGGTACACTCTGCCACACTCAGAATAGACACCCAAATACTAAACTACACAACATTGGTTAATTCAAACACACACCTGACACCCATACACACACCACACACACCCGCTCACACCACTATAAAACACACACCCACAACCATTTATGAATACAAATCATTGCAACCAGACAGACATCAAGACCACCGAGACAAATACATACACACTCATACATCACTCACGCAATCCACTACGCACACCCAATCACACCACCCAACACCCACACACATCACACAACACCCATGGCCCCACAAAGGCACCCCCGTTTCGCAAATGAGGAGTCATGGTGGAGGAAATAGGGTAGAGCCACAACTGTTTGGAGCACAGGTACAGCAGATATCCATTGCAAGGAAGATGGAGCTATGATGGAGAATCGTGGACAGGGTGAATGCCATAGTACAACACCCAAGAACAAGGGAAAACATCAGGAAGAAGCGGAATGACCTACGGGGTAAAGTATGTTCCATGGCAGCAAGGCACCAGCTCGCCATCCAGAGGACTGGGGGTGGACCTCCACCTTCCCCCCCCCCATAGCTCACAGCATGGGAACAGCAAGTCTTGGCATTACTGCATCCTGAGGGACTCACTGGAGTAGCCAGAGGACTGGACACTGGTAAGTCAACATTTAACACTTATCACCCCCATACCTGCATGCCATCTCACAACCTAACCCTCACTCCCATCACTCCACTCCATCCCATACACTGCACCAACTCAAATGTTTAACCCCAATGCCAAGCCCTGCATGCCATACCAATGCATGGACAACCCTCCCAGCCCTGCATGGATACCCATCACCAAAGCATGCACAGCATAGGGGAACTAACAATCCCACAATACATCACCTTACACAATTAAAGGTGGCAGGGCAAAAGCACCCATAGAGGGAAAGATAGAGATGTACAACATGTCATAGATATGAAGCATAATACATCACTTGCATCCCCACAGGTGCCCCAGCCAATCTCAGTGGAGAGGAGGTGCCACGACTATCCAGTCCCCCAACAGAAGATGCCCACAGTGATGACAGTAACTCTGGACTCCAGGATCTGGACGAACAACCAGGCCCAACAGGGACCACTGGACAGTCGGTCACCCCAGCCAACTCACAGTCCACCACAGAGCCTCCCCCATCAGTTACCAACACCACAGCACCCACCCAGCGTACCCACACCTCTGTCACCAGGACACATCAATCAGCAGTGTGCCCACCTTTACAGGGACCCCAGTCCACACCTCAAACCCAAGACAACCCGGGACCTGGGGTCAGTGGGAGTGGGTACACCATTCAGGGGCCAGGGGAACAGGGCAACAGGGACACTGGGAAGACAGCCATGCGTCAGGGGGAGGACAGGCCCAGGGGGCCGACTCTCCAGGAGGCACTCACCAATGTCCTGGATGCCTATCAACAATTCAAGGAGATTATGGGCCAGACTACTGAGCAACCCTCCACTTCCGCTACAGCTAGTGGACAGGAGGCCCCGCCACAGGACCCAGAGGCCACCAGCCCCTCTCCCCCTGCGGAAGGTAAACCACCCCATAAATGTTCCCTGCAAACCAGACAGAAGCCAGAGACACTTGCCAAGACCACCCCCAGGAAATGAGACTCTCCTGATTGTCCCCCTTGTGTCCCACCCTGTCACCTTGTCCACTTTGAACTGGCATTGCTCCCCTTGCTATGGCCCTTTGGAAACTGGACCTGTGCTACAAACTGACTGGAACAATACCCTGGACTTTCCTCCACCATCACCCCATTTCATTGCACTTTACCCTCAATTATATAGCACTACAATAAACACCCTAGAACACAATTTGAGTAACACTGTTTTATGTGTCTTACATGTACATTTGTGGGAACAGTCACATCAAGTGCAAATGATCTCAACACTGTGACAGCTAACAAATGATGACCTGGAACCGTCTGTAGTGATCACATCAGGACAATGTTGTCATATCACCAGCAGCTGGAAAATGAGAAGCCATAGGTGACAGTAAGTTGAGATGCAAAGGAAGTGAATGCCATCATGCCACAGGCACACAGATAAATCAATAGTCAGAGTAATGGTCAGTTCCACTGTCTCACCTGTTTGTCATTGGAAGTATTGTCTTATAACTGATGTTCTGTTGTCCTCATCCTCATCCTCTGCCTCCTCATCCTCACTGTCCTAAGGGTCCACTGCTGCCACAGGGTCATCGCCAGTCCCCTCCTCCTGCAGAAAAGGCACATGTCGTCTGAGGGCCAGGTTGTTCAACATGCAGCATGCCACTACCCTCTGGCAGACCTTTCCAGGTGAGTAGCACAGGGATCCACCTGTCAGATGGAGGCATCTGAAACTGGCCTTCAGTAGGCCAAAGGTCCACTTGATTATTCTTCTGGTTCGCCCATGTGCCTCATTATAACAGTGCTCAGCCCCTCTCCTGGCATTCCTCACAGGGATCAGCAGCCACGATCGGTTTGGGTAGCCAGAGTCACCTGCAAGTATAGAGGGACAACATTTAGCCTTACACAATCCTATGGGGAGAACACCTGAAGGCATATACTGACATATAGTGGGTGTGGAATCTGGCTCACCTATTAGCCACACCCAGTGCCTCTGTAGCTGGGCCATCACATTTGGGATGCTGCTATTCCTCAGGACGAAGGTGTCATGCACCGACCCAGGATACTTGGCAGTGACATGGGAGATGTACTTGTCCGCCAGGCAAACCATTTGCACATTCAGTGAGTGGAAACTCTTCCAATTCCTGAACACCTGTTCATTCTGGCGGGGGGACTAAAGCAATATGTGTACGGTCAATCATACCAAATATATTGGGGATATGGCCCACTGCAAAGAATCCTGCCTTTACAGTGGCCAAATCTTCCACCTGGAGGAAAGTAATGTAGCTGCACATGTGTTTCACCAGGGCAGACAAGACCCTTGCCAGCACAATAGAAAACATTGGCTGTGACATTCCAGGTGCCAAGCCCACTGTCACTTGGAAAGAACCAGTTGGTAGGAAATGGAGCACTGATAGCACTTGCACAAGAGGGGGATCCCAGTGGGATGGCGGATAGCTGATATCAGGTCAGGCTCTATTGGGCACACATCTCTGTGATTGTGGCCCTGTCCAGTCTATAGGTGAGTATAATGTGCCTGTCCTCTGGTGTAGCCAAGTCCAAAAGGGGTCTGTACATGGGGGTATGTATTCTCCTCCCATTTATCCGCAGGGGTAGGTATCTAAGGGTCACAAGAGTGAGTAGGCTGTCACAATTTGAAGAATGGAACCACAACCTCAGTGTACATGTTGCATTTATGTGATGGGACAGTGGTAATGACAGGTAAGTGCAAATCTAGGCAGTGACGCAGTAAAGGTTAATCTGATGGTTGTCCATCTCCATGACATGGTGACCGTCTTTCCTGTGTGTAGGGACAGGTGGACATGAGGTAACTCCGCCGCCGCTGGGTGTCATGGCGGAAGGTGGCCTTGCACCGCCATGCAATTCCTCATTGGATAATATGGGGCTCTATGGAGTACAGTAGCCAATGGGGATCTATGCCAGTGGTGACGGTGTACACCGCCGCGGATGTGACAGCCATTTTCTATCTCAATCCTCACATGTTTACCTGACTTTCAACAGGAGAACACCTACACTGCGTGTACTGCTGTGACCTGTGTCTGGAACCTACCATGGCCTGTGTAACCAGGGAAAGGGGCCCTGCCTTCACTGTGGAGGAGTTGGAGCGATTGGTGGATGGGGTCCTACCCCAGTATGGACTGCTGTATGGGTCTCCAGACCAACAGGTGAGTACAGCTTGGTCACGATGCATGTGGGAAGGTTGCCTGGAGAGGTGTGTGCAAGAATCGTACCATGGGGGGTGATATAATGTGGTGGTGTAGAAGGTGTGCGCCGGTCGATGTGTGTGCCAATGGTGAAGGAAACGGGTTTGGTGGGCCACATGTGTGACAGGCTGGATTGTATGTGTAATGGTTTCCTACTGTCTGTATCACCTCTGCAGGTCAGCGCCCAACCTAAGAAGGAATTATGGCGTGCCATCGCCAAGGATGTGCAGACCCTGGGGGTCTATGGCAGGCAGGGTACCCACTGTGGGAAACGGTGAGAGGATCTGGGACGCTAGGCACGGAAGACCATGAAGGCCCAGCTGGGGATGGCCTCCCAATGAGGAAAGGGTGCCCGTCGGACCTGACCCCCATGATGGCCCACATACTGGTGGTGGCCTACCCAGAGCTGGATGGGCGCTTGAGGAGATCACAACAGCCACAAGGGGGTGATTACAGCATGCATTCCCACATTAATTGGTAGGTGGCATGGGATCTGGGTGGTGGGTGTCAGTGGGTGCCCCTTAATGTCAGGCCAGACAATGCAGCGTGATCCAGCTCCAGGGTAAAGGTTGAAAGGGAAAAGAAGGTAACCTAACTAAGTTGCATTCCATGTCAGACAGGGCTTAGTGGGTCCCAGCAGGTGTGCAGTTGGCGGTGTTCTGCAGTCATCTTGCTGTGGCATCTAGCCAAATCAATGGCAGTGCAATGCATAGTGCTCAATCCTGATCCCTGTGTGTGACAGTGCTGTGTATGCCAACAGTGGTGTTGGAGCAGTAATTTACCCTGTGTTCTTTTTCTCTCTCTCTCCCTTTATCTTCTGTCATCCTGTCCATGTGTGCATTAGCATCATCTGGCAGAGGAGCAGGGGCACCGTCGACAGAGGGAGCTGCATCCCACAGCACCCAGGAGGCAGAGTCCACTGACGCCGAGGGAACCAGTGGGACGGAGGGCGAGGGGAGCACCACGGCGGAGACAGGAGGTGACAACACAGACTCAGATACCTCCTCCGATTTAAGCTCCCTGGTGGTGACGGACACCTCTTTGACCACCCCAGCTGCAAGTACAGCTGCCACCCACCGTACCAGCACCGCCCTCCCAGTAGCCCCTCAGTGAGTTGCCTGGCATGCTCACCCGGGAGAGTGGGCATCACCTTTGCCCCAAGCACCTCAGGCCCTGCCCCAGTGAGCCCTGCTGCCCTGAGTGAGGAGGCTATTGACCTCCAGAGATTCATCTCTGTTGGGCAGTCAACCATTGCGAATGCCATCCATGGGCTGGCATCCCAGATGCAGCAATGCAATGCATTCCTTGATGGCATCCACAGTGGATTGGCGTCCCAACAGACATTGATTCAGGCTCTGGCCTCCTCTCTGATGGCAGCCATTGTCCCTGTCCCTACAGTCCCCCCTCCAACTACCAGTTCCCAGTCCCAGTCTCCTCAACCCCAACTCATCCCATGCATACATACAGACCAGCATGCACACAAGACAACACACAAGAGTAGCACAGTCAAACACAGACACCCCACTTCAACACACAAGCACTCATGCAAACACCAGACAGTTGCAGGCACATCCACATCCACTGCCTCCATTGTCTCCCCCTCCTCCTCCTCCACCTCCCGCACAGTCATGTCCACACTCACACCTGCATGCACTGCTCCAACAGCGGAAGAAGTGTGGCTCAATGGTCAGAGCGGCAGACCCTGATGCAGAAATCTGGCCCGGGACCAGGGTTCAATTCCCGCCTCGGCGGGTCTTGGGCTCAATTTCCTCAGACCTGATAATTCTCGCATGGGTGCCTAATCCAATTCATGTGTCCCACTCTGTAACACTGGGCAATAGCTTGCTTAATCTCCATAATGGCCCCAACAGCGCTGGGGTGCCTGGCTTCACCTTGGAGGTTGCCCAGGAGTGGGCATCTCACAGGGAATAGCCAGGAGGGATTCCACAGCGGTATGGGTACAGCGCCTTGAGACCCTAACGGGTGAGTAGTGCGCTATACAAGTACAAAGTTTATCAGCCAGCCACCACCAGCATCACCACACCAAGCAGCACACACAACTCACAAGTAGACACCTCCACAACATCCATGCATGTGTCCCCTAAAGCTCACAAATGCAAGCACTCAGACACCCAACAGCCATCCACCTCACATCAGCACACTCCCCATGAACCTGCACCCAAGTCCAGCAGACGTACTCCTCCAACAACCTCTCCCTCAACCTCCACTCCCATCCCTCCTCCCTCTTCCCACCCCACTGTCCCTAAAAAGCTTTTCCTTGCCCAACTTGATCTCCTTCCTCCCCCTTCTCCTCCATCCTGCCCGTAAGAGCATGGTCCCAACGACCCAGCCCAGCACCTCAGCCAAACAGTCCACGCAGATAGTGGAGGCACTTCCTAGTTCTGGATGCAAGACAGTGATGGTTCCCATTCCACCAGCCAGGATGGGTAAGGATCCCACAGCCACTGCCATGAAGGGGAAGAAGCCCTCAACTCCTGCCATGAAGGGGAAGGAGGCCGCACCTCCTGCCATGAAGGGGAAGAAGCCCTCAACTCCTGCCATGAAGGGGAAGAAGCCTTCGACTCCTGCCATGAAGGAGCCAGCACTTCCTGCCATGAAGGAGAAGAAGCCCTCAACATCTGCCATGAAAGGGAAGAAGCCCTAGACTCCAGCAGAGGCTGGCAGGATGACACCACCACCAGTGGTCATGGAGCCCTCACCTCCAGCTGAGGCAGTGCAGCCCTGGTGGTTTCCTGTGTCATAATATAGTGGGCGGTAATTTGTCTTCCGTCTGGCTGTTGATGGCGACCGCAGCGGTCAGTGATGTTGTGGTACATTGGCTGTCTATGGGAGTTCTCACCGCCATGGTCGTAATTTGGTGGTAATTACTGCCGGCCTGTTGGCGGTATTTTCGCCACTTTATCACTTACGGCCAATGTCATAATGAGGGCCATAATCTTTAATTTCTTACATAACATGACTGAATTACAGTCCCAGACCTAAGAGCATCATAACAAATCTACTCTTGTTATTGTGTTATAATATACTACTTCACAAACTTTGCAGCATTGCTACAGTAGGTAGGTGTGAGCAGGGCAAAAAACAACACCACCCATACACCGGCAGGGTAACAACTTTGTAAAATTTAACACAGCCATATCTAACACTTGAATTTCCAAGCTACAAAAAAACAACTTTATTTCCTTTCAAGGAAAACAGCTCTTCAACATTTTGTGATTGGAATTTGTAAATAAAGAACATGGTTTAAAATCTTTGGATAATAATTTTTTGTTGTGGTGTGACCGATTTAGATACGTCTGGAGGAGCAAGCAGGATTATGCAATCACTCTCTTGTGTTGGATTTAATATGCTATACTGTTGCATCATACATAATAAGAATGTAGGCCACATATAGGATGCACTTGACTTTCATGTTGCCAGCCGCACTCTTACATCATGTACCAAGAATTTTAAACAAAATATTAACCTTAGATATGAAATAGGAAAAATAAAGGGATGTCCATTTCATAGCTGAATTGCACAAAGTGAATGCAGAAAACCTGTGTGCTGCGCATGACCTCTGTATGCCAGGTGGGGGCCGCGGTGATGAATGAAAGTTGACCCCCGGGAGCACTTCTCTACCAAGAAGAGGGCTGTTGCTCTGTACAATGTTGTGACCTGAAGGTGGCATTTCCATGTGTGTGCTGTTACGAACCCCATACACCAGGGAGAGATTGTGGTGAAGTGAGAGGTCTGTAGTCCTGGAGCAGCTGTGAAGTAGAAGCAAGACATTACCAGTGGAGGAAGAGCAACAATTCCACTACCCAACTATCCAGGAGGACTTAAGAAATTCTGTTGGATTCAGGGAGGCTTACCATGTAGGCAGAGGAGTGTCCCTACTGTAACATCAAGACCTCTGCTCACTGCTGGGCCATAGACATGTCAAGGCACTCCAAACCTCCACTCCAGCAAGAGCAGGTAAGACTGAATACTGGCCTGCCAGGCCCCGGGGGCAGCTTGCTCTGACTGACATGCTATGGATGAGGCACATTAAGTTTCTAAGACTTCTTCTTTCTAAGACTTGAACTCACTAGAAGGGCCAAGCTGGAATGTCACCTCACATAAATGGGGAATAACCACGATCCTTTGACAGGGTAGTGGGACTCAGGAGTTGACTCAGGGAGAGCAAGTGTCCATGCCTTAAGACTGTATATATTATTTGTAAACAAAATACATGGGTGGCTCTACGGGAATGCTTACGCACCACCCACGTAATCCCTACCCTACACACGGTAAAAACAAGGCACCGCAATGCACTATCTTCTGTTAGTTTCTTGTTTGTTTTTTCTTTACAAAGTTATGCCAAAACTATCCTATGAGGCGATTTCCTCTTTGCATGCGTGCTGGAGCATACATTCAAAGTGAAAATAATGAGGAGAAATGAATATATTCCTCCTTGTTACACCAGTCTCAGGTAGACTCACCAGTTTGGTGCAAACCTATGTTTACAAATCTTTGTAAATATGGGTTTGTATCAAAATACATGGGTGGATGCACGGGAATCCTGGAGCACCACCCATGTAATGCCTACATGACGCAAGGTAACGCAAAGCAGGGCAATGTGCTGCCTTGTGTTAGTTTTTTTTTTTTTAAACCAAGCCACACAAACTGGATTTGTGTAGCACTGGTGATCCAAAAATAGAAAAGTGTTGCAACTCTGAGGCAAAATCTAGGCCTCAACTTATACATTTATTTTTTAAAACTCAGCCACAAAGAAACTGGCAACAGAGAGAAATGTGACAGTAAATCTGTTCTGCTCAATTGGTTACAAAGTCTGAATTTTAAAATATCGCATGGGGTTAAGGCACTTGCTGCACAGATCTTTGTGTTCTTAGTAAATCTAAGGAAACAGTAATAAAGCAAAATTAACTGTGGTGGTTAACACACTTGCTGGAAAGTTCTGTGGTTCTTCTAGTCCCAATTGCGACTCTGTGTAGCATACAGGGCTAATGCGCCTTCTGCAAAGCATATCATGTAACATCACTCAAGAGTCAAAACTGGCGGTCTCTTAAGTACCTGTGAAGTGCTAACAAGCTGTCTGCTTTTGTTTTTCCTTCCACTGCATTTACAGCTAAGTGTTAGGCTCCAGATAGCTCCCAGTCTGGATACTCGAACAAAAGGAGGCCAAATGGCCCATCAAGGTCGGCCTTGTTTATGGCCCAGCTGGAGCCTGAAATAACGCTCTCCCTCTGCACGTTGCTCCCCGGAATGACAGCAGACAACAGGCAGGCGCTGCTTAATGTGGTCCGGTGTTTGAAATTACATCAGGATGAGTTCAGCATATTATACAGTGGGGCCAAACTTGTTGGCAGTGTGGTCCATGTCCAACCTTTGAAAATAGTGGGTGGACGCCATCCTCCCATTCCCCATCCTGTGTACCCCCAACTTGTGCCCTGATCACATGATATTAATTTCCAAACATCTCAAGAGTGTCCTCTTCCCAAAGCAATCAGGATGAGAAAAGAGAGTCACAAGTATGTATAATGCCCATCCCCACAGAGGGTCTGCTCTCAGATTAATGTACGTGTTCGAAAGAGACATTTTGCTTTAATGTTATCTTGCTCCTGGCAAACACGTGCACATCTCCGAACTCAAGGACTTATATATTTTTTTGTGATAATGCAAGGCATGTATGTTGATTTATAAACAATTGTTTCATTCGGAAAACAAATTCTCGCTTTCACAACTTAATATTTCTCTCCAATTCTCCACCCAATGATTCGTAACAGTTTTAGCGAAGCAGCCCAGTGACTTAACTGGAGCTCCAAACGCTACCATCTGGGACTCACGTGGGTCTTATGGGAAGACCCCCGCATTTGAGTGGCCCTGTGGGTTACTCCATGGGTCACCTGACATTGTTAATAAATGTGTGGACAAAAGGCACTGTTGGGGAGTAGGAGGAAGACTGGAGGGGCCTGGGGGAAGCAGGAGCAATGCTCTAGTCTTCCTGCGGGCCATTTCGGGAAGGAAGTGACAGCGCGGGACAGTGATTGGGGAAAAGGTAAGTGGGGGTGGGTTTAGGGGTGGTAATAAAAGGGGTTGGGGTGGAGGGACCGGCTTCTTTCCGCGCTGACCCATCGCGCGGTTAGTTTGGCCGGTCCCAGGGGATTTTTCAGGCTTCGGGAATTACAGGTGTGTGTTGGGCCTCGGGTGGGGTCGGGGGGTAATTTTCTATTTTTGGCAGCCTTTGCCGGTGCGCACGTCATTACAGCACGTGCCCCCATATATTCTAAAAGGCGGCAACACGCTCCTTTGCGAGCGGCCGCACCCCTTGCTTGGGCCACGTGTTTTTCTGCCCCACGGCCAGGCCGCACTTGCGGCTCCGCGGCGCTTGGAGACAGCAGTTGTGCGGCCACCAGCAGGCTTGTGTAGGCCCTTTGGCCCCCGCGATTGCGATGGAACCGTTCCGACCGCCGGGGGCTTCCAAAAAAATAAATAATAATAAATAAATAAAATAAAAAATATATAATAATAAAATAAATCTTTAAAATAAAAAAATAAAAATCTTACATAAATAACCGGGGGGGGGGGGAACAAGGTCATAGGGAGACTAATCCGCTTGTGGGGGCCACTGCCACCAGCCCGTAGGGCCTAGTTAAGGAGCAAAGAGGCAGGCCAGTGCCCCCTGGGGGCCCTCCTTAAAATTATTATTTTTTTGTTTTTGATAATAAATATAAACTTGGGTAGTGGTACCACATACAAAAAAAAAAGGACCCCCTCCTGTCAGGCACCCGGACAAGGCCCCAGGGAGGTGTCAGGGAACGCAGGGCCCCCGTAGTTTTTCCATAGTACACTGTTGGTGGCCCGCAGCAGGGTGGGTGTGTACAGGCAGTTAGAAAGAACCTCTCCCCAGCGCCATGGCAGCGAGCCACGACGCGGAGGCGGTACAAGCCGCACTTCGCATTCTTGGCGAGGCGGGACGGGCTGACCTCCTCATGCCTGGGGTTCTTGAACAGGCCTGGGTGGGGATGGTACGGCCGACGCGTGCCGCGTCCAGCCGAGTCGCGGTGGTGGTAGCCGCATGCACATCCCTGGAGAGGGCCAAAAAGGCCAAAAAAGCGGCGGTGGAACAGGCGCGTGGCGATAACTCCCCCACCAGCCAATTAGGAGACGGGGAGGGCCCGCGGTCGAACCAGGCCCCTCGGACGATGGTACAGCACTAGTCCAGCATGCAGGGGACATCGAGTTACCTCAGGACCAGGGTTTGGCGGCAGGGGTCCCCGCTCAGGAACCGTTAGTTCAGGCCCCCCCACCCCCATCATAGAAACCACGCCCATGGACCTGTCTTTACCCAAGGACGGGGCCAACTCGGCCGGGGCCAACAATAATACAAAAAAGAAAGGTAAGGGACCCAGACACTCGGGCGGGCAGGGCAAGGCCAGTAAGGGGCAGCCCAAAGACCCCCACAGGGTGGGCGGGGAGGCCGCGTCCCCCGGCCCCTGGACAGGCAGGCTAGATGCGGGCGAGGCATGGGACCTAGAGGCCAGGATCAGGGAACAACGCCGCATAGTGGCTGATACGGAGGACAGATGGGCCCAATTATGCGTGGAGCAAGACATGTCCGTGCCATACGGCCGGCAGCTAAAGAGGCCAGCAGACAGTACAGGCAACATAGGGACCATGCCGCAAGATGTCGGAAGGGGCAGCTGGGTATGGGTCCCGAGCGGTAGGGGACAGGAGGTTGGGGCGGATAGTGGTTTAGGCAGCGCGATGGGAGCCAGTGGCGCATACGACCATTCTGGACGCGGAAGGTCAATGCCAATACAAGAGGTTGGCAGAAAGAAGGCGATACCAACGGGGCGCAACACGGCCCCTGCACGTTGGTCGGAAGCGCTAGAGGGGTCTCCGACGGCCTTCTCTACTCCGCAGGATCGAGTACAACACAGAGATGGCGGACGCAATGAGGGTCATGATGATATCGCTACTAACTACATGATGATGAGTGGGAATGTGGAGAAATGGATGGATGGATGTATGTGAGGACGATGTGCTGGAACTTGACTATGAAGAGGAGCTGGAGGAATGGGAAGAGGGGGAGATCAGGGAGATAGAGGTACACAACTTAAGGGGGAGGGGAAGAGGACGCAGGAGCGGCGCAACCCCTCTCTCCGCTTCTATTTTTCAGGAGCGGGACAGCAGCAGTGGTCCACATGGAAGGAGACAAGACCAAGCACGGGGCCGAGGGGCCCGGAAGGTTTAACGGCCGGTGGCTACACAAGGAAGAGGTAAAGGGCAATTGTGGTCAGTTTGGGGGGATTGCAGTAAAGGGGATGATGCTCCGATTTGCAAGTCCTTCGGGGTAGGGGACGGTTCAATACTTGACCCATTACCAGCAAAAGATACACAGGGCAGGGAGAAAGGCACAGAGTTGCAGGGCAGAGCATCAACCGAGAGCGAGGGCGGGGACAAGTTAACAGGAGAGAAGTCAGGGACAGAAGAGAAGGAAGGGGGAGAGCACAAGAAGAGGCTACCCTATATGGGTCTGGCTATGCCATTGGGCTCACACGTAGTGGAGAAAACAAAGGCCAGAATATGGAGACATGAGTATGTAGAAGTTTTTAAACTCTTACATAGGGACATACAAGCCAAAGAAGGGTCTAAGGAAGAGGAGTGGGAGTTAGCCCGTAGGCCGAGGCTGGCAATTATTATGGATAATTGGACATCAGCGTTTTTGATTTTTGCAAGCATTTATTGCGAAAAATATCCTGACACGGCAATAGCACTATTTAAATACATGGACATTATTAGGAAAGCGCAAATGCATTTTGGTGGTTTTGCCTGGCTGAGTTACGACGAGGAATTCAGAGCCTGTGTGAGCTTTAATCCAGACAAGCCATGGGGGGATGTAGACCCAGAATTATGGATGCAGTGGATGGCGTCGTCACAATCCACGGCATCGACCCATACGGCCAGTGGTTTACCAGTGGTTTATAAGCCGTTTCAGGCATGTCCCGTCCCGGGGGGAGCGGGCGTGGGACAGAGAACAACACTTAGCACGACGGGAGCGTGCTGGAATTTCATCAAGGGGTTCTGCTCCAGACACCGCTGTAAATTTAAACATGACTGCTCCAAGTGTGGGGGCCGTCACCCGGTCACACAATGTTTTTCACTTTCCAGTCCCGCCGAGCAATGGAGGGCTACAAAAGGCAGAGGGACCCAGGGCGCTCCTGCTCCAAAGGGGGCATACGCCAGTTAGGTTAGACTTCATGTTACCATGGCTGCACAGATACCCGGAGAGGGCAGCTGCGTGCAAGTTAGCAGAAGGTTTTCAGGAGGTTTTCAGGGTCAACTACCAAAGACCACGGGAGAGGCGCTGGGCAGACAACTTGCGGTCTGCAAAGGAACTACCACAGGTGGTAAAGAAAAAGCTGGACAAGGAACTATCATTGGGCAGAATTGTGGGCCCATTTTATGAATGGCCAAGCCAGAATTTGATGATCTCCCCATTGGGAGTCGTGCCGAAGAAGGCCCAGGGTGAATTCAGGTTGATTCATCACCTATCATGGCCAGAGGGCACATTTGTTAATGATTTCATTACGGCAGAAGACACCAGAGTGGTGTATGCATCTGTGGACGATGCTATTAAATTAGTCAGGGCGTGTGGCTGTGGGGCAGAACTGGCAAAATGCGACATACAATCAGCTTTCAGGCTATTGCAGATACACCCAGGGGATTTTGATTTGCTGGGGATGCAGTTTGAAGGAGCAATATATGTGGACAGGGTCCTGCCCATGGGTTGCACGATTTCATGCGCCCTTTTCAAAGCCTTTAGCACCTTCATGCAGTGGGTGTTTGTCAAGAGCAGTGGGCATTATGCGGTGACCCATTACTTGGATGATTTCCTGTTTGTAGGAAAGATGGATTCGGGGGAGTGCCAGAAGGCCCTGACAAGTTTTCAGGACATGGCGCATCAGATGAGACTGCCTTTGGCACTCGAAAAGACTGAAGGCCCCTAAACGGTTCTCACCTTTCTGGGTATTGAATTAGAATCCAGTACAATGACGGCCAGATTACCAGCACAAAAAGTAACAGATATGCTGTTTTTCTTGGGCATAGTGAAGGAGGCACGGAAAATCAATTTGCGAACAGCCCAGAAGCTGTTGGGGTACCTTAATTTTGCTTGTAGGGCAGTCAGGGGGGGGAGGACGTTTTGCAGGTGACTGGGGTTGTCCATGTCGGGTGCGGTTTTGCCACACCACCGAATAAGAGTGTCAATGGGACTCAGAGAGGATGTTAGGGTGTGCGAAACATTTCTGAAACAATCCAATGGGGGTATCCATGTGGTTCTGTGATGAAGAGACAGTATGGCATGTGCAGATATTTTCAGATGCAGCAGGTGCACATGGTTTTGTGATTTTCTGGGATGGCAGATGGTGCGCAGAGGCGTGGCCAGCACTATGGTTACAACAAGGGAGGAGTATTGCTTTTCTGGAATTTTTTCCCCTTCTGGTGGCCATGGCAGTATGGGGACAGGAGTTAGCAAACAGGACAGTTTTATTCAGAATCGACAACATGGCTGTCGTGGAGTTGGTCAACAGACAGAAGGTGAGGGATTTGAGGGTTTTGCGCTTGTTGCGCCGATTTATGTTGCAGTGCTTATCTCTGAATGTGATCTTTAAAGCTGTCCATATACCAGGAGTTTTCAATGAGATTGCGGATTCCCTGTCTCGTTCACAGTGGCAGCGTTTCCACAACTTGGCGCCAGGAGCAGAACAGACCAAGACATCGGTCCCGGCAGACATTTGGGAATGGGGGGCATGATGATCACAGGGCTGGTGGAGATGTCTTTAGCGGAATCCACTCAGCGAAGTTACCGGCTGGCCTGTTTGGATTTTTAGTTTTTTGAGCGGTTTACAAGATATTTTGGGGGACAGAGCGACAAACAGCTAGAGCATCGGGCGTTGCGCTTTGTTCTGTACATGATTCAGAAAGGTTTATCAGCAGCTACTACCATGGAAAATTGTCAGTTGTATCGTTTTATGGGAAATTGTTTTTTGATCACGACCCGCCAAGAAACGATCTGTTTGGAAGGATGTTAAAAGGTTGGGGCAGAAATAGACCAGTTGAGGGTAGAGTGGCCAGGGAACCCATTAATTTTGATTTGTTACTAGATTTGTTACACATACTACCGGTATGTTGCGCAGACGAATACGAATTAGCACTTTTCCGCTTATGCATGGTGTGGATGTTTTTTGGAGCCTTTCGAGTGTCAGAGCTGTTGGGTGTGGGGGCAGCGGTCCGGATACGCTACAGGGAGGTGTGCGTGCACAGCGATCGATTGGGGATCTGGCTTAGACGATCGAAAACCGACCAGCTAGGCAGGGGAAAGTGGGTATGGTTAGAAAAGGGGGGCAACGTGTTGGCCTGCCCAGTTACGGAATGGAGCAAGTTTCAATCCTCATGTATGTTGAGCAAGGAAGCTGGGGTTTTTGTGCACAGATCAGGGTCCAAGCTCACCAGTTTTCAACTTTTACGAGCATTGAGGATGGCGTTGGGACGTGTGAGCCGTCGGGCCAAGGATTTTGGCACGCATTCATTTAGAATTGGGGCAGCTACGGCCGTGGCACATTTGGGTTGGGACTGGGCAAAGATCAGGGCGATAGGCCACTGGAGATCAAGGTGTTGTGAACGATACGTTAGACCCTGAGATGTGAGGAGGGACAGCTGCAGGGTTCTTTTTGGGGCGGGGGGGTTTGATATTTAAAACACCTGTTACAGTTATTTTTCCATTACAGGAGATGCGTTTGGTCCATCGCAGGGCAAGATGGTAACATGGCTGGTCGGCCATTCATTTGACCACTGTGCAGCGAAGTTCGCGGAGAAACAGATATATGGTCGTGCCCTGGGACTCTCCAGCAGGCGGCACAAGGTGATATGGTGGGGAAAGAGCGGCATGCGGTGGGGTAACCTGCTTCCTTTCATTACGGCTAATTTATTGAACTGGGGATGTCCATATTTGTTAATCATCCATTTGGGAGAGAACGATCTGGTAAAATTATCAGGACTCACGCTACTGCAGCACATGCAGAGAGACTTGGAGATTCTCAAGCAAAAATTGCATGGTACATGCTTGGTGTGGACGGAATTTGTCCCCCGTAGAGTGTGGAGAGGGGCAGTAAAGCATGAAGCCATGGAGCGGGCTCGAAGGAAACTTAATAGAGCAATGAGGGTTTTTTGCTGGGCACAAGGGATAAAAACACTGAAACATGAGAACATTACAGAGCAGGAGGCAGCATTATTCAGAGACTGTTAGAAATGGGGTCTTTGGTTGACAGTCAGGTTACCCCCTGTTCAAGCAAGGACCCTCACTCTAGTCAGGGTAAAAGAGAATCACCCTCAGCTAACCCCTGCTTACCCCCTTGGTAGCTTGGCAGAGCAGTAGGCTTAACTTCAGAGCGCTAGGTGTAACGTATTTGTACCAACACACAGTAACTTGATGAAAACACTACAAAGTGACACAACACCGGTTTAGAAAAATAGGAAATATTTATCTAAACAAAACAAGACCAAAACGACAACAATCCGACATACACAAGTCAAGTTATGAATTTTTAAAGATTAAACTCAAAAATAGCGCTTAGAAACAAAAATGCTTCGATGAGATGTTAACACGCCGTCGTGACGGAGTCGTTCCCAACAAGCCGACACCAGCGGCGCCGGACACGGAGTCGTGTAGACCCCCAAGTACAGTACCTTTGTGAAGAGTGAAAACAAGCCGATGCACAAAGTCGGGGATCGCGGCGTCTGTGCGAAACGTTGAATCCGTGCACTTCACGGACTTCAGCGGGGCTGCTGCGGCGTTGGGCCTGCGAAAAGCGTTGCGTTCCAGCGAAGGTCACGGCGTCAGGTGCAGGCGCCGTTACCAGATTCAGCAGCAGCGTCGGTCCGAAGTCGTCCGAAGTCGATTTCCTTGGATTTCCACCAGCTTTCCTTTCAAGGGCCCAGGGACTGGATAGGGCACCACTTGTCGGGGCAGGAGTCTCTCCAGAGACTGCAGGTGCTCGCAGAGAGAAGTCTTTGCTGTCCCTGAGACTTCAAACAACAGGAAGCAAGCTCTAACTCAAGCCCTTGGAGATTTCTTCACAAGATGGAAGGCGCACAAAGTCCAGTCTTTGCCCTCTTACTCTGGCAGAAGCAGCACTGCAGGAAAGCTCCACAAAGCACAGTCACAGGCAGGGCAGCACTTCTTCCTCAGCTATCAGCTCTTCTCCAGGCAGAGGTTCCTCTTGGTTCCAGAAGTGTTTCTAAAGTCTGTAGATTTGGGTGCCCTTCTTATACCCATTTTAGTCTTTGAAGTCACCTTTCATCAAAGGGGACTCACACCTACTTTTGTGAAATCCTGCCTTGCCCAGGCAAGGCCTCAGACACACACCAGGGGGTTGGAGCCGGCATTGTCAGAGGTAGGCACAGTCCTTTCAGATGAGAGTGACCACTCCACCCCTCCCTCCTAGCAGAGATGGCTAATCAGGAAATGCAGGTTACACCCCAGCCCCCTTTGTGTCACTGTCTAGTGTGAGGTGAAAAACAACCCAACTGTCAAAGCCCAGCTCACCTGAGTTCTTGTTCAGTTCTGATGGAGGTTGAAGACAATCCGACCCCACCCTGAAACTGCTTGTTCCAGCACACTAGTTTTTAAAACAGTGCACTAAGAACAGAAGCTCAAGGGAAGGGGGGAAGTGGATAAAATAAAAAATAAAAAGACAACACCGTTCTTGCGTTTCCACTGTTGAAGTGCTGCACAAATCTGCGGCCCTTTCTGACTTCTGTAGAAACTGGTGCCTAATGAAACATAAACAAAGAACAGATAAGTGCAACCTATTCCTAAATGGGTTCCTGACTATCCCTTTATTTATTAGAAATTCTCTTCTAAAAGTACCTCTTGGATCCTGGTCTCTAGTTTCCAGGTTTGGAATGTGTTACTGCTCTGGGATGTGTTTTCTATTACTGTAAAGCTTCTAAAACATTAAACAAATACCGTTATCAGAATTACCAATATCAAACATTCATCATAATATAACTAAAGCCTAAATTCCCAATAGTAGACTCACTTTTCCCATATTTCCAGAATCTTTTATAAAACAAATACTGTACTTTTACATCAAAATACAGCATGTAATTTGTGCAAGTCCTTGATTTACTGTTTGCCTTGCTGTCAATGGTTTTCACTGTTCGATTCCCAAAAGTTCCATAAAAAAAAACAATGTCCGCTTCACAAAGTTCCGCAAAATACTCCTGCAACAAAGAGCCTGAATCACAATGCTCGTGGAAGGCACTTCGCCTCAAACTGTCTATACACGAATCCAGAAATTGCCGTCAAAGCTTCCTCAGGTAATAAAAAGTTTTGCACTTACTTGTTGCTGGCAAGAGATACTGATCAGTCTAACCTTGTCTTCTTTCTCTTTTGCAGGTTACTCGTAGGAGAGAGGCTGAGGCAAGGAGGAACCGGAAACCGGAAGAAGGAAGAGCCAGCAGCTGCGCCCATTGAAGTCAAAGAAAGTCTGTAAAGAGCAGGAGTGCCAGCGCCGAGGGATCTGTTCTCAGGTAAGCTGGAGGTAGACGAGCACAAGCACTGGGTGAGGCTCGGGGGATGCCTTTTATAGACAGGGCTGGGTGTGGCTCAAACAGCTGGGTGTGGTTTGAAGGGCTGGGTGTGGTCCTCACATGCTGCACATGTTCTTGGAAGGTGTGCAGAGCTGGGTGTGGTTTGAAGAGCTGGGTGTGGTCCTCACATGCTGCACATGGTCTTGAAAGGTGTGCAGAGTTTCAGTTATTATGCAAATGAGTTGGATTAACACATGGCCTAGGGAGGAGTGTTTTAAAGAAACCTTGGTAAAAGCAAGGCCCAATGTGTAAACAAAACAGCACATTAAACAACATACACAGAAGCCTAGGGGGGGGAAGGTGAAATAACAAGAAAGGCTTTTAATAGTAAGTTTAAAAGGGAGCTATTACAGAACCCACTAGTGCAGTGAGAGGGGACATGCTCTTTGCTGTGTACAAACCCTAACAGTTGCCCCCCTCAAAGGCCCTCCTACAGGACGGGGTTTTCCTGGATTTTTTAAATAAAACTGTCTAATCAGCTGTGGGGCATGTACATATGATGCTGGTTCCCATGAATTCTCAGATTCATCATATCCTTTCCATTCTACTAAATAAAACAGACGTCCACTAATTCTTTTTGAGTCTTTTATGCTTTTCACTTCATATTCCAGATTTCCCTTAATTGGTATGGGTGGAGGTGGTGGTTCAGGTCGGGTTTTTGAGTTGTACGGCTTAAGCAAGGACACATGGAATGTAGTATGTACTGGATATTCTTTTGGTAAATCTAATTTTACTGTTACCGGGTTTACTATGGCAGTTATACTAAAGGGTCCAATGAAACGTGGTTGCAGCTTTCGAGATCCCTCTATGTTTAGGTTTTTTGTGGAGAGCCATACCTTGTCACCAATTTTATACATTGGGGCCTCAGACCTGTGTTTGTCTGCTTGTCTTTTCATGCTTTCCTTGTACTTTAATAAATGTTTCCTGGCTTTGTCTTGTATGTCACCTAACCTCGTTAGTCTATCCGTTACTGTAGGCAACAGGGAATCTTCTAACAAAATGGGTATAGCTCTTGGATGATACCCCTGCAAGAAATAGAATGGTGAGCAAAGTAGAGCTGAATGCTCAGTATTATTATAAACAAACTCTGCTACAGGAAGAGCTTCCAACCATTCACTAGAATAATCAGCCAATAAACAACGTAGCGTTTGAAGTAAGGTTTGGTTCAGTCGTTCAGTCTGTCCATCTGTCTCTGGGTGGAAAGCAGTGGATAAGGCCACATCTATTTTCAGTTTTTCACATAATTTTTTCCAAAATCTGGAGTTGAACTGGCTCCCTCGGTCTGACACCACTTTGCTTGGCAAACCATGTAAACGCACAATTTCCCTTATAAAAATATCGGCAAATTCTGCCGCCGAGGGTAATTTCCGTAATGGTACAAAATGTGCCATTTTAGATAAAAAATCCACTATAACCAACACTGTTGTGAAGGATTTTACAGGTGGTAAACCTACAATAAAGTCTACGCTCACAGTGTGCCAAGGTTGTTTGGGTGTTGGCATTGGTATTAACAAGCCGTCAGGAGCCTTATGAGAAGATTTATGTCTTGCACAAATTGGACAGGTAGTGACAAATTGCTTAATGTCCTTTCTTATAGTGTCCCACCAAAAGTGTTTTTGCACATTTTCCAGGGTTTTTACCCAACCAGGATGACCTGCCAACGGTGAGGCGTGATGCCAAATTATCACCTGTGTTTGTAATTCAGAGGTGGGCACTAACAGCATGTTGTCGTGATACAATAAACCTCGTTGTATTGTGTTATGGGAATCCTTTAACCAATCCTGAGGTGCTATTTGCATGTGTGCATTATATAGATCTGTGATGAAATCCTTCTGTTGTACTGGTGCCAACAACTTTTGGGGAGGAATAATGGGTTCTCCTATTTTATCTTGTTTCATGTCTGAGGTATGTCCGTATCTAGATAACACATCAGATTGAATTTGTTGTGCACCTGGTCTATAGGTTATAACAAAGTCAAATGTGCTAAAAAAATTTAACCAGCGCATCTGACGTGGTGTTAGTGCTTTAAGTGATCCAAAAAACTGTAGGTTCTTATGGTCAGAAAAGATTGTAACTGGGTACTTGGCTCCCATTAAATGGTGCCTCCATTCTGAAAAGGCTACTTTGATAGCTAGTAGTTCCCTTTCAGCCACAGTGTAATTTTGTTCAGCTGGCAATAACTTTTTGGAATAGAAGGCTATAGGATGTAACTGGCCATCTACTGCATCTCGTTGAGAGAGAACTCCTCCTAAAGCTACTTGTGAAGCATCCGCTTCAACAAAAAAGGGCAAGTCAGGATCAGGATGTTTCAGAATTGGGGCTGAAGTGAACTTTTGTTTTAGGAGTTGAAAGGCGTGTGCCGCCTCATCAGTCAAAAGAAATCGTTGCCCTTTCCGCAACAAGGTAGTTATTGGGGACGCAATGTCTGCAAAATGTGCAATAAACCTCCTATAAAAATTGGCGAAACCCAGAAATTTCTGAATATCTTTTACAGAGGATGGTTCTGGCCAATCAGCAATAGCACTGATTTTCTTTACATCCATAGTTATTCCTTGAGGTGACAGGCAGTATCCTAAAAAGTCCACCTTGCTGACATTAAAAGTACACTTTTCTAACTTAGCAAAAAGATGATTTTCTTTTAACTTTGATAATACTGCACGAACATGTTGGGTATGTTCTTCTGAGTTCTTAGAGTAAATGAGGATGTCGTCTATGTATACTATGACACAAACGTCCAGGAATTCGTGTAGGACCTCATTTATAAAGAACTGAAAGGCCGCAGGGGCATTACATAACCCAAAGGGCATTACTGTGTACTCAAATAAACCAAACTTTGTCTTGAAAGCTGTCTTCCACTCATCCCCCTCTTTTACTCGGACCAGGTGGTAAGCTCCCCGCAGATCTAGTTTAGTGTATACAGTAGAATGTCTTAATTGATCCAACAACACAGGTATTAGAGGAAGAGGATATTTATTCTTTATTGTAGCCTTATTTAGTCCTCTATAATCGATACACGCGCGCAGGGATTTATCCGGCTTCGGGATAAAAAAGAGTGGAGATGACACCGGAGATGTGGAATGACGGATGAACCCAGACTGTAGCAGGTCATCTAGGTAGGTTCTTAAGTATTTGGTTTCTTCGTCAGTCAAAGCATATACTCTGTTATTAGGTAAAGGGGCCCCTGGGATAAGATCTATACGGCAGTCATAAGACCGATGTGGGGGCAGCACACTAGCCTTTACTGGATCAAAGACGTCTTTAAAGTCAGAATATTCAGGAGGGAGACTTGGTTCATCTTGTGTAACACTAGCACAGTGTAATACTGTGCTCTGTTCTGTACCTGCTTCTTGATAGCAATTGGTTCTACAGAAAGAGGAATCCAAAGTAACAGTTCTATTCACCCAATCAATTTTTGGGTTATGAGTTGTTAACCAGGGTACCCCGAGAATCAAACCAAAATTAGGAGTATCTATTAGATCAAAGCTAATCACCTCTGTGTGCCCGTTCTGACAGACCATAACAAGTGGACTTGTTTGTTTTATGATTAATCCAGAGGTCAATTCTGACCCATCCACTGCACATACTGCTTCTGGACAAGGCTTTAGGCACATAGGAAGTCCTAAGATTTCAGCTAACTTATTATCCACAAAATTTCCTGTTGCGCCTGAGTCCAGTAGGACAGGGAGAGAATGCCTCACTTGGGTAGTAACAATTAAAACGACCTGAATTATGAAATGTCTAGGTATGTGCGGTACCCTGAAGGGTGCAGCATTAGAGGTTTGATTAAGATGTTTTCTCGAACAAGTAACCTCTCCCCTTGTCGAGCTTAATCGTTTCCCGATTCAGTTGAGGAGGTGGAGGAAACAGCACCCTTTCGTGGAGTTTTAGACTTTACTGGACATTCTCTGGCAAAGTGACCTGCCCTGCCACAATATAAACATAATTGAAATTTTCTCCTTCTTTCTTTTTCCTCTGATGTGAGTGGACCTCTGAGTGTCCCTATTTGCATAGGCTCTGGTTCAGGGAGTTTATTATCTGTGTCTTTCTTCTCGTGTCTAATAAAAGTTAACCGTGATTCCAGTTTGTATTTATCTCTCTTTCTTTCTCCTAGTCTATGTTCTAATTTCACAACTAAATCTACAAAGTCCGAATAGTCTTTTGGCAAATCAACGATATGAGCCAGCGCGTCTTTTAACTCGTCTCTCAAACCTTTATAAAAAAGGGAGACACGCTTTTCTTCTGGCCACTGTGTCTCGGTGAGTAAACGATTAAAACTAGTGAGATAGGTCAATAAATCCTTGTTACCTTGTTTAAGATTTAAAAGCTCATTATCACTTGCCTGCATGAAAGTGTGTTTTGCAAAAAGGCTGGTCATGGTACGTTTAAATTGATTCCAATTATGGAGGATGGGATCATCTCTATCCACGAAAGGAATTGACCAATTGGCTGCTGTGCCACCCAAATAAGACAAGACGAATGCCACTTTCGTATCATCAGTAGGGAACTGTTGTGGCTTACAAATGAAGTGTAATTGACATTGATTGATAAAAACATGGAATTTGTTACTATCTCCATGAAAACGTTCAGGTGCTGCTAAGGGCACAACATTAGGAACATTAACAGTAACCTCAACTGGGGAAGGCAAAGTTGTATGTTTTGATGGCGCCCCTGTCTCTGAGGAGGTTTTAAACAAAGGCGTAGAAGCTGTGTTCCACTGAGATCCCCTAAATTTATACCTGCTTAAATCCTGTTTTAAAGAGGTATTCTCCATCTTTAATCTCTCTATTTCCTCTTGCATATGTTGCAAGATGCCAGACACTGATTCATTATGAGCCAAGTCCTCATTTAGGGCCAGCGCCATATCCGTGACGTCAATGCCCTCTATTTCTTCCCCGGTATTCATCATCCACCAGAACTGAAATTTTTTAAGGCTTGTGCTTCTGTCAAAGCCCAGCTCACCTGAGTTCTTGTTCAGTTCTGATGGAGGTTGAAGACAATCCGACCCCACCCTGAAACTGCTTGTTCCAGCACACTAGTTTTTAAAACAGTGCACTAAGAACAGAAGCTCAAGGGAAGGGGGGAAGTGGATAAAATAAAAAATAAAAAGACAACACCGTTCTTGCGTTTCCACTGTTGAAGTGCTGCACAAATCTGCGGCCCTTTCTGACTTCTGTAGAAACTGGTGCCTAATGAAACATAAACAAAGAACAGATAAGTGCAACCTATTCCTAAATGGGTTCCTGACTATCCCTTTATTTATTAGAAATTCTCTTCTAAAAGTACCTCTTGGATCCTGGTCTCTAGTTTCCAGGTTTGGAATGTGTTACTGCTCTGGGATGTGTTTTCTATTACTGTAAAGCTTCTAAAACATTAAACAAATACCGTTATCAGAATTACCAATATCAAACATTCATCATAATATAACTAAAGCCTAAATTCCCAATAGTAGACTCACTTTTCCCATATTTCCAGAATCTTTTATAAAACAAATACTGTACTTTTACATCAAAATACAGCATGTAATTTGTGCAAGTCCTTGATTTACTGTTTGCCTTGCTGTCAATGGTTTTCACTGTTCGATTCCCAAAAGTTCCATAAAAAAAAACAATGTCCGCTTCACAAAGTTCCGCAAAATACTCCTGCAACAAAGAGCCTGAATCACAATGCTCGTGGAAGGCACTTCGCCTCAAACTGTCTATACACGAATCCAGAAATTGCCGTCAAAGCTTCCTCAGGTAATAAAAAGTTTTGCACTTACTTGTTGCTGGCAAGAGATACTGATCAGTCTAACCTTGTCTTCTTTCTCTTTTGCAGGTTACTCGTAGGAGAGAGGCTGAGGCAAGGAGGAACCGGAAACCGGAAGAAGGAAGAGCCAGCAGCTGCGCCCATTGAAGTCAAAGAAAGTCTGTAAAGAGCAGGAGTGCCAGCGCCGAGGGATCTGTTCTCAGGTAAGCTGGAGGTAGACGAGCACAAGCACTGGGTGAGGCTCGGGGGATGCCTTTTATAGACAGGGCTGGGTGTGGCTCAAACAGCTGGGTGTGGTTTGAAGGGCTGGGTGTGGTCCTCACATGCTGCACATGTTCTTGGAAGGTGTGCAGAGCTGGGTGTGGTTTGAAGAGCTGGGTGTGGTCCTCACATGCTGCACATGGTCTTGAAAGGTGTGCAGAGTTTCAGTTATTATGCAAATGAGTTGGATTAACACATGGCCTAGGGAGGAGTGTTTTAAAGAAACCTTGGTAAAAGCAAGGCCCAATGTGTAAACAAAACAGCACATTAAACAACATACACAGAAGCCTAGGGGGGGGAAGGTGAAATAACAAGAAAGGCTTTTAATAGTAAGTTTAAAAGGGAGCTATTACAGAACCCACTAGTGCAGTGAGAGGGGACATGCTCTTTGCTGTGTACAAACCCTAACACCAACTGTCAAACTGACCCAGACAGGGAATCCACAAACAAGGCAGAGTCACAGAATGATTTAAGCAAGAAAATGCTCACTTTCTAAAAGTGGCATTTTCAAACGCACAATCTTAAAATCAACTTTACTAAAAGATGTATTTTTAAATTGTGAGTTCAGGGACCCCAAACTCCACATGTCCATCTACTCTCTAGGGGAATCTACACTTTAATCATATTTAAAGGTACCCCCCATGTTATCCTATGAGAGAGACAGGCCTTGCAACAGTGAAAAACGAAGTTGGCAGTATTTCACTGTCAGGACATATAAACCACATTACTATGGGGGTCATTTTGACCTTGGCGGACGGCGGAGGCCGTCCGCCAAGGTACCGCCGCTGAATGACCGCACCGCGGTCAAAAGACCGCGGCGGCCATTCAGACATTTCCTCTGGGCCGGCGGGCGCTCTCCAAAAGACCGCCCGCCGGCCCAGAGGAAATGCCCCTGAAACGAGGACGCCGGCTCAGAATTGAGCCGGCGTAGTTGCAGGGGTGCGACGGGTGCAGTTGCACCCGTCGCGTATTTCAGTGTCTGCTTAGCAGACACTGAAATACTTTGCGGGGCCCTCTTACGGGGGCCCCTGCAGTGCCCATGCCATGGGCATGGGCACTGCAGGGGCCCCCAGGGGCACCGCGGCACCCCCTACCGCCATCCTGTTCCTGGCGGGAGACCCGCCAGGAACAGGATGGCGGTAGGGGGTGTCAGAATCCCCATGGCTGCGGAGCGCGCTCCGCAGCCATGGAGGATTCACAAGGGCAGTGGTAAACCGGCGGGAGACCGCCGGTTTACCCTTTCTGGCCGCGGCTGAACCGCTGCGGTCAGAATGCCCTCGGGAGCACCGCCAGCCTGTTGGCGGTGCTCCCGTGGTCGGTGACCCTGGCGGTCACCGGCCGCCAGGGTCAGAATGACCCCCTATGTGTCCTACCTTATCCATACACTGCACCCTGCCCTTGGGGCTACCTAGGGCCTACCTTAGGGGTACCTTACATGTAAGAAAAGGGAAGGTTTAGGCCTGGCAAGTGGGTACACTTGCCAAGTCTAATTTACAGCGTAAAAATACACTTACAGACACTGCAGTGGCAGGTCTGAGACATGATTACAGGGTTACTTGTGTGGGTGGCACAACCAGTGCTGCAGGTCCACTAGTAACATTTGATTTGCAGGCCCTGGACACCTCTAGTGCACTTTACTAAGGACTTAACGGTAAAACAAATATGCCAATCATGGAGAACCAATTACGTACACATTTTAAACAGGAGCACTTGCACTTTAGCACTGGTTAGCAGTGGTAAAGTGCCCAGAGTAACAAAAAACAGTAAAATCAGAGTCCAGCACACATCAACAACCTTTGGAACAGAGGCAAAAAGTTAAGGGAGACCACGCCAAGGATGAAAAGTCTAACACGCATTCCCCCCAGCTAAAAGTGGGGAGCAACTACCCAACCTCATGGGAGTTCTCATCACTAAGGCGGAAGAACCTGGACAGACCATCAGCATTGGCGTGCTCTGTACCAGGACGATGTTCCACCGTAAAGTCCATCCCCTGTAGTTTTGGATTCTCACCCCTCATCTGTATCTGAGGGGCCTGTGGTCGGTCTGAACTTGGAAGTGAGTCCCAAACAAGTAGGGTTTTAGCTTCTTCAGGGCCCAGACCACAGCAAACGCTTCGCGTTCTATGGCACTCCACCTACGTTCCCTGGGTAGTAACCTCCTGCTAATGAAGGCTACGGGTTGATCTAGGCCCTCTTCATTAAGCTGTGAGAGTACTGCTCCAATACCATGATCTGAGGCGTCTGTTTGCACAACAAACTCCTTGGAGTAGACAGGTGCTGTGCACATGGCAGCCTTCAGGGCATCAAAAGCGTTCTGGCAAGCCTCTGTCCAGATCACTTTCTTGGGTTGCTTCTTAGAAGTCAACTCAGTTAAGGGGTAACAATGGTACCATATCCCTTAACAAACCTCTGGTAATATCCTGTGAGACCTAAAAAGGCTCTCACTTCAGTCCGGGTCTTGGGAGGCTCCCAAGCCAGAATCGTGTCAATCTTAGGCTGTAGGGGTGCCACCTGGCCACTCCCCACCTGGTGTCCTAAGTACACCACAGAACCCTGCCCTATTTGGCACTTGCTCGCCTTAATAGTGAGGCCTGCCTTCTGCAGGGCCTCTAACACTCTCCAGAGGTGTTGCAGGTGTTCCTCCCATGTGGAACTAAACACAGCAATGTCATCAAGGTAGGCGGCACTGAACTCATGCAGTCCTGCCAACACCTGGTTGACCAACCTCTGAAAGGTGGCAGGAGCGTTCTTCATCCCAAAGGGCATCACATTGAAGTGGAAGTGCCCATCTGGGGTAGAGAATGCTGACCTCTCCTTTGCCCCCTCAGTTAAGGCAATCTGCCAGTACCCAGATGTTAAATCAAACATACTGAGGTACTTGGCAGCTCCTAACCGATCAATAAGCTCATCAGCTCGGGGGATGGGGTGTGCGTCAGTCTTGCTGACCGCATTGAGACCCCGGTAGTCCACACAGAACCTAAGTTCTGGAGTGGCACCAGGAGCAGCAGCCTTTGGGACCAAGACCACTGGGCTGGCCCAAGGACTGCTGGAGTGCTCAATAACCTCTACGGTTAACATTTTGGAGACTTCCTCCTTAATGCAAGCCCTTACCCTGTCAGTCACCCTGTAAACCTTATGTTTAACAGGTGTACTGTCCCCAGTGTCCACATCATGTGTGCACAGGTGTGTGACTCCTGGGATCAGGGAAAACAGCGAGGCGAACTGTCCCAGCACGTGGCAACAGTCCCTCTGCTGTTCCTCAGTCAGGGAGGGGGAGAGGATCACTCCCTCCACAGACCCATCTTTCTCTTCTACAGACAGGAGGTCAGGAAGAGGCTCACTCTCTTCCTCCACCCCGTCATCTGTTGCTAGGAGCATGGATAGCTCAGTTCGCTCAAAGTGTGGTTTGAGGCGGTTGACATGTAGGACCCTCAAAGGGTTCCTGGGGGATTGGAAGTCTACCAGATAGGTGACCTCGCTCTTTCTTTCCACCACCTCAAAAGGCCCAGTCCACTTATCTTGGAGAGCCCTAGGCTCCACTGGTGCCATGACCCACACTTTTTGTCCAGTCTGAAACTCAACCAGAGTGGCATTCTGGTCGTACCACCGTTTCATATCCTCCTGGCTTGCTTCCAGGTTCTCCTGAGCGAAACTCCTGAAGCGGGCAGTCTGGTTTCTTAGTGCCAGCATGTAGCTAAATACATCCTGGGGTGGTTTACTAGGAGCTTTCTCCAAAGCCTCCTTCACCAGACTGAGCGGTCACCTCACAGGGTGGCCATAGGTGAGCTCAAAGGGGCTAAAGACAAGTCCCTTTTGAGGCACCTCCCTGTAAGCGAACAGAAGGCATGGCAAGAGGACGTCCCACTTACGCCTCAAGGGCTCTGACAGGCCCTGAATCATGCCTTTCAAGGTGCGGTTGAATCTCTCAACCAGACCATTACTTTGGGGGTGGTAAGGGGTGGTGAACTTGTAGGTTACCCCACACACCTTCCACAGAGACTTCATATAAGTGGATATGAAGTTTGTACCTCTATCAGATACCACCTCCTTGGGGAACCCCATGCGGGTAAAAACTCCCATCAAGGCACGTCCCACCACGGGGGCAGTGACCGTCCTTAGAGGAATGGCTTCTGGGTATCGTGTCTCATGGTCCACCAAGACCAGGATGAACCTGTTGCCCATGGCTGTCTTGGGGTCCAGAGGCCCCACAATGTCAATTCCTACCCGTTCAAAGGGAGTACTGACTACAGGTAAAGGTTGGAGGGGAGCTTTGCATTTCCCCCCATTCTTGCCACTTGCCTGACAAGTCTGACAAGACCTACAATAAGCTGCTGACTGCTTGTGCATCAAGGGCCAGTAAAAGTGGGAGACAAGCCTCTTATAGGTCTTGTCCTGCCCTAGATGTCCTGCCAACGGCACATCATGAGCCAAACCCAGTAGGAAGGCCCTGAAGCACTGGGGTACCACCAGCATACGAGCTGACCCAGGCTCAGGAACCTTAGGCTCACTATACTGTACAGTGGCCATCCTCCCAATAAATCAGGTGAGTACCTGGCGCCTCGCCAGCCGCCTGGGCTGCAGCCTGCTGCCGTAGCCCTTCAAGAGTAGGGCACTCCTTCTGCGCTGTGCAGAATGCCTCCCTGGTGGGTCCCCCTTCCTGCTGCCACTGCGACAGCTCAGGGACCTGCCCCAGTTCAGCCACCTGTTCCCCTGTAGGCTCCGGGGCATCACCCTCAGGCTCTGCCTCCTCCCGGACCATGGGAACTTCTGGGGCCGGTTTCCCGCGCCCCCTGCCCTTCCTCTTTTTGGCGGTTCCCTGGGCCACTGTTTCAGGCTCCAGGGGCTCTTGACTACCCTGATTGGCTGCCATAGACCGGGTGGATACGCATACCCACCCAGGCAGACCCAACATCTCCAAGTGAGACCTGTGTTCTACCTCCTTCCAAGGGGAATCCTCCAGGTCGTTACCTAGCAAACAATCAACAGGCATGGTTGGACTCACAGCTACTTTCCAGTAACCTGAGACCCCCCCATTCAAAGGGAACCTGCGCCACTCTGCAGAGGCGCTCAGAGTTGTCTACCGCAACTACTTGGTGAAGTATCCGGGGATCAATCTGCTCTTCAGACACCAGGTGACTCCTCACTGTAGTCACACTGGCTCCTGTGTCTCTCAGAGCCTCTACCCTCTGTCCATTGATGGTCACCCATTGCCTGTACTTCTTAGTGTTATCCGCCACTAGGTTTCTCTGGACCATCTCACTGTCCCCTAGTGAGACAAGGGTAATTTCTGCTGGTTCCCACCCACCTGAAACCAACTCCTCCCCAAGCGCTACACTGGCCAAACCCTGGGACGGTGCACCAGTGGGTGCTGGTGTACTTTTGGGGCATTTGGGGTCCCCCCTCACATGACCCACCTGGTCACATGCATAGCACTTACGTGGGGGACCACCTGCCACTGGCTTCCCTTTGGACAACCATGGTTTCTTTTCACTGGGGGGTTGGGAATCCTTACCCTGGGAATCGGTTTGGGGCCCTTTAGAGAACTCCCCCTGTTTGCCCTTAGCCCCCCCCTTTCTTCTGAGAGGGACCCTGCCCACCCTTGGCATGGTCTCCCCCATACCTCTTTTGGACCCTGGTGCTCTCCCAGCGGTCCGCTTCCTGTACAAGCTTCCTGGGGTCAGTCAGCTTGCTGTCAATGAGGTGCTGGCGCCGCTCTGGAAAACATAAACTGTACAAGTGCTCCCAAGCAATTAAATTGTAAAGCCCCTCATACGTGTTTACCTTGCTGCCCTTCACCCAACCATCCAGTGACCTGCAAAAAGAATCAACCCATTCCAACCATGTTTGGGATTCCTTTCTCTTGTAGGATCTAAACTTCTCCTTGTACTGCTCAGGGGTGAGACCATACCTGGTGAGTAAGGCCTCCTTCATGACAGGGTAGGTGAGACTCTGAGCATCCCCTAAGGCCGTCAGTGTGTCCCTCCCCACTGCCTCAAAATGCTTCCACAGGGCTGCCCCCCAATGAGCTTCAGGGACCAGGTTCATGTGGAGAGCTGACTCATAACCCTTGAACCACAAGTAAATATCATCCTCCCTCTTATAATCCCTCACAAGGTCTTTTGGGATGTGTACCCTTCTCTCCGGCTGCACTGTAGGATTGCTGCCACCATCCCTACTGGACTGGCTCCTCTGATCTAACTCCTTTAAGTTAAGCTCATGAGCCAGCTGCATCTTCCTTTCCTCAAGGACTGCTCTTCTCTCATCTCTTTCTTTCTCCAGATTGAGCTTCTGCAGCTCCAATTGGTATGCCCTCTCTGCCTGTCTGTCCTGCAACTCCTCAGGTGTCAGACCCTTGGATGAGACACTGCTACCTGCCCCGGAGACCTTCTCCCTGGACATAACAGGCCCACCCACAATACCATTGTGTACTGAACACACTTCCTCATCCTCCTCATCTCCCTCATCCTCTGTGTGCCCTTCAGTGCTCTTGGCTGTCACCCAGGCCCTCAGCGCCTTTTGCAGCTCCTCCTTCCTGGATGAGCTCTTAATGGGACAGTCAAAACTTTTACAGAACTGCTTCAACTGAGCTTTGGTATAACTCTCCAATTTCTCAAGGTCAAAGTCAGCTCCAACTGATGCATCTCCAAGTAGAGACATGATTAAAGGTAAAAAGAGTGCTAAGTTCCAAATGCAGAAACAAGTTCCCAAATGAAGTTTAAAGTCAATCAAGGATCAGCGAAAAAAACAAAGTGGACGTAGGGAAAAATCCACAAAAAGAGAAAAAGCTAAAATCTCAAGACAAGCAGTATGTGGTCACGTAGTGGTCTGAACTCAAACAGTAGTGTACACTTAATTACTGTATGTCAAGTACAAATACAAGTCCAAATCCCAACCGCTGATCACCAATGTTAGAAATGGGGTCTTTGGTTGACAGTCAGGTTACCCCCTGTTCAAGCAAGGACCCTCACTCTAGTCAGGGTAAAAGAGAATCCCCCTCATCTAACCCCTGCTTACCCCCTTGGTAGCTTGGCAGAGCAGTAGGCTTAACTTCAGAGTGCTAGGTGTAACGTATTTGTACCAACACACACAGTAACTTAATGAAAACATTACAAAGTGACACAACACCAGTTTAGAAAAATAGGAAATATTTATCTAAACAAAACAAGACCAAAACGACAAAAATCCGACATACACAAGTCAAGTTATGAATTTTTAAAGATTAAACTCAAAAATAGCGCTTAGAAACAAAAATGCTTCGATGAGATGTTAACACGGCGTCGTGACGGAGTCGTTCCCAACAAGCCAACACCAGCGGCGCCAGACACGGAGTCGTGTAGACCCCCAAGTACAGTACCTTTGGTGAAGAGTGAAAACAAGCCGATGCGCAAAGTCGGGGATCGCAGCGTCTGTGCGAAACGTTTAATCCGTGCACTTCGAGCGGCGTCGGTCACGATGTGGTGCGGCGACTTCCATGGAGTGGCGGACTTCAGCGGGGCTGCTGCGGCGTCGGGCCTGCGAAGAGCGTCGCGTTCCAGCGAAGGTCACGCGTCAGGTGCAGGCGGCGTTACCAGATTCAGCAGCGCCGGCGGTCCGAAGTCGTCCGAAGTCGATTTCCTTGGATTTCCACCAGCTTTCCTTTCAAGGGCCCAGGGACTGGATAGGGCACCACTTGTCAGGGCAGGAGTCTCTCCAGAGACTCCAGGTGCTGGCAGAGAGAAGTCTTTGCTGTCCCGGAGACTTCAAACAACAGCAGGCAAGCTCTAACTCAAGCCCTTGGAGATTTCTTCACAAGATGGAAGGCGCACAAAGTCCAGTCTTTGCCCTCTTACTCTTGCAGAAGCAGCACTGCAGGAAAGCTCCACAAAGCACAGTCACAGGCAGGGCAGCACTTCTTCCTCAGTTATCAGCTCTTCTCCAGGCAGAGGTTCCTCTTGGTTCTAGAAGTGTTTCTAAAGTCTGTAGATTTGGGTGCCCTTCTTATACCCATTTTAGTCTTTGAAGTCACCTTTCATCAAAGGGGACTCACACCTACTTGTGAAATCCTGCCTTGCCCAGGCAAGGCCTCAGACACACACCAGGGGGTTGGAGCCGGCATTGTCAGAGGCAGGCACAGTCCTTTCAGATGAGAGTGACCACTCCACCCCTCCCTCCTAGCAGAGATGCAGGAAATGCAGGTTACACCCCAGCCCCCTTTGTGTCACTGTCTAGTGTGAGGTGAAAAACAACCCAACTGTCAAACTGACCCAGACAGGGAATCCACAAACAAGGCAGAGTCTCAGAATGATTTAAGCAAGAAAATGCTCACTTTCTAAAAGTGGCATTTTCAAACGCACAATCTTAAAATCAACTTTACTAAAAGATGTATTTTTAAATTGTGAGTTCAGGGATCCCAAACTCCACATGTCCATCTACTCTCTAGGGGAATCTACACTTTAATCATATTTAAAGGTAGCCCCCATGTTATCCTATGAGAGAGACAGGCCTTGCAACAGTGAAAAACGAAGTTGGCAGTATTTCACTGTCAGGACATATAAACCACATTACTATGGCCCTCATTCTGACCCTGGCGGTCGGTGATAAAGCGGCGGCCAAGCCGCCAACAGGCCGGCGGTCTAAAATATGCAATTCTGACCCTGGCGGGAACCGCCAACACAGCCCGCCAACTTAACACTCCGACCGCCACAGCGGTACAAACAAACAGCGTGGCGGTTCCCGCCAACAGCCCGGCGGCAGACAAAGTACCGCCCACCCTATTACGACCCACCAATCTGCCACCTTTTCCGGGGCGGGAGCACCGCCGATAAGAACACGGCGGAAACAGACTACGAACGGGAAAACGCTCACCTCTACGCACTCCACGCGAGATTCCGGCAGTATGGAGCCAGAGTTACAGGTCATCCCCGCACTCCTATTCCTCCTCATATACCAGGAGCACGCCCGGCGGCGCGGAAGACATCGGTGAGTACTGCACCTACGACACAGGGGAGGGAAAAGATTACCGGCACACACCCACCCACCCACACCCACTACAACACACACATCAATGCATTCCCACAGATCACTGTCACAACCCACAAACCACCCCCCTCCGAAATAATGCAAAGACCAAAAGAAGAGATCATAAACGGGCAGATATATTTAAATATGTACGCCATTAATCCCAATAAATAAATAAACTATGTACAAAATATATACAGCTACTAAATGTAGTCCAACCACTGTCCGTGGATCACAGGGGTCCTGTGCAAAGGGGCAAGGCCCAGTCCCACGACAAGAACTCCACGGAGAGAACACTGCAGGGGCATCAGAAAGAAAATAGGACAGGCACCTCAGGGGGAAGGGAAGGGGGGGCACCTCAGCCACTTGAGTACACGACGCCAGATCCACGAGGGGACTCCATGACCACTGGGCCATCCTGGGGAGAGCAAAGCCACAGTCCATACAGTCCATACAGTGGGTGGCCTGCCCACTGGGCCATCCTGGGGAGAGCAAAGCCACAGTCCATACAGTCCATACAGTGGGTGGCCTGCCCACTGGGCCATCCTGGGGAGAGCAAAGCCACAGTCCATACAGTCCATACAGTGGGTGGCCTGCCCACTGGGCCATCCTGGGGAGAGCAAAGCCACAGTCCATACAGTCCATACAGTGGGTGGCCTGCCCACTGGGCCATCCTGGGGAGAGCAAAGCCACAGTCCATACAGTCCATACAGTGGGTGGCCTGCCCACTGGGCCATCCTGGGGAGAGCAAAGCCACAGTCCAAACAGTCCATACAGTGGGTGGCCTGCCCACTGGGCCATCCTGGGGAGAGCAAAGCCACAGTCCATACAGTCCATACAGTGGGTGGCCTGCCCACTGGGCCATCCTGGGGAGAGCAAAGCCACAGTCCATACAGTCCATACAGTGGGTGGCCTGCCCACTGGGCCATCCTGGGGAGAGCAAAGCCACAGTCCAAACAGTCCATAACAGACCCCACTGCCACTGGAGGAGGCAAGTTGGCCAGAGGACATCCTGCAGCCCTGCCCGAGATAGATCCTGCCCTGCCACGTCTGCCAAAGGGCCAGCGGTTCTTGCCCTGAAGGGCCCAGTTCAGCGGTTCATGAGACGGCGGGGCCCAGTTCAGCGGTTCTTGAGACGGCGGGGCCCAGTTCAGCGGTTCTTGCCTTGAAGGGCCCAGTTCAGCGGTTCTTGAGACGGCGGGGCCCAGTTCAGCGGTTCTTGAGACGGCGGGGCCCAGTTCAGCGGTTCTTGAGATGGCGGGGCCCAGTTCAGCGGTTCTTGAGACGGCGGGGCCCAGTTCAGCGGTTCTTGCCTTGAAGGGCCCAGTTCAGCGGTTCTTGCCTTGAAGGGCCCAGTTCAGCGGTTCTTGAGACGGCGGGGCCCAGTTCAGCGGTTCTTGAGACGGCGGGGCCCAGTTCAGCGGTTCTTGCCTTGAAGGGCCCAGTTCAGCGGTTCTTGCCTTGAAGGGCCCAGTTCAGCGGTTCTTGCCTTGAAGGGCCCAGTTCAGCGGTTCTTGAGACGGCGGACGGTCTATGGCCAACTGCTAAATGCCTGGTGGTGCCCTCCTGGGCAGCGGGGATGGTGCTCCTTCACTGCCCACCTGGGCTGTGGGTGGTGGGGCCCTCCTGGCCAGCTGGGCTGGGTCCTCCCTGGGCAGCGGCTATGGGGCTGGTGGGCTCTCCCGGGGCAGCTGTGCCGGTTCCTCCCGGGGCAGCGGCTATGGGGGTTGTGGGCTCCTCCTGGGCAGCAGGCCTGCTGCCTGACCTCTCCAACTTGCTGCCCTTGCCCTCCTTAGTCGTCGGCCTGTGGCCCTTTCCTCCCTTTGGAGCTGTGGCTGGTGACTGTCTCTGGGTGGTGTCCGGGGGGGATGTAGAAGGCGGGCTCCTGCGGCGCCCCTTCCGCCTTCTGCTCCTCTTCCCAGGGGGTGGGCTGGCTGTCCCCTTGCTGCTGGGCGAAGATCCAGACATGCGGGCTGGCGGGCTCCAATACCCCTGCACCCTTGTCAAGGGGGCTGCAGGGCTGGTGGTGGCTGAGGTGCTCTTCTTACCCCGACGAGAAGGAGGGGGGGGCTCAGGGTCAGGAAAGAAGTTAGTAGTGGCGAGGAAGAGCTTCTTGGGACAATGGAGAGTGGTAGGTACAGTGGGAATGGGAGTGGAGGGAGAGGATGTGGTTGTAGGTGAGTCACGTTTGCTGTCTTTGGGTGCAGGAGGGATAGGCTGTCGTGAGGTGGATGGCTGTTGGGTGGGTGGGTGGCTGCGTTTGTGTGGTGTGGAAGAGGGGGTGACAGACACAGTGGGAGAGGACACAGGGGACGTGTAAATGGCAGTGGGGGTGGTGACTGCACGTGTGCGGACTGGAGTGGAGGGTGTGCTGGTGATGGAAACACTGGCTGATGGTGAGGTGAATGGAGGTGTGAGTGTAGACGTCACAGGGAGGGAGGAGGGAGACGAGGAGGTGGGGGTCACAGAGGTGGTAGTGACTGTTGGCATGTCTGCATCGGAATGTTGCGTGTGTGAATGTCTGCGTGATCTGTGGTGCTTATGTTTGGATGAGCTTCTCTTGGGTGTTGAGGTGTGTGCAGGCTGGTCTGATGGTGTGGGTGGGACAGGCAGAGGAACAGGAGACTGGGAGGAGGGAGTTAGTAGAGGCAGGCAGGAGACAGGGACAATGGCTGCCGTCAGTGCTGAGGCCAGAGCCTGGAACGATCGCTGATGGGCAGCCTGACCCGAATGAATGCCCTCCAGGTACGCATTGCTGCGATGAACCTCCCTCTCCACCCCCTGGATGGCATTCAAAAGGGTAGTCTGCCCAACAATGAGCGTTCGGAGGAGGTCAATGACCTCCTCACTGAGGGCAGCGGGGGTAACAGGGGCAGGGCCTGAGGTGCCTGGGGCGAAGGAGATGCCCGGCTTCCTGGCAGAGCGGGCACGGGGCGAACGCGGAGGGGCTGCTGGGAGGGCGGAGATGGTGCGCTGGGTGGCGGCTGTACCTGTAATGGCGGGGGGCACGGATGGTGCCACCCCCGCAAGGGAGCCCCCTTCCGAGGACGTGTCCGTGTCGCTGCAGGCTCCAGTCGTCCCCGTCGTGGAGCTCCCCTCGCCCTCCGTCTCACTGGTCCAGTCTGACTCTGTGGCATGGCCCTCCTGGGCCATGTGAGATGCAGCTCCCTCCTGCCCCGATGCCACTTCTCCTCCGCCTGATGATGCTGATGCACACAAGCACAGAAAGACAAACAAAAAGGGGGGGAGAGAGAGAAATAAAGGGATATTGAGTACATGGATCTCCGGTACAGTTAGCGGACATAACAGACACAGATGCCCCCTGCACTAAGTTGCGCACTTGGGGTACGCTACGCATTCCGTGGAACATGCCCTACACGCCTAGAGTTGACAACTGCACCCATGGATGACACGGCCCAGGGATGGCTGTACTGACAAACTACTGAGGGTGGTGGCTGGGGACACAGGGGCTTACGGGGGTGCCCAGCCTACAGATATCGCCCCGGCCTAGGGGGACCCCCAGCCCTCCTCCCCCACCCAGACACCTCCACTGCGCGACAACAGAGTAGATAATGCTTGTACTCACCCCCTTGTGTCTGCTGTGCTGCCCTCACGCGCCCATCCAAATCAGGGTAGGCCACCGCCAGGATCCGGAACATCAGGGGGCTCAGTTGACGGCAGGCACCCCGCCTACGTTGGGAGGCCATCCCCAGCAGAGACTCGGCGGTCTTCTTGGTCCCGCGGCGGATGTCCTCCCACCTCTTGCGGCAGTGGGTGCCCCGTCGATGGTGGACCCCCAGGGCCCGGACTTCCTTGGCGATGGCACGCCAAATCCCGATCTTCTCATGGGCGCGGACCTATGTGACACGTACAGGGAGGGAGAAATACCACGTTCAAGTTACTCAGCATTTTCCTTTCCAGTGGCCCAACGCCCCCCATCCCCGCCAGGCCCCCCGCCAGGCCCCCCGCCATGCCCAACATGCCCCCCATCCCCGCCAGGCCCCCCGCCATGCCCAACATGCCCCCCATCCCCGCCAGGCCCCCCGCCATGCCCAACATGCCCCCCATCCCCGCCAGGCCCCCCGCCAGGCCCAACATGCCCCCCATCCCCGCCAGGCCCCCCGCCAGGCCCAACATGCCCCCCATCCCCGCCAGGCCCCCCGCCATGCCCCCCGCCATGCCCAACATGCCCCCCATCCCCGCCAGGCCCCCCGCCAGGCCCAACATGCCCCCCATCCCCGCCAGGCCCCCCGCCAGGCCCAACATGCCCCCCATCCCCGCCAGGCCCCCCGCCATGCCCCCCGCCATGCCCAACATGCCCCCCATCCCCGCCAGGCCCCCCGCCAGGCCCAACTTGCCCCCCATCCCCGCCAGGCCCCCCGCCAGGTCCAACATGCCCCCCATCCCCGCCATGCCCCCCGCCATGCCCAACATGCCCCCCATCCCCGCCAGGCCCCCCGCCAGGCCCCCCGCCAGCCCCAACATGCCCCCCATCCCCGCCAGGCCCCCAAGCCAGCCAGTGGCCCCAAATCCATATTGAATTAAACTCACTTGTTGGTCTGGAGGACCGTAGAGTAGCGCATACTGGGGGAGAACCCCATCCACAAGTTTCTCCAACTCCTCTCCAGTGAAGGCAGGGGCCCTTTCCCCAGTCGCAGCAGCCATTGTCCCTTCCAGACCGAGGTCACAGCAACACTTGCAGTATAGGTCCTCTCCTGTGAAAGTTCAAGTCGCAAGTGGATAAGTAGATAGAAAATGGCGGTCACGTCCGCGGCGGTGCGTACCGCGGCGGTGCGTCCCGCCACCGCCGGTGCCCTTCGCCATTGGCTCCTGAAACCCATAGGCTTCAATGTTAACCAATGCGGCTTCGCGCCGCGGTCTTCGCCCGCCGCCCGCCGCGGTGTGCCACGCCAGCGCATTGACCTCACATCCCATTGTCACACTTCACAGGTCAGGCAGCCGCCATTTCCAGGGCCCACATGGCTCAATTTCAACTGCGTCACACAGGCCTAGGCCTTGCATAGCCACTCAGACACGCCATTCACTGCATAGAGAATCGTATACTGTGCTAGCTGTGAGTACGTACCTGTGGGTTGCCTGACTGTGTGCTCCATGTTGTCCTTCCTAGGCACCGTCCGCTGGGTTGGGCGAGGAGACGGATTAATCCTCCCGTGTACCGACCGCTGGTGGACCTGTCGACAATGGAAGAACGCCACATTATCCTGACCTACCGTCTTAACCGTGCCACTATCCATGAACTGTGTGCCCAGCTGGAGCCCGACCTGATGTCCCCCATCCGCCAACCCACAGGGATTCCCCCTCTGGTGCAGGTCATGTCAGTACTACATTTCTTGGCAAGTGGGTCATTTCAGACAACCGTGGGAATTGCTTCCGGGATGTCTCAGCCCATGTTTTCGAAGGTGTTATCCAGAGTGTTGTCTGCCCTGATGAAATCCGTGAGGAACTACATCATTTTCCCTGAGGTGGGCGAATTGGCTACAGTGAAGGGTGATTTCTACGCCCTTGGACATATTCCCAACGTAATTGGTGCCATTGATGGGACCCATGTGGCTTTGGTTCCCCCAAGAGACAGGGAGCAGGTGTACAGGAACAGAAAAAGTTACCATTCAATGAACATCCAGGTGGTGTGTTTGGCTGACCAGTACATCTCGCATGTAAATGCCAAATTCCCAGGGTCAGTGCATGACGCCTACATCCTCAGGAATAGCAGCATCCCTTACGTGATGGAACAGCTACAGAGACACCGTGTATGGCTAGTGGGGGACTCTGGGTACCCCAACCTGTCGTGGCTACTGACCCCAGTAAGGAATCCCCGGACCAGGGCAGAGGAACGGTACAATGAGGCCCATGGGCGTACTAGGAGGGTGATCGAACGCACCTTTGGCCTCCTAAAGGCCAGGTTTAGGTGCCTGCATATGACCGGTGGATCCCTAATGTACTCACCTAAGAAGGTGTGTCACATCATCGTGGCCTGCTGCATGCTTCACAACCTGGCTTTGCGCCGCCAGGTGCCTTTCCTGCAGGAGGATGGTCGAGACGGTGGTGTTGTGGCAGCGGTGGAACCTGAGGAGAGTGACGAGGAGGAAGACGACGGGGCTGAAACAGACAACAGGGACAGAATCATTGAACAGTACTTCCAATAGGACACAGGTAACATTTCAAAGATAATTTAGTAAATGTTAACTACTCTGCAGCATCTCTGCTGCCTGTCTATTTGCCCCAGTGTATGATGACTGAGTTTTGGCTTTTCCCTCCCTATTTCAGATCTGGGGTCCCCACTACGAGTCCTGTGCTTCGTTTCCCCATGGACTACAGCTTTGTGGCAGCTGTTTGTTGACTTCACCATGTACAAGGACATATTTGCACTGTCATGTCAATTACAATCTATTGAAATCACAGCCAGACTCCTGATATTTTGGTGCAAAATAGGTGTTTATTGAAGTGCTCAAAATGGGATGGGTGGTTTCAAGTGGGTGGGGGCTATGGTGAAGGAATGTCCATGGCAGAGTCCAGAGTAACAGTCACACAGGTGCATTGTCCAGAGGCCTGTGGAGAGATGGAGCATGGGCAGTTCAAGGATGGACAGGGTGACAATGTGGGACAGTGGGATGACATCAGGTGGTATCCTTTGCTGGCGGGGGTCTTGACATCCTACTCTGTCTTCTTGCGAGATCTCAGGGCCCTCTTGCGGGGTGGTTCTTCTCCTGCAGGAGGTGGGGGTCTGGTGGGCTGCTGCTGTGCGGGGGCCTCCTGTCCACTAGCGCCGGCGGAGGTGGATGGCTGTTCTTGGTCCAGGCTAGTGGCAGGGGCCCTTGGGTGTTGTTCAGTGTCCGCCCTGCTGTTTACGAGGTCCTGCAGCAGCCCTACCATGGTAACCAGGGTGGTGTTGATGGCTCTGATGTCCTCCCTGTACCCCCGATAGTGTTCCTCCTGCAGCACCTGGATCTCCTGGAACCGGGCCAGTACCGTCGCCATCGTCTCCTGGGAGCGGTTGTATGCTCCCATGATGGTGGTGAGGACCTCGTGGAGAGTGGGTTCCCTGGGCCTCTCCTCCCCCCCCTGTCGCACAGCTGCCCGCCGAGTTGCCCTGTTTCCCTGGGCCTCTGCCCCCTGGCCGGTGTGCCCACTACCACTGCCCCCAGGTCCCTGTTGTTGTTGGGGTGGTGGGTTATCCTGGGTGCCCTGTAGTGGTAGACACACCGCAGATTGACGCGCCCTGGAGACAGAGGCATGGGCCCGCTGGGTGGGAGCTGTGCTGGTGTTCCCAGAGGGGTTAGGGTCTATAGTGGCCTGTGCCTGTGTGAGGGGAACCGACTGTCCAGAGGTCCCCGATGGTCCGGGCTGGTCATCGGTGTCCAGATCGACAGAGCTGCTGTCATCGCTGACGGCCTCTTGGGTGGGGGGTGTGGATAATTCTGGCCCCTCCGCCGCGGTGTGTTGACGGTCGGGTCCTGCAGGGGTATAGAGGTATGGTTATAGTTTCAATGTGTGGCATATGGGTGTATCTGTGGGTTCCCGTGTCCCCAAGTGCTGGCATTCGTGTGTGGGGGCTTTGGTGAGGGTGGCTTGTGGGGGGGATGTGTATATGCATTGGGCATGCTTTGGTGATGGGTGTCCATGCTTAGTGGACGCATGCAGGCCTAGGTTTTGGGATGTGTGGGTTGTGATGGTGAGACATTGGCGGGGAATAGGTGTGCTGGGGGTGGGGGTGAGGATGGTGGTGGGGGTGAGGATGGTGGTGGGGGTGAGGGTGGGGGTGAGGATGGGGGTGGGGGTGAGGGTGGGGTTCGAGGATGGGGGTGAGGGTTGGGGTCTGATTTGGCATGCAGGTGGGGGGGAAGCAGTATTGAAGCTTCAACTTACCAGTATCCATTCCTCCGCCGACTCCTGCGAGGCCGTCAGGATGCAGGATGTTCAAGACTTCCTCCTCCCATGATGTGAATTGTGGGGGTTGAGGTGGGGGTCCTCCGCCAGTCTTCTGCACGGCGATGTTGTGCCTGGATACCATGGAACGCACCTTCCCCCGTAGGTCGTTCCATCGCTTCCTGATGTCTTCCCGATTTCTGGGGTGCTGTCCCACTGCGTTCACCCTGTCGACAATCCTCTGCCATAGCTCCGTCCTCCGGGCAATGCTGGTGTATTGTATCTGTGTGCCGAACAGCTGGGGCTCTACCCGAACGATTTCCTCCACCATGACCCTGAGTTCTTCGTCTGTGAAGCGGGGTTGTCTTTGGGGTGCCATGGGGTGGTGTGTATGATGTGTGGGGTGGAGTATGTGTATTTAAGTGAGTTGAGTGTGGTGGTGTGTGTTGTTTTGTGTGTGGATAGTGTGTGGGTGATGGTGTTGAGTGGCTGTGGCTGTTATGTTTTGGATGCTGGTGTCTCGCTCTTGTCTTCTTTACGAATTTTTAAGCGTAGGGGTTTGTGGGTGATGTGGGTGGGTGTTTTATATTGTATTGTGTGTGTGGGAGTGGTGTGTGTATGTGTATCAGGTGTGTGGGATTCAAATCGTCCAACGTGGGTGAGTTTTGTTCGTTTGTGTGTATTCTGACCGCGCCGGTGTGTCCCGCCAATGGAATACCGCGTTTGAATGACCGCCGCGTGGATTCGTGGGTCGTAATGGCATGGGCGTATTTCTGTTGGCGTGGCGGTGGAGGTTTGGTCACCTCCACCTTTCCGCCGACCGCTGGTCTGGCGGTCTGTTGTGGCGGTCGGATTTTCGGAGGTTTGCCTTCTGCGGGTCAGAATGACCGTGGCGGGTTTCCGCGACCGCGGCGGGATTATGGAGGATTTCTGACCGGCGGTAGGCGCCTTTTACCGCCGAGGTCAGAATGACCACCTATGTGTCCTACCTTATTCATACACTGCACCCTGCCCTTGGGGCTACCTAGGGCCTACCTTAGGGGTGCCTTACATGTAAGAAAAGGGAAGGTTTAGGCCTGGCAAGTGGGTACACTTGCCAAGTGGAATTTACAGTGTAAAAATACACTTACAGACACTGCAGTGGCAGGTCTGAGACATGATTACAGGGTTACTTGTGTGGGTGGCACAACCAGTGCTGCAGGTCCACTAGTAACATTTGATTTACAGGCCCTGGACACCTCTAGTGCACTTTACTAGGGACTTAACAGTAAAACAAATATGCCAATCATGGAGAACCAATTACGTACACATTTTAAACAGGAGCACTTGCACTTTAGCACTGGTTAGCAGTGGTAAAGTGCCCAGAGTAACAAAAACAGTAAAGTCAGAGTCCAGCACACATCAACAACCTGGGGAACAGAGGCAAAAAGTTAAGGGAGACCAAGCCAAGGATGAAAAGTCTAACAGAGACGATGGTGTTCACCTGTCCACACTGGGAAATGCATATTATTTGACAGATCTGAGATTGCTGGTTGAGGAGTTGTGGGGAGAGAACTTGTGGATTACAAGCAAGAAATTAGAAATTCTGGTTGCAGTAGCGTGGCCTTGGGGAGGGGTGGGGCAGAAAAACGCCAAATGGGTTTGTGCTGGTTGGCAGTAGATGGGGAGGGTGGTGAGTCAGATGCGGGCTTGGCCACCCTTCCAGGGAAGAAACAAGCAGGTGAAGGCTCTGAGTGGGGGTACGCACAAACCAAATGGGGCATGAAAGGAAAAGGGGAGTGCGTAGGGGAATGGAAACGAAATAAGGGTTTGAAGGGGAAGGATGAGCGGGGAGATGTTAAAGGGAGGGCGTTATTAAAGTTATGGTTTATGTTTAAAAGTTAAGGTTATGTTGCTGATGCAATCCTGTCCTAATAAATGACCTTTTACACTAAAACAGCTGTCACTGAATTATTTCCCGACTGCCTCTTGAACACACGTAACTGAGTTAACAGAGTGTCCCGTGTCCAGTTTGTTTCTGCGCGCACTCTACTTAGCCCTAGCGTGCCACCAGTCTCTAATGGGGACACTACACTGGCGAAGAGGGACTCCCGCTGTGTCCAACAGTCCGCCCGAGGTGCCGCTCGGAACGCCGCCAGCTGCGCCTCCCCTGTCCCTCCACATTCGCATGCCTGCAGTGGTTTAGTGACGGTGCATGGTGGGGCATTCCAGCTCTACATGCCAGACGGCCGATGCCCACCTGACGCGCCTACAACTCGGCGGCCTCAGCAACACTTCGGAGGCCTCGCCATGCCTACCAGGAGCACAAGGTGCATGGAGCCTGTCGTCGGGAGGCTGGCAGACCATCGTATGCAATTCATGTCAGAGACCCAGGAAATGCTCGACAATGGATCATTGAACCCAGGGAGGCAAACGGACTAAAAACATAAAACTAAATATAGATCACTGCAGAGAAAATGTACCAGGGAGCTGTGCAAAATACAACATAATGCAGATGCTGGGTTGGTGTGCCAGTTACTCAGGGTCATAAAAAAATTGGGAAAAGCTACACATCCTCAAAGCTACTGCACCACCCCACCTGTACATGCTCCACTCCCACTGCATCAGTGAAGAAATTGTCACAGGGCCCCTATGCTAGTGCGCAGGCCCACTGGAGCACCTTTGCCACATTCCAGGTGCGCTGACGTCAAGAATAAAACAGAGGGAAGTAGAAAATGGCCACCATACCCGCACTTAAAACGTTCTTCATAGAAGGCGTGCGATCTGCTCAAGCATCAAGATGGAAGGATTGGATGGAAAGAGTCCTGCTCTTCTTGGAAACAACAAAAGTTGAAAATGCCCAGAAACACGCAATGATTCTCCACCTAGGGGGGTAGGACATCCATTGAATATTCAAGACGGTCGTTGAAGCCACTCTGAAGATTCACCTCACGCTGATCGCCACCCTCAAAGCCCATTGTGAACCCGTGACCAACACGGACTACAAGAAGTTCATGTTCCGCCAAGCACAGCAACAGTCCGATGAATCGATAGACATCTTCTACATGACACTAAAGGAGATAGCCAGCACGTGTCATTTCACCAATGAAACTGAAGAAATCAGAGGCCAGATCATACAGGGGTGTATGCCGGCAAAACTGCGAGAGAGGATATTGGAAGAGTCCGGAAGGTAAATGGCTGACATACTAACAATGGTCCGAACAAAAGAGCTGTCCAAAGCCCTGGCACCCCACATGGAAGCTGCACTAAATGGGCAGATTAAAGTAGAGCATAAATGTCACCTCAACAACCAGCAGACTGACACCCAGGAGGAACACAGCTTCCCCCAGGAAATGTGGCTACTGTGGAGGAACCAACCAACGCCCTGCCGGTTGCCCGGCAAAAGAGAAGAAGTGTGCTGGCTGTGGGAAGCTGAACCACTTCGTAAGTCTGCTGGTCAACCAGAGCCCACACTCCAAAACCGACAGTTAACACCCCTTTCGAAGCACAGTCACACCATAGTGACATGGACGATGATGACGACGTAGAACATTCCATACACTTCATCTTCATTGGCACCGCTCTCCGCACAGCACGCCGGCTGCCAAAGTGCAACATTCAGGTGGGAGGACACCGCACCATGGCGGTGGTGGACACTAGTGCCTCCATAAACATCATGTCCCCAGACACCTACCAAGAGATGCAACCACGTCTGCTTTGACCCCTACCTCAGTTAGAGTGTTTGCCTATGGACAATTCAACCCACTAGCCCTGTGAAGGGAATTCAAGACGATGCTCCAATACGGGCCACGAGCTAATGAAAAGCTAGTGTATGTGGAAGAGAATGGCCACAGAATGCTACTGGGATGCAGAGCTGCAGAATCACTAGGCATTGTGGCATTTGCATTCAGAGTCCACGAGGAGTCAGTGAAGAAGATATTACAAGACTTCCAAGACATTTTCAACGGCATTGGTTGCCTCAAAGACAAAAAATCCAACTGCACATTGACAAGACCGTCCAGCCAGTGGCGCTACAACACCGCCCCATTGCGTTTCATCTGAGACCGCAGGTAATGAAAGAGATTCACATACTGGAAGCCTCTGGCATCATCGAGAGGGTGACTGCACCCACCCCGTGGGTGTCGGTGATTGTAGTCACCAGAAAGCCTAAACAGCCCGTGAAGTACACATCTGTATCGATATGAGGCTGCCCAACACAGCCATCAAGAGAGAACGGCACCTCACCCCCACCATAGAAGATCTAATCAGGGAGCTAAGCGGAGCCAGGTGGGATACCACCATTTGGTGCTAACCAAAGAATTGTGATACGTCACCACGTTCTCGACACATGTGGGATTGGGGCGCTACAGCAGGCTGAACTTTGGAATATTCAGCGCTGCAGAAGTTTTCCAGAACGCAGTTCAGGAGTTCCTTGCAGATCTACCTGGCATCATGAATGTCAGCGACGACATACTTGTCTCTGCCCAGACTGTGCCTGAACATCATGCCCGTCTAAAACGCGTACTCCAGTGGATACAAGAGTCAGGCCTTGCACTACACAGCAGCAAATGCGAGTTCCTGAAAGAAAAGATCCAGTTCTTTGGATATGTCTTTTCCGCAGACCCCACTAAGGTCCAAGACATCAAGGATGCCCCCCCTCTGATAACGGTGACCGAAGTTGCAGCTTCCTGGGAATGGTCAACTACTGTGGGAGGTTTATCAAAGACCTCACACTGGTAACCCAACCTTTACGTGACCTCACTAAATCAGCGGTGCCCTGGTCGTGGGGACCTGATCACGAAGCACAGTTTCAAGCCACCAAGGACGCTCGTGCTGCAGATACCACACTCAGATACTTTGACCCCTGGAAAAGTACCACCATAGTGGTTGACGCGGGCCCAAGAGGTCTAGGAGCAGTGCTCCTGTTGCATATATGAGCAGGTCTCTCACCCCAACTGAACAGCGGTACTCGCAGATAGAGAAAGAGGCAATAGTGATCCACTGGGGGTGCAAACATTTTCACTTATATGTGTATGGTCATCCTTTCACAGTAGTGACAGACCACAAACCCTTAATACCCCTTTTCCGTGGGACTGCTTTGAAGCCACCCCCATGAATAGAGAAGTGGATGCTCCAACTACAAGAGTACAAGTGCCAGATCGAATATCGCTCTGGGTCTCACATTCCTGCCGATTACCAGTCTAGACATCCAAGGGCTGCGACGGAGGAGGAAGAAGAGGGGGCCAGTGTGACGGAAGAGTTTGTGAGGTGTGTCACTGAGTGATCCAGGCCCCTTCCCATCTCGACCAAGACCATTCGCTGATCCACACAAGACAATGAGTGCCTGCAAAAAGCGCTAAAGGCCATGCAGATCAACCAGTGGTACCTCATAAAGAAACAGTGGTCACAGTTAGAGCTCAACGCCAGGCGCATCCTGGAAAGTCTATATCATGTCCAAGAGGAACTAACTGCCAACCCAGAAAGGTGCTTACTCCGAGGACACCGTTTAGTCATCACAACGAGCCTGACTGATCAAGTCATCAAACTTGCCCATGCCGGACACCAAGGCATGGTGAAGACCAAGAGCCATTTGCGAACCAAAGTGTGGTTTCCCTTGATGGATGAGAAAGTAGAGTCACATGTGAGGACCTGTGAATAGTGCCAAGCAGCAGGGAGACCCAGTCCACCTGCTCCCGTAGAGACCGAGAAGGGCCCCGACAGCTGTGGGAGTCGACCAGCCTAAACTTCGGGAGCCTCCTGGATGTTCGCCACACATTGGTACTCATCGACGACTATTCCAAGCACCCAGAAGTCGAGATTTTACAGTCGCTGACATCCCAAGAGGTGATCCTCAAAATGTAGAAAATAATAGCCACTCATGGTCTCATGAAGGAAGTGAAGACCAACAATGGACCCCCCATTCCAGAGCCAGGAGTTTGCATCTTAGCTGGAGTCAATGGGCATTGTTCACAAGAAGATAACCCCCCGATGACCCAAGCCAATGGAAAGGTAGAACGATTTATGCGAACTCTTAATAAGATCATCCGGATTGCGACGGCTTGTCAACAAACCCCAGAACTTGCCATTTACTAATTTCTTTGAAACTACCAGCTCACACCCAATGCCACTACTGGGCATGCCCTGGTCATCTCCTAATGGGACTAACAATCACAGACTCCATCCCGCACCACCCTACCTGGACTCCGAATCTTGCTGATGAGGACAAGACCTACAAGAAGCGAAAGTCAGCCAATGAACATGCCAGTAGGACTGGACGAGCCAAGGTTTCCAACCTAAAGGGTAAATATCTAGTCCTCATGAAAGATCGAACCCCATGTAGAAAATTCAGATTGCCTTTTGATCACCGTCCGTGGACAATCTTGAAGCACTGTAGTACATTTGTCGTGGCTCGACAAGGCGATGAAGAGTTTGCCAGAAATGTCTCTGCGTTCAAACGATATTATACCATAGATGTTGCCCCTGTGGAAAGGACCGTGAAGAGGCTACCACGAGGATTTGGCCGCCTCTGAAGCGAGTTCGCCAACCAGCTTGCCTCAGGCTGATGAAGACCTGCTCATAGCCCCTGAGGATTCCTCACCGGACCATTCGTTGAGACAGTCATCAATAGTGTCATCTCCCCCGCAAGAAGACCGGGCTACCCGCACCAGGAAACATATTCCCCCTCCCTCAACCAGACTGGCAGACTATGGCCCTCATTAGACCCTGGTGGTCGGTAATAAAGTGGCAGTAATACCACCAACAGACCGGCGGTAATAAATATGAAATTATGACCACGACGGAAACCGCTCACACAGTCACTTTAACACACCGACTGCCAGGGCGAAACCAACAGTCACCACGGAGGTAACCGCCTACAGCCAGGCGGAAGACGATGTTCCGCCCACTGTATTATGAGACACCAATACGCCACCTTTTCCGGGGTGGTACCAACAACATCAAAAGCCTGGCGGGAAAAGATTGCAGAAGTCATTGGACTCACCTGTTCCATGTACCATGGAGCCCGAGTTGCATGTCTTCCCCATGCTCTTCTACCTTCTGCCCCATTACGAACGCCAATGCCGGCGAAGACGACCACGGTGAGTACTGCCGCCTAGCATACAGGAGAGGGGGGGAGGAAAAAGAGAGTAACACACACACACACCACACGCCCACCCCAACACCGTACACATAACCAGATGCAGTAACATTACATATACACTCCATACCCTTCAGGAATAATGCAAGGACAAAAGGAATTGATTAAAGTGAGTGTAATAAGATAAAATAGTATGAATATGTGCATCAAAATAAAAAAGAATATACATATTTACAAATGTTGGGACACTGCCCAGTCACTCAATGTCCGGGGGCCACAGGGCAACATCACATAGTCCAAGGCCCCACCTTACTCCTGCAACAACACGGAGAGAACACTGCAGGGGCATCAGTTCGAAAATAGACAGGCACCTCAGGGGGACGGGGAATGGGGGCACCTCAGCCGGAAGATGGTACAACGCCACAGGTCCTGGAGGGGGCAGCATGCCCTGTGCTCTGTCCTGGGGAGTGCAAGGCCACAGTCTCTCAAATGGGTGACTTGCCCACTGCTTGGTCCTGGGGAGTGCAAGGCCACAGTCTCTCAAGTGGGTGATTTGCCCACTGCTTGGTCCTGGGGAGTGCAAGGCCACAGTCCTTCAAGTGGGTGATTTGCCCACTGGCTCTGGAGGGGGCTACATGCCCTGTGCTTGATCCTGTGAAGTGCAAGGCCACAGTCTCTCAAGTGGGTGACTTTCCCACTGCTTGGTCCTGGGGAGTGCAAGGCCACAGTCTTTCAAGTGGGTGATTTGCCCACTGCTTGGTCCCGGGGAGTGCAAGGCCACAGTCTTTCAAGTGGGTGATTTGCCCACTGGCTCTGGGGGGAGCTACATGCCCTGTGCCTGGTCCTGGGGAGTGCAAGGCCACAGTCTCTCAAGTGGGTGACTTCTTCCATTGGTTCTGGAGGGGGCATTGTGCCCAGTGAGCTTCATCCTGTGGAGGATGGGGTGAGTGGATGGCTTCTTCCACTGGTTCTGGAGGGGGCATTGTGCCCAGTGAGCTTCATCCTGTGGAGGATGGGGTGAGTGGATGGCTTCTCCACTGGTTCTGGAGGGGGCATTGTGCCCTGTGAGCTTCATCCGGTGGAGGATGGGTTGAGTGGATGGCTTCTCCACTGGTTCTAGAGGGGGCATTATACCCAGTGAGCTTCATCCTTTGGATAGTGGAGTGAGTGGATGGCTTCTTCCACTGGTCCTGGAGGGGACATTGTGCCCAGTGAGCTTCATCCTGTGGAGGATGGGTTGAGTGGTTGGCTCCTCCACTGGTTCTGGCGGGGGCGTTGTGCCCAGTGATGCAGATCTTGGGGAATGCAAGGTGACAGTCTCTCACCTGGGTGTCAGACCCACAGGATTTGCTGGGGCCAGGCCGCACAACAGCCAATGGATGCAGGACTACAGACTGTCCGCCAGCAGTGACGGCTGCTCAGTGGTGGCAGTGGTGCTGCTGCTGGTGGAGCTGGCAGTGTTGGGGGGAGGCTCCAGCCCATCCCTTGCAACCTCGGATGGCTGCCCACTGGGGCTGCTGCTGTTGGTGGCGGCGCTGGTGGCGGTGCTGGTATTGGTGGGGGGAGGCTCCAGCCCATCCCCTGCAGCCTCGGACGGCTGTCCACTGGGGCTGCTGCTGCTGGTGGCGGTGCTGGTGGCGGTGCTGGCAGTGGTGGGGGAGGCTCCAGCCCATCCCCTGCAGCCTCGAACGGCTTCCCACAGGGGCTGCTGCTGGTGGTGTTATTGGTGGCGGCGCTGATGGCGGTGCTGGTGGCGCTGCTGGCAGTGGTGGGGGAGGATCCAGCCCATCTCCTGCAGCCTCGGACGGCTGCCCACTGGGGCTGGTGGTGGTGGTGTTGGTGGCGGTGCTGGCAGTGGTGGGCGGAGGCTCCAGCCCATCCCCTGCAGCCTCGGACGGCTGCCCTCATGGGCAGCTGCTGCTGACAGTGGTGCTGGTGGCAGTGCTGGCAGTGGTGGGGGGGGAGGCTCCAGCCCTTCCCCTGCAGCTTTGGGCAGCTGAACCACCATGGTTGGTGGTGGGGGCTCTGACTGAGTCCCAGCACCAGGCCTCTTGTCCTTTCTGCCTGCTGGTGCAGGCCCTTTGCCCTTCGTGCCAGCAGCTGGGGATGACTCCTTGCTCCTTTTGGCAGCAGCTGGGGACTGCTCCTTGCCTTTCCTTTCAGCAGCCAGGGATTGCTCCTTGCCCTTCCTTTTAGCAGCTGGAGGTGCCTCCTTGCCCTTCCTTGCAGCAGCTGGGGGTGAGCCCCTGGATGGCATTCACAATGGTTGACTGCCCAACAGAGATGGATCGCAGGTGGTCAATAGCCTCCTCACTCAGGGCAGCAGGGCTAACTGGGGCATGGCCTGATGTGCCTGGGATGAAGGAGATGCCCACCCTCCTGGGTGAGCGGGCACACGAAACTCGCTAAGGGGCTGCTGGGAGGGCGGTGCTGGTACGGGGTGGCGGCTGTAGCTGGGGTGGGTACAGAGGTGTCCACCACCACCAGGGAGCTTCCATCGGAGGAGGAATCCGTGTCCGAACTGTCCCCTCCTGTCTCCGCCGTGGTGCTCCCCTCGCCCTCCGAACCAATGCTGTCCTCACCATCAGTGGATTCGGCATCCTGGGTCCTGTGGGATGCAGCTCCCTCCATCTCCGGTACCTCTGCTCCTCTGCTCCTCTGCCAGATGATGCTAATGCACATAAGGAAAGGGTGACAAAACAAAAAGGGGGGGGAGACACAAAGGATATACTTGGTCATTAGCACCAACAACACCACCGTTGGCGTACACGACACATTCACACACAGAGAACAGCCCTACTCACTAGGCAATGCACTACCAGTCACAATGCTAGTCACCAGGCCATGGATAGGGACACCTGACGCCAATTTCAGCATAACTGACACCCACAGACCTCTACCCAGTATTGGATGCCTACTAGCTTGGTTGGAGTACTTTCACATCAGAATTCTGCCCAACATGGGACCAACCCTGCAATACCAGGCCTGGTCTAGGGGCACCCACAGGGCCCACACCCCCACCCGGATGCCACCCCTCTAGGCACAAGTTATACATTGGGGCACTGTACTCACCCCCTTGTGGCTGCTGTGATGCCCCCAAGCGCCCATCCAGCTCCGGCTAGGCCACCGCCAATATGTGGGCCATCAGGGGGGTCAGGGTTCGACAGGCACCCCTTCCTCGTGGGAGGCCATCCCCAGCTGGGCCTCCACGGTCTTCCGGGCCCAGCGTCTCAGGTCCTCCCACCATTTCCGACAGTGGGTGCTCCGCCTGCCGTAGACCCCCAGGGTCCGCACGTCCTTGGCGATGGCACGCCATACACCATTCTTTTGATGGGCGCTGACCTGCAGGGAAATGGACACAGGGAAAGGTATTAGTCTCACCGTCCTGCCTGTTACACTCATGGCCCACCATGCCCCTACCCATCCCCATTAGCACAGACATGGCCCACCATACATGCTGCACGCTGCCCAGGGCACATCCACCACACAGCCCCTACATGAAGCCTTCACACACAGCACTCCATGCATTCATGCACCATGCATCGTACTCACGGTGTACTCATCTGTTGGTTTGGAGGCCCATACCGCATTCGGTACTGGGGTAGGACCCTATCTACCAGTCTCTCCAACTCCGCCGAGGTGAAGGCAGGGGCCCTTTTCCCAGTCACATGAGCCATGGTCAGTTCCAGACACAGGTCACAGCAGCACATGCAGTGTAGGTCCTCTCCTGTTAAAGGTCAGGTAGCAAGTGAGTGTACAGATAGAAAATGGGGAGACATCCGCGGCAGTGATTACCGTCACCACCGCGTCACCATTGGCCACTGTACCCCATAGGGCCTAATGTTAACCAATGAGGAGTTGCACAGCGGTTTTCAACGTCAGTGGAATTACCTCATTTCCACCTGTTCCTTCATACAGGACAGGTGGACGCCATTTCGAGGGGGGGCAGGCCATGTATCCTAACTGCATCACAGTACACAAATGCACCATTTGGACATCTCCAACAAAATATTGTTACAATCACAACATGCATTGAACTGTAGTGGTTGGAATTAAGAGATAATGACCAGCTGCTCACCATTTTGCCCCATAGATTGCAACAGCTGCGGATGAATAGGAGATGGAGAGATCCCCCCGTGTACAGACCAATGGTGGACTTGGCAACAATGGAGGACAGGCATATTATCCTCACCTATACTGTAGACTGGACAGGGCCAGTCACAGAGCTGTGTGCACAATTGGAGCCTGACCTAATCTCTGATATCCGTCACCCCCCCCTAGGATCCCCCCTCTTGTGCAAGTCCTATCAGTGCTCCATTTCCTGGCAACTGGTTCCTTCCAAGTGACAGTGGGCTTGGCAGCTGGAATGTCTCAGCCAATGTTCTCAATAATGCTGTCCAGAGTGTTGTCTGCCCTGATTAAACACATGTGCAGCTACATCGTTTTTCCCCTGGTGGATGATTTGGCCACAGTGAAAGCTGATTTCTATACAACAGGACACATCCCCAACATTATTGGGGCGACTGATGGAACACACATTGCATTTGTCCCCCCCCCGGCGAAATGAACAGGTGTTCAGAAATTGAAAGAGCTTTCAATCCATGAATGTGCAGATGGTGCCTGGCAGACCAGTACATCTCTCACGTCAATGCAAAATATCCTGGGTCTGTGCATGATGCCTCTATTCTGAGGAATAGCAGCATCCCAAATGTGATGGCTCAACTCCAGAGGCACAGGGTGTGGCTAATAGGTGAGCCCTGGTTCCCACCCAGTATTTGGTGGTGTATGGGTATGATGTGGGCCCTAAGAGTTAGTGTGTGGCTAAAAGTTGTCCCTCAATATTTGCAGGTGACTCAGGTTACCCCAACCTCTCATGTCTACTGACCCCTGTGAGGAATCCCAGGACAAGGGCAGAGGAACGTTACAATGCGGCACATGGGTGAACAAGAAGAATTATAAAGCGGGCCTTTGGCCTCCTGAAGGCCATGTTTCGTTGCCTCCATCTAACAGGTGGATCCCTGTGCTTCTAAACCAAGAAGGTCTGCCAGATCATCGTAGCATGCTGTATGTTGTACAACCTTGCCTTGCTTTGCCAGGTGCCTTTTCTGCAGGAGGAGGAGGCTGGAGATGGCCGTGTGGCAGCAGTGGACCCTGTGGACAGTGAAAATGAGGAGGCGGAGGATGAGGACAACAGAAGTGTAATAATTTGTCAATACTTCCAATGACACACAGGTAAGACAGTGTAAATAAAAATTTAATTGACAGTTTTGTGTTTGACATTGTCACTGGCAGGCTGTGTTTCCCACCTCTATGGCTACTCACTGTATCCTTTGGCATCTCTATTTGCAGATATTTGTGCCCCACTATTGCTCCTGGTGTGTTGACTGCAGCCAACTACAGCTCTTTCCTAAGTATACATTACTGTACAGTTGAATTGCAATGTTTAAATCTTGTAAAACAAATACATACTTAAATCATTTGACATTCTCCATACGTATTTTTTCAAAGGATGTTTATTTAAGTGCTGAGAAGTAGAGGGGGTAGTGGAATGGGCTGGGTTGATGATGGAGGAAAGTCCAGGATAGAATCCAGTCTATTTGTATTACAGGTGCGTTGCCCAAGGGGGCATAGGAAGGAGAGCAATGGCAGTTTAAGGTGGACAGGGTGACAGAGAGGGACACAAGGGTGACAATCTGGAGAGTCTTATTTCCCGGAAGGGTCTTGGCAATAGTCTCTGGCTTCTGCCTGGATCGCAGGGAACGTTTGCGGGGTGGTTCTCCTTCTGCAGGGGAAGGGGTGCTGGTGGCCTGTTGGTCCTGTGGCGGCACCTCCTGTCCACTAGCGGCAGCGGAGGTGGAGGGCTGTTCATCGGTTTGGCTACTGTCAAGGCCTGGTGGTGTGCCACTGCCTCCCTCATAGTGTTGCCCATGTCTGCCAGTACCCCTGCAATAGAGACCAGGGTGGTGTTGATGTCCTTCAAGTCCTCCCTGATCCCCTGGTACTGTCCTTCCTGCAACAGCATGTTCTCCTGCAACTTGTCTAGTATCTGGCCCAGCATTTCCTGGGAATGTTGGTATGCTCCCAGGATCGCAGGGAGTGCCTCCTGGAGAGTCGGTTCCCTGGGCCTGTCCTCCCTCTGTTGCACAGCAGTCCTTCCAGCTTCCCTGTTGTCCTGTGCCTCTGTCCCCTGAACTGTGTGCCCACTGCCACTGACCCCAGGTCCCTGATCGTCCTGTGTTTGTGGGGTAGCCTGGGGTCCCTGTAATGGTGGACACACTGCTGATCGATGTTTCGTGGGGACAGAGGTATGGGCCCGCTGGGTGGGTGATGTGGTGGTGTTTCCTGAGGGGGGAGGCTCTGTGGTGATGTGTGACTGTGCCTGGGTAACCGACTGTCCGGAGATCCCTGGTGGGCCAGGTTCGTCATCCATATCCAGATGACCAGAGCTGCTGTCATCACTGTGGGCCTCCTCTGGGGGGGACTGGATGTTGCTGGCACCTCTTCTCAGGTGACATTGGCTGGAGTACCTGTGGGGATATGAATGCAGTGTTATTGTTCCTGCGTGTGACATATTGTGCAGGGGTGTGTTGCCCTCTCTGCTTATTGTTGCCCTGGCAGATTTGCCTTTGTGTGAGTTGCTATTTGGTGGCTACCTGATTCTCTTCAGTGTGCATGCAGTGGTGATAGGTGTCCATGCAGGTCTGTGAGGGGTGTCCATGCATTGGTGTTGCATGCAGGGCTTGGTATTGGGATGAGTGAGTTGTGATAGTGGGGTATGTGGGAGGGGGTGAAGTGATGGGAGTGACGGTAAGGGTGGGGGTTTGTGATGGCATGCAGGTAGGGTAGGTGATAGTAATAGCGATTTGACATACCAGAGTCCAGTCCTTCTCCTACTCCTGCCAGGCCCTCAGGATGCATGATTGCCAAGACTTGCTCCTCCCATGTTGTTAGTTGTGGGGAAGGAGGTGGGAGTCCACCGCCAGTCCTCTGTACACCTAGTTGGTGTCTTGCTGCCACGGAATGCACCTTCCCCCATAGGTCATTCCACATCTTCCTGATGTCATCCCTTGTTCTGCGGTGCTGTCCCACAGCGTTGACCCTGTCCACGATTCTCCACCCTAGCTCCATCTTCCTAGCAATGGATGTCTGCTGTACCTGTGATCCAAATAGCTGTGACTCTACCCGGATGATTTGCTCCACCATGACCCTTAGCTCCTCCTCTGAGAACCTGGGGAGTTGTTGTGGTGCTATGGGTGTAGTGTGAGTGGTGTGGGTGAGGGTGTGTGGGGTGATGTATTGGGGTGTGTGATGTAAGGAGCGTGGATGGTGTATAGGTGATGCTGTTATGTGGCTCTGGTTGTGTGGGTGCTCTTGCTGTATTTCTCTCTGGTGGCAATTATTTCTAGTCGTAAAGGGATGTGGGTATTGTAGGGGGGTGCTTTATAGTGTTGTGGGTGTGTGGGTGTGGTGTGTGTATGGGTCTCAGGTGTGTGTAGTTTGAATTGTCCAATGTGGTGTAGTTTTGTTTGAGTGTGTACATTTTGAGCGCAGTGGTATAGCCCGCCAATGGTTTACCACCACTGAATGTCCGCCGCAGTGATTTGTGGGTCATAATGTGATGGGCGCAGTTCTGTTGGCGTAACGGGGTGGGTTCTGCTACCGCCAGTTTATCACTGACCTTTGGGCTGGCTGACTTGTGTGTGTGGCTGTATAGTGATGGATTGGTATGTGTGTGTCATAATATGCTTGGCGGTTATCCGCTGCGGCAGCGTTATGTTGGCGGCAGTCGGCATGGCGGTAAGTGGGATTTACCACCAATGTCATAATGAGGGCCTAAGTCCTTTAAATTTCTGAGACTCTCCTGCTGGAGTTCGCTGATCCGCTGTCATCTCGCAGAAAACCTCTTTATGTCCTATGTTGTTCGAATTTCGTTAAAATGAAGAAAGAATGTAGTGTTGCAGCCCAGTGATGTAACTGGAGCTCCTGGCACTACCATCTGGGACTCACTCACGTGGGTCTTATTGGAGGACCCCCCGCATTTGAGGGGCCCTGTGGGTTACTCTATGGGTCACCTGACATTGTTGATAAATGTGTGGAAAAAAGGCTCGGTAGAGTAGTAGGAGGAAGACCGGCCTCTTGACCACACGTAACTAAGTTAACAGAGTGTCCCGTGTCCAGTTTGTTTCTGTACGCACTCCATTTAGTGCTAGCGAGCCACCAGTCTCCACCGGGGACACTACAACAGTGACCAATATTAAAATCGCGTGGCAATGTACATGGTGGGTGGGACACAACTATGGTTTTAATTTCTAATGTAACAGTTCGAGCATTGGAGAGCTGCACTTCTCCATCTGGCCACTAGAGGGGGCACGAAGAACTCATTCCAGATAAGAAGATTTTTTTTAAAAAAGCAATTGTTCTCTTCCGCAGTCCCAGATCCTACAATAAATTGTCTGTTTAAAAATGCACAAATGCATACTACTTTGGTGGACATCCCATAGCCTAAGTGTAACAAACCTTCCTCTTCTTACCCGAAACATACGATTTGGTAGGTGCTTTGAATAACTGATCCTCTTCCAACATTGTCTGCTTAATGTTCAATATCTTCTGCAACATTCTTACACTGAGGTAGATTTTCTTGGGTGAGCAGCTGTGGTCTGGTACGTGCATGTTACGATGTGGGCATTAGAACGTAGTCCAGACATAGTGAACTAAGATTGTTCTTTTGCTTTATATTCCAAAAAGCAGAGCAAACATGAATTCTCCATTAGTGTGATTTCTACTGTCGTTAGCAGGGGAATTACAACTGCCATGCTATACCAAGTCGATTAATTCTACTTATTGACAAACTAACATTACCTTACCCAGTTTTTTGTATGTGAATACAAGACCATCATTCTCTACATCAGGTCATCTGTGTAGGAGGCTGGCCTGCTTTGTAGTGGTTGTCTATGGTACTTACACCTTTTACAAGGTCCATTTATCCCCTATTAGTGAAATGTAGGCAGTGTCTAGAAGCCAGGCTGTCTAGAGGTAGCTGTGGATGAGCAGCCAAGGCTTATCTAGGAGACATGCAAAGATCATGCAATACCACTGTAGACACACAGTACTCACACACATGAAATAAAATACTCAGTGTTACAAAAATGAAGGTACTTTATTTTGGTGACACAAACACCAAAAGTACCATAGAGGTTATACTCCCTTAGTAATTCACAGATTGTATACACTATTATGCAGAAATAGGCATAAAACAATTAGAAAACAGTGCAATTAGTGAAAATCACAATAGTTAGAAATGAGCCTGGAAGAACACAAACCACATACTAAGAAAGTGGAATCCGAATGCCCCTGCTAACCCGGAAGAAGGTGCAAAAGAAGAACCACCGGTGAAGAGGAACGGTCGGTACTGCACCCAGAAGACGGAGTTGGGCTCCTGGTGGGTCAACATGATGTCCCATGCCTGATGGAGGATTGCAGTCTTGTTTGCGTCGCTGGAGTCCGCCAACAAGCCTTGGCACACGCAAAGCTCGCAGTTAGCAAATAAATGGCGCTGCCTGGGACCAGGAAGGACCAGGTGGACTCTACTCAGGAGGGAGAGTCAAAGGGGACTCTCAGCAACTCAGAGAGCTCACAGAAGAACAGGCAGCACACTCAGGAGTCCCACAGCACGGGGACAAGGAAATTCAATATACTTACTAGTTTTTTACATTATTGGTGCTCTTCTATATTTTTGTCGTCAATATTTTTGACTTTACATACAAAGTATATAAAGTAGATGTTTGTGTTTTTACCGATATTCCTGTTGTAGATATTTTTGTCACTGATATTTTATTAGACAACTATTAACCTGAAGTGTTGTGCTGTCCCTCTAGCAAGACCATTCTTTGGGCTAATTTTCTCTTCTGGTCAGCACATATGGACTTATTGCTCCCCTGCTACCAGGCAGGTAGATTCCTTTCCAAGCAAGAACCATAGCTCCCCTTCCACAAGTAGATGCAGACTTTCAAGTGATGTCTCTTCACCTCTGGGAGAATGGCTGTCAGCAACACCATTCATAGATCTCAAGAGCTCTCTCAAGAGCTGCCACTTTAGTTAATGAGAAATCCTGGGCCTATTTGAAGAAGGTTCAAGCTCTTTTTGCATTCCTTTTCCAATGCCTTGGGGATTTCGACTCTCCTTACTGCCAGCCTTTCCATGTTGGTGAACACCGCCATGGAAAGGCTGGCAGTAAGGGGGCTCGGGGAGCCAGCTGCAATGTTACGGCCCAGCTGGGATGTCCAAATGCGGCCGCCAATGTTGAAATGAGGGCCTAAATCCAGAATGGGTCCAGTGGTCCAATAAATACACACACTGAGGTCATACAAATTCATAACAGTTGCCTGATACTCCTTGCACTCATACCATACAATAAGGCTGTTAGAAACCAGCCTGGTCATGGCACTTTAGCAGAACCTTGGAGAGCTATGCCATTAGAGTTCTCTCACTACTAGCAGGGATGAGAAAAACTATCTGGGACAAAAGGTTGAAAATCAGTATGCTGCCACTACATCTAAATATCTGTGAACCCTTACATAGACAGAAGTACCATATAAAAAGTAAGGCATGCTTCATGTACCATCCAGAACACAAAGCTCCACTCTGGGTTTTCAGTACCTCCACAAACATAGAACCTCAGAATGCATGAAGGATTATTGCATCTGGCATTTACAATATAAAAAATATCATGGTTAATTGCAGGTTGAGTAACTCAAGATAGGGGTGCACTTTCAATAATGCTGGAGATCGTAACAGTACAACAGATGCCCCTCACCCTTACTCCACGGGTGAGGAGGTCTAGTTATTAGATTGACAAAACTAATGAGAAAAGTCCATCTGCATTCCCATGCTGCAGTCCTGTTGAGAGGCTTGTGATCCATCTGGATCACAAACTTGATGTCAATAAGTAAGTCCGAAAGCTCTGAAGGACCCTGCAGGAGAGGAACACACTTGTCTTTGTTATAATGGTTTATTAAAGTAAAGAAGAGTTTGACAGTCTCTTAATCGTTTTATTCTTGGTGTGTCTTGGCTCTTTTTGTCTTTGCCTTCTCCTTTAATCTTCAAGCTTTTCTCCTCTTGTTATTCTTCTCTTATCCAGGGCCAACTCAGGAGGAGCATATAAAGAAAAAGAAGAAACAGTGGTTGGTAAGTATGTTCTCTTTTTGTTCTATGTTCCCCCTCTTTCCTTGTTGCCTCTTACTTTTCTCTCTACCTTTTCTTTTCTGGTGCTGGTCTTTCTTTGTTTTTCTCTCTGTTAGCCTTCTATTCCTGTACTTTTCTTAACTTCCTGTTGTGCTTCTTTCTCTTCTTTTTCACTTTTCTTTCTGTCTCTCTTTCGTTTTCCTGTCTTTACTGTGTTTTCCTGTTCTGCTTGTTATTGTCTGTCTTCTTTTAATATTCTCAAATACTCAACCAAATTACTTCTGTGTTTCTAAATAAAGAAAGATGTTAACCCATACTTTCACTGTTTCCATTGGTTCCTTAATTTTATCCTTGTATTCTGTTTGGGACTGCTATAGAACTCTATATTATGTCTCAGCACAACTAAACACAACCTTCTGGTTACAAAACAAACGCCAAAAGAAACAAAAACAATTTAGACCATGTTCCGGTCTTTTATCTGCGGCCAGTTTTAGCGGTTAAAGAGAATACCGAAAATTACAACAAAACACAAATGTAAAAAAAATAAAGTTCCCTTCCTCGCCCGCCCCCTTCCCGTACATGGTTAGGCCACGCTCTCCCAGACCGTGGCCGGCTTCAGCGTGTTGCTGCCTCCTAGTTGCCCAGTCCGCTGTGCTACCCTCGGGTGGAATCCTCGTTGTCCCACGTCGCAATCGGTCCGTCCTTCTTCCTCGGCTCCTGTGGTGACAGCGCCAGCTGCGGCGGCCTCTCCACCTCGATCACCCGGGCTTTTTAAAAGCCCTGCAGTACCTGGCATTCCCTCGATCCTTCGTCTCCTGGAAGGTTCCTCCGGGTCAGATAATGAGGCACCGGAAGTACCCCTGGGGCCATCGGCGTCCGAGGACCTACCGCTACAGACCCAGAGTATCGCAAAGCACTCTTTCTCAATGTCAGTCCAATTCTGTTCCAAAGAAATCATTCTACAATTGATGAATACGAATGGATATTCTCTTCCTTGGTCATCAAGTTGGGTGCAAAAGACATGACCACCCTTGTTTGATGCGTCAGTCTGCACAAAGACAGGCTGCCAATATTCAGGTGCCTTCAACACAAGAGCCCTGCAGGTCCTGAAACTCTTTGTGCAGTCCAAATCACTTCCCTTGGTTGTTTCTGGAAGTTATGTCTCTCAGTGGAGCAACTCCGCCACCTTAGTTAGCCACAAAGTTTTGATAGTCCCTGGTGAGACCTGGTAAAGGTAGTTATATAATGCAATATTGAGCATCAAAATATCAATTCACCAACATATTGTCACCCTATACACAAAAAGAAATACAAAAATATCATCAAAAATATCAATAACTAAAAATATTTAACAATACCCTAACATTGAACACAAAGGTATAGTATAACAAAATATTGTTAAACTATTAAAAATGTTTAAACAAATAAAAAATATCAACTACAATATTGACTACTGAAATATCATTGAAAGCAATTTTAAAAAGTAATTTTCAAGTAATAACGATTGAAAAACCATAAAATGAACAAATATAAATAAAACAATTTAAAATATCAAACAAACCAAATAAAATATGAACATTTAAAGTAATGAAATGTATTAAAATATTATAAAACTACCAACCTATATACATATGTACAAAATATTAACTAAATATAAAATGTAAATTTGTAAACAATTAACAAAATAACCTTACAACATAAAAACATATATGAAACTTAACCACTTCGCTGCCAGGCCTTTTCCCCTCCTGTGCTGAGCCTTTTTTTGGCCATTTAGGGCAGTTCGCGCTTAGGCCCTCATAACTTTTTCTCCACATAAGCTGCCCATGCCAAATTTGCATCCTGTTTTCCCAACATCCTAGAGATTCTACACGTACCCAGACTTTGTGGGTTCCCCTGAAGGAGACCAATAAATTTTCCAAAATACAGCGAAAATTTCGTTTTTTTAAAATAAAATGGGAAAAAAGGGCTGCAGAAGAAGGCTTGTAGTTTTTCTCCTGAAAATGGCATCAACAAAGGGTTGTGGTGGTAAAATCACCATCTTCCCAGCTTTCAGGAACATGCAGACTTGAATTAGAAAACCCCATTTTTCAACACAATTTGTACATTTTACTGGGACATACCCCATTTTTACCATTTTTTGTGCTTTCAACCTCCTTCCAGTTAGTGACAGAAATGGGTGAGAAACCAATGCTGGATCCCAGAAAGCTAAACATTTCTGAAAAGTAGACAACATTCTGAATTCAGCATGGGGTCATTTGTGTAGATCCTACAAGTGTGCCCTACATAAAATAACAGCTGAAATAAAATAATATTGAAATTGAGGTGAAAAAAGAGACATTTTCTCCATGTTTTACTCTGTAACTTTTTCCTGCGATGTCAGATTTTTGAAAGCAATATACTCTTCTGGTTGTGGGGATATATAGGGCTTGTAGGTTCATCAAGAACCCTAGATACCGAGAGCCAATAAATGAGCTGCACCTTGCAATGGGTTTTCATTCTATTCCGGGTATACAGCAATTCATTTGCTGAAATATAAAAAGTGAAAAATAGGTACCAAGAAAAACTTTGTATTTCCAACATGGCCACAAGATAAGGTGTTGGGAAGCAGTGGTTATTTGCACATCTCTGAATTCCGGGGTGCCCATACTAGCATGTGAATTACAGGGCATTTCTCAAATAGACGTCTTTTTTACACACTCTTACATTTGGAAGGAAAAAATGTAGAGAAAGACAAGGGGCAATAACACTTGCTTTGCTATTCTGTGTTCCCCCAAGTCTCAATAAAAATGGTACCTCACTTGCATGGGTAGGCCTAATGCGCACGACAGGAAACACAAAATGGACACATCACATTTTTACATTTAAATCTGACATGTTCTTTGCAAAACACCTAGCTGTAGATTTTGGCCTCTAGCTCAGCCGGCACCTAGGAAAACCTAGCAAACCTGCGCATTTTTTAAAACAAGACACCTCGGGGAATCCAAGGTGGGGTGACTTGTGGGGCTCTGACCAGGTTCAGTTACCCAGAATCCTTTGCAAATCTCAAAATTTGGCCAAAAAAACACTTTTTCCTCTCATTTCGGTGACAGAAAGTTTTGGAATCTGAGAGGAGCCACAAATTTCCTTCCACTCAGAATTCCCCCAAGTCTCCCAATAAAAATGGTACCTCACTTGTGGGGGTAGGCCTAGAGCCCGCTACAGAAAATACCCCAAAACACAACATGGACACATCACATTTTCCCAAAGAAAACAGAGCTGTTTTTGCAAAGTGCCTTGCTGTGGAATTTGGCCTCTAGCTCAGCCGGCACCTAGGGAAACCTAGTAAACTTGCGCATTTTTTAAAACTAGACACCTCGGGGAATCCAAGATGGGGGGACTTGTGGGACTCTGACCAGGTTCTGTTACCCAGAATTCTTTGCAAACCTCAAAATTTAGCCAAAAAAACACTTTTTCCTCTCATTTCAGTGACAGAAAGTTCTGGAATCAGAGAGGAGCCACAAATTTCCTTCCACCCAGCGTTCCCCTAAGTCTCCTGATAACAATGGTACCACACTTGTGTGGGTAGGCTTAGCGCCTACAACAGGAAATGCCCCAAAACACAACGGGGACACATCACATTTTCCCAAAGAAAACAGAGGTGTTTTTTCCAAAGTGCCTAGCTGTGGATTTTGGCCTCTAGCTCAGCCGGCACCTAGTGAAACCTACTAAACCTTTGCATTTTTTTAAACTAGGCACCTCGGGGAATCCAAGATGGGGTGACTTGTGGGGCTCTGATCAGGTTCAGTTACCCAGAATCCTGTGCAAACCTCAAAATGTGGCCAAAAAAACACTTTTTCCTCTCATTTCGGTGACAGAAAGTTCTGGAATTTGAGAGGAGCCACACATTTCCTTCCACCCAGTGTTCCCCCAAGGCTCCCGATAAAAATGGTATCTCACTTTTGTGGGTAGGCCTACTGCCCGAGAAAGGAAATGCCCCAAAACAGTATCTGGACACATCAAAATTATCAAATACAAAACTACTTGTTTTTGTGGGGGGCACCTGCGTTTTTGGTCCGGGGCTCAGCAGCAATTTAGGGAAACCTACCAAACCCAGACATTTCTGAAAACTTGACACCCAAGAGAGTTTAGAGAGGTGTGACTTTCGTGGATCCCCCAATGTTTTCTGACCCAGAATCCTCAGCAAACCTCAAATTTAGCTAAAAAAACCCACATTTTTCCCACATTTCTTTGAGGGATCACTGCACCGGGACATATTTCATACCACCTAACGTTCCCTTCAGTCTCCCGGTAAAAATGATACCTCATTTGTGTAGGTGGGCCAAGTGCTTGTGACAGGGAAAAGTCAAAAACAGGTCGAAATTGAGGGGGAACCAAAGCAGGTCCAAAAGGGCAGTTTGCAAAAAAAACATTTTTAGGCTGACAAGTGCAGCAGAATTGTTATCGGTATAGATGAGACAATGCTGGGTGGTAGGAATTTTGTGGATTCCTGCAGATTCCGGAATGTTCCATCACAAAAATGTGGGAAAAATGTGTGATTTCCAGCGAAGTTGGAGGTTTGCAGGGCATTGTGGGTAAGAAAATGGTGCGGGTGCATGTGAAACTCACCACCCTGGAATCACCCAGATGTTTAGTTTTCAGATGTCTAGGTCTTGTGGATTTTTCTTCATGACAGCATCCCAAAGTCCATAAAGTGCAGTCCTCACCATTCCAAGTGGGACGATTTTGAGAGTTAACCAAACTCTCATGGCCCAAATGTAAAACCAAAACCCCAAATAATAAAATGTTATCTTGCTTGCCGTGGGATAAGATGTTTTAGTGTGCAGGGACAGCTGAAAGACTGTTACACCCTTCAGTTGGGGTGGGGGCATAACCAGGCCCATACTGGTTGGTAGCCACAACCCCACTATTTTTTGTTTTTATTTTAATTCCCTGGCATCTAGTAGATGTTCTGTACCCCTCCAACCCGGGGTGTGGATCAGGGGTAATTGCCCTATCTGCCCACTGGTGGGCAGAACAACTTTGACCCAATTTATTTGGTGTGGGGTTATGGCCATACCTCCACCCTCTTATTTTGGAAAAAAAACTTCCCTGGTCTCTAGTGGGCTTTCTGCCCCCCTTGGGGGCAGAAGGGCCTTCCAAAAATAGGCCAATCTGCTGGCCAACAGTAATGTACCCCCATGGGGAGCGGCCCTTACCCAAGGGGCTGCCCCCCCTAAAGAAAACACACACACCAATCCCTGGTGCCTAAGTGGTTATTGCTCCCCCCCCCGCCGGGGGGCAGATCGGCCTAATAGAAATATGCCGAACTGCCCCCAAGGAGAGCAGAAATGGCATAAAATAAATCCCCCCCCCCCAGGGAGCGACCCTTGCCTAAGGGGTCGCTCCCCTTGCATGAAATTGGCACAAAAAAAAAATCCCTGGTGCTTAGTGGTTTCTGCCCCCCTTGGGGGCAGATCGGCCTAATAGAAATACGCCGATCTGCCCCCAAGGGGAGCAGAAATGGCCTAAAATAAATCCCCCCCCCAGGGGAGCGACCTTTGCCTAAGGGGTCGCTCCCCTTGCGTGAAATTGGCGCAAAATAAAAAGCCCTGGTGCCTAGTGGTCTCTGCACCCCTTTGGGGGGGGGCAGAAATGGTCTAAATACAGTTTGTCCCCCAGGGAGCGACCCTTGCCTAAGGGGTCCCTCCCCTTGCGTGAATTCACCTAAAAAAAAACCTCCCTGGTGTCTAGTTGTTTCTGCTGTGCAGACAGTGAACATTGTGAAGGTGTTGGTGCACCCTGCGTCGGCATCATTGCCGCCGAATCGATTATGAGACGGAGACAATACTGCTGCCTGTTTCCCACTAGGCTGACGGATAAAAACCGAGGTTTCTGCCCATTAGCCTAGTAGGAAACACCTAATAGGTCTGGTACGGTGGCCACCCCCACGGTGGTGGCCACCTTGTTGGGAGTTTGGCAGACGGGCGTTCCCGTCTGCCAAGCTCAAAATGAGGCTTTGTGTAAGGAAAAAGGCTTTTTGCAGGTTTTGCCCCCATTTGGACTAATAACTGCTGTTTTTTTACTCTGAGAGTGCACAAAGGCCTGCTGTCCAGACCTCAGTGGCAATGCTAAGTCCCTTTACAAAAGTTATGTTGAATTGTGTGTCCCCAATTGGCACATACCGACTTACTTATAAGTCCCTAGTATATGGAACTCATCATAAATGTGATATTACAAGTTACATAGGCTATAATAGAATTGTATATCCGTCACCTTTGTGACTGAGTAACCCTATCTGCCAAACTGTGATCAGGCCCAAAGTCTCCAAGTCCCTTAATAATATATGTAAGTCTCCTCTAAAGAAGGCCTACCAAACCCTACAGCAAGGAGCTGTATATTATTAAGAAAGACATTTAGGGACATATTTATAAGCCCCTAGCACCACCTTGCACAAACTTTGCGGCATAAATTTCAACGCAAATGTGGTGTTAAGGTGGCATTTCTCACACACCATATGTACAAAGTGGGGCAATGCTTGCATTGCGCACTTTGTAAACCCTTGCGCCAGGCATAATGTATGCAAGGGGGGGCTGAAAAAAATGGCACAAGGAAATCTATGAGATTTCGTTGTGCCATTTGTTTTGGCACTTTTAACGCCTGCTCATGGCAGGCGTTAAAAGGGGGCTTCCATTATTTAGATTGGGCCCCTATGTACTCTGCAGAAGTAGCACCAACATTTTGGCGCTACTCCTGCAGAGTACATCAATAGCATCACTTAGAACAACACTATTACCCCCTACCCTGTGCCATGGTGCTCCGTATTTTAAATACGGCGCACACATGGTGGTGGTAGGGGGGTGCGAAGGGGTGCAAGGAAAGTGACCCTGCACTTAATGCAGGGCCACTTTCCATAAATCTGCCCATAAGCTTCATATATATCTTGGCAGCAAAACCCTAAAAGTTATTTTTTTGTTGAGGAAAGTTAGTGGCCCCATTGGCAGCCCTGCCTGGCTAACGTCTGATTGGGACTACCTAACTGGGTATTGTAAGGTATCAAATTAATCATGGCATCTGTGGCATCTGCGTTTGTTCCTGAGCCTGGAAGTTATATTCACATGTCTCCCCAGGCAAGTAGTTACCTGTCTGTGTGTCAGGGTCTGTGTGAGGCCACTGCTCTAGCTGGGGCACAGAGTGGCAATTTTCTAAAGTTGCCTTACTTTAAAAGTGACATAACTGTTGATGTGGCCTTCAAATCGCATCTAATGTCATGATTAATTTGATACCTTACAATACCCAGTTAGGTAGCCTCATTCAGAAGTTAGCCAGGCTGGGATGCCAAAGAGCCACTAACTTTCCTCAGCAAAATAACAACTTTTAGGGTTTTGCTGCCAAGACATATATGAAACGTAGGACCAGATTTATGGAAAGTGGCCTGCACTGTACATATGGTGCGTAGGAAATGCTACCTTAACGGCACATTTGCGTCAAAATGATTGCCGCAAATGTTGTGCAAGGTGGTACTAGGGGCTTATAAATATGTTCCTAAATGTCTTTCTTAATTAATAATATACAGCTCCTTGCTGTAGGGTTTGGTAGGCCTTCTTTAGAGGAGACTTACATATATTATTAAGGGACTTGGAGACTTTGGGCCTGATTTACAGTTTGGCAGATAGGGTTACTCGGTCACAAACAGTTTCTGGGATTGAAGTGGGTGGGGGTTGTTTAAGCTGGGTTGTTTGTTTTTCTGTTTGTCTCTTCCGTTATCCACAGCTGTTTATCCCCTCCACACATCACACCTGGCAAGGCACCATGCTGAGTCACCGCCCCACGCACCTGACGGGCCATGCATCGCACACCATCACCACAGCTAGCCTCCTCCCTTTTGCAGTATGGTGACCACTACCAGATACCTAACTTGGAATGTCCGCAGGCTGTACGACTGGCAGAAGGCCAGGTTAATACATCCCTATCTCAATAGGCACCACATTGGCATTTGTTTTCTCCAAGACCTCTACCTTACTTTGATGACTGCCTCCTGCCTACGTGCAGGATGGTGCACTAAGAAACATGTGTCTCTCTACTCCATTTATGCTAGGGGAACCACTATACTCCTGCACAAGTGCTTGCCCTTGCATCTGAGCCAAACATCTATGACACTAGCAGGTGATATGTTCCTTTCGCTGGCACACTTCACAGACACTCAGTCATTCTAGCTTCAATCTATGGCCCCCAACACTGACAATCCTGAGTTCTTCACCAAGGTGTGGTGCTTGATCTCTGACATGGAACTGGGAGCTATCATTTGGGGGGAAGATTTTAATGTGGTCCTCGATCATGTGGCAAACCAGTGTGGTGCTCCTAGGCGACCCAGTCCCAATGAGGCAGCGCAACTCCGCACATTAATGAGTGTTAATTGCCTGACTGATTGCTGGCAACTAGTTAATGGCAAATAGTGTAGACGACACCCGCGTTGCAGTAGCACACAGCGGGTGGTCCTGAACAGATAGTGGCTGCTCACCAAAGATGCTCTACCTGGGCCACTGCAGTAACACATATGGCCCTGCCCCTCTCAGATCATGCACCTTTCCTACTGGAACTCCCCCTGTCGTTGGCCACACCGCAGGCCTTCACCTGGCTCTTGGCTTCAGGGGCCCTCTGTAAGTCGTTTTTTATAGACAAGGTCCGAACTTCAATTATAGATTATTTTGCTAATAATGAAGGGTCAGTCACTTCTACATCAACATTATGGGAGGCTTTCTAAGTTGTTATTCATGGTATTTGCATTGCATAATAGTCAGGTATCCTCAAGGCGATAGGAACGCAACTAGCTGTGTTTGAGCATGACCGTTGAACTGGAATTCTATGACACGAAAAGCACCTCAACCATGGTAGACATCTGGACAAAACTCCCTCAGAATATGATGAGGAGACTGAGAGAGAAACCTGCTATTTGCACCAGGAGATCACTGCGTGCCAGTACAGAGAGGGTGACCGCCCCGGAAGGACACTTGCTAACATGCTTCACAGACCATGGGCCTCACCCTATGTTGTGGAGTTGACTGACGACCAGCAAGAAGGACAGACCACCCCTGCTGGACTGCTCCAAACTATGGTTTTATTTTACTCTCAACTCTATAGTGCCATGATAGTGCTGAGCGAGGAGGAGCTGTCAGCTTACCTAGACATCATCCAGCTGCTCTGGCTGGATCAGGCCCACTGTTTCTACATCAAATCCCCCTTCACGGTGTAGGAGGTACTCCAGGTCATACAAAGCCTCCCCAATGATAAGGTGCCTGGCCTGGATGGGCTTGCCACATCCTTTTACATCTCTTGGAGATGTATAAGGTCTCTCTGGCATCTGGTGCACTGCTACCATCTCTTTGTGAGGCAGTAATAGTCACAGTTCTCAAGCCAGATAAGCCTGCTAATCATTGTGACTCATATTGGCTGCTTTCAATGATAAATGGCAATAAACTATTCACCAAGCTCCTTGCTAATCACCTTCTTCCTCTATTGCCTAATATTGTCCACCCGGACTAGTTGGGATTCGTGCCAGCTTGGTTCACGGTGCACAATGTTCACATAATGTATGCCCTCATGCATGCTATTGATCCTCAACTCACTACCGTTGCTGTCTTTCTGAACGCCACAAGGGCATTTGACTCATTAGAGTGGGTGTACTTGTTCCTCTTACTCTCTCGCCATGGCCTCAGCCCATGATTCGTTCACCTGATACAGCTGCTATATGCCTCCTGAAAGGCCAGATTTTGCCTTAATGGGATGATCTCAGACCTGTTTCCTGTCACACACAGAAGTCGCCAGGGATGCCCCTTATCCCCGATCCTATTTTCCGTGGCGATGAAGCCGCTGGCTACCCTGTCATAGGACTCTTAGCAGGGGGTAAGATTGCTGAGTTTAGGGTGGCAGCACCACTGTCTGTGTGTGACTGAGTCAGTCCCACACCGACTGGAAGCTGTCGGCCAGACCTCTTCCGCTAGCTAGCAGCACCTCAACAAAACTTAGAAAGTAAAGCTGATTTGTTGCAACCTAAAAATATGACACTGGCTCCTCAGGGAAGTCCTGGTGAACAGATCACACCCCTTTTTCTCAGATGTACAAAGTCTCACACATGCGAAGGCAGACAAAGGAATGCAGGATAAGTTTCAATACATTTATTGAAGAAACTCCATTCTATGGTAAAAGGAATGAGCTGCAATTATTAGGAAGATGAAACATAAAACAGTGAGGATTGTGACCATTAAAGTGAAATAGATAAACAGTCCCAACATCCTGACATAATCATGAGTCTAAGAATTCATACCTACACTCTAGCATCTAACATGAGAGCATAGCCGTGTTAGCCCTTCTGCCCATACTAGTCTATGGACGGACCCCCATACCTGGAAAATGGCAAGGGTCTGCCTGTTGCTTTGCTGGCAGTCCTCCTTGGCTGGCTGGAAAGGCAATGCCAATATCAGCGAAGGTATTGACGAAGCAGCGCACAGGATAAGATGGCTGGCTGGAATGTCCCCTGTGGCCTGTGTGATGTTTATATAACAAAAACGTATTGTGTTCTGAGAAAAGGCCTGACATAATAATATGTATATGGTTAGAAGGTTGACTCCGTAATGCTTGGATTACCAATACCAAGTAAGCTATCGTGTATAAATGTGACAGCCTTGAGCAGTGCACAGAGTGAAAAGCGTGCAAGGCACAGATAAATGTGGAACACGAACAAGCATGTTTTCTAAGAAAAGCAACTGATAAAATATGAAACAAGCTAAAAGCGAGCTGTGCTAAAATGTAATAAAATTAATAAAAGCAAATAAAATGTGTTTGCTTCTTAAAGGCACAGACTATGGGCCTAAGAGCTAAAATATGGGTGCCAAAATGAACCCACAACAACCAGTCTAAGGCAACACCATGCCCACAGGGGGCTCAATTTTACGGCTCAAACTATTTTGGTATCCATGTACACTGATGACATCACACAGTACATCCGAAGACCTCAGATGAACCTAGCTGCCATCGTCCACAAGGTCACCAGATTTGGTAGATACTCGGGTGTCCACATAAACTGGGCTAAGTCTATACTTTTTCCCCTCACCATGGGCACACAGTTGTTTAAATCTATATATCCATTGAAATGGGGCACTGGACCGGTGCGCCACCTGGGCATTTGGCTTAGTTGCGACTTGGATGAACTCTGGAGAGCCAACTACAGCAGGGCCATGGCGTGGCTGGAGGAGCGTATTCCGACCTGGACTCAGCTTCCTCTGTGTGTTACTGGGTAGATCGCTATTTCAAAAATGGTTGTCCTACCCAAATTCTTGTATGTATTTCTTAACCTCCCAATCCTACGCACTGCATGCTACCTTCAGCGATTGCTCTCCATCTTGCTTGCCCTAGTCTGAGCTGGAAAAAAGCTGAGGATTATTTGGGAGATGCTTCCTCTGCTGCTTCAGCTGGGGGGTTCTCAATGCACCTGAAATGACCCTCTATGTATTTTGTAGACAAGCCCAGTGTCTCCATTTCTGGCTCTATCCCACTCACTTCCAGACTCATACGGCTGTGGAGGTGGATCAGGCAACCCCTTGACCTCTGGCCACATTGCTCTATCACTCCCCACAGGCCACTGCATGCAGAAATTAACGCAGTGGAGTGTGTTAGTTGTGGGATGGCATGCAGCGTCATGCCCAGTTATCATGTATCGACGCTCCCTTCATACCTCTTGTGCACAACTCCATGCTGTTGCCACTTCAAGATGATGGTGCTAGAGCACACAGGTGAGGTCTCAGTACTTTTGCAAACATATACCACGACAGTCAATTTCTGACCCCATTCACAAGCCGGCCATGTCACTCCTGTGGCTCTTGCTGCCTGGGACCTCGACATGGACTCTCCCATCATGGACTCGCAATGATTGTACTGCTGTGGGCAAACTGCAGCCCTCCCTCCCAACTACACATTGCAACTTATCCACTTCACATTCCTGCACAGGATTTACTGTAGCCTGGTGCAATTGTTTCACATGGGGTTGGTCGATGATGCGCGCTGCTTGCGAAGCACAGCCCCACCGGCCTCCTTCCTCCATCTTGCCTGGGAGTGCCCATGGGTGGCAAGATACTGGTCTACAGTCTACTTGATCATACTTCAGACAACTGGTCATTCACTGCCACAGTTCCCACTGGGTGGTCTCCAGGGATGTGTTAGAGATGCCCCCCCAGAGTTCAGCATCTCACAGCCATGCTACTACTCTTAGCCAAGCAATGGGCTGCTGTGCATTGTGATAGATGGCCTGCTCCTAGCTGTAAAATGCGGTTTATTGCCAGGTGCAGCTTTCCGCCTACTGGGAGCTTATGCCACCAAGATCACCACCAAAAGATATTTGGGGACCAATGTTGGCCTACCTATGACAGAGAGACAGCCCCTCCCCACCACCGGATGCTGAGGGGAACTTGCCAAATGCGAACATCTCTAATTCGCTTGATGGTGCTACCAGTGACCCAGACAGTCTGGCCCCTGACCATTTGTTCACCTGCAACCCTGTGCCATGCAGTGAACTGTAGAACTGTGCCTATTTACTTAAGACACCCCTCTGGTAGAGTGACAATGCCATCATTCATTATATACTATACTGAATTTCATGTTGTGTTAGACAGCTTTCTGTTGGGGTGACGATATAATGATGCACTATGTATTAACTTAAATTCACTCCTGTGCCGTGCCCTCCCTCCACTCTTTTTTCTACCTGGTCCCATTACCTATCCCCCCTTTGAGACTGCTACCTTGTTGTTGTTATCCTCATGAAATACCAATAAAAACAATTGACAACAACAAAAGTAACTTTTAGTGGTTCACCTTGACAAGGATTGTGACTGTTGCTTGAGAATTGCTCACAGCCCCCTCAACTTACAATCAAATTTCCCACAATGATGTTCAGTGGTGGTATTCAGTACTTGTGTTTATGCAGTGCCATTCAGTGATTTTGTGTAACACTAAAACCCCATATAAATAAATTGATACTAATTCAAGGGTTTTTTCAGTTCTCCTTGATGGCTCTTTTGCTTTTTCCAAATTTACTTTTATTCCACCTGACTGTCTGTGTTTGTGGTGTGTCTCTGCAAGGATGGAGGTTGAGCTTTGCAAGTTAGAGAGTTACACTGCAGCTGAGCTCAGGGATTTCTGCAGAGGGAGAGGTTGCCAGCCAAGTCTCTGAAACTGGAGTTCCATAAGGCCCTTAGGGCCTGGTGAGAGGCCCACCCATTAACAGTCATAAAAGAGGACCAGTATGAGGAAGAAGGTATGGAGGAGTAAGAGGAGGACCTGAGCACAGGTGCTGAGCAGTAGCACCCAGTGGAGGAGAACAACAATGTGTCCACAGGAATGGAACTCCTTGCCAGGGCAGAGAGCATTGTGTCCTCCCAAGGCCTTCCCCCGAGGAGCTGGTGGACAGGAAGACGGACTGTGAATTCTAGCTACAGATGGTCAAATGAAAACTGGAGGAGAAGCTGTCGCTAGAGTGACTGGCTCATGAGAGGAGCCTTATGAAGCTAGTACGCAAAGCCAGCCAATCAGCATCCATCAACAATGGTGGCAGCGTACACATAGGGTCTTATTACGAGTCTGGCGGTCCACTGACCGCCATACTCACGGTGGCGGTCGAGTCCAGCCACCACATTATGACCGCGTAGTTGTCCTGGCGGTCTGGTGGTTGTGGTCGTCCTAATCCAAAGGAAGGTCATAGACAGTCCCCAGGTGCCCAGTGACTGCATTATGGGGAAGGAGTTGCCACTGGTGTGAGAAGAGCTGGCAGGGGCAGCAGCGCAAGTAGCACTGAAAGCTGATGTTTCTGGGGGTACCATTCCGAAAGGAAGGGTACAGAGGCCCAAAAGTAGCAAAGCTCACTCCTGACACCTGTTTACCCTCAGGGTACAGACAATGGGCTGGAGAACTAGAGTTTAGATACCACCCATGGACTGGTCGGAAGGAGAGTAGAATTAGAGTGCCTAACATCGGGGCTGTTGCCTCCCACTCTGCGAAACCTCAGAGGTCAGAGAGCACTCAGGAGTCCCAGGGGAACTCCTCTCAACCCCCAAGGCTAGAAGCAAGTCCTGCGCAAGGTCCCCACATGGAGCTTCCACCTGGCAGTAGATGGCCCGGGGTCTGGCTCTTGACACTGACAGCTGTCAGTGGCCTCTGTTGGTTGCTGGACCTATAAGCAGAGTTTTCCTTTGGTTGGGGACAGAGTCTGATTGAAGGGGCAGAATGGGCCACATCATTTTTTGGCCAGGGTGGTACTGTCTAACTATTGGGATGCATGTGTGAAAAAGTTAAGGTTAGGAGCTGCACAGATGGGGTCCACAGATGAGGAAAAGGGTTCCCCATGGGTTAGTCCAGTGGCACAGGAGAGCGTTTACAGAGGGATCCAACTGAGTTCAGAGGAGCATAAAACTGACAAGTGCCACTGCATAACAGGGCTTTGGTCCATGTTCTATCACCTAAGCAGGGAAGCCCATTACGCTATTGATTAGTCTACCCTGACGTTTGGCTGGGAGGGGAGGCATATTGGACTTGGCCCTCCCTGGTGAGTCACTTCAAATGTTTTGCCTTTCCCTTCCTGTTGTCTGAATTCGTTTTTGTTGTTTTTTAGGCCTCAGCATTCTTTAACACTACTAACCAGTCCTAAAGTGCTTGTGCTCTCACCTTTAAACATAGTAAAAGTGGCTTACACACCAATGGCACATTTAATTGACTTAAAAGACCCTAGTAAAGTGGCACTTCATGTACCCAGTGCCTGTAAAATAAATGCTGCTAGTGTGTCTGCAGCACTCATTGTGCCACCCACTTATGTAGCCCATTGAAACATGCCCCAGGCCTGCCATTGCACCGCATGTGTGCTGTTTTAAACTTCCATTTTGGGCTGGCAAAACTAACCCTTTTCCAGGGCTAAGTCTTCATTTTTAATACATTTAATTAATCGCTAGGATAGGCCCTCAATATCCCTATGAAAGGGTGCACTGTATTTAAAAATGTGGGCATGTACTTTTAAGTTTCACATGTCCTGGTACTAAAAAAACTTTCAGATTCATTTTTCATTATTCCAAGGCCTACCTCTTCCACAGAATAAAATTGGGTTAGCTTATTACATTTAAAAAAAAAGATAATGTTTGGTTGGGTGCCGGTAGGAATGTCAAGTTTGGTGTCTGAGGAACTGTAAAAACCTTTTTCTATGGTAAAGCAGATTTTACAACAGTTCTGAAAATGCACTTTTTATGAAGTTGGCGTTTTCCTAACCATTTTGGGCCTGCAGCCTGATCCTGGGTCACAACACTAAGGCCCTGATTCTAACCCCGCGCGGGTCAGCGGGAGCACCGCCGACAGGCCGGCGGTGCCCCGCAGGGCATTCTGACCGCGGCGCTTTGGCCGCGGTCAGAAAGGGTAAACCGGCGGTCTCCCGCCGGTTTACCGCTGCCCTCAGAATCCCCCATGGCGGCGCAGCTTGCTGCGCCGCCATGGGGGATTCTGACCCCCCCTACCGCCATCCTGTTCATGGCGGGAAAGCCGCCATGAACAGGATGGCGGTAGGGGGGGTCGCGGGGCCCCTGGGGGCCCCTGCCGTGCCCATGCCAATGGCATGGGCACGGCAGGGGCCCCCGTAAGAGGGCCCCGCAAGGTATTTCAGTGTCTGCCTTGCAGACACTGAAATACGCGACGGGTGCTACTGCACCCGTCGCACCTTCCCACTCCGCCGGCTCGATTACGAGCCGGCATCCTCGTGGGAAGGGAGTTTTTCCCTGGGCTGGCGGGCGGTCTTTTGGAGACCGCCCGCCAGCCCAGGGAAAAACTCATAATACCCTCCGCGGTCTTCTGACCGCGGAGCGGTATTATGGGGGCGGAATTCTGGCGGGCGGCCTCCGCCGCCCGCCAGGATTAGAATCACCCCCTAGGTGTAGTTGGCAGTTAACCTTTGTGTATTCCTCCAAGACAGTATCACATTAGAGGGTCTCATGTTGGCAGGATGGGCTTTCCTGGTTTAGGAAGGAGGATCTCTCACCCACCATACTTGCACTTCAAAGGCACTAGCCCAGCTCACACACAGAGGACTTCACACTTTCATATTGTGCCTCAGACAGACTGGGACCAGGGCAGGGAGGCATGAAATTCCAGACAGCTCTGTAGGGGGAAACTCCAAAAGTTTCTCCTACTTCAAAGAGGTCACCAGGTTTAAAAAGGAGCCCCCTTGGCCCACTCTTCAGCACACTCCTGGACCTGTGGATACTACAGAAGATGAACGCCCTGCTGCTTAAGGCGTGCCCTGCTTGATGCGAAGCAAGACTTGAGCTGCTCCTTTCAACCCAGGCTAAGTTACTTCAAGTGTCAACTGACTGATCTCTTTTGGAGAGCGCCCGCCGGCCCAGAGGAAATGTCTGAATGGCCGCCGCGGTCTTCTGACCGCGGTGCGGTCATTTGGCGGCGGTACCTTGGCGGACGGCCTCCACCGTCCGCCAAGGTCAGAATCAGGGCCAATGTCTTTTAAAAAGAAGATTTTTAGCAAAGCTATTTAAACACTACTAAAATACAATATTGTTACCTGCAATATTCTTGTAGATGATATTGTCAACATCACAATAAGCTTCAGATGATATTCTTTTATCACAATATTAAAAACGTGATATTTTGTTCAAACACCTAAAGGCTTGTACCTGTGTTTGTGTTATGGAAACTTACCAGTGTAATGCAGAATGAACCTTGGCTTCTAAACTGCAGATATTCCCAGTGCCAAACTAATGCCCAAACCAGACTACAGTGGAATGGCCCACTTGGCACTTAGTAGCATTGATAGTCAGTAACCCCAACTTCCGTTTCTTCCCCAACACCTCCTCCAGGTACTTTAGTTGATCCTGCCATTAATTACTGAAGGCAGCAATGTCATCCAGGTAGGCCATACTTTTTCAAGCCCTGACATGTTATATTTGACTAGGTACTCAAAAGGTGGCAAGAACAGTACACGGGCGTCATAATAAACTGGCACAAGCCATCTGGTATTGGGATCTCAGTCTTCTTTTTAGCACTGGGCATCAATGCAATCTGCCAGTATTTGCTGGTCCTTACGTACTTACATATTTAGCACCACATAGCCTGTCCACCAGCTCTTCAGCATACGTAACCAACCACGTGGACTAGTACATGGACTAGGGGAGCACTGATCCACTTCCAGATCAAACATCTTGGCAAACTTTGCCTTAATGCATTCCTGGGCCCACACTGCCATCCTATAGCTCTTTCTTTTCATGTGCAAGTTCCCCGCCACCCAGGTCAATATCATAAACACAGATGGGTCTCAGCCATGGGGTTAGAAACAAAAGGTGGACAAACTGTCCAAAACATTCTTGCACTCTTCTTGCATTCTAGTAGTCAGTTCAAGGGCAAGCTTCAACCCATCTACAGAGCCATATTTCTCATTGCTGTGCAACAGTTTGAGGAGAGACATACCCTTCTCCTTAACAGCTTCTGTCTTTGGCAGGATTTTTATTGTTTAATGTCTCCTGATGTACATATTAAGCCTGTTCACATCGAAAACACTCTTAGGTTCCTGTGGGGCACCTGCGTCAACAGGGGCATAGCTTCCGCTGATGCAGCAGATGCAGTGGCAGTAGGGCCCAAAGGTCTGAAGGGCCCACTGAACCCTGAGTATTGCTGTATTTTATAATTCAAACAGCAGCCACAGTGCCTATTTCCTTCCTTCCACTAGAGACACACTTGCTATGACAGTGGCAACCAGGTTATCAATATTGGACACTTTCTGGACTACCTTGTATGGCCCATACCATTTATCCTCCAATACTTGGGAACAGATGGGTTTCAGCATCTGCACCTTCTGACCCTCTTGGTACCTGGTCAAACCAGTTCTTCATTGGCTCTTGGCTAGTGATCAGTATAGGGAAAGGTGCGGAAGACATTGTGACGCGAAGGGTTAATTAGCTTGAACAGTGTAGATGAGCGGGATGCCTGCTGAAGCCAGAGCAACGTGGAAAAATTCACGATGTTCGCTTTCAAGCTTATTTTTTTCTTATGACATTCCGTAGATAAACTTATTCGCAGCTGCATGTGTAAGAAACAGGTTGTGAAGGAGATTCAGTCTCAACCGTGAGAACGAGACCACTGTAAAAGATGGAATGAAAACAATGGCCAGGGAATGGCAAGGCAGCCAAGAGACATGTGCTGATAACATAGCTAGAAAATACTGGAAGGGGATAGAATCCAAGCTTCAGGTTACTTAAGCACTGAAAGGCGAGAGCGGGAATTGAAGCTCGCAGATGGAATTGTGAAAACTGTCATCTTCAGACCCAGAGCTGCCTCCCTGTTGTGCTGTTCAGAGACCATGACGCTCGAGGGAGAGAGAGGTCCAAGCGGGCGATAGAGGGCTTTTCCAGCATTTCGTGGACTAAGTTAAGTTCCACCCAGGGATGAAAGGCCTTTGTTTCTCTGCTCTATTATTATGGTTGATTATTATGCTTGCACTGTGTTTATAATCTGAAGTATTCAGCTCGTTTATATTTTGCTTTCTAAACATCGTAGTGTGAGCCTGCTACAGTAATTGTGACATACATTTTGGTATGCAATTAAGCAAAGCTAATCTGAAGAATTCAGCTTGTTTTTATTTTGCTTTCTGAACATTGTAGTGTGAGCCTGCTGCAGTAATTGAAACATGCATTTTGGTGTGCAGTAAATCAAAGCTTATCTGAAGTGTTCAACTCGTTTATATTTTACTTCCTGAACATCGTAGTGTAACACATTTTGGTATACAGTTATTCCAAGCTTATATCTGTCAATGAACTCTTTGCTCATATGTATACATAGATGCTCTTTCTCTTTGTAGTGTACATATATATATATATATGTATATATATATGTAAAGCTTCCAACACTCCTTCAAGTAACAGGAGACCCAGGACACCTCCAAAGTGCAATTTAATTTATTTCAGCACAAACATCCAACGCGTTTCGGCAACAGCCTTATTCATGGATACAACATTGTTGCAGTGCTCCAAGCTAAAAACCCAAATAATAGTAAACATAAAAAACAGACAAATCTCAATTCCCCCACCAAAAAGCACATACTGTGGCGGCCATCTTAAAGTGCATCTATAAGTGAATTACACAGTAGTTTGTACCATAATCTTTACAAATACAGCTCTAATTTTTGTTCAAATCCATCAGAATCTTAAAATTTACACGATATCACTTTCCAAAGAATAAATAGAGTAAAATCCAATTGCAAAAATACAAAACTACAAAATTGCATATAGAATAATTCATTGCACTATAAAGGTATAATAAATAAACATTATCAAAATTTAAAATTCAATATATCACTTATAAATCTTGTATATTAATACCTATGCTTGAATTACTCACATTTGGTCCCATAACACCCAAATAGACATGTACACTTGCAAAAGATTTTCTTTGGAAGATCTCATATTAATATAGTGATAATCACAACCTTTCTCATATAATGGAGCTTATCAACCCAAGTGGGTCGACGTACACATTCTTCCACTATGGAGACCTCATAGAACCCAACAACTTTACCCTTAAATAAATAAAACAATAAGAATCAAAAAGATCACCCCTACTCAAAGTGTTTCTTCTAAACGGCCGCCTCTTTTCCAAAAATATTGATTACCCTAAATGTTTCAAAGTCTATTATATATTTAGACTCTAAAATGCGTATATATATAGATGCTCTTTATTGCTATTTTTATTCTGCCATTATTGAAGTGCTAAATTCATACATTTCCCTGAAATTCTAGTAAAGCTAAATTGTATTCATAATTGGCGTGTGGTCCTTCATTGAGCGTCCTTATTGACTTATACTGAACAGGTGTCATCCAATCATCTGGATAAGACAGCTGCCTTGAAGGTTTTTCTTTGTCTTGTCCATGTATTGCTTTATCAGCTTTCTGAGAGCAATCACTTAATCCACTAAATCTTGTGCAGTGGACTCAGGAGTTCTCTCCTAACCCTCTCTGACCAAAGTTAATAGACCATAACAGGATATCCAAACAGAAGCTTTGAGGTACTGAACCCTGCCTCCTTGTTTGCAATTGCCTGGAAAGCAAACTGAAGACATAACAATACAGGATAATACTTCTTCGTGAAGTTCTTGAGTAAAGTAACCATTATGCTGTAGAGGATTTTGTTACGCAGTTCCACCAACATACTGGTCTGCGAGTGGTATGCTGTGAAAAGCAGTATGTCACACCTCTTTGCTCCCACATATCTCTCATATAGGAAGAGATGTAAATAAATGTCCTGGGAAATCAAAATCGTGAAAACATCCTTAGGCGCACCCTCACTACCACCATAGTGGGTGTGCTCCTCAGAGGTATTGCTTCTGGGTATCTGGTGACATGATTAACAACAACAAGGATGTGCCTGGTGCCTTATGTGGGGAAAGGAAGGGTGGTCAAAGAGACTGACAATGTCAATGTCCATCAGCTCAAACAACACGCTTACTACAGGTTAGGTAACCAACAGTGCTGTGGACTTATCTCCTGACTTACCACCCATTTGGTATGTTGAACATGTCCTATAGAACAGTCCTCTGCCTCACTGTAACTGGTCAAGAACAGAGGGTCTAATCTGCCCGGAGCCTTTTTGATGCTTAAGTGTCTCTCAACTGTGAACTGTCTGGGCCACAGACAGCAGGTAATTCTTATGCACTAGGGGAACAACAAACATCTTGCTAGCTCCTTTCTCAGGGTTCATGGGCTGGCTGCACAGTAGTCTATCCTCTCAGACCACATTGTGTTTATCCACCACTTGCTTCCTCACCTATTCCTTGGTTACCTACTTGAGTTCAACAAGATTAAGGCACTCAACTTGTGCCAAGCAGAACTCATCCGTGGAAGGCCTAACAGCTGCTAACAAACCCTTCAGTGCTAACAGGTCCTCAAACTCCAACATCCAGTCCACATCTGGGGCCCGATTCTTCTGTCTGGATCAGGGGCCAATAGTTGTCATGGTTGGTGCCTTCTAAGGGCTTGCCCAGGTCCACTTACCATCCTTCTCTCACTCTTGGCATCCTAGGACGATCAAAGTCTTTGTCTGAGAGTGAAGTTCAGCCTGTTCTCTGACGTGGTCTAAGCCATGTTGGTTTCCGGTCATGGGATTAACCCAGGAGCAATCCAGTCATTGCCCAAAAGACATCCACCAGGTTCTTTTTCTTGCAACCCTACATTGGCTATAGCCATCTTGCCATTGACGTTTATCTCAACCCTGATTATCGGTTCACTGTGTCATCTCCATTGACACCAGGGAGAAGCTCTTGAGTTTTGAGATACTTTCTCTCAACCATAGGTCAGTAAGGGCCAAGATCTGCTAGGGGAGAAATGTTGTTCACATTGACAGCTGCTTGCAATACACCCCTCCAAGGGGTTTGGGTGAATGTGCTTGAGAGCACTATGGGCCATCTCTTGTTCCTATTTCTACAAACTACATGCTGCATATTATGGGGTTAGGATTCTTGACAGAACAATCCTTCTTGTAATGCCCTTCTCAGAGGCACTTAAAGCAAGTTACCATCTTGGGCATTGAGGAAAACATCTTCCCTCCCTTATAATTCTGGATCTAATTTGGAACACAGTTCCCTTTAGGTTTCTGCCATAATCTCCATCTCTAGGAACCACTTTGGCTCTTCCTTTCAAGTTTGGAACCGGTCTGTTGGGAGTGTTCTCCCCTTGGACTTGGAACTAAGTTGCTCAAGCCCCTTGTTTACCCTCTTAGCCACCCACTTGTCAGTCAACTCTACAAGTTTCCCTGGTTCCCTTTCTGTTAAATCAGAAAAATATTGCCTGAGTGGGAGAGAGCACGTCTCTTGAGTCGCTCTGCTAGTATTAACTGGCTAGTAGTATAAAAACCCTCTGCCTCCAAACCTCTCATCCACTCGTTCAAATTACACAACACCTCAAAAATCCCGGTTTCAAATGAACACCACAAGGTCTTTTGCGATCATCAGATCTCTGAAGGAACTGAGCCGGCTATAGCTCGAACTGTCTGATCACAGCTTCCTTCATTCACTAAAATGCCTTGGTATTAGCATCAGGCATTCTCTCAATGATATTAGTCCCTTCAGCTAGTATCTGTCTCTGTACAGCCACTGCCATGGACTTCTCATTCACTCCTAGAACATAACAGCCTTTTCCTTGTGTCCTAATACAGCCCAGTGTTCAAGGATTTCTAAAAGACCTAGGTAAGGAGCCCCGGACTTTTTTGGGAAAATAGTATTATTTGTTTAAAAGTGTTTTTTTCAGCTACCCGTGCCTGTTTTACTGTAGACTCTCTGTGTCGCGCCGCGGCGCACTGCACGAGCCGAACACTCTCCTACAGTATTCGAGGCCCCAAATTTGGCATGGGGCCTCGTTTCTTTCTAGTGCGGCACACCTCCATTCACAGGTAACCTCTCCCCCCACTCACCTGCTATTGTGTCCTTCTTTACTGTCGCCCTCGTTTGTTCTCCCCTTTATGTTTTAGATTTTTCCCATTATTCCTCTCTCTTCCCAGCATACCTTGGTTCCCTACTCACTATGGTGCCTTGTCCATTGCTTTCTATGTTTTTTTTTCCCTATCCAATATGGTGTCCTTGCACTTCCTGATGGTCGCTTCCTGTTCTATGGGTATTTCAGGGCTGTGATTCCTTTCCTCCTTGCGCTGCAACACTTTCTGTTTGGATGGTGTCTTCACTCCTTCTCCCTTGCGTTAGATACTGGATACACATTTTGTTCCAGTGTTTTCCTGTTCATTTTTGGTCTTGTATATTCTAAGTATTAATTTTTGCTCTTATTCCAGGATTTTCTTTTTTGAGGCTTTTTCCCCTTTTTAGGGTTTTTTCCCTCTGGCACTACTTCTGAAGGACACGGACTGCCCTTGCCGTTCCTATCGTTTGCAGCACCGTGGCTACCAGAAAGAGTCGCCCCAACCTGGGCCAAGGCAGAACATTCAAGAACAACAACCTCGTCACTCGTTCAGCGGACTCCAGGCTCAAGCAACACGTAAGTCGTGACACTCTGTTACAGGCAGCTTGACCTTTTAAAGTGGTGTTTTTTAGCCGTGACTGTGTAAATTTCCTTTCTAGTTTGTGGCACAAGACTTCATAACCCCCCCCTCTTTTCTGAGTAAAAAAGGCTCCATACATCTTGCAGAGTATGTTTAGGAGACTGATTAATCTGTTTCTGTGTTTTAAATTGTGTTTAGAGACTGTCTGCTTCCCCTGTTTTTTGCCTTAAAAAAGCCACATTTCAGAGTGTGCGACAAGCAGTATTTCAGTGTTTGTTTTAAACAATCTCTCCCCTAACTGGAAAGTAGACTCTGCTAGCTTGGAAGTGTGGATTCAGCCTGTCTGTATCCCAGGAGATTCTGAATAGAGCAGCAGCTGCCTCCTTCCTGCCCACAGGGACTTCAGTTAACTTGCTCCTTATATAAGTTCCTATTGGTTGTTGCATATGTTTTTGTGATAGGTTGTTGGGGGCTGGTCTTTCCATTGGTTTAGGGACTAGGGCTGGGGCTGTGATTGGTGGTTAGGGCTGAGATTCTGATTGGTTGCTGGTTCTAGGGCTGCGGCTGTGATTGATGGTTAAGGCTGAGATTCTGATTGGTTGCTGGTTCTAGGGCTGGGTCAGTGATTGGTGGATAGGGCTAAGATTCTGATTGGTTGCCGGTTCTAGGGCTGGGATTGTGATTGGTTGACAGGATTAGGGATTTGATTGGTGATTAGGGCTGGGTCTCCCATTAGCTGTTAGAATCAGGGTTACAAATCTGAATGGTTGGGGTTGGGACTAGGTTTCTATTGACTAGTAGGGCTATTTAAGCCTAGGACTCAAGACGTCTCAGCCCGGGCATCGAGGCAAAGGGCGGAGAGGACAAGGACAGTTGCCTGTTTGGGCCTGTTCGGGACTGGTAGGACCTAGGGCCTAGGGCCAGAAATGCTGTCCAATTCTCAATTAACCAGAAATGATTTCCCTCCCTACACATCCATCCAAATGCTAACACATTATCTGCAAAGACATCCAACTCCTGCATCACAAACTGACCGCAGACAGATTGCAATGTCCCATCATCCAACACAATACCCATTATACAACACATATACACATACCCTCCACAACTACAACAGCCAAACACCTGCATTCTCACAACAAACACTACTCTGTCCACTCCCACTAACACAACCCGCCATCACCCACACAACATAAAACCACACTATACATTTCTTTCAGCATTCCAGATACACACTCCCTGTTCATACAAACCAACAACACTATCCTCTGTTTGCTCCACATAGACCACCTTCCATCATAACAATGCCCAAACCCAGCCCTTCAACACACCATCTACAAACACCCTTCCCCTCTCTTCACCAATTACACACAACCATACAATCCCCACACTCCACTCCACCACATATATTACCTCTTCCAGTCATCACAACTAACACAAACTCCCCTGACACACACCCATCCCCTCTTACACACCTCATATATTCATCTCCAAAACACATCAACACCCTCTGTAACACCCTAATTCCACTCACCAGCACTAACTCACATACAAATCCCTTACCAAAAACAACTACATCTACATCCCCTCTCACTATTCCACAAAAACAATACAGACCACACACATCAGCACATCAAATCAACACAAACTTTCATTATACTTATCGTTACATCCACTCCCAACCTCAGGACTACACAAAGAATACAAGTCCCGTCCTATCTTTACCCTACATTCTCACTCTTCACAAACACCTACCACAAGCACCCCAACCCAGCAACTTTCATTCACTCGCCTCTCCTCCATTGCACAATTTAGAGCCTTACATCATGATCCACATGCTCCTCCACCACCCCTAACCCATACTCCATCCACACTAACCAGACGCAAACAAAATAAACAACATGCCACACTTAACAACCTCACATCCCCTTGTCTATTACATAATAAGACTACCCTACAAAAAACAGTACACTCTTCATGTCTCTCTCAGCCACCAAGTCCACCACCCACACACGCAGACCCAACAAAATGCCTCCTTAACCTGCTGGAAGAGGAACACTATATTGAAAAACAAGACTATTGTGAGCCTCACACAGTTATCACAACTAACAACACACCTGCATCAAGCTCAAAGTATGCTGCTTACCCTTCTCCGAAACAAAACAACACTGCCACTAATACACCTTTTCTAAACTGCCAGCTCATAAATGCTCGGTCACTCTCAAAAAACAAACACCACATCTACGACCTGCTCACAGACACACAACCTGACTTACTATTCATAACAGAATCATGGTTGGGAGATGACATAGCCCCAGTGTTGCACGAAGCCCTTCCTCCGGGCTATCAAACCATCACACAAAACCATATAGGCAAGAGAGGAGGTGGACTAGCTATTATATTCAAACAGGCAATAAATCTCAGTAAAACAGACAACATTTCCATACAAGGTTTTGAAGCCCTCCTCACCAGATGCCACCCTACTACAACTTCCTCCTGTAACTTTCTCCTCCTTTAAAGACCTCCACCTAACAACTCAACATTCCCAGATGCTTTTCTAGATAAAGTCTCAAACCTTACTACACTATACTCCAACCTAGGCATTCTTGGGGACCTAAACATTTGGTTTGACAAACCCAATATACCCCATCTTGGCCTAGTCGCATTGAACCGACATCAGTTGTACACAATCCCACACACATCACTGGACATATCCTAGATGTCATTTTTGCTAAGCCTGAACTAGTTACCGTTCATAGCATCACGCCAATCACATGGTCAGACCACCATTTGATAACTTTACGACATAAAACTCCACGAATCAACACACCCCACAACTACTTACATACATGCACCTATCGACCATGGAGCAAACTCAATTTGGATGACTTAGAAACACAACTAACAGCCAACACAGATCTAGATACAATTAATTCTGTTCCAAAACTTTATGAGTGGCTACTGGAAGATTTTGATATCCTAATACCACTCAGAAAAACTAAACACAGCAAAAGAAAACCAACACCTTGGAGAAACACAGAACTTCAAAAGATAAAGCAACAAATCAGAAAGTTGCAGCGGACCTGGCTCAAAACAAACAACAGTCAAGACAAACTGCAGCTACACAAACTTAACAGAATACACAAATCATCAATCAAAAAAGCTAAAAAAAGGTACTACTCCGACAGAATTCAAAATGCTAAATCTACAACCAAGGAATTTTATAAAATTCTCAACGAATTTCGAAAACCTACATGCATGGAAAGAAGTCACCCCACTACTCAAGATTTCACAAACAAACTGGCAACTCATTACACAACCAAGGCAGACACATTGTACTCCTATTTAAAACAGAAGAAAACCCCTTTCCTAAAATACCCTCTAAGAATAAAGCAACCCAGCCTCTACAGTCCTTCCAACAAATATCCCAAGGTGAATTTATGGATTTGTTCAAAGCAAACAGGCCTTCCACTTGCCCTTCTTACCCTTGTCTACCACAAATCTTGAAGAACATTATTTTATCTATGTCTAAACCAAAAAAGGGGGGGGGGCGGGAGATTATATGGTCCAGTGTACAGTCTCCCAACTATAGTGAATAAATACAATATACACTGTTCCAAAAAGGCTGCCAACCTAGAAGACCAGTAGTCTCAGGAGCAAGAGCCCTCAAGCATCACAATGGATGACTAGCATCATCATCTGGAAATGCTCCTCACCAGGCCGGCACTGCAATGCCTGGCGGGCACCCCGGTAGGGGGGCTCTAAACCGTGCTACTCTAATAGTGACTGGTAAGTTCAATTGTATAGACCAAGATGCTTTTAATTAGGCACCAGTACACAAGAGAGAGGAAAAAAAGGTGTTAAAATTGGTTATTCATCACACAATCTACATCATAATTTTTAATCAGTTAAACAAGGATGAAGACCAATATTAAAATCAAAAATTGAAAGTCAATAATTGAGATGTAATGCTCAATGACTTTCAAAAGACAGATAAATATCAGACGACGCTAGATATTATAGGACCTCTAAGCTCAGGTTGACATGTTTCGCCTCTAGCGGTCCAGCCGGATCCATTGACGCTTCATCAGGACCAAACACATATAAACATTACGTCACCTCTTCATCAAAAAGGAAAAAACTCATATTAGGGTAAATAGCACCGGTCACTTACATTTAAGTAAACTGGTTAAATCAGGTCACCCATCCCCAATTTGAGAACAGGTTCCTTGGGAGGCACGTTCCAAGGGCTCAAAAATGGCAATATTAGTCGTTCCAGAGGGTAGGTCCACCATGCAGGACCTGTGACTAATATTGTCATTTTTGAGTCCTTGGAACGTGCCTCCCAAGGAACCTGTTCTCGAATTGGGGATGGGTGACCTGATTTACCCAGTTTACTTAAATGTAAGTGACCGGTGCTATTTACCCTAATATGAGGTTTTTTCCTTTTTGATGAAGAGGTGACGTAATGTTTATATGTGTTTGGTCCTGATGAAGCGTCAATGGATCCGGCTGGACCGCTAGACGCAAAACATGTCAACCTGAGCTTAGAGGTCCTATAATATCTAGCGTCCTCTGATATTTATCTGTCTTTTGAAAGTCATTGAGCATTACATCTCAATTATTGACTTTCAATTTTTGATTTTAATCTTGGTCTTCGTCCTTGTTTAACTGATTAAAAATTATGATGTAGATTGTGTGATGAATAACCAATTTTAACACCCTCTTTTCAATCTCTCTTGTGTACTGGTGCCTAATTATAAGCATCTTGGTCTATATAGTTGAACTTACCAGTCACTATTAGAGTAGCACGGTTTAGAGCCCCCCTACCGGGGTGCCCGCCAGGCATTGCAGTGCCGGCCTGGTGAGGAGCATTTCCCAATGATGATGCTAGCCATCCATTGTGATGCTTGAGGGCTCTTGCTCCTGAGACTACTGGTCTTCTAGGTTGGCAGCCTTTTTGGAACAGTGTATTTTGGATTCATTCTTTTATTTACTTCTGCTGCCACACCTGTAAGAAGAATCATCAACAACTCTTTAACTACAGGAACTTTTCCTGTAGACCTGAAAAAGGTATACATACGACCGTTATTAAAGAAAATAAACCTAAACCCGAAGGACCCCAACAACTACAGACCAATCACAAATGGACCTTTCCTGGGTAAACTGATAGAATGAGCAGCATTCACCCAGATGCTACAATTCGTTGAAGACAATTCTATACTTTCAGACTTCTAAACTGGATTCCGCCCAGGAAGAGGCACTGAATCGGCACTCATAGCAATCTGGGATGATCTTAAAAACACAGTCGACTGCAATGGAGTTACTGCACTACTCTTGGACCTCTCGGCTGCCTTTGATACGGTTGACCAGGACACCCTAGTTCAAAGACTCCACGAAGCCGGCAAAGAAGGGCCTGCTCTCAACAGGATTACATCATATCTTCAAAAAAGATCTAATATCATCTATTCGCCCTCCTTCTCGTCCAAACCTTACCTCACAAAAGCAGAGGTCCACCATGGATCAATCATCTCACCTTTGCTTTTCAACATCTACATGATGTCATTACCAGAACTGATGAATGATTTTCATCTCACATGCTATAACTATGCAGATGACACTCAAATACTACTTAAATTAGATGCCCCAAAAACATTGAAAACTCAGAAATCTTCAGTTGCCTCAGAGCTGTTGATCAGTGGATGACATGGAGCCATCTCGAACTAAATACCTCCAAAACAGAAATACTCATATGCAGTGACTGGAAAAGTTATGACTCACTGTGCGCCTGGCCTGACGATCTCAGACCACCTCCTCAATTATCCAAGGAAGTTAAAAACCTTGGAATCACTATGGACTCCAAGTTAGCTATGAATGCCCAAGTGGAGAAATTAGCACAAACAAGCTTCATCATCTTGAAGACTCTACGACGCATCTTCTCCCACCTCGTATTTCCACACAAGGTGCAAGTTACTATCTCGCTTGTACTATCCAAACTGGATTATGCCAATGGCCTCTACCAAGGATCATCTCTATCTATTAAGAAAAGAACTACAACATATTCAGAACTCCGCAGCCAGGCTACTACTACATGTAAAGCCACAAGTCCACATCTCCCCGCCTTGAGAGCACTACACTGGTTACCTGTTGCCAGAAGATGCACTTTCAAGCTGCTTTGTATCACCCACAAAGCTATACATGGAACAGGAGCGCTTTTTATCAGAAACAAAATAACCAAATACATCAAACAAAGAAACCTCCGCTCAAGATTGGCACCCCACCTTAGAACACCACCATACAAGAAAAAGACTGTAGGTGGTATATCCTTCTCTGTTCAAGCAGCCAAACTATGGAATTCATTACCCCCAACTATAAGAGCCACAGGTAACTTTCTTGTCTTCAGAAAACTACTCAAGAGTTGGCTCTTTCCTTCATAACCATCATATTCAAACAACTATGGACTACATATGCCTATGTTGATAAATATTTTTTCTGATTATGTGTATATTCTAGTTAGGTATAGTTCTTTAGAAAATATGTATCGCTACTATGTCATAAAAATAAACTACACACACACTCTTTAAACCTGTTTAACTAAGTATATTTACTCATGGTTTTTTAAATATGTAAATGTATGTACATATATGTGTGCATCTCTGTGTGTATTCATGTGTGGATGTGTGTGTGTGTGTATATATATATGTATGTATGTGTGTATGTTGTTCTGTGCTTGGCATGTTCGTGGGTCATAGCATGGCTCCTGGGTGGATTATTATACTAGATATCTATGAATTCCTGCTCTCATCTTATATCACCCTTATCTACCCATCACCACATGTCACATCTCTATCAATCTATCCTCCACTCCCACTCTGACTCATCCCAGATCCATTCTACTACTTTCATCTCCTAAATAACTCTGCCTAAGCTCTTCCCTCCACTTCCACATCTAACTCACCAAACCTCACTTTACTACCATGACCTCCCAAACAACCCTACTAAATGTACCCTCATTTATCTCACCCTGCTATTATGATCTCCCTAACCCCTTCCACAGACTCTTCCCTCCTCCATCCTCCTTTACTCATCCCAAGCCTAAATCCTATTACCATTTACTCCCAATTAACACTTCTGGATCCTTTCCTCCTCCGCCCCTCCATTACTCCAGGCAATCTAACTAACAAACTCTCATATCCGCGGCTCGAATTAACTCATAATAATACTAAAACTGTACTCATATTTCCCTATACTAATCCATCACTAATTCTTGTTGGGTTCCGGAGTAGCGTGCTACTCGCCGAAAAGCACTTCAACGCCACGTCAGGAGTAGTAAACGCTATATAAATACTATTACAACACAATACAATTATAGGCGATCTGAAAACTCACAAACTATCTCAAAACTTTATAGCCTAGTACCTACATATGCAGAAGCTCTTTGGCAGGGAGCTCTTTAGAGGTGGAGGAAGAATTACATTTTCCAGATCTACCTTCTCTGTTGTAATCCCGACTTTCTCTTTTTCGAAGGATATACACTCTCTTTCCAAATTATCTTTCTCTTTTTCATGCATTTCTCTTGCTTCATCAAGCCTTTTATTTTCCTTCTCTCTCCTTTCTTTCCATTTTTCTCTTGTTTCATCCCATTCTTCCTTTCTCTCCCCTCTCTTTTCCTTTTGTTCCTGGCAAGCTAATCTCAATTTATCTCTTTCTTAAACTCCCCGTACTTATTTTCTTTTTCAGCCCTAGCCTTCTGCAAGACCTGATGAAGAGACAGGGTCTGAGCTAGACATAGCCCACCCAAGGGGACAATTAGCAGAAATGGTGACAGGTATCCTCAAGATCTGGGTGTGGGATTGTTTCAGAAAAATCTGGAAGACAATCTAGTTGAAACACTTGGGCCCTGATTATCAGTTTGGCGGGAGGAAAAGCCCGTCCGCCAAACTCCCGTGGTCGGGTTACTGCCTATGCGGCAGCCCTCCTGCAGCCCCTATTATGAATTTCCTGCTGGGCCGGCGGGAAACAACCCACAACATTGACGCCAGCTCATAATCGAGCCAGAAGCAATATTGCAGTACGTCAGGTGCAACAGCACCTGTCGCGCTTTTCACTGTCTGCTAAACAGACAGTAAAAATCACGACCTGGCTGTCCATGGAGGCCCCAGCATTGCCCATGCCAAGTGCATGGGCAGTGCAGGGGACCCCGCACCCCCTCTCCACCAACTTTGACATGGCAGTGCAACCACCAGCACCGCCAGGCCGTCGGCTGGCAAAAAAGTGGCAGTGCCAGCGGTTCGACAGTGGCGCATTCGCCATGGTCATAATCTGGAGGCCAGACTGCCACATTGGCAGCAGTCCAACCGCCACCGCGAATCTGGCAGTCCTACAACAGGCAGACCCGTAATGAGGGCCTTGGTGTCTGCCTAGGGAGAACTTGTAATAATGGGTTATAAGAGACTGACTTCACAGTTCTCTCTTGCCCCTTGTATGGTACCCTTCCCAGAGTCTATTATAGTTTTCTATCCTTTACCCAGTTTCTCTAACTGGCTCTTTACAAAATGTATATGAATGTATCTATTTTTACATGTTCAAGGCCTACAAACCCTTATCTCAAAACAGTTCTGGTGGAGATCTTCTGCTTCCGACCTTCTGCCCACCATTTGTTTGTGAAGAGAGCAGTATAAAAAAGATGAACTTATTAACCATTACTCCGAATAGTAGGAACTGGAATCTAGTGATCCTGCATTGTGTGCCACTAATTGCCATAACTGAGCCACACCCAAGGTGATGAAAGTAGTTTACCACTTGGCCCTGATCTAATCTGGTTACTGAAAACCGAGCACCAAGTACACCCCTTCAGAGCTTGATTCTCAAGGCAGTGAGGGAAGCAGTCCAAAGCTTCATTAGGAGGTAGCATTCGGGCAGATTCGGAACTCAGCAGTCACACACTAGACATCTATAATGACTATCCCGCCCAGTGCTTTAGCTTTATGAGAAAGGGAAAGTCCTTTATCACACCAGCTTAAGAACACAACACAGATAGACTACGCAAGAGAACACAGAAAGTTATTGCTGTGCAGCAGGTAAGGCAATAGCACTCTCTTAACGAAAATGACAGATGCAGGGTCACATTACAAAAAACAAGCAGGATGCTGTGTCTATGATTCATAAGTCGGTCTCTTAGCGGTAATATTCGGTTCCTTCACGGTAAAAAGCCCTACAGGTCTTTAGGATAGTGTTCAGTTTGCCTATACGTTGTCCCTTGAAGCGAGTCCCTGGTGCAAGGTCTTTGCTCGATGCTTGGTGCGCAGGTTGTGTCACCTTCTCTCTCAGTGCTTTCGGTGGAGCTGCAGATCCCCTGGACATTCAGTGGACGTGGCTACAATATTTAATTGTGCAATTTAGGCCCAATCAAAATCCTCCCGCTCGAACAGCGATGAAAACCCGCCCAATAATCATTGGTTAGTCAGTCAGGGACCTGAGTGGGTCAAAGTTCACATTTGATGGCAATCAGTGCAACCTGCCAGGTTGGCCAGTATAACCAGCAGTAGCAACAGGAGAACCCTAGCTGGTGTCACGCTAAACCCGCCAGGCCTCTCACTGTAGTTCACCTTTATGTTTTTTAATTCCAAGTCTGTTTATTGAGTTTTCATCAAAAATATAGTGACATACAATAATATTGTGAGAAACAGGTATCGAGTCACACGTGTATTTTGCTGGCAGTGGCATGTGCAATACAAGCAGCGAGCTAGTAAAGTCGAGTTGTAACAAGTCGGTTGTAAAAACAGGAGGATGCAGGAGGGTACCATTGTGTACGTGGGCAGGAAGAGTTAAAGGAAATCCAGTATCTGTGTCTCCCTGTCTAACAATCAGGAGGGTAGAGCCCATTGTGTAGCACCCGTTATACTTTCAGGAGAGGGGAATCTCTAGTGCTGGGGGAAAGTGGAAGAAAGGCTGTGGGACTCTGCCCATCGGCAGCCGGACATGGGGACAAAGAGACCACTGGGTCCAACACTAGATAAAACAGAATGAAACTTAACAAACAAGTCTCCAGCTGTGCCGCGCAAGGAACAGCGCTGGCACATGTGAGGGAGAGATGGGGAGAGAAACATAAGTGCTGAGGGTGTCCACGGTGCACAGCTCATCAGTGTCCGTAGCTCTACTATGCTAACACGCAAAGTATTGAATCAAACACGTGGGGAGAGTGAAGTCTGGGCGGGAGGAAGCAGAGGTATTCTATCTGGGGCATGTAGTCAATCAACGGCTGCAGATGTGTGTGAATTCCTTTTCTGAAAGTGAGAGATTATGGGACAGTTGCTCCAGGGCCAGGGTGTTCCAAAGCCATGTGAACCAGGTTGCTACAGGAGGGGCAACGGGGGATTTCCTAGCTAAGGGTATGAGCTGGTTCACTGCTCCTGTCATATGCAGTACGAGGTGCCACTCTGCAGGGGTCAGTGCCTCGAGTGTTACAGGGTGTATCACTAGAATAACTGTGCAATAGTCTGCCGGGATCGGGTAACCCAGGGCGTTCTTGATGTGACCTAGGATTTCTTTCTAGAACGTAGTGATGGGCGGATAGGACCACCATATCTGTTAAAAACCTCCCACCTGTGCTCTGCATCGCCAATAAGTGGCTAGGGTTGCGGGTTAGATACAGTGTATGTGTGCGGGGTTGTAATACCGTTGTAGTATAATGTTGTATGCCGTTTCTTGCTGGGAGATGCTTCTGTGGGTTTTGAGAATTCCATGCCACAGAAGATCCCACTGTTTCCGTGAAATGCCCTGAACACTATCAGGCTCCCATCTTGTTTGATATGGGTGGCTAAGGAGCCAGCAAGACTGCTGCAAGACGTCATTTGTTTTGTAAATAAGGCATCGGGAAGCTTCAAAGTTGCAAACCAAGGTTTCAAAGGGTGTGAGGGGCCGAGTGGAAGCCTGAGGGGGGAAATGCTCAATGACGCAGTTGGAAATACTGATGTTGGATCTTGTCAGGGATTTTAAATTTGGTTTTGCTTTTCCAAATGGTTTAATTGTCAGTCCCTGAAAGAGGCCCTGCATGATCCCGCATTCACCCCTTTCCCAGCTCAGGAAGGAGCCCGGGGGAGTGCAGGTGTGAAGTCGGTGTTGAGTGCTACCGGAGTGTTCGGAGAGGGGAATGTAGTCATGCCTCTCCCAATTGCTAGCCTATCCCATATTTCCAGGAGCGCCAAGGTCATGGTTGCTTTGTACACGCTACAGGGATAATGCTGTTTTGGGAGCCAAGCCAGATCCCACAATGGTCTTCAGGCTACTGCCAGGGTCATATGTAACCTCACATTACTTTTGGTCTCTCTGACCACCCACTCTGAGATGTAGCTCAAATGGGCTGCACAGTAGTAATCTAGAAGGTTTGAGCACTGTGGTCCCTAGGGAGCATGAGCAGGGCATTAGCGATGCGGGGCTGTTTCCCTTTCCAGATGAAAAAACAGAGATCTCTTTGCATAAACTTGATGTCCTCTGTCGGTATGGGGGTGGGAAGTGATCAGAAGAGGAAGAGCAGTCTGGAGAGGATATTCAGTTTTACAACTTTTATGCAACCAAGCCAAGAAATGTGGAGGGGCTTCCACCACCTAATATCCTCCAGGATGGCTCTGCGGCAGTACGGCTAGTTGGCCCCAGTACATATCTGTAGGGAGCGAATGATGGTAAGGCCAAGATATTGAATGGAATGAGTTGCCCAGTGAAAGAGGGCTAGCACCTATGGGCACAGGAGCAATTGCTGCAGGATAGTCTGAATAAGGACATGTGATCTGGCCATGTTAATCCTGTATTCTGACACTGCCGCAAATGCTTGAAGGCTTTGGACTACTCCGGAGAGGGAGGACTCCGGCTCCTTCAAGGCAAGCAGTAGATCGTCAGCAAAGTGTAGGACTCTATGGTCTTACCCCTCAAAGAGAATGCTAGTGCGTGGTAAGGGGGTGGAGGGGGGAGGAGCAAAAACATTTAATTTTTGCAAAAAAAAAAAAAAAAAAACTTACCTGCTCGTCTTTCCTGGTCACTGCAGGCAGGCACAGGCTCCCAAGCCTGCGGCCAATCCTAATGCTGCATTAAAGCAGACTGGGAGCCTGTGCCTGCTCTCTCCAGCCGGCAACACAGTCCCGGGTTGGAGAAAGCAGAGTGTGCATGTGCATTTGGCTGGCACGAAACAGCCAGCCAAACACACAAGTACGCTGAGCGGAGTGCACAGTGCACACCCTCTTGTCGCCATCATCCCCCATGGCCACTCCCCTTTAACAACAAAACTATAATAAACACAGTTTATTAAACACAGTTGAAACACAGTTTATTATCGTTTTGTTGTTAAAGAATTGCAGCAGCTGCTGCTCGCGGGGCGGCGCTCCTACGCCATAGAGGAGGAGCCGCCCCTGTGCTAGTGGTGGTTCGAGCCAACCTTAGGTGGATAGCCAGAGGCTCCACCAGGAAGGCATAAATCAGGGGGGATAAGGAACAAAACTGACAGGTGCCCTGGTTAAGTGTGAAGGGTTGTGTTGTCTGGCCATTTACTTGGATGGTTACGGTCGGTGCTGCATAGGAGGCAATAATTTTGCTAATCATGTTGGGACCCAGCCCAGTCTAATAGAGAACACACTCGAGAAGGCCCAGCTCACCCTACCAAATGCTCTGCTGGCATCCAGAAAAAGAAGGAAGGCAGGAATGTTGTGCATATAGGTCTTTTCCCCGAAATGAGCAAGAAGTCTAATATTATTCGGACCTTGTCTGTGCTTAATGAAACAAACTTAGTTATGATCTTTCAGACAAGGCAGTAGGGACTTGAGCTGGTTTGCCAACATTTTCGTGTAAATCTTAGCATCAGTATTCAATGCTATTGGTCAATTGGCTGAGCAGAGGGTGTGGTCTTTGCCAGGCTTGGGAATGAGTGTGATTTCAGCAGCGGACATCATTGGCCTGAGACCAGTGATGTGAGTAAAGGAGTTATGGAGCCTGAGCAGATGCACCTGAAGTCGGCCCTGCAGCACAGCCATCTGCCATTTAGTACACGCCGACAGGTCACGCTTGTCTGTACATTCAAAGGAGCAGGTCTCTTCAGTGAGGCTAGCTTCCAACAGGTGCACCTCTCAAGCTCTGGCTTTGACGAAGGAAGAGATGACACCTCGTATAGTTGCCTTACAGCGTCCTAAAGCAAAGGGAGAGGGTGTCTGGTAGGGCGGTAAGCGCAAAATATTCAGATATTGCCTTTTTGATAAAGGCCTTATCCACTAGGTCTCCTAGGAGTTAGGGGGAAGCACCAGTAAGGGAGAGGGGCCACATGGAGTGTCCATGCATTGTACCCATGTAAGTTCAACGTGAGCATGGTCCGAGATGGAGATGTCAGTACTTTCCCTGTTTTAAGTCTTGCAGTTGGATTTGTAAACAGTAGTTGAACCCATCTCATTATTTTGCTGCTGATTCCCTTGCCTTGCAACACGACGTAGAGATAAATCCAGTCACGTGTATGGTAAGTTTTTTTCACATCTATTTTAGTCACCTTTGCTATTATAGTCTGCAGGGTGATTGTATTAATAGTATATAATATTTTAAGGACATTGTAAATGATACTTTTTCCGGATATAAACCCATTCTAGTATGAGTGGACCAGACTGCAAAGCACTCTCAATAGCCTGTTAGCCAACATCTTCTCTGTTGTGCTACCGTCCAGGTTTAACATGGAGAGTGGAACCTGCATCTAATGGGTGACAGATAATATTCGTTAATGCTACTATGGTGGCTTCTCAAGGTGTGGGGGGAGAGTGCCTTACTAAAAGACTGCCAGATATGTATCCAACGAATGTCCAGGCACTGATTTGTTTAAATACTTTATAAAATGCCAAAGGCAGACCATCTCTGTCCGGCATTTTGTTGGATGCTAATTGCAAGATCGCAGCTTCTACCTCTTAATGTTTGAGCTGATCCTCTAGATGAGCGATTTGTTCCGGCGTCACCTTAAGCAGTGCCACCCACCGCACATAGCTCACTTTCACATCGCCAGGTGAGTGATCTGGTCTTCTATACAGGTCACCATAGAACGTTGCAAAATGGTCGCTAATGTCAGATTGTGTGGTCATTATATGGCCATCAGTGTGGTGAAGAGATGTAATTTCCACATGCGGAAAGTCAGTTCAGGCCAGCAGGTGATTCACTTTGTCTCCCTCAATGTGTTTTAATGCCAAATACTCACAACAGTAAGACAGGCTAAGCTGACCTGCCACTTCCTTATGAGAGTGCCTTTTGATTAGTAGTAGCTAGGGGTGAGGTACATGTAATTACACTTCTCTTTCCAATTTAGCTACTATTAAGCAATTGTCCCAGCAGCTTTTGTCCCATCACCGAGGCATTCTTGACACAAATGCAACATACATAATCCTTAGGCTTCCCATGTTATCAGTGGGTCATCTGAAGATCCTTCATTAGTTTCAATCAAGTGGGATATTTCATCAGTCCATGCAGCCCGGAAGACTGCGTCGATGAGCATCAGGATTTGAAAGCGCCATCATTGAAAGGCTAGTAAGAGTGGATTGCCATTAGACAGAATCATTAAAGGATACTGGATAAATAATTACCAGGCTAAGCTGAGGGATAACGAGGAGCTTGACAATGCGAGTGTGAAGAACATGTCATACTGAGAAACGTGCGTAGGCCTTGTTCACTGGATCGATTGCTTTCCAGGCATCTCTCAGGGTCCAGCATGTCACCCAAGCAGCTAGTTTCTCTGAACATTTTCTAGCGGGTGAACTAGGCAGGGATGGGATCTGTCTAGGGTCACATCAATAATGCAGTTAAAGTCCCTCCCTGTGATGCATGGATCCAAAGGTGTGTGACCACTGTGTGGTCAGCAACTCAACATACATGCGTCCTAAGTAAGTGTCAAGGCCAGGATTAGAGGAGTGCTGCCTGATTATGCGAAGGGGACAGTCATCTAGCTGTCCAGTGGTTTGCACAAACTTGTACCCTGTAGGGGACCCTGAGACAACTGTAATCAAGAGCCCCTCTAGCATATGCTGAATATGTAGTGCAGAATAGCTGCCATTTCCATTAATGTTGTAACTTTACTCTCTCGGATTGTGTAAAATGGGTTTCCTCTGTGGACCCACCTAAGTGCATTTTTGATACAGTACAGCTTCTTCACATTGCCAGGCCCCTGACATTCCAGGTAAGAAAGGTACATACTCTAGTGCTGTTCAATACCCCACCTCTGCTATATGAGCATCAACCCAATTTCCCTGAAATTACTCCCAGCTCGCCAATCCCTAATCATGGTCTCGTCATTGTAGCCATCCCCAACAAGAGGAGAATGCGCTCCCCTGTCTCTGACATGCATCCCCTGTAACTGTAAGGATAGATCATTATTATGCTAAGGTGCTCAACAACAAATACATATCAATGCTTACACTCAGCAATGTGGGAAAATGTGTGTGCTCACCACGGGTTGATTTGCTTCACGCCCCCCAGCCTTGAAAAAGGATACCTAGAGCTCGATATGTGTATGTGAAGTAATCCTGTAATGCTCAAGCTACTACAAAGAAGAGTTTAGGTGCATGGATACATTCAAGCTGAGATACTTCTCTGTAGTAAGTCACAAGCCATTCTAGAAGTAAAACAAGGTAGTTCATGTCGCACTCCTCTGCTTCCTCTCCTGATGTTGTGTGTTTCCCACTGGCTGCTTCATCTGAGTGGGCATGAGTTTGTGCAGTGGTGACCCCCTCCATGAATTCAGATGCAGCCTGAAGCAGCAATGGTTTACCAGATATTTTACGCAGTCTTTGTTGTTTTGGGTGGCAGAGTTGGCGTTTGAGTAAGTTCCTGAGTGAAATTCTGTCATTGGGGTTTGAGGCTGGCTTCCATTTCTCAACCCAATTCTAAGCCTGGATGTGAAAAGAAGAAGGTTCCGTCAATATTAATAATTTTTAGCTCCACATGGAAAAGAAGCATGTAGCACAAGTCAATCTTTACTGCTCGGAATAAGCCTTGCTGCTGTTGCATTGTTGCAGTATCACTGAGGAACAAAAAATACCCTCAGGTTATCCACTTGATAGGGCCCAGTGTCCCTGCCTGATTTAAGAGCAGATTTTGGCCTCTGGAGTGAAGCATTATAGCAATGATCGTTCAAAGAGGGCTTCCGGTTTAGAGGTCCGCAGCTGAAACTCTATGGGCTCTCTTGGCTGCAAAAAAGGTGCATAGGTGCTTTGTCAGGTGAACATCCCTCAGACAAACTGCAAAAAAAGGTTTCAGCATTTTTCCCTTCCTTGCCATTGGTAAACCTATAATCTGTTAAATTCCTTCGCCAAAACTGCCCTCCACATCTTCAGGTCTATTCCCTTCTAGCACACTTGCAATGTCATATTTTATCTTAGCTATTTTACATCTACTTCCTCCTGTGTGGCACTCTCTGCTCATTTCTTCTAAGCAGATCGAGATCCAGTGTGACTGAGTCAATCTTGATCTCCAATTTTTGTCTCAATGACGGCACACACAATGGTGTCCAACTTTCTTGGGTTATCCTCGTTTACTTCAGAACATAGAGAAGAACCAGTGCAGGTTTGTAGGCTGCTAGACAGTGGGTCACAGTGACCTGGATTGTAAGTCACCCTTTGCTTGCTTCGGTGTTCCCTTCATGGTTGAAGCAGTGAGACCATCCTCTTGCAGCACGCTCCTCAATGGGGCTCAGTGTTCTGTAGGTCACATGTGACTCTCAAGTCCACTGAATATGCTCAGGGCTGGTAAACTCCATGTCATGCTAGTCAATCAACTCTGCCGAACCCCAGGTGCTGATTCATCTGAAAAGCATTGCAGTCCACCGGCTCTGGATCAATCAATCAATCAATCAATCAATTGTAAAGTGCGCTACTCACCCGCTAGGGTCTCACGGCGCTGAGGGGGTGGGGAGGGCGGGGGAGGAGCTACTGCTCAAACAGCCAGGTCTTGAGGCTTTTCCTGAAGGTCAGCAGGTCCTGGGCCTGTCGTAGGTGGACGGGGAGGGAGTTCCAGGTCTTGGCGGCGAGGTGGGAGAATGATCTGCCACCAGCTGTAGTTTGGTGGATGCGAGGAACGGGGGCGAGGGCAAGGTTGGCGGAGCGGAGTTGACAGTTGGGAGTGTAGAAGGTGAGTTGCTTGTTGAGGTAAGCAGGGCCGGCATTGTGGAGTGCTTTGTGAGCGTGAGTGAGGAGCTTGAAGGTGATCCTCTTGTTGATGGGGAGCCAGTGTAGATCTCTCAGGTGGGCTGAGATGTGGTTGCTGTGTGGGATGTTGAGGATGAGGCGAGCGGAGGCGTTCTGTATACGTTGCAGTTTTTTCGGGAGCTTGGCCGTGGTTCCCGCATAGAGAGCGTTGCCGTTGTCCAGTCTGCTGCTGACAAGGGCCTGGGTGACCGTCCTTCTGGTTTCGGTGGGGATCCACCTGAAGATCTTGCGGAGCATGCAGAGAATGTTGAAGCAGGAAGATGAGACGGCGTTGACTTGCTGGGTCATGGTGAGCGATGAGTCCAGGATGAATCCTAGGTTGCGTGCGTAGTTGGTGGGCATCGTTGCGATTCCAAGGGTGGCTGGCCACCAGAAGTCGTCCCAGGCGGAGAGGTTGGAGCTGAGGATGAAGATCTCTGTTTTGTCTGAGTTCAGTTTCAGGCGGCTGCTGTCCATCCAGTTGGCGATGGCCTTTATTCCTTTGTGGAGGTTGGTTTTGTCGGTGGCGGGGTCCTTGGTGAGTGAGAGGATCAGCTGGGTGTCATTGGCATAGGAGAAGATGTTGAGGTTGTGGGATTGGACGATGTTGGTGAGCAATGCCATGTAGATGTTGAAAAGGGTCGAGCTGAGTGAGGATCCTTGGGGAACGCCGCAGATGGTCTTGGTGGCTTCAGAAAGGAATTGAGGAAGGCGGACTCTATGGGTTCTGCTGGAGAGGAAGGATGTGATCCAGTCCAAGGCTTTGTGGCGGATCCCTGCGCCGCGGAGGCGTGTGCGAACCGTGTGGAGGCAGAAAGTGTTGAAGGCAGCCGAAAGGTCTAGGAGGATGAGGGCTACGGTTTCGCCTTTGTCGAGCATGATCCTCATGTCGTCGGTCGCGGCGATGAGGGCGGTCTCAGTGCTGTGGTTGCTACAGAAACCGGATTGAGAAGAGTCCAGCGTGTTGTTGTCTTCAAGGAAGTGGGTCAGTTGGCCATTGAGGATCTTCTTGATGACCTTCGCTGGGAAGGGGAGGTGGGAGTTGGGCCAGTAGTTCTTGCGATCTCTTGGGTCTGCTTTTGGTTTCTTTAGCAGGGCATTGACTTCAGCGTGCTTCCAGCTTTCCGGGAAGGTGGAGGTCTTGAAGGAGCTGTTGACGATCAGACGGAGGTGGGGGAAAGGGTCGGAGGGTGAGCTGGAGTGGATAGTGCTCATGGTTTTGATGGTATCCTCGTCGTTGATGTGGGTCCAGGAGAGCAGGAGGTTGGCGTTGCTGGGGTCCGGTGAGTCGTGGTTTGTGGTGACAGTAGCTGTTGTGCTGGTCAAAGTGTTGAAGCTGTTGTGGATGTCCGTGATCTTGCGGTGAAAGAAGGTGGAAAGGGAATCGCAGAGGTCTTGCGAAAGTGCAGTGTCGTTGGAGCACGGCCTGGGGTTGGCGAGTTCCTTAACGATGTTGAAGAGCTCTTTGCTGTTGTGAGCGTTGTTGTCGATGCGTTCCTTGTAGAAGGATCTCTTGGTGGTCCGGATAAACTGGTGGTGCTTGCGGATGGCGTTCTTGAGGGCGGTGCGGTTGCTCTCTGTTTGTTCGTGGTGCCACTTCTTCTCGAGTTTTCGGCACTCCCGCTTGAAGGCCTGAAGGTCGGCAGTGAACCAGATGGCCTTAGTGCTGGTGCGGCTGTTGGAGGGTTTCTTGGTAAGGGCGAGGTGTTGGTGCTCAGTCAACAATTCTGATCCTGAAGTTCCAGTCAATGCCAGTGGACAGCACCAGGGCACAATCCGTCTCATCTACCCAGTAAGAATCCACCCCCTGTAGCGCCCTCCAGGGAGCACCAGTTTTTCTCTTTGCCACTGTGCCTGAGGAATACGTACAACATAGTTGCACCTCAAAGGTTGGGCCAGCCAGAAGGAGCAGGATGCACAATCTCACATGCTTCTGGCCCCATATGTGTTCACCAGCATCTGGGAAGGGTGACTCAGTATACTCAGCAATACTAGTCCCTCATTTTGGGCGTCCCTGAAGGAGGGCAGCATGCACAACTCCAACAGTTCATAGGCCCAATATGTTACCAGTGAGGGAGGCCCCCTGTTGCATCCCTGCTGAGTTAGTCCAGTAGTTCACTCCAGGCCCAGAATGCTTCAGACTCTTTTCCACAATGGCTGCACTCTACGTCATGGCGAGGAGGATGAGGATCTTGGCAGGTTTGAGGAGAGGGAGGAGGAGACAGGAGCGCATTTTCAGAGTGCGCATTACACTTTTTGACCTGACAGAGGAGGAAATATATGAGAGGTATAGGTTGAACTCAGCCATGATACTTGATCTGATAGCTGAGCTACAACCCATACTGCAGCGCAGAACACTAAGGACTCACAGCATACCCACCCATGTGGAGGTATTATGCTCCCTCCACCTACTCGCCTCAGGGAGCTATCAAGGGGTCATAGCAGCAGCTGGAGGGGTCACACAGAGTACCCTCTCCAGATTTTTCAATTCATTCATCAACGCCATGCTAAGCAAACTACACCAGTACATCAGATTCCCCCACACCCCACAGGAATTACAGCAGACAAAAATAGAGTTTTACCAGATAGCACAGTTCCCTCACGTCATAGGTGCCATAGATGGCACACATGTGGCAATCTGTCCACCATCAGCCACAGAGTATGTGTACCGCAACAGGAAATACCAACATTCCATGAACATACAGGTGATATGCAATGCCTCCTACATCATTACTGATCTTGTGGCCAGGTACCCAGGGAGCACACATGATTCTTACATCTTTCGCCACAGCGGAATTCACACAAGACTGCTAGCTGGGGAGTTTGGTGAAGGATATCTACTAGGTAATGTCACTCTGTACACTGGAGCATAGATGGCGAACCCATGTCAGATGGCTCAGTCACTCATCACACCCTCTGTCCCTTCCAGGAGACAGTGCTTACGCAGTGCGCACCTACATGATGACGCCCTACCTCAATCCTACAACACCAGCTGAACGGAGATACAATGCAGCACACAGGGCAACCCGCAACGTGGTGGAGCTCACATTTGGACTGCTGAAGAGTCGCTTCCGGTGCCTCCACAAAAGTGGAGGAGCACTACAGTACAGCCCAGAGACAACATGTAGAATAGTGGCTACTTGTGCAATCCTGCACAATATAGCTCCAACCAGGGGCATACCTGTAGAAATCAGTGATACTGAATCAGATGAGGATGTCAATCCCATACCACCTCTACAGCCAGCAGACAGGACCAGTGCAGCAGAGGGAAGGCAAAGGCGTGCCAATATCACACACAACCATTTCAGACGTGAGTAATAATTACACAAATCCTCCGACAACTGTACCTGTAATGAAAGAAATGTATTACCTTACGTCAGGTAATGTACGTGTGAGTAAGAAATGAAACAGGTGATGTGACAAACGCAAACCAACGAATAACCAGAGTTATGCACTATTTCTTCATAGTGGCAACAGCAGTCTAATGGCAGCAAGAGTCATTTTTTTCTACCACGCACACCACTTGGGTGCCCAGTTACGTCACTGGCACCTCTATTGTCACCCTCAGTGGCAGTGCTGTGCCTGGCACTGCGCTGTCTGGTGTCCGCTGCTGGTACGGCAACACTGCTGAGGCTGGAACTGTCCTCAGTGTTCCCCAGTGCTAGCTCACTTGGAGTGGCTGATCGTGGTCCCATGATGTGTTCGATCACATTTGTGATCTGAACAAGTCCATTGACAACGTCCCTGCTGCTGTGTGCAGCCTCCACTTGCGCAGCCACTGCGCGACGGGCGATCAATGCTGTCCAATTTGCCATCCTGTTAGAGGACCGGCAGAAGCTGCCAAACATTGTACGGAATCTGCGCTCCTGTCTGCGCTGGCTCACCCTCTCATGGCGCAGCTCCTGGCAGAGTTCACGGACAGCACTTGTAAGGTCCCTGGTGTCCTGTGAAGCTTGCACCTGTCCCTCACGCAGCTGTACAATATTACTATTAAGTGAGTCAAGTTGGCGATGCAGGCCCATCATGTTGCGGTTGTGTTTGCGCAGGTTTCGGTCAAAGGATCCGCTTATTTTGCAGACGCTGCTGCTGCAACATAGCAGCTTCCAGGCCACCGAATAAAGAGGGACCCTCACCTGACTCATGCTGCTGTGCCCAGGACTCTGTCGCAATCCTGCGTGGTGCTGTGGTTGGCTGACACCTGCCCTCCGGAATCTGGCTGCACCTGTCTGGTGCTGATGGTGTGCGTGGCCCTTCCTGCTGCTCATCAGATTCGTTGCTGAGCTCTGGCAGTGGCAGTGCCCTGGGCCTGCATCGTCCAGTCGACATGTGGAGGGACCCACTGGTGTTCGAATCTGAGGACAGATGGGTGTCTGTCTCTCCTACACATGCAGATGCTGTGGCTGCTGGGCCTGGCCCACCTGCAACAACAATATGCAGCATGTCAGTTCTGTATGTTACATTTTCTGTCCAACAATGGCAATAAAGGTGCAGGTACTGCTCTACACGGTGTTGTGTGTGTTGCGTTACTCTGGGTGTCACTATACTTAATTACATTGTTGTGCTACTTTCAGTTCTAGGTTGTGGACTTCCACTCCCATAATGCATTGTCGTGCTGCTTCTAAGATGTGGACTGGACTACTTCTCACACTGTTTCACATTACATGCTAATTCCTAAGGGGCTTTTGTGCATACACACATAGGGTTACAAAACAATATTGCACCTACCTTGGCTGGTACTCGGTGTGCCGGAGGTGTCGATCTCTGTGACCCCAGTCACAGCTTCAGGGAGGAGTGTGGACTCCACTAGGTCCTCCAATGGTGTTGATAGGGCCTCTGTTGGTGGACCGCCTCCTGTACCCCTGGCCTCCGCAAGTCTCCTTGCCACCCTCTCCTTTGCACGGGACCGCAGGTCGTACCACCTTTTTTAAATCTCTTCAATGGAGTGCTGTGCCACTCCAATGGTGCAGATTTTGGACTGAATGTCCAGCCATAGTCTCCTCTTTTCACTCTCAGGCACCTGGAGTGAGCTTTTTCCAAACAGGCGGTCATGGCTCCTCACCACCTCCTCAGTTAGTACCTCAAGCTCCTGCTCGCTGAATTTCAGCTTGCGCTTCCTTTCTCCCTTCTTCTGTGCTTGGCCTGGGGTATCCATCCTGGCTCAGGTGTTCTTGCTCCTTCTGAGTGCTGCTCTGTGTGGCTGGGCTGCTCTCTCGCAGGATGCTGGTTTGGGTGTGGCACCTGAAACTGCCTGGGATGACTAATTTCCTGGTGGTGATGTCATCAGGCTCCTCCAGGTGTGCATTCTCGAACTTTCTCGCATTTTGCGATTTTTTACTGAATCGCAAAAAAAATTGCAATTTGCGAAAATGCAAATTGTGATTCGGTAAATGGGCCTCGCAAATCACAAATAGCGATTTTTAAGAAATCACTATTTCCGAATCGCAATATTGTTACATGGCCAATTGCAATTCGGAAATAGCGATTTCTTAAAAATCGCTATTTGCGATTCGTAAGCTCCATTTTTCATACATATGGCCCATTGTCTTGGGCAGAACTCAATCTTCTCTCTCCCCAGGCAGTTTATTTTCCAGGGAGGGAGAATAAACTTGCCCATCAGTTGTGCAGGACCTTCCCTTCATTGGTCTCTCTGTGTCTTTCTCCCCTGATCTTTCAAGAGGTAGTATGGAAGTTTTGCCATCCTTCGTTGGATCTTTTTGCCACAGGGGATAATTTTCCTACCACAGTTTTACTCTCTAATTCTAACCAGGAGGGCATGGTAAATAGAAGCATTATCAGTGACCTGGCATCAGGACCTTCTGTATTGCTTCCAGCCTTAACCATTGATAACCAGGGTATTACAGAAAATTTGGGAGGATCAGGCCCGGGTCATACTGGTAGTCCTGGGATGAGCAAGGAGACTTTGGTTTCCTCTTTTACAGGAAATAGCAGTTGCTCCTCCAAGGACCTTGCCCCTTCAGCCATCTCCATTGAGCCTGATAAATCTATTGCTGGAATCTCTCAGTCGCTTCAACCTTGGGGTTTGGCTGTTGAATGGTTGAGGTTAATGGTCCATGGTTGTTCCTCAGAAGCATTGAATCCATTCAGCAGTCCCGTCGTCCTTTCACTAGAAGGTCATACAATAGGCACTGGGAAAACTTTGAAAAATGGTGTCACCCTAAGCACTTGCGGTCCAATATTTGTGACTCGGTCAAGGTCTTGGATTTTTTAAGGAATGGATGTGTACTGGGATTGGCAGTCTCCACCATTAGGGCTCAGTGGGCAGCAATCCAGGCTTTCAGGGGTGAAGAGATGTTGGCATTGGCTCCTTTAGTTTCCTGGCTATTGAGGAGTTTTTTTCTCCAGCACCCTGTTGTGTGGTCTCAGGTTCCTCTTTGGGACTTGCTCTTGGGTCCATCAAGTGTTGAAAGAGGCTCCTTTTGCACCTTGGGACTCTGTGGAGTAGTTGACACAGAAACTAGTCATTTTGGTGGCAATGTGTTCAGGGTGGAGAATCAGTGGAATTAGTGCTTTACTATCCATTTCCCCTCACATTCGATTTTTCACAGACAAAGTGGTGTTTTGCCCGAGTTCGGCTTTTTGCCCAAGGTCCCTTCAGGCTTTCATTGTTGTCAAGGTATTGTCCTTTGAGTTTTCTACCCAGATCCATCCTTGGCTGAGGAGGTTCGCTTACACATACTAGATGTACACAGAGCATTGTTAATCTCTTTGCAGAGGACATTATCTTTTCGTAAATCAGATTCCCTGTTTATCAATTTTGGGACTGAAAATAGTGGGTCATGTCCTTGTACGTTCTTCAACGTCAACCCTTTCTTGTTGGACTAAATTATTCTGTTGGCCTACCATCTATCCAAAAGATCTGTTCCTCCCCGGGTTATGGGTAGATCTACCCAGGGAATGGCAGCCTCTTGGGCATCATTTAAAGGGCCACCATTGAGAGACATTTGCTGTGCAGCCACGTGGACCTCCCCTCATACTTTTCTTTCACATTATTGAGTCCAGTTGAGAGAGGGTTTTTCTACTTCATTTGGTGACCATGTATTATCTGCAGTATCTTGATGATTCTGTTTGTTTGTTAATCATTGAAATGATCCCACTGCCATTCTTACTAAATCTATATGCATTGTTATGGCTGATTGGTGTTGTAGTATTGGCACATATGATCAATCTGTGTTGCTTAGGTATGTCTCACAGTTACAGACTGGATCAGGGAAGATGGGTGAGGTGGTAATCTTCATTACTCAGAGTCCAAGTCTTCCCTTGTAACCAGTTTCAACACGACTATGGGAAACATGAAAATGAACAAGCATTGGCAAAAACAGTGGGTTCAACATAGGTAGGCAGTCTTTTGGTTTTGTCACTGCCTGTCTTGTTTTTAACATGGTTTTTGTAAAACTTTATTGTTGTGGGAGTTGTCGGGCCCTCACTATTATACCAAACACTGGCAAAAGCAAACATATTGAACAAAACTAAGTTGTGTGCCAATACGCTCCTTTTGAAAGACACAATTCTGTCACTCGTGAAGCTGGCTAACAGATAGATAGAGGGACAGAATTTGTCTTGGTTAACGGCAGACCTAATTAGGGGCCCAATTCTTAAAAGAACCACAAAATTGCGCCCATGGTATATGTCCTTGCATTAGTGCAGATTTACGACTTGCATGAATTACCAAGAATTTACAGAAGTAGGCCAGGGAATGACAGTCCTAATAAATATTTGTGAACTGCATTTTAATTCGAGCAAATATGTATGTGAAGATTTCCTCATGCAAAAATCTGTTAAGCATTTACATGTTCACTTTCCCTCCAATTACCTTTTTCCCTCGGGAAACGAATATAGAAGAGCTGGTGAAAAACACTATAACATGCAGGTTTATGGATTTGCATAGACTCAACAAGGCATTCCAACCCTGGAACTATTGTTTACTGTTACCTCCAGCCACAGTATGTACATCCGTAGAAAGGTGGCACAATAAGGGATTTGATAGTATAGCTGGCATAATCAGAGAGGCTAATGTCAGAGTCTTTATACAGGGAGGTTGCTGCCATAATTCGTCACCGCACTACATGTAACCAAAGGGACAAGTGAATTTTGTTACAGGACAAGTAGATGTATGAAGCAACCTCTCCCATGGGCAAGTAGATATTATATCCAATTCCACACACCCCTAAGAGTATTGATTGTAGTGCTTTTCTAATTATGCTTTTCTGCTTGGTAAAAACAAGAAGTGTGGAGTGACTACTTCCCCTTTGTAGTGGCACCTGGATAACAGCAGCCAAGTTGGGGAAGTATTTTGAATTTGGCTAGAGAACAATGTCTGCAAGGAAGAGATGTGATCTCCCAGGTAAGAACTGTATCAGGAAAGACTTGGATTCAGAGTAATGTAGATAACAGATAAGTAACTGGTGCATTACCAGGGAAAGAAAAAAAGGTGTGTCTGATACCTGAAATTAAAGAGCTGTATGTTGCCACCACCGCTGAGTGCCTATAAGCTGGTACATGGACAGTAGACCCATGTAAAGAACAGAAAACATTACTTGGGGCACCCCACCAGACCACAAAGCCCCCCTCTTGGTCTGCAGTTGTGTAAATTAGGGTAAAGGCTCACATTTACAAAATCATGCAGGGAACCTTCCAATTCCAATGCAATTTCAGCTGGTAGCTTATGTTTTTGGGTGATCATGGGTGTGCTATGAATTGGGTGCACACGTAGCGAGAGAGTGAAGTTTGATAAAATGGCAGTATTTCTATTGTTTCCCATTCCAATGGAAAACTGAGTGTGGAATGGGGCAACTGGCAGACAGGCAAATTATCTTTTGGACAGACAATTGGTCCTTAGTGCAAGTAATACACAAGCAGACCGCAGGTGCTTGCATAGGTAGTAAGACCACTGAAGGCTTTCATTTTTTAGGCACAACGTGACATTCATGGTGAAACTCCTTTAGAGTTGTTCAGATGAAATAGCTGATGCTCTTTCACATTTTAAGTAGACAGAAGTTTGGATGCCAGCTTGACATGTGAATAACAAGATATTTTTTCACACTACCTCTTAGAGGTGGACGAGCAGCGCGTCGCTGCAAGCTCGAGCCAGATGTCTGACTCTGGTTGGGCTCAAGGTCCTCTTTGACCCTTGAGTTAAAAAATGAGCCAAACTTTCATATTGCTTCTGCTTGCACCCACGCTCTAGCTTCAGGAGGCAAACATTACAGACAAAGTAGTAAGAGTTGCCCATCTAGTGGCTGAATTACACAATGCGAAATAAGAAATCCCCCTTCCTCGTCTGAGCGAATTGCATGATCCTAGCAAAATATTTTATTTCACAGAGCTTCCTTTTTCTTTTACGTGTAAAAGCCATGAATGCCAATTCACCAAAAGGCCAGGGTTAGCGGAAGAGACATCACACATCGTTTGAACTTTATGTTCACTCACACACACATGCTTACACGTACTCACACAATCACGCATTGTAGAAAGCTGGCTTGGTGGTGGTGGGTACCTAAAGTTCTTACACCTTATACCAGGTCCAGTATTCCCAGTAAGTGAAATGTAGGCAGTGTCTAGAAGCCAGCTCTCTAGAGGTAGCTGTGGATGAGCAACCAAGGCTTATCTAGGAGACATGCAAAGTTCATGCAAAACCACTGTAGTCACACAGCACCTGCACACATGAAAGAAAACACTCAGTTGTACAAAAATAAAGGTACTTTATTTTAGGTCACACAATACCACAAAATACTAGAAGGGCAACCCTCCAATAGGAGGTAAGTAATACACTAATTATATACACTGGTAAACAGAAATAGGCGTAGGAAAGGTTAGAAAACAGTACAAATGCAAATAACCAATAGTGACCATAGGGGGAGCCCAATGTATACTAAAAAAATGGAATGCAAATGTAGGACCCCCACCTAGGTAAATGGAATGTGTAGAGGGGACCTGGGAGTACCAGAAAACCACAGAGGTAAGTAACACAGTTAACCCAGCAACCAGGAAGGCAGGAGTAAATCACTGGAATTTCCACATACCACCCAAAAGGGAAGAAAAGAAGACACCCAGACAAGACTGCAAGAAACCAACGGTGGATTCCTGGAGAGGAAGACATGTGGAGAGAGGGGATCAAGTCCAAAAGTGTCAGTGGAGTCCAGGAGGAGTAGGAGATACTACGCACCCAGCTGAACTTGCAGGAGTTGGTCACTGGTTAGGAAGAACAGGTCAGCACTGCAGCCCTGGAGCTGGAGAAGAGTTACTGAGGAATGCGTAAGATTTCCCACGCTGAAATGAAGATTCCAGATGTGTGTCGGTACAGGAATTCCACAAACAAGCCTTGGCAAAAGCATATACACGGTTAGTGAAATAAGTGGTGCTGCTGGGGACCAGCAAGGCCCAGGAGGACTCAACACAGAAGGGGAAGTCACAGGGGACCCTCAGCTACACAGAGAGTCAACAGGAGCAAAGGCAGCACCCACAGGAGTCCCACAGGACGGGGACACAGAAGTCAAATAAGGAGCCCACGCAGCACTACGCAAATGGATCCCACGTCGCAGGAGAACCATGCAGAGGGCTGTGCATCACAGGAAGGAGTGCTGAGGGTTAAAGCTGCATGTAGCCTGAAGTTCCCTTGGAGGAGATGCACAAAAGCCTTGACAGCTGCAAGAGATGTGGTGCACGGGGTAGTGCCCTGTGTGGGAAGGCAAGGGCTTACCTCCACCAAAACTGGACAGCTTGAAGAGAGGACCAAGAGGACTACTCCGGACCACCACCCCTGATGCAGGATACATGCAGATCAGGATGAGAGGATATCCACGCAGCCGGTCATCGTTGCAATAGGTGCCTGCGGATGCAGGGGAGTGACTCCTTCACTTCAAGGGAGATTCCTTCTTCCTTCTTATGCAGACTGAAGACTTGCCGCCCTCAGAGGATGCACAGCCGGGGAAATGTTGCAGAAGCTGGATGGAGCCGTGGAAACAATGTTGCATGAAGAGTCTTCTTCATGGATGCAGATTGTTAGATCCTGGAGGGGCCAGTCGAGGTTCCAGTTGCTAGAAGTCGAAGTAGGCGTTGCAGAGGAGCCCTGCTGGAATCTTGCAAGCCGAATTTGAGGACCCACCCAAGAGAGAGACCCTAAATAGCCCTGATAGGGGGATTGGTTATCTAGCCAGGTAACCACCTATCAGGAGGGGGCTCTGATGTCACCTGCCTGGTCTGGCCACCCAGATGCTCCCAGAGGTACCTGCCAACTTTGGATTCAAGATGGCAGAACCCAGGGACCCTCTGGAGGAGCTCTGGGCACCACCCCTGGGGTGGTGATGGACAGGGTAGTGGTCACTCTCCTTTCCATTGTCCAGTTTTGCGCCAGAGCAGGGACTGGAGGTTCCTGAACCGGTGTAGACTGTTTTATGCACAGAGGGCACCAAATGTGGCCTTCAAAGCATACCAGTGGTTTGGGGAGGCTACCCCTTTTAAGCCATGTAACACCTATTTCCAAAGGGAGAGGGTGTTACCCTCCCTCTCCTAAAGGAAATCCTTTGTTCTGCCTTCCTGGGTTTGAACTGTTCAAGCAGCAGGAGGGTAGAAACCTGTCTGAGGGGTGGCAGTAGCTTGGACTGCCTGGAAAACCCTGGAAGACTGGTAGGAGCAATGCTGGGGGTCATCTAAGGAGCCCCCAGAGTGCATGGAATCATACTTCCAATACTGGCAACAGTATTGTGGTATGATTCCAGCATGTTTGATACCAAACATGCCTAAGTTTGAAGTTACTACTATGTAGCTGGACACAGGTAATGACCTATGTCCAGTACACGCATAAAATGGCGCCCCTGCAATCACGGACTTCATGAAAATGGCACTGGAGTTTATGGGGGCACCTCAGCTAGTGCAGGGGTGCCCTCACACACAGGTACTTGCACCCTGCCCTCTGGGCTAGAAGGGCCTGCCACGGGGTGACTTATAGTGACCTGGTGCAGAGACATAATGGTGAAAAAGGGTGCATGCACCCTTTCACGCAGGCTGCAATGGCAGGCCCGCTGAACACTTTGCATGGGCTCCCCATGGGTGGCATAATATATGCTGCAACCTATGGGGATTCCCTGGTACCCCAATGCCCTGGGTACTTGTGTACCATATACTAGGGACTTATGGGGGCCATGCCAAATGTGGGGTGAAAATGATACAAGCTACCAAGTTAGAAGGGAGGGAGCATAATCACAGGAGTCCAGGTTAGCAGGATCCCAGTGAACACAGTCAAACACACTGACAACAGGCAGAAAATGGGGGTGACCATGCCAAGAAAGAGGGTACTTTCCTACATACATACACACACTTTCCATCACATAAACACACTCTCACCTGCATGCATGCTCACAAAAAAATATTTATTTTTACTTACCTCTGCTGCTACGTAGTGTCATATTTCAACTATTTGTACTCCATGTTTATCATACTAGTAGTGAACAATGTTATTATTCACTACTATTGTTATTAAAAGTGACAAACAACAAATAGATTGGAGCCCCAACCGATGTCCATAAGGGCAAGCTGTCCCTGTGTTTCTGTCTCTGACTTTTGCCACCTGTGAGTCCAGGAGTCGCAAATGCAGTGTCAGGGATCACAAGGGGCAAGCCAGGGGTTGCAGCTGCGACCCCTGGTGACCCCTAAATGACATCTATGGTAAAAGCACCTTCAAATATGCACTTTCAGGATGTGCACTCAATGGCGGCTGCTTCGCAATGGCAAAGGAGCATTGATCCCCCTGGCTGAGCCAGCACCTAAAAAAATGAAACAATATTTCACTGTTGATTTATTTTTTGAGCTTCAGCAAGCGTGTGAAGGGGGGTGGGGGCTGGGGAGAGGGGAAGGGGAGTGGAATTTATGCACTTAGGTGCGCATGTGTGTTTGACCAGCTGTCTTAGGCCGGCCAAACACAGATGTGCACTTAGGTGTTTCTCCAACCCGGGCGGCTGTATTACACAGCCAGGTTGGAGAAACTCCACAGACTCTCAAGCATTGTCTGAGCAGCAGAACAAGCTGCTCGGACCAATCCTGGCACTGCTCTCATGCTAGGTTTAGCATGAGAGCAGCACCAGGATTGCATGGGGAACCTGTGCTGGTGTGCCAGGGACTTCTTGGACTTCAGAGAGAAGAGAAGCAGAGCAGAAGGCGTCGTCGTCGACAATTCAAGTTTTTTTTTATTTTTATTATTTAGACCGTCCGCCCTTCCCCTTCAGATTTACAGCAGCCCCGCTGTGTGTACTGTACAAAAACCTCTTGGTGCTGGAAATATCCTACCCTCCCCGCCCAGGCTGCAAGTGGTCTAGGATGACAATAAAAATTTGTGAGTATTTTGGAGGAAGCCTTTTGAAATCTAAGTAGAGCAGGGAAGAGCTCTGCCTCTCCCACCCTGGTGGGATAGCCTTCTCCCAGCTACACCCAGGTCCTATTGTTCACTGTCTGGGCCCACTTTGCATTCCAAATGGGGGAGCAATTAACTGGCCCAGCCAGCTGGAAACTCCTAGAAGACCTCAAAAAGTTCAGGGCAGAAAAATGCAAACTTTCTAAAAGTGGCATTTTCAAAATTATGATCTAAAATGCAACTTTACCATGAAAGAGGATTTTGAATTACAATTCATTTGAGTCCAAACATGACATTTCTAACTATTCCCAATCTAACATCAGCACTTATAACACTTATTAACTGTAATAAGGCAACTCAGTGTTATCTTGTGCCTGTGGGAGAGGTAAGCCTTACAATAGAGAACAAATTTGGGGGGTTTCAATACCAGGCATTGTAAAACATTTATTTACAGGCCCTGGGTACATGTAGTACCACTTTACTAGAGAGTTAAAAGTAAATTAAATGTGTCAATTGGGTGTATGTCAATTTTACCATGTTCAAAGTAGAGAGCACAGGCACTTTAGAATTAATCAGCAGTAGTAAAGTACTGGTCAGCAGTGGTAAAGTGCACAGAGTCCTAATGCCAACTATAACGAATTCCAGAAAATAGGAGGGAAGAAGGCAAAATGTTTCAAATTGACCCTGCAGAGAGGGCCAAGCCCAACAATATTCCTAATATTTTTCATGAAAAATATACAACTTATTTTCAAACGTAATATTTTTGTAGTCAAAAACCATTGCTACATTTAATTAAAACAATTTCTAGCTTAAAATTATGTTTTATTATTTTAACAAAAAAAAGTTTCTAGACAAGAATGTTAATTTATATATGCTTTTTTAGTATCATTTAGTGTAACATCTGTCAAGGTTGACATACATATATTACACCACAGACGGTGTTTCTCTATATTTTTGTATTGTAATCATTTGCACTGTAGATGTCATCACAGATGATGAACGCTTGTGCTGAAAATGCACTTCCAGTCCACCATATTGTCAGGCATAAACAATGCTGACAATGTAGCTTTGTAATGATAGATGTAACATAGTGGATGCCTGACGTATCCATCATAGAAAGTGGATTAATAAGTGTAGCCTATTCCTATCTTTTCCAGTGTTCACCATCTGAACTGGTTAAAACAGTCCACGATTGATAGAATCTGTCATACACCGTGCAAGCATCTGTTGACGTAATTTCCATCACATTGGTATACACATTTTTCAAGGGTGATTTTGTCACTTGCCTTCTAACCTTCAAGTGCGGCAGACCTCCTCACTTGCTCCTCATTTTCTGCTGCTGGTACGCACAATGGCTGAAGGATCAGGTGGCACGGCCCTCAACTTCCCACAGGAAGAACTGAACATCTGTGTCGAGGGGGCCCTGACCAACTACAGCCAGCTGTATGGTCCAGTGGAGAGTCCAGGAAGCCCCAGACATGAAATGGCCTTGCGATAATATTTCAGATTTTTAAAAATGATTGTGAGTGACTGTACTATCTCCAAGTAATGTTTTCATATTTACATCAGCCATATTTTTTTAATAATTAAGCCTATGATTTTAAAACATTACCTTGAAAAGCAAGGTAGTGTTAAACCACACTTGATGTTCAGCTAGTGTGCCTATACTAATAATCAACAGGTTTGATGAGCTTAAAATTACACTTAAAACTGTGAAAAACACAGCGTCCTGGGCATCTACTCACCTTTGTAATAATATAAGCCAATGTATATTTCAAAAATATTTTAAATTATGTTAGTCTTACATATATGTTTAGAACTATTTGAGTTTATGTTTCAAAATTTTAGAACGTGAACACCTTAAGAATTTGTATTTAAAGTACTTAATATACTCCAGTAACATAAAGTATTACTTTTAAATATTAAATAGTAAATTGGTCAAAAAAAGATTTTAACTTGCATGTTACATTGTGATAGTAACAACAAAAGTATAATATTGCTGAGGGCATGTGAAGATAACCTTTGTCATGGGGAAGGTGTGTAGTCTGCATGGACGAGAGCTATAAAAGTGACACAAATATTGACATCCATGCTGTCACTAAGCATTTTAGGTTTCACTGTGAATATGGTTTGAATGACACATATGTTCTATGGCATGGCACTAATAGAGCTTAGGCGTTGGCTGGAGGTGGTAACTAACTTTATAAAATGTAAGTTAATGTTGAATGTGCCTTGAAAAATCATACACACTTGATTTAAAAAATCACCATACATGTATTCATTTGTGGACTGTGTACTCCTCGACATTTTAAAATGAGTTAACCTATATAGAGAACACAGTGGTTTAAAAGGCACTACGGTGTCGTGGCCATCCAACAAATTGTTGTGCATTGCCTTTGAATTAAAATTCCAAAAATGTGTATAAATATGTCCAGAAATGTAATCACACTGCATTGTGTCACGGACAAATCAATATATATATATATATATATATATATATATATATATATATATATATATATATATGTATATATATATATATATATATACATGTTTCTAAACAATATCCCTAATATATGTTTTATCTTCGATTTTAGGGGGTTTGTCATTGACTTGACTCAACAGGTAATAGGTAACACATCCACTGTATAAAATATTACATTGAACATCATGGGCCAGATGTAGCAAATTAAAAATTTGCGAGGTGCAAAGTGCGAGTCCATGCGACTCGCACTTTGCACCTCGCAAATTGGTATGCAGTACGGTGTCACAGACACCGACTGCAACTCGCTATGGGGTCGCAATGACCCACCTCATGAATATTCATGAGGTGGGTCGCAAATTGCGGCCCCATAGCGAGTATAGGCACTCGCAAACATGGAGGCCTGCTGTCGTCAGCAGACCTCCATGTTCGTGACTGCTGTTAAATAAAGCAGTTTTTTTTTTTTTTAAGTGTAGCCCGTTTTCCTTACAGGAAAACGAGCTGCACTTAAAAAAAAACCGAAACCTTTAGTTTCGGTTTTTTTCAGGGCAGGGAGTGGTCCCTTGGACCACTCCCTGTCCTGAAAAAATATTTGTGGGTCCAGTCACAAACTGGAAGGGGTCCCATGGGGACCCCTTCCAATTTGCGAGTGGGTTACCATCCACTTGAAGTGGATGGTAACTGCGATGCCATTTGCGACCGCGTACACGGTCGCAAATGGTATTGCATACCACTCAGACTCGCAAATAGGAAGGGAACACCCCTTCCTATTTGCGAGTCGGAAATGCATATTGCGAGTCGGTACCGACTCGCAATATGCATTTCGCCATAGCAAAGAGGCATTTGCACCTCGCAAACGGCGATTTTTGCCGTTTGCGACGTGCAAATACTTTGCTACATCTGGCACCATGTCCTTACACTAAGATAAAACAAAATGTAATTGAACAACATTCTTGCATCCTAGAAATTATAGATATCTGGATAGGAGTATATTTGTTAATCATTGTGTTTTGAGGAAACATTTATTTCTTGTCTTACTCTGTGTAGGTCAGTTTCCATTACAATAAGAAAACTGGGAAGGCCACTGCTAGGCAAGTGCGGTGTTATGTGGTCTTCCCCCTCCACTTCATCCACGGCTACAAAGGGTGGGAGCAACTTTTGAGGTGGAACCGCATCCCAGTCAAAGAACATTATGGGATCTTCCCCCAGTACAGGGACATCACCCTTTTGACATGTGTAATGTTTGCCCTTTTACCAGACACCTCAAAACGATACATCTAAATCCTATAGGTACCTGGTATCTCAAGAAACACACGAATTGCAATACAAAAAATTGCATCTATATGATTACGTGTCCGTGCAATTTACGCTATATCGGGATGACTACCAGACCTGTCAAATTGCGCATCAATGAACATAGAAGTAACATTAGATGCAAAAGAATTACCACCAAACTATGTGCCCATTTCCTTGAAGCACCCCACACACCTGATGAGTTGTGGTGGGTAGTACTAGATGTTCTGCATACCCGCCTCGATGACCCAGGAGGCCTCTTTAAAACTGAACAGAGATGGATTTTCAAATTAGGGACCAACACTAATGGTCTGAACGATGACATTCCGTGGACCTCTTTGTCCTAATATTATTGAACAACATCTTATTGTTTAGTCTTTTTGATCATCTGTGCAACAGTGCAAAACATTATTCTAACCTGTCTACTATCCCTCCACCATCAATATTGACCTGTCCCATATAATATGGAATATCAGTCAATATTATCAATTTTTGACGACCCAATAAGAATTTGCCTGATATAAAAAAATTCTGTCTAACTAGGAAGTTTTCCTTTTTGAATAACCTGTTATAACACAATACTTCTTGTTTACATACAATTTTTAGGCATCCGACCATGACTTGGTCCGGATGCTCTTTCGACCCGTTTGTCTCTTTAGTCTGTTACCGATCCCGAGTAATTCTCGGATCTATGTGCATGCAGATGAAGTCCTTTGTTTATTTTTACTATCCCCTTGACGACTGAACGTCCGTCTTCTGTTTCTACTCCTTTGTGACGCACGCAGGCCGGAAGGAATCCCCTTTCCGCCCGCCGCTCCACCTTCTTAAGATCTCGGACAACGCTTGCATAACATGTATGCGGGACGCCGTGCCGAGGGTAGGTCCATAATGCAGGACCAATAATCGCACTGTAAGTCTCCTTTTTCTCCGTTTTACCTGGGTTAGATTTTTACGTACCGGCATTTCGGCTGTGACATGACAAATTCCCGTTTCTTTTAATTATTGTGGTTTTGATCGAATATCTTTAATAAGATGTATCATTTCAACAATTGTTGTGATTTCGACCAAGTTAAGTGGGAGATAGACGGGTAGTTTCAATTACTACACCACTGCATTATTTTATTGGGGCTCAGACAATAACTGTGTTTTATACTCAGCATTAATGATTGAATATCACATGTACTTTGTGGATATAATATACTATGTTTTGTTACTACGAACAGAGATTATTTTAAGTCCACAGTACGTGCGTCCTAAGGAGCCTATTCTCAAAGTAGGGGATGGTAAGCCTTTTTCTGCCCGTTAGTTTTGCACTTTTTGCGCTTTTCACGTGTGATGTGTGACCCTTCACAATTTTAAGTACACTTATGACTTTTTACTAATGTATAGAGTTGTTCATGTATTTCTGTCTTTTAGGGCAACCTGACTAGGTGACCACAATGTAAGTGACTGTTTCACCTTTAAGTTAGGAGACTTAGATATATTTGATAACCATATCTGATTTTGCTTTTTGGAGAAGACATTCTTTATTTGGTCCTGATGAAGCGTCCATGGATCCGGTGGGACCTTGAGGACGCGAAACATGTTGGCCTTGATATGTAGAGGCACTATTTAATTTATAGCTCCTCTCTACTTCTTTGTTTTTGAGAGTCACTTGAGCATTGCACTCTTATTTGACCCTCACCCTTTCTTTTTAACCTTGGTCTTCATCTACCCTGTGCTGATTAAAGTTTTTGATGTTTTGGTATGATGAATAACCAATTTTAACAGTTTTTTGCTCTCTCCATTTTTGATTCTACTCCTAGCGTAAACTATTACGCTTACTCTAGTTGAGCAATACGGCACAAGAGCCCCCTTCGGGGTGCCCGCCAGGCATTGCAGAGCCGGCCTGGTGAGGAGCATTTCCCGATGATGATGCTTGTCATCCATTGTGATGCATGAGGGCTCTTGCTCCTGATAGTTCAGGTCCCCTATGAAGCCAGTACAGTTTTGGAACAGTGTACCATTATTTATTGGAACCGCATCATCTCCATCGTAAAACTGGGAAGGGCCTCCCAGCAAAAGAAGCTGATACTCCAGTTGCTGGCCGACATGATGCTGCGGATTCTGTAGGTGGCCTACTCTGTCCTGCTAGGGGAGCTGAACATCATGAAACAGCGACAAGTGGGTAAGTACATTGACATATACAACTTTCCATGGTGTTATTAACCATTCTTTACATTTTGCAGCTTGTAATATTACATGGCGCTTCTAAGGCTCACAAATATGGTCGGGTGTAGAGTTTTACTGAAGGTTACTTCACCCCAAGCATCATGGAGATCCAATCCACCTTATTATTCCAAGTGTGATAAGATATAATCAGGGTCACTGAAATTATGCTGTTTTTGGCTGCGGAGTTTTCTGCATAATTAAGGATTTTTTGCATTTGCCACATAATCCATCATCTGCTGCTATTTGCAGATTTTAACAAAAACTGTTTCTAGCTTAAACCGATTAAAGGTTACTTAACATGTGGATACACGTGTTGTGCAGTGAAAGGCCTGTTGCCAATGTTGACTGGTTACTTTGTAGTTGCTTATTGCTGTATCTGGGTGTTAAACTGGTACTAGTACGGTAAAACCCTTGCTCAGACCGTGTTAACATATATAAAAAATGACAAATTAATGAAGGTATATTATCAAACATGTGCTATGTATTATGCCACAACATTTTCATTCTCTTGCTGCAGGATTTATTTAAGGGGGTGCATAATTTGGTATGACGCACAATTCCAATGGCCACGGATAAATTGAACGAGGAAGTGAAACATCGAACTCAATAGAATTCAGTAGATTCAAGCTTATGCAAATGGTCAAACACATCCAGGAACAGGTCAAGTGTTGGAACAAACTCCTGTTAAAAAGGTGGCCTACGTCTTTAAATAAACTTATATTTGTATTTCTGAAAAAAAATGTATATAGGGCCTGATTTAAGGTTTGACAGACAGGTACTCTGTCACAAATAGGACAGATATCCTGTACGCCTAATTACAAGTACATTAGGATATAGTGCACTTGTGATAAGGCAGACAGGATATCCACCACGTTTGTGATAGAGTAGCATTCTGCCAAACTCTAAATGTAGCCCATAGTTATTGAACTCTGAGAGCAGATGCCTGAATTTAAATGTTGGACATGTGAATAACAGTGGTCTCAACGTAATTTAAAATCACCAAAAATGAACATTTGCCAGAGTTATTTTTTAACAGATAGGAGAATCCTGAAAAAACATATCTAAGCAGACCTACACCTTTTTACATCATTAAAAGTTGTATGTGTTGGTCATAAAGTATGGGACACGTTTATAGTTGTTGTTACTCCATCAACAAATGTGACAGATAACCTGTCCATTTTATTAGAAGCGTTAAATAATATAATATATTTTTGATAAGGCAGAGAGAAAATCCTTGACATTTGTGAAGGGGTAACGTATTTTGAAATCACATTCAGGTCCTTTTAAAATGCTGCTTTGTGTGCTCTTTATTGAGAATAGTATGTGAACGAGATTATGTTTGGGTATCTTTGATGTGTGTAAGTGTTGTGAGTGACCTTTGTACTATCTGATTGATGTGTGCCTATGTGTGCTTTCAGCTTCTTCTGGAGCTCGCGAGGCAGACGTTGGCCAGACTTTGGGGGAGCAACGTGAGAGCCACTGGAAGTCGGAAGTTGGAGCCACTGATACTTATTGGCACTGAGTTTGATGGGGCTGCTCAGGAGGGCACTACAACATTAGACTCTGAAGCTTCTGACTCGGCCCAGCCCCTTCTGGTGGCAGACAAACCATCCCAGGATGTTCTATTTGTTCCTGTGTCTGCCACCACCTATACCACCATTAGCACCCTCACTCGTGTACATCAAGAAAAGTGACAACACACAGGGTGGAAATGTTATTTGGTCACTTTCACACTGGACATCTCTCTCCCTGCTCTCATACGGCCAGCACTTGTTTCAGAGGAGGCCCTTGAGGTTCGGAAGAGCTTCTCTGTAGGGCAGGCAGCATTGGTACATGCTATCCAGGATGCCAGTCAACAACTGGCACACGCCATTGACATTGTGGATGGCATGCTCTATGCCCTGTTTGCCTTACAGAGAGGTTAAGTGTGTACTAGTGCCTCCTTTGACACCAGTGCTTCCACCACACCTGCCCCCGTTACCTCAACACCATTACCTCACCCACATCTAAAGCCTTGACTCTATTCCACCATCTCACATCATTCCAAGCCCTGACTTCATTCAACATCCCACCTCAATTTCTGATTCTGACACCAACCCTACACTTCCCTCCATCATTCCAACCGGCCTCAACACACCCAAAATCCCTAAAACTCCAGAATCACCTGCCTGTGCTTCACCTACAAAAATCCTAAAAACCCCACCTGAATGAAAGAAGTAGGGGCCCAGAGTGACATCAGCTCCAGGAGGATGCCTGAGGAGGTGATAGCTACATGTGTTGGAATGTAAGGGAATACATCTAGCAGCATTTGCTACTTTGCTTATTGATGAACTGTGATAGGACACACTTTACTTACCCCTCACCCGGGTATTTGAAAAGGCGTTTCCCCCATGCATTTTACCATAGAGTCTTTAGACACTACTACAGCCCGAACTGCAGAACGGAAATACACCAAATTTGGCAGGAAACTACATCATGATGCACAGATCATGCTTATTGCTACTTGGTGTAAAACTATTAAGTAGTTCTGGAGTTATTAAAGGTTAAAAAATATAGATATCCAGGAACATGGAGGCTCAGCAGATTCCAGAGAGCTACTGCTGAGATCTGATCTGTTGCCAACACTTCAATCAGGAAGCCGAGTCCCAAACAAATGATAAGAAAAGGGGGCAGAGTAGGAATACCCTGACCCACTAGCCTTGGTGCTGGGGTCCCCCTGGGATCCCTCCAGAGCAAAAATTAAAAAGAAAACAAAAAACAAGCACAGTCTCCTGCCCTCTTTCTCAGTTTAGCTCCTGGGTGGGCCAGGTCTCAGGGGCATGTGGCAATATAAAAGAAAAAAGGAAGGGGTTCCCAGGGCCCCCTTTCTAGGGTTCTTTTGAGCCCCAGCGACCACCACTTCATGGGGCTTTCTCCAGATATTGGAGGGGGACAGCGTGGCCCCCCTCCAATGAGCTCTTCTGAGCCCCAGGGACCACCACCTCCCTGGGGCTTGATTTTTATAATGGAGAGAGGCCACATGGACCCCCCTCCTAGGGCTGTAAGAAGCCCGGGGGCCAGCACCTCCCTGGAGCAAAATAAAAAATAGAGAAGGAGGGCTGCGTAGACCCCCAGCCCTAGGGGACCACCATCCCCGAGGTCTCTAAAACAATTAAAACTGGGAGGGGGCCCGCGTGGCCCCCCCTCCTGGGCTATTTATGGCCCAACGGACCAGCACCTCCGTGGGGAAGGCCCTGTGAGAACAAGGAGGGAGGGCCACACAGCCCCCCTCCTGGAACTATTAATGGTCCTGCCGACCGCCACCTCCCCCAGGACCAGCTCCTGTATCTCCCCAGGAGTCCATCATTGGAAGATAGCTGTTTGCTTTCACTTGGTAGGAGCTTTGACAGTTCTCGTCAATCGAGAGCGAACACTAACTCAGCTTCCAGCAAGCGGAACTGGAAAAACTGCTGCCTCTTGCTGGGAGCAGAGTTTTCATCTGTTTCCCTGCCCGTTGTTGTTCAGGCAGGGAAACAGATGAAAGATTGCTCTCGCACACATGGAGCTGCATCCTTAGCAGCTCCCAGCGTGAAAGAGCAATGCCAGCTCCCGCCGGAGGCAAGGAACCAGCTGGGACAGCATGGGCATTCAGGCTCCCCTTGCAGGCCCCATCAAGGCTCACTGGGTGCTCTGGGTGGGGCCAGGGCACTAAGGTACAGAGACAGGGCTCCAGGGCCAAAATTGGCCAGGGGAGCAGGGCCACACAGCCCCCATCCCAATTTTACTTTTAATATAGACCCTGGAGACGTGATGTCCCCAGGGCCTGGGGGAGTCCATGATGTCCTGCTTTAAGGATTTACATTTAGCCCCAGGGAGCTGGTGGTCATCGGGGCTTCAAACATCCCCAAGAAGGGGGTCTACCCGGACCTCCCTCCAGTTTTAAAAATCAAGGCCTGGAGAGGTGGTGGTCCTCAGGGCTACTAAGAGCCCAAAGAAGGAGGGTCCACCCGGCCCCCTTCCAAATTTTCTTAAAGCCCCGGGGAGGTGGTGGTCCAAGGGGCTTAAAAGAGCCATAGTACAGGGGCCCAGTGCGCCCCCTCATTTTTTTTTATTATGGTGATTGCCCCTGGGGTCTAGCCCACACGGAGGCTATACTGAACAAGTGCAGGAGATTGTCCTTGTTTTAAAAAATATATATATTTCATTGGATTTGTGGATCCTCTGCAAATTTTGTAAAAATAATTTAAACTGCTTTTCTGCCCTGATGGGATTCCCTGGGGACACCAGCACCTGGCTAAGGGGTCAGGGTACCCCTACCCTGCCCCCTATTCTTTTCTTTCCAAAAGCTCTGCGTGGTGAAGGGTTGGGTGCTTATAGGGGGCAGGCCAGGCCATGTGGCCAACTCCTGCCATGCACGGCCCGGTAATTGGATTAACGTAAAGTAATTAAAATTACCTAATGTTAAAAAAAACATAGTAATTCACTGAAAAAAACAAAGGTTACAGGGACTTGATAATTAGGAAATAGAATTTAATAAAACATAGAAAGTCACTTAAAAAAAACAAAGGTTGGGGGCATGGCCAAGCAAGATGGCTGGCGGGACGTACTCCTAGTAAGCTCCCGCTATCCCAGCCTGATCCTGCCATAATCCTGGGGTACCTGAGAAAATAGGTGCCCCCCCTCGGCAAAGGAAGGTACCCTGGTTATAGCAGCATGCTATAACCCCGTCTCTGGGTTCCGGATCTCTGGATTCGGTGCCACGCGGGGAAGCCCGTTTCGGGCCGCAAGGATTGCAGCCAGGCAGCATGAGGGGGAGGCAGAGGCTTGGCTGCCCCCTTCAGACTTCCTGCCCTTTGCCGTGGGCTGGTGGTCGGACTGCCCCCTGGGGTGGAGTTGTGTTGGTGTGCGCGGCTCTGCCGCTTGGGCTGGCGTGGCTGCGGGGCTCAGAGTGGCCCGCAGTGCACTTGAGGAGGGCCCTGGCTCGCGCGCCGGTGGAGTGCCGGGGAAGGACCAGGGACCGGCTCATATAGGCTGTGAAGAGAAGGGGCCCAGTTGAAGGGCAGAGTACCAGTCGAGTGGGGGCTGTGCAGGACTGGCCTGAGAACAGACAAGTGGATTTAGGTGCAGCCCGGAGGGTGAAGGCTGTGGCTCCTCTCTTGGAGAGCTGGCTTAATTGGCTTAATGGCGCATTGGTCCATGGCCTGGTCGTGGGCCCATCGAGTGAAGGTGCATTGGGCTTACTGTGTGGAGCTTTTTGAGAGCGCTCGGTTCGCCTGAGCCCGGGGCTGCCTGCGAGGAGGTGGGGACATAACAGTGTCCCATGGCTAAGGGTGGTGCAGAGCCAGGCAGCTGATCTCAACTGCCTGAGTGGTGCTGCAGCTTCCAGGTACTTTTACTCCCCTTCTGGGTCACTCGAGGCGGTAATACCGCTTGGTTTCTGGCTGGCGGTGAGATGGGGCGATACCAGCAAGTGGCAACGTCGCAAGGGAACACTATGGAACAATACACCACGCCGGTGCCTCTGCCACAGCGCCAGACTCGATTAGGAGGGCCCAGAGATGTTCTGAGCACACCGATGACTGCGGAGGAGCCATTACGAGCTGAACTTCTAGCAGCTAGACAGGGTTCCAGGGTGGGCCTCGAAGGGAAGATAGAAAAGGTGGCGGTGGAGTTGATCCTCCTTCGGGCGGACCTCTGAAAGGTCTCTGATAAGGTCAAAGTGGTGGAAGGCTCCATTGCGGAGCTGCAGACGGAGGTGGGTGCTGTGCGCAAACAGATGGTGCAGGTCAATTCCACAGTCGGAAGGCTGGAGGTAAGCCTGGAGGACGCAGAGGGCAGGTCCCGTAGGAATAATGTGCGCCTACTTGGGTTCCCGGAACGCACAGAGTGGGACGCGCTGTAAGGCTTTGTGGAGAGCTGGATTAAGGATGTTCTGCAGCCGGTCGGGCTGTCCAGGGTGTTTGTGGTGGAGCATGCTCACAGGGCAGTAGTGGCACCTCCTCGGCCTGAGGCGCCTCTGAGGGCTATCATTGCCTGTCTTTTGAATTATAAAGACAGAGACTGTATCCTGCGGGTGGTCCATGAATCTGCCAGGGCAGTCTTTGAGAACTATAGAATCTCCATTTATCCTGACTATACAAACAAGGTTCAGACCTCTAGAAAGGGGTTTCTGGAGGTGAAAGCCAAGCTCCATGCCATGAACATCAGATATATGTTGTTGTATCCGTCACGCCAGAAGGTGCTCTCTGGGGGCAAGTCCCATTTTTTTTAACATCCGGAGGAGGTTTGGAGATGGCTGGAGATGTGGGACAAAGTCACTCCTGGTAGACCTGAAAGGACCAGCCTGGCGGTCCATTGTGCCTCTGGTGTGAACGGCCCGGACTGGAGGACCCGCAGGAAGAGCCAGATGGAGGGCACCGCGGAACAGGCTGTAGATACTGATAATAGAATCAAGATTTAACAGGATGACATTGGTGACTCCTGGACTGGCTGATGGACCGAGAGGGGCAGTGGATCAGTGAGCAGAGTGGAACCCTACAGCTAGTTAACTTTGTTACTCTTATCTGAAAGCTGTTGCCACGCACTCATTTGGGGGGGCCTGTGTCTATGCGGGAGGAGCCTGTGCTGCATGGTGGGGGGCTTTCGGGATGAAGGTTAAGTTTCCGATAGGTCACTATTTGAATTTGTATTGTGCAAGAGGGGCCGTAACATGCTCACTGGTTTATGTTGGGTCGGTATTCAGGCACAAGTATATTGCATACAGGGTGGGGGGTGGTTACACCACGGTTGTGGTAGGGCCTAGTAACTGAGTAGTTGGGGATTAGGCTGTTGTCCTGGCAGCATTAACAAATATGGATCTACAGTATGGTTTGGTGTGTTTGTTCTACTGTTCATCTGGGGCAGGTAATGAGGAGTTGGGTTATCTGGTTGGTCAGGATAACAAATGTTTGAGGTTCACAACAGCAGTGCATGCATGTGTGCAAGAGGTGAAATGGGTACTCATCTTACCTTATCTCCTCGGGAGGGAGGTGAGGGGTGGAGGACTAGAGGGGCAGAAGGTAAGAAAGCCTTGGTATGGGCCGACAGATTAACATATTGACATGGAACGTCAGGGGGCTGAAGAGTTACACTACACGTTACAGGGTGCATTCCTTTCTGAGGCATCATAAGGATCATATAGCCTGCCTCCAGGAAACGCACATGACGGAGGAGGAAATGCAAAAACTAGCTAAGAAATGGCAGGGTCAGATGTTCTCCTTATCCTTTTCCTCTTACGCAAGAGGTGTGACAATATGGGTTGCCCCAGGGATACCAGTTACCCACGTTTACAGCAAAGTGGATGCAGAGGGGAGATATGTACTCATACAGGGCACTTTGGACGGGGCACCCATCAATATTCTTAACACTTATGCACCCAACATACATGATCACTGCTTCTACAATAGTATACCTGAGATTTTGGGGGATGTGGTGGATGCGCCTATTGGATGGGCTGGCGATCACAATTGTATTTTGGGTGGTGAGAAGGATCGTCACCAATGTTCCCTCTAATTTTTTTCCCCCTGTGTGCAGCTGTGAATGGTCTCTGTGCACTACAGCCAAGGCCATGTGCGTCAAATTTGTCAAAAGTGAGATCACTCCCCCTTAAACCCAAGATTTTACCACAGGGATGACCCCTTGTTTGACCCTTAGCTCCTCCGCAGGCACCTATTGATGTGCCAGTAGAGGAAGGAAAGGCCAGAGGTGACCACAGAAAATTAATAGATCCCTTTTAAAGTTTTGTATTGCAATTACATTTATATAGCACTTACTAGCCCTACACCAAGCAGCACACTGCTCTGAAACTGAAGGTAAGTGGTTAATCCAGTGGTCATCCATTATTGTTGGTACAGAGTCTGGTTCTTTCAAGGACACTATTCCCCATCTTCATGTCCACTCCAGTGTCTTAGATGCGGATTACAATTGGTATCAGGCAGGCATAATCATTAGTGCCCTTATGATAAAAGCAGTGTGTGAGAACATACAGGGGAAATAATACAAACACTGAAAGGATATTCTGCAAATGCTAGAGCTATGCCCTCTGATGTTTACCCTAAAAAAGTGCCCCACAAATGTTTTACCCAAGTACAAAACTAAAGCATTTGCATGCCTCTGGTTTAGCATGACATAGAATAGAGCTGCAAATAACTTCTTGGGCAGTGGAAGTGCATTGCATTGTAGCTGGAGGGAGGAGACCGGTAAACTGAAGTAAGGGGGCAGATACAGGGCTACTTTAAAAGATTCACGGACACCTTTCATTTAACAAGGAAAGGAGATGCAGATCAGTTTACCTGAGCACTAACATTCAGTGGATTGCAGGGAGAAGGGATGCAGTTTGGTTTACAAGAAGGTTTTTAGGTCAAGGCTGTCTGTTGTCTATCCCTGATTGCTGCCAGTAGCAGATGACTTTAGCAAGATGCTGAGATTTCACACTTCTTTGCACCAATGTTGTGGGTGCCCCAGCTTGAAGCTAGCCCCAGTGGTTCATGCTGTGAAAAACATCAATTCAGAGAAGGGATGTTTCTTGAGGGCAGCTTGAGAAAGACAGCAGAAGTCCCAAAATAGCACAGGGTTTATGTAGAGAAAATAGCATCGCATGCAGAGGACAAGGCATATGGTTTGGTGAGCAGGGTTTAATTTCTACTGCTAAGAGTGAAATCATTTACATGGACCTGTGCAGGTAAATGTGTACCTATGCACTGCAAGTGGAGAGGCAAAGACTTTCTGAGTTACGAGCCTTCTGTGAAAAACGTCCTTATGTTACTTCTGATCAGCAACCAGCTCTTGCCTCACCTGTTTTCATGTCTCCTTGTTTGGGAAGAACACTTTATCTAGTTGAGCATCAGTGCTAATACACTGGGACTGTTGGCATAGTGTACTTTGCACTTTTGTAAACTCTACTTGAGTATTTACCATCTCATAGGGGGTAAGCAACAAACTGCCTTTCAATACCAGGCCCTGGATATCATGGAGCATGGAACATTAAGGATGAAACTCAGACCATAACCTGACAGGTGAAAGGTGACTGCACTCTTTCACTTCCAGGGTCAGATAAGTGTAGTGCTCTTACACTAGAAGATAGCCCCAAAAGTTAACATACCTCCTGCAGAGATATGCACGTGAACACTAACTCCAAGGTTTTAAGGTATCAAGTTGACTCAGCATTTTGACCTCAGGAAGTTGAAATGAGTGCCCTGAGTTTGGTGATGATATTTCAATTTTTAGTATGCACTGTATAATCTGAAATATTATCACCATGGCAGCTGCAGGAGAAACACTATAAACATTGGTAATCCACTCACTTCGGTACACTTGTACATTATCAAATGTAAGTAGGCCTGCTTGCCCTGGTGTTTTTGTTATATCCAGGTACTTGTTGTTTGCTTACCGTGTAGGACATGCAAGGTTGTTCTGGGTAAATTACACACAACTGACACAAACACACACATTTGAGCACTTTGGAACATATTGCCAGTGCTGCACTACATACTTGCACAATGGGAAACAAACGTCAACACCTATACAGATTACAACATTTTAGGAATGACACCAGCCAGACATGTTTTTTCAACATAATGCATATGCCTGCAAGTCGGCCATTATACGTCAACGAATTCCAACCAGCATTACCTTGTTTTTAAATTATCAATACACCGGAAGAGCAGTTTTACAAAGTCCTTATGTACAAAGAAAACCATAATTGGTAAGAGCTATTTGCACACTCTTGGTAATAAAGTTCCCTCTCTCAACACAATAATGGTGTGTCTTTATGTTCTTAAGGAGGGAACCGTTTAACATTATATTAAAAATGAGTAGATAATACGTATTTGTAAATTATATTGGCAGACCTGGGTAATGGGTCGCGCAGTCTCTCTTTCCCACCATTTAGGTCCACAGACCTCAGCGGAAAATAATTGATCGAAAGGCACAAAGGACAAAAAAGTATTACATATTAGAAGTCACTCACCTTTTCACAGAGGGCTTACAGTATTTTCCTAGTACGAGCCACAAAACTGTGCCTGCGCACTGGCACCGTGGGTGAAAGGTAATTAGCTGCTCTAGCACTATTCAAAACTAAAACGTTGCATGAAAGACTACGGAAACGATGGGAAAAACCAAACACTGTTACAGTGAAAAAGATAAACATGAGATGTACAAGAGCTGCATCACTGGAATGGATTACTTTCAGGGTTTGAAAATGCTTCTAAAGCTGTTTAGTGCATCTACATAACAATGCACTTCACACCAGTAGCAGATAAAGAGGCGGCAAACAAGCAGTTGTCTGCTCCCAAGTCACACTTTCCCCTTCCTGAGGCCCCCATCCAACTTGTTATGGACAAGCAGGAGTGCAGCTGCTAAAACAGCAGGATCCTTTGTTGTGTGCACAAAGAGAAAGTTTCAATTAGAGCTAATAATTCGAAAAACTCAGAAAGTTTTTCTCTTTATGCGCGTACTAGCAGAGGCCGTGTGCACTAGGAAGGAGTAGTGTGAGTGCGCACCCACACGCGCACCCTACAGGGAATGTAGATTGTCACCTGCCTAAATTGGGGACTAAACCGGCGATGACGAGATCTCTCGCAGAGGTAATGCGCAATTTAGGGCTGTGGGATAGATGGAGGAAACTACACCCAGAGGGTAGGGAGTACACCTGTCATTCTAAGACGCATAACACGCATAGTCTGCTAGATCAGTTTCTTTTGGTTGGACTGAACTGCTCACAAGTGTTGGACATTAAGCATCTGGGTAGGTTTCTCTCTGATCATGCACCAGTGTTGATGCAGCTGCAATGGGGATCCGATAATACTAGGTTAACTCGTAGTTGGCGCATGCCTACAGATTTTCTGACAGATCCTGGGTGTCGCAATAAGGTGGCAGTTGCCATTAAAGATTATATGGACTTGAGTTGGAACACGAGGAATTATAGGCACACAATGTCACAGTGCCCTTTCCTCAGGATCTGCACGCTGCTGAACAAAAGGCCCACCTCCCGGTGTCACCAATTCAGAAAGCTATTATAGTACAAAGTTATTATGAAGCCAGGCGGGGGGAAGGGAATTAGGGTAGGGAACTGCAGGGAGAGAGATCTGAAAAGAAAAAGTTAGAACAAATATGCATATACTCATTCATAACCATATAACTCACCATTAGACTCTTGAATAAAGGCGTCTCCGTGACATCAGATTGAGACCCTTTGTGAATTGGGCGTAGCCCCTTCTTTGAATCATGGAACAAGAACAAACTGCAACCTCTAAACCTAGAGATGGCAAGAGCCTTGGACTATGGACATACTCTGGATATCAATCATGTAACAACTATTCTTTCATAAATATAAACGTTTGATCTCAGCCTAGAAGTTCTCAAAGACTTAAATATGTATCTCACATATTATGCTTCCCAAAAAACAATGAAACTATAATTTGCTTATCTCCGAAACGTTTTCACATTTACTACCTAGGCCTGAAAGTTTTACTCATTGAACTTGAAGCACTTTGTTCGTTGGACAGAAGCGCTTTGCTTATTGTTCAAGAAGCGCTTTGATCATCATACATGGAGTGCTTTGTTCAATATGCCAGAGAGCGCTTTTACTTGCTTTGTCTGAAGCGCTACGCTCGTTATGCTAAGGGGCACTTTACTCATGTGACATGAAGAGCTTTGATTGCCGTGCCAAGGACGCTTTATTCATGTGGACTGAAGCGCTTTGATTGCAGTGCCAAGGGCGCTTTACTCATGTGGACTGAAGCGCTTTGATTGCTGTGCCAAGGGCGCTTTATTCATGTAGACTGAAGCGCTTTGATTGCCGTGCCAAGGGCGCTTTACTCATGTGGACTGAATCGCTTTGATTGCCGTGCCAAGGGCCCTTTACTCATGTGGACTGAAGCGCTTTGATTGCCGTGCCAAGGGCGCTTTACTCATGTGGACTGAAGCGCTTTGATTGCCGTGCCAAGGGCGCTTTACTCATGTGGACTGAAGCGCTTTGATTGCCATGCCAAGGGCGCTTTACTCATGTGGACTAAAGCGCCTTGATTGCTGTGCCAAGGGCGCTTTACAAGTGTGGCCTGAAGGGCTTTGCTCGTTGTGCTAAGGGGTGCTTTACTCATGTGATCCGAAGCGCTTTGATCGTCGCACCAAGGCCGCTTTACTCTTTGAACTGAAAACTCTTTGCTAGTGTGCTAAGGGGCGCTTTACTTTTGGAAGTAACAACTTCCTTCAAGATTGGGCTCATCAAGACCTTACCGCTACGAGTACGACCTACTCGTATCTGAATTCACCATGGAAACAAGGATACTCCGATTTACTGTCAATCTGCCATGCAGGAAATCTGCTCTTCTTCAGAGGAACCCCCACGAGGTCTGACTGCATCGAAGTCTTCAAAATAGTGAGCAATGTGCTTGGGTGTGGCTGGGCTTTATAGGCCTGCCACACCCCAAGATGGCCGCTGCCTCTAGAAACCTGGGAATTGTAGTCCATTCCTAAAATAGTACTGATAAGTGCATCTTGTCCACCAATGTCCTGACCATGCAGCTACATGAGCTTTACCACAGGGCAGGCAACGCTGATGACCCCTTTTAGAACGAGAGGGGATGACAAGTGGTGCGCATGAAGCGCCGCAAATATGCGCAGTGGAGTTTCGGGCGGGACCTGGAACGCGCGCAGTTTTATTCCTGACACACGGAATGGGAGGCCCTGAAGGTTACAGTGAGAGGGGTATGCATAGGCACCGCTTGTGGGGTACGTTAACAAATGGAACAAGAACTTACTGAATGGGAGGATAAGCTAACGGTCCTGCAGCATCAGACACCAACAACAAGGGAGGCTGAAAGGGAGTAGCTCCGATTGTACAAGACAGTTAACAACTGCTGGGACACACTAGATAAGGTAACACTTAGATCATATAAACAGCACCTGCATAGGGAGGGGGATAAATCTGGCAAATTATTGGCATGGATCCTAAAACGGGAAGTGTTCCCCCCATTTTACATATTAGGAATGCCAAAGGTGTGACAATTACTAATCGTAAGGATATCCTTCAGGTGTTGGTGGAACACCTGCAGAGAGTATTGAGGGCTGGCTCCTCAGTCCCAGATGACAATTTAGGAGAGTTCCTACAGCGGACGCAGCTTCCGCGGTTGGAGCTGGAGTGTATGGAGACTTTGGAGGCTGCGATAACCGTGGAGGAAGTGAGTGAAGCAGTGGAGGCATTGACAAAAACTAGGACTCCTGGTGGGGGAGACAGGTTCCCGGTTGAGCTGTATCAAACGTTTCCCCTCCTCGTACGAGAGAAGTTGTTGACGGTATTTGAGGAGACCCGGGAGCGGAGTATATTGCCGGAAACCATGCGCCAAGGCATTGTGTTTATGATGCTGAAGCCTGGGGGGATCCGGGTGACCCCTCCTCTTATTGCCCACTTACTATGCTGAATAGCGATGTGAAGATCCTGTGCAAGATATTGGCTACTCGGCTCCGTGGAGTGATCCAAAGCTTGGTGCATGACAATCAATGCAGTTTAATTCCTTCCATAGTACGACCTATAACTTACGTCGCTTCGCACATGTGCTGCATGAAACTGAGGGTGAGGAGGGCGTACTGGTGCTAGGGTCATCAGACCTGGAGAAGGCCTATGACACAGTAGAGTGGGGCTACCACCTGGTGTTGCTGCAGGGCATGGGGTTTGGCCCACAATTTTGTGCGTGGGTGAGACTGCTGTATACTGCACACTCCGTGTGTGTTTGGGTGGGAGGAGAGCTCTCTGAATCCTGGGTGATTGGCAGGGGAACCAGGCAGGGATGTCCACTTTCACTTCTTCTTTTTGCCCTAGCGGTGGAACCACTGGCAATCTGGCTCTGAGAGGAATTGGAACCTTGGGGTATTCGGGTGGGGCAGACTACCCACATAGTCTCCCTATATGCAGATGATGTGTTTTTATATCTTAGAGAGCCAAGTGTTTCTGTGCCTTTGTTGTTGCAGCTGTTGGAGGCTTTCGGGGAAGTGTCTGGTCTCCAGGTGAATAGGAAAAAGTCACTTCTGTTCCCTTTAGATTCTATCTGTGGTGCCCCTCTGGAGGATTTACCGGGGGTGGGGCTCAGGTGAAAGCTTCAGATATTTAGGTATTTGGGCCACTCACACTGTGGGGACACATGAAATACATAATGGAGAACGAGTGGTGGATGACCTTGAGCGCTCGGTTTTGTTTTGGAATAAACTGCCTCTTTCAGTGATTGGGAGGGCAGCTGTGGCTAAGATGGTGTTCCTACCACGGTGTCTTTACATGGTTCAGAACTCTCTGTTTCCGCTATCGGCATTGTCGATGCTGCAGAGGGACATGGAAGAGGATTGGCTATTCCTAATATTAGACATTATTATTACGTGGCACACTTACAACATACTGCAAAGTGGCTGACTGAATCGGACAATTGGGAGAAGAGATTGTTTGCAGGAATGCTGGATGGGCAGGTGTTGGCGCATGTACTGATGTCAGTTGGTCGGTCGGAGTCTGCTATCCCCTATCTGGTCAGAACTACTGCCTGGATCTGGGAGCAGACCATTAGGAATGTGCTTCAACGTGCCCCATATGATAGAGAATTAAAGATTTGGGACTTAGCCCCCTTTAGGGACATGGATAACCTAATGTCAATGGAAGGCTGGAGGCTGGGAGGATGTGAAGTGGAGGGAGATTTATACCCCAGGGAGTTTATCTCCTTCCCTGATGCCTGGAATACGTTCGGGTTGGGCCCAGGACAGTTCTAGCAATATGCTAAAATGGAGAGTGTGACCCTCGAGATCTGGTGTGGTTTCTGAGTGGCCCCTCCGGCATTGATGGTGTTGAGTGGGCTGATAAATTGGGGAGAGGGGACTCATTTGATCACTCAGTTTTATAAAGCCTTCCGGGGTGATCAACCAGGTGCGATAAGTGTTTCGCTTGGGAGCGTGAACTGGGGGACCCCATGGAGGACGCGGACTGGGCAATGGCGTTGTCGCTAGTGTGCACGGTGTCATGCCACAACAAAAGTTTAAACTGTTACACTTCAATTTTGTGCATCGGACGTATAGTACACCTGGCCATCTTAATAAGAACGATCCAGCAAGAGGAGCTGGGTGTCCCAGATGTGGAACATTCAATGCCTCCTTTCTGCACTTGGCTTGGTCTGTAGGATGGTGCACCGATTTTGGCGTGAGGTGGTTGGGAGAGTAGAGAAGGTAACGGGATTGGGACTAGATGTAACGCCTTTGACATGTCTTTTAGGTATATTGCGGAGACCCCGGGGCAGGAGTATCCCATATAGGCTCACACAACTGGCTCTGGTACTGGCCAAGCAGAGGGTGGCCATTGGCTGGATGAGTGCAAGAAACCCGTCCATCCCTTGCTGGATCCGAGATTTAATGGAATGGGTGCTGCTGAAGAACAATATATGTGGATAACACGTCGAGAGGGAGGGGCAGGAAAGGATGTGATTGCATGGGGGACACTACTGGAACAGTTCACTGGTGTGGGAGAATTAAGTTCAGAGTGGAGCACGAACGATGAAGGCTGATTAAGTGAACCTTGCTTCGATCAGAGAGGTGACAACCAACTGTGGTGAGGCTGCGTCTCTGTTACTCATGATAAATTAAAGGATTGGTTCCATGTGGATCCTGTCTGGGAGGAGAGGTTGAGGGAAATTACTGTTGCAGTAGGTGTTATAGATCTCTGTTTCGGATTGTATGTTTACTCAGTCGTCCAGAAATGTAAAATGTGACAAAAAGATACTGTGATATCTCGCACTGATATGCACTGCATTGCATTTTTGTTGGTTATGTTTTCAAACTCAATAAAAACATTAGTTATAAAAAAAAAAAAAGGTTACTAGTTAGGTTCACATTTTACTCCACAAAACCATAGAAATTCACCAGATATAGCTATGGTGTACTTAAGTAAGCATAACTCATGCCCTAAGGTAACTAGAACTCCCGCCCTTGCCACATACTGCTAATTACCCCAGATATTATCTGAATGGGTGCATGATATCTTTTTAACTTTATTAATAATATCAATGTAAAATTTGCAGTAAAATTATTGATAAGACAACCGTGCATGGAAGGGCATTAGTGATAGTTACCTTAGGGCACGAGTTATAGTTACTTGAGATAACCATAACTATAATTGCTGAATTTCTCTGGTTTTGTGCAAGTAAATTCAGAACCTAACTATAACGTCACTGTAACCTTTGTTTTTTTAAGTGCATTTATATGTTTTTTTAATTCTATTTCCTAACAAAAACATCCCTCGTAACCTTTTTTTTAAAGTGAATTTATGGTTTTTTTAATGTAAAGTAATTTTCATTACCATACCTTAATCCAACCATTGTTGTGCAAGGGAGGTGGCTGCAGGGCCTGTCTCTCTGGGTGTGAAAATAGGTGTGAGAGGGTGTCTTTGGGTGTGAGAGGGTCTTTGTGGGTGTGGGAGTGTCTGTCTGTGTGTGAGAGGGTGTCTCTGGGTGTGACAGTATGAGTGAGGTGGGTCTGTAAGTGTGTTTGTGAGAATCTAAGTGGGTCTGTGAGTGAGTGCGTGAATGTCTGTGTGGGTCTGTGAGTGGGTGCATAAGTGTCTAAGTGGGTCAGTGAGTGCGTGAGTCTCTGAGTGGGTCTATGAGTGGGTGTGTGCGTCTCTGAGTGTGTCTGTGAGTGAGTGCTTGAATCTCTGAGTCAGTCTGGGAGTGGGTGCGTGAGTATCTAAGTGGGTCTGTGAGTGGGTGCGTAAGTGTTTGACTAGGACTGTGTGTGGATATATGAGTCTCTGAGTGTGTCTGTAAGTGTGTGCATGAGTTTCTGAGTGGGTCTGTGAGTGAGTGCATGAGTCTCTGAATGGGTCCGTGAGTGGGTGCATGAACCTGAGTAGGTTTGTGAGTGGGTGCATGAATGTCTGAGAGTGTCTGTGAGTGGGTGCATGAATGTCTGAGTGGATCTGTGAGTAGGTGCATGAGTGTCTAAGTGGGTCTGTGAGTGAGTGCATAAGTGTCTGAACAGGTCTGTGAGTGGGTGAATGAGTGTCTGAGTGAGTGTCTGAGTGTGTCTGTGAGTGGGTGTGTGTGTGTTTGTGTGGGTGTGTCAGTAGCTGTGTGAGTGACTTGGTCACAAAGGAACCTCACCTGCCCTTTTGAGTTCTTTCTGCCTACTTGGGTAAATGTCCAATGTGCATTCTACACTACAGTTGTGTAATGAAGCATAAGGAAATATCACCAGTGACCTTATGTGCATTTTGGCAATATGATAGTTCCTGTTGCCTCTTTCTCTAGAATTCTGTGATAACATGAATCCTCCTATAGAAAGGCCAACGAGTAGTAAATCTCCACTAAACCAGGGTCCTTCCTCCTATCTATATGAAGTAAGTGCTTCTTTGTTTTGTGGAGATGTCCTCATATTCCTTGGCATCAAGAACACACCACCAAAATCGGAGAGAAACACACTGAGGGGTCCTTTGGGAGGCTGTCCATTATCCTGGTAAAATGCGGGAAAACCTTTGCATGCTACTAAGGTGAACAGTGCGGGGCCAAGCGGGTGGAGTTTCCAGGTGATTTGCACATTTGCATACTCATTTGCATATCCATACCAATTTATCGGAAGAACCATGGACTCTAGGGGAGAGGGCAGTTCGGCCACCTCCCTAGGCTGGTTTCAACCCTGGGGACCTCATACACTGGGGCCTGGCCATGTCTCCTGGGTCCCCCCTGGTGTACCCACTGTGCAAAGGGACCGCCGGGGGAGTCTGAAGGCCCCAATGGTCCCAGCTAGCTCCCTGCCTCCTGCAAGAGTAGGCATTGCTCCCTGTGTTCAAGAGCAAACGTTTCATCTCTGCCCCTGCTTGTTTCTCTGCGGGCAGGGAAAGAGATGAAACCTCTACTTCGAGCGGGCAAGAGCAATTTGACAGTTCTTGCATGCTAGCAGAGTATTTGCTCTGACTTGTTGGGAGCTGTGAAATCTCTAGCCAAGTCAGAGCAAACAGCTATGTCGCAGGGGTGGGCATGCCGGGACATAGCAGAAGCTGGCCTTGAAGAATGGAGGTCGCCAGGGCCATTATTGGCTTCATGAGGGCCCCCCCTCTAATGTTTAAGTTAGCCCCAGAGAGGTGGTGGTGCCTGGGGGTCCGCTACGGACACCCTTCATTATTTTATTTCAGGCTGGGAAAGGTGGCTGTGCCAGGGGCTGCGGGGCCTGAGCGGGCCCCCGCATGAATTTCATATTCAGTCCCGGGGAGGTGGTGGTCCTCAGGACTGTGGGGACTGCGCGGCCTACCTGCATATTTTTACATCCTCGCTCCAGGGAGGTGGTGGTCCCTAGGGCTGATATAAGCCCCAGGAGGGGGGCAGCGTGCACCATCCTCCTTTTTTAAGCCCCTAATGCCCCAGGGAACTGGCACACCTGGGGGCAAAATAAATAAAAGGTCAGAAGAGTGCTCTTTTTGTAAAAAAAAAAAAAAATGCTTTTTAGCCCTGCCGGTGTCGTTAGGGACCCCTTGATCAAGGCTACGGCAGTAGGCTGACCCTACCCTGGCCCCTTTTCTTTTTTTTTTTACTTTTTTTTTGGGACTCAGCTGAAGCCAGTCAACGTCTCTAGATATCTTTGTTTCTTAAACTCTAACATTTCCAAAACTACTGAACGGATTTACATCAAATCACATAAAGCACAGTCTGTGGAACAGGATCTAACTTTCTGCTGACTTTGGTGTAATTCCGTTCAGCGGTTTGGGCTGTAGGCGTGTCTAAGGACCCTATGGAAAAATTAAAGGGGAAAATGTGTTTTGGGACCCCGCTTTTTCTCTGCTCCTGCTTGACGGATCACCCAGAAACTTTTAAGACAGCAACCTAATCCACTGAAGTATGAGTTTTGAACATTTTGGGAAGATTTGTCAAGCGGCACCAGAGTTATTGGCAACGCAACAAATGCTCTTTCTATGGAAATTAGTTCCTAACTATAACTACCTATTGGCAACTGCCAGTATGTAATATAGATTTAAAAATACCCATAGGAGGAAGATTTTGTTGGCCTCTTTTTTTGTTAACCCGAAGACATACAGGCCCTCATTAGGACCTTGGCGGTCGGTGCAATAGTGGTGGTAGTGCTACCAACAGGCTGGCGGTACATACCACCATATTATGATATTGGAGGTTTGGCAAAAGCCAAACCGCCAATGTTGCACACCGACCGCCACAGCGGTAATGACCGCCGGGCTGGAGACTACAGTCTTCAGCCCGGCAGCCATCACTAGGCCACCCACGGCAATATGACCCCACCCACTGCCATGGTTTCCGTGGCTTTTGTACCTGCCACGAAAACCATGGCAGTAGGTACAGTCAGTGCCAGGGAATTCCTTCCCTGGCACTGATAGGGGTCTCCCCCACCCCCCTCCCAGAGTTCTCCCCCGCCCCCACCCTCCCCCTCCCATCCCCCAACATAAACACACATACACACACGGCAAAACACACGCATACCCACATTCACCCACGCATGCAGGCATTCAGGCACACACACCCACACACACTGATATACGTACATGCATACACACATTCACACATCACAACATACATGCACACGCACATTCATTCATGCGCACATGCATCACACACGCCAGACACCCGCATGCACGCATGCCGACCATAACACCCCCACACACACACACAACACCCTCCTCTCCTGTCAGAGCACCTGACACTTGTTCTGGAGGGGGCAACATGCCCTGTGCTTGGTCCTGGGGAGTGCAAGGCCACAATCTCTCAAGTGGGTGTCTTGCCCACTGGTTCTGGAGGGGACAACATGCCCTGTGCTTGGTCCTGGGGAGTGCAAGGCCACAGTCTCTCGAGTGGCTATCTTGCCCATTGGTTCTGGAGGGGACAGGCGGCACACCAGCCCAGGGAGGCTGATCACATAGCGTCAGCCGGCGGTGACAGCTGCACTGTGGAAGTGCTGGTGGTGGCGGTGGTGGTGGGAGGCTCCTGCACAGCCCCTGTACCATCCAATGGCTGCACTGTGGTGGTGCTGGTGGTGGGGGTGGGAGGCTTCTGCACAGCCCCTGCACCCTGCGATGGCTGCACAACCACGGTTGGTGGTGGGGGCTTCGTGACAGCTGCTGGTGCAGGCTCCTTCCCCTTCTTGGCTGATGGTGCAGGCTCCTTGACGACAGGTGCAATAAATCAAAGGCTCGATAAAATTGAGGAAGCAATGGGGCAGATTCCAGCATGCTTCCAGGAATGGGAGCAGAGAATATCAGATCTTGAGGATCTCTCCTTAGCTTGTGACAACAAGCTGGATAGGGTTCAGAAGAAGTTGTGTGAGGCCCAAAATAAAATTGAGGAATTGGAGAACTGTGTGAGGACGTCGAACCTCCATTGTGTGTGGGTACCTGAGGGGGCAGAGAAGCAGGGCATTCATCAGGATATGGTGCAATTCATGGACACCCTGATTAAGACCTGTATCCTGGAAAACCATCAAGCTGAACTTACAATCATGTGAGAGCACCTGGTCCCCTCACAAAAGCAGCCACACGCAAAGTATCCTTTCACTGTCATTGTGAATTTTGCAGACTATAGAATTAAAGAGCAGATTCTCACAAAAGCAATCCAACAAAAATCATTCTTTCTGGCAGAGAAAAAAGTGGTGCGGATGTTCTCCGATATGTCAGCAGCCTCAGCCCGGAGAAGAAGAGAACTGACTGGCATGATTGCCCAATTTAAGGCAGCCGGGGCCCATGCCTCTATAATTCAGCAATCAAAGTTAAACATTTTGCTTAAAGGCCAATTTTATTTATGCACCCATCACAAACTCATTGTCTGCTTGCTTTTTTTTCACATTTAGGAGATGTAAGACCACGTGAACCATATGATGAAGATACAAGCTACTTGTGCAAACAGGGATATGTTACAGGTACACAGTGTCCAACTCAGGATTACAACCATTACAGACCAACTCATTAGTAAAAGTGTCTGGTGAAACCAAAAATGTTATTACAGTGTTCAACACATAAACTGTCAATATGTCTGGATTTTGGAAACAAGAATGAGTGACTCATACTGAGTAAATTAACATATTTCAAGGTACAGGCCCCCAGACCACGGAAGTAAGGGTTTTTTGTCAGACATTGGCCTGTAGAATTGGCAAACATTAAAGTGGTTGATGTCAGCAGCTTGAGCCTTATCACATATCACACCAAAGCACCAAAGTAATCCAAGATCACATAATCCAAGATACAGATGGCAGTACAACAGTCCCTAATCACATGGACATCATAATCTAATGCTCATGCATCTGGTGGTATGACACAAACATATGTCAGTGTTGTGGCACAGGCACTGTGGCCTGCAATGATGAAACACATCTACAGCTACATACAGGTCATACAAAAAGAGTGTTTAGCCAATATGAAGGAAAAATTACTTGGTCAAAATCTAGGGCTACATATTTTCAGACCACATGATGACTCGCATGGTGAATCAGGTCCACCACAAGACACAATACACATGCAATGTACACTTCAGCACCTCCACCCAAACACTGTGCAAACTGTCTTTGTACAGGTCTCATACATCCAAACTCTGCAACCTATATTACCAGGAAAAATCCATGCCCACTTTTAATGTCAGAACAGCATCAGATACCCAGAAATGCCCAAATGAAGATGCCATGGTGAAGGTACCTGTACAAAGGACAAAACAAGGAGTATAGGCTTGAAACCATACCTATGACACAAGTCACATAGCAAGCAACTGGAAAACAAAGTGCATTACAAGGAAACTGACACAAACAAAGGAACATCTTCAAGGTGGGGATGTGTCAAAAGCTATATTATCAAGCAGCTTTTGGCTGAATAGTGCAGAGTATCAGCTCCCTCGCTGTTTCTAAAACACTCAACTCCACACATTCTCACAACTACAGTTCATAGTACAGTCACAGTCATGACATCACATGACATACTTACACTCATGAAAAGTAGCTGTTGATGAGATCTTCCCGCAAGTCAGCTCCTTCCTCTTCACTACTGACATCTTCACTTGGCAGTTAGGAGTCTCACTTGGTGGCACTGCAGGCTCCCTGTCCTCTGGGATGCACAGGATATTCCTCCACAGGACGAAGTTGTGGAGCATGTAGCATGCCACAGTGATCTGACACACTTTCCTGGGTGAGTATAGGATGGCTCCACCAGACTGGTCCAGACAGTGAAATCAGGCCTTCAGGAGCCCAAAAGCCTACTCCAGTGGCTGCTGTGCTCTTCCATGGGCCTTCTGGAAGTGGACTACTCCTGGCATAGTTGGATTCCTCAGCATCATCAACAACTAAAAGTGGTTTGGATATGCGGAGTCTCTTGTCAGGGAATGGGGTATAAGTGCAATAATGAGTCACTCACTTCATGATTGTAGCACTTGACATTGCACACACACAGTCAGTACAGATGTGACTTACCAACCAGCCAGGCCCTCTCTGGGTGCAGTTGTGACATCTGCTGGGGTATGATGCTGTTCCGCATTATAAAGGAATCATGGGCTGATCCTGGATAATGGGCACAGACGTGTGAGTTGTAGAGATCCACCAAACAGACAACTTGCATGGTGATAGAATGGAAGTTATTTCTGTTGTGATAGACTTGTTCAGTGGCCTGCGGTGGCACCAAGCCAACATGTGTGCCATTAATGGCACCCACCACATGTGGGAGACAGGCAAAACCATAAGAGTCAGCCTTCACACTGGTGCAATCCTCATGACGGGGGAAGCTAATATAGCTGTCAATGTGTTTCAACATTGCTTAGAGGAAATCCTTCAACACAAGACTGAACATAGGTTGTGTCATACCAGCAGATAGGACCACTATATGTTGGAATGACCCTGTGGCTAGGAAGTGCAATACAGAGATGACTTGTACAATAGGTAGTATACAGGTTGGATAACTAATAGCTGGCATCAGCTATGTCTCCAACTGATGGCATAAGTCCACTAATGTTTGCCTATAAATGTGGTATAACAGAATAATATGCTGTTGCTCCATGGTCTGAAGGTCTGGCAGTGGACGGTAGACAGGAGGTTGTCGCATCCTCCCTCTCCCGGAGTACCTACGTGTGACAAGACATGATTTGTAACATTAGTCAGTGTGTCCACAGCCACATACATTATGCATGCCAAAAATATCATGTGACTAAACCTTTCTGAATGGATAGACATGACACACAGTACACATCACAGCTGGCACCTACACAAGGGTCACGTGTGACTCCCATGTTTGTCATTAAATGTGTCCGAAACATGGATTTAGATGAAAAAGATGTGCTACACAATTGCCTCTCGAAAGGTGACTATATATTCCAACCACCAAAATGTACATTTGTTATTGGTGGACAGTACAGTGACATCAAATGCCATATTTGCCCTGCAACACACTACACTGTTGGTTGTGTAGAAGGACCTACATGACAAGATAGAATAAGGATGTTTGTGATGGTACAAAACATATATTGTAGGTGTGGCACACTTTATAAAGCCAAAGACAGCATTTCAGGCTGCCAAAATGGTGGATGCCTGTCCTACTACACTCGACATTAGGAACCGCCGGCGACGACCGGCGGAAGTCCTCGGGTGGTAGGTGGTTCCAACCACACAGCGGACACAGCCATTGGCTAACGTTGTTGTCTGTGGTGGTCATGGCCCAGTGGCTGTGTCCGCCGGTGGTGACAACTATGTACGTGGCGGACGTTACTGCAAAGTGAAAAATCAGTCAACTGACTCCTGACACTGCTGCCAGCAACACCTCCACTACTTGAGCTGCTGTGTGCTGCCTCTGGGAGCAATCACACCATGTCCACCAGGGGATAGGGCCCCTGCCATCTCTACAGAGAAGCTGGAGAGGCTTGTTGATGATGTCCCACCCTTGTATGGACAGCTCTATGGCTCACCTGAGGAGCAGGATAGAATTTCATAGGCACAATTGATTCTGTGCAACACCATCCTTTCCCTCCTCACATGCTACAATGTGCCCCTGTGTGCCAGTTAGACTTCTTGTGTGCCTGTCGCGCCGCGGCGCATGGCGCAAGCTGAACATTCGGCTCGGGCCGCGGCGTGCAGCACTCAGATGCGCCGCGGCCCCAGTCTCCTCTGCACTATCCGAGGCCCCAAATTGGGCATGGGCCTCATTTCTTTTTAGCGCGGCGCACCTGCAATCACACATAGCCTCCCCCACTCACCTGTTATTTTTGTCCTTCTTTCCTGTCGCCCTCGTTTGTTCTTCCCTTTATGTTTTTTCCTTGTTCCCATTTTCCCCCTCTCTTCCCAGCATGCATTGGTTCCCTACTCACTATGGTCCCTTGTCCATTACTTTCTATGTATCTTTCCCTATCCAGTATGGTGTCCTTACACTTCCTACTGGTCGCTTCCTGTTTTATGGGTATTTAAGGGCTGTGATTCTTGTTCTCCTTGCGCTGCAACACTTTCTGTTTGGATGCTGTCTTCGCTCCTTCTCCCTTGTGTCAGATACTGGTTACGCTTCGTTCCAGTGTTTTTTCCTGTTTATATTTGGTCTTGTATCCTACGTATTGATTTTTGCTTTTGTTCCAGGAATTTCCTCTTTGAGGTGTTTCCCCCTTTTTTAGGTTTTTTTTTCCCTCTGGCACTACTTCTGAGGGACACGGACTGCCCTTGGCGTTCCTATCGCCTGCAGCACCGTGGCTACCAGAAAGAGTTGCCCCTACCTGGGCCAAGGCAGGACGTTCAAGAACAAGAACTTCGTCACTCGTTCAGTGGACTCCAGGCTCAAGCACCGCGTAAGTCGTGACAGTGCCTGTTGTTGCAGTCTATGTGGCATCAATGGGATGTACATTGTGCAAGTATTGTTGCCCAGTGTTATATGCTAAGTTTAGTCACATTGTGTTGTGTGATGTTTTTGGGGTCCTAGATCCTCCTTGTGTTAGATGCACATAACTAGGCAAGGATACTTTACTGCCATCCACTGACATCTCTTTCTCCATGATTGTTGTAAATGTTGGACAACATGTATGTGCATGACAGCATGTGCTGTGTGTGCATCTTGTATGAGTCATTTGAGAATCTTGTAAGCAATGTGTATAGTACCACAGATCTTTCAACACACATCTGGCCTTGCCAAACTGTAGTCTGGAATCCATATCCTGACTCACTCTACCCTTTAGGTTGCCACAGACACCACATGCCAAATTGCTGATGGCCACATGATGTACTGTTATGCATGGAAGTGATGGAAATGTGAGTGGCATAGGTTCTGTATGCTCAGCCTTCAAAGACTAGGGACTGTCAAATGTATCTCACAGTATTGGACATAGTCCTGGCTGGGGTAGAGTTGCTGTGACTATGCAACTGTGGCACTGTGCCCACTCCCTACACACCAACAGATCCTGGAATGTGGAGAATATGATACTTTACTTGCCCTGAATGCCTCAGTTCATTAACTAAATTAGGAATGGGTACTGAGGTAGAGCCCAGAAGGAATCCATTTGTGTATTATCCACCATTGTCAATGTGTGTATTTGACTCCCACAACTCTGTTGTCACCTTCACATAAGTCATATTTGCCCTGTACAGGCTTATTGCACTAATGGCAGTCCCACAGTGCAGGCAGACTGTTGATTCCTGGGAGGCCATGATATGTGAGTCAGTACCTTGGTCACAAAGCAGAAATTGTACAATGCATACCTTTGTATGTTGGATACCATCTCTGTAGGATAGACACATATGTCCAAAGGAGTGTTCTGTGGCATACGTATATACCACAGAACCCACCCCGAAGTGACGTTAGTCTGCACTTTGTAGGCCACATGTCCACACATGCACAAGGAATCAATTTTCTGTACCCACCATGCCAACCACGTCATTGTCACAAAAGTGCAAGGGTGATGTCTGTGCTATGGCAGTTGGCTGTAGGGACTGTATACAGTGAGTCAATCTCACAGAGGTTGAATGTGTTGGTCCATTCCGGCCTAAGGAGTTTACCCTTCAGAAGCCACATGTGTATAGTGTTTCATTGTGGTTCACATCACAGTACATGTTCCTGGAGCATGAGCTACCGGATGTCAGTAGGCCTGCTTCGTTATTGTAGACCCTGAGCAGGGTAGTGGGTTATTATTCTATAGATGGATATATATGTCTGTAGTCATGTCCCTGTACCTATGGGCTTGTGTGCTTAACACTTGTGGTGTGTTAACCAATTGAACATTTCTAGCTTGGTGTTTCTGATGTGTGTGACACAACCATTTATGTCAAAACTTGTGACTGTAATCTCTTGATTTGTCTTCCATGCAGGAAAACTCCCTTCAGAAGAAGGAGATATGGAGAACCATCGCCTGGAAGGTGCAGATCCAGGGGTCCACATCCGGTGGAGTTCCCACTGTCGCAAGAGGTGGGAGGACCTGAGACCCTGGACCCGCAAGATCTCAGAGGCCCAGCTGAGGCTGTCCTCCCAATGTGGGCGGGGACCACATCAAACCATGACCCTCCTAATGGTCTGCATTCTGCCAGTGGCCTACCCAGACCTTGATGGGCATTTAAGGAGGGCACAGCAGACATAAGGGGGTGAGTACAGGGCATAATCCTGCCTGTCACATTGCCAAGCTCATGTGTTGCTCTCTGTGGTGGTCTGACATCTCCCTCTGATGATTAGGAATGTGGCATGTGTGACACAGTAGATGACTGATTGCTTGTGTAGATATGTCACGTGGTACATACTGATGTGCCTTGCCTATTGGCTCAGGGGCCTAGGACACAACTGTGTACAAACCACAAACAATTTGCTCTCCAGGGACAACAAATGGCTGTGTATATTGATCAATCAAGTACTGTTTGTTTTTGTAGTGGGTGTAAATTCTATGCAACAGACCACTTCTCCTCAGTGTTACAGGCCAAATGAAAAGAAGTGATGGATTACTGTCCTCAGCCATGTGTCTGCTCAAATGAGTAAATTGCATCTGCCACCCAGAGGCTACTTGTTTTTAGCATGTGACGGGTACTTGTGCCTCACTACTGTCTGTAATGTGAAGATGACCATCATACATGTGACAGAGCATACATTGTTCTTTGGGTCAGCTACAGATCAGTCCTTTCCCTTGGTAAGTGGGGAATGTCCATCGAGATGATTTGTGTGCCATCACTGTTGCCAACATTCCTCGTGCCTACATGTTAGGATGTGTCCCTTTCTCTTTTGACAAAATGTGTACACTGCTGTTTCATGCAGGTCTACCTGTGTTCATGGGATGATTAACGTATTCCCTCATATATATGTACATGCCAACCTGTGTGTGGAATAGGATATTTGCTATTGGAGTGCATTTCATGAGGTGCCACAGACAGGAGTGTGTCACCATTGATCGTTGGCTGACACATCCCCTCAGCCATCATTGCATGTCATTTGGCATGTACAACTGCAGTATCAATTAGGGATAAGACGTGTATGAGTATATTCTTTAGCCACAAAGTGCATTTCCAGGCCATTGGTGTGGTATCATGTAGCAAAGTGAACTGCACATGAGTAACGGGGAAGGTTTGTAATCTGACTGTTGGCATGAATCATGGTGTGACTTGCAGTTATATTGAAATCACATGTGGTTGGGTATAATCATTCATCCACAGACATCTGGGTTTGCAGTACCGAAATGGAGACAATGATGTAGCTTCCCATTGGGCAACATGTTGAGGGCCTTTTACAGCGACGTGCAAATCTCTGTGTCTCTCCAATATACAAAAGGCTAATAGATTCTGCTGATGCAATCAGAGTATGAAATTGTAAGGGGTGCCAGTCATTAGTGGTGATTTCCCTGGGGCTTGCTGATTCATTGTTGTATGGATTTTCGATACATATCTCCCTGCCAATTTGTACATGATGTCTGTCAATGTGTGGCATATCAGAGCAACATTGGTACTACCTCAATGACTCCATAGGAACACATTTCTCTTGGTGAAGTGTGCATTGTTGATATGTTTCCAGTGTGACATAAGTAATTCTATGTCACCTTCTCCAGGCTACTGTACTGCTGTCAGCAACATGGTATGTTCTGGGAGCATCATTTCACATTGTTGTGTTATTGTGTATGTGACAAATAAATGTCTGCATGGCCTAGTGTGGGATCTGTGGGAATGAAGTTGCCATTGGGCCAATATTGTATGATAACAGGTAACTGAGGTATGCTCCATGAGGCAAAGCATTGAAAGTGATGTGGTTTCCTACTTGTTCAATGGTTACTGTGATTGCACAACTTCAGCCATGCAATTGTAGTTGTCTGAGATCCTGATTTTCCTGTGGGAAACTGTTAACAATTCGGATGGCATGCATGCATGTCATCTAGTACATGTAGGGGCCACTTTGGTGGAGTTTGTTGCTGGGGCCTACTTTTCATCATGGTAATGTTTGCTAACTGCAGCTTTAGTCCAAATGTGATCGGCAACATGTGGTGACCCTTTTCCTCTGTATATTTTCAGCACAGGCCCAGGCAAGTGAAGGAGACAAGGCACAACCAAAAGTGCCACGGAGGAGACCAAATCTACATCCTCATCATGGGATTCTACCTCCAGTGGCCACTCCCTAGTGGTGGCGGACTCTTCGGGACATACTCCTGTACACATTTTTGTCTGCCACCCCCAGTTCTATTGCCACCCTCCTCCAGATGGCTGTGCCCGCTCACCCGAGGGTGGGTGTCTCCTGTGCCTCAGGCACTGCCGCCCCAGCCCTGAGTGAGGAGGCTATTGACCTGCTGAGGAACACCTCTATGGGTCAGACTGACATTGTGAATGCTATCCAGGGGTTGGCCAGCCAACTTCAGCAGACCAATGCTTTGCTGGAAGGCATTCATAGTGCCATGTCTGGCCTACAGAGATCTTTTAAGGCTCCAGCCTCCTCACTGATGGCAGCCAGTCACCCCCCACATTCTGTCTCCCTTCTACCTCTCTCTTCCCAATCCAAATCGCCCATTCCCCTACTTATCCCAAGCACACAGACATATCCGCACACACCCACCTCAACACACACAAGCAGCACACATAAACACAAACACCACAAGACACACCAGCACACAGGCACTCAACATACACCCACACACACATCAGCCACCACTTCAGCCGACACCCCCACCACCCTGACCCACACACCAAATCGAAGAGCCCCACGGGCACCACCACAACAGACAGGGACACATCCACCACACCCAACATACCTGCAAAACACTACCCCAACAGACACACAGACATCCACCACATGCATCATACCTGCAGACACCACACCAACAGACACACACACATATCCACCATTCCATCACAAAGCACTTCCACCTCCAAGCCCCCAAGATATGCAAACGCCCACACACGCAACAGACACCACTCAAACAGAAAAAACCTCACACACACACCCAAGACATCTACACCCACACACCAGACGACCACTCCCTCAACCTCCAAACCCCAACCCCATCTGATGACTGTCCCCGTGTTCCAAAGGAGAGTTTCCTTTTTGAACTTGCCCTTTCCTGAGTTCCCTCTACCCCGTCTCTAACCCAAGAGGCCCCCTCCCACATCCCAACACATCCCTTCCACATCCAAGTCCTCCCTTGTCACACCTGCCCCCCTGCAAGCACCCATACCACCCCAGGAGAAGCCCACCCCTCCTAAGAAAGAGTCCACCCTCCCAAACCCAAACTCAAACCCACCCATCCCAAATCCAACCCCCCCTCCAAGGATGATCCCTGAGGTGCTTGCCTGCATGCCCACTTCATGCCTCTTCCTGTGGAGGTTCCGTGGCAGTAATAGGAGTCAAGTGTGGGCACAGTACTGTGCAATGATTTTATTATGGACTGGTCAGTGGCCTTTGCTCATAATTGTTTTGTTTCAAATAAACCCAAATAGTTGTTTTGTTTGGGTAAACATTTGTCCTGCAATTCTTTTTTTACCTTTATGTTGCTCCAGAGTAATTTGTGTTGTCTGCCTACAGTTGTGTGAGTTTCAGCTTGATTGCTGATCCATTTGGTGTTGTTTGCAACATCTGACTTTGTAGGCAGTGCTGGTGTCACCCAGTACAAAGGTAGATGTTGAAAGGATGCATACGTGTGTTAATGCAGTTGGGGTGTCATTGCATTGTGCTATGTTTGGTATGGTACGTACTTCATCTTGTGTTGTCCAATATCAGCATGTATGGTATTGGACTTGTCCCCATGATATGGATTGTAGATTTGTCTCATGTGGCAGCTTGAGTTTTCTTTGTGCAGACATGAAGGGTGTTCAATTGTTCTACCTTTGTTTGCATTTGAATGTGCATGTGTCCGTTTTGCTGTGTGTACCTTACAGCTACTTCATCTAGATGTATGTCCCATGCAGCTGCTGTTGAATTTGCTTTCTTGACTTGCACTTCCACATTCTGCAGATAGGCATGTCACTTGGCTGTAGTATTGTCTGTCACTGAGATACATGAAGGGCCAGTTCCTGTGCAAATGTTATTTTAGGGCCATGTGCAAAGTGATATGTGTCCAAGTGCAGCACCATTCCCTGAGTGCTCCTGATGCCCCCATCCCGATTGTGCAGGTTTGCATAGTGAGCTTTGAAAATGTGTCTCTCAGACTATTGTGCATCCCACTGTCCTTACATTGTGGTGCAATGTGAGTGATGTGCGGGTCCATACCAGGGAGGTTTAATGGGAGGTGTTGTCTGGGTTCCATGACACATCCATACATATGTGTGCTGAATCTGACGACAGATCACGGCATGTGTGCAAATTGAGGGTATTGTATTTGTAGATGTGATGTTGCTGTATTGTTGGTGTTGTATGACACAATGTTGTGTACACTTCATTGTCCCTGTGCCTAAGATGTACAGAAGTGTGTGTTTTGTGCAGTGTTTCAATGCAGTGCCCAAAGGGGGTGTTTACTGGCTGTGAATGTGTCCTTCTTTGTGAGTAACTCCACCTGTATACACAATGACAAGGGTACTTGATGCTCGTAGTGAATGACGGCGCGACAGTATGTTGTTGAGCATAATGACACAGGTAGCTGTGTACTTAAGGTTGGTTGCATCCATGGTGGTGTGGATTTTGTGTACCTTCGATGAGCAGCAGCAGAGGCAGAATGTGTCCATGGCGGCACAGAACGTATAACGCTGCCTGCCGAGGAGTTACTTTCTTTATACTGTCCGTTTCCGCTTGCTGGGACATGGTGGTTGGACCGCCGCGTTCACATTGGCGGTGTGTAGCCTCATAATGTGTCTGGCAGAAACACAGGCTCTGCCAGGCTGGTTGTGCTGTTGCATCACCGCGGTGGTCTACGCTGCCTGGTGGTTCCTGCAGGACCGCGGCGGTCTCTACTCCATAGGCCCACATGACTGGTAATACAGTGTTCCGACCGCCAAGACGATGGCAGTCGGACTGCTGCCATGGTGGTGCACGGACCGCCAAATTCGGAGTGAGGCCCTTAGTTATAGAGTGTTAAAATTACATTAAACTGTGAACATGTAAATGTTTTAAAAATGTGGTTTCACAGTGATTTTAGGTGTGGGGGATAGTCAAATTGTATTAGATGAGTTTTTTTATATGAGTGCATAGTGTGAGACATGTGGCCAGACAAGGAGACTAGCTAACTTGCAGTTAGAAAAGTTTTGGAGTTCATAAAGATACATTTAGTTGCATTGCTACTTAACATTGTATATTTTAAAAAGGGTTCTTTACCTTCTATTTTGTGGGTGACTGTGTTGTTGTTTATCCAGCACTGCAGATAGGGGCCCAGAGGCATGTTGTTTGAGTATGTTGTTTTGGTTGTTGTGGGCAGTGTTTGGCTATTTAGGCTCCTTTCCCTCAACCACAGGTGTAGATGATGAACTGCCATGTTTCAGTTGATGGAAAGTATACTCTAAATAGGGCAGATGGAGTATTGGCCTTCCGTCGCTCCATCCTTTGTGTTTGGAGTATATTTGAGTCAAAGGAGGAAGGAAAATGTGGTGGAGTTGAAAGACTGATGAGGGATTTTCATCTGTCGTCTGTAGGATGGATATATAAACCTCTATGTCGGCAGATGGGTAAGCAGACGGTTTTTGACGACCTGTCTGCATCTGCTAAAATCTACATCAGGCACTAAGGGACTCATTACAACATTGGCGGTAAAAGCCACTTACCACCATGCAGAAGACCACCAACACACCAACGCAGCCATGGAATTCCGCCATGATCATTATGACCCACAGCTCGGAATCCACCAAAATTTAGATACCCACACAAGTCCGCCACACCAAAGGTCAGTGATAAACTGGCAATAAGAAATCCTCCACCGTCACGCCAACAGGAATACGCCCACACTATGACGACCCACGAATCCACGCGGTGGTCTTTCAACCGCGGTATTCCATTGGCGGTACACACCGCCGCGCTCAAAATACACACACATTTACAAAACACAACCACATTGGACAAATCAAAATACACACTCCTGATACACATACACACACCACTCCCACACACCCAATACAATATAAAACACACACCCGCATCACCCACAGCCCCCTACAACAACAATTCAAGAAAGAAGGCCAGAGAGAGACACTACAATCTACAACCAAGCATCCACAGGCACACAATACCATCACCCACACAACATCCACGCACCTCACACAACACACCACTAAATATCACCCCACATATCACAACACACACCAACCCACACATCACCCACACCACCCCATGGCATGGCAAAGACACCCCAGGTTTTCTGAGGAGGAGCTCAGGGTCATGGTGGAGGAAATCATCCAGGTAGAGCCACACCTATTCGGATCACAGGTGCAGCACACCTCCATAGCTAGGAAGATGGAGCTATGGCGAAGAATAGTGGACAGGGTCAACACAGTGGGACAGCATCCAAGAAATAGGGATGAGATCAGGAAGAGGTGGAATGACCTATGGGGGAAGGTGAGTTCCGTGGTATCCAGACACCACCTTGCCACTACAGAGATTGCCCACTCTGGAAACACCAGCACAGCACCCAGCCAGCGGGCCCATACCTCTGTCCCCAGGACACGTCGAGCAGCAGTGTGTCCACCACTACAGGGAACCCAGGTTAACCCACCACCCCAACAACAACAGGGACCTGGGGGCAGTGGCAGTGGGCACACCGTTCAGGGGACAGAGGCACAGGGAAACAGGGGAACTGGGAGGGCTGCTGTGCGAAGGGGGACAGGCCCAGGGAACCCCCTCTCCACGAGGCCCTCTCTAACATCATGGGAGCCTACCATCATTCCCAGGAGACAATGGCAACGGTACTGGCCAAGTTTCAGGAGACCCAGCGGCTGCAGGAGGAGCAGTATTTGGGCTTCAGGGAGGAACTCAGATTCATCAATTCCACCCTGGGCACCATCGTAGGGGCGCTGAAGGAAGTTCTCAACACCAGGAGGGACACTGTGGCACAACAAGGGGCCCCTGTCACTAGCCTGGACGATGAACTGCCCACCACCTCTGCCGACACTAGTGGACAGGAGGCACAGCCACAGGACCACCACACCAGCACCCCACCCCCTGCAGAGGGAGAACCACCCCGCAAATGGTCCCTGAGATCCAGGACAAAGACAGAGAACGATGCCAAGACCCCCGCCAAGAAATGAGACTGCCCTGAATGTCATCCTTTTGTCCCACTTTGTCACCCTGTCCATCCTCAAACTGCCCCAGCTCCACTTCCTATGCCCCTTTGGACAATGCACCTGTGAGACTAATAGACTGGACTCTGCCATGGACATTCCTCCACCATCACCCCTCACCATTTTACAACCCCCTCCAATATTGAGCACTTAAATAAACACCCTTAAAGCACAAAACAATCTGGAGTCTGTCTGTGATTTCGAAATAGTGTATTAGCAATTACAGTGACAAAATGCTCTTTCAATTGTAATGTCAACATACCTATGTCACACAGCTCTATTCCATGAGGAAACAAAGCAGATGTCACACAGTGGGACCCACATCTGTGAAATCGTAAGGGAAAGTGACAACTCAGTGACCATACACTGGGTGAAAAGGACAGACAGTAGACAGGTAGTAGTGTTAAAGTATATGTAGTAGGCAGGTTTGTCTCCTTACCTGTGTCTCACTAGAAGTATTGCAGGATCACAGAGTTCTTGTTGTCGATGTCCTCTTCTTCTGCTTCCTCATCTTCGCTGTCTACAGGCTCCACAGCTGCCACAACACCTCCATCTGGACCATCCTCCTGCAGAAAAGGCACCTGTCGTCGCAAAGCTAAGTTGTGAAGCATACAGCAGGCCACGATGATCTGGCACACCTTCTTTGGTGAGTAGAATAGGGAACCACCTGTCATATGGAGGCACCGGAACCTGGCCTTCAGGAGGCCGAAGGTCCGCTCTATAATCCTCCTAGTTCGCCCATGGGCCTCATTGTAGCGTTCCTCTGCCCTTGTCCTGGGATTCCTCACTGGGGTCAGTAGCCATGAGAGGTTGGGGTAGCCAGAGTCACTTGCAAATGTCGAGGGACAACTGTTAGACACACACTAACCCCTAGGGACAACCCCAGACTGAGACAACTATCCACACTGTATAGGGTCCATGTCCTCACCTAATAGCCACACACGGTGCCTCTGGAGTTGCCCCATCACATAAGGGATGCTGCTATTCCGCTGGATATAAGCGTCATGCACTGAGCCAGAACATTTGGCATTAACATGGGAGATGTATTGGTCTGCCAAACACACCATCTGCACATTCATCGAATGGTAACTCTTCCGGTTTCTGTACACCTGTTCACTCCTGCGTGGGAGGACCAAGGCCACATGTGTCCCATCAATGGCACCTATGATGTTGGGGATATGTCCCAGGGCATAGAAGTCACCTTTCACTGTAGGCAAATCCTCCACCTGAGGGAAAACGATGTAGCTCCGCATGTGTTTCAGCAGGGCAGACAACACTCTGGACAACAAGTTGGAAAACATAGGTTGGGACATCCCTGATGCTATGGCCACTGTTGTTTGAAATTACCCACTTGCAAGGAAATGGAGTACTGACAGCACCTGCACTTGAGGGGGGATTCCTGTGGGATGGCGGATAGCTGACATCAGGTCTGGCTCCATCTGGGCACACAGTTCCAGGATTGTGGCACGATCAAGCCTGATCATGCGTTTCCTCCATTGTCGACAGGTCCACCAGCGGTCTGTACAACGGAGGATGCCGCCATCTCCTCACATGTCCCAGCGGACGGTGCCTATGAAGGACAACAGCGAGCACAGAGTCAACCAACTCAGAGGTACGTAAACACAGCTTACACAGAAAACCATTCATAACCCGAATTTTGCCTGTATAAGTGTTGAGGCAAGGCCTAGGTATGTGTGATGCAGTTAAAAATAAAGCCATGTGGGCCCCTGAAATGGCAGCGGCCTGACCTGTAAAGTGGGACAATGGGATATGAGGTAACTGCGCTGCCCCTATGGGTCCCAGGAGCCAATGACGATGTACGCCGGCGGTGACGGGACGCACCGCCGCGAACGTGACCGCCATTTTCTATCTGTTCAATCACTCGATACCTGATCTGATTCATTGTTGTGTCCCCATTCTTTTTTTTTTTTTTTGCTTCAAGTACCTGTAATTTTGTGTTTATATTAAAACTCATAGAACTATAAGTACCGGAATGCAATGAAAATGTGAACAAGCAAACAACTCCTGAGCTTGGACAATCTGTGATCATTAATGTTGCCTCATTTAAGGTCACAACCTACTTTTCGTTTATGATTTAGGTGGTCATTACAACCCTGGCAGTCGGTGTTAAAGCGGGGGTAAGACCGCCAACAGGCCAGAGGTAAAAAAAATTGAATCACGACTGTGGCGGAAACCGCCAACAAAGGCAGCCACTTTAACACTCCGACCGCCACGGCGGTACAAACAAACAGCATGGCGGTCACCGCCAACAGACTGGCAGGAGTCAATGTACCGCCCACAGTATCACAACCTACCAATCTGCCACCTTTTCCAGGGCGGATTCACCTAGAACAAAAACACGGCGGAAACAGGACTTCGAAGGGAAAACGCTCACCTCTACACACCCCACGAGGAACCAGGACGCCATGGAACCCGAGCTCCACATTTTACCAGCTTTTATCTTCTTGCTCCTCTACCAGGAGCACGAACGCCGACGGCGAAAACCACGGTGAGTACTGCTCCTACGACACAGGGGAGGTGGGAGGGAAAAAACAGTGACACACACACGCAACACACCCACCCCCACCCTCACCCACGACAACACACACACTAATACATATTGATACATTACAGTTACACCCACCAACCCCCCTGGAAGAATGCAAAGACAAAAGGAAATGAGGTGAACGATTGTAATATATCAAAATTCAGTAGTCAAATAATATACATACACTATTTACAAATATATACACCAAGAATCTTAGTCCAAGGGATTCCACCCTTAAAGTCCGTGGACCACTGGGCCCACACTGCATGGGCGAGGCCCACACAAGATACCCGAACATGACGGAGAGAACACTGCAGGGGCAGCAGATAGAAATAAAACAGGCACCTCAGGGGGAAGGGAAAGGGTGGGCACCTCAGCCGGTTGAGTGCACGACGCCTAATCTACGTGGGGGCCCCATGCCCACTGTTCATTCCTGGGGAGTGCAAAGCCACAGTCTCTCAAGTCTCCACAGTGGATGGTTTGCCCACTGCTGCATCCTGGGGAGTGCAAAGCCACGGTCTCTCAAGTCTCTACAGTGGGTGGGTTGCCCACTGTCATATCCTGGGGAGTGCAAAGCCACAGTCTCACAAGTCTCTACAGTGGGTGGGTTGCCCACTGTTCCATCCTGGGGAGTGCAAAGCCACAGTCTCACAAGTGGAAGACAGTCTCCACTGGTTCTGGAGGGGGCATGGGCCCCAGAGTGCTTCATCCTGCTAAGGACAGAAGTAGTGGATGACAGTCTCCACTGGTTCTGGAAGGGGCATGGTGCCCAGAGTGCTTCATCCTGCTAAGGACAGAGGTTGTGGATGACAGTCTCCACTGGTTCTGGAGGGGGCATGGTGCCCAGAGTGCTTCATCCTGCTAAGGACAGAGGTAGTGGATGACAGTCTCCACTGGTTCTGGAGGGGGCATGGTGCCCAGCGTGCTTCATCCTGCTAAGGACAGAGGTAGTGGATGACAGTCTCCACTGGTTCTGGAGGGGGCATGGTGCCCAGAGTGCTTCATCCTGCTAAGGACAGAGGTTGTGGATGACAGTCTCCACTGGTTCTGGAGGGGGCATGGTGCCCAGAGTGCATCATTCACCCTGTGACGGACTCAGTTGCGACAGTGCCCCAACCGCTCATGGGCTAGCGGTGCTTGAGATGGCAGTGCCCTGTTCAGCGGTGCTTGAGATGGCGGTGCCCTGTGCAGCGGTGCCTGAGATGGCGGTGCCCTGTTCAGCGGTGCTTGAGATAGCGGTGCCCTGTTCAGCGGTGCTTGAGATGGCGGTGCCCTGTTCAGGGGTGCTTGAGATGGCGGTGTCCTGTGCAGGGTCTCAGCTGCTGGCGGTCCTTCATCGCCCAGCGGGGCTTTTGCTGGTGGTCCTTCATGGCCCAGCGCGGCTGGTGCTGGCGGTGGCCTCCTGGGCAGCTGGGCTGATTCTGGCGGTGCCCTCCTGGGCAGCGGGGCTGATGCTGGCGGTGGCCTCCTGGGCATCGGGGATGATGGCGGTCTTCTCCGCTGTGCTGCTCTTCCCAGACTTGCTGGGTTTCTTGTGGCCCTTCCCCACCTTGGAAGGTGTCACAGCTGACTCCACACTCCCAACGGGACCCCTGGGAGCAGCTTTGGTGGCTGGAGTCTTCCCTCTGTCCCGCCGGGCACTGGCCAACTTCCGATGCTTCACAGGTGGGGTACTGTCTGTGCTGTGGCTCCGTGCCACACGGGCTGCCCTGGTGGCCGGTGCACTTCAGATTCCGGTGACTACAGGCACCACTTGTCCCGGAGATGTTGTGGCTGAGGTGCTAGTTCGGGACCTATGAGACGGACAGGGTAGGGTAGGTGTGGGAAAGAGGTCAAGGTTGGACAGGAAAAGTTTTTGGACACACTGGGATGGGTAGCTGGAGGGGGTTTGGGAGTGGAGGAAGAGGTGGTGGTTGTAGGAGGTGTACGTTTGGTGACTTTGGGTGAAGGTGCATGCGCTGGAGGCTGTTGTGAGGTGGATGACTGTGGGTGGGTGTGTGCCTGCGTTTGTGTATCTTGGGAGGGGGCGTCACAGACACACTGGGAGAGGGCACAGGGGACGTGTGAATGGTAGAGGGGGTGGTGACTGCACGTGAGTGGGTTGTGGGTGTGGGTGTGCTGGAGAGGGACGTAGTGGCTGTATAGGTAGTGCATGCAGGTGTGAGTGTGCGCGAGACTGGGAGGGAGGAGGCAGATGAGGAGGAGGGGGACACAGTGGAGGCAGTGGATGTTGGTGTGTCTGCATGTGTGTGATGCTTGCGTGAGTGCCTGTGGGATGTGTGGTGCTTATGTTTGCCTGAGCTTCCCTTGGGTGTTGAGGTGTGTGCATGTTGGTCTGTAGGTGTGCTTGGGATAGGCTGAGGTACAGAGGATTGGGTCGGGGTGGAGGAAGTTGGAGGGGGGAGGCTAGAGACAGGGACAATGGCTGCCATCAGTGCTGAGGCCAGAGTCTGAAAAGCTCGCTGAAGGGCCGCCTGACCAGAATGAATGCCCTCCAGGAATGCATTTGTCTGTTGCAACTGCCTCTCTACACCCTGGATGGCATTCAAAATGGTAGACTGCCCAACAGTGAGGGACCTGAGGAGGTCAATGGCCTCCTCACTGAGGGCAGCAGGGGTGACTGGGGCAGGGGCTGAGGTGCCTGGGGCGAAGGTGATGCCCACCCTCCTGGGTGAGCGGGCACTGGGCAAAGGCTGAGGGGCTGCTGGGAGGGCGGTGCTGGTAGGGGGGGTGGCGGCTGTACCTGTAGATGCGGGGGGCACAGATGTTGCCGCCACCACAAGGGAGCTCCCATCAGAGGACGAGTCCGTGTCACTGGTGTCAGCTCCTGTCCCCGCCGTGGAGCTCCCCTCGCCCTCCGTCCCACTGGTGAATTCAGACTCCGTAGTGTCGCCCTCCAGGGCCATGCGGGATGCAGCTCCCTCGTGCTCCGGTGCCACTGCTCCTCTGCCTGATGATGCTAATGCACACACGAACAGGGAGACCACAAAAAGGGGGGGGAACACAGAAGAAAGACATGTTGAGTGCATGCATTACCGCTACCGTTGGCGGACACGACAGACACAGAAGCCCCCTGCACTATGTAGCGCTCTTGGGCTCCACTGTTCATTTCCTGGGAAATGGCCTACAAGGCTATGGACGACATCTGCACACATAGATTACACAGGGGCATGACTAGGTGGACTTGGCACTCTACAGAGGTGGGCTGGGGTGCCACATGGCCTGCCTTATGGAGGGGCCTTGCCTACGGAACTCGTCCTGGCCTAGGGAAACCCACACCCCACCTCCCCCACCCAGACACCTCCACTGCGCGCAAAGTCAGCAGAATGAGAGTGTACTCACCCCCTTGTGGCTGCTGTGATGCCCTCAAGCGCCCATCCAACTCCGGGTAGGCCACCGCCAGGATCCTGAACATCAGGGGGTCATGGTGCGACAGGCACCCCTCCCACGTTGGGAGGCCATCCCCAGCTGAGCCTCCGCCGTCTTCTTGCTCCAGCGGCGAATGTCCTCCCATCTTTTCCGGCAGTGGGTGCTCCGTCTGTGGTAGACCCCCAGGGTCCGGACGTCCTTGGCAATGGCACGCCAAATATCTTTTTTCTGGTGGGCGCTGACCTACATGAAATGTACAGGGGAAAAAGAGAAGTTATTACCAACTGCACCGTCAAACTGATTGGCCCCCATCCCTACCCTTGCCATGTGGCACATGCATTCACCGTCTTTCATGCACACAGCACTCTCGCCCCTTCCTTCTTACATCCAGCCCTCTCCACACAGGCATAGCCCATACAACATGCTCCCTGTGTACTTACCTGTTTGTCTGGAGGACCGTAGAGTAGCGTGTACTGGGGGAGGACCCCATCCACGAGCTTCTCCAACTCCTCCGATGTGAAAGCAGGGGCCCTTTCCCCAGACACTCGAGCCATTGTCTCTTCCAGACCAAGGTCACAGCAGCACTTGCAGTGTAGGTCCTCTCCTGTCGAAGATCAGGTATCGAGTGATTGAACAGATAGAAAATGGCGGTCACGTCCGCGGCGGTGCGTACCGTCACCGCCGGCGTACATAGTCATTGGCTCCTGGGACCCATAGGGTCCAATGTTAACCAATGCAGAATTGCGCTGCGGTCTTCGACCGCCTACTGCGACGGTGTACAACGCCAGCGCAGTTACCTCACATCCCATTGTCCCACTTTAGAGGTCAGGCAGCCACCATTTCATGGGCCCACATGGCTTCATTTCCAACTGCGTCACACATACCTAGGCCTAGACTCAACACACATACAGGCCACATTTTGTGTATGTTTGGTGTTCTGGGTAAACTGTGGGTACATACCTCTGAGTTGTTTGACTCTGTGCTTGCTGTTCTCCTTCATAGGCACCGTCCGCTGGGACATGTGAGGAGATGGCGGCATCCTCCGGTGTACCGACTGTTGGTGGACCTGTCGACAATGGAGGAGCGACATTTGATTATCACATACAGGCTTGACCGTGCCACAATCCAGGAACTGTGTACCCAGTTGGAGCCAGACCTGATGTCAGCAATCCGCCATCCCACAGGAATCCCCCCTCAAGTGCAGGTGCTGTCAGTGCTCCATTTCCTTGCAAGTGGGTCTTTTCAAACAACAGTGGCCATAGCATCAGGGATGTCCCAGCCTATGTTTTCCAATGTATTGTCCAGAGTGTTGTCTGCCCTTCTGAAACACATGCAGAGCTACATCGTTTTCCCTCAGGTGGAGGATTTGCCTACAGTGAAAGGTGATTTCTATGCCCTGGGACACATCCCCAACATCATAGGTGCCATTGATGGGACCCATGTGGCTTTGGTCCCCCCACAGGAGTGAACAGGTGTACAGAAACCAGAAGAGTTATCATTCTATGAATGTACAGATGGTATGTTTGGCAGACCAGTACATCTCCCATGTGAACACCATGTTCCCTGGCTCAGTGTATGACGCCTACATCCTGCGGAATAGCAGTATCCCTTATGTGATGGGTCAACTCCAGAGGCACTGTGTGTGGCTATTAGGTGAGCACCTGGAGGCAAGTCAGTGGGAACGGTTGTCTGGGTCTGGGGATATCCCTCCAGGTTAGTGCGTGCCTAACAGTTTTCCTTCACCATTTGCAGGTGACTTTGGTTACCCCAACCTGTCATGGCTACTGACCCCAGTGAGGAATCCCAGGACAAGGGCAGAGGAACGCTACAATCAGGCCCATGGGCGAACTAGGAAGGTGATCGAGCGGACCTTCGGCCTCCTGAAGGCCAGGTTCAGGTGCCTCCATATGACAGGTGGATCCCTATTCTACTCACCAAAGAAGGTGTGCCAGATCATTGTGGCCTGCTGTATGCTCCATAACTTGGCTTTGCGACGACAGGTGCCTTTTCTGCAGGAGGATGGTCCAGATGGTGGTGTTGTGGCAGCTGTGGAGCCTGTAGACAGTGAAGAGGAGGAAGCAGAGGAAGAAGACATGAACTACAAGGACTCGGTGATCCAGCAATATTTCCAGTGAGACACAAGTAAGAGTACAGACCTGCCTACTACATGTACTTTAACACTACTACCTCTCTACTGTGTGTCGTTTTCACCCAGTGTATGGTCACTGAGTTGTCACTTTCCCTTACGATTTCACAGATGTGGGTCCCACTGTGTGACATCTGCTTAGATTCCTCATGGACTAGAGCTGTGTGACATAGGTATGTTGACATTACAATTGAAAGAGCATTTTGTCACTGTAATTGCTAATACACTATTTCGAAATCACAGACAGACTCCAGATTGTTTTGTGCTTTAAGTATGTTTATTTAAGTGCTCAATATTGGAGGGGGTAGTGAAATGGTGAGGGGTGATGGCGGAGGAATGTCCATGGCAGAGTCCAGTCTATTAGTCTCACAGGTGCATTGCCCAAATGGGCATAGGAAGTGGAGCTGGGGCAGTTAAAGTATGGACAGGGTGACAAAGTGGGACAGTAGGATGACAATCAGGGTGGTCTCATTTCTTGGCGGGGTCTTGGCATCGTGCTCTGTCTTTGTCCTGGATCTCAGGGACCGTTTGCGGGTTGGTTCTCCCTCTGCAGAGGGTGGGTGCTGGTGTGGTGGTCCTGTGGCAGGGCGTCCTGTCCACTAGCGCCGGCGGAGGTGGTGGGCAGTTCATCGTTCATGCTAGTGTCAGGGGCCCCTTGTAGTGCCACAGTGTCCCTCCTGGTGTTGAGTACTTCCTTCAGCACACCTACGATGGCGCCCAGGGTGGAGCTGATGGTTCTGAGTTCCTCCCTGAAACCCATATACTGTTCCTCCTGCAGGCGCTGGGTCTCCTGAAACTTGGCCAGAACCGTTGCCATCGTCTCCTGGGAGTGGTGGTATGCTCCCATGATGGAGGAGAGGGCCTCGTGGAGAGTGGGTTCCCTTGGCCTGTCCGCTCCATGTCGCACAGCAGCCCTCCCAGTTCCCCTGTGTTCCTGGGCCTCCGTCCCCTGGACTGTGTGCCCACTACCACTGCCCCCAGGTCCCTGTTGCTGTTGGGGTGGTGGGTTATCCTGGGTTCCCTGTAGTGGTGGACACACTGCTGATTGACGTCTCCTGGGGACGGAGGTATGGGCCTGCTGGGTGGGTGCTGTGCTGGTGTTTCCAGAGGGGGGAAGTTCTGTGGTGGCCTGTGACTGGGTGAGGGGAACCGACTGTCCAGAGGTCCCCGATGTGCCGGGCTGGCCATCTAGAGCCAGTTGGACAGAGGTGCTGTCATCACTGTGGGCCTCTTCTGTTGGTGGTGTGGACATGTGTGGACCCTCCTGTCCGGTGACGTTGGGTAGGGGTCCTGCAGGGGTGTAAAAGGATGGTTATTACATCTGTGTGTGTCATGGTGTGCAATGGGTTGGTGACCGTGTACCCCAGTGCTTGCATTCCTGTGTGGGACCTTGTGTGAGGATGGTTTAGGGGGTTGTATGGGTATGTGCAGTGGGCATGCTTTAGTGATGGTGTCCATGCTTTGTTGTTGCATGCAGGGCTTGGTGTTGGGATGAGTGGTTTGTGATGTTGGGTACATATGTGAGGAGATGGGGTGCTGGGGGTGAGGGTGAGGGTGGGGGTATGTGATGGCATGCATGTAGGGTGGGGGATGTAATAATTAAGATTTGTCTTACCAGAGTCCATTCCTCCACCTACTCCTGCGAGGCCCTCAGGATGCATAATCGCCAAGACCTGCTCCTCCCATGTTGTTAGTTGTGGGTGAGGAGGTAGGGGTCCGCCGCCAGTCCTCTGAACCGCCAGGTGGTGTCTGGAGACCACGGAACGCACCTTCCCCCGTAGGTCGTTCCACCTCTTCCTGATGTCCTCCCGATTTCTTGGGTGCTGTCCCACTGCGTTGACCCTGTCCACTATTCTTCGCCATTGCTCCATCTTCCTTGCAATTGAGGTGTGCTTCACCTGTGCTCCGAATAGCTGTGGCTCTACCTGGATGATTTCCTCCACCATGACCCTGAGCTCCTCCTCCGAAAACCTGGGGTATCTTTGCCGTGCCATGGGGTGGTGTAGGTGATGTGTGGGGTGGAGTGTGTGGTGATAAGTGTGCTGATATGTAGTGGTGTGTTGTGTGAGGTGTGTGGAAGTTCTGTGGGTGATGGTGTTGTGTGCCTGTGGATGCTGTTGTTCTTGCTGGTGCTCTCTCTCTGGCCTTCTTTCGGAATTTTTTGTTGTGGGGGTTTGTGGGTGATGTGGGTGTGTGTTTTATATTGTAATGGGTGTGTGGGAGTGGTGTGTGTTTTTGGAATTGTCCAATGTGGCTGTGTTTTGTAAGACTGTGTGTATTTTGAGCGCGGCGGTGTGTACCGCCAATGGAATACCGCGGTTGAAAGACCGCTGCGTGGATTTGTGTGTCGTGATAGTGTGGACGTATTTCTGTTGGCGTGACGGTGGAGGTTTTGTTTTCCCCAGTTTATCACTGACCTTTGGTGTGGTGGACTTGTGTGGGTGTCTGAATTTTGTCGGATTCCGACATGTGGGTCATAATACCTGTGGCGGAATTCTGCGGCTGCGGCGGTGTGTTGGCAGTCTTCTGCACGGCGGTAAGCGGCTTTTACCGCCAATGTTGTAATGACCGCCTAAGTGATTTGCTTGAATTTGCGGGTGCATTAATAAGAAGATGCAATAAAATTGTTTAAAAAGTACCTCTGCAGGCATGTGGAGGAGGAAGGCGACAACAGCTGGTAGGAGAAAAGGCGGCCTGCAGAGGCACGTGTACGGAGTGCTTGATTAGAAAAAAAAATTAAAAGTACCTTCTGTGTACGTAGACAGAGGAAAGACACTGGTCAGTACGGCAAGCCTCATGTCACAGCATAGACAGGCAAGCAGAGCAGGATGTAACAACGTGCTGACCAATAAGAAGCATGGAAATCACAGCAACGCTGGAATGAACGAATGGTAAGTAATGGGTGGGCTCTAAGCCCCATTTTAATATATTTTTTTAAATACAAAAGCACTGAGCAGGTAAAACCAAAAAATTGCACCCTTTTATAGGGTTTTAGACAAAAGCTTCATACTTTACTGAATTAATGCATGGTTCACATGCTCACAACCAAAAGAAATAACGCAAAGTGCAACTGTTAATAAAGAAATACATTTGAGAATTTTCTCACTGTTCTACTACATGGAGTTCTAGTGTTCACAACTTCTGCTCCTGGTACATAAAATGTAACATAGTATGTAATTCAAGCTGGACAGTTGCTTCATCCTTGAGAAGGTACACTCTGCTTAGGTAGTCATGAAAAAGCATTTCTCAGCTTGGGAAAGTCTACGAGTCTTTATTTTGACAGAGAATATAAACAGCAGCTAGAGTCACATGTTAGACTGAAGCATCACAGCAAAATAGGTGACAAAGCCTAGATCGTCCTTACTTCAGCTAAAAGTCTACATTCTTACACTCTATGCATTACATTTTCAACAAATCTTTTTTCACTTTTTTAAATCCTATGTTACCCTTTGGAAAAGTGTTCATTCTATATTCACCTCAATAGGATAACCCTCTTAATCGTCTGATATCACTTGCATTTTTAGGTCAGACAATAGCCTGAGACCTTTCAGTTTTACTAAAATATGTATAATATATTTTCATATACTTCTATTCATCCATTGGTCTGTTGTGTCATTCACATTTTGCTTCAACCCACTATAGCTTGAAGCACTGGGTCAGTCTACTTAAGCCACTGGTTAACTTCCCTTTGAATGACTGCATTTTGCTCTCTTGCAAGAAGCACATCTGCACAGAAGCTAGTTCGCTTAAGTGCCAGTGTTTCTGTTCTTACTTTATATTTACTTTAGTGTTGCCTTTGTGTTTAAAGCCTGTGATGGGGCGCACTTGATGCACATTCTATATCAGATCCCATCGCCTGTCAATGCTGTTGTAAAATACTTTTGAAATCTTTTGCATTTCTGGCTGCTACCATTTCACAGCATACCAAATTGTGTCTATTTGAAACTCTTCTGTATCAAACAATCCTGCCACGTTTCCCAGATCAATCCGTGATGTGCTGCACCAGTACTAGTTTGTTTCTTTGAATTCTAGGATGCGTAGTCTTGGTTAGTCCTTTTTAAAACAGGACTAGAAGTCCCAGAATTCAAAGGAAAAAAAATCTGAACTGGTGCAACGCATCACACGTAGACCTGGGAAACTTGGCAGCTTTATGGTTATCCTCTTTTTACTTTTTTCTTTCTTTCCTTCTTTTCCTTCATTTTTCTTTCCCTATTTTTCTTACTCTGTTTCCTCCTCTCGCTTTCATTTTCTAGCTCTAGATCTTTATTTTTTTTTTTTCTTGTCTTTTTTCATTCTTGCCGTTTTCTTTTATCCATGTTCCTTCTTTTCTCCTTTCATTCCTTCTGTCCTCCCTTTGTCTCTCTGGGGTTGATAAAATAAATCAGGATTCACAAAGTCAGCTGTGAAATCGGCGCTTCTGTCGCTTACGTTTCCGGGTCACTTGTGACAGACCAACACAGGACAGAGAGTAGAGTGCAGTCGAGCGGCTTCTCCGTGTTCTTTCTACTCCCCGAAATGATTGGGGGATGAGCAGTGGCTGGTGCTGCTCGACGTCAACACGTACCCGCCCCTTGCAGACGTCAGAGGCAGAACCTGCTCTGGAGCCATGGCGGTAGTGGAGACACTCTCCCCGGACTGGGAGTTCGACCGCATAGATGACGGCTCTCAAAGTAAGCTGGAGAGGGTGTAGGCAGAAAATGCTTTACGTGGATCGGGTTTGGTAATTAAGGGCGAGAGTAGGAGAGGAAGGGAAGGGGAGTCTAGGTATCCTTAATTTCCTTGGAAGGGTTGTAATCAGCTCTGACAGTTTACACGAGATGATCATGTGAGGAGCTGTTAGGATAGCATAACTTCCTTTCTGTGTCCCAATGCAGTGTGCTACATCTCTGTTTTGTTCTATACTGTGCTAGGCGGCGCCCTTCTCAACCTATTCTACCAGTATTCTACTCCTCTTTACTTACTGTGTATTCTGCGTTCTTCCTTCTCTCATGCGCTTTTATGATGTCCCTAAACTCTCATCACTCTTACAAGCAGCTTATAATGTTGTAAAATCCCTTTTCCTGTTCATCATATTTTCCGTGGCGTTTCTTCTTGCACTACAACTTAATACTGCACAAATAGATAATGCATAATCATTGTAGCGTTCCCCCAGTGTTACTCAGTTCAATGTGTTTAGGAAAACTTCGGAAAATGTAGACAAGCACAGACTCCGTTATTGCGCAATAAACATCTCTTTCGTCCGGTAACCGAGAGAACAGTCTTTCTCCCGTAATGTCCTGACCCTGTAAGAATAACGGTCTCCGCAAATGGTCAGTCCTCAACATCTACTTACATGGGAGAGTTTAGGTTGGATTTAGAGCCTGCGCTGTCCGAGGTTACAGGCGAAGTTCCAAACGCCGGTGCCAGCCCACTCAGAATACAACAGTGGGATTCAGTTCGGTCTTGTTTCTATGCAGTACTCCCCAGGGCTTACACGCGACCCTGGACCGGTGATGACAGGGCCGGATTGGGGAACCAAAAGCAATCATGGAATAATGCCCAAACCAGCCCCGCTCCATTGGTCCGTTGGTTCATCATCTCTTTGCATCTATCCATTCTGTCTCACTCCTTCTCTTCCCTCGCTCTGTTCATATTTTCTCTGCCTCCCTCTGCCTGCTGCAATTAACCTCGAAGAGATGGGGAAAATGTAATTGGCATCATGGGCAGCCAATGGACTTTCAAACCTGCCGCCAAGGGCCTTGTCCCACTAGGGAAATGCCCCGCGGAATAAAAGGCCTGTACGGCCCTGATGCTGGGCAGGACGCACTTTCGCATTTTTGAGAGCCCCTGGCAGTTGACGCTGCGGTTCACATCCAAGCCAGGGAGGGGGGAGGGGTCTAAGGATGAACTGAGGGCAACCAGGAGCACACACTCGTGGGCAGGGGTGCATAGGTTCCCACAAGCTCCGGTAGCTCCTCTTTTTTCCAAGGCACGTGAATGCAGTAATCTCTCGTAAGCTTATTCAGTCTGCTCCCTTCTTGGCAGCTCATCTACCAGGGCTATTGCTGGGCTCTTCTCTGGGCGTACTGGTCTTTATGGAACATTTTCAGTGCCCCTCTCTTAGCCATTAGGCAATCTCCTCTGGCAAGGCAGCACCTCAGTTTTTATAGATATTGATTGCAAATTTTTCATTTGATGGCCTCTCACCTGATAGAAAAACTGGCGTCGGAGACACCCCATATGATCCTCAGGGATTCCTCCACTATCATGCGAGTCATTGCTTCCACTGATAATATTAAATGATTCGGTCTATGCCTTGCGCTCCTCCTTAGCCTGCTCGCAATATTTGTTTTCCTCGTGCAGTAGAGTTATGAGTCTATAGTTATTTTGGTCCTCATGGCTACCATTCTTAACAAGCATTTGCAATGCAATAGGTCTCGCATATTTAGAACAAATTTATTGTGATCTTGTGACGACGGCATCCTCGAGCAAAAACAAAAGAAAACATGCATGGAAACTGAGAAAAGACGACTTGGCAAAATAAAAAGTTAGCTTTAAAAAAATAAGTTTGCAATTTTGTTTGTCTTGCTGGACATGTCTTTGCCAGTCACATGCCTTCTGTTTGCAGGGCACTAAAAGTTAACAAAAAGAACAAATAGTACCTTGATCACGTCGGGAGCAGCGGATGGGCACTAATTAAGTTGAATCAATTAGTGCTTGATCCCTTTTCCACACAGAGAAACATAAATGATGCCAGGCATGCCTTTACAAATTACAAGGCTGTAAAGAAGAGTGCCACACAAACCAACAAATGGTGAGCGACAGGGGAGCTCCAAGCCCTTTACTGAACACAACTGAGTCGCGCAAGCGAGATGCATGCATTCGCAGGCTCAACCCTAAAAATGGGATGCATCATACTGCCTCCCCAGGAGTCCAAAACTTGTCCTGTGTTTAAACATTCATTGAACAGCATTGTCAAAGTAGATGACCATAAATTGGGCTCAGATTTATAATGTGAGTTAAGCAGGCCATTCAGCCCTTCTGCCCTTTTTGCTTTGCTTATTGTATGTAAGTGCTCGATGTTGAAGGGTAAATTTGCTCTATGGACGGCCTGGATTTACAGAATTGTTCTACAGGGTTTTCATTGATCTTGCTTCTCAAAACAATCACCTTTGCATGTGCAACAATGTCTCAATTTCAGATGTTCCATTTTAGAAATTTTTTGCTGGATGTGACCAGCCAACATGTACCAGGCTTTTAGAGCGGGGTTATTTGTCCATGCCAAAATTATGATCTGTGGAAAGTGGTTGCTTTTTATCCTAATTTAAATAGCATACTCAAATATGAATTGAAATAACGACCGATTCGTGATTATGTTGTAAACTACTGATTTAGACCGGTTAATGTAACAGATTGAATTAGCTGGTTGGTCCCAGAGGAAGCAACCGTTTAAAGCTCCAAGTCCCAGTGAGTACAAAAGATCAGTGCACAAGTCCCCATCTTGTCTCTGCGGCTTAAAGAGGAAACTTGTGATTACATTTTCCATTAATAGTCCTGTAGGCTAATGATTTCAGACTCCTTCATAAGGTGTGTGTTGAAATCACCTGATAAAATGATTATTTCTTTGAATTGTCTTATAGCAATATGTTTTTGTTGTGGCTGTGGGTTTAAGTAAACATTTCAGGGAAGAAGGGACTTAAAGCTGTGTTCCTGATTAAGAGGCCGTGTAGCCACAATAAACTGAGTCCCAGGTTGAGAGATTCCAGTGGCAGTCTGATGGAGAAGTAAATTGACACCCCTTAGAGGCTTTATTTGGTAGAGTTTCATCTTGCGGGCTGTAGGAATTTTACATACCTGACTAGTTTGTGACCTACTTCACACCAAGTTTATTAAAATAAGAGAATCCTGTGCTTTTGACGGAACTGCAAAGGCTTTGTGTCTTTAGTCATTAGTAAGGATGTAAACGCCCTATGAGCAAAAGTCAGGGCTGTGTAATTTAACAAAATATCTACTCGTCCATGGGATAGTTTGCTTTATAAATTTACTTGTCCTGTAAAAAAATCTACTTGTCCCTTTGCTGCCACGCAGTGCAGCGACAAATTATGGAAGCATTCTCATTATGTAAGAGCTCTGATAATAGCCTTTCTGATTATGCCAGGTCTAATACAATAGTAGTGCTTGAATAATAGCAATTTCAAGCCCTACCGTAGCAGCTTCCTTATTTTTTTCCACCTTCCCCACAGATCTACATACCCTGGGATGGGAGGAAGCATTAAGCAATAGTTCCAGGGCTGTAATGCTGTTGAGTCTATGCACACCCACAACTTTGCATGTTTTAAGGATTTTCACCAGTTCTTCTTTAATCTTTTTCCCAAACTGAGAAAGGTTGGTAATTTACTCCCGACAAGGGAAGAAGTAGAGGTTATTCCAGGGTTGGGGAAAAAATGATTGTGGCAAAAGTGAACTTGCTAACGCACAATAGACTTTCACACAAGCAAATCTACACATGCATATTTTCTCGTGCTAAAATGCAGTTAACAAACATTTTCTAGCAGTAAGATTTCCTGGTCTACTTTTGTTAAATTCTTGTGAATTAGTGAAAGCCACTAATATAAAGACATACACCATCGGCACACTTTTGTGGCTTTCTTTAAGAATTGGGCCCATAATTTGGTCTGCAGTTAACCCCTTCGCTGCCAGGCCTTTTCCCCCTCCTGTGCCGAGCCTTTTTTTGGCTACTTGGGGCAGTTCGCGCTTAGGCCCTCATAACTTTTTGTTCACATAAGCTACCCACGCCAAATTTGTGTCCTTTTTTTCCAACATCCTAGGGATTCTAGAGGTACCCAGACTTTGTGGGTTCCCCAGAAGGAGGCCAAGAAATTAGCCGAAATACAGTGAAAATTTCATTTTTTTCAAAAAAATGGGAAAAAGGGGCTGCAGAAGAAGGCTTGTGTTTTTTCCCCTGAAAATGGCATCAACAAAGGGTTTGCGGTGCTAAAATCACCAGCTTCCCAGCTTTCGGGAACAGGCAGACTTGAATCGGAAAACCCAATTTTTCAACACAATTTTGCCATTTTACTGGGACATGTCCCATTTTTACGATTTTTTTTTTTTGTGCTTTCAGCCTCCTTCCAGTCAGTGACAGAAATGGGCATGAAACCAATGCTGGATCCCAGAAACCGAAACATTTCTGAAAAGTAGACAAAAGTCTGAATTCAGCAAGGGGTAATTTGTGTAGATCCTACAAGGGTTTCCTACAGAAAGTAACAACTGAAAAAAATATATATTGAAATTGAGGTGAAAAAATCTGCTATTTTTCTCTACGTTTTACTCTGTAACTTTTGCCTGCAATGTCAGATTTTTTAAAGCAATATACTGTTATGTCTGCTGGACTCTTCTGGGTGCGGGGATATATAGGGCTTGTAGGTTCATCAAGAACTGTAGGTACCCACAGACAATAAATGACCTGCACCCTGCCTTGGGTTTTCATTCTATACCGGGTATACAGCAATTCATTTGCTGAAATATAAAGAGTAAAAAATAGCTATCAAGAAAACCTTTGTATTTCCAAAATGGGCACAAGATAAGGTGTTGAGGAGCAGTGGTTATTTGCACATCTCTGAATTCCGGAGTGCCCATACTAGCATGTGAATTACAGGGCATTTCTCAAATAGACGTCTTTTTTACACACTCTCTTATATTTGGAAGGAAAAAATGTAGAGAAAGACAAGGGGCAATAACACTTGTTTTGCTATTCTATGTTCCCCCAAGTCTCCCGATAAAAATGATACCTCACTTGTGTGGGTAGGCCTAGCGCCCGCAACAGGAAATGCCCCAAAACACAACGTGTTCACATCCCATTTTTTTTTACAGAAAACAGAGGGGTTTTTTGCAAAGTGCCTACCTGTAGATTTTGGCCTCTAGCTCAGCTGGCACCTAGGGAAACCTACCAAACCAGTGCATTTTTGAAAACTAAAGACCTAGGGGAATCCAAGATGGGGTGACTTGTGGGGCTCTGACCGGGTTCTGTTACCCAGAATCCTTTGCAAACCTCAAAATTTGGCCAAAAAAACACTTTTTCCTCTCATTTCGGTGACAGAAAGTTCTGGAATCTGAGAGGAGCCACAAATGTCCTTCCACCCAGCGTTCCCCCAAGTCTCCCGATAAAAATGGTACCTCACTTGTGTGGGTGGGCCTAGCGCCCACGAAAGGAAATGGCCCAAAACACAACGTGGACACATCACATTTTTTCACAGAAAACAGAGGTGTTTTTTGCAAAGTGCCTACCTGTGGGTTTTGGCCTCTAGCTCAGCCGGCTCCAGGGGGGGCAGAAATGGCCTAAAATAAATTTGCCCCCCCCAGGGAGCGACCCTTGCATACGGGGTCACTCCCCTTGCGTGATGGCGCAAAAAAAAAGATCCCCAGTGCCTAGTGGTTTCTGCCCCCCTTGGGGGCAGATTGACCTAAAATCGGCTGATTTGCCCCCAAGGGGGGCAGAAATGGTCTGAATACAATTCGCCCCTCCAGGGGAGCGACCCTTGCCTAAGGGGTCGCTCCCCATCTCTAAAAAAAAAAAAAAAAAAAAAAAAAAAAAAAAAACCACACAAAAAAATTAGCCCTGGCGCCTAGAGGTTTCTGCCCCCCCGGGGGCAGATCGGCCGAATAACAATAGGCCGATCTGCCCCCAAGGGTGGCAGAAATGGCCTAAAATATATGTGCCCCCCCCTAGGGAGCGACCCTTGCCTACAAGGTCGCTCCCCTTGGCTGACGGCACAAAAAAAAAGATCCCTGGTGCCTAGTGGTTTCTGCCTCCCTTGGGGGCAGATTGACCTAAAATCGTCTGATCTGCCCCCAAAGCGGGCAGAAATGGTCTAAATACAATTTGCCCCTCCAGGGGAGTGACCCTTGCCTAAGGGGTCGCTCCCCATCTGTAAAACAACAACAACAACAAAAAGGCCCGGGTGCAGATCGGCCTAATTAAAATAGGCTGATCTGCCCCCCTGGGGGGCAGAAATGGCCTAAAATAAATTTGCCCCCCAGGGGAACGACCCTTGCCTAAGGGGTCGCACACCTTACGTGAAATTCACGAACAAAAAAAAAAACTCCCTGGTTTCTAGTGGTTTCTGCCCCCCCTGGGGGCAGATTGGCCTCATAAAAATAGGCCAATCTGCCCCCAAGGGGGGCAGAAATGGCCTAAATATAATTTCCCCCCTATGGGAGCGACCCTTGCCTAAGGGGTCGCTCCCCACACCTAAAACAAAACAAAACAAAAAAATGTATCCCTGGTGCCTAGAGGTTTCTGTCCCCCCTGGGGGCAGATCGGCCTAATAATAGGCCGATCTGCCTCCAGGGGGGGCAGAAAAGACCTTAAAAAAAGCCCCCCCTGGGAGCGACCCTTGCCCAAGGGGTCGCTCCCTTATGTCCGTTTCCTTTTCAAAAAAGACATCCCTGGTGTCTAGTGGGCGTTTTGACAGCCGGATTGCTTTCAATCCGGCTGCCAAAAGCAGAGAGAGACTTCAAAGGGAAGGAAATACATTTCCTTCCCTTTGAAGCCTCTCTCGGCCTCCCCCACGTGATCGGAAGAGAAATGCAAAGCATTTGAAGGAGGAGGCATTGTGACAATCAGCTCGCGCGCTGACGTCTCGGGGGTGGAAGGGGAAGGGCTTCCCCTTCCATCCCTGACTTGGGGGGGAACCCCACAGAGGGAGCGCTAGTGCTCCCTCTGGGCTGTGTGCCTAGGACGTAATGGTTACGTCCTGGGCACAGCAGCACTGTGCCGCAGGACGTAACCATTACGTCCGCGGCACAGAAGGGGTTAACTAAGACATTTTGTTTTCATTAAACTTCTATTTCGCTCTCTATCCATTTATTGGCTGGCTTTACTGTGAGTGATAGCATTCTGCTCTTCTACAGGAAGCATATTGGCACACAAAGTAGTTTGTTCAGTGCCATGAACTAATGTGGCAATGTGTGCTTTTTGAGACCAAATTGTTTATTTGCTTTTTGCCAATGTCTGTTACAATGGCGAAGGCCTGGCAGCTCCCACAACAATAGTGTTACAAAAGCCATGTCGAAACAAGACATGCATTGACAAAACCAAGACTGACCAATGTTGGATCGGTAGGTTTTGTCAGTGCTTGATTATTTTCATGTTTCCCATAACCTTGTTGAAAGTGGTTACACTGATTTTCCATTATGAATATTTTAAAAAAAATACTAACATGCATCAACACATTTCACCAAATTATGCTTCAAAGAAATATGAACTAAAATGTCACATTAATTTGGCAAAAGTTTTTTTCATACTTGCATTTGTTTTTCTGAACATTCTAATTTGAGAGCAAATATCATCAATCTTGCTTACATTTACTGCAAACATTTGCATCCAGTCAGAGAGCATTCTGGGAGCATTATATGTATCCTCATATTGTTAAACCTTTCAAACGTGTGTACACATTCTTTTTCAAGAACCACTGTCAGTAGTGCACTGTGACCTTGCAACGATTATTTAGAGCACTCACCCTAATATTAAAGACTTTGCATTAATGAACCATAAGTAGAAGTTCAAACAGCGTTAACATATGAACACAAATATTACCTCAATTGCAGATATTTTCCTTCCCTTTAAACTGGCAGCTAAAGGGTTTGTGCTGCAGGGGGTTGGGCCTATTTGTCCCATGGACAAAATAAATATGAAAACTTGTTGTCCTTAACCCCAAACAATTTGTCAGGCATCGGACTATAGGAATTCCACACCCCTGAAATAGTGATGTATGGTTGACGGTGATGACGCGCATGGTCCTTAATAAGTAAACTTACAAGAGGACGCATATAGGCCGATTAACCTTTTGGATCGCATGGAGTGTCCTAATCACGTAGTGACCAGTGGCATCAATAATCGATGTAATCAATCAGTAACCACTAAGAGAATCATTAATCCATAAAACAATTATAACCATCATTTCATGAATAACCACAACTCAATTAAGAGTTTAACAGATTTTATTTCCCTATTAATTACAATTCAAATGCATTTGGTCAACTCAAGCTTATTTTAATCAGCTCAGAATTAGTTTATTAGCGACCACCAATAGCACAATCTAATCAGAACTTGAGGAAACATATGATCAAAAGCCTTAGCGTAAACCATCAAAAATGAATATAACGACATTAATAGCAGAGTTCAGCAAATCAGTCTGTCAATCATTTGTCACGGTCAATGTCACCCATAGAAACCTACCTTATCCAGATTAGCATCAGCATGTGGGTCTTCATGCGAAAATAATTTAGAAAAACATGAATTTGGAAAACATCTAGCTAGAAGAAATCTATAATACAGTGCAGTTGGTACATAGAAGAAAAGGCACAAAGTTAGTCAGTCACATTGTCATAGCTACCTAACCACGAAATGGATCAGCAACAAAGTCAGTCTTCGTCTTCAGGTCATGAATAGATCAGCAACGCATCAGGCTCTCAAGAGTATGAGCCCAATGACAGAATCTCGAACCGCGTCTCCTGACGTTATCAGCATTCACCCCTCGCATTTCCCGCATCTCATGTTTTAGCCCCTTGTCAAGGCCTTTTTATTAGAGTTTTTCAGTCCATCCCCCTAATTCCTAATTGGTCAGTCAATCAGCAGATATGACTCTAACCTATAATATCAATTTTACAAATCTATGAGTTTTAATATTTCTTCTTTCTCAGTTCACGGATTGGTCCACTGTACAATGTCTTCATCATCCGGCTCTTCAGGTATCGAAAATGTTGCATGTTCCTCTTCAGTCAGTGTTCTCATTGTTCAAGTCCTGGGAAAGTACATTTAGCCTACTCTACACATAATTGTATCAATTTGACTTCATCATCTCTGGTCCGTTGGTACATTGCAGAAAATTCTAGCTGAGCAACACAGTTCACGGTCGGGTTGTAGGCACCAGCAACTTCTACAGTTCTAATTAATTTCTGCTTCTGTATGAGGCCTAGCAAGTAGGCCACGACTTTAGCTAAGTTAATTCTACAAATTAATGCAGAACATAAGTTATATATCTCAATATGACATATTAGTACATTATTCTTGCACATTTTCATTATTTCACATATTTTTTGTTATTTTAGTAAAATTTTCGTATAAGTGGCTGCCATTCTCCATGGGCACATTTTCAAACGTATACATTATTTTTCTACGTTTAATTTCTCAACGAATTTTTCATTAATCAAAACACATAAACATTCATTAATAATTTCTAATTAGCATATCTGTGTCAACAGTCCCTCCGCTGATGACTAAGTATGTCATCACACCTTTCTTTCCTCATCCTTTTATAGTTCCGTTTCGTCTGTATTTTGTCTCCTTCTCTAATCTTCCCTATACATTCTTTCCCTGTTCCGTTCTTCCCTCCTCTGATTATTTCTAGATCTTTTCAATTTTATCTTTTGACATAATTTACATGAACCACATAATCCTAATATGCAAGCAATCACAATTAATATTCCTTGTATGTTTTTTAATAATACCCCATTCCAAATTTGACTAAGCCAATTTCCCACTGAAGCAAATCCTTTTCCCAAACACGTGGTTCCTTCAGTTCTTTCAAATCCTTACTTGGGTTAGTCAAGTTAGTAAGTAAGTCTCTTATCTCCATATCGTGATTTGAAATGAATGGCAACAACGCCTAGTATTAATCATCTTACAGACTCCGCCGTCTTTCTCTGAAAGAATGTCTAAAGCTAGCCTATTTTGAAGCGTCATAGCTCTATCCGCAGCTAATTCAGTATCTAACAGGAGTATTGCCTCTGTAAAATTTGTTAACATGTTATCCACAATAGTAGACAATATTCGTATCTTGATCAAATTCAAAATGACTCCCACTGAAGAAATCACTGCACCAAAGAAATCTCCCACAATTGCAGAAGAGGTTTCTCTCCTCTGTCGCTTATGATGTAATTCAGTCAATTTCGGAAACTTCTTTAAGTCATCTATCTGATAAACTTTAGGGAAAACTATCCCCAAATAACATGTCCCATACCATCCTCTAGGAAGATGGTAATGAGCATTAAGTAGAAATATAGTAGATTCCAGGAATCGCAGGGTCCTGAATATTCAGCATAAAAGTCCATTTACTCTGAAACAAAAACACATGCCTACATTTACTTGTACCCACAAATAAAGTGTCAGCGCATGATTTTGGCCTATATATAACAAAGCTTCCCTATGTGTAATGCATCTAAAGCTAATTTCCCTTGCGTTTTAATAGCAGTATAAGAATAATCATTCTTGTAATTTCTTTTCTCTAACCCTTTTTCTAATTTCTCTTTCAATGCCTTTCTTCTATCATCAGTATGCTCTATAAAGCTCTTAAGTTGTTTTTGTCCGCGTATGCGGTTCCAAATGTTAGTGTAGGCTCAAAGAATCCTCTAACTAGCACTATATCATGCTCTCCAGCTACTTTACTCAGATATCTAATAATAGGAACAAACGAGAACACAACATCGTAGTTTGAATAAAAATAATATATGTACTCTTGGTTATAGAATCTTGTTAGTAGCAAGCTACAGCTTAGTCCATAGATTAACAGAAGGCTATGGTACGTAACCCCCTCTTCTACTGATGAAGGAATTTGCGTACACACAAGACAATTCCTCGCATTCATAGTTGCAACATACTCAACAAGTGATAGAAAACATTAGAAGAAAGCTCTCCTTGAGCATTAGTATAGTCATGCAAGTACTTCTCATCTAACTTAAACCTCTCTAAAGCTGTTAGTGTAGTAGTTTCAGGAGCAGAAGTAATAGTAGCTTTTTTTCATATCCTGATCAGACATTCCCACAATAATTTATTATAAACATTATTCCACACACAACTGCTAACCCAATGCTCATGTAACTACAGCGCCTAATATTTCTATCTTGATTATTTAGCTCAGCCTTGATCTGTAAAGAATCAGAAAGCAGAAGTAACTCTTAGATAAAGTGCAGTAAATATAAAAAATGAAGGAAAATATGATTTTCTCACAGTTCAATTTCACATCCAGAAACCCCTTTTTCCTTTGTCAAAATCGATTAGCAGCTTGTCACATCCGGTTTTCAATTGTCATATCAGGTTATCAATGTCTCTTTTAGTTTTATTTTCTGACAGTCTCTTTCTTAAGTTTTTTTCCGATCAGCTTAACAATTCAGCTTCCTGATCACCTTCAGGTTACATCAAAATACTGACTCAGAACTTCTCTATCAAAACAAAAAGACATAAACTCGTGTTGCCGTTCATTGGTAGTTGCATATGCCCATTCAGGACCTGCGTAACGTCGACTTGCTATTCTCTTTCTTTTCAATCTTCGGTCACCACTTAATTCTCGTTCACTTAATTCTTCCATTCTCGTAGTGTCCACTTCTTCCTCTGTTGTTTCATTTATGACCAATTCCTTTGTCTTCCCAATCCGGGATTCAGGCCAATTATCTCCTTTTCTTGTTCCTTCTGTCAATATTCTTCTCAGGATTTGGGGCCAGATGTATCAAGCGATTTTGCATTTGCAAACGGTGCGAATCGCAAAATTCGGCCGTTTGCGAATGCAAAAATGCCTTTCAGAATGTATGAAAGGCATTCGCAGTGCAATTTTAAGGAATCGCTAAAATAGTGATTCCTTAAAATTGCGACCCCATCTAGAGAATCGCAAATTGCGATTCTCTAAATAAGAAATCGCAAATAAGGAATCCTTATTTGCGATTTCTTAAGCACCTGTATCAAGCATTTCCTAAATGCAAATTGGGCATTTAGGAAATGCAATTACCACCAACAAAAGTTTGGTGGTAACCATGTGCAAATTTTAAAAATGCATTTTAAATGCATTTTTAAAATTGACATGTAGCGCACACATGCCCCTAAGGCATGTGTGTGCTTCACATGTCCGTAAAAATATTTTTGGGGTGCAGCTGAGGGGGCCTTAGGCCCCCAGCACCCTGGGATTTGCATTTCCTAAATTGCGAATTCCTAACTGGAATTCGCAATTTAGGAAATGCAAAACCATTCGCAGCAGGCCCATAGGTGCAAATGGAGTTGGATTCTCTATTTGCGATTCGGTAATAGCATTTGCGAATTTTAAGAAATCGCTATTACCGAATCGCAAAAATCATACATACCATTTTGCATTTCTTAAATAGCGATTTCTTAAAATTCGCTATTTAAGAAATGCAATTTGGTTTTTTGATACATCTGGCCCTGGATTCTTCTCCTTCTCTTTTTCTATGGTGTTCTCTCTTGATAAACCTCCAATGGGCTCAGGAGGAGTCAGATCACTTTGACTTTGATCCGTCTCAACTCTTTCCCCCTCTTGGTCTGGCACTTGCTCTGTCTGTTTTTCAGCACCATCTGCTTCTGGGAGAACCTCTGCTGAGCTAGGCTCCCCTGCTGTATCCGTTGAGATTGGTTCTTGCACACTCTCCTGTAATTCTTCACTTTCGTCTCTTACAGGGGTAATGGAACCATCTTCCACGAGCTCTGGTTCAACTTTAGGCTCTATTGGATCTTTTTCTTTCTCAGGTGCGGCAACCTGTTTCCCAGTTGTTGGAGCTCTCAACAACGCTTCTTCATGATCTGGTGGACATACCACTCTCTCTGTATAACTCGCGTGTATCCAATTCGTAAGTCCTGCACACTTCACAGCTTTTGTAGTTGTTAGCACCACCTGGTAAGGACCCCTCCAATGTGGTTCCAAACAAGTCTTGCAAACATGCTTTCTGACAACGACCCAGTCACCGGCTCTCAGGCTGTGCCCTGGATCGTGGATAGGTGGCAGGGTAGTGGCCTGCACCTGCTGAGAGAAAGAGCGAACCACATCAGCCAGACCCTTGCAGTAATCCAACACCATATCATCTGTAATATTGACAAGTGCATTTGCTGGAACTGCTGGTAATGTCATTGCTCTGCCCATGAGTATTTCATGGGGCGAAAGCCCTGTCTTCCTGTCAGGTGTGTTTCTCATCGACATCAGCACCAAAGGCAGTGCATCTAGCCATTTCAGATTTGTAGCTGCACACATCTTTGCAATTCTTGATTTTAAGGTACCATTCATCTGTTCCACTAGTCCTGATGCTTCAGGGCGATAACTACAATGTAACTTTTGCTCAATGTTTAGTGCTGCACATAAGAGTTTAATCACCTCGTTATTGAAGTGAGTTCCCGTATCTGATTCTAACGAGATTGGAAACCCGAAATGTGGTATCAAATCCCTAAGCAACAGCTTTGCTACTGTGAGACTGTCATTTCTTCTTGTAGGGTATGCTTCAATCCAGTGACTAAAGAAACACACAATCACCAACACGTCATTCAAACCTCCACTCGCAGGCATTTCAAAGAAATCCAGTTGCATTCTGCTGAATGGTCCTCCTGCTCTTCCAGTGTGGCTCAGATTCACCACTGTTACTTTTCCCAAGTTTAGTTGCTGACAAACTATACAGAGATGACATACTGCCTCTGCTGCCTGCTTGAACTTAGGGTAAAACCAGTCAAATGTGAACAATCTAACCATGGCATCCCTCCCAATAAATGCCTGTCCGTGATCATACCTGGCCATTTGGGACAGTAAACTATTTGGCAGAACCATCTGTCCCTCCTCAGAAACCCAAATCTCATCAGGTCTTTAGACACATTTATATTTTACCCAGAGTCATTTATCTTCCTTGTCAACATTACTCTGGAATGTTTTCAACTCTTCCAAAGTGTCTATCACTTTTAATGCAAAACTTGTACATGTATTGTCGTCTTCCGTCATCAATTCCCACTTGTCTTTGAATGATATATAGTTCAATACACAAAACCTTGCGACTTGATCTGGCATATCCATTTCCCAATGAGATGTATTCTTGGGCCTTTTGATGTGCACTACATTTTACCACAGCAATTTCTTCAGGTAACCGTATTGCATACAACAATTCTTTTATCTTGTCGCCATTTCTTACTGGTGTACCAGTAGAAGTCAGAAAACCTCTTTGTAACCACAATTGACAAAAATCATGAACAATTCCAAATCCATATTGGCTGTCGGTATAGATTGTGACTCTCAATCTTGCAGAAACATGGCATGCTCTAGTAAGATCTACAAATTCTGCCACTTGTGCAGAATATACACATCGAAGCCAGGAAGCTTCAAATGTACTTGTGATTGTGCATACAGCAAATCCTGCTCTCAATGTCCCTGTACCATCTCTGAGACATGAGCCATCAACAAAGACAATTTGATCATTTTCTTCCAATATGGTATCTCTGATATCAGGCCTAGATTTTGTACACAGTTCAGTTACCTCAAGACAATTATGCTCAATATCTTCCTCTTTTTCAATTTCAACAGTATCACTCGGAAGTCATGTTTCTTGGTTCAACAATGTACATCTTTTCAGTGTTACATTTGGAGCACCTAATATGCTCATCTCATACCTTGTCAGTCTTGCACCAGTCAAATACTGTGTTTTCGTCCTTGTCAGTAAAATCTCAACAGAGTGTGGTACCATTACCGTCAAAAGGTATCCCATCACTACTCCCTCACATTGATAAAGACTTTGACCAACTGCGGCTAATGCACACAGACAACCTGGTAAACCTGCTGCGACTGGGTCCAAGGTAGCTGAAAAATAGGCTACTGGGCGATAAGCACCTCCATGGAGCTGTGTCAAAACAGACAAAGAACAAGCATCACGTTCATGACAAAACAATGTGAATGGCGCTGTGTGATCAGGCATTCCCAACGCTCGAGCTCTGCACAAACTCTCTCTCAACTCAGTGAACGCTTTCATCTGATCCTCATCTAGTGTAATGGGGTCTATCACATCCTTGTGTGTCAGCTGTTGTAATGGTTTGGCAATCTCAGTAAAATTTGGAATCCACTGTCGGCAATAACCTACCATTCCCAGAAACATTCCGACATCTCTCTGTTAAGTCGGAGGACTTCTCTGCAGCATCATTGTTATCCTTTCTCTAGATATTCTTTCTGACCCTTTCTCAATCTGGTGTCCCAAGTATTTCACTGACTTCTGACAATACTGTAATTTCAAAGGTGACACCTTATGTCCAAACTTTCTCAAATGGTTCAACAGGGCAATCGAGTCATACTTACACTCGTCCCTTTGTCCTGGATGCAATCAGCAAATCTTCAATATACTGCACTAGAGTTGGTAGTTCCAATGACTCCAAGTTCTTTTTCAGAATCTTATTGAACAGAGACGGTGACTCCGTATACCCTTGTGGAACTCTGCACCAGCTGTAGACTGTCTAGGAATTTGAAACTAAAAAGAAACTGACTATCCTCATGAAGAAGCACAGAAAAGAAAGCTTGTGACAAATCAACCACTGTGAACCACTCTGCATCGCGTGGAATCTAAAACAGTATCACTGCTGGATTTGGCACTACAGGACAACACGTGACTACCATGTCGTTCACTTTGCGCAAGTCCTGCACAATGCGTACTTTCCCACACGGCTTCTTTAAGCCCATTATCGCTTAATTACATGGATTGCTCAATACTTCTTTCAAGACCCCCTGTTTCAGGAAATCCCCAATTATTTGTGCCACTTTCATCAGGAAATCTTGTGCCATGTTAAATTCTGTGGAAGCTGTGGAAACACTACATTCGGTTTCAAACTGGTCTTAATAGGCTCCACTACCCCGATCAAGCCCACTCCTTTACCTGTCAGATCCCAAACGTTCTCCTGTACTGTTCCCTGCAAGTCTGAATGCAATTCTTTCACAGTAAACATCGGGAAAAACTCAATCAGTGGGTACTCTTCATTAACATTTTCAGTCTCAGTTTCAGGTGCCTGTTCTTCCTCATCATCATTATTTGTCTGAACCTCTATTCCTGAATTCGAACAACTAATGGAACATTTTGTCTTGTACAACAAATCCCTTCCCAAAAGAGATACTGGACTTCAGTCACAAACTACAAACTTATACAGTCCCTGAAAGTTGCCAATTTCAACCTGTACTGGATCGGTGATTGGATTTGTCAACTGTCTGTTTGCTACTCCCACAACCTGAACTGTTCTGCCTGAAAGAGGTAAGTTTGGAACCTCTGCACTTCTCACTGTAGAGCGTGTAGCTCCTGTGTCCACTAAGAAGGAAACTCTGTGACCCATCACCTTTCCCTTCACAAATGATCCTCTCTGATCTACATCTAAGGACGCAGCAAGCATACATGGCTCTTCATCAGAACTAATACTCATCTATTCATCGTTTATTTAATTCTCGCTATGTAATGGGAATTGGTGCACTGTGTCATTACTTCTGTCTTGTCTCTGACCTGTGGCCTGCTGAGTAAGCATCATCTGTTGCTGTTACATCGGGGCTTGAGGTATCTGCATTTGCTGTCTTAGGTACCATGGGAACCTGCTGCTGCACTGGTTGCAATTAAGTCACTTGTGCACTTGCTGCATGGGTTGAAAATTTTGCACTTGATTCTGAATGTTCGGATTAAGTCCTCTCATTCTAGGGACTTTCACAGTTTGAAATGTATTGACATCACTACTTTGCTGAACAACACCATCCTGCACCATCAACGGACACTCCCGCTTCCAGTGTCCCATGTCTCCGCACACATGACACTATAACATCTTTTTCATCCCCTGCATATCATTCTGAACCACCACAGTACTTAAATCTGGACCACGAGTCATATTGACTTCACGACCTTTACCCCTCATCTGAGGTTGGAACATGACAGTTCCCTGCTGTTGCGGTATCTGTTGCACTCAGACCCCATGCACTCCTGTCTGAGCTGCCTTAATTTGCATCTCCATCGCCTTTTCCTTGAACTTTTTCTGCTTCAACTCAATCTCATCACTACAGTATTTCTCAACACCTCATCAATCGGCTTCACTTGCCAGCAAATCAAATGACTCTTAATCATCTGCCCTATTTCAGGTCTCAATCCTTCGACGAACCTGAACACAAAGTGTAACATGTCTTTCAGTTCAATTGCTTCCTTGGCACTGTACTCTTTAAACGCTTTCAGTAATCTCTCATAATAGGTATGTATTGACTCTTTCGTCTCTTGCACTGTCCTGTCAATCCTCTGACAGTCAATATTTTTAGGAGAAATTCTCGTCTTCAGGAACTCAATCACCTTATCATAATGTTTCATCACTTCAGGTGATGGTGCACCTGTAACTCTATCCCTTTCTGGTTCACTTGTCAGCCAATCCATTGCCCTCTTGCACTCAACCCACAAATCGGCTGGAACTACTATTTCCAACAAAGTATTCAAGGCTTCCCATAGACATTTAGAAAGCTTCACAAATCTATCTGTCTGCTGGTACCACTCAACCGGTTTCTCAGGTAATCATTTGTGAATGACAGTATATCACTCCTGTGCCTTGGAACATAAACAAACTGCCCTCCTGGAATTTCCCTCATCTGTAAAAATTTTTACTGGATCATTTCTTTCTGAACACTTTCAGACCCTTCTTGTGAAACCCGTTTCCGTTTATCCTTCTTCTTTGTCCATCTGCCTTCCCACTTCTCTGATGCTCCCCAAATCTGAGCACTCTGCAACAACTTTTAGATGCGCCTTCATCCCTGCTGACCTCGTGCTCAAAATCCTTTGCCTCCAAATCTAACCTGTAACTTCTTTTCAAATGCTTTCTTTTCTCAATTTCTATGTCATGCTTATCTGCCAAGTCTGCCAATTTCTGATGTATCTTGCTCAATTCCCTTCTTCTGTGTAGGATTCTAACCTGTTCACTCCCATCATTCCCTCAACTAGCTCAGCTATTTCTGTAGTTAATCTTACACAATGTATCTGCTCTTCACCATTGGAAGTATTTCGAGGAGTGTTCAAACTATCCAACCATTCACTCAGTTGCTGTGCTGTCAAACCTTGTAACGAGATGTTACTTGTATTCGGCAATGGCACCTGTTGTACCACTGCACTTGGAGTCTGCGGTATTAAAAGCTTCAAGCTCTGACTTGCACTCAGGCCATTTACCGCATCTGGAAGTGCAACAAGTGGACTAAGATCCGTTAAAGGCCTAGATCCATCAAAGGTCTGACCCATAGATGATATCACCCGCACATGATCACTCACTCCCCTCCTCACGAGGCTCTGTGACATTTCACCTGTTCTCCAGTATTTGATTTCTTTTGCGCAAACAATGGTACCGCTGGACCAACTGTAATCGGCAGAGATATTGCCTCTGGTGCTGCTCTGACACCTACATTTTGTGGAAGGGCTACTCCCATACTCTGATTCATCACTGGTGTCACATCTGACTGTGTCCCTGTCATTGGTGTGAACTTTGGCAAACCTTGTGGCTGTGCCTGAGGCAACAACATTGGAGTCGGCTCAGTCTGGACTAGCATTGGCCTCGGAAGCACTTGCTCCGACGGCACCACTAAGTTCGAAGTTGTCTCAAGATTTGGTACTTCTGGATAAATTCCCTGTATCAATGGTGGGTGCAACTGCACTTGGACCACCAAAGTAGTCACTGCATTAGGAGTACTCTGCACTACCCCTGTACTTGTCCATTATCTGTCTGCACTGATCCCACTGTCCCCGACACTTGTGCTGGAGCAGTTGGCGCAGAACTAGTATTTGGATCCCCTTCATGCGCCGCATATGGTGGAGATCGGTCCCTCAACAATTGTGTAATAAGATCCTCAACGTCTGAATCTTCGTCTTCTATGTAGGTGTTTTTCTTCTTCTTACTCCCTGAACTCCTATCACCCTTGTCAGCATCTTCTTTTTCTGACTCATCTTCCTCTGTGATAGCAGGAAACAACTTAACACCCTGTAACGTCTCAGTTTTCCACTTTTTCTGTTCCCTATCCCATCTTGCCTCTGCCAACGACTTCTCTACTTTACTTATTCTTCTCTGGAATTTCATCTCTTGCTGCTGTCTGGCTACAAGCTCCCAAACCGCTAAAGCCTCAAACTGTGCTGGTCTCGGAAGTCGCTTCGTCTCATATAATGTCATTTCCAACGGATCAAAAAATCTCAAATTAAACGTTCCGTGCTTTGGAAACGCTAAAGCTCCCTGTTTCTCCGTCAGTTTGCACCACTGCTTTAACCAAAGATATGGTGTGACACCTCGCTCCTCCATCACAATATATGCCGGAGAATTTTCCGGTGGGTTCGGCTCCCCAACTGTCGTCCTAATGTAAGAATCACTCTGCATGGCACTTCTGAACGCTTTGAAAAACTTCATTTTTGCTATCTTTTGTGTATTTGATTCAATAAAGAAATGACTTTTACTTCCAAGATTCCTTTCACCCGCTTGCTCAACCAATTGCCTCTCACGAACGGCTGCCAATCCGCTCGCGACTCTCCTCACTAACCAACCTATCCTAGCTCAGCTCACTCCGACGCCACACTCACACATTGCGGCTGACAAAGTCTTGCGGCTTGTCCTCCTAAACTTCAACTCACACAGAACTAATGCAAAATATTGCGAGCACTAATCCAATAACCAAAAACAAACCTGCTGGTTTACTACAGGAAGGTACACAATCGCTTCAGAGACCTTACGGATTTTCACTGATGGCACTTACGCTCATGCAGCTATTCCTCTTTCTCGGTCTCACACATTCGCAAGCAAAATTCGACCCGCAAATTTCACTCTCAACTGATCAATGGGTCTGTCCTAGTGCACATAGGACTTGTCAAATCTCAGTCTAAAAATTCTCTTGTTCCCTTAACTCAAACACCGACTTGTTGACCACGCCTGATCAACCAACTAAACCAGACAGATTATAACATGTAACCAAGTGTCTCCTACACTTGTCAATATACTCCGAAGTCTTAGACCACGTAGGGTCCGTACATCACCAACAACCACGTGGACAATTTTTGAGCACAAAGCACCACACACATATGAAGTTCGACTTCCCTACTCTCATTTATCTCTACTAAACCTCAACTGGAGTACGCAAACTCCCTACTTTACTGCAAGCGCAACCTACCACTTTCATACTATCACAAGAACGCCGAGAACATACCCATCTTTCAGGGATGTGGAATTCCTATCGCCCGACACCCGGGACATCTTGTTCGGGGTCAAGGGCAACAAGTTTTTATGTTTACTTTGTCCTTGGGACAAGTAGGCCCAACCCTTTGCAGCACAAACCCTTTGGCTGCCTGTTTACAGAGAGTGGAAAACTCTGCATTTGAGGTAATGTGTTTCCAAAAGATAATGCTGTTCGAACTTGTATTTATGGTTCATTATTTGAAAGCCTTCATTATTAGGGTGAGTGCTGTAACTAAATGTTTTAAGGTCACACTTCACTACTGACGTTGGTTCCAGTACAAAAAAAAAAAATACGTGTATACACATGTTTGAAAAGTTTAGGCTATGAGGCTAAGTAGAATGCTCTCTGATTAGATGCAAATGAAGTGTCATTTAGTAAAATGTGTTGATGCATGCTAGTATTTCCCAAAAATATTTCTAATGGAAAATCAGTGTAACCATGTTCAACACGATTATGGGAAGCATGAAAATAAACAAACACTGACAAAGCCAACTGATCTGACATTTTTATAAGTCTTTTAGTTTCATCAATGCGTGTCTTGTTTTGACATGGCTTTCGTAACACTTTATTGTTGTGGGAGTTACCAGGCCCTCACCGTTGTAACAAACACTGGCAAAAAAAAACCAAAAGGTTTTTGAACTCTAAAAGCACACGTTGCAACCAGTGGCATAACAAAGGCCCCGCAGCCGCCCTCCAGGGGGCCCCTTCAGCACAGCACCTGCCCTGAGTGAGTCTGGAGAGGGGGCTCCTCCATGTTCTTTGCAAAGTGGCACCCTCCAGTTTTGTTACGTCACTGATTGCCACTGTAGTTCCTGACACTGAACAAAACTACTTTGTGTGCCAATATGCTCCTTGTGAAAGAGCAGAATGCGATCAATCACAGTAAGGCCAGCCGAAAGAGAGAGAAATAGAAGTTTAATAAAAACAAAATGTCTTTGTTAACACCAGACCTAATTAGGGACCAAGACCCACATGTAGGTACCTTTTTGCATGTCGCAAACAGCGACTTTCGCAGTTTGCGACGTGCAAAAAGCACATTGCGATGCACAAACCCAGTTTTGCGATTCGGTAACCTGGTTACCGAATCGCAAAACGATTTTGCGACTCCTAATTAGGAAGTGGTGTTACCTTCCTAATTGCGACTCGCAGTGCAATGTAGGATTGTTTTGTGACCGCTAACGCGGGCGCAAACCAATCGCAGTTTGCACCCATTTCAAATGGGTGCTAACACTTTCGCAGAAGGGAAGGGGTCCCCATGGGACATGTCACTGTAAACATTTGCGGACCACTGCCTGCTCTGAAAAAATGAAACGAAAACGTTTCATTTTTCGTTTTTGTAATGCATCTCGTTTTCCTTTAAGGAAAACGGGATGCATTACAAACAAAAAAAAAACTGCTTTATTGAAAAGCAGTCACAGACATGGTGGTCTGCTGTCTCCAGCAGGCCACCATCCCTGTGAGGGCCACCATTCGCAAGGGGGTCGCAAATTGTGACCCACCTCATGATTATTTATGAGGTGGGCATTTGCGAAGCCCTTGCGAATCACAGATGGTGTCAGGGACACCATCCTACATTCGGATTTGCGACTCGCAAATTGCGAGTCGCTCTGACTTGCAATTTGCAGGGTCGCAAATCTGAACCTACCTACATGTGGCCCCAAATTCTTAAAGAAAGATACAAAAGTGCACCCATGGTATATGTCGTACCCCTATAAAATATTTGTGAACTGTATTTTAGCATGGGTAAATACGATGTGTAGATTTGCTGATGTGAAAATCTGTTGAGCATTTGCAAGTTAATTTTCCCTCCAGCCACTTTCTTCCCAACCCTGGAAGAAGTTCTAATTCTGCCATTGTCAGGAGTAAATGTCCAACCTTTCTTATTATGGGAAAATATTAGGGAGAAGCTGGTGAAAATCTTTAAAACATGCAGGTTAGTAGGTTTGCAGACTCAAAGGCATTCCAGCCCTGGAACTATTGCTTACTGCTTCCTCCAGCCCCAGTATGCAGATCTGCAGAAAGGTGGCAAAATAAGGAAATTGCTACAGTAGGGATTGAAACTGCAAGTATTCAAGCCCTACTATGGTAGTAGCCCTGGCATAATCAAAGAGGCTATTATCGAGCTCTTACATAATGAGATTGCTGCCATAATTTGTCGCCACACTACATGGCACCAAAGGGACAAGTAGATCTTATTACAGGACAAGTAGATTTGAGAAGCAACCTGTCCCCTGGACAAGTAGATATTTTAATAAATCCCACACCCCTGTCTTTGCTAACGGGATCCAGGATCTGGGAAAGTCATTTGTGGGCTTAAGGGGACATCATCTTTGCTACAGTTTACATTTCAGAAAAACAAAATTCAAATCTCATAAAAATGAACAACTTACTCTAACTTAAACTACCACCATGACCACTAATCACCACATAACTAGTTCTCCAAGAAAACTAACCATCAAGCTGCTACCAAAACTGATGACGCGCCTGGCCCTTAATAAGTAAACTTAAAAGGGAATGCGTATAGGCTGATGAACCTTTTGGATCGCATGGAGTATCCTAATCACGTAGTGACCAGTGGCATCAATGTAATCAATCAGTAACCACTAAGAGAATCATTAATCTATAAAACAATTATAACCATCATTTCATGAATAACCACAACTCAATTAAGCGTTTAACAGATTTTATTTCCCTTTTAATTACATTTCTAATGCATTTAATCAACTCAAGCTTATTTTAATCAGCTCAGAATTAGTTTATTAGCGACCATCAATAATACAATCTAATCAGAACTTGAGAAAACGTATGATCAAAAGCCTTAGCGTAAACCATCTAAAATGAATATAACAACATTATTAGCAGAGTTCAGCAAATCAGTCTGTCAATCATTTGTCACTGTCATCGTCACCCAAAGAAACCTACCTTACCCAGATTAGAATCAGCATGTGGGTCTTCATGCGAAAACAATTTAGAAAAACGTGAATTTGGAAAATACCTAGCGGGAAGAAAACTACAAAACAGCGCAGTTGGTACATAGAAGAAAAGGCACAAAGTTAGTCAGTCACATTGTCATAGCTACCTATCCACGAAATGGATCAGCAACAAAGTCAGTCTTCGTCTTTCTGTCATGAATAGACCAGCAACGCATCAGGCTCTCAAGAGTATGAGCCCAATGACAGAATCTCGAACCGCGTCTCCTGACTTCATCAGCATTCACCCCTTGCATCTCCCGAATCTCAGGTTTTAGCCACTTGTCATGCCTTTTTATTAGAGTTTTTCAGTCCATCCCCCTAATTTCTAATTGGTCGGTCAATCAGCAGATATGACTCTAACCTATAATATTAATTTTACAAATCTATGAGTTCTAATATTTTTTCTTTCTCAGTTCACGGATTGGTTCACTATATGATGTCTTCATCATCCGGCTCTTCGGGTATCGAAAATGTTGCATGTTCCTCTTCAGTCAGTGTTCTCATTGTTCAAGTCCTGGGAAAGTACATTTAGCCTACTCTACACATAATTGACTTCATCTCCTGTCCGTTGGTACATTTCAGAAAATTCTAGCTAAGCAACACAGTTCAGGGTCGGGTTATAGGCACCAGCAACTTCTACAGTTCTAATTTCTACTTCTGTATGAGGCCTTTCAAATAGGTCACGACTTTAGCTAAGTTAATTCTAAAAATTAATGCAAAACATAGGTTATAGATCTCAATATGACATATTACAACATTATTCTTGCACATTTTCATTATTTCACATATATTTAGCTATTTTAGTACAATTTTCGTATAAGTGGCCGCCGTTCTCCGTGGGCACATTTTCAAAATGTATACTTTATTTCTCTGCGGGTAATTTCTCTACAAATTTTTCGTTAATCAAAACACATAAACATTCATTAATAATTTCTAATTAGCATACCTGCGTCAACAACAGGAATCGTCTCTAAAGTAGTCAAGTGCTTATAGGCTGCCAGAGAAGTGTTTAGCCAGCTCCAGTTCTCTTCCTGATAAATCATGGTAGGGTTTAGCCTGCAGAGTCTTCCTTCTGCATCAGACTGTGTTATTCCCAGGCGTATCATATTTTGAACAATTGATTGAGAGGGGGCAACTGCTCCTCTGAAGTCTAGATATGATGAAGAGGGATGTTTGCTAAGTAAAGGGTTGTTGGGATGCCTTTTGTTTGTTATAGATGGATTTGTTTGCACTTTGCTAATAGCATTGTGTGATTTAAAGGTTTGGCTAGTTCCCTGATATTTGCACTGTTGTCCAGATGACTAGTGTTGCTTCCCATGCATCTGGAGAAATTGAGGGCTGGAATTCAAAGGCTACTGTATAAGCAGACCTTAATTCAGAGCGTGCTTTTACTGTTCCCAAGGATGTTTCCTCTATTTAAACTATCAAAAGGCCTTTTGGTGGTTTAATTGGGCAGAAGTAGCAGTTTATTCGTAAGTGTTTTGGCGCTTATTTGTGGTATTAAGCAGCAGTAGCTGCTACTATGGCTACCTGCTCTGGACTTTTCTCTGTACAAAGCTATTGAGTTTTGATTATTGTTTATCTGACGTTTTTATTGATCACTTTAGGAAATTTCCTGTGGGTAAAAGGGATCACCGATTTTGAAACAGATTGAATCTTCATTTTTCAATGTTTTACAGCCAGTGTTTTTGGGAGCACGTCATTTATTTGCATATGGCTATAAGCAGGTCTTTTATGATTCATGGCTACTCCTGCTGTTATTGTTATGATAGGTAATTCTTAGTCGTGTTGGTTAGTTAATTTTCTTTTTTAAATGCGGTTTGAAGCTTTGTGTTGGGTTTGAATTTTGCCTTGGACGAGGATGTGTTAAAAGATGGGATAGAAAGAAACTTGGAAGTTAGTTATTGTTGTTGCCTTAGTGTTTTTATTGTGCGCTTTCATTCACTTTTTGATGTTTCCTCTTTGGGAGTAGTTTCGCAATTAGCAATTTGTTAATTAGAGATTTGCTACGCGTTGCTGTTATGTCTTTAATTCTTTCCAAGATGTTGTCCTTTGGAGGACTTAGCAGTGGTATGTTGTTTTTTTCAATTTGATTGTGCATGAAGGCCTTGTGTTGAATTGTGTTAGGACTGACTATGAGTTTTTGTGGTGTTTACTGTCACAGTGGATTCACCGATGTGCTCTTGTGGAGAAATGGACTGTATACTGACTTTAGGTGAGGTTTTTTGTTTAGCCGGCAGTACACATGAGATACGGGGATGTGAAATTTAATAAAATATCTCTTTGCCAGTGGGACGGGTTGCTTCTTATATCTACTTGTCCTGAAAAAGGTCCACTTGTCCCTTTGGTGCCTTGTATGTCGGTGACAAATTATGTCACTAATCTCATTATATAGGAGCTCTGATAATAGCCTCTGTGACTATTAGCAATTCTCTTTTTTTGCCATATTTCCACAGAGCTGTATACTGGGGCTGGAGGTAGCTGTAATCAATAGTTCCTGGGTCGGAATGCCTTTTAAGTCTGTACTAGTCTTTTCTAGTCTTTCCCATACTGATAAAAGTTGTGAACTCACTCCTGAGAAGGGCAGAAGTAAAATGTCTTGCAGGATTGGTAAAAAAGTGTTTGGAGGAAAAGAGAACTTGTAAACGCTCAGCAGATTTTTGCATGAGCAAATCTACACGCATATTTGCTTGTGCTAAACTGCAGTTCACAAATATTTTCTAGGAGTACGAAGGTGGCCTACTTCTGTAAATTCCTGTGACGTCATCAAAGCCGTAAATCTGCATTAATGCAAGGACCTATACCATGGGTGCACTTTTTGACTTTCTATTTAGGTCTGTCGTTAAACAAGACTATTTGTTTCTGTTAGATAGAATTTTATCTGTTGACTGGCTTTACTGTGAGTAACAGCATTCTGCTCTTACACAAGGAGCATATTGGCACACAAGTGCCAGTGACTGCTGTGGCAATGTATGCTTTTGAGACTAAAATATTTTAGCTTTTTGCCAATGTTTGTTATATTGGAGAGGGCCCGGCCGCTTACACAACTATAAAGTTTCACAAAAAACATGTCAAAGCAAGCCACACTTTTACAAAACCAAAAGGCTTTGCCATCTCTTGTTTATTTTCATTTTTCCCATAATCTTGTGGGAACTGATTACACTGAATTTCCATTATGAATATTTTTGGAAATAGCATGCATCAACACATCTTACTAAATGATGATTCAAAGAAATGGTACCTACAAAATTTCACAATAGCTTAGCAAAACATTTGTTTCCCTAGTTGCACTTTTTTTGTGATCATTTTATTTTGAAAGCAGACTCCTTAATCTTGCTTTCAAGCTTCTGCAAATATTTGTTTCTAATAAGAGAGCATTTTGAGAGCATTATACGTAGCCTCCTATTGTTAAACTTTGCAAGTGCAGTCGAACGTATAACGTTTTATTAGAGTGCTCATTCTAGTAATAAAGGCTTTGTATTAATGACCCATAAATACAAGTTCGAACCGCATTAACACATGGAATAAATATTAACTTAAATGCAGACAGTTCCTTTCTGTGATTGATAATGTGGTACTATAAACTGGCAGCCAAACGGTTTGTGCTGCAGGGGACTGGGCCTACTTATCCCAAGGAAAAAGTAAACATGAAAACTTGTTGTCTGTGACCCCAAACATACATACTTAATACGCATTTGAGACCTTGTTCCAAACCCTTTGAACCTTAAGGAGTGATTCAAGTTTATTGATGGGGGGGGGGAGGGAAGGCAACCATTGAACTGATCAAGCCTGCCTCTCTTTTTGCTCAATGAATAAAGCCATTCAATTGGTCTAGCTTACTATTGATTCCAACGACATAGTTTGCAAGTATGTGGAGCAGATCAATTTGGATTTTCAACTTGTCTGATAGAAAATTAAGCACTTTTGTGGTTGTGTCTAATATATCCAGAAGAGTGTACTATAGGGGGAGAATTATGTGAGGAAGGGGCTGTTTGTGGAAACTGTGTACTACCATATCCTGTGTACTGTATTTCTTGAAATCTTTGATGTCAAGTTCACAACTATTGGGAGTGATCTATTGGGGAATGCATGCAGTCGGATTGACGTTAGTTAGATACTTGGTGTGCCTCTGGACCCATGGGCTATATTGAGATATTAACAGGTGGATGGTCAGCCAAAAAAACTTTGAATCATCTGTGAGTTGGTTGGGCATTTTTCCTTTTAGTGAGTGATCAAGCTCTGGATTTCTTCATTGGAAATTTTAATGACGGGGCAACAATGTTGGACCCGTGGTAACAGATCACTAGTGGGGGTCGTGCAGGCATTGCTGCTTTTATTTGATCAGAATGTGCTACTTCAGTTGCAGAGACAGTTATACTCGTTTGCTTGGCGTGCTTGTTACGCTTGTAAGGGGCGCTGGTCGTAGAGTAGCTTCTGAACTATTTTAGCGAGGACGTGCAAGAGAAAGCAGTTTTGTTTCCATTGACCCACTTTTTTTTTAACTGGCCATTGAGCCTCTCATTAGCTCTCTATTTCGTCTTGATCATCTTTTATTTATAGTTCAATAATGTTTTTATTATTGAGAACAGTCAGGATATGTTTTGTTTAACAATGGATGCAGCTGCTGTTTGCTTGACGGCTGGATATCATTTCCCTTTAGGGCATTCACGAAGGTAGTGTACCAGTGGACGAAACACCTAATACAACTGGGTTATATGCAGGGCGACAAATGCAAAAAGAACAGATGATGGACGGAATGCTGAACAATGCAGACATTCACCCCCAGTCTGTTTGATTTGTTCTGCATTCCGTCCATCTTCTCTTGTTTTTGCATTTGTCGCCCCAAGTGTGAAGGGTATGCCCAGGTGTGGGTCCCATGCTTGCCATGCCACCAGATTCAAGCTAGCCTGGCTGATGAAGGGTGATACCCTGAAACCGGTCCCAGGATGCTTGTTTCTGGTCCAGGGAGGACCTGGCCTGGCAGTTCGGGCTGGAGCGTTTCCATGGGGAACAGGGTCAAGACTGATTTGCATATGGCTGGGTCTGAGCTGGAATGGCAGGGCAAGCAAAAGAACTGATGGTTTAAAGCCAGATCTGTGACTGGGGGTGAATGTTTGATTTGTTCTGCATTCCGTCCATCTTCTGTTGTTTTTGCATTTATATGCAGGGCCCCTGCAATTATTTGGCAGGGGAGTGCCAAATTGTGCAGCAGTGTTGATTGAATTATGCAACACGGAAAGAAGACAAATTATGCAGCATAATGCAGCACAATTGTTTACCATATTACTTCATCATTTTGTTATTTGTGCACATGGTAATAGTATCTGGGCAAATGTTTCATCTCATTACTTCCTGTTTAACAACCAAATACAGAAATGACAGTTAACCTTTTGTGAAGGCCCTCCCACTGCACACGAATACGTCACCATATTTTTAGTAACTTTTGAACCATTTGAGCTTCAAACAAATACAAATTTTTAAGATCCGCAGATTATGTAGCAAATGATGGATTACGTGGCAAATGCAGCAACTTCATAATTATGCACACAAAAAAACAACAGAATAGCATAATTCCAGTGGCCCTGGTCATATCCTTTTTGCCCACTTAGTCAAATTGGGAGGACCAGCTAATGAGTCTTATGTGCAAGGGTTAAATGATACCCCAGCACTTGGTTCTCAGATTACTGTAATGGATTTATTGAGGACACACAGCTCCATGTGGCTCCATGTGACTCCTATCTCAGTGCAGTTGTTTAGCAACCAGGTGTGCTTTTTTCCAGATGCACCTTTACAAAGCAGGGAACTAGCCCTTTGTTTTAGGTTGCGTAGGTTCCGTTGGGCTCAGGGACCCATGGGATCAGTTTGCTATATGTTGTTTTGTAATGCAAGGTGGTGTGTGTGCGATCTATACTAAGTCTAGAGCCCTTAGCCTTATGGTCCTACCCTCTCCCCTGAATGAGACCGAAGGCCTGCGTAGGTCGTCCCTCCCACCCCCACCCCTTTTCTCTTCCCTATCCATGTGCTCGGATTCTGGGACGCGCCAGAGGTACTCCAGTGAATTTATCCACAGGAGTGTCCACTGGAGAACCCTCAGCTCGTGAATCGCTCAGGCATCGGGGCAGACAAGGAGAGGAAGGTGTCAGATGCATGTGCTTTGGGGAGAGAAGGCTGAAAGGCAATCGTGGCACAAGCTTCCCTACCTTGCTCACCTCTAGCCCATCGGCTTGATGTCCCAGAGCACGAAGATGTGAGTCTAGACAAGAGGTGACGGATGTGGCATTGAGGAATTCTCTCCAACTCACCCTCACCTGTTGGCCTTTCTCATACATGGCACGGCCAGGGGGTCTGATCCTGGAAGTTTGTTGGATTGAGTGTGACAGTTTGCATGCTGCTCACTGCTTTACTGCCTGCCATGCCCCACAGAGCTTCGCGTCATAAGACGACCAAGGCTTTGGAAGTTGAGCTTTAAGCATTATTTCTGGGTACAGTCTAACACAAGCTGCTTGACCCAAAACGGGCTGCGTCACAAATGTTAATATATTTTTTCTAGAATAAAATGTATATGATGCTGTACTAAGTAAACAAAATGCTGTCCTGTCTTTGCCTACTGATCTCATAAGATCAACCACACACATTGGAGTAATGTGTGTTCGGGGTCTTCCTGCTGGCGGAACACCATTGCTTTGTTCTTGAGTTGTTTGTTTTCTCAGGAAGTAAAAACCATATGTATTTCTCTGCAGGACATTTGACAGTAGTTTGTAAGCCTAGGAGTGGAGTGAGTGGCAGCACATGGGAGGTAGGTGTGAATTCTGGGTGGGGACAGGAAGAGCAGTTACTAACTGTGTACAATATATGTGACACTGAATGGTTTCTTCCTGCTGGGGAACACAACATACTGGATTAAGCTATGAGTGTGGTTTTGAAGAAGCATTCAGCTTGTGGACCACCCATAATCTAAGGTTGCTATTTATAAAAAATTGTAAGGTGCTATTTCAAATATATTATTCTGTGTTAGCATTATTCAATCACAGCAGGATAATTATTGTTTACAAAAATGAACCTCTGTCAAAAATGATCTATACATAGATATGGTTTTGCCTGTTAGGTTTAGGCTAAAATAGCCAGTTGCATGTATTATTACCTAAAGATTTCAGTAATTATGTCAAACTTCACTCAGCGACATGCCATAAGAGTTACCACACAACAAGTTAGAATACATTAAAAATGCAAAGCCAGCACTGTGCGTTCACAAAGCCGTAGAACATCATATAAGAGCATACATTTATCACAAGTCAAGACACAGAAGATAAAAAGATCTGCAGGCCCTAAGCAGGAGTTGTCGTTGATCACATAAATAAAGAACAATCAATGGCAAAAATAACCAGCAATGCGGCTTGTGTTAACTGTGCCATGTGTTTTCTTGAGATTAAAAATAACATGATAAAAGGAGGTCAAGCTTCAAGAACATTGCAAAGACGGTATATTGAAGTGCAGAGTAAAACAACCAATATGCTCGATTACAAATTAGTCCAGGCAAAAGCGTGACTAAGAAAAAAAACCCAGATAAGTAACTGACAGAAAATTAGGTACATACTCTTCCTACAACAACCTCGAGGGTCCCGCAGTGTGAACTGAGGATAGATGTCAGTCTAATACAGGTGGATGCATGAATGCATTGTACAGTGCCAGTTCCTTCCTTCAAGGCTATAGGCAGGTGGTAGAACTTGAGAGATTTGATGCCATTACTTTGCTTCTTAAGGACCAAACTCAACATGTATTGTGGTGCTTATCTGCAAACAAAGTGGTTTAATCCAAGACAGTCTCTGACAGGCGTAGGCGTGACAAGCGAACAGAACATGTGCTACAGATTCGTTTGGAGCATTATAAGCAGGATATGTTAAGAGGGGTGCAGAGAAGGATAACCATTTGGCCAGGAATGTGTTAAGTGGCAGAGTACCAAACCTAAACTGGATATAAAGCTTCCTGTCATTGGGATTTAAAATAAAATACAGATGAGGTTTGAAGGCAATAGGAGTCCTACACATAGTAAATTCATCAGTAATTGTATCCCTATTAGAGGTGTTACTGTTGTTCTGGGCTGCCCAAGACCAAAAAAGATCTTTGATTGTTTCTTTGGGGGGAGATGGACAGCCGGGCAAAAAGTTGGACAAATTGAGTAGCCCCAGAAGTCTCAATAGTTTCTTGATGTTGTTGAGTCAGTTGGTTTTGTGGAATCTGTCCCATTCCATAAGCTCTTGAAGAGCCTTGGCATAAGGGGCAACTTCCAGTGTAGTTTTCAACCTCCTCCAGAACAAAAGAGGTCTGATTATTGTCTTGTTCAAAATTGTCCTCCTCCCCGTATCAAAGTTCTTCAGATGTAACGGGGTACTGACTGGTAGCATAGCTAGGTTTCTCAGGAAATTAGTTTCAATTTTAGATAGATCAACAATGTTTTAAAAGCCTCAGAGCTTAGACCCATATAAGGCCGTACCCACTGTCTTTGCATCATAGAGTTAAATTGCTGGCGTTATTTTTTGGTTGGTGATCCACTATGTTCTTTTAAAATGGCACTCACAATTTGTGTTTAACTGAGGCTTTATCGATGTGAGGTTTTCCATGAAAGTTTAGGGGACAGTCTTATTCCAAGCTAGTCAAATGCATCTACCCTCTCAGTTTAGCAACCTCCCAAAATAACTTTCCTCTGAACGACTTGTGCTGGTTTATGGACACATACTTTGTTTTAGAAGAATTGACTACCAATCTGTTTAAGGAACCAAATTCAACTAATAGATTTAACAGATGATGGAGTCCACATGGCATCTGTGAAACTAATAAAGTCGTCGGCAAAGAGTAATGTGGGTGTTCTTAGGCCGACAATAGACGGAGTGTCGTTGGGACATGCTGACAAAAAATGGACCTCGTCATTCAAATATAATGAGAACAAGGTAGAGTTTCTGATAGGGACAGTGAACTCGCCAGGGCTGTCCTGACACGGTCATGGATAGTTTTGAGACGTCAGTGCACTGTTAATAATAATAGTGCTTGTGCGGAATGCTTTAGTATTGCCGGTGTTGCTGTGGCTTTAGAAAAAAGCCAGTGGCCAGCTCCTTCCATTTTTCAGAAAATCACAGAGATCAGGTTCCACAAAGTTATTTACTCTTGGGTGGGTTACATTATATGTAATGCAATTGTGGTTTTATAATCGGGTCAGTGGTCATGTGATGTCAGTTAATTTGATGTCTTTGTGATGACAAGTAATTTTGAAAATTCCTACCTCTTTTTGGCAGCAGAATGTTATTAAGTATGTATTTCTCTTCTGCAAAGGTAAACCTGATCAGGCTGGAGTGGACACTTTGTATGCCCTTCCTTTATCAAGCCACCCTATTTGCCTTCAGGTGATGGCAGGTAGAAGGGAATGGTTTCCAGACACCCCAAACAGAAAGGCAGCCTGTGCACCTTGCACCTATCGATCCTTTGGGAGTGACTCCTCAGGGGGAACAAAAGAGAAGTCATGACACAGGGCCGACTTAACACTTACAAAATGTCCACTGTCTATTGCGCCCTATATCCTGTATGCTCGCCTAATTAAATTGTTATTTAAAAAGGTAAAAGACACATTGAAAAAAACTGTTCCACTACTGTCAATTAGAGACTGCCACCACTACCAGTCTCAAGCCATCCGAGAAGCTGATGACCATCACACTTGCAAAAGAGTGCTTCTCCAGGCAACCATGACAGCTCTGGGCCTCCATGTCACTAATTTAAAAAGGGCTCCGCACTGTAGGTTCATGATCATTTTGTGCGCAGAAGCATGAAAAGAATAAAATTACACAAGAGATACCTCTAACTGGGCGTGAGTACATGGTCGCAACTTATGGACCTTCCCTTTGAAACAAAGGGCCTTGCCTTACTCAGCCTACTTGTTGAAAGTAAAGGCATTATATTGAGAATCGTATGAATAGAACAAATAAGTATGAGCTTCTTTTTCTAATTTTGATAGTTAACATTTACATTTAAACCTGGTTATGTATCTACATTTGCTTGTTAAAAACATATCTGTAGAGGTTGGAAATATGGAGAATTTGTCATTGCTGAGCAGGTTTCATAAACAGACCACATACGACTGTTTGACACCTGACAAACACATTTCATAATTGAGGGATATTGTGTACTTATTAAAAGTAAAATGAATATACATTCTTGTAGTTAATATTTGCATTCTTGAAGAGTATGAGTATGATTTGTATACCCAAAGTGGCAGGATATTTTTTGGACTATATCTGTCTCGAACAGAAATGCAGTTTCTGATGTTCCTTGGAAATCTCCAGCGTGCAACATTAATCACACATGCCATTATTTTCATGTTGTTGAAAGAAAGCATACAGCATTCATTTTAGAAGTTGCATTTGATCGAAAACTGTTATTTAAAATATGTTCTGTTTTTAGAAATCCATGCGGAAGTTCAGCTTAAGCAATATGGAAAATTTCTTGAGGAATACACTTCTCAACTAAGAAGAATTGAAAATGCCCTGGATGATTCCATCGGGGATGTTTGGGATTTCAGTCTTGACCCAATTGCTTTGAAGGTTTGTTTGAATACAGTTTACATATTCATGCACAGTTGTGCAATTGGTTCATTATTCAAAACATATTAAGGATTTAACATGTCACAGTGGTGTAATAGCCTTCAAAATGGTTTTAGTGTCTCTTAATTATAACCATGCTGTAGATACAAGCTACACAAGCTTTTAGGGGAAAGAAACAAACTTGGAACAGAATACAAGACAATGCAGAAAAGTAGTTCAGAATAATAAATCGTGAGTCTGCATGAATAACCAATTCCAGCTGGTTGACCTTAAAATAGAAGATCCCTCAGCTGTGTCCATTCAGAGGAGATGAGGAAACCCATAGTCATTTTTGGGGGTGATAATGAAAAGCCAACGGTGTTGTTGTGTACGCAAGTGTTTAATGAATGAGCAACCAATAACAGAGTATCGGGGGTTTGTATCCAGGAGGAAAACAATAGTTTCTTAGCTCTTGTAAGTCAACAGATGTTAGCAAAAAGATGTCATGGTGGTTGACTGTGTTTTGATGATTTGTTAAATGCCCTGAAACAATCATTAGCTTTTGGGCATTCCCTTAAGCTTATGGCTATTTCCTGGTGCAGTGTTTTAAGCAGGTACCCAGGCCCTGTCCTCCCTGAACTTACCTGGACAAGTCCTTCCACCAGTCAAGGTCCTTGCGGACCTGACTCCTGCACCTGAGCCTTCTGCATCTTCTCCCAGTAACTGCCTCGTACCTTTGTGCCTTATGCCTCTTGCCCTTTTATCTCTTTTTGCTTTTCACTCTTTGTTCTTCGTGGTTTTTGACTTTCACATCTTGCTTTTTCACTTTTGTGACTTTTTCAGTCTTTTTCACTTGTGCCCCTTTTGCCTTTGTGTCTTTTTGCTCTTTTCACCCTTAGCTCTTTAGGCATTTTCACTCTGGTTTTCTGCCCCTCTGTTTGCTCTTTCGCCATTCACTCTTTTCTCTTTTGTCTCTCAGTCTTTGCTCTTGCCGTAGTTTTTTTTGTTGTTGTTGCATTTTTCACTTTTTTGCCTTTTTAACTCTTTACCCCTTTTTGTTTTGTGCCATTTTCTCTTTCACCCTTGGCATTTTACCATATCTTGGTGCTTCATTCCCATGCTCCATTTCCTGCCTCCCACTCCCATCTCCCCCTGCTCCGTCCCATCTCCCCCCTGCTCCTTCCCTGTGTCTTCCTGCTCCTTTCATGCTCCCGCTAAGCCTCACCCGCTGTCTTCTGTGCTCCTCCCCACTCCCAGGATCTACTTGATGGCCGCTGCAGTGAGAGATGGGGTGGGGGAGGTGGGGGAGAGCAGGTGCCGCAAAGCTTGCCTGGACCACACCCAGCACCACTTACCCTAGTCCATCTGCCCACTTTGTTACTCTGCAGCTTCCCTCCGGTCACTCAACCCAGGACACCGATCCACCTGCTGCTGCCTCACCACACAACACATAAGCAACCACTGTTGCTTTGTGTGCAAACACCTGCACACCCTGAGATAAACTATCATGCATTCTCCTCAGCACTTGCTCACTCAACAATGATGCCCTGGACCGCTGCTCACCGCCGAGTCAGCATCTGCCACTGCCATCCTGTTAGGATACAAGATTGCAAGACAGGATCATCCGCACAAACCAGTAGGAGGAGTCACAATAATCTTCAAAGAAGCAGTCATTTGTACTACTGTCACAGAGAACATAGCACTCTTCATGGAGTATACCTACATTTCAAACTGTGAATCTCAGCAACCTACTTCTTGAACGGAGCCCTCGTCTACCGACCTCCTGGAACATGAACCACTTTCACCAACAAAGCTGCAGATTTTGCCACCACCATATACTCAAAAACATACATCCTGCTAGGAGACCTGAGCTTCTACCTAGAAAACTGAAACAACCCTAACTCTATCGCACTCCTCAAAAGCCTAGGAAACCTCACACTGACTCAACTTGTTGTCAGTCAAACACACACTGAACTTTGGCCTCACCTTTTTCAACGGCATCTGAATCACCGCAACAACGTCTCTCACCTGGACCGATCACACCATCGTCCACTTCAAAATCGTCATGCCTCACAACACAAATCCCACTACTACCAGGCTGGCCAGACACAACTGGAGCAGCGTCTCAGAACCTAACTGGTCTCACACCCTGCGCATGAACCAGCCCAACCCCACTGATGACCTAAACATCAAACAGCTTGACGAGTCCATCACAGAATGCACAAGTTCCCTGGCACCCTGTAAATACAACAGCCAAAAGAGAACCCAGAAGCAGATGAGCTGGTACACCGAAGAACTCCACCAAAGAACACTGCAAGAAACTAGAAAAAGATGGAGAAAGAACCACATAGAAATGCACAAGGAACCGTATAAAGCCACACTCAGACACTGCCACCAGCAGATCCGAGAAATCAAGAAGAGAACCCTAGTGGGGAGAATAGATAACCGCTCCAATAGCTATGAAGAAATCTTCGCTATCGTCGGACTTCTCCACATCAACCTCTGCCACTAACGGCATCATCCCCTCGCAGAAACAATGCAGTAACCTTTCAGATTGTTCTTGTGGCTAACAAAAGATGTCTACAACAATTTCGCTCCTCAACCAAACCCCTACAGCCTCACCTCCACCCTACCCACTATTAACCTTGAAAAGACCCTGTCTACATGGGAAGCAATCAGTATGGAAGAGGCAGCCAACATCATGGAGACCATCCACTCCGGGGCACCAACAGACCCCCTTCCCCACCACATCCACAACATGGATACCTCCCCAATAAGCAGAGTACTCACCCACATCGTGAACACCTCCATAACCACTGCAATTTTCCTAGAGGCCTGGAAACGCACAGCATTCAACACACATATAAGAAACAAAAAACAAAAAATGATGTGAGACCCCGCCCAGATGGCAAACTAGTACCCGATTTCCCTAATACCCTACTCAGCTAAGGTCATGGAGAAATCCATCAACAAGCAACTCGCCCGCTACCTTGTATGCACACCAACTCCTAAACACCACACAGTCAGGTTTTAGACCCAGTCACAGCACCAAGACCGCCTACATTGCTGCAACAGATGACACCAAGGTGAGCCTCGAACGAGGAGAAACAGCAGCCTTCATCCTGCCTGATCTCTCAGTGGCATTCAGCACAGTCTCCCACACTACCCTGAGCAGAAGACTACATAAAACAGGCATCCAAGGACCTGCCGCAATGAAATCTGCTTCTTCCTCCAGAATGCCACCCTACATGTTGGAAGCCAATAACCTCATCTATGGAGTACCCAAAGCAAGGATCATCTCTGTCTGCCCCTGTTTAACATCTATATGACCTCACTTGGCAACTTCATCACATCACACAGCATCAACATACTGTCAACATTAACATACTGTCCTATCCGGATGACACCCATGTAACTCTCTTCCTGTCAAACAAGAGCCCCATGACAAAAAACAAGTTTGCCACCTACATGATTCAGTAGCCACATGAATGAGATCCATCTGCCTCAAGCTCAACTCAGGCAACACTGAAGTAGTGCTCTTTGATAGGAAAACACCTGCTTGGGATTCTATGTGGTGGCTAGCAGATCTCGGCAGATATCATCCTAGACAACAAGCTCAATATGACAGCCTTAGTAAAGTTGGTGACCTCCACCTGTTTCCAAATCCTGAGGATGTTGCAAAAAATCTTCAAGTGCATTGCAGCCAAGATGTCCACTGCAAGGTCGATCCTCTGAGGCTCCCAGGCTTGGTATCACGTTTTCTGGTGTATATCCCTGTTAAGCCTGCCATATGTACCTTACCTCCCTTGTAACCCCACCAGCAGCACCTCTAACGCATTTGGTCTGGATCTATACCTGATTTTGAACATTCAGCCTCTCAACATCCTTGAGGGTTCCTGGCAATCTAGATAAGGGCATCCTGATTCAGATTCCCAGTGGGCTGAGTAAGGAGTCTCTTGCTTACTACAATTGTGATCCTCTATCGGTGCTCTTTTTCCACCCCGCATCCCCCTGCTCTCCAGCCGGGCTGCCAGAGGTACTGGGGTCAGTGTTCAATGCCGAAATCTTCCATATTGCCCAGGACTGCGCAGAAGGGTGGTAAGTGCTGAGGCCTGACATCTCCCACCCACCTCGGTCCGACACAGTGCTCTGCTGCGTTTTGCCCTGCCTGTCCTCAGGGGCTGGTGTTGAGCACTTGCTGGTCTCTGTTTGTTTTTTTAATTTATTTTTGCCTCCCTCCACCCCCCCAGGATCAAGACCCCCATGTTCACCCTCTGGTGCGAGATCTGTTTGGGACTGGGAAGTCCTTTTGCCTCCCTGGAGCCCCTGACTGACGGCTGCATCCTGGAAGTCCTTCTACCCCTCTGGAGCCCCGGACCGGCAGCTGCTCCCTACAAGACCCTTGCTGGATTTCTCGGTCAGTGCTGCTTGTTCCCCACTGTGGGACTACATTCTCCATGACAAGCGACTTCCCGGCCATGGCTTCCTAACACCTGAACTGTACCTGTGGCTAGATAGCGGTAAATGGCTGCCATATCCTTGTGGTCTGTTTCTCACCCGACACCCCCTACCTCGCAAGACCCTTTGCCATTCCACACAGGGAAGCAGCGCTGTACCATGCTACGACCTCAAGGCAGATCTTTGAGTGTTCTTTGCTTACTGGCCCTTGCACACTATCAAGCCCCTCCAACACAGACTTTGATGCAACTCTGCCAATCCCACTGAGCCTGCCCCTGACACACAGCTTCCCCTGCACTGACTATATCTGCTTGTGCTCGGCGCAACACGGGTCCTGCTACACTTTGTCTTCTGGGTGATTGTTGCACCCTATGAGGTTTGTGTCTTTGTTCTGGAATGGCGCAGACTGTCCCTTGCCACTTGGCCCTGACCTTCTTTCTCGCCCAGGGGGACTTTATAGACTAACCCCTCAGACACAACTTCTGGTGAGCAAGTCTTTTACTGAGTTACTGCTGATTGATTCATTTTTATTGACCTGGGTGTGCCTGTCCTATTCCCTCCCACCCCAACCTAATTGTAGGTGCAAACCAAATCCAGACCATTCCTCCCAACCCAATAGGCTAGTCAGGGTGTTATTGGATAATGATATCCTCTCCTTCCTCCCCACATATAACCCTGCTCAGACTGACCATGTTACATCTGCTGACAAATGTTGGACTATTATCATACACACCCTCTCAGTGAATCCCACCCTAGATCTAGTACATTAACCAAATGAACCTTAAACAAATACCCATCTCACATACTTCCACCAATATTACCAAAACATTCCTTAAATGCAAGTTACTCAATTGTTGCTGTGAAACACGTTACTGCTATAGCTGACCTTAGTCACTGAAAATTGACTGAACAAATCCTCATCCCCAGTTCTAGACATACTAGTCCGTCCTGGTCATGACACATTCAGACTAAACTGTTCAGGCCTCATGTATCTACAGGTCCAATCTATCTATAAAACAAACAGCCTATCACTTCCCTCCTGCGAATATCTTGGGATCAACATCGCCACCAAAGACAACTCAATGTGCTTCCTACACAGGATTTACCACCCTTATGGAGATGACCACACATTCATTTATCAGATCATGGAGATCATCTCCTCCAGTAATGGAGAACAGAACAACCAGATTTTTCTTGGCAACTTCAACATTGATTGGGACAACACTAACCATCCTCTTGTGAATAGTTGTAAATAATTTCTCCTTGACCTCACCCTAACCCAAACCTGCAGCAGCCCTACCAATTACAAAGGGGCCACTTTAGACTTAATCACAAGCAAAGGAGAAAACAATACAAATGTAATCTATCCTACCATGTGACTGGACTGAACATGATTGCATCCTCCTATCTGAAAGGACAGTTATTCATAGGTGTCAACCTTTGAAAGCCAAAAATTGGGTCAGAGATACCTGTAACATCAACCCAGACAGGCTTTCAGATATTAGTAACTGTAGCCTGTCCCCTACCCTCCAACATGTATGACAAACGAGACCTCACCAATCATTACATCAAATCCATATAAAATATCATGGAAACCATTGCCCCCAAACACCTAAAGAGAGCCCCCATCAAAAGATTCAACCCTTGGTTTAGTTGTAACCGTAAGGCAGAACTACTGCCTCAGACTTGCCGAAAGAGCATGGAGACGTGCCCCTCTCATACAAGCTTCAAACTTCTGTGACGGAGACAGAGCGCCTACAATAGGCACATTAGAAATTCCAAAGCAGTATTTTCTCGACAATAGCTAGATAAAGCAGTAAATTGACCAAAAAAACTGTATGAAATTGTCAAAAACTAAGCAAATTGGAAAAACAATCCCCTCTTCTCCGGCAACAAAACCTTACCTAATTGTGAAATGTTTGCTGAGAAAAATCAAGGTAATCATCACTGATCTCCAGAATGCTCAGGAAGGATGCTCTAAGAGCCCTTATCACAAACCAAAAAACAATATTGCTTGGTCCAGTTATAAAACCTTTGATGAAAGCGACATATTTAATCTTTTGACATCTCTGAAATACTCCAACCAATTTATCGATCCCCTATCCTGTAAACTCATCAACAAGACCATTCTCCTCCAGCTCCCTTATGGATTAGGATTTTCAATATCTTTTTTACACAGGGCTCCATACCAGACTGAGTAAAAAGTGGCCATGTCGCTCTTATCTTTTAAATAAAAACAACTCTACCAATCTGACTGCAACAACTACCACCCTATCTCCATCATGCCAACCCTCCAGTTACATCAAGCCATTTCAACACCTCAACCAATGTCAGTCTACTTTCAGGCCGGGTCATAGCACCGATACTGCCCTGGTCGACATTGTTGACCATGCGCTAAACTCGCTTGATCAAAATGAATCTTACTTAGTAATCCTACTTGACCTGTCAACTACGTTTGACACTGTCAAAACATGACTCTTATGAACTTATTAAAATGCGGGATGGATCTTTCTGGTACCATGTTAAAATAGTGCTCCTCTTTCCTACAAAACAGATCTCAACGTGTTTTTAATTAATCATGCTTTATCTGATGCGTAGCCAGTTATGCTTGGCATCCCCCAAGGCTCTACTATCTCTCCTACATTGTTTAACCTGTACATGACCGAAATCCTCATCTCGTACCACATGTATGCTGGTGATACTCAACTCTCCTTGAAAATTGCCTCTGCCAAGCACATCAACTCTACATGAAAATTGCCTCACCAAAGCACATCAGCCTCCTTAATAACAATCTAACACAAACTCAACGTTGACCTATTTGTAACCACCTCAAACCTAACGCACTAAAAAACGACATTTTTATTGGTCTCATCACCTAATATTGCTCCTAGCATTAAAGAATGGCTCCCACATCTCACTGCCTTTAACTGTACCCCACACATCGACTCAGCAAAATCCTTAGGAGTAATCTTGGACAATAACCTCTCAATGCAGAATCATATCAGTGCTGCCAATAGAGGGGCTAATCATCAACTACACACATTAAGTGAACTAAAACCTTTCCTTCCCACGACAGATCTCACAACAGCAGTTCAAGCACTTGTGATATCTAAATTAGAGTATGGTAGTGCTACTCTTCTGGGCCTTCTGGAAATCACACTTGCACTGTTGAAGGATACATTGAATGCGGCTGCAAGGCTCATCACTGGCTTGAATAAAAGGGATCATATCACCCCTGACCGCCAGTCACTGAACTGGCTACCCTGTGAGGCTAGCATCCACCTCAAAATTGCCTGTATGACCCATAAAGTTGTTCATCACAACACTCCTTCTTACCTGGTCCAGAAACTGACCCTATGTAGTGGAAACAGATCATCGCAAAGCATAAGCTCCCTTCTACTGAAGCCACAAACATTTGACAACAAGAAAACCTATAAACATGCCTTTTCTGGAATTGCCCTTAAAACCTGGAACTTTCTTCCTCTGGAGACCAGGACGAACCCTTCCACATCCATCTTCAAAAAAGAAGTAAAACTTCTACTATCTAACAGATTTCTTTCACATCGATGATATCTGTCCCTCATCCCAGGCATTGCACTGTTTCTTTTCTTGTCTGATGTTCTATTTATCACTTCTATGTGCATACCACGTAGGATCTGAGTTGATATTCTGTTTCCTACAATGTACACACTAATGTTGCAAATCGCCCAGACACCCATTAGGGTTTTTTCCATGCCATTACTTACAAGTGCCTGTGTGTTCCTGTCCTCCACTGTAACTGTTGATCCATTACCAATACCATGTATATTTCTATGGTTTATCGCTTGTATCCTAATATCATAACTACCTTTCTTTATTCTTGTACAGTGCTCTGACACCTGAAAGGGCCTTGTTCTATATAAAACTCTTAAATAAATTTAAAAAAAACTAAAATAGATAAGTGCCTACCAGACAACACTAGGAAAACGGTCACACCGGCACTGATAACCAGCACAGTATATTACAGCACTAGTCTCAATGCAGGCATCATCCTCTACCTACCTCGCCACACTCGCATCACCCCACACCTCAAAGAACTTCACTGGACACACACACACACTTCAAAGTCGTCACATACACACACACTCAGTTCAAAGTATTACACAACATAGGCCCTGCCTACCTCAGCAGCCGCGTACACTTCCAAAAAGCTTCCAGACACCTATGGTTAGTTGGGCGTTCACTAGGAGAAGTACCCCTCATACACAAAAACAGAGCCAGAGCTCGCACATTCTCGTACATTTCTTTCAAAGCATGGAACAACCTTCCACATCACATCAGAGCCTCCTCATGGCTTCTTGAGTTCTGTATGAAGCTGAAGACTCAACTCTTTGAATAATCCCTCCCAGGAAGCACCCACCAACCCCCCTCACAGATGATTAGCACGCTTTACTATTGAGAAGACATTACATAGTTTTGCTTTCATCTCTGACCTGCTTGAGGGTGACTCTAAACCATATGTTCGACTTTGGGGTAAGGTTGATTATATTTCATTGTGATTGTGTTTTTTGCTAACAGGAAGGCTAGATCCAAAAATTGGGCTACTGCTGCATGCAAATTTGATCTCTTGAACAAATCCAGTACTTAATTTGTCAAAGAAAGAGTGCTGGTGCCCAAAGCTCTGGTCAGAGGGCCAAACCATATCCAATTAAACATTGACACGATGAATAAGTACCAAGCCTGGTATTCTTAAATCCACCTCATACGTCTTTAACCCACTACCAGACATTCACTGCCCCTTTATCTCACTCTCCCTTTGTGATGTTTTTACAATTTTTTTTTTTCTCTTCCCGTGTCTTTCCTATGTGTGTCTTTTCCTCTATTGCCCTGTGTAAACATCTGATGTGGAAAAATAGATGCCATAAGTACGGGTTTCCCCCCATCGGAAACCACCAGCTCAAAATGAACATTGACACATATCCAAAGCAGTTTTTTTTTATTTCCCATTCTGTCAGTTGTCATGTCCAGTAATTTCAGCCAGTTTGCCAATGATCTCTGACCAATAGTTTCCAATGTTTGATGAATCCCAGAGCATGTGATTTGAATCACACTGTAGATACTGAACGTGGGCATGTATTGTTGGCTTTGAGAAACATTTTGTGGATGTTGTTTGCCTTTAGATATATGGAATTGAATTTTGCATTGCAGGGTCTCATATGCGGATAAGCTATAGCTTTGTTCAACTTTTTAGCATTGAACATTCGTCCTATTTTTGTCTCCCATTTATTCCTTAATTTGTGTGTATGGGCATTTTTGTGAGAATTTAAATAGCTTTTTGTAGCCAACTGTCCCGTCTCCAACCCCTAAGTATTATTTTATGGATATGAGCCTCATCCCGTGCGATGTTCCAATATGTCTGGAGTCAGTAGGGTATGATTTTGTATGTTAAGATCTAGCCTCTCTGTATATCAATTAGGGATTCGAACATGAGCAGAACACCTTCTAGGAACAGGACACTCTTCATCATAAGGCCCGCTTCAGCTTTCTTGTTGTGAGGTATCCCTAAGATTTGGGGATAACCGGGGCATAAGGATTTGTGTGTCAGATGAGCTCTAAATGTCTTCAGTAACATTTCGGAAGTACACGCAACAATTGCAGTAAGCTGTTCCTAGTCCTCGTGCCCAACAGGAAGAATTTGTGTAGGGGCACAGTTTAAAAAGGGACTTGAGTAGTGCATGTTTCTTCTAGTGAGAGGACAGCGAGCTGGCGGCCAGCCCATTGGAGTAGCCCACTATAATAATAATCAAAGTTTGGGGCACCCAAAGGTCCCTAATCCCCAAGGAGTGGTAACTTGGTAAGTGCTACTCTGAATTGGCCATTTTTCTATATTAGGTCCATTAGCATCATATCTGTGTCCCAAAGGAGCTTCCTGAGGATTTTAGACATCGCATTTTAGAGCTTGCAACTTCACCTCTCTTGCAGGGTGAGCAAACGTGAGCCATTTAACTTCATGAGGAGTGTGCAGTGGAGCAGGCTTATTCTTGAACCTCCACCTGGTTCTCTTGTGTGTCTACTTTAGCCAGCGCATGATCACACTTATTTAAACAGTGACGTGCTATAGAAATCAGGTGCATTGGGTTTAATTTGTTTGTGGAGCTTATATCCATTTAGACACATACATACATACATACATACATACATATCTATATATGGCATAGGAAGAGTCAGTGTTTCTGAAGGATGACAATACATTCAGTGAGCAAGACTTAACTTTGTTTCTCATTCACTATACCAAGGACTTTTGTGAGGCTAGCTGACTCACAGTCTAACCGTGTGTTATTATAATTACACCCAACAACTAAGTCCAAGTCATACCACTTCATGTTCAATAGAGAATATCTTCCAAAAGGTTATCTGCTATTTGAACGATTGCTTTAGGCAGTGTCTCTGTTCAACTAATGGATATGCATGACAAGGAGCTTTCACCTTCACTGAAAATGTCTGATGCAATAGAGGCGATAATGTTTGGGGTACGGGTTACAAAGGCCGTCACAAGCACAGATTGTTTACTGTCTTGGGGCTTTATCTGCAATGGAGTTACTGCTCAAACTAGTTGCTCCTCGGACTTCTGTTTTAATCTTCTACGTCTGGGTTTTTCCTTATTGTTCCCATTTTTGCAGTGCATCAGCCTGCAATACCATGCACTATTGTTCAGCCCACTCCCAAGCTGCTTCTGGTTCTTTGAAAAAAAAGGTTTTCGACATGCCACTATCTTTAGTTTGACTTCAAATAGCAGTGAGTATTTTGCTTAGCTCCCAAAAATGAGGTTCTGAGGTGCTGAACAGCTAGATTGTAGACTAGGAATAAAAGGATTCTGTGATTGTCTATCTGAAGGTGGGCTGCCTGCTTTGCACTCTGCGAGACTGCCTCTCGGTCTTTAAATAGCAGCAATTTTGCCAATGTTGGCTAGGCATTGTGCCAGGAGCAGGCTGCTTTGCCAGGATGTGTTGAGATCTTTCGATGGGGGTAAAAAGGTTTAAGGACTTTGTGGAGCTGTGAAAATTTTAATTCCGTTTTCTAAGAAGGTTATTAGTTGAGGTGGATGGTAGTCCACCACAAGTAATAAAGTCCCTAATTTATCAGAGATTTCAGCCTAAACTCAATCCCTGGTAGCTATGGCACAGAGCAAACAGTCTTAATTTAGAGAAAATGCAAAACATTTAGAAGTCAAAACAGTTAAGAAGTTGAAAATGCAAGACAATAAAAATCCCACTCCACTTTATAAAAATGGCGAGAAATTTTATAAGCAAAATGAGAACTGTAGTTAGGGAGCCAGAGACACGAAAACAAATAAGCGAAATTAGCACCCAATAGTGCAAAGCACCAATTGGAGTTGATGGTTAAGGTAGACCAGAACGTAGGTGTGACTTAATTCCAACTGTGATGCGGCGTGGGACGGTTGTAACAAGTAAATTGACCCCACCAGAGCCTGCAAGTTTGGAAGTCTGAAACTCTTTCAAAGTCCCAATCTGAAAAGCAATTTGTTGTTTCTCTGAGAAGAAAATCTCCTTGTTAGCACAAATCTGAAATTGAATCTGATGCAGTGGAACAACTTGTCGGATACCTCTTTGGTCAGTCCCCTTGAAGATCTGAAGCAAAAATGTAAAAAATGTTCTGTAACTCCTTTTCATGCCCAAAGAACCACAGGAATAAACGTCCAAGGTTCCCTGAACCTCAGGAGGGGGCACTTAGAGACTGTCAGACTAAAGCCAACAGCAAAGTCCAGTCCCGGTCTAGTTGCCAGTGGTCAGCTGTGATTCTTCCTAAGAATGTCTTTTTCGGCCTTTTTATGTTGTTGGAGCCATCCAGGGGATCAGCCACATGAGTCTTGAAGACCTTTTTGTCCTTTGATTTCAAGTGGAATGGGGTCTGCCTCTTTCAATCTTTCTTACAGGTCACAGATGACAAGTGCAGCAGGATCAGTCCTCCTGGTATTCTTACACAAGTCCAGCAGTGTTCTAAAGAAGACCTGGTGAGGGTCCATCTTCCTAGGTTTGCCCAGCCTGTTGATGGGGGGGGGGGGGGGAGGGGTCACCCCAAGACACATCTAATCCCTCTCTGACCAATGGAGTAATTGTTCCCCGACCTGACCCACCTACTATTTCAGTATTTCTTTGTTTCCCAGATCCACTAGATGTGACCTATTGCATTCATATGACCATCAACATATCAGAATATATATATATATATATATATATATATATATATATATATCATTTTTTTTTTTTTTTTTTTAACAAGGTTTTAGTTTTTATCAAAAGGTAGTGAAAAAGATTCAGAAAATAAAGTAGGTGGAGGATAATTAGACTTTTCTGCAGACCACAGAAGTCTTTAAAAACAGATGTTTATGCATGAAAAGAAAAATAATGTACACAGATGTAGGTGTTTCAGAAGTCCTATTTGGTGAGTGTGTTCTTTTGTATGGAATAGTTATTTTGATTCAAGTACTTAAAACATCATCCAACAGAAGAGGGCGAGGTAGTGAGTGATTGGCGCTCCTACTTCCAAAATGTATAGCTTAGAGTACCTCAGGTAACCACCCTCCAAGTATTCTCTCCACGATATACCCAAAGGGATATCTAACAGTACAATAAAGAGTAATGGCACACATGCAGTATAACACCTCTAAGTAGATCAAAATTAATCTAACATCAGTCAAAGTAATCTACACACACTATCTGAAAAGGCACCAAAAGAAGCGTTGGAGAGTTTTTGCGATTACCTTAATGGAAATGATGTGAATATCAAATTCACATATAAGTACAGTGAGTCCAAAATAGAATTCTTAGATGTAGAATTATTTGTGGAGAACAATAGGATAGAAAGTAGACTTTTTCGGAAAATTACTTCCTGCAACACTATATTGCATGCGTCAAGCTCACACCCTCAACACCAAATAGAGGCTATACCGTTGGGTGAGATGATCAGAGCGAGAAGGATTTGTAGTAGGGATTGCGATTTTCATGATACCATTGTGGATATGGAACATAGATTTAGAGCTAGAGGCTATTCGGATAACAATATAGTCAAATGTCGCAATAAGGCTCTTAAGACCTCCCGTTCACAGACACTGTCACTAACGACTCAAATAAATGAGGAGGTCAAGAAGAACAGTGCTCGGAGACTGAGGATTGTTTTAGACTACACGGATGTTTCTCAGAAACTATTGAAAATAATGAAAAAACATTGGCCAATACTGACTCAAGTTGAGGTGCTCAAGAAATACATAGGTATGAAACCGGAGGTGTCGTTTAGAAGGGGGAACACCCTCCAAAGTATTTTAAGTCCAAGTTATGTACCAGAGGAAACTAAGGTGAATTGGCTTAGTGTACATAATCGTGTTTTTTTTAAATGCGGATCATGTGCAATGTGTAAATGGGCATGGCAATCTAAGAAAGATTTTCTTGATAGAAGAGGATGTAAAATACATATAAAGTCACACATAGATTGCAACACAAAATTTGTAGTTCACATGCTTATTTGCAAGTGTGAGAAAATATACGTGGGTAGCACGATACGCCCACTTAAGACGAGAATTTCGGAACACTGGAGGGCAATTAGGCAACTAGATGAACGTTACCCGATGGCCTCGCATATGATGGTATGTAAAGCGCAAGAGGCACATAAAGACTTTACATTTTTCGGCTTTGAACAATGTGAAAAGAACCCACGGGGAGGTAATGGAGAATTGGCCTTAAGAAGAAGGGAATCGTTATGGATCATGAAGTTAGGAGCGGTGGAACAAGGATTAAATACAGATCATGAGATTGAGTACTTTCTAGGTGAGAAGTAATAAGCAGAGTCTCAGTGAGTGAATTTGTATTGAATTAAATAAGATTAAGAAAATGTAAAATATTAATTTTGGAATAAGTGTAGTGTATACTACATATTTATTGTAAATTGGAGGATTAATTCAAGAGAAGTTTGATATAAACAGTCTATGTAGTTTCATAACTCTTTACAAGTTTATTATTGTGAGATAACCATCTGTAAAAGTAAGTAAATAATTTTATTTTTATAGAATGAGAGATCGGCAATTATAAGTGCATAGATATAGAGCATATAGAGATCAGAACTGGCTCTAATTAGGATATAATGATTGGACTTGTGTGGCTGCTTGTCTTAGACTGGTTTGTAATTAATGTAGTCCGTTTTTGATGTTTAGTATCTTTTTGTCACTAACTACGAAGGGGAAGTCGCAAGGTATAAGTGCATTGTTTATGTTTACAGCAGAGACGGCTAAGTTTGCGGTAGTCCGTCTTCTATTGTGACTTAGCGTCTGAGGCATTTAAATAGGACGCACAATAGAGATTCGGTTTAATCAATCGGAAGCGTACTCGCTGACATCCAGATACTGCTACAGGTAAATAGGGATTCTGAGCGTTCTATCAGTATGGATAGATCTAATCATACAGGACTTGTAACTAATTGGTGCTAACTTTCACAATAGGTGGAATCGATATAAATACGTGGAGACAGGTTCTAGAATTAATTCAAGCTAACAAGTTAATTGGTAAGCTTTTTTGGGGATCACATGGACATCTAAAATACGTTATGAAATATATAATGATTGAAATACTTGTGTATACTTTTATCGTATCTATTTACTACCAGAATTTACTTCGGGATCAAGAGGTACATTGGAGCATTAAAAGAAATTAGGCACAACCGAGTTATTAAGGTAAAATCTAAATGAACTGGGGGGCACACCTCTTTTTGTTGGGGTTACAATGAAGCACAATTGGGCCCTTCTGAATGAGTGAAAAGTACGGCACTTATTCGTATCTATAAATTTCTTTCGATTCTAATTCGTATTATTTTTATTTATTTTTTTATTTTATTTATTTGCAATTGCACTCTCTTTCTGGCACTATATGTGATCTTAATTCTAGTGGTCTGCACATACTTGTTCTATGCACTATTACACAGTTTATAGCATGAGAGGACGAAACACTTATAAATTGATGTGTTCACTTTAGATACACATTGAAACATCACTTATTATAATGGTGATGTCGGATATTTCCATGGTTCTCACCTGTTCACATGGTTGGTTTTTAATTTGAAGTTTATAGTTAGGATATGGTTGAATAGGAGAAGTAGTAATTGATTTGTGTCATATGGCAATATTGTTTTTAGGAAGTCTTTGATGGATCTTTATTTGACAAGAAAGTCCTGAGGAAATCCTAGGGGCACTCCCCCGGATGAAACACGTGTTGACACCGGACGAGCAAGTGGGGAGTTTTTGGTTTTGACAGTTATGTCAATTAGATCAATCATGGGATTGTGAATATGAACAATGAAGTTGACACTGAAATTTATTTTTTCTTATATTATCTTTTGTACTAATGACTACATATAGGCTTTGAAATAAAGTGACATCTATGGTTGTATACAGTTCATATAAGTTTGTAAATTCCAGAATGTTAATTAGGATTAATAAATTTGTAGAAGGATAAACTTTTAGTGCCTTTTCAGATAGAGTGTGTAGATTTCTTTGACTGATGTTAGATTAATTTTGATCTACTTAGAGGTGTTATACCGCATGTGTGCCATTACTCTTTATTGTACTTAAAACATCATTGCTGGGGGGAATTTACAGAAAGCCTACATCACATAGAAATAGCCACAAATCACTAGTACGCTTCTATATTGCAACGCTGATCTTCATTTAACTCAAATATATAACTAAGCTTTTCATCTTGTCATGGCTCTTTGTTGTATCATCTTATTTACTGTAAACGCGGTCACAGTAATCCCTTTTATCAAATATATTACATACACCTTAATAACCAACCCTGACTTACAGAATTATGTTTATGGGTGACTTCAATCTCTGTCTTGATATCCAAAGCAAAAACTAAAGAGTTGATGTAGTAGAGAATCTAGGGTCCTTAGACTTCGTCCATTCTAGTTCCTCTCTCACTCCCTAGGCAGGACCTTTGCAAGAGCTGTTTTTGAAGTGTCTTGTCAGATCGAAAGGGATGGACCATGTGCTGATTACACCACTTATAAAATCAGAATGCAATTGCTCAAGAAATAAAATCCATCTGTATCTCTTTCCAATCCTGTACTGGCTATGAAAGGAGGAATCACTGAACTGATTCAACACTTTATTCACCACCATTTTCCATCTAACCGTCTTAACGAGTGGCAGCCTTGTGGTTCTCCTTGAGTACAGAGTATTCAAAATGTGGCGGCTCTGACACAGGTCAGAAGGATGTCAGTAAATTGTTCAACTTAACCACAATACCAAAACATAGGATTGGAAACTGGGATGACAGAGGAAAAGCCAAGCAGCAGAAAAAGCCAACCACCAGGTGATAAAGATAAATGTAAAGCCTGTATGAGAGAACTACATAAAGCAGTCCAGAAAGTAAAGCTGCATGTTCTGGCACTAATCAGCCAGGCCTTAAACAACTCTCGGAAACTGTTCAAAATATTCAGGGAAAGTACAGAACGTGCATTGTTAAAGAAAGCTTCTGTCATCTTGTGCCCGTCCACTAAAGCTGAAGTTGCAGGAAGAGGAAACATCAGTATGGCCAGAAGGTGAAGCCAGACGCAGCTGCCTGATGACAACACCAGGTAGCCAGCGATCAGAGTATCTGAACATTAAAACATCCAATCTGGACCTGCAGGCCTTTCACGCCAGATTGAGCCAGATTGATTTGCCTGATTCTTTGTGGCCCAGTCAGAAGCCTGCAGTTTGTGCTGTTGCCTGGTAGTTCCCTTGTTGCTGCGGTGTTGTGGGGAATGAGCAGGGATGATAAAAGATTAGGGCTGTGTCGCCACTGTTTTCTTTACCCAGGGAGCTGTGGATGGGAGCGTGCTGCACCTCCTTGGTCCTCAACTAGCACCTGCTCCCCCACAGGTACTAGCGCCCTCCCTCAGGAGATGGATATCCTGAAGGTCTTGGAGCCATGAGTCGGAGTAGAGGATTCTGGAGACTGTAGTCTCCCACTGTTTTAAAGGAGTGTGAACGAAGTGGTATTAATAGATTAAAATTATGACAACAGTGCTTTCTTATCTCTTATTTCCATCACGTTACAAATTGTGGGTAGAGGCAGCAGTCAAGAAGGTAAATCCAAGTGGAGGTGAGTAAAATCATTGTACTCTGTTTTTTGGTGAATATGCCTGAGCAGGAGTGCTAAATACCTTTTGCCATCTTTTATTCTTGTTTTTACACTGCCGGTTGTTTGAGGAGTGTGTTCCCTTTTATTTATGCACTGTTTTTTTATTCTATCTTCCTGTTTGATTGTTCTCGGTTTCATTTTTACATTTTAAGTGCTGTAATTTTTATTTCAAGTAATTGTGCAATAATTTCGATCAGCGTCCCTTATTACGCAGACTACAACAGTACATAGAAAGATTCTACAAATTTTATATCAGTATAAAGAAAAATGTTATTAAGTTCAACAAGAGAAAAAGTTGTAAAAGAGACACTTCAGGGTAGAAACTTCCATTGTAAATCATGCTAGTGAGAAAATGAAGGAACTAAGCAAGTCTATCAAAAAGGCAGTCATCTGTGAGAAGAGTAAAAGGAAGGAGATAGTCTGTGTACATTGGATCAATGGAAGCTCTTCCTTCTATTCCAGCATTTTTTCTGACATTAAAAGGCTCAATGGCCCCTTGAGAGGAGTTACAAATAATTGTTACTGAAAATGCGGACAAGAAGATCCAAGTATGTATGAAGGCTAGCAGAAAATAACATTTTGAGTAAAGAGCAAGAAGAAGTACCACCATTTATAAATAAGTTCCAGCTCGTCACTCTAGGAAAACTATGGGAAGAAAAGTTCCTGGTTGTCATTTCCTTGATTTATAATTTACCAGTTAAAAACAGGGCCCTTGCTGCTTTCATCAAACAAAGTTGAAACAAAAGTGGGACTAGATCCTCTAAACAGTACACAGAGTGACGATCTCTTAAGCATGGAAAATCTTTCAAACGCACCAGATTTCCCCTTACATGCCTCTTATTGCCCTCAGGGTGATTATGTGCAATTGTCTGAGGCCTTGTTAGTCTTACAGTAGATCTGGAGTCAGTTTGATCACTTTTAGAAAAGACAACTTCTAATTATGAGAACGATTCGGAAATAAAGTTCAAGTGGTAACCAAAAAAAACAGGGGAAGTCTTTTCTCTTCAAAGCCTCTTTACTGAAGAGGAAACATCCCTGAACCCAGTACCTAGTGTAGTAACAGATAAACCGGTACCTTGTGTTCCGATAAACAGAGTAAGAAAGCACTAAAAGACCAACAATTAGTTTCAGATGTTTTAAAAGAAGAATTGCCAACAGAAATAGCAAAGGTGCAATAACACGGGAAAGGGAGAAAAGGAAAAAGCAAAAATAGAACAATTACTGAAAAAGCTCAAAGTGTCTAAAAATCAGATCAGAAATAGTAGCCATAGACCCCAGCAAAAACATAAAAAATAAGGATATGAAGAAAACACCATTATACTTACTTCTTTCTCCCAGCCACCGGATATCCAAGATACTAATAACCGGGAAACTCGGACCATAGTTGCTCCTAAAGAAGGGTTACGTCCTTTCGTCCTAAAATTTGAAGATAAATAACCTGTCACTGTAGGAAAAAAATACGCAACTGTGCTTGGGGGCAAATTGCAGAGGGGGCCATTCTCACTCTCATTCTCTAGGCACACATGTTCTTGCCTATATGAGCCAAGTTGCTCCCAGGCCAGCTGACTCTTGTAATTTCTTAGGGGGACCAGTGTGAAAGCGATTTGCGATAAATATGGGGAAGCCTAAGCCAATTGAAGTACTACCTGGCAAGGGGAAGACCCCAAAAATAACAAGGAGTCCAGGGCATAACTGCACAATTGCGGAAATAGATGACCTAATAGAGGCGGTTGAGACAATGTTAAGTGTTAAGTGAGAAGTCTAAGCTGGGTAAGCCATCTACTGAAATGATTACTGCTTTTTATAAAAAAAAAAAAAAAAAAAAGGGGCAGAGACTCCCAGGAGAAAATAAATACATGACAGGTGCTAGCACCAGGTGATGCAGTGGAGCAAGAGGATCCCAGTCTCTGTTTATAGTACAGAGTGGGAAAACTGTGGTGACTGCAGTTCAGCTGTCAGGCTCACATTTAGCAGGGAACCCAATAAATATATGTGAGCAGACGAAAGGGGGTGGGGGGCTCGACCTTGGGTTTTGTTTACTCAAATCGACTCCTTTGTCAACTGGAGAGCCAATAAAGGCTATTAAGGCAAACTCTGAAGGATATGGCCCAAAAGGGCAACCGAAAAAGTGAATAAGAAAGAAGGCCCAAAAGGGGAGAGAGCCCATGCCACCTTAAAAAATCGTAGGTTGATAGTATTCCGCTGAAGAGGTGAGCGAATTAAAGGCGAAATAGATATTCTGACAAATGAGATTGCTGCCTTAAAACACCTTGTAAGAAAATTAATGATACACTTGAAGGGGCATGATTGCGTACCCACAAGCAGACAGGTGAGCTCTAGTACTTCGTTGGCTAATTTATCACAATGTCCAATTCAAAATCCTCCAAATACACTTTTATGATCAGCTATAGTTGAGACATACCATTTGCCCGTGGATACATTTTGGTGGCAGAGGAGTGTCCATGTACTATGTGGCAACCAGACGAGTAGTAGCAATAGGGCATAGACGGGACTACTAGACATAGATGGGCATTTTGCAGCAAAGGCTTCTTGTAAGGCACCACAGTAACTTAGGCCACTCGAATGCCAGATGGGAAATTGAAATACATAACACCCACAAAACAAGGTGGAGTATGGCCAAAGATCTAATATTAGCAGCAAGCAACATTTTAGGCACTATACAAGTGCAGCGAGGGGCCATAAATTGTTTATAACAAACGTTCCTAAGTTAAATCAGAACGGTTGGGAGAGCGAGGACTCACTTAAAAACAAGATCATCCATTGGATTAGGCACAAGCGACACTGCCTGTCGGTTGTTTGCTCTGACATAGTGAGAGTCGAGCGGCTGGACGATAGGAATGGGGATAACAACACTATAGCACTCGTGGTAAATGGTAAAGCAATAGCAAGCAGATGGTCTGATTACTATTGATTTAAGATCTAGTCTACTCATAAAATCCGCAATCCGGTTTAAACCCTATAATTTGCCAACTGAGAAAATCACATTACCAAGGGACTAGCATAATCAGGCCAGCCAGCAAAGTTGCAACCAATATATTGTAAACCTGGAGGCAGTAGATTGACTGAATTCCACCCTACCATCTGCGACCGAGGCTAGGGAACAAGAGGGCAACTTGGTTAAAACCTGGGGAGGAATTAGAGTTTCAAACACTGACATATCACAGGCTTGGCACAAGGAAGGAAGGGGAGAATATACAAATACCCATGGCATAGAGCTTCCTCCAAATATATTTGAATTAGAGTCTATCTGTTTGGTCTCGTGAAACGTAGCAGGTTTGAATAATAAGTTAAGACACCCAGATTGTCACAAATACGTTGAAGGGTTCCATTTTTGTCTCTTTCAAGAGACTTTGATAGTTGAGCCACCCTATAAACTAGGATAGAAGACATATTATATTAATGGGAGCCCTTTCTTGCATGGAAGGCCTTTTGGGGGGGGGGGGGGAGGGGGTTTAGACCTTTGGATAAAGAACTCCCTGAATGCTATAACTATGCAACCTATAGATGCGTTTTACAGCCAAGGAGTAAAATTACGTTTTTATAATAGGAAAGCATTGCATGTGCCTAATGAATGCTTAAGACCGTAAAGGAGTAACCAGGAATCATAGACTGTAGAAACATTAGATTATGCCCTTAAAACTATACCAGACAAAGAGACAGTCAATGTAGGGGGTGACTTCAGTTGTACATATGACCCGATATTGGGCTTGGACCTGGTTATGGAAGATGAGGACATGGCTAGAGGAGTTCCAGCACTAAGAGCATGCTTGCCTGTCCCTTGTACAGTTGCTGGTATGCAACTGTTTCATCTTACACTAGCGCACAGCCTGTGAGCATATAATGGTAGATTGAGCCCTGATAAAACTAATTTGTATACCTTTAAGAGGGGCAACGCCCAATCAAGAATAGATTATATTTTGTGTAGTATAACTCTATGGGATAGAATTATGGCCTTCAAAATTGATTCAAGAGAGGATAGCGACCATTTTCCATTATGGTTAATGCTAGTAGGCAGCCCCACTGAAAAACGAACACCAGGTACGAGTAGAGTATATATGCAACTGATAATTGGGAATAATCATAGGACAATAAAATGGCTTGCTATATTGAATAATCTGGAAACTATAACCAGTATTTACAATTCATTTGTAGAGGTAGTGGGGCCTTTGTACAGCAGAGCTCTTGTGATATCTCAAATTTGGAAATCCATCAGTCCCTGGTCATAGCCCTTACGCAGTATTTGACAAGGTTACGTGCATGTAAAAAAGTTGCCAAGAGAGCCTCCCAATCTAACCCCTGGTACTAGAATGAATGTAAATCGGCAAAGAAGTCACTACTTGAAGCTCTAAATAAAGTAGTCATACTAGGGGTGCAGGAGGCAAGAGCTAAATACAAGGAAACTTTATGTAAGGCAGAAAATGACTGGGAAGAATGGAACTGGGAGGATTTGCTTGAAGCAGCAAAGTGTAGGGATACCCATACATTTTGGAAAATAATTGCCCATGGGATTAAAAATTAATCAACTCGCACGAACATCACTTGGATCCTGGTACCTTGGACTCGACACTTTGCAGATTTATGTTCTGAGCCAGCGGTGCATAGTATAGAGAGAGAGTTTTTTTTAAAAAAAAACCCTTGAGAGAACTATGATACCTAGTAACTATTTTAGCATCGAGGAAACACGGGAGGCTATAGAGCCTATTAAACCAGGCAAAGCTCCCGGCCTGTTCAAAATTCCGGTGGACTTAATCAAGCATGATAATGAGGTATGGGCTCCATACATTGACGTGATTAGCATTGCAGTGGCCTCAGGAGCGACAGTCCCCCGAACATGGAAAGGAGCCAGGATAGTTTCGGTCTATAAGAAAGGGAGCAAGCAGGAACCAGGCAATTCTAGACCATTTAGTCTTATAGATGTACTGCAAAAACTGTATGACAGGCAAGTACTAAGGAAACTGAGTGAGTGGATCGATGAAACAACATACTCTTACCACATCAGGCAGAATTTAGAACCAGTGTGAGCACAGTGGATCACGTTTTGAGTCTCTTTAATATATTTCCACAAAATGTTAAGTCAAGAGAGGGCAAATGTATATTTCATTTACAGATCGTAGGGCAGCCTTTGATCTCGTTCCGGGAGGCCCTCTGTGGACCATGCTTAAGAGACAGGGAGTGCCTGACAACCTTTTAATTCAGATTATAAGATAGCACCAAGACAACTATGCCTAGGTGTAGTGGGGTGTGCACGGTGAACACACAGAGCCAATCCCTATCAATAGGGGAGTGAGGCAGGGCTGTGTGCTTGCACCGACCCTGTTCTCACTGTTCGTAAACGACATAGTTGACCACCTTAAAAAAATGCATTCATGACTCCCCAAAGCCTAATGGGGTACATGTCCCAGCATTACTATATGTGGACGATGCAGTTTTGGTCTCACAGACGCCCAGGGGCCTCTAGTGTCTACTTAATGAATTCAATGTCTACTGTGAGGGAAGGGGACTAGAAATAATTACTAGTAAAACAAAGTATATAGCCATTAATCCTCATAGGGTTTCAAAGAAAAAGCTAAAAAACCACAAACAAAGCTAGAGGTTGTGCCCAACTTTAGTTATATGGGTATAACCCTAGATTCGAAGCTCTCATGGCTCCCCATTTAACCAAAGCAAAAAACAGTGCTAGTTTATAATGCAAGAGCTATTTCTAGGAAACATTAAGGTTCTAAGATTAAAACGGTTACCCCAGCCCTAGAGTTATACAAGCACAATACTCAAGCTGCTGCACTATAGGGGGCTGACTTATAGGGTATAGGTGATCTAAAACAGCTCAAGTTAATTGAAAACAAGTTTCCGAGAGGTTTATTGGGGTTGCTAATGTCAACACCATTGGTACCCATGTATCAGGATTTGAACATTAGACAAATAGCGCACTTACATCTCTTAGACTGTTGCTACTGGGTAAGAATATGGACAACTCAAGAACTGATCTATTATAGGCAAGGCCTTGAGGATTTAGGAACTTTTCCTTGGCCTTATCATATACATACTTGGTTTCATAAGCTTGGTTTACTTTCTTTCTGGAACGAACCTCACTCACTGACAATGAGATCAAAGACCCTCCTGAAACAAATGTATTGGAAGTATATTTTAAAGGCCTGACACCAGACCGGTATCGTAGGTAGGCTGTCAACCCGATTTCGTATGGTTAAGCCGAACCCAGGTTTTGAAGAGTTCCTCAATGTGATTCAACCTCAGCTAGCTAAGGCTTTATATTTGAAATTCAGATATGACATCCTCCAAGTAAGAGTACTGACTGTAAAATGGAAATCGCATGATAATGCCGAAGAAGCTGCAATTTGCACGCTATGCACTTTAGGTTGCACTGAAAACATTGCACATGTGTTGTTTTTTTCGCAGTTTATGGCAAGCATAGAAGGAAATGGTTAGACCCATCTGTAGTACTTTAGGGGTCATGAACACTTAGAGGCTCTAAGGCTTATGAAGTTTGAAGCAATCCCTTATATAGTATATGGCATGAGCATATATATATATATATATATATATATATAGCTAATAGTTGGGTTTTTTTTTTTGCACCGTTTCATCAAACAAAGAAACAACAACAAAAAACAGTATACGTCACTGTGCACATGCTAGGTACTTCTACAGGTTCTAATTTGACCAAAATAGTTGTGATCTATCAACACAGGCAGAGTGTTGTGAATATTACACTTCCGGGGCACAAGGCAGTGTCGTACAAAATTCCCCATTTGAACCGACCACTACAGTAAGGGTCGGCACTGACTCAATATCAACTGTGTTTCCTCCTCGTAGGGGCATGCCACATACTACGGGAAATGAAATTGGAGTCTACCATGTCACCAGCTATAGCGGATTGCTCTCCCTCCTTTTCCCAGGTTTCCTTACTGATCAAATAGGTCTGATATGGGCCCCAGTAATTTTTGGGACGATTCTGTGCGGGGCCAACTCATTGTATGCATCAACCTGTGTGTTGCAATATGTCATGTCTGTGTACCAATCTTCACCCTGTGGTCAGCCAGCATAAGGTCCATTGCCACTAATTATCTAGCTCCCTTCCCCATCTCCCTGTCGTATCGTAGTAGGGCCAACTATGTGCTCCAGTTCACAGAATATTGTCCTCCAGAATCTATGTATGCCAGAGCAAGTCCATGCCATGTGGAGAAAGTCAACCTCTCCCTCCCCACTTTTCGGTCAGTCCACTGTACCTCACAGGCCGTAAGCAAGTAATCTGACAGGTGTATAATAGACCCTGTTGAGATATTTGAAGTGAATTAATCTATGTCTCCCGTTTAAGAAGAGAGAGCATACCATGGAGCAGCAATACTGCTTGTGAGCGTCTAATAGTGAGATGCCTAAGTCTCTCTGCCAGTCAAGTCTAGCTTTAAGTAGGCAAGGTATGTGTGCTTCTTGTACGGATGCATATAGTTTACCTACCAATGTAGTGTGTGCTGTTTCTTGTATCAACAAGGAGAGTGCTTGCATTTCAGGTGGCTCCTGGTGCTCATCACCCACCAGCTCCCATAGGGCATGACTGACCCTAATGTAATGATATTTCGTGAGTGGAGTCGATATCATAGAGTGCTCTGCGTATAAGTCCCAGGGACGCATAGTGCCCTCGTGAAAAAAAAGTCCCCCATAGTAATAATGCCCAACGTGCAAAATGCTTCCAAGCGCTTCTGTCCTATTGGAAACCAGACACACCAATCTACTTTCATATGTGGGGAGTATAATAAGGAGAGTGCCTGCTGCAACATGAGGTTATGTCATGCATGGGTGGTGGTATTCATGGAATCAAAAGTGCTGTACTGTTTCTTGGGCTTCACAAAGATCTGACATGGCAGAGGGTGAGGGCTCGCGATGTCACATTCTAAATGTTAATGTGGTGTATTATGGGGGAAAAGGATTCAATTATGTGCGTGCGTGCACAGCGCAGCCTTGCAATAAATCTCTAAGTCGGGGACATTTATTACTCCCATATTGTAAGGCAGCGTAAATACCTTCCAGCTGACCCTAGGCTGCCTTCCTGCCCATGCTAATCTAATTATTAACGAGCGTAGTGTGACAAATACTGATTTCGGTAGCAGCATTGGGATGCTCTGGAAAAGGAACAAGAACCTTGGCAACACCGCCATTTTCATTAGGGCTATGTTCTATTAGGGAGACTGGGAGCCTAACTCTTTGATCAATAGTGTCTGAGTATTTCTGTATGGCTCTCCCATAATTTTCAAGTAGGACGACCAAAGGATCTGTGTTTATTTGAATCCCCAAGTATTGTATTGAGTCTGTTTTCCACGTGAGGGGCTAATCCATTTGGGGGGGAATCGTAGCTGAGGTGAGGGGGGATATAATTGATTTGTCCCAGTTAATTTTCACTCTGGAAAGACCCCCAAATCTAAATACCTTGCGGAGCATGGGTGCGAGATTACGGTGAGGGTTGCACACAGATAGCATAGTGACTGCGTATGCGGAAATCGCTAGGTTGTAACCGGGGAAGCGGATACCTCTATGGCTATGATATTCGTGCAAGGTGCATGCAAGTGGCTCCGCCACCAGCGCATATAAGAGGGGTGACAGCAGGCATTCTTGCCTAGTACCTCTAGTTATGTATATAGGCTCTGATATGACCCTGTTTACCCTTGCCCACACCCTTGGGTCAGTGTACAGAGTCCTCAACAACTATAGGAACACCTCTCCCACCCCAATGCAGTGCAACACCACCAGCATAAAGCTCCATTCCAGAGAGTCAAATGCCTTTTTGGTATCTAACAAAAATGCCACTGCTCGTACCACTGGGCCGATTTGTTGTATAATGCCAAATAAGGTTCTGAGATTCATTGTGAGATTGCGGCCTGGGATGAACCCTGCTTGTTCCTGCTTCACCACTTCAGGGAGGAGCAATGCTAGCCTGTTAGCCAGGATTTTGGCATATAGTTTAGTGTCACTCAAAGGGTCACTGGCCGATCTCTCCTCCTCTGTCCGCACCTCCAAAACAACATCCAGCTCTTTATTGGGTCGCAACATTGCTGCTAGAGTAGCGCTGGGGCATTCACCTTCCCCAGAAAAAGGAGCTATCGCGTATTTACCCAGATGTTTCAATTCACTGTGCGCAGTGTCATGGATTTCGGTTATTTTCTCTTGTAGTAGACCAAGTAGGTGGCTGTCTGCTGTAGCTAGGTGCTCTCTTTCTAAATCTGCTGTCTCATCTCCAAGCGGGCCCTGTCTGGATTTCAGAATCCCTGCATGTTTGACTATAGCTATTCCTCTAATATATACATTAAAGGCCTCCCAGACCATTTACTTTTATACAGCATGGAATAATAGTCATAGAATGCCCCATTGCTGTTGGCTTGTCTGTGCAACGAGTGTTCTAAATCTGTTTTTATCTCCACTATTGAAGTGCCTCTATTGGTAGGATTTGCCAGCCAAGCTAATAGCAGAGATGCTTTGTCCCTAGTTGCATCAGCCTTGGTCATGTAATTTCGATAGTTGAAACAGCGGAGACGTTCCACTTGCTCGGCTACTTTCTCCTTGGCTTCCAGGAGAGTCCTTTGATCTACTAGGGCCTCAGATCACACATTTGAGATGTTCAAAGGCTGTTTCAGCAGCTAGCACATCGCAGAGTAATGTTCTCCGAACCCCAATCATCTCAGCCATGCAGTGGCCCCGCAGGACCGTTTTAAACACAGCCCACTCTGTGCTTCTAGAGTTGGTGGTGTCTTTATTGTTCAGCACCTAATAAAGGGTCTTCTTTGTCCAAAATGCTTCAATCCTGGAGGTACTTTAACATTCTTTTAACAGTCATGTCCCATTGACCTGAAAGTGAACCAAATATTATAATGTAATCAAAAGCAGTTTTAAAGATGTATGGTATCTGTAGGATCTCAGCCAGGCCTATGATGTGATGGGGGATCTTCTCCCAAACTATATGCAATGATGTTCACAGCATGACGACCTCAGGGTGCTCAGTAAGAAGAAGAATGTGGTTGCAGTGATTGAACTGCAGGAAATGCCACCGTTTTTTTTAATGTCAGGAATGTGATGTCCATTTACAGCAGTGATATGATCAGCATCATGAGGCATATTAGAAGGAAAAATAAACTGGTAACAGTATAGAAATAGGACTGGGAGATATTTGAATTTTCTCACAAAACAAATAGCAAATAAAGAGTCAGTGGTGATGTTGGACGGCAGTGTAGTGGGTCAGCATTTTATTTAATTCAGAGTCACTTTCATAAAGTGTTATTTTTTGCAAAGGAATCATTTTAATGGATGTTGACTCATTTGGTGGCGCATAGTAAATCAGGAGTAGAAATTTTTGATTGTTGAAATTGCAGTTTTAGGCTCTTCCATAGAAGTTGTTACTAGGTGTAAAGCTTGAACCATTGTATTTTAAACATTTATTTATTGAAATGTATTTTTTGTATACTTTAATGGTTTATAACCGAAATATACTAATTGTTTGAAATGACAAACTCATTAAATATGAACTATGCCATAATTTATACTCCGCCTAATTTTGTACAAACAAGTGTAAATATCAATGAGCAAGGTGTTGGAGGGTGTCCGTGCGTATTCTGCGCTATAGATATGTAACTGCCTTTAATGTGCCAGCCGCCGTTGTAATGTATGCACATCCATTGTGAGTTCATGGTTCCGTCCAAACCGCCTCCGAGTGTTGCCTTATTGTTGCTATCAAGGCCTTATGGACATGAGAGTGGTGGGGCTGCAACACAAATTCTGCTTGTAGGTCATTTTATGGTAACAACGTGCTATCCCTGAAAAGGTTTTAAATGCAGCCCACTCTGTGCTTCTAGAGTTGATGGTGTCTTTATTGTCAATTAAGTATTATTGATTATACAGCCCTAGCTGCTCCTTGGGGGATAAGGTAAGCCTTTTGACTTAAGTTTCCAAGTGGGTATCTGGGGCAGATCATATACCCAATCCATGTAAAGCAGGACTGGGTTATGATCAGTTATGTTTCTGACAAGGTATTCTGTGTCATGTATTTTCTGGTGTATTGGTTGGGTGCTAAGAAATGTTTAAGCATGAGCATCATTGGTAAGTGAGTAATAGGAGTAGTCCCTGCACAGTGGATGTAAGGTTTGCCATGAGTCCATCCTTAATAATAGATTTCAAAGGTATATGCAGCATGTCCATGAAACACAAAAGTTATTGCACCCCCACTTCGGGACACCTCTGTCTTTGAGATGTTGTGCGATTGCTGCCTTGTAATTTACTCCTATCACAACAGGAGCTACCATGTTTAGTGAACAGATTTAATTAATCTGAGATTCAAAATGTAGAAACCACAAATCTACATAAAACGGAAGTTTCCTCTTTAATCTGAAGGAGTGGGACCAGTATGACAACTGGCAAGTCTATATATTTGTAACAATTGTTTTTTTGTGTTTATTACTAAAATACTTAAGAATCTAGATAATTCAAGCACCATCCACGATGGGCGCCAGATGTCATAATCTAGTCCCCGCACCTCCAGAGCCACAGGGATCGGATTGGTGCAAGGGCTTCGTTCAATGATGTGCTATCACGAATTAGAAATCCATTTGGACTATGACATGTACACAACCCACTAAGCAATACTGTGCTGGTCTTTTTTTTCTGGTTAGTCTGGCTAAAGGAGTTCAAGAAAACTTATTAGAGAGGGTGATCCTATTATGATAAATAGAGAACAAATACTTCCTTGGAGAGTCTTTAAGGTTTAAAAAGTGGGTGACCCCAACTATACAGGGAGTGCAGAATTATTAGGCAAGTTGTATTTTTGAGGATTAATTTTATTATTGAACAACAACCATGTTCTCAATGAACCCAAAAAACTCATTAATATCAAAGCTGAATATTTTTGGAAGTAGTTTTTAGTTTGTTTTTAGTTTTAGCTATGTTAGGGGGATATCTGTGTGTGCAGGTGACTATTACTGTGCATAATTATTAGGCAACTTAACAAAAAAAAATATATACCCATTTCAATTATTTATTATTACCAGTGAAACCAATATAACATCTCAACATTCACAAATATACATTTCTGACATTCAAAAACTAAACAAAAACAAATCAGTGACCAATATAGCCACCTTTCTTTGCAAGGACACTCAAAAGCCTGCCATCCATGGATTCTGTCAGTGTTTTGATCTGTTCACCATCAACATTGAGTGCAGCAGCAACCACAGCCTCCCAGACACTGTTCAGAGAGGTGTACTGTTTTCCCTCCTTGTAAATATCACATTTGATGATGGACCACAGGTTCTCAATGGGGTTCAGATCAGGTGAACAAGGAGGCCATGTCATTAGATTTCCTTCTTTTATACCCTTTCTTGCCAGCCACGCTGTGGAGTACTTGGACGCGTGTGATGGAGCATTGTCCTGCATGAAAATCATGTTTTTCTTGAAGGATGCAGACTTCTTCCTGTACCACTGCTTGAAGAAGGTGTCTTCCAGGAACTGGCAGTAGGACTGGGAGTTGAGCTTGACTCCATCCTCAACCCGAAAAGGCCCCACAAGCTCATCTTTGATGATACCAGCCCAAACCAGTACTCCACCTCCACCTTGCTGGCGTCTGAGTCGGACTGGAGCTCTCTGCCCTTTACCAATCCAGCCACGGGCCCATCCATCTGGCCCATCAAGACTCACTCTCATTTCATCAGTCCATAAAACCTTATAAAAATCAGTCTTGAGATATTTCTTGGCCCAGTCTTGACGTTTCAGCTTGTGTGTCTTGTTCAGTGGTGGTCGTCTTTCAGCCTTTCTTACCTTGGCCATGTCTCTGAGTATTGCACACCTTGTGCTTTTGGGCACTCCAGTGATGTTGCAGCTCTGAAATACGGCCAAACTGGTGGCAAGTGGCATCGTGGCAGCTGCACGCTTGACTTTTCTCAGTTCATGGGCAGTTATTTTGCGCCTTGGTTTTTCCACACGCTTCTTGCGACCCTGTTGACTATTTTGAATGAAACGCTTGATTGTTCGATGATCACGCTTCAGAAGCTTTGCAATTTTAAGAGTGCTGCATCCCTCTGCAAGATATCTCACTATTTTTGACTTTTCTGAGTCTGTCAAGTCCTTCTTTTGACCCATTTTGCCAAAGGAAAGGAAGTTGCCTAATAATTATGCACACCTGATATAGGGTGTTGATGTCATTAGACCACACCCCTTCTCATTACAGAGATGCACATCACCTAATATGCTTAATTGGTAGTAGGCTTTCGAGCCTATACAGCTTGGAGTCAGACAACATGCATAAAGAGGATGATGTGGTCAAAATACTCATTTGCCTAATAATTCTGCACTCCCTGTAGTCTGTAGAGGCATTTTGTGTGTGAGAGTCCACATGCAATATGAAGATTGATGGGGTGCATGAGGGTGACACAAGATATAGTAGTTTAGTTACCTGTAACTGATGAATTTCATTTAAAAAACATTTTTTTTGTGTAAGCTTTAGAGCGTTAGTTCTTGTTTTATAGGAAGAGAGTTATTGTTTTGCTAATAACTGTGGCGCTGTTTGAAGAGTCGTCATAAAAATTTCCCAAAACATTTAACCCACCTCCACTCCTTCCTAGAAAGTTTTGCGTTGATCCTTCCAGCGGAGTCTAAGAAAAAAAGGAAGGGATCCAAAAAGTTGATTTCCCATGTTAATTCCCATAGGAAATTTTTTGAAGTGATACAGAAAAAATGGCTGAAGGGAAATACTCCAAAATTAGCACAAACATATAACTTATCTGTAATAACGTCAGGATATGGCACTAAGTAGCATGCTCAGTTTATTCGTCATACTCCGTCAACTGCCTGAAAGGTATGCTTTTTTTTTCATTTTGCAAATCAAGAAAAAATGTATTGCCTTGGGAGGTAAATTGTATGCCATTGTCGATGACAATGGTCTCATGAACACCTTCTCTACTATCTCCTTCATGGAACTTATGGCTTATGGCTGTTCTATTGTCAAAACGTGATCTGAGGACATTTGGTAATCTACCATGACAAAGTCGTACTGCGTATGGGCTAGGGGATTACCCATAGGGACCTACAATGGCAAACGCTAGTTTTTGCCATTGTAAATATGGCCAAGGAACTGGAAGCATGGGGAGGGTGTAATGCATTTGAGATTTTTATTGCAGTTGGAACACTCAACAAAATTTCTCACGTAGCATTCAGCTTCTCACGATCCATAATGGCCCACCAAAATAGTAATCTTAGTGTGTTGTTTAGGGCCGATATTCTTATGTGACCCTGGTGACATGTCTTCATAACGGTTTCTCTCACATTTTCTGGTGGAACACGTTTGTCATTCCTAAACAGAATGTTGTTGGTTGTGCTTAATTAAAATGCAACATGAACAAAGGAGTGTAATTCGCCATGAAGATGCTTACATGCAGGCCAACCAGAGTGGTGTATTTCTTAGGCTTGCATTGTATTTTATATTTCACATCTCCTCCTTTAATGGCACGGTTTATAAGACTCAAATTTCACCAACACTCACCACAGCATCATATTCTAACTACCACCATATGCAGGGCATGGGGAGCTTGATTTAAAAAAAAAAAAAAAAAATCACATTTGTTGCTCTTGTAAAACACATGTAACACAGTAAAGCAATACTCTTGCAACTGAATCAAATCAGGCAATACATGCTGTGGAGTTCAGCCCACCCTATGGGGATAAAATGGGAACCAAGGGTTTGTGGTCTGTAACATGAATTTGCCACCTTAAATAAAATGTTTGAAATAGTTCACAGACCAAACGCAGGCAAGTAGCTCACACTCAGTGACTGTAGAGTGTCTCCCCTTGAGGCTCAGAGTTCTGGAAGCATCGCCAAATATCCATTTGTTATGTCCCTGTTGATGAGAGAGAACAGTACCTAGACCATATGCGTTGGTATCCACGGTTATGGTGCATTCCTTTTCAACCGTAAATTGTCTTAAGATGGATGCATCAGTTATGTATGGTTAAGCACTTGTTTTTGTTCTTTTACCATTTATACTTCTGATCCTTCCATAGCAATTTTCTCAGGGGGTTCCATGACTGTGGCAAAGATTTTGCTGAAACGAGAATAGTATTAGCACAGCATCCAAAACGATAACAACTCATACTTTGAAGCAGGACATTGGGCTTGACTAATGGCTAACACTAATGACTCTTGTGGTACAACCCCTTCCTCTGTTATCTTGTGACCTAGATATCCCACTATACTTCTGTCATGTGGGCTCTCATTATTCTAATGAGACTACTAGATTTTGAGCAGCAGAATCGTCCGCGGTGTGGGAGACTGAGTCTAACCCACTGCGGGTGACACCTGTCGCTCTAATCCGGGTTTTTGCTCCGGCTTACTTGACCAAACTACGCTCTGCCTTTTCATAATGCTGTTGTGTGCCCTTGGAGAAAACAAGAAAGTTATAGGAAAGAACCCTTTTTGATCTGGTTAGCTCCCACTTTTTTGCCTGGTTTCTGATGTGGCTTAGTCTTCTAGTGCTCTGTGGCCCTGCTATCCAGTTCCCCTGCACCAGATCCCGTTCCCCAAAACTGCACAGTTGTTTTGCACAATTGGCAAACTCTTTAGTTACCACTGTAGGTCCCTCGTAAATGGTACTCCATTACCTAGAGCCTAAGGTAATGAGGAAGGTCTTTGAGGGCTGCAGCACCAGTTATGCCACCCCCAGAGGCCTCTCACCAAACTCACACAAGTCCTGCCATTGCAGGCTGCGTGTTCTGGTGCAGGCTAAAGTGAAAACACAACCTGGCACCCACCCCAGTGTGCCAGGTCCCCTATCACTGCATGTGCCAGGTGTAAGTCACCCCTGAGGCAGGGTGCATCCAAGCACATGTGAGGGCATATATGTATGAACAGATATGCCCCTGCTATGTCTCTGTGGATGTGAGGCATAGTAAGTTCACAGGAAAGCCATTTTAAATGCATGTGCTGGACACTGGTCATTACGTGTTCCCCAGCTACATGATGGCGTCTCTAAATACTGGGATGTTTGCATTCAAACATCTCAGAACAATATTAATCCCTCACTGACCCCAGTGATAGATTTATGAAAAAAATAAATACAGAGGGTACCTTAGAGGTACCCCTGAAAACCTACCAGCTTCTCTTGTGCTGACTGACTGGTCCTGACCAGTTCAGCTACCACAGACGTGTTTCTGCCCCCCCCAAAATGAGAGCCAGCGCTCTCTCGATGGCCGGAGACAGAGGCCTGCTCTGTGCATAGGTGTGACCTCCTCCCCCAAGCAGGGTGGACATTCCAGGGTGGGAAGCTTCAAAGGCCTTGCTGTCATTGTAATGCTACCCAGGTCTCTACAGGTGGTAGAGATGACAAACCCCCCCCTGTTTTGACCCCACTTTCTAGCACAGGCAGGAACATTTGTTAAATTAGGAGTGCCCACTTCATGCCAGTCCGACCGGAAGGTGGACAAGCTGAAGTGGACTCTACTTTTTAAATTCCTCCATCTTGTTTGGAAGGAATTAGGTCTCTAGGGTTACGGTTATGCCCACTTCCCAGCAGAAGTGGTCATAAGAATGGTGTAGTCACCTTGAAGGTGGTCAGCCCATTGGCTACAGCCTGGCACTCCCTGTAATGTCCCTGAATTGAGTATTTAGGTGGCACTCCTGATCCCTAGAACACAGATTTCGAAAAACCTAAGAAGACCCAGACAAAGAAGAGTTGCATCCACAGAAGAGGAAAAGAAGTAGTAGCTGACCTGGAACCAGCCCCTCCTGCCTGCCTGCCTGCTGACCTCGAAGGATTCTGCACAAGAAGCCAACCTTGTCCAGTATTCAATAAAGACTCAAGTCTCCCATGGGTACCGGACTTGCCCTGCGACAAGAAACTCCAAGGAGAGGACTCTGCAGCTTCTGGAACCCCTGAAACCTGACCCCAGAAGTGACCACTGCGACCAACATCCATGACCCGTGGTGAAACCAACCAACAGTGCCAATCCGGTTCCCCAGCTGCCCCGAGACCGAGTCCAGTATGCTCTCACCCATCTTGGACTTTCCCAAGAAACCAGTAGCCTCTGCAGACAGTCCCCCTCTCCCCAGGCTTCTGGAGAGAGAAAGTCTGACAGCTACAGCAGCCACTACACCTGCGACCCCGTCCTATCTACTTTTGCCTCTGCAATACCAATTGGGGAATCCACTGGACTGTTTGCGCAGTGTACTTCATTTTAGTGTACTATAGAGAGAGCCAGCTTCCCTCAAATGTCATCTTCGAAGCACCTAACATGTTCCTCTAGGTCTTTGAAAATATGGTACACTGTCACGTGGAGCACGGATCAGGCTGACATTAGTCTAAATGGCATCCGTTTGTATTGGAACAGCCCCAGCGGTGCAATAAATGTCATCAGTGGTCCTGTAACTCTGCTTGGTGGTCTTGTCATGAATCAATGTGGACCCTTCAGTGATTGAGATGAGTTTGTCACCTTGGGTACGGTATGATTCTTGATAATGATATATGCAGTGAGGGTTCTCAAGTACACATACAAATGTGCAAGTTCCCATTGCTGCTTTGCGTCATAATGATTGGTGATACCCATTCAGAGGATTCAGTTTCCTCTATCAACCTTGTGCAAGTAGACTTTGTAACATTATCTGCAGTTTTTTGCTTGCACACAAAGGCACTCCCTAACTTCTGCCTCATTGGTACATGATATTTTTACATTTATTCCCGTACTTTTGATCCACATGTTTTTCCAAGTTCTTCTCTGAATATTTTAGGAAACTCGTAGCTTAAATTGGTAGCTCTATCATCCTCCTTGATAGCTAATACGGGAGTTGGCACATTAGGGTCTAGTATATTTTGTAGAAGTCTATGGTCCTTCCATCCAAGAACACAAACTCCCTTAAGAACCACAGAGATTTTAATGTCAGCACTTTGATTCGTAAATTGGACATGGCCACAAAAATACCCACTGGATCTAATCGATCTCCCATCAAATACCACAGCCTTTATGTCTAGTTTTATTAATGTTCAACCACATGTGCTAACTTCTTTCTGAACATTTCTGTGCTAATTATAGAATGTGGTTATCCTGGATCCAACGTGGTCCATCTCCTCGAAGACTACTAGAACCATGCCATGGTATGATCCTTTAGCAGGTTCTTCGGCTGCTTGTTGCTAGACTGGTATGTCTGGTGATATCTGTGCTATTTTCGGTCCTTGTGTCTGCCCTTCCTTGAACACCATGTGATTTCTATTTGTTGTATTTGTTATGTACTTGTTTATTGGTTTTCATAATCATGTGACCATAAATGTCTCTTTAGTTGTTCATGTATTAATTCTGAACCTTTACATATACAGCCTTAATTATTATTTTGGGCTTCCCTGCTCCTACTAGTAGTATTGTGCTACAAGTTATCACTAAGTTGAAAAACCTTATGCTTTAAGAAATACTTACCCTACTTAACGGCAGTACCCAAAAGAATCCTCTGTTCACCTTAATATCTAATGCTGCTAAACTTCAGTGAAATCCGATTGGCCGTTTTTTCGTGCTATGCGAAATACAAAAGTCTATGTAAAATGATTTGGATTTGAAGTGCCCCTTTTTTCTTTGCAACCCTTTGACCAAACGCTGTGAAGCTTTCAGTACTCCAACAATGAAACAGGGGCAGCAGGTCTGCACAGTTTTGCAGACATTCATCCAAAAGTATGCAAAGTTTTTCATTGACAGAAAATCCTATCTCTGGTCACCCTAACTATAACATGCAGTTTCAATCAATCAACTTGTAAGGGTATCCAGGTTCCTTGTCAGCTGCTGGGGTCATCTTGAGTACTTAGTTGAATAGCCAGGTCTTGAGCTGTCTTCTGAAATCCAGGATGGATGGGGCAGACCCAGGTGAAGGGGGAGCTTGTTCCATGCTTTTGCTGCCAGGTGAGAGAAAACACGTCCTCCGTGATTGCTCCTGCGGATGCGTGGTGTACGAATAAAGTAGAGGCGGGGTAAAAGTTCAGGCGTTGGTTGATGCAGGCAGGTCCCAGGTTGTGCAGGGCTTTGCAGGTGAGGGTCAGTAGTTTAAATTGGCATTGTTTGTTTATGGGGAACCAGTAGAGAATCCTGATGTGAGGGGAGGTGCTGGTGCGTCTTGGGAGGTTGAGTAGGAGTCTCGCTGCTGCGTTCTGAATGATTGGAGTTTCTTCATGAGGTGGGTCATGGGTAGAGAGCATTACCAAAGTCCAGACGGATGTTGACAAGGGGCTTGGATGACGTTGCGCCTGGTGTCAGTGGGGAGCCCCTTGAACATCTTGCAAGGGAGGAGGGCGGTGCAGAAGCAGGGGGAGGAGACTGCGTTGACTTGGTTTTTCATGCTGACTTTGTTGTCAGTGATGAATCCTAGGGTGGGGGCAGGAGGTGTGGCGGGGGGGGGTCCTTTGACCACCAAGAGTCGTACCAGGGAGATGTGGAGTTACCAAGTATAAAGACTTCGGTTTTGTCAGTGTAAAGTTTGAGGCAGTTCTCCCTCATCTAGACAGGTATCCTACTCATGTAGTGCTGGAAGTTTGTTTTGGCTTTGGAGTGGTCTTCTGTTAGATAGGATGATAAGCTGCATGTTGTCCACATAGAAGATGATGTTCAGTCTGTGGTTTCTGAGACGGTGGCCAGAGGGGTCATGTAGGCATTGGATAGGGTCAGGCGGAGGGAAGATCCTTGAGAAACTCCACAGATGATGGGCTTGGATTGAGAGGTGAGAGGAGGTAGGTGGATGGTCTCGGTTCGTGCTTTTAGGAAGGAAGCATTCCATTTCAGGGCTTCTCCTTGGAAGCCCATCTGGTGAAGTCTTTTGTGCAGAATGCAGTGGGAGATTGTGTCGAAGGTTGCTGAGAGGTCGGGGAGGGTATGGGCAGTCAAATATTCGTGGTCTAAGATGGTTCTGATATCATCTGTGGCAGTGATCAGGGTGGTTTCCGTGCTGTTATTGGGGCAGAATCCAGACTGTGATGAGTCCAATAGGCTGTTGTCTTCAAAGTATGACGCAAGTTGCTGGTTGATGGCTTTTCCTAGAACTTTCGCTGGGAATGGGAACAGGGAGATAGGCAGGTAGTTTTGGAGAGCGTTTGGGTTAACGGTGGGCTAATGAGGATGTATTTGATTCTGTTGCTGTATGTAAATATGGGGACCAGGGTGTGTCTGTTGATGTGTGTGGGGTCTGTGACTATCTGTCGGAGGCCGATGATGCCCATGCTGTTCAGGAGGTTGGCAGAGTGAGAGTCATTGGTGTCCTGTAGGTGGTTGTTTACGTCTCTGAGGAAGATGTAATGTTGAGTGTCAATGGCTTGCGGTGCGATCGTTTTGAGGATATCATTGCAGAGGCTTGGGCGGGGTGGGTCTGTGAGCGAGAGTGCCTTTGTTGGTGGTAATGTTTTGATGTTGAGCTGGAAGTTTAAGTGCTCCATGATTGGTGTTGGTGTCTCGTCCGTTGTTGTGCAGTGTATTGTGTCTTTGTGGATTATGGCAGTACCCCCTCTGGGTTTGTTAGTGCGGTCGCTGTGGACAATCTTGTAACCTTAGGATTTGGCTTTGGCGATGTCGGGGCCTGAGGTGTCATTGAATCAGGTTTCCGTGAGGAACACGAGGTTAGGTGCGAGGGTAGTGATGGTGTCCCACATCGGTGGCTTGTCTTCCCAGGGAGCGAGTGTTGAGAAGTATGCAGTGAAGTTGCTGAGAGGTCGGGGTGACCGGAGGCGGATGTCCAGTGGGGTGCGCTGCTAGCTTTGGAGAGCAGGAAAATTGCCAGTGGTGGCTGGTTAAAGGGCCAGCGGTGACGCGTGGAGAGGCGAGGCAGCAGTTCCTTTAGGGTAGTCGGTTGTTGTGTGCGATGAGTTCCACTCTGGAGTATCAACGGATAGTGGGAGAGCCAGGGTTCCTGGTGCTGGGCGCAGTTCAGACGCATATGGGCTTGCCTTTGGTGCACCTTTGGCACGCCGGTGGCTCAGCTGTGCAGCGACCTCCATGAGTAGTCCTGGAAGGGGCTACCAGGAAGGCGGTAGTGGCAAGGCACCAACCAGAAAGCAGACACGGATGCAATAAAACTCAGTTGAATGAGACATGGACATGTAACAGTTACAGTTATATGTAAAACGAAGAACAGAGAGCTAATACAGTGACGGAAACAGACACAGGCAACGAGGAACAGATACAGTGAATGAAAAGGCAACAGATATAGACACGGTCAGATGATACCTGGGAGACATGCAACGCAATGCAACAGGGGGCGGGGGCACTAGTGTGAGGTAGTGAGAGCTCTGCCACTGGGCTGGCGGCTGGGGAGCAGTGACTTGACCAGGGGTAAAGGGCAGTTTGAAGCTTGAGCCGCATCATACATTTTTACAAAACAAAGGGGATACCCCACTTACTTGGAAACGATGGAAGGAAGAATTCCAGACATACTAAATAGCGACTGATGCTTACAAAATGAGTGGGGAACGGAGAAATGGCATTCTCCTGCACTGTTTATGGTCCAAGGGCCAAGACATTTTCAAACCTTACCTAGGGTGGAAGCCCCGATGATGAAAAAGAATATGCTGAATTTGAGGAGGCTTGAATTAGAGATTGGAAAGGAGATATAAGCCTAATATTAGCATTACACTTGAACAATATCACTTCTACACCAGGAAATAATGAGGTGCAGAATCTCTTGAAGAGTTCATGACAACACTGCGTGGATTGTCTACTACAAGTATCTTTGGTGCATTTTCAGATAAAATGATTCAAGATCAATAGTAAACGCATATAGGAAAAGTTATGAATAATAAAACATCCCAAACTACAGGATGTTATAAAATCCGATTCTCACGGTATAGTTAGTATTCCCAAAGATAGGAATTCCTTGGATATTAGCTCCTTAATAACTTTCCACTCGTTTGACGAATCATCATGAAACTTTCTAGACCTAAAGAATATTCTACATTTTGAGATGATGTTAATTTTGAGGGTGAATCCTTAACCTCTTAGCTGCCCCCCCCCCCCCCCTCCCCGCTGACCCCTTTTTTGGCTATTTGGGGTAGTTCGAGCTTAGGCCTTCATAACTTTTTGTCCACATAAGCTATCCACGCCAAATTTGCATCCTTTTTTTTTCAACATCCTAGGGATTCTAAAGGTACCCAGAGTTTGTGGGTTCCCCTGGAGGAGACCAATAAAGAAAAAACAGCTAAAATGTTGTTTAAAAAAAAAAAAAACAAAAAAAAGAAATGGCAAAAAGGGCTGCCGAAGAAGGCTTGTGTTTTTTTCCCCTAAAAATGACATCAACAAAGGGTTTGTGTTGCCAAAATCACCATCTTCCCAGCTTTCAGTAACAGGCAGACTTGAATCAGAAAACCACATTTTTCAACACAATTTTGGAATTTTACTGGGACATGCTCCATTTTTGCTATTTTCTGTGCTTTCAGCCTCCTTCCAGTTAGTGACAGTCATGGGTGTGAAACCAATGCTGAATCCCAGACAGCTAAACATTTCTGAAAAGTAGATAAAATTCTGAATTCAGCAAGGGGTAATTTGTGTAGATCCTATGAGGTTTTCCTACAGAAAATAACAGCTGAAATAAAAATATATTGGAATTGAGGTGACAAAAACTAAAAATTTTCTCCATATTGTACTCTAACTTTTTTTCCTGCAATGTCAGATTTTTTAAAGCAATGTACCGTTAACGTCTGCTGGACTTCTCTGGTTGTGGGGACATATAGGGTTTGTAGGTTCATCAAGAACCCTAGGTACCCAGAGCCAATAAAGGAGCTGCACCTTGCAATGGGTTTTCATTCTATACCAGGTATACAGCAATTAAGTTGCTGAAATATAAAGAGTGAAAAATAGGTATCAAGAAACCATTTGTATTTACAGAATGGGCACCAGATAAGGTGTTGAGAAGCAGTGGATATTTGCACATCTCTGAATTCCGGGGTCCCCATACTAGCATATGAATAACAGGCCATTTCTCAAATAGACGTCTTTTTTACACACTGTCTTAGATTTGGAATGATAAAATGTAGAGAAAGATAAGGGGCAACAACACTTGTTTTGCTATTCTGTGTTCCCCCAAGTCTCCCGATACAAATGGTACCTCACTTGCATGGGTAGGCCTAATGCTCGAGACAGGAAACACAACATGGACACATCACATTTTTATATTGAAATCTGACATGTTTTTTTGAAAAGTGCCTAGCTGTAGATTTTGGCCTCTAGCTCAGCCGCCACCCAGGGAAACCTACCAAACCTGTGCATTTGTGAAAACTAGACACCTAGGGAAATCCAAGATGGGGTGACTTGTGGGGCTCTTACTAGGTTCTGTCACCCAGAATCCTTTGCAAACCTCAAAATTTGGCCAGAAAAACACTTTTTCCTCACATTTCGGTGACAGAAAGTTCTGGAATCTGACAGAAGCCAAAAATGTCCTCCTACTCAGCGTTCCCCCAAGTCTCCCGATAAGAATGGTACCTCACTTGTGTGGGTAGGCCTAGTGCCCGCGACAGGAAATGCCCCAAAACACAACGTGGACACATCATATTTTCCCAAAGAAATCAGAGCTGTTTTTTACAAAGTGCCTAGCTGAGGATTTTGGCCTCTAGCTCAGCCGCCACCTAGGGAAACCTACCAAACCTGTGCATTTATTAAAACTAGACACCTAGGGGAATCCAAGATGGGGTGACTTGTGGGGCTCTCACCAGGTTCTGTTACCCAGAATCCTTTGCAAACCGAAACACTTGGCAAAAAAACGTTTTCCTCACATTTTGGTGACAGAAAGTTCTGGAATCTGAGAGGAGCCACAAATTTCCTCCTACCCAGCGTTCCCCCCAAATCTCCTGATAAAAATGGTACTTTACTTGTGTGGGTAGGCTAGTACCCGTGACAGGAATGGATCACACAAGGATCAATGGTAGTCCTTGCAAGAGGGCTACTGTTAACCCTGGAGTGATCCATTCCTGACAGAGGCACTAGGCGCAGGCACACAAGTGGGGTTGTGTTTTTATCAGGACAAGTGGAGAAACACTGGGTGGTAGGAATTTTGAGGATCCCTACACATTCCAGTAGTTTCTGTGATGAAAAAGCAAGGAAAAAATGTGTTTTTAATCAAGGATTCATGTTTGCTGGGTATTCTGGGTAAGAAAACTTTGTGAAATCCAAATACGCCACACTTCCGTAGACTGCCTTGGGTGTCTACTTTTCAGAAATGTCTGGGTTTGGTAGGTTTCCCTATATGGCTGCCGAGCCCAGGACCAAGTACTCAGGTGACTGTCTAACAAAACGAGGCTGTTTTGTGGTAGGTCATTTTGATGTCTCCACACTCCGTTTTGGGTACTTCCCTGTTGTGGTCACTTGCCCACTCACTAAAGTGAGGCAGTTTTTCGCTGGAGACTTAGTGGAATGCTGAGTGGTAGAAAATTTGTGGCTGCCTGCAGATCCCTGGACTTCTGCTCACTGAAATGCAAGGCAAAAGTGTTTTTTAAACACATTTTGTGATTTCAAGGGGATTCTGGGTGAAGGAAAACTGGTGAGAGCTACGCAAGTCCTGCACCCTTGGACTCCCCTGGTACTAATATGTTAAAGTCCACTCACGCTGATTTTAGCACCTCCAGAAATTATGGTTTCAAGCATGAATACTTATCAAAGTATCTGAATATTGAAACCAAGCCTTCTGAAGGTGGGCCATAAAGCCACATTGAGGCACCAACCTCTTTATGGCCCATTCACGCACCACAAACAACCCTTTCATACCGCCGGCCACGGGCACAATCGAACTAATCACTGCACTCAAATTAACTTACCGCTGCCAGACAAGGGCCAATCACATTCACACGCCACAGAACGTAATACGTTTGACTACATTTTACCACCTGTCAAGTAACCGCCTCCTTATTCCTGAACATCACCGAATGCATGCATATCAAACCTTTACTAATGACTCCCACAACAGCCACCCGAGGGTCAGGAAGACATGTTTTTCATGCGCCTTTAACGCACTCACTGTGCTAAATCCAACTCCTTCCAGTTTGTGGATGCAAGTTGGGGGTGTCCGAGTATGCGGTACAAAGCGATTCCTCAAACTAAGGGAGACATGCTTGGGAATTCTCGTGATGTTCCCTAAAGAGAAGGTCATTGGCTATGAAAAAGGGTAGTGTTTGGCACACAGGGGAGTCTGTGAGAACTTAGCATATGTTCCAGCCAACATTATGTGCAGTACTGTGACTGTAATGCATTTTTCATACAGCAAACTGAACATCTACTAAGTTCTGATGGAGGATGAACATGAAATGCAGATCAAACACTGACCCATACATGTCGTCCGTCAGTGCTGGGATGGCACCAATGGGTTTGAATCCATAGGTGTAGATCTGCCTTCCACCTGTGCAATATCCCTGTGAAGGTACACCTACCATACGCTTTCCTTACCCATTCATGTCTCTGTTCTCATCAGAGTCCTGACTAATCCTGTATAATTGCCAAGTGAACCTATACTAGATTGTGGATGCAAGTTGGGGGTGTCCAAGTATGCCTTGGGAGGCCTATTCTCTCAAAATGAAAGAGCATATCTACCGTTGAAACTAAGGCAGATATGCTGGGGAAGAAATCCTAAGCTCTCTAAAGTAAAAAGTCAAACAAATATCCTGTGGGACTCATTCACCAACACTTCTACTTTTGCTTTGAAAGTGAAGCTGCAAATTGAGTTTGCTCAATTTCAAACAAGTAGAAATGTTAGAGAAATATGTCCGACAGGACATTTGTTTGACTTATTACACTTACTCTGGTTCTCGTTGGTAATCATGGTGGTCCTTGTGTAGTATACATGTTACCTAACAATCAATTCAAAATTCAGTCATGCTTTTAACATTCTGCCACACAGAGTACTCCGTGTCAATGTGGCATATGTTCTGTCCACTAGTATATGCAGTATGGGGACTATAATGCACGTTAATTGAACAGAACACCTACCACATTCTGACGGTGGATTTATGTCTCAAGCAGGCCATAAGGAAGTCCCTGATTTCCTGAAGTAGATGAAGTATATTTCTGTGGCTCCTTGCCTAACGAAGCTGTGGCCCAGGGACGTTTGGTATCCATGCACTGCCACTGAAAGGATTTCCTAACGGCAGCTCCACCTCAGTCGATGTCCCAGAACTTTGCTTTAGTATGATACAAAGTAAAGCAAGTAGGGACACAGAGGCCTGGTTGTGATGGTCATTGGGGACAGTAATACCGACTTTTGTGCCGCTTTCCATGCTTCGAGCACACTTTACAGCGACGAGATGGGCGATCCTTTTTGGGTGTGTTAGGAATGCGATCAGAAAAGTGTCGCTCCTGCAGCCTTGCCACATCCTCCAGAACATATGAGGTGGAGGCTGCTGCTGCTTCTGTAACAGCAGTGAGGCTTTCAATTACAGACAACTGGAAATCACGGAAAGTCATGAGTCTTCCTGTGGTTGTCTGACGGTAAACAACATATGCATTGTATGTTGCCATCTGGATCAGGTGGGTAAACAGTTTCTTGTACCAAGTGCGAGTTTTACGACACGCATTTTATGGTTGAAAAACATGGTCGTTCTTGTCCACTCCCCCCATGTACTTATTGTCATCAAGTATACAGATGGGCTTGTGGACTTCGGCCATCTGACCACAAACCGTGATGGGGGAGGTGCTCTCATCATGAATTGTAGTGAGCACGTATACATCATGCCTATCCAAAAACCTGACTGCGAGCAGTTTGTTGGAACGGAAAAAGCAGTACTCTGGAACTTCTTGCAAACCAGCTCCTGTGGGAATCCTTTGCGGTTACAACGAACTGTACCGCAGGCCACAGCGCCAGCTTTGTGGAGCTCACTGAACAGCTCTACTCCTGTATAGAAATTGTCCACATAAACGTTCTAACCTTTGTGAAGAAGTGGCTGGACACGTTCCCATACAATGTTACCTGTGACCCCTAACGTGGGAGGGCAACCAACAGGGTTTAGGGTAGAGTCCTTCCCTGTATACACTCTTAAGCTGTACACATAGCCAGTGCAGCTTTATGCCATAGTGAACTCTTTTGCCTGCAAGGTACTGTCTGAAAAGCAACCGTCCTTTGTTCAGGATCAAGGACTCATCAACTGCTATATTCATTCCAGGAGTATAGATCTCTGGAAACCTGGCAGACAAATGTTCCACGACAGGCCGAATTTTGAACAACCTGTCATGGTCTGGAAGGCCCCGGGGCAATACAGCAGAATTATCATTGAAATGCAGCATGTGCTGCAGTAGCAAAAAACGATCTCTGCTCATGTATGGTGCAAAGATGGAGATTACCCAAACTGTGCGAGTTGTCCAGTAGGACTGCAAGGTGGGTTTCTGCACTAACCCCTTTTTGAGCGTAAGGCCCAAAAATATCTTCAGCTCCACCAGCGAAGTGGGATTCCACTGGCGTGCCCTAGAAGGGGGCCCTAGAGTGCCTCCATGTTCCCTCAAAAATTGGTCTGCACGCAAATTTGTTTGCTGCACAATTTCCTGCATTTGCAATTTTTGCAATTGGAAGTCAACATCCAAAAATAGATGGACATGGTCGGATGGCAAAAAGTTTACTGTATCGACTTTACATCCAGCGTCACCAGTAAAAGGTGGAATTTGGGGCTGAACTAAATTGGGGGGCTGCCAAAAGAGCACTCTCTCTCTCTGTGCTTGCGGCCGCACGCACCTGCTCTCTGGGTTCGGCTAACTCGCTGTTGCCCCGCTGCACAGACTGTGCTTGCAAAGAGACAGCACGACTGTCGTCATCGTCTCCCTCAGAATCACTGGAAGAGGTGTCGTCGGATAGGACTCTGCCGACTGAAAAATCACTCCCAGATTCTCCTCCATTGTCCTCTCCATCAGATGCTGTCTCAGTCTCTGATCCTGCATCAGAGCTTTCCTCCATAACCTGAGTTAGGGCTTCAGCAACAGTCATCCAACGAGACGCCATCTCTGCTACTGGCTAAACTGCCCCTCTAAAGTACTAGCCTAAGTAGAAGGCAAGTAGAGTCACAAAAGTGCTCGTGGGTGTGTGTGATGTGTCCAATAGTAAATGTCGTCACCTTACCTTCGCTTCTTCTCTGATTCAGCAGATTCTCCAAACACACTGGAAAAAAAAAAAAAAGACACACTATTACTTCACCTTACCACATACCCATAATCACAGCCTTTGGCACTGGTTGCACCCAGTGCGACAGTCATTTTTGGTGCTCTGCCTCCCATGACCTCCTCTTATAATTCCCTCAGTACCACCCAGCAAAAGTGCCCCTCACATCTCCACAGCCCCCCCCCTCCACATACATTTCATTTGTTTTAAAGCGCAAGTAAAGTCTGGCTTTACTAATCCCTCAGCTCAATACATATATATCCTTTGCAGCAGGCATATAAACCATCTGCGCTACTTTATGGCGTCACAAGCCATGCATGTTCAGAAACCCGTTTTTGCGGGCGAAACGTGTTATGCGAGTAATAAACGCTATGACTACTGCATCAGCTTGAGAGCGCATCATTTGTTTGTCTTGACGTTGGAATTAATTGCCAGATTGCTCAGCTGGCGGAGATGCGCCACCCCCCACGGGTACTTACTTCAGGAGGAGCAACTGTTGGTTGCAATATATAAATATATATATATATATATATATATATATATATATATATATATATATATATATATGTATATATATATATATATATATATATATATATATATATATATATGTATGTATATGTAAAATAATTATTCACCGCAATCCAAAGAATCATTTATAGCGTTTATTGTTCAAACAAGCAGCAACCACCAACGCGTTTCAACTCCTCTTGAGTCTTGAACAAAACTTAAGTGGAGTTGAAACGTGTTGGTGGTTGCTGCTTGTTTGAACAATAAATACTATAAAGGATTCTTTGGAGTGCTGTGAATAATTTTTTGGGATACATAAATATTTAGAGGGTGGTCTCCTCTCTCACCGGCACCAGCAGCTGAGTGCGCCGCGATCGTGATCCTGACCTTTTGCTTGGTATATAGAGAGAGAGAGTTGTCTCTTGTTTTTCATATACAGGGAGTGCAGAATTATTAGGCAAGTTGTATTTTTGAGGATTAATTTTATTATTGAACAACAACCATGTTCTCAATGAACCCAAAAAACTCATTAATATCAAAGCTGAATATTTTTGGAAGTAGTTTTTAGTTTGTTTTGAGTTTTAGCTATGTTAGGGGGATATCTGTGTGTGCAGGTGACTATTACTGTGCATACTTATTAGGCAACTTAACAAAAAAAAATATATACCCATTTCAATTATTTATTATTACCAGTGAAACCAATATAACATCTCAACATTCACAAATATACATTTCTGACATTCAAAAACAAAACAAAAACAAATCAGTGACCAATATAGCCACCTTTCTTTGCAAGGACACTCAAAAGCCTGCCATCCATGGATTCTGTCAGTGTTTTGATCTGTTCACCATCAACATTGCGTGCAGCAGCAACCACAGCCTCCCAGACACTGTTCAGAGAGGTGTACTGTTTTCCCTCCTTGTAAATCTCACATTTGATGATGGACCACAGGTTCTCAATGGGGTTCAGATCAGGTGAACAAGGAGGCCATGTCATTAGATTTCCTTCTTTTATACCCTTTCTTGCCAGCCACGCTGTGGAGTACTTGGACGCGTGTGATGGAGCATTGTCCTGCATGAAAATCATGTTTTTCTTGAAGGATGCAGACTTCTTCCTGTACCACTGCTTGAAGAAGGTGTCTTCCAGGAACTGGCAGTAGGACTGGGAGTTGAGCTTGACTCCATCCTCAACCCGAAAAGGCCCCACAAGCTCATCTTTGATGATACCAGCCCAAACCAGTACTCCACCTCCACCTTGCTGGCGTCTGAGTGGGACTGGAGCTCTCTGCCCTTTACCAATCCAGCCACGGGCCCATCCATCTGGCCCATCAAGACTCACTCTCATTTCATCAGTCCATAAAACCTTAGAAAAATCAGTCTTGAGATATTTCTTGGCCCAGTCTTGACGTTTCAGCTTGTGTGTCTTGTTCAGTGGTGGTCGTCTTTCAGCCTTTCTTACCTTGGCCATGTCTCTGAGTATTGCACACCTTGTGCTTTTGGGCACTCCAGTGATGTTGCAGCTCTGAAAAATTGCCAAACTGGTGGCAAGTGGCATCGTGGCAGCTGCACGCTTGACTTTTCTCAGTTCATGGGCAGTTATTTTGCGCCTTGGTTTTTCCACACGCTTCTTGCGACCCTGTTGACTATTTTGAATGAAACGCTTGATTGTTCGATGATCACGCTTCAGAAGCTTTGCAATTTTAAGAGTGCTGCATCCCTCTGCAAGATATCTCACTATTTTTGACTTTTCTGAGCCTGTCAAGTCCTTCTTTTGACCCATTTTGCCAAAGGAAAGGAAGTTGCCTAATAATTATGCACACCTGATATAGGGTGTTGATGTCATTAGACCACACCCCTTCTCATTACAGAGATGCACATCACCTAATATGCTTAATTGGTAGTAGGCTTTCGAGCCTATACAGCTTGGAGTAAGACAACATGCATAAAGAGGATGATGTGGTCAAAATACTCATTTGCCTAATAATTCTGCACTCCCTGTATATATAAATACACATATATATATATATCTCGCTATAGACACGTATATGTATATATATGTGTATATATATATATATATATATATATATATATATATATATATATATATATATATATATATATATATATATCTCTCTCAGTAACAACATTCATGAAATTCTTCACGAACGACCGCACTCCGGGATCTCTTGTTTAAAAGGATTAATTTATTTAGGCTCCATTATCTTTGTTTCAAGCTCAACAATCACCCGCCCAACGTGTTTCGGTCTGAGAGACCTTGATCACGGGCGTTTCCGGTAAGGGGTTCCTGTTTCCAAATTTATATATCCAAATAACATATTTAAACCCAACATATGCGTAAATAAGCTTTAAAACTGCTTCTCTCTGCTTGTTAAGCTTAACAACTACACTCTACACATCTAAAATTCGTCCATATTCTCCAAATGAAATCAATTGTTAAATGGCACACTATATGTTTATAATGCAGCATTCTGGGAGTTGTAGTTGCTGCCATATAAAAACAGTTAGACAATATGTTTGTACACCTCATACATGTGTATCTGTGATATAATATCCATTTCTCACCCCATAATAAAAAACTAAAATATCAACCAAACTGAATTGAATATTAGTTGCAAGTGATTCAACATAGAACAAACGGTGTTTTTATAATTATTTACAGTGGCTAAAGTAAGTGGTTACAAATGTACAAATAATTCCTCATCCTGATTCATCCCCAGACGGGTCAGAGTTCGAATCTCCAAGATGTATTTTGACTCTAATTGTCGTAGTCTCTTTTCTCTATCCCCTCCTCGTTTACTTTTGGGGACATGATTAATTGCATAAAAAATCATTGTTTCCCATTGGCTATCATGTGCTAACTCCATATGTTTGGCCGTGGCATAACTTCCGTCTATGTTTATGGTGGCACAAACATGTTCAAGTATCTTTTTTTTCGTTTCACATATGTTGCTCCCCACATACTTCAAACCACAAGGGCATTCAATAACATATACTGTAAACCAGCTCTTGCAAGTAATATGTTGTTTGATATTTTTTGTCACACCATTAACAATGGTGTATTCCTTAGTGTTTTTCGCAATTTTGCACGCCTTGCAATTGCCGCATTTCCAGAAACCTTGTTTTTTGAGCCAGTTGCCCCTTTTACGAGAACTAAAATGACTTTTAGTTAATCTGTCCCGCAAATTTGGTGCTCTTCTAAAAGTAATTCGAGGAAAATCTCCCATGATCTCATTTCTATAGGATCCAGTTGGAGAATAGACCAGTGTTAGAATCTTCCGTAACTGGGAGACATTATTGGAGTATATTGTAATGAAACATATAGGATCCTCCGATTGACTTTTCAACAAAAGTTGTTTTATGAACTAATTGCATTCTCAAAATCTTTTCTACTCGCTGTTTTGCCTTGTTAATGCATTTCCTGGGATATTGTCTGGAAATTAATCTTCTGAGGCCTTCATATGTTTGGCAAATTCATCCGATTCCGAACAAATTCTTTTGATCTGTAAGAATTCACCATATGGTATATTACATTTGGTATTGGGTGGATGGAAACTATTAGCATGTAACACTGAATTTGTGGCAGTGACTTTTCTATGTAATGTGGTATGTATCTCTCCTTCTCTTATATAGATTTCTGTATCCAGGAACGTCACTCGTGTATCACTAATTTCATAAGTGAATTGCAATTTAGCGACAGTATTGTTCAAAATGTTGAAATATTCCTTGAATTCAATTTCTGTGCCATCCCAAATTAGGAATAGATCATCGATGAATCTTAACCAACTAATCACCTTCTGCTGGAATCTTTCATTTTCTTCTGCCCATGCTATTCTCTGTTCAAACCAGCCCATTGTTAAATTCGCAAAATTTGGAGAAAAGGAAAAGCCCATGGCTGTTCCCTTTATCTGTAAAAATAGCTGCTGATCAAACTGGAAGAAATTGTTGGTAAGGCAGACATTGATCATCTCTAAAAGCATTTCATTGTGTTGGGCAAATTGGATGTTTCTTTGGCTCAGAAAGTGCCTATATGCCTGGATACCTATCTGATGTTCAATATTAGTATATAGGGAAATCACATCCATTGTTATCAACTTATATGAATCCTGCCACGGGATGCCATCCAGATGTTTCAATAAATCCCCTGTATCCTTCAAATATGAATTTAAGTTCCATGCCAACGGTGCTAATAAGAAGTCAATATAGTATGATATGGGTTCCAATAAAGATTGATTAGCTGAAACTATTGGCCTCCCAGGTGGATTTTTGGGATTTTTATGGATTTTGAAATGAAAATAAATTAATTGTGGGATGTTCAACTGTCAGGTATTTAGCCTCGTCCTGATCAATAAGGCCATATTTTATCCAGTTTTGTAAATGTTTGAATCTGAACTGCCACCTGTTTTGTGGGGTTACTATTTATGGGTTGATAATAAGTCACATCCGATAGTTGTCGCATTGCCTCTTGTACATATCTGTTTTTGTCTTGAATTACAATATTCCCGCCTTTGTCTGCGGGTTTAATTATTAAAGTTTCATCCATTTGCAAATCACAAAGAATTTGTACTTCTGTTTTTGTCAAGTTGTTCTTACCACGCTTCCATTCTGTTTTAAATAGGTCATCAACAACAATTTAAGCAAATAAATCGATTTTATTTTCTGCTGGTAATACTGGACAAAACCTGGACCTAGGTCTTTTTTTTAGTAAGGCCTGCTCCTAATGGTGTTATAGCCTGTGATTCACTAATCAACTCTTCATCTTGCGTGCAATCCAGATTTATTAAAGTCATCAAAGTATCTTTATCTTGTACTGTTAGTTAATAGGTAGGCATGGTGGTGCTTGTTTTACTGATCAGATTCGCATCTTTATGAAACTTTGCCAATTTGATTTTCCGTATGTATTTATATAAATCAATGCGCGTCTGTACTAAATCAGTGTCGATGGCAGGACAAAAATGTAGGCCTTTTTTTCAATAAGGACTCGTCTTGTGATGACATTGCTCTATTAGAGAGGTTTATCACATTTACTTCTTGAATACTGTTGCAGTTTTCGCTCTGATGTTTCTTGGAATTCCCCCTCTGTCCCCTTCTTGTGCGTTTTGTTTTTCTTTCGCCCCGTCCTCGTCCTTTTCCACGTCTGCTGCTCTCTTGGTCCTTGGACTGCTGTTGGAGGGCGAGGCGCATTTTGTTTCAAAGTGTGGGATTTGCTTCATGTGATATTTCACTTCCATCCTCACTTGCACTGGTGTCACTATACACAGAAAGAGACTCAATACTTGAGTTTTCCGATCTTTCAAATTGTGGCGAATCAAGTTGGTCTCCCTCTTTTACACTCTGAAATTTGCGCGAAAACGTAACAAATTTTCCTTCCGCATAATCTTCTTTGTCTCTCTGAAATTTAAATTGCTTGCGCTATGACAGTTTCTTCATGTTGCTGTTTTTTCAAACTTAAATCCTTTTTTAATTTTCATTTCCTCCTCAGTCAGAGTTAGAGAATCCAGATCTTCTTCAAGATGTTTTAACTCATTTTGAATTTTATCCAATGCTATCTCTGCATGCTTAATAAGAATTTCAACTAAACCTCTTGATGACTCCAAAATATATGTGCCCCATTCTTCCAATAAAGCACTGCTAGCATCTTGCTAACTTGGCAACATTCTTATTCTCAGTCCTCTGGGTATACGTTTTACTTCAATATATTTTTTCAAAGTCACCACTTCCCACCATTTATTAATTTCCTATATATAGAGAGAGAGACTGAGTCTCTACATCACTTCTTTTTTTATTTTTTATACATGTGTGCTTTCCATGGGGCCAATCGTAATACCATGGCAAAGCACACATGTATAAAAAAAAAAAAGCATTTGCAATACAATGGGTCTTGCGTTTGCTCGAGTTAAAGCTATTAGCGTTGTAAAGCCCTAACCAGGCTTTTCTTGCCACATAAACTGAAAAGTAAAACAGTTTCACATTAACGAGACAACTGCCACTATGAGCGCAAAGCAAACACATAAAAGAAAACAGAATTTTGCTTGCAGTGAAACATATTGACAAAAGTGCAATTATGCATGTAACTGGCAAATGTGCAATTATCCATTTACCTAGGCATGCCTTTCACTAACAAAATCAAGCTACTTTTAAAAGGCAAGCCCACAAACCAACCAAACTGATGGGCTTGACATGGGCACACAGACCGATTACACCATGGACAGAGCGCTTTGCACTCGTCCCTAAAAATGCCCCCATGGAGGGTCAACCAAAGGGCTGACCCCAACATTTTAATTTTTTTTAATTTTTTTTTTATATTCCCTGGGGGGCGAAATCGGCCCCTCCAGGGAGAAACATTTTTTTATTATTTTTTATTATATATATTGACCCCCGGGGTAAGAAGAGCCGACCCGACATTTTGTTTTAAAAAAAAGTAAAATAATACTTTGATTTTATTGTCTGGGGGGCGCGATCGCCCCCCAGAAGATCCCCAACATCTATTTTTGATCAAATATGCTCCCACGGGGCCAGCTCACTCACACGGGAGCCGACCCCCCAAACTGTATCCCTGGTGCCTAGAGACTCTCCCCTTTCCATCGATGCCTCCCTGGCATCTGGGGAGGCCGTTTTGGTCTTTTTATTTCCCCCACCAGAGCGGAGTGAGGACGCTCACCTGCTCCTCCGCTGCGCCGGTGGGGAAAAAAGTGATGTCAGCGTGCTTCGCTGCACGCTAACGTCACAGAGGGGCCAGTGGGGGGCTGGGGGGGGAGATGCGGAAGTTCTTCCACGTCTCCTGGGGTAATTAAAAAAAATAAAAATTACTCTGTGGTGTTGGCCACTGGTCGTGACCCGCAACAGGGACGTAGTGTGGGCGTCGGCCACATCAAAGGGGTTAAGTGAGTGCAAAGATAAAAGGGGATCCCAAAATGAGTTTTTCCACCAGTGCATTTTCCATATCCTATTGTATTTGACAGTGCGAAAAAATCTGAATAGATTTGCATGAACCTTGGCAAGATTAAGGTGCAGAGATGATGCTGTTTGGGTACTGCAGTTAAGTAGGGTAAGTATTTTTAAGTTATAAGGCATTCAAACATAGTGATATCTGTTACTGTGGTACTTTTGCGGAATTTCACAAAGTTTTGTGAAACTAAAGCAGTACATGGCTGTACATTTATTTAAAAATATATAAAAAATATAAATACATTTCCTTACTTATTACCACTTAAATAAAATAGTAATAGGTAGGGACCTACTACTTAGCTATATCTAAGGCCTTTACATTGAAGACTACCAGAGTGTAAAACAATAGGGCTGCCTTTTCATTCTCTAAAACCAGCCATAACCCAATTATAAACTGTCTTGTCATTGCCATGTACCACGGTATGCTGCAAAATTATCACGGTATACCATGGCCCAAAATATAACTAAGGCCTAGCTGCATTATTGGATTGCGGTACCCTTGCGTCACTCATGGTTTTGCATGGGCAATGCAGTACTTAAGTCAGACGTACAAAGGAACGTAATGCCATCATGCTTGGCCCTGTATTGATTGGTAGATCTGAAGAAACAGAAGGCAGTGCAATTCACTTTTGGCATTACTCTGTATACCATAATTTACGTTGCTGCAAAATTTCACATGCATCCGTATGCCACGCAACTGTAGTCACTCCACTATATGCTATTCCACTATACACCTCGCCACTCTACACCTCTCCACTCTACGCTATTACAGTGTCTGCAAAGAGAATGTTTGCTGCTCCAGTCTACGTGTAGCCACTGTACTCCCCTGGACACTCCTCCACTATACTCTATTCCACTGTATGCCATTCTTCTGTATGCCACTCCACTCTATTCCACAGTATGTCATTCCACTCTACGCCACTGTACACCACTCAGAGATATTACAATGTACACAACTGCACTCTGCCAGCTCACTCTGTGCTATTACACTGTATGCAACTCTGCTCCTTTTCAGTGTACGCCACTCCACTGTACATCACTCCATTGTATGATCCTTCTCTATATGCTACTCCAGTATATGCTGTCATTCTACGCCATTCCACTGTACTTTGCAATTACACAATATGCCACTCCACTTTGCAGTTCCACTGAATGCCACTCCACCTTGCAATTCCACTGAAGGCCACTCCACCTTATGCTACTCCACTCTATGCCACTCCAGTATATGGCACTCTACTCCTCTTCATTGTACGCTATTCAGCTGGACCCGACTACAGTGTACGCTGCTCAACTTTCTGCTATTACCCTCTACTCCACGCCACGCCAGTAAACGCCACTCCACTGTATGTTACTCCCCAATACACTATTACACTCTACTCCATTCCACTCCATTGTACAACACTCCACTTTACGGCACTCCACTCAATGCTATTATCCTGCACACAGCTCCACTCTACACAAGACCACACTACGCTATTGTACTGTATGCAGCTCCAGTGTACACGAGTCCACTGTACGTTACTCCAGTATATGCTATTCCACTCTACACCATTCCACTTTATGCCACTTCTCTCTGTGCTATTCCACTGTATGCAGCTCCACTGTACTCTGCTGTATGCCACTCCAGTGTGAGGCACTGCATTCTACACCTCTTCATTCTATGCAGTTCAATTGGACCCCACTTCAGTGAACATCACTCCATTGTATGCTATTACATTCTACCCTACACCACTCCAGTCTACAACACTCCATTATAAGCCATTCCACTATAAGCTACTCCAGTATATGCTATTCTACTGTACACTTCTCCTCTCTACGCTGTGCTGTGGAATGCCAATCCACTATACACTATTTGTAGGAAGCTGGCTCTCCATATTGTGCACTAACTAGAAGTACACCATGCAGAGAGGCCAATTGGTTTGCAGAGGCAAAAGTAGATAGGACTAATTATCTATTTTTATGGTAGTGTGGGTGAGCAGTTAGGCTTACCAGAGGGTAGTGCTAAGCATTGTTTGTAACAACAGAGGCAATAAATGAGACAAACACTCTAAGAATAAATCTGAGACCAACTTAGGAAAATAACACTTCCTTTTATATATGTTTCAAATCCATTAACTTTGTAAGCAGGTAAGTACTTTTTTAAGCATAAATACTTTTCAGATTCAAGATGCAAGTTATTTATTGTTAACCTATGGAGGTAAACAAGGTTCAGCAAACACAGGGTAAACAACGACTTACGAGGCCAGTCTCAGAGAGTTAAGGTAAGTAACTGGGTACTGCTCAGAACCACTCCAGCAGGTCACTCTGGGCAGCATTGTGGCAGCGGGTTGCAGGGTAGCTGTAAGGCATCGGGTGCCTAATGGTTTTCAATGGGAGTTGGACCTCGGGACACAGGTTGCAGGTTCTGGCTAGGAAGCCAGTCGAGGAAAACAAGTGGTAGGTTGTAGACTTGGGATGCTCGGGGACGTAGGTGCACCTTTGGTCCTTTCTTCCAAGGCCCAGGGTTGACCGATGCAGGGGTGTCCCTAGGTGTTATTTCTCCATCTGGGAGAACTTGCAGTCAGAGGTCCTGCATGTTGAGGCTACAGGCGTTTTCATGGAGCCTGGGGTGGGGGGTAGAGGGGGGGGTGTTGAGGGGGGAATGGGGGGACCTTGGGTGACCTCGAGCTCAGAGGAGCAGGTTGACGTCATTGGCACCAGTGACGGGCAACGGGTGCAGTGGTTGCTGGAAGTGTCTGGTTCTTTCTCACCACAAGGCTGCGGGAGAGGGGGCCTGTGTGCAGAGGCTGCAGGCAACTTGGGGGAATCCAAGAGGGGTGAAACATGAGTGGAATCAGACTCTGGACAGCTGGGAAACCTTGCTGGCACCATTGGTTGGCTTCACCTCTGGTTGTGGATGTTGGGTGCTGAGATCACTTCGGGTGTCAGGTCTTTGCTTTTTGAGGCTGCAGACTCCTTCCTTGAGACTTTGTTGCAGAGCAGATCCTCTGCTAATTGGGAGTCTTGAGTCTTTATGGAAGGCAGGCAGTCCTTCTGCGTTTCTTGGAGGCTGAGCTGCAGAACAAGTTGTCTTCTAGGTAGAGTCCGTCTAGGTCAGCAGGCAAGCCGGTGGGGTTGGTACCAGGTGAGCTGCTGCTTCTTTTCCTCTGCGGCCGGTAGACTCTTCTTTGTCCTTTTCTTCTTAGGTCGTCAGGATCTGAGTTCTAGGGTTCAGAGGTGCCACCTAAATACTCAATTTCAGATTGTTACAGGGAGTGCCAGGTGGTAGCCAATGGGCTACCCACCTTAAATGGTGACTGCACCCTTTCTGTGGCCACTTCCGCTGGGAAGTGGGCATACCGTAACTCTAGTGGCCTAATTCCTTCCAAACAAGATGGAGGAATTTGAAAAGTGGTGTCCACTTAGACTCATTTACCTTAGGGGTGGGACTGGCATGAAGTGGACACCCCTCCTAATCTGCCTAATTTTCCTGCCTGTGCTGCCACCAAAAATGGGGTCAGGACAGGGGGGGTCGTCATCACCACCATCTGGAGCAAACTGGATCGCATTACAAAGCCAGCTAAGTCTTTGTTTCCCCCAAGGAATGTCTATCCTGCTTGTGTGAGGTGATAATACCCCCGCCCAGTGCAGCCTTTTGTCTTTGGCCCTCGATAGCCCTGGCTTTCAACTTGGGGGGCCAGAAACACCTCTGTAGTGGCTGAACTGGTCAGGACCAGTCAGTCAACCCAGTAGTAGCTGATAGGCTTTCAGGGGGTACCTCTAAGAGGCCCACTGGGTGCACTTATTAATAAGTCCCTCACTGGCATCAGTGAGGGTTTATTAATCTGAGATTTTTGATACCAAACATCCCTATATTTAGAGAACCCATCATTTAGCTGGTCAACTTGTAGTGACCAGTGTCCAGCTCATGCATTAAAAATGGCTTTCATGATCACTTACTATGTCTGAGAATCGACAAAGACATAGCAGGGGCATATCTGCTCGGGCAGATATGCCCTCACATGTAATGTAATGCACCCTGCCTTAGGGTTTTAAGGCCTGCTAGACGAGTTACTTATATATATTGCATGCAGTGTTTAGGGGACATGGCACACAGGCTGTGTGCCATGTCGTGTTTTCACTTTTGTCTGCTCTACGACACAGCCTGCAATGGCAGCCTGTCGTGTGCTTGGTGAGGTGTCCCTTAGGGTGACACAATTTGTGCTGCAGGCCTTAGGAACCCTCCTTAGTACCCTAGGTGCCAGGGGTACCATTTACTAAGGTTTTACAGTGGGTGCTAAAGGTTTTGCCAGTTGGGAAAAAAGACTGTGCAGTTTTGGGAGAAAGAGAACTGGCACTGGGAACCCCGGTGGGCAGGAACCCAGTGCTCTTTCAGTCACAATTAAACAGGAAACCAGGCAGAAAGTGAGAGGTGACTGTCAAGAGAGACACTTTCCTACCCTACTCCACCACAGTGAACACCACTCCACTCTACACTTCACCATTCTATTCTAGTCCCTTGGACGCTACTCCCCTTTACTCCACTCCACTCCACTCCACTCCACTCTATCCCACTGCACTGTTCACTTACCCAGTCTACACCACTCCACTGTATGCCACTCCAGTCTACAATATTCTACTCTGGTATTCCAGTCTACGCTCTTTTACTCTATGCCACTCTTCTGTACTCCATCTACACTATTCCACTCTAGGCCACTACATTTTATGCTATTACTCTGTATGCAGCTTCAGTCTTTGCCCCTGTATTGTGTGATATTCCTCTGTGCCCTACTCCACTGTAACACACCCACGCCACCGTATGTGATTACACTCAACCACACCCCACAGTACGCCACTCCGGTTTAAACCACTTCACGGTATGCTATTACACTATACGCTATTTGTAGGACGTTGGCTCTGTATATACCATCTCAAAGTGAGTGTGCGCAGAGTCCAAGGGTTCCCCTTAGAGTTTGATAGTGGCAAAAGTAGATAATACTAATGCTCTATTTTGTGGTAGTGTGGTCGAGCAGTAGGCTTATCAGAGGGTAGTGTTAAGCATTTGCTGTACACACACAGGCAATAAATGAGGAACACACACTCAAAGACGTAACTCCAGCCCAATAGTTTTTATATAGAAAAATATATTTTCTTAATTTATTTTAGAACCACAAGATTCAAGATTTGAGGTAAGTAAATAAAATATAAGGTACTTCACACAGGTAAGTATAGAACTTTGATTTAAAACAGTAGTACACATAGTTTTAGTTAAAATGGCAATAAGCCAGTTTAAAAGTGGACACCGTGCAAAAATCAACAGTTCCTGGGGGTGGTTAGGTTTTTCAGGTAAGTAAAGCACTTACACAGTCAGTCTCCTGGGCATAGGCAGCCCACCGTTGGGGGTTCAAGGCAACCCCAAAGCCACAGCACCAGCAACACAGGGCCAGTCAGGTGCAGAGGTCAAAGGAGGGCCCACAACACATAGGTGCGAATGGAGAACAGGGGTGCTCCAGTTCCGGTCTGCTGGCAGGTGTACCTGTGTCCTCGGGCAACAGACCGTGGGGGGCTTTGTAGAGCACTGGGGGGGACACAAACAGGCACACAAAGCACACCCTCAGCGGCACAGGGGCGGCTGGGTGCAGTGTGCAAAGTAGGTGTTGGGTTTGCTATTGAAGGCAGTGGAGGGACCAAGAGGTCACTTAGGCGTTGCAGGCAAGACACAGGGGGGTTTCTCGGGCCAGCCACCGACTGGGCTAGGAAGAGGGCTGCCTCCTGGTCACTCCTACACTGGAAGGTGGTTCCTCTCGGTCCTGGGGGCTGTGGGTGCAGTGCTTGGTCCAAGCATCAGGTACTTGTTACTAGGCAGTTGCGGTCATGGGGAACCTCTGGATCCTCTCTGCAGGCGTCGCGGTGGAGGTGCAGGGGGGTCGACTCAGGGTACTCACGTCGTCATAGTCACCCGGGAGTCCTCTCTGCAGTGTTTGTTCTCTGCAGCTCGAGCCGGGGGCGTCGGGTGCAGAGTGTGAAGTCTCACGCTTCCGGCGGGAAGAGAGTTCTTTAAAAGTTGCAAAGTTGTTGCAGTTTTTTAACAGTGCCGCTGTTCTCAGGAGTTTCTTGGTCCTTCGGTTTCAGGGCAGTCCTCCGAGTCATCAGAGGTCGCTGGTCCTGTTGGATGCGTCGGTGAGCAGGTTCTTTAAGTCTGGCGACAGGCCGGTATGGTTGGGGCCAAGTCAGTTGTCGGCTCTGCTGGGCTTTCAGGTCAGCAGACGTTCTTGTTGTAGGTTGCAGGAATGTGATTTCCTGGGTTCAGGGTCGCCCCTAAATACTCAATTTAGGGTGTGTTTAGGTCCGGGGGAATAGTCGCCAATGGCATAGCTACACCCTCTTTGTGCCTCCTCTCTGCGGGGAGGGGGCACATCCCTATTCCTATTGGAGGAATCCTCCAATCTCAAGATGGAAGATTTCTAAAGGCATGAGTCACCTCAGCTCAGGGCACATTAGGGGCTGTCCTGACTGGTGGATGGCTCCTCCTTGTTTTCCTCATTATCTCCTCCGGCCCTGCCGCCAAAAGTGGATGCAGTGGTCGGAGAGGCGGGCATCTCCACTAGCTGGGATGCCCTGGGGTGCTGTAACAAAAGGCATAAGCCTTTGAGGCTCACCCCCCCAGGTCTTACAGTTCCTGCAGGGGGAGGTGAGAAGCACCTCCACCCAGTACAGGCTTTGTTCCTGGCCACAGAGTGACAAAGGCACTCACCCCTTGTGGCCAGAAAACTCGTCTGGTTGTGGCAGGCTGGCAGAAACTGGTCAGCCTAGCACTAGGATTTGGACTGGTATTCAGGGGGCATCTCTAAGTTGCCCTCTGGGTGTATTCTACAATAAATCCCACACTGGCATCAGTGTGCATTTATTGTGCTGAGAAGTTTGATACCAAACGTACCAGATTTCAGTGTAGCCATTATGGAACTGTGGAGTTCGTAAATGACAGACTCTCCGACCATATACTCATTATGGCTACCCTGCACTTACAATGTCTAAGGTTTTGCTTAGACACTGTAGGGGCATAGTGCTTATACACTTATGCCCTCACCTGTGGTATAGTGCACCCTGCCTTAGGACTGTAAGGCCTACTAGAGGGGTGACTTACCTATGCCACAGGCAGTGAGAGGTGGGCATGGCACTCTGAGGGGAGTGCCAGTCTTTCTCCCCACCAGCACACACAGGCTGTGAGGCCGTATGCATGTGCTGAGTGAGGGGTCCCCAGGGTGGCATAAGACATGCTGCAGCCCTTAGAGACTTCCCTGGCAACAGGGCCCTTGGTACCATTTACAAGGGACTTATCTGTGTGCCAGGGCTGTGCCAATTGTGGGAACAAAGGTACAGTTTACGGAAAGAACACTGGTGCTTTGGCCTGGTTAGCAGGGTCCCAGCACACTCAGTCATAACTGGCATCAACAAAAGGCAAAACGCCAGGGGGTAACCATGCCAAGGAAGGCATTTCCATACACTATTACACCTTACGCCAATCTCTTGTATGCCACTACTTTATACACTATTACACTCTACTGCACTCCACTGTATGCCACTCCAGTTTATGCTACTCCACTCTATGCTATTCCACTTTATGCTACTATCCCACACCGGTGTACTCTCCTCCACTGTATATAACTCCACTCTACAAAACTCTACTACACTCTGTGCCACTCTGCTGGATGCTACTCCACTCCATTCCTGTACACTGCATTGTCCAAATTTGCACTCCGCTCTATGCCTGTACACTTTATTGTGTAACACTCTACTCCATTCTACAGCAGTTTCCAACTCTGTACAACACAGTACTCCAATCTACTGTATGCGATGCCACTCCAGTTTATAACTGTTAGCTCAACTCTGTGCTACGCCACTGTACTCTACTCTACTCCACGCCACTCCACTCTAAGCTATTCTACTCTATACCACTCCACTCTTCCATGCTCCACTGTATAGTATCCCACTGTATGCTATTCCACTGTATGCTATTTCACTTTACGGTAATCAACTTTATGCCATTACAGTTTAACCTCTCCACTCTATGCCAGTCCACCGTATGACACTCTCCTCCACTCTATATAACTCCACTCTGTAAAAGTGCACCATACCTCATGGCACTCTGTCATTCTACTCTACTCTATCCCGGTACACACCACTATCGAACTTTATACTCCACTGTATGGCCATACACTCCTATGTACAACACTCTATGCCACTATACAACACTTTTCTATACTGTACTATACAAGACCCCACTCCAGTTTATAACAGTTTAGGCCCTACACTACTACTCTGACACATCAATACACCATTTTACTTTACAATACATTACACCACTCCACTTGACTCTACTTCACTGTGCGAGACTTGATCTCACTCTATGCTACTATACAAAAATCAACTCTGTGTAGCTCCACGGTTTCACATACTACTGTCCTCTATGCAGATCCACTCTACAACACTGTATGCCACTATCCGACACTTTACTCCTGTCTCAACCCCTTCACTCCACTGTATTAGACTGTACTATACTGTATGCCACTGTAAATACTCCACTTCTCTCTACAATACTCTAGTCCACTATATGACACTGTGCAACTTTTTGTATGCCGCTGCACCTCACTTAACTCCACTCTACTGACACAGTACCCTGCAATTCCACTGAATGCTACTCAATGCGATTGTACTCTATATCACTGTATGTCAGTCCACACCTGCAACATTGCACTGTACAACACACCACTATACAAAAATCAACTAGACTGTATGCCACTTTACTCTACTGCATTGTTAATCCCTTTCCAATACTGTACGACGCCCTACTACACTTTACTGTACAACACAGTACTCCACTTTATGACACTTTACTCAACTGTATTGTACGCCACTCCACTATGGTCTACAACACACCACTCTACTCTGATACTTTGCTCCAGTTTATACTACCCCACTCCAGTGTACTCCACTTTAGCCCTCTCTACGCCACTGAACTATACTTTGCTCTACACCGCTCCACTGTCCAACACTCTCCTCCACTGCGCTCTATGCCACTCTACTCTGTGCCCTTCCACTCTACGCCATTGTACTACACTGTACAACACTCAACAACATGCCACCTTCTATAGGATACAGCACTCTACTATATGACACAGCACTTCACTCTACTACGCTCTCCTCCTCTGTACTCTACGACACACCACTTGATGATATGCCACTCTGACACTCTACTTTATCCTACTCTGCTCTGAAACACTCTACTCCACTCTTACAATCTACAACACCCTACTCTACTGTTCGACACGCAATTACACTGTACAACTCGCTGCTCCAGCATATGATAATTGACTCCATTGTATGAGGCACCATGCAACTATATTATATAACACTTTATTATACTGTACGATACTCCACTCTATTCCAATCTTCAATGCTTTAGATTATGACAATAGACTTTACAACACTGCCACCCACCGTACTGTACAACACTCCACATAACTCTCCACTTGCGACACTATACTGTACGATTTGAAACACATTTTTCTTAGAAATAAAAAAAAAAACATTGAAATTCAATGAAAAAAACAAAGGTAGAGTGTTGTTGATTGCATGGTAGAGTAGCGAGTTACAGTTAGTGTTGTCTGGTTAGCGAGCTGAGAAGATTGTGTTACGAGGTTCGCTACTTATAATCATTTGTAGGTGCTGGATAGTTGTAAATGAAAGTTATAGGTACACTAAAAATACGTTTTCCTAACTGTCGCTAAGCTTTAATTTTTGTTTTTTTCATTGAATATAGTGTGTATATATATATATATATATGTGTGTGTGTATATATATATATATATATATATATGTTCGATGGCATGTGTAGCTGCAGATACACGTGCTATGCATATCTCTTCCGACATCTACCTTACAAGTTGTTTTTCTTCGAAGAAGTCTTTTCGAAGTCACAGGATCGAGTGACTCCTCCTCTCGGTTACAGTGTGCATGGGCATCGACTCCATTGTTAGATTGTTTTCTTTCCACTGTGGGGTTCGGCCGTGTTTCCTCTTGCTCCGAGATTTCTAATCGGAAACCTTAGAAAACTAATTTAATCGTCGGTATGGTTTCGATCTTGTTCCATCTAGCATCAAACCGATAGTACCGTCTGAACATAGATTTCGCCCTTCTGGATGCACGCGACGACCTGGGCCTATTCGGGCCTACTGCGTGGAAGCCTGATGGATCGGACTCCATTTCGATTCTGCCCTCGGTACCATGTGACGTTCCCCTATACAGACCAACACCTGGTTTGTAATCTGTGTCTTTCTCTGGACCAGCGAGAAGAGGATTGTGGGGCCTGTCGATTGTTTTGATCCAAGAAGACCTTGCGGGATCGGAGAGCCAGAAGGTTAGAGATGGCATTGAAAAGTACAGAGCATCTCGACGTCATGGAAGAACAACATGCGCAGACAGCAGTCTCCATCCGAGACACCAACTCCGAGCAAGAATCTGAAGAAGATAGGCCTATCACTGCTGGCCAGCACGTGAGTACGTCTGCCCCTATGCCCACATACTAAAAAAACACAGACGGCCTTGGGTACACCACTGCCAGAAGGCCATGGTTTGCCCCAAAAAAAGACTGTGTCGACCAACCTTTGGGTTCGGCCCTGAAAAAGGCCAGTTCTCCGTCCACTTCGGAGTCGAGTAAATCGGTAAAAAGTTCTGCCTCTGACTCCAGTAAGCGTCCTCAATCCTCGGAGTCGAAGCTTCGACGCCCTGCTTCGGAGCCGAACCAACTGACTCCATTTTCGCGACTGGAAAAAGATAAAAATTTCGGAACCTAAGAAAGCTTCTTATACAGAGGAACAAGGACTTTCATACAAAGTTCGAATCCAATGCAGGAATCTTACAGACCTTCTGATGAGGACACTGACATTCAGCCCATTCTGGAGGTTATGGATGAGAGACCATCCAGAATCCATGTACACAAAGAGACTGGTAGAATTGTTACTGCACTTCCTTTGAAAACTAAAAAAAAGCTGGCTTTTCAAGAGGAATTAGACTCTGTTCAACCACCAGCAAAAATGTATAGGCAGAAGGAGAAGCCGTTACCTGTCCCTATTTCTCCTCCTCATTCAACTCAGCTTTCTTTTTCACCTCTACACAGTAGTCCACCACCTTTGCCTTCACCAACACACTCACAGTACTCTCATGGGGATACAGTGGATCCTTGGGGTCTATGTGACCCGGATCCCTTTCCAGATAATGATCCTGACTTATACCCCTCCAAGCCTTCTCCACCAGAGGACACTACTGCATACACACAGGTTGTTTCCAGGGCAGCTGCTTATCATGGGGTGCTTATGCATACTGAGCCCCTAGAGGAGGATTTTTTGTTCAGCACTCTATCTTCTACTCACTCTAGATATCAGTGCCTTCCCATGTTACCTGGATTGGTCAAACATGCAGACCAAATTTTTAGTGAGCCAGTCAAAGCTAGAGTAATTACTCCGCTTATTGACAAAAAGTACAAACCTGCTCCTACAGACCGAGACTACATCACACACCAAGTTCCTCCAGATTCAGTGGTGGTGAGTGCAGCTAGAAAAAGGGCTAATAGCCAATCCTCAGGGGATGCTCATCCACCTGATAAGGAGAGTAGGAAGTTTGATGCTGCTGGCAAGAGAGTGGCCACACAAGAGGCCAACCAATGGTGAATTGCAAATTCACTCTTCTTGCCAGATATTATAAAGCCTACTGGGATGAGATGCAAGAACTCATACAGTACCTCCCAAAACAGCATCAAAAGAGAGCACCACAGATCTTAGAAGAGGGACAGGCCATAAGTAACAACCAGATAAGGTCTACCCTCGATGCTGCTGATACAGCCGCAAGGAGTGTAAATACTGCTATTACAATAAGAAGGCATGCATGGCTACGCTCTTCTGGCTTTAAACCAGAAATCCAACAGGCAGTACTCAACATGCCTTTTGACAAGAAACGTTTATTTGGGCCTATGGTCGATGCGACCATAGAAAAGCTGAGGAAAGACTCAGATACTGCCAAAACAATGGAAGCATTATACACGTCACCGTATAGAGGCTTCTTTCGAAGGCCACAATTTAGGGGAGGATTCAAGCCGCAATCCTCTGAAGCTTCTACCTCCCAGGCAAAGCAGGGACAACAGCAACAATATCAGAGAGGGGGGTTTAGATGGTCCTATAGAGGCCAATATTTTAGAAACAGAAGCAAGTTCCAAGCCTCAAAACAAGCCACTACACCATCCAAGCCTCAAAACAAGCCACTACACTATCCAAACAGTGAATTCTTTCACACCCCTACACCCCACACATCTCCTGTGGGGGGAAGACTACAGCAATTCCTTCTCATTGGCAAAATATCACCACAGACAATTAGATGTTATCAATTTTCCGCAATGGCTATTGCCTAGAATTAATGTGCACTCCTCTAAACATTCTACCACGTTACCAAAAATTGTCCCCAGAACACAACGTTCTGTTGCAACAGGAGGTACAATCACTACTACTAAAACAAGCAATAGAATTGGTCCCACATTCTCAACAAGGAACAGCAGTATGCTCCCTATACTTACTCATTCCCAAAAAAGATGTCACTATAAGGCCTATCCTAGACCTCAGGCCTCTCAATTTGTACATCCTTTCAGAACACTTTCACATGGTAACTCTACAGGACGTCATTCTAGTACTACAGAAACAAGATTGCTTTAGACCTCAGAGATGTGTATTTCCATATAACCATCCATCCAGCTCACAGAAAATACCTCAGGTTTTTCATAGCAGGAAAACATTACCAGTTCAAAGTGTTGCCATTCGGCATAACAACAGCTCCAGCTCCAAGAGTGTTCACAAAATGTCTAGCAGTAGTAGCAGCCTACTTCAGAAGGCAACCCATTCACATCTTTCCATATCTAGACGATTGGCTAATAAAATCATGCAGTTTTACACAACGCCAATAACACACTCCGTATTTAATAGAAACCCTACATACACTAGGGTTCACTCTAAATTTCCAGAAATCTCACCTTCAACCAGCACAAGTACAACCTTACGTAGGTGCTACTCTAAATACTCAAAAAGCCCTAGCATATCCAAATACACAAAGGATACAGGCTTTCCAAAATCTCATACCACACATACAGCCAAATCAACAATACACTGGAAGATTTATCATGAAGATTCTAGGAATGATGGCATCTTGCATAGCTATAGTACACATGCAAGACTCAAAATGAGGGATTTACAACAATGCCTCTCTATAAAGATGAAGACGTGGATGCTTCTTTTGTTTCTTCATTTTATTCAATTTTCATGTACAGGAGATCTCCAGCAGAGCTCCTCTCCCTCAGCTCCCTTTCTTTCCTTCTTCCAGTCTCCACATTCTACCCATGACCTCATAGAACCCATGACATTCTGCACCACCACCCAGGTTTTCAAGATACAAGACATCTTTACACATCTTCCCCCTTGCAATGTTAAATGAAATAATAAATTTTTCTTCCAAAAATATACATATGTTTTACAATATCTACAACATGACCTAATCAATGTCTACATTATACAGACCACAGAATGCTCATTGTTCTAATGATTAATCTTACATATATTTCCCAAACTCCACATTGTCCCATTCTCTAGAACCACCACATTATGCTTGGTTATTTTACCTTGTGTGGAATTGAGTACTTACTATCCCCTTTTTGAACAATACCTCCTTTCTTTATAACGACCCAATCACCTGCACATACACGGCACTGTTTGACACCCATTCTTCCATTATAATACAAAGCAGCCTTCCTCTGCTTCTTTTCTTCACTTTTCTTTCCCTCAACCAAATGGAACACTCTTTCACTCCAGGCTCTATCCCTTTCAGAGACGCAAACGGTGACACCCCTGTTACAGAATGAGGAGTCGTCTTGTGCGCCCACATCATCCTTCTTAACACTCGTATCCACGGGAGATGATTGGCTAATGACAATTGAATATTTTCCATCGCAATACGATTCACTCTCTCCACTAAGCCATAAGCCTGTGGACGAAACAAAGCAACCCTCTCATGAGTTATTCCCATCCTAGCTAAGTAGCTAGTCATTTCTTTAGATACAAATTGCACCCCATTATCCGACACAATTGTCTAAGGAATACCTTCCTCCACAAAGGCCTCTTCCAAGAACTCAATACCACTCAATGTACTCACTTGCTCAACTGCTTTGATCATAAACCACTTAGAGTGATAATCCACCAATACTACTATATACTTACTCCTCACACCAAGTCTAGAAATCGGACCAATGAAATCTTTAGCCAATTTCTCCCAAGGTTTGCTAGGAAACAGCACTGTCCTCAAAGGAGGTTGCCGTACTGTTTTAGTTTTGTCACTATTTTCACATGGCGTACAAATATTTACAGTCTCCTCTACTTCTCGATCCATGCCTGGCCACCAAAGAAATTGTCTCACTTTCCTCTTCAGCATCCCTCTACCCAAATGGCCTTTGTGGACAATACTAATTATGTGCTTATGAACTCCAGTTGGCGGAATTAACTGTTCTCTCCTCAACAGCCTTCCACCATGTAGACTCAACTGATCTCTAACTTTAAAATAATTAGACAAACCACACTCAATCTATCTTTATCCTTCCACCCACACACAACTTTTTTCTCAACCTTTTCCATGATTAAATCTTCTCTTCTAGCAAGTTCCCACTCTTTCACGCTTATCGCTACACTTTCCAAAACATCTCCTGTCTCTCGTACTATCGTATCTTCCCCTTCCTCCTCTATTTCTACTGGCATCCTTGACAAGCAATCTGCCACTATATTCCTTTTACCCCGTAAGAACTCTATCTGAAAATTGTAATCCATTACTGTTAACAACCACCTTGGAATTTGTGGTGTGACACATCCTTCCTAACCCCTTCCACCCTTAAAAATATATGTCAAGGGTTTGTGATCTGTCCTTAACTGAAAAGGTATACCCCACACATAGAACTTAAAATGATTGATTCCCCAGCAACATGCCAAGGCCTCTCTTTCTATGACTGAATATGATATTTCTGCACCTTGCAACTTTCTAGAAGCAAATCCTACTACATACTCCTCCTCGTCTTTAATCTGTCAAAATTGCACCAATACCTACTTTACTAGCATCAGTAGGAATATAAGTTTTCGCCGTGACATCAAAATGTCCTAATGTGGGTGCCTGCGTGATACATTTTTTTTATGTTGCTGAAAGCACACTCACAATGTTCATCCCACTTTTATTCCACATTCTTCTTCATTAATCTTCTCAGTGGGTCCACTACATCAGTGAAATTCTTTACAAACTTCGAGCAGTATTCTGCAAGACCAAGGAACGATTTCAGTTCTTCCTTATTACAAGGCACAGGAGCATTCTTTATTGAAGTCACTATACTTTTTTTTTTTTTTTGTTTAATCCCATTACCACTCACAACATGTCCCAAATACGTTACTTCATGTTTCCTAATTTGAAATTTCTCCATTTTTATAGCTAAACCATGCTTCTCCAATCTACACATCACTTCTTCATATAATAAGTCATGCTCCATCTCATTCCTTCCTACAATCATTATATCATCTTGAAAGCACAGCACACGCTTCATATCCCCAAAAATATTTGTCATCACTCTTTGGAAAACAGAGGACGCCGAGGCCAGTCCAAAGGGCATCCTTTTATAACGGAATGTTCCCAATGGCGTAACAAAAGATGTCAAGTATCTAGATTGTTCATGTAACTCGGCTTGATGATATGCAGATTACATGTCAAGGACAGTAAACACTTCATCTTTCTCTTCCATTGTTAACATTTCAGAAATATTAGGAAGTGGTTGTCTATCAACCCATATGTTTTTATTTAAATCCCTAAGGTCTATGTACAAGCAATCTTTTTTCCTCCCTCCTTTGGTGCCACTAAAATTGGTGCCAACCTCTCATAAGCTTCAATAGGTTCAATAATATCCTCCTCCAATAATTTGTCCAACTCTTGTTTCAGCTGATCTCTCATTATATGAGGAATGTTCCAAACTTTGTGAACCACTGCTTTAGCATTCTTCTTTAATGTTATCTTATGCGAAAAGCCTTTCAATAGTCCTAATTTAGTAGAGAATACCATAGGATACGTTTCAAACAAATCATTTTGAAACTCCACATTAACTTCTTCTATTTTGAATGCCTCAGTCAACATCACTGGTTCCTTTGCATTAGGATTTAAAATTATGCCTACGTCCTTTTGATGACGCCACCCCAGTAAATCCGACCCATAATCTATAATGTAAACCCTTCCATAAACAGCTCTTTGTTTGAAAGCAACAGTCATCCATTTCATCCCCAAGATTTCTATTTCTCCTGCATAACCTACTGTCTTTATGTCTGCTTCATCAAGTTGAGAACTTTGTGCGCACGGCCACTTCGATTCATACGTTTCTTTAGATATAAGTGTGAACAAGCGCCCCGAATCTATCTACACATTGACAGACACATTATTTAGATTTAGTTGGGCATGAGGTTTTTTCAAATCGTCAGCACTCAACTCTTATTTGCGAATCATGAATTGTTAAACTAGGTGGACTATGAACACCAGACATCAAGTCCTCAGATTCTTCCCTTACCATTAAGACTACCTTGCGAATATTCTCACAAATGTCTTGAACATCTTGGTCAACCACTTGAATTTTCTTATTGCCCCCAATCTCAGACTTGAGCCTGCACACTCATGAACCCATGGCATTCTGGCATTCTACACCACCACCCAGGTTCTCAAGAGACACGACATATTCACACTCTCACAACAATGGTCTCAGGCACACGGTCAATTGCAAGATCTAGTGTTGATAAACCGCCAAACAGACAGGTCCCTTCATTGGTGTAATCTCAGCAATCTAATGAAGGGGCAGTCATTTCAAGACCCTGTGCCTTAGACCATATTAACAACAGACGCATCAATGATAGGTTGGGGAGCTCATCTCCACAACCATACCATTCAAGGGGAATGGGATTCCAAACAGAGAGAATTTCAAATAAACCATTTAGAATGATTAGCTATGTTTCTTGCCCTAAAAACATTTCAGCCCCTTCTCAAACACAAGATTGTTCTGATAAAAACAGACAACATGACGACCATGTAGAACCTCAGAAAACAAGGCGGGTCACATTCATCTCAACTATCCCTACTAGCCCAGACAATATGGAAATGGCCAATTCACAATCACATTCATCTGTTAGCAGAATACATTCCAGGAATACACAATCAGCTGGCGGATCTCCTAAGCAGAAATCACCATCCAACACACAAATGGGAGTTTCACATCCAGGTACTTCAAAAGTACTTTACAAAATGGGAAACACCAGAAATAGACCTATTCTCAACAAGCGAAAACACAAAACGCCAAAACTTCACAGCCAGACACCCACATCCCCTATCCAAGGGCAATGGTCTACGGATCAATTGGTTAGGGATATTTGCTTATGCTTTTCCCCTTCTCCCACTCCTTCCCTTTCTTGTCAACAAACTACGTCAGACTTCTCTCACCATGATACTCATAGCCCTACCGTGGGCACGACAACATTGGTATACAACACTCCTCGACTTGTTTGTAGTACCTCATTCCAAACTTCCAAACAGACCGGATTTTTTAACACAAAACAAAGCTCCAATCTGGCACCCAAACCCCAGTGCTCTCAATTTAGCAATTTGGCTCCTGGAGTCATAGAATTTGGATACCTAAAACTTCCATTAGAAAATATGGAAGTGCTTAAGCAGGCATGTAAACCTACTACTAGACAATGTTATGCTAACAAATGGAAAAGATGTGTTTACTACTGTCAATCTAAAAACACTCATCCACTTACAGCATCAATACAAGATATTGTATGCTACCTACTTCATTTGCAAAAATCTAATTTTCATTCATCCATCAAAATTCACCTTACTGCAATATCTGCATACTTACAGACTATTCAACACACTTCTTCAGAGTTCCCGTTATTAAAGCCTTCATGGAAGGATTACTGAGAGTTAGTGAAATACAAGCATTTACTCTTGAGGAACCTTTTTTTCAAGTACACAAAGTTGAACTTAGAACAAATCCTAAATTTCTCCAAAAAGTAGTATCTCCTTTTCACATCAGCCAAACAGTGGAATTGTGAGTCTTCTTTCCACAGCCTGACTCAGTTGCAGAAAGAGCCCTTCATACTCTGGACCTCGAAAGAGCTCTTATGTAGTTTATAGATAGAACTAAAGATTTTAGGAAAACAAAACAACTTTTCGTTGCTTTCCAGCAACCACATAAAGGCAATCCAATCTCTAAACAAGGGTTAGCAAGATGGATTGTATAAAATCATGTTACATTAAGGCAAAAAGACAACTTTTGATCACACCTAGAGCACATTCTACAAGAAAGAAAGGTGCGTCTATGGGATTCCTAGGAAACATACCAATGGCTGATGTATGTAAAGCTTCCACATGGTCTACTCCTCATACATTTTCAAAACATTATTGTGTAGATGTATTTTCAAAGCAACAGGCCAATGTTGGCCAAGCTGTCTTACGAACACTATTTCAAACAAATTCAACTCCTGCAGGCTAGCCACTGCTTATTTTTGGGAGGATTAATTGCTTTGTAGTCTATGCATAGCATGTGTATCTGCAGCTACACATGCCATCGAACGGAAAATGTCACTTACCTAGTGTACATCTGTTCGTGGCATGTAGTGCTGCAGATTCACATGCACCCTACCTCCTCCCCGGAAGCCTGTAGTCGTTCAAGTTTATCATTTGTACATATGTAGATACATTAACATTTGCATGGACATCTCTTTATATTCTTATACTCTATCACTCCTCCCTGCACCCTTTGAGGGAAAACAATCTAACTATGGAGTTGATGCCCATGCGCACTGTAACCGAGAGGAGGGGTTACTCGATCCCTTGACTCTGAAAAGACTTCCTCGAAGAAAAACAACTTGTAACCCTCCGAGCCCAACACTAGATATCGGAAGAGATATGCATAGCATGTGAATCTGCAGCACTACATGCCATGAACAGATATACACTAGGTAAGTGACATTATTATATATATATATATATATATATATATATATAATTTTCAATGGCATGTGTAGCTGCAGATGCACATGCTTTGCATAAATCCGCCATCTAGTATTGGGCTTGAAGTGTTACAAGCTGTTTTTCTTCTAAGAAGGTTTTCGAGTCACAAGATCGAGTGACTCCTCCTCTCGGTGATAGTGCGCATGGGCATCGAGTCCTTTGTTAGATTGTTTTCCTTCCGCTGTCGGGTTCAGACGTGTTTCCTCTCGCTCCGGTAGACCTTGATTCGGTACAATCCGAACTTCTCTTTCCTTTTCTATAAATGTTGGTATAGTTCTTGATCATGTTTTCTAACTTACATTCGATCCGATTGTAATCGTCTGGGTCGATTTAACACCCTTTTCGGGCGACTGCGCCCTTCTTGGGCATACTTCGACTCATGGTTGTTGAACAATGTCAGGCTGATGGAACTGACTCGGTTTCGCTTTTGCCTTCGGTGTCACACCAGGTTTCCATACACCACTCAGTACTCGGTGTGCAATCTCTGTCTTTCTCCGGATCACAGAGAAGAAAGCGGTGAAGCGTGTGGATCTTTCCGTTCGAAGAAGACTCTTACGGATCGAAGAGCACGCCGGTTGGAGATGGCGTCCAAGTTGTAAACAAACAAACAAACAATTGACATCTTTGGAGAAGAACACTCTCAAGAAGAGATGGCTCATCAGTCTGCAGTTTCCATCGCAGACTCCAATTTAGATTGAGATTCCGATGGCGACAGCCAATCCATTCCAGCGGCGCAGTACGTGAGTACATCAGTCCCTTCCCATCCACAAAACACAACCAAAAAGACTTTAGCACTGGTCTTGGGTCCCCCACTGCTTGCCGGCCATGATCGGACCCTCTGGTTCGGCACCGAAACTGAAGACCAAAGTGCATTCGGCACCGACCAAACAGCATGCCATACCTGTTTCAGGATCGAGCCGAAAATCAGAGACTTCCACCTCGGAGCCAAAAAAACTGCCATTGACATTTTCGACTCGACTAAAACATTTGGTTTCCAAACATTTGGAGCTGAAACCTGTGGGTGGCAAATATGCTCCAACTACTGCGGAGTCTTCTGAAATAAAGCCCATATTGGAAGTAATGGACACTAAACAGCAAAAAATCCATATTCACGAGGACACAGAGAATTATTGCTTTTTCTCTTTCTACAACCAAGAGCAAATGGACTTTCCAAGAGACTTTAGAAGATGGGCCTCCACCTGCTAAACGATTTAAGCAAAAGGAGAAACTAAGGCACCACAACAGCCTTCACCACATTCTCCTTTACATCCTGCTTCTCCCCCAACAGATACTCCACCACCTTCACCTACACAATTTTCTCCATGATCCCTGCACATGGGGATGATTTAGATCATACTCATCAGGATATAGATCCATGGGACTTATGTGATTAAGATCCCGCACCTTCTAATGATCCTGATCTATACCCTGCAAGACCATCTCCACCTGAAGATTCCATTGCTTACAATCAGGTGATAGCTAGGGCAGCTGCATATCACAAGGCACAATTACATACAGATCCCATTGAGAATGACTTCTTATTTGATACATTAACATCTACTCATAAGGAGTATCAATGTCTTCCTATACTCCCAGGCATGCTTAAACATGCAGAGGACATTTTCAAAGAGCCAGTGAAGTCTAGAATTATCACACAAAGGGAAGGCAAAAAGTACAAACCTGCACCTTCAGATCCACTTTTTATTAGAGCCTAATTGTCACCCGACTCTATAGTTGTCAGTGCAGCAAGGAAAAGGGCAAGTAGCCAATCCATAGGGGATGCTCCTCCCCTAGACAAGGAAAGTCGTAAATTTGACGCAGCTGAAAAAGAGTAGCAACTCAAGCTGCTAATCATTGGAGGATTGCAAATTCTCAGGCACTGTTAGCAAGATATGACAGAGCTCATTGGGATGAGATGGAGGATTGGTTGCAGTACCTTCCACCTGAACACCAAAAAAGAGCACAGCAGATATTAACAGAGGGGCAGGCTATCTCGAATAATCAAATTAGATCTGCAATAGATGCAGGAGATACAGCAGCAAAGGGTATTAATACCAGTGTAATTATTAGAAAGCATGCATGGTTAAGAACTTTAGGGTTTAAACCAGAAATACAACAGGCAGTGTTAAATATGCCTTTTGATTAGTAACACTTATTTGGCCCAGAAGTAGATACCACCACAGAAAAGCTGAAAAAAGACTCTGGTACAGCTAAAGGTATGAGTGCCCTTTACACTACCCCTACTTTGGGAACTTTTTCGTAGGCCCCAGTTTAGAGGTGGCTTTAAACCATCAACTGTAGAGCCGTCCACATCCCAACAGAAACAAGGGCCACATTTTTACTACAGAGGCTCCTTCAGAGGCTCTTACAGAGGAAATAACTATAGAGGGAAAGGGAAATCAGCCACCCCAAGAGGTTCCTCCACCTCAACCAAACAGTGACTTTTTACACATCCCCAAGGAGCATACTCCTGTGGAAGGAAGACTGGAAAATGTTTACCAGTAATGGCACAACATTACTACAAATCAATGGGTTTGATCAATTATCCAACATGGTTATTGCCTAGAACGTATTTCTACTCCACCAAACATTCTCCCTCGCTTGCTCAGACTTTCTCGGGAACATCTCAATTTATTGAAACAAGAGTTACAATAATTTCTACTCACAGGTGCCATAGTGATTTTACCTATATTCCAACTAGGTTCAGGAGTATATTCCCTACACTTCCTCATACTACAGAAAGATGGAACTCTCAGACCAATTTTGGATCTCAGACTCCTCATCAGTACATTCTGTCAGAGCATTTTCACAAGGTCACTTTACTTTTATTAGTTAATTGTCGGTCCTTACCTGCCCACAAACTACACATTTTCTCATTGTTGAGTGACTACTCCCCAGATGCTCTATTCTTAACTGAAACTTGGCTTTGTGAGTAATCTTCCCTGAATGTAGCACTGGCTCTGCCCCTGGACTATTTAATATATCGATTAGATAGACCTCATTATGAGGGTGGGGGGATTGCCACCATTCATAAACATTTGATTAACTGCCTCACTCAACCCTTTTCTATATGTGACTGCGAAAGCTTTTCCTTTTCTTTAACAATGAATGCCACTTTTACTTTTTCTGGAGTACTGATATATTGCTCTCCTGGCCCTTATGGGAAGTTCCTACAGGTCTTACCGGACCTAGTGGCAGATCTAGCCTGCAGGAATTCCAATTTTACCATTCTTGGTGATTTCAGTATTCATATTGATGAGGCAAGCAATATATCTGCCAAATCCTTACTCGCTGATCTAGCAGCACTAGACCCTAAGCAGCTCATCAATGGCCCCACTCATGTCAAAGGTCACTCATTGATCTGGTGTTTAGCAACCTCCCACACTTATCAGCTCAGGTTCCTCTACCCTTGGTCTGGTCTGATCATTTCTTAATTTTGCTCACGCTCTCCTTTCCTTCTGCCCCTATATGCCAACTGCCTAACAAGCTGACCCATCGTCAGTGGTCAAAATTGAACCGCAGGGAATGGACGGCCACCTTAGAATTCTCTTGCTCTACCTCTCTCATCTGCAAGCCTTGTCCAGCAGAGAAGTTCAATACGTGGATTTCCATCTCCCTCAATACTAGACTGTCTTTAGAAGTGCTGGTTGAATGAAATCACCATGCTTCACTCCCCAGCTGCAGCAGTTAAAAAAGAAGTGCAAGCAACTTGAAATTGGAGAAGGAACTACGATGATGTCTCCAAACTCGCATATAAGAATGCAAATAGATCTTTCCATGTGGAAATTAAATCTGTGCAGGCAGACTTATATGCCTCCAGAATAAAACAGTCCTCCAACTCCCCTAAAGAGATCTTTCTAGTTTTTAAAAGAATGATTCAGGGTTCGCCTCCTGGCAATCTAATGGAAACCTCTAAGGAACACAGCAAGAACCTGCTGTGCTTCTTTCATAAGAAAATTCTTGATATTCATGCAACCTTCTCTAATAATTCTTCTCGAGGTCAATCTGGTAGCTCTGGATGAATCTCACCTTCCCAGGGCTGTACTTTCAGTTTCTCAGCCACTGACTGAAGACTTAGTAGGAAACTACCTATGCACTATAAAATCTGGATCTCCTATGGATCCTGTCCCTGTATATTTTAGCTTTGGGCTCTGATGTCCTAGTGCCTGCATTAACTGATGTTCTCAACGACTTCCTTACATCCGGCCACATACCGCAACACTGGAAACATGAGGTTGTTAAACCTTTATTAAAAAAGGACTGCAGCATTACCTAGCAATTATAGTCCTATTGCTCTTCTCCCCATAGCGTCTAAAATAATCGAAAAGCACGCCAATAGACAAGTGACGGGCATTCTTGAAGACCATAAGCTTCTCCATCACACTCAAATGAGCTTCAGACCACAACATAGTACTAAAACTGCCCTCTTGGCCGGATCAGAAGACACTCGACAACGATTAGATGCAGGTGGATATGCAGCTATCATCTTATTAGACATGAGTGCCTCATTCGATACTGTAGATCACAATATATTTCTTCAAAAAATAACATTTGTAGGAATTGAGGGGGCCACTTTTAATTGTCTCTCCTCTTTTTGAGAGAGAGTACCTTTCAAGTTCTTGACCGTTAATTCTTCTCTAACACTCTTCCCTTCACTTATGAGTTCTGCAGGGCTGTTCCCAGGGTCCCACCCTTTTCAATATTTATATGTCCTCACTGGCCAAGATCGTGGAATCCTTCGGTCTATCCTTAGTATCCTATGCTGATGACACTCAGTTGGTCTTCTCTTTCTCTACCAATGCTAACTCTGAACAGACTAATCTATCTTCCTGTCTTCCGGATGTTACCAGATGGATGGCTGACTGTAAACTCAAACTTGACGATGATGGCCAAGTTGTGATGGTTGGGAATCTCTCTCTCCCTAAGACCCCTGCTCCCAAAGGATTAAAGGGTCTCCCCCCGACTAAAGAGAATATAAAGAGCCTTGGTTTCTGATTTGACTCTTGCCTGACGATGGAATGCCATTCCAAACAACTTGGAGCGACTTGTTTCACTTTGTTAAGAACTATTAGGACATTTTTTAAGGTTCTCCCATTTCCGGCCAAAAGACTTATTATTCAGGCCCTTATATTGTCACGCTTAGACTATGGGAATGTTCTCTTCCTGAGTTCCCCCTTTATGTATGAAAGAGATTGCAGGTTGTGCAGAATGCAGCTGCCCGCTTACTCATAACATCCCCAGACATTTCTCTGCCAAATCAGCGTTAGTATCTGCTTTACTGGCTCCCCATAGAACAACATATTAATTTTAAAGCCATGTGTACTGTGTACAAAGCCCTTCATAATAAGGGTCCCGCCTTTCTTAGGCGAATAGTAACATTCTATACTCCTAAGAGTTCCCTCAGATCATCTTCTGCCTCTTTAATTAACAGCCCTTGTGTTAATAAAGCAAGATGAGGAGGCAGATCCTTTGCCTTTAAAGCTGCCAATCTCTGGAATTCTCTCCCTCTGGAATTCCGTCAAGACAACTCGGAATCCTCTTTTCGTAGGAAATTGATGACATCATTATTCTCAGTATAGGTCCTTACCTAGATTAGTGGTCCTGCGTTAGTGCTGGGAAGCCTTCGGGTAGCCATGCGCTCTATAAATCCAGTAAACTAAACTAAACTACAGGACATCATTCCCCTGCTACAGAAACAAGACTACATGACAGAAATTTGCGATGTGCTGGATGTATGGGAATGAGGAAGTAAGCATCTTTTAAATCTAATGCTCAAAGTATTACCCTTTGGAGTAACAACAACACCAAGGGTATTCACCAAACGCCTTGCAGTGGTCGCAGCATACCTCAGAAGGCAACATATACATGTCTTTCCCTATCTGGACGACTGGCTCATCAAAGCCAGCACAATTCAAACCTGTCAACAGCAAACACAGTACACAGTGGACATACCACACAACCTAGGATTCACACACAATTACCAAACATCTCATCTGGCGTCAGCACAAATACAACCATATCTCAGAGTAATTCTGTTCACTCCATCAGCATTAGAATAGCCAAACCCACTGAGCATTCAAGCTTTCCACAATCTCATATCTCAACTACAATGCAACCACACTTACACAGTGAGGTTGATCATGAAGCTCTTGGAAATGATGGCATCATGCATAGCAATAGTACCCAATGCACGTCTAAACATGAGCCAGCTACAACAGTGTCTCTTGCAACAATGGTCTCAAGCACAGGGTCAACTTCAGGATCTAGTGTTGTTGGACCACAAAACTTACCACTCTCTGCAATGGTGGAATCACACCAACTTATTAAAACGGCGGTCATTTCAGGATACTGTGCCACAGACCATAATGACAACCGATGCATCAATGGTAGGTTGGGGAGCCCATCTCAACAACCTTACCATCAAGGAGAATGGGACTCAATTTAACAAACTTATTACATAAACCATTTGGAATTGCTGTCAGTGTTCCTAGCACTTAAGCTTTTCAACCACAGATCACACACAAAACAGTGTTAATAAGGACAGACAACATGACCACAATGTATTATCTGCAAAAACAGGGGGACACACACACTCATCTCAATTGTCCCTTCTAGCACAGCCAATTTGGAAATGGGCAATTCACAGTCACATTCAATTACTAGCAGAGTATATTCCAGGGATACACAACCAACTTGCAGACCTCCTAAGCAGGATGCAGCAATAAATACACAAATGGGTGATTCAACAATACTTCCAAATGTGGGGAACCCCAGACATAGACCTGTTAGCCACAAGCGAAAATGCAAAGTGCCCAAACTTCACATCCAGCTACCCACACCCTCAATCCAAGGGCAATGTTCTATGGATTAACTGGTCAGGGATATTTGCTTATGCTTTCCCCCCTCTCCCACTAATTCAATTTCTGGTCAATAAGATCTGTCACACCTCTCACACTATGATACTCATAGCTCCCATGTGGGCACGTCAACACTGCTACACAACTCTGTTTGATCTGTCTGAAGTACCACATCACAAGCTTCCAAACAGACCAGACCTATTGACTCAAAACAAAGGTCAAGTCAGGCATCCCAATCCCAGTATGCTCAACCTGGTGATTTGGCTCCTGAGATGATAGAATTTGGATACCTACTGCTTCCAGCAGAATGTATGGATATTCTAAAGAAAGCACGCAAACCAACAACTAGACAGTGTTATGCAGCTAAATGGAAATGTTTTGTATATTACTTTCAACCCAAAACATTAACCCATTTAAAGCATCAGCACAGGATATTGTCTGTTATTTGCTTCATTTACAAAAAGCAAATCTTGCATGCTCATCTACTAAAATCCATTTAACAACAATAGCTGCTTACCTCCAAAACAGACAGCATACTTCTCTGTTTAGGATTCCTTTTATAAAAGCTTTTAGGGAAGGTCTTAAAAGAATTATTCCACCTAGAGATCCACCAGCTCCTGTCTGGAATCTTAACATCGTGTTCACAAGGCTTATGGGTCCACCATTTGAACCCGTGCATTCTTGTACTCTCCTATTTCTGTCATGGAAGGTTGCTTTCATAGTAGCAATTACTTCCTTAAGAAAAGTTAGTGAAATTCAGGCATTCACTTTAGAGAAACCTTTCTTCCAAATTCATAAAAATAAAGTTGTACTTAGGACTAACCCAAAATTTCTACCTGAAGTAGTTTCACTATTTCACGTCAGTCAGTCAGTGGAATTGCCAGTCGTCTTTCCACAACCAGTTTCAGTTGCTGAAAGAGCTCTTCACACCCTTGATGTTAAGAGCTCTCATGTATTATGTAGATAGAACAACAGATTTCAGGAAATCTAAACAACTTTTTGTGGGTTTTCAACAATCTCATAAGGGTATTCCTATTTCAAAACAAGGAGTAGCCAGATGGATAGTAAAGTGTATTCAAACTTGCTATCTTAAGGCTAAAACACAGTTATTAGTAACTCCTAAAGCACATTCTACTAGAAAGAAATACGCTTCAATGGCATTCTTGGGAATCTATGCCAATGGCAAATATATGTAAAGCAGCTACATGCTCCAAACCACACACATTTACTAAACACTACTGTGTGGATGTCTTATCTTGCCAGCAAGCAAATGTTGGACAAGCAGTGCTAAAACACTATTTCAAACTGCTCTAACTCCAACAGGCTAGACACCGTTTATTTTGGGAGGGGACTGCTTTTCAGTCTATGCAAAGCATGTGTATCTGCAGCTACGCATGCCATTGAACGGAAAATAATACTTACCCAGTAGACATCTGTTTGTGGCATGTTGTGCTGCAGATTCACATGCGCCCTCCCTCCTCCCCGGAAGCCTGTAGCTGTTGTGGTATTTTATTTATGAAAATATGCATTACATGTTACTTGGACATCTCACTGTGCATATATAGATATAGATATAGATATATATACATATACATTTCTACACTCTTTACTTCACCCTACTGCGGGAAAACAATCTAACAAAGGACTCGATGCCCATGCACACTATCATCTTGTGTCTTGAAAACCTTCTTTGAAGAAAAAACTACTTTTAACACTCCGAGCCCAACACTAGATGGCAGACTTATGCAAAGCATGTGAATCTGCAGCACTACATCTCACGAACAGATGTCTACTGGGTAAATAATTGTATATATATATAACAATTTTTTCTAGATTAAAGGAAAGCCGGTACACCTCCAAGCTGCTGACAATAAATAAAAGTGAAATTATGTTAACCCACACATCCACTTCACATACATACAAAAAAATTAAAGCCCCTGCTGGGGAAACGAGAGACGATTTAGCAGTCATATACTATTGGGTCATGCAAGCGATACCCCAACTCACCTCATCCCTGCAGCCTAAACACCTGAGTGAAGACCACTACATAGCTATCAACTGTATAAATTACTTATCCCACAAACCAGCCCAGGACCATACCCATCCACATGTCATCCATTACGGGATGATACAAATCTGAGCACAGAGGAATTGGGAACGCTAACTAACTGACAGGAATGTCTGGAGTACATGTGCTACAGAGGTCCATTGAGGTAGAAAGTTAAACAATTGCAATGTTCACGTAACGTGCCTGTGATTACACATATATTGTGCCTAAATGACCACCTTTGTATTACAACAGTACACGCAGAGTTGGAGGATGCAGGTAGTGACATCATTGTATATATGAGCGTCACAAACCTGCAGGTGAACGTGTGTCACAGTTCCACCACTTCTTCTCCTGCATGGCTAACATAGCTAATGTCACACACTCCTACATGATGGGTGTGGCAACCAGGACTGTACATTCCCCAAATCACATCTGACCACGTCAGTTCCAATTCCAGTGAGGGTCACATTACACAACCATGCAGTAGTCACCTGACAGTCAACACTTATCCCCTTGTGCCTGCTGTGCTTCCTTCAAGCGCCCATTCAACTATGGGTACGCCACCGCCAGTATGCGGGCCATTAGGGGGAGTCAGGGTCCGACGGGCACCCCTCCCACGTTGGGAAGCCATCCCCAGCTGGGCCTCCGTGTCTTCCGGGCTCAGCGCCTCAGGTCATCCCACCGCTTCCTGCAGTGGGTGCACCGCCGGCAATGGACCCCCAGGGTCTGCACTTCCTTGGCAATGGCTCTCCATAACCCTTTTTTCTGGTGCGCGCTGACCTGCATAGGAAACATTCAGAAAAGGGGGGACCTGATGTTAATAACAACAATACAGCAGTAACCTTTGGCGACACACAACAAACAGGGACCATGCACACTGCCAATATTCCACACATATCCTGTGCATGCTAAATACCTGATCAGTGATAACATGTCAATGTGCACACACATACATTGTCAAACACAACCCAAAGGACGTTGCACTGACCTGTTGCCTTGGAGCACGATAGAACCGCCCATACAGGGGTAGGGCCCCTTCCACCAGTTTCTCCAGTTCTCCGTAATTAAGGCTGGGGCCCTGTCCCCTGCAGTGCGTGCCATAGTTGCACCAAGTGACAGGACACAGCAGCACACGAAGCGGAGGTCTGTCTTGTCCGAAAGCCAGGAGTCAAGTGAGCTGGCCCATACAAAATGGCGGTTACGACCGGCAGCGGTCATGACCGTCACCGTCGGCGGTCATCATCATTGGTCCCAGTCTGCCATAGACGTCAATGTAAACCAATGGGGGGGTTGCACAGCGGTTCAGACTGCCTTCTGCCATGACGACTTCCACCAGTGGAACAAGGTCACTTCCAGGTGTATAATGCATGCCGGATAAGTGGATGCCATATTAGTCTGTGACATTACTGTCCAGGGTGCACACTGCGTGTTGTCACAAATAGATACATCAGGTCACACATTGTGGATAAAGACACATATAGTGAGTGTCTGGTGACATCACCCCATTTGTCACTACGGTTGTCACCATATATGATCAGTATAGTGGAACACATGGAAGGTGTGCATGTCCTGTATACGTCCATTGCCACAGGGATCATGTGCAATTGTCTGTTTAGGAATTTAGTGTGGAGTAATGTGTCTTCCCACAACATGACAGCCAACTTGTATTAATTACACTTCGTGACTGTTGTATGTGATACTTGGAGCCCTACATTGTCAGTGGTTCCGAGATTGTTGTTTGTGTCCCCGCACAGATATCGCCACAACGGAGTGATGAGGAACTCACCAGTTTACCGGCCACTCATAGATCTTGATACCTTGGAAGAGCGCCACATCATCATGACCTATTGACTGAACCATTTGTGTGTCAGGAAATTGGTTGACCAGTTGAAGCCAGACCTCCAGCCAGTTTTGAGAAATCCCCATGGGTTATATGTATAAAAAAAAGAGTGCTTCAACCACCCATGCCTGAACAACGAGGTTGGAACAACAACCTCCTTGTTATCACTAATACCTTTACCACGAATGCCTTAACAACGATTTTTCATTGTAAAGGCATTCCTGGTAAAGGCATTAGTGATCAGCATGCATGGTTCCAGCATGCGCCCCCCCCTGGCCCCCCACCCCTAAAAATTACCACGACCCCCCCACCCCCACAACCACCCCAACCCCCAAAATTACCACAACCCCAACCCCCTCCCCTAAAACCTAAAGCACCCCAACCCCCACCCCACCCCTAAAACCTAAACCCTGACCCCCACCCCAAAACCCTAATCACCCGAGCCCCCACCCCACCCCCAAAAAAACAGCCCCAGTACCAGCCCAACTTACCTCCTCCTTGATCGCACCGACTCCCTTCTTCTGTGCCTTAACCATCATGTACGTGGTTCACACATGCGTGGTTAAGGCCCTAAAACAAGGAAGTTTTGGAAAACGAAAGTGTTGTTTCGCTTTCGTTTTCCATGACTTCGTGGTTCACGACTCGTTGTTCGGGATGTTTCCCATCCCCTTGCCATTCCTCCAACAGTCCAGGTGTTGTCAGTCCTGCATTTTCTGGCCAGTGGCTCTTTTCAGGTTACAGTGGGACTGGCAGCATGGTTTTCACAGCCCCAGTTCACTAAGGTGTTGCAGGATGTGCTGGATGCCCTACTGAAGCATGTGCACAGGTACATTAGGTTCCCACAATGTCCTGAATTGCCCACTGTAAAGCAGCCTTCTACAACATAGCAAATGTCCCACGTGTAATTGGGGCCATTGATGGGACTCGCATTGCCTTGGTACCTCTGAGGCCCAATCAACAGGTCTACAGAAACTGGAAAAGTACATATTCGCTCAATGTACAAGTGGTGTGTCATGCAGACGAGTACATAACACAAGTGAACGCAAAATTCCTGGGATCAGTACATGATTCCTATGTCCTGAGGAACACCAGTGTCCCGGCAATGTTACAGCTACAGGGAGAAAGGGCCTGGCTCATAGATATGTGTACTGCCCTCCATGTCAGACATTTGTGCCTCTCATAACACAGTCAGCACTCTGCATAGCATTGTTGCCTATGGTAATGTTCCCTTTTCCACCCTGACCTGGCTCCTGACACCTTTGAGACATCCAACTGCAGGAGAGTAGAACAGGTACAATGAGGCACATGGCCAGATGTGACGAGTGATTGAGCAGACTTTCGGTCTCTTGAAAGCTACATTTTGTTGCCTTCATGTGTCTGGTGGTGCCCTACAGTACCGACCAGGGAACGTCTGCAAGATCATTGTTGCATGCTGCATGCTCCATAATCTGGCCCTCAGAAGGTACATCCCACTGTTAGAGGAGGGGGACATTGATGCTGGAGCAGGGTTTGGGGCCGGTGACTCTGATGCTGAGGGGCAGGCAGATGAGGATGAGGCACATGACAACAGAACTGACTTGATTTGTCACTACTTTCAATGATGTGCAGGTATGTATGAATTGTATGTCATCTGCACATGGAAGATGTATTGCTGAAGCCACTCACTAGCCAGTAGTTGCATGCATCACGGTGTGTGTGTGGGACTACAGCCTTACATCTTGGTTTCCGAGCTTGAAGGGTAGTAGACTTACCATGAGGGGTAGTGGTAATGCACTGCTGCTAAGTACATGTGTGGATTGCTGGTGCCATTGCGGTACAGCCATATTGTTGTACCAAAGGTTTAGGGTCCTCAGTCTGCCTGTTTAGGGATATGTTAGGGGGAGTTATCAGTCTTGTCCTGCTGTGCAGGCATGTCATGCTGCATTGTCAGCTGCTGGCTGGCAAGTGCCTGTTCCTGACCAATCAGGGAGGTGAACAATAGAGTATTTTACCTATTTTACAACTTTTCTGTCCCACACGTGTGTGGCTGCCTATGCATACCCTTACATATACAGTATCATAGCTTCTGAGCCTGTCATCCTGTGTATGTGTTCAAATGCTGTTGATGTATGTATTGTTTACATGCCTTACAACTTTGTGCCTGATTCCATTTCATGTTCCCTCTTCAGGTCACATCTCTGTCTGCAAGCTGATTTCTGTATTGTCTGTTGCCATCGTTGACACTGGAAATCATTACAGTTTGCATTTACTTACACACCTGCCTGGGTGTCCCCCTACATCTGTCACTTCATCATTGTTGTGGTGCTGACATGTGCATTTATTTGCTGCTTGGAAACAGGATTGCCACTACATACAATGAAGAGAAGCGCACCATGACTTGTGTGAATTTATGTTTATTAATTGTATGACATCACAGTCCAGAGGAGTGGGGTATTGGTATGGGTGCTGATCAGAGTGGGTGGTACACCTGTCTGTCTCACAGGTCCTGTATCCATTTGCCCAGTATGCTGTGTACTTGGTATTGGACAGCCAACAGGGTGTAACAGTAGCCCACAAGGGTGACAGTTCAGAAGAAGGATCACTTCCTGGTCGGGGATTGGTCTTGGCCTGAGGTCCTGCAGGATGTCTGGATGGGCGGCTATTTTTGCGGGGGAGGCAGGTCCCTCAGCTGCAGCATTGGGGTGCTGGTGGCCTGTGGGTCCTCCTGCTGTGCCTCAGTTCCAGTAGCAGTGCCAGTGATGTTGCCTGACTACTGGATGGGGCCTTCTGTTTGGTTGAGGATGTCCGCAGGATGTTGTTCAATTCCTTGAACTCCCCTAATATGGAGACCATTATTGCATTGAGTGTCTGCCACTGCTGCATGGCCTCCTGGTGGTATTCTCCCTGCAGCCTTTGCGTGTCCTGCAAGGTGGCGAGTATCTGGCCCATTTTGCTTTTGGCTTGCTGGTAGGTTCACTGGACTCTGGAGACTGCCTCCTGGCCAGTCGTGTCCTGTACCAGCCTCATCCCTTGGCCCGCGATTGGCCTCCCAGAAGCCCTTGCCCCCTGTGCCTGTGCCTCTGGTGCAGTGTGCCCACTCCCACTGACACCTGGACTGTCATTGTCTTGGGTTTGCACCGTTGACTCCTACCCCTGTCCTGTGGGGCACAATGTTGCTTGATGTGACCTTGGGACACAGGTGTGGGAAAGTGGGCTCTGCTGTACATTGGCTGCCACAGGGGGAGTAGTTTCAGTGTGGGCAGGTTGATGCTGGTGCTGGTGGTGGTGGTGGTGGTGGACTGACCACTCATGCCTGATGGGCCAGGTTCTTCATCCATATTCATACTTCCAGGGGAGTCCTCCCCTATTGGACCTGCTTCCAGACCTGGGCTCTCGGTCACTGGGCTCCTCTGCTGTTTGTCAGTACTTGGGAGACCTGTGTAACGAAGGTATTGTGTCAGATAATGGTATTGTAGCAGTGACACACATGGTTGTATGCCATCATAAACTGGATGTGTGGGGCAGTAATGGCATTGACAGTTAGAAGTCCACTGCTTGTGTTCCCATCAGTGGAATGTTACAATGGGCCTATTTTGGAGGTTAGTTCATGTTTGCCTTGCTACTGTCATTGCCATGTACTGATGTGCATTCCTCATACTTATTGGTGATAGGGAGTGACGTGGTTTAATGTGCAATTGCAGTGATGTCCGGTGGATCTAGCAGTCTTGCAAGGGTGGGGAGTGTTGCATTGTGGTAGATGTGGTACTTGCTGCAGTGTGGGGTATCCATGCAATAGGTGGGCCTGTGGGAGAATGGTGTCAGTAGGGTGTTGTGGCATGCAAGGGTGGGTATAGGGTCCATGGTGGGTTTGTGCACGTTAGGGTGGTGTGAGAGGGTGGTGGGGGTACATGCTGTGCACAGGGACATGTTAGCTGGGGAGTGCAGTGGACTTAACAGTGTCCAGTCCAGTAGGTATTCCTGTCAGCCATTCTGGATGTAGTATGGCCAGGACCTACTCCTCCCACTGTGACATTTCTGGGGGTTCCAGTGGGGGCCCACCACCTGTCCTCATAATGGCGATTTGGTGCCTGGAAGCCATAGCCGTACCCTCACCCTCTTCCGAATGTTCTCCCTTGTGTGGGATGGTTCCCCACTGCATTCACCTTGATGACTGTCCTCTGCCATAGGTCGTTCTTTCGGGCTATGGCTGTCTGCTAGACCTGTGCTCCAAACAGTCACGGCTCCCCTCTGACGATTTCGTCAACCATTACCCAGAGCTCTTCTGTGAATCATGGGTTGTGTTGTGGGTGGGGGTGTTTGTTGTGCAGAGATTCTGAGTGTGCTGTTTGTTGATGTGAGTTTGTGCAGTGGTATGTGTGTGTGCTCTGTGGTGTTTGTGTGCAGTGGTGTGTTGTGTGATGCTTGTTCAGTGTGATGGTGCCTGTGGTATCTAGGTGCAGTGCCTCCTTTCAGTGTGCTTATGCTTCGCTCTGTCAGAGTCTGGCTGCAAAGGGTTTTGGGTATGTGTGAGGTGTGGGGTTTTGTAGTGCTGTGGACAGGTGTGTGTATGTGTCTCAGGTGTTGGGTAATGGTATTGTCCAATGTGGTGTAGTGTTCTGGTAGGGGTGCCTTTTTTCCCCTGTGGCGGTTCTGACCGCTAATGGATTGCCGCTGTGTTGGGTCCGCGGTGCCGATTTGTGAATTGTTATTTGGCGGGTGGGATATTCTCAGCGTGGCGGTGCTGGTGGTGCAGCCGCTTCCTTCACGCCTTCGTTTTGGCCGACTGTGTTATTTTTGGGTGTATTTTGGGCGGTGTTGTGTGGGTGACTCGTAATATGGCGGTCTTCACTCCGCCATCACTGGTGATCTTTCTGCGGCCTCTTGCACAACGATCTTTGGTGATGACCTTCAAGCTTAGAATGACCACCCTAGTTTCTATAGAAAAACATTTTTTATTTGCCTATATCTTAGGTGCCGGTTGACAAACTTTTATGAAATTTTCCCAAAAAATTTGAAGCTCACGTCAGCTGCTGTCTGGAAGGTTTTGGGTGATCCATCAAGCAGGGGCAAAGAAAAAAGTGTTTTCTCTGTTAAAGTCCATAGGAATTTTGAACAGGAATAGCGGCGAAACCACTGGGCGGATTTACACCATATTTGGCAGAAAACTAACTCTTGGTCCAAAAAGTGCCCATTTTGTTATTTGCTGTAAATCCATTCAGTAGTTTTTGAAATACCAAAGAAAAACCAAATGTGCATATATAGGGATGTGAATGCTCTGCAAATCCTCTCGATCCCATGCTGAGGTCTGATTGGCTGCCAATATTTCAATAAGGAAGTGTTGGCAGCCATCTTGGGACTCTACTTCAGCTGAGTCCCATAAAAAAGCTAAACAATAAGAAAAGAAACCAGGGTAGGGATGATCCCTTAGCTCTGGTGTTGGGGTCCCAGGACAAAAAAAGCATTTTATTTTTTAATTTTGGCCGCGAATTCAGGACAGGGTTGCAAATCCGCAGCAAAAATTACAAAAAAAAAAAAAAAAAAAGAGTGGACTCAAGCGCTTGTTTTAATTAAGCCCCTGGGTGGGCCAGGTCCCTAGGGGTATTTTAAAATAAAGGAGCGGCCGCACAGGGCCCATTCCAAGGCCATTTTTATGCCCCAGGAGTCTCCACCTCCCCAGCTTTATTATTATGCGCCCTGGGGACTAGCACCTACATGAGGCTTAATTCACATTGTATGCAGGGGGCTGCGTACCCCCCCCCCCAGCCCCGGGGACCACCACCTCCCTGGGGCTAAAGTTAAAACTAAAGCGTGAGAGCCACACACCTCCCCCGCAGCCCCGGGGACCACCATCTCCCTGGGGCTTAAGTTACAAAGAATGCGGTGGGGCTACGCAGCCCCAAGGATCACCACCTCCAGAATGTAAATAATGAAGAGGGTCCATCACTGAGCTCCAGGGGCCACCACCTCCCCTGGGCTATTTAATGTTGGAGGGGGCCACACAAACCCCCTTGAGGAGCAAGAGATGGCCCTGGGGACCGCCACCCCCCAGGGCTGACTCCTGCTATGTGCAGAGGTGTCCACACCCCTGGGACATAGCGGTTTGCTTTGACAGCTCCCACCAAGTCAGAGCAAACACTCCGCTGGCAGCAAGTCAGAACTGTCAAACAGGTCTCACTTGCTGCAAGCAGAGGTTTCCTCCGTCTTTCCTCCTTTCTTCCTCTGTCTGCTTAAATTCAGGCAGGGAAGAAGAAAAAAGAATTGCTCTCACAAAGAGGGAGCTGCAATTTTAGCAGCTCCCTCTCTGTGACAACAATGCCGGCTTCTTCAGGAAACGGGGAGCCCCCTGGCATTGTGGTCCCATTTTACACAGTGGGTGACTTGTGGGGCACCCAGCACAGATGGCTGGGCCCCAGGGAATGGGGTCCCCTAGGCCGAGATCGGCCCGGGGACGGGACCCATGCGGCCCTTCCTCCCCAAAAAATAAATAAATAAGGCCAGGTGTTGGAAAACTCAGCTGAACCCTTGGTAGCTTGGCAACGAGCGACAAGGCTTAACATAGGAGACAAAGGTGTAAAGCATTTAAAAATAACAAAACAGTAAATAAGTAAAACACAATCAAAATCCAACATCAATTTATAACAATAGATTATATTTTTATCTTGGAAATGACACCAAAGCGATTAAAATCGGATAAGGGGAACCGGAGATATGAATTTTTAAAGAATTAATGCTTTCTAGTGCATACAAAACTAATAGCGACAATCTGGTCATCTGGTCGCACCTCGACCGGGGCAAAGTCAAAGTTTAAGGCCGACCGCTATAGAGCCCTGCTCGGCTACAGCAAGTGGGAGGCCTCGGTCAAAAGTTTACCTTCAGACTTAGTTGTTTTCTTGAAGATTTTCTTCAGTAGGACCAAGACACCATTCCAATCCGACCTCCTGGAACTCTTCCTCAGATACGCGTCGCAGGAGCCCTCGGTGGAGATTTTTACCTTCGGACATATATATATTTTTTTTTTAGATGAAAATCCTTCGACCGGGGCAAACCTGAATCTTGATCCGATGTCCTTGGAGCCCTCTTCGGATACACTGTCTGGGAGGTCCCGGTCAACTTTGTAAGTTCCGATGTAGTCACTTTTCTTGTAGATTTTCTTCACCGGGACGAACCTGCAAGTCAGGCCGGGCCGGGGTTGAGGCAAGCCGGCTAGAGTTGCCGCGGCAGGTCAGTTGCTTTATAGATCTTTTTTCCCAAAAGTTCTCCAAACTTCTGGATCTTCTTCCAGATGTTCTTTGAAGGTTCTTATGAGGTCCTCAGCTCACCCCAAGGTTCCAGAAGCTCTGAGATGCTCCCTGAGGGTGTGGACTACAACTCTCAGAATGCACCTGGTGCAAACCCCAATTTGCCCACTGGACAGTGGTCAGCTGGTCAGTTTCTTCAGGAGTTGGTGCAGAGGACTCTAGTTAGCAATTTTTCACCTGTAGCAAACAGGTAGTTCCTCCTTGAACCAGTTAAAGCTAGGCAAAGTCCTTCTCATGGTGGAGCCCAAGTGTGCAGCTGGTGCAGTCCTCCAGGGACTTGAGGGGTGGGTGCAGCTCTGCCATATTTATTCGTGCTCCTGGGTGAAAAGCAAGGGTGTTCTGGTTCTCCAACCAGGCGCAGGGTCCTTCCTCCTGTGATGACCACTTCCTGGGAAGAGTGGCAAAAATCAATCCCGGGGAGCAGCATTCCTCAAAAATCCTTCATGGCTGAAACTAATTTTTGGGGGTTATATCTGGCTGATCCTACCCACTGGTGTGGCTAAAAATCTTTAACACACACTTCTCCTGCCCTCTCCTAATCTAATCAGGGGAGCACCTAATTGTCTGGGTTTGCAGGATGTGAGGGATGTGCTGGGTTTCTCCAAATGTCCTTCCCTGCCTTTGAAGACCAGTTTGGCAGCCCTCACCCCTTCCTGCCTCTCCATCTGCTGAGGGAAGTTATCCTCCCCCAGGCACATTATTTTGTGCTGAGCCCAGGCTACTGCAAATCTCATCAAGGCAGCCTGGCCAGGCTGCTAGAGGCTGGCCAGTCAGAGCAGAGCACTACAGGGCTGAAGGTGGCAACTTTTTAGGTAGAGTTTAAAACTCTTTACCTGAACAAGTTTTATTAAATCCAACAATTGTAAGTTGTGGGATTTATTGTAACAATTAATTTGATACCAAAGGTATCTGACACTTAAGGGGACTTTATAAATTAAAATAAAGTCTCCTCATTCTAGCCTATGGAGGCCATTCACTACAATGAGGTAAAACGAATTTGGCTGTTTTACCTCACCAGGGCTTATAAAACTATCTTTATAAGATCCCTGCCTACAGTTACATGGCACCCAGCCCTAGGGCCACATAGGGCACACCTTAGGGGTGACTTATATGTACAAATAAGGTAGTTTAAGACTTTGGAAGTACTTTTAATTCCAAAGTCAAATTTGCATGGAAGTCTAATTTAAAAGCAGCCAGCAAGGCAGGCCTGCCTTTAAAATGACACTGGGCACCTCACCAGTGCACCTAAGGGTGCACCACCTATGCTGGGGTCCCTAAACCTACATGCCCTACCATATACTAGGGACTTACCGGTAGGTTGACTTAGCTAATTATAATTAGCCTAATTTGCATACTCATTTTATGCAGAACACAGGCCCTGGGACTGGTTAGCAGTCCCCAGGGCACCATCAGAGTCAGGAAAACACCAGCAAAAAGTAAAAAATGGGGGCAAAAAGTTTGGGTGGCCTCTGCAATCAGCTCTGTTTTCTCACATAACCTGTGGGAGGAAAACAACAATGCAATTTTGCAGGTAAGTACATGACTTACAAATCCAGTGTTTGGGGTTTTAGATCAACACCAGGCAAAGTTCAAATCAGTACCAAGAATGCACCCACAGCTGCACAGGGGTGCCGGATGCAGAGGTCGAATTCTGAGTTGGGTGCCCCGTGTTATGCAGTGGAGACTGGGGGTGAATGATGAGGCTCTGCTCACAGGTGAGTAAAGCGGTGTCGGGGATCAATCTCCTGGGGTTGAGGTTAGTAAAAGGGGTGGGCCACAAGGCAGCGCTGGACGCCCAATGTTAATCAATGGGGGAGATCAGTTTTGGAAACAGGCTGCAGGCTCGTACCAGGAGGCTGAATGAAGAAAACCCCAATTGCCCAGGTAAGTTCTGATGCTAGGGGACGTAGGGATACCGACGGTCCATCTCCCCAAGGCCCAGGGGCTCCAAGTGCTGGGGTGTCCTTTGGCCTCTGGAACAGCTTACCAGGCAGATCAGTTAGAGGAGTCTTTGGTTTGAGGCTGAAGGCTTTGAGGCAGAGTCCGGCAGGAGTCAGCCCATGGTGGACTTGGACTCAATCACTGGGGAACATTCATAGGACCGGTGGGCCCCTTCGACTCACTGTGGGCGTTGGGTGCAGAGGTGGGTCCAGAGGAGGTTTCACGGTTCCTCGGGACAGAGTTCTTTTCTTTTAAAGTTGGTTTCTTCTTGAACAGATCCACTGTTCTTAGGACATCTTGATCTTTGCCAAAGACAAGCAGTCCTCCCAAAGCTTTGGAGGTTGCTGAGCTGCAGGACAGGTGTCTTTTAGTACTGGAACGTTAATGGCTGTAGAAGGGCCGGAAGGGCTGGGGCCCAGTCAGTTGGTGTCTGTAGTCGTCTCTGCTGGTGTGACTCTGTAATGTGAGGCTCTTCTTGGGTAATCAGGAATCCGAGTTCTGGGTTCAGGGCTGCCATCTAAATACTGACTTTAGGGGCATTACAGGGAGTGCCAGGTGGTTGCCAATGGGCTACTCACTTTAAGGGTGACTATTCTCTTTTTATGACCACTTCTGTTGGGAAGAGGGCATAACTCTGCCCCTAGTGGCCTAATTGCTTCCAAACGAGATGGAAGAATTAAAAATGTAGTGTCCACTTTAGCTCGTCCATCTTAGGGGTGGGATTGACATGAAGTGGAACTGGGGGACGTCCTTCTGTACGATTTGGAGAGGGCTGGGGGTCGCATTACTTAGGCGGCAAGGTCTTTGAAACTCCCTCCTCTGGAATGTCCATCCTGCCTGGACGAGGTGTTTGCACCTGCACCCAGAGCAGGCCTTTGTTCTGAGCCCTCAAGAGCTTTGGTTCTCACCTAAGGGGGCCAGAACTCTGTCTAAGGTGACTACACTTGTCTTGACCAGTCATTGTCCATGCTAGGAATTGGTATGTTTTAGGGGGCACCTCTAACATGCCCTCTGAGTGCATGTATTAATAAATCCATCACTGGATTCAGTGAGGGTTTATTAATATGAGAATACTCTGCATTTGACACGAGTGTCACAGGCCCAGAAGGATTACACCTCCCAGGCACACCAGTGGGAGGAGGCCGCCAACGCTGCTTTACCGCGCCTGGTGGCACATAAATCAGCACTCGTGCTCCTGCAGTGCGGAATACTCTGCAGTTGACACAGGGGTCATGGCCCAGAAGGATTACACCTCCCAGGCACACCGGTGGGAGGAGGCTGCTAACGTCGCTTTGCCGCGCCCAGAGGCGCATAAATCAGCACTTGCTCTTCAGCTGTGCGGAAAGCTCATGGGATGCGCCCAGGCGCATGCCCGGGTGAAAAGACCAGGCCAAGAGCATGCCTGTCTGCACCCGTCTGCGGCCGGCTGAGGCTGGGCTGGAGCCTGCTTTCTTGGTTTTTGGTTATTATCATCGACCGCCCATTATTATTGCTGGGTGGATATATATTAAATAGGATGATAAATAAGTAGAGCTGAGTAAGCAACTGAGTCACCAAATTGTGCTATTGCTGCTAGCCTATCCTTTCTGCACAGAGGTCTGAGGTTAGGTATCCTGGTGGTTCATCTTAGTTGTTAGCCTGATTTATGGAATTGGGTACTAAATATTAGCAAACATATGGGCAAAACATAGCCAAATATGGGCAAACGTAAAGTCCGAAGCCAAAAGTCACTGAACCAAGTGGTCCACCATGGACTGCTTTTTAGTACAGGCGATGGGGGTTATCACCAAAGAAATAGACCTGGCAGAAAGGCACCTCTCTCTAGGGGTCGCTGGATTGAGTGAAGTAACGGGGGCCCCCTAGTCCAGTGGCTATAGCAACCGATGCCCATCACGGCCTAGAGACTGATATAATGAAGAATTGTGAAGAATATCTAGGACTTATGGACCCAGTCACCGTTAACCCCATACCAGTCACACATTCACCTGCCTCTCAAAGGAAGAAAAGCTGCAGAAAGGGGGTTGATGGTGATCTGGGTTCTTCTGTATCAGCCAACTCTGAACCTATTTACAAGTAATGGATCATGGGAACAGCATATTCACTTGGGTAGGGACAAATTGCAAAGGAACTCATATGCTATTTTTAAGTTTGCTAGTAAATCGGGGAATTGCCTATAACATCCATGGTGGATATTTATAGAGCCAGGGTTCTGTCTATGGTAGTTTATGGTGCAGGAGTGTGGGGCCTTGTTAAGAGTAATTCCCTACAAATAGAGGAAAATAATTGTTGAAAACAGCTGTTAAGTCTACCTAGATCCCCATCTAATTGGATTGTACATCAGGAGGTGGGCCTCCAGTATTTGGAGAATGTGCTGCAGTTTAGCCCCTGCCCCTGTGGCACAGTAACTGGTCCAAAGATTAAACTGTTTTTACCAAACAACTTATCCTAGATTGCTTAAAATTGGATAATGCCTTATGTAATCATTGGCTTGCCTATATTGATTCTTCCTTTAAAACCTTGCTCAATATAACCATAAATGTGGACCCAGAACAAGTGCTGACACTCTCAAAGAAACTCATTAAGGATACATTCCTGCAATAAGGGCTGGATGGTGGGAATACCATTGAAATGACAAAATCTACAGGTGGTATATACATGTCCTTTTCTGTGGGGTAAAAGTAGAGAAGGATATTGTTAGAAATTGGGTTTTTGGTTGGCCGTCAAGTTACCCCCTGTCCAAGCAAAAGCCCTCACTCTAGTCAGGGTAAGTCACACACAATCCAAGATTATCCTGTGCCCACCCTCTGGTAGCTTGGCACGAGCAGTCAGGCTTAACTTAGAAGGCAATGTGTAAAGTATTTGTGCAATAAATCATACAATACCACCATATAGCACTACAAAAATATACCACAGTGTTTAGAAAAATATATAATATTTATCAGGATAATTGTAGGTCAAAATTAATAAAGTTGCAATGTGAATTTGTAGAGATATCACTGAAAAGTGATATAAAGGGGGTTATTCCAATTTTGGAGGAGGTGTTAATCCGTCCCAAAAGTGACGGAAAAGTGACGGATTTACCACCAGCTGTATTACGAGTCCATTATATCCTATGGAACTCGTAATACGGCTGGTGGTATATCCGTCACTTTTGGGACGGATTAACACTCCTCCAAAGTTGGAATAACCCCCAAAGTCTCTTAAGTCTTTAAAAAGCAAACAAAGTCTCTTTCAAGCACAAAGTACCTGGTTTGAAGTGGAAAATCTCCTCAGAGGGCCACAGAAGAAGAGATACGTGGAAAAAGGGTGTGTGCGTCGATTTCTCCCCAGCACACACGGAATCGCGTCGGTATTTTTCACGCGGGGAAGTCGTGCGTCGTTTTCTGGCGCGCGGACAGTCTCTTTCTGTGGATCGCGGGGATTACCAGATGTCCCGGGTCTGTTCGTGGATTTTCCTGCTTGTTTTCCGGCTGCGCGTCGTTCTACGGGGCTGCGCGTTGAAATTTCGATCTCACAGCAGGCGTCACGTCGATTTCTCCTCTGGAGGTCGGGCGGCGTTGTCCTTGCGAAGCCGTGCGTCGAAGTTCCGGTCGTCCCGAAGGCGCCGCGTCGATCAGCGTCGGTGTGCAGCGTTTTTCTCGCCGCGGAACAAGCTGTGCGTCGAAAATTTCGGCGCACGGAGCGTCCAAGTGAAAAAGAGAAGTCTTTTTGGTCCTGAGACTTCAGGGAACAGGAGGCAAGCTCTATCCAAGCACTTGGACAGCACTTTCACAGCCAGACAGGAGTTCAGCAAGGCAGCAGGCCAACCGCAAGGCAGCAGTCCTTTGTAGAAAGCAGACAGGTGAGTCCTTTGAGCAGCCAGGCAGTTCTTCTTGGCAGGATGTAGTTTCTGGTTCAGGTTTCTTCTCCAGCAAGTGTCTGATGAGGTAGGGCAGAGGCCCTGCTTTATACCCAAATGTGCCTTTGAAGTGGGGGAGACTTCAAAGAGTGGCTAAGAAGTGCACCAGGTCCCCTTTCAGTTCAATCCTGTCTGCCAGGCTCCCAGTAGGGGGTGTGGCAGTCCTTTGTGTGAGAGCAGGCCCTCCACCCTCCCAGCCCAGGAAGACCCATTCAAAATGCAGATGTATGCAAGTGAGGCTGAGTACCCTGTGTTTGGGGTGTGTCTGAGTGAATGCACAAGGAGCTGTCAACTAAGCGCAGCCAGACGTGGATTGTAAGGCACAGAAAGATTTAAGTGCAAAGAAATGCTCACTTTCTAAAAGTGGCATTTCTAGAATAGTAATATTAAATCCAACTTCACCAGTCAGCAGGATTTCATATTACCATTCTGGCCATACTAAATATGACCTTCCTACTCCTTTCAGATCAGCAGCTACCACTTCAATACTATATGAGGGCAGCCCCAATGTTAGCCTATGAAGGGAGCAGGCCTCACAGTAGTGCAAAAACGAATTTAGGTGTTTTACCCTACCAGGACATGCACACTACACAGGTACGGGTCCTGCCTTTCACCCACACAGCACCCTGCTCTAGGGGTTACCTAGGGCACACATTAGAGGTGACTTATATGTGGAGAAAGGGGAGGTTTAGGCTTGGCAAGTACTTTTAAATGCCAAGTCGAGGTGACAGTGAAACTGCACACACAGGCCTTGCAGTGGCAGGCCTGAGACAAGGAAAAGGGGCTACTTAAGTGGTTGGCACAACCAGTGCTGCAGGCCCACTAGTAGCATTTAATCTACAGGCCCTAGGCACAGAGAGTGCTCATTACTAGGGACTTATAAGTAAATTAAATAGTCCAATCAGGTATGATTCAAGGTTACCATGTTTTAAGGGAGAGAGCATATGCACTTTAGCACTGGTTAGCAGTGGTAAAGTGCGCAGAGTCTAAAAGCCAGCAAAAACAGTGTCCAAAAAGTGGAGGGAGGCAGGCAAAAAGTTAGGGGTGACCTCCCTAAGGCTGTCAGGTCTAACAGATATGTATCAAGTGTCACTAATATGGAGCAGCGGTTTGTCCTGATAAGATTTAGATTTGGAATTGTGCATCATTTAGTAGAGTTCCCCAGGATGAGAACCTGTCCCAATGAGTTGGATTGCTGCCCTTGTGATGGAGTTAGTAAACAGAGCACTCTGCACTTTGTGCTGTTTTGTAAATTTTATGCACACCTTAGGATTTTTTTTCTATCTCAAACCCCTTTTATTGACTATAATAAAAGAACACATCTGGTTGCATTGGAATGTCTATTAAACTTAAACAATTCCCATGTGTGTTTATAAGGTGGCATTATATATTTTAAATGCCATTCACATTAGGAAAAGCTTCCGTTTTTAGTTCTTGCATAATCTAAATATGAGTAATTGTATGTGCTGTTTTCTCTGTTTTACATTTTTAAAAACTATTTGACAATTGATATTATGATCTTGGCTGGGACTGTGTAGAATGTTTGACTTAACTATTTCTGTACTTTTATGGCTACTATGTATTTGCTGAATAAAGCTTTTGAACTGAACTATACTGATTTGAGATGTTTGATACCAAACATCCCCTTCTTCAGTGATGTCATCATGTAGCTGGGGAACTCGTAATGACCAATGTCCAGCACATGTACTTAAAATGGCTTCCCTGTTCACTTACTATGTCTGAGAATCGAGAAAGACATAGCAGGGGCATATCTGTTCAGGCAGGCATGCCGTCACATGTAATATCATGCACCCTGTCTTTAGGCCTGAAAGGCCTGCTAGAGTGGTGACTTACATACATTGCATGCAGTGTAAGGGTGCCAGGGCACACAGGCTGTGTGCCATGTTGTTTTTTCATTTTAGTTCTGCATCAAGACATGCAGCCTTTGAACGCAGCACTGTGTGCACTTAGTGAGAGGGTCCCTGAGGGTGGCCTCAGGGGCCTTCCTTTAATACTTCATCCCCTAGGTACTTGGGGTACCATTTTACTAGGGACTTACAGTGGTAGCTAAAGTTTTGCCAGTTGGGAAAGACGACTGTGCAGTTTTTCTGGGAAAGAGATCTGGCACTGGCGACGTGTTTAGTAGGGGCCCAGTGCACTTTCAGTCAAAATTGCACCAGAAACTAGGCAAAAAGTGTGTGTGGGAGGGTGACCATGTCAAAAGAGGCACTTTCATACTATGTGTTTTTGGGTGGCATGGACAAATTAAAGGTGTAGGGTGGGTATGGGTTTTTGAGCGGCAAGGATAATTTCAGGATTTAGGGTGGGTATGGGTTTTTGAATGGCAAGGATATTTTTAGGGTTTAGAGTGGGTATGGGTTTTTGGATGGGAAGGGGATTTTTAGAGTTTAGGGTGGGTATGGTATTTGGGTTTTAAGGTTTTGTTTTTTTAGGGTTTAGGGTGGGTATGGGTTTTTGGATGGGAAGGGGATTTTTAGGGTTTAGGGTGGGTATGGTATTTGGGTTTTATTTTTTTGGGGGGGTTTCTAGGGTTTAGAGTGGGTATGTTTTTTTGGGTGGTAAGGTGTTTTTAGGGATTATCGTGGGTATGGGAAGTGGTTGGATTAACATATAATAATTAAAATTACTTTACATTTTTTAAAAAACCATAGGAATACACTGAATGAAACAAAGGCTACAGGGACGTTATAGTTAGGAAACAATTTAAAAAACATAAAAATTCACTTAAAACCTAAAGGGTACAGGGCCATTATAGTTAGGCTCGAAATTCAGTTTTTATAGTGAGTTATTTCAGGTAACTATAACTTGTACTATAACTATAGTAAAGCAACAGAATTGTAATCTTTCTGATTTTTTTTTTCTTTTTTCTCTCCAACCTTAGCTTGTGCCCTATGAGCAGTCATCCCTGCTGGAACTCATAAAGACTGAAAATAAGGTAACAAGCAGAATGTCACTAATTTCAGAGCAATCTTTTATTTAGATCACAAATATAATTTATTCATGATCCATTTTGATCCCCTCCTCTGTAATATTTTGTGAAACGCTGGTCATATGGTGGTTAACAAAAACATCTTTGGTGACAAAAAAAATGCAACATCTGTTATTTAGTGTATTGGTTCTTGGTTTATATGAAAAGTTCTGATATATGCATTCTTTAGACTTACATTATAAATAGAAACCATGTTTTGCAAAATTCATTTGTTTTCTTTTGACTTTTTGGCACATTTAAGTTGGTTTTGCTTCTGTTTATAGTTATTACTTTCACTTTGATTGTACATGATTTTTGTTCATTTTCCACCGCTCCAAAGACTTAGGCCCTAATTATGAGTTGGTGGGCGGAAAAAGCCGCCAGACAAACTCCTGCTGTCGGGTTACTGCCAGTGCGGTCCCTTCCCGTGACTCCCTATTAAGAGTTTCCCGCTGGGTCAGCGGGAACCAGCCCACAACGTTGGTGCTGGCTCATAATTGAGCCAGCGGCAATGTTGCAGTGCGCAGGGTCCAGCAGCACTCGTCCCGCTTTTCAAAAAAGCCATGGGCTGGGGCTGGGGCTGGCCGTGGGGGACCAAGTGCATGGGTAGTGTAGGGAACCCCGTGTGGCCCCCTGCACCCTGTCTCCGCCAGTCTTTACATGGCGGTGCTACCGCCATGTAAAAGCTGGCAGAGAGGGGGCTTGTAATCCCCAAGGGCGGGTCAGGACTGCCAGTGGAGGAGAATTGCCGGTGCTGGCGGTCCGGCTGTGGCGCAGCCGCCACGGTCATAATTGTGGATGTGGGACTGCCACATTGGCGGCGGTCTGACCATCACTGCAGCCCTCCAGGGTCTTAATGAGGGGCTTAATCACTGCTGTTATTCTGCTGTAGTGGCTGGACATTTGTTAAAATTAATACTGCTGTCATACTCCCTTTGGTCTGAACGCCTCTTCGCCTCTTTCAGTTCTTCCTTCCTTTTAGAAAATGTAATCCGTTGTGTTCGTACATTCTTTTAATTTAATGCCGAAATGACTTACAAACTCTTGTATTCCTGTTAAACCACTGCCAAATCAAACTGTGACCTGGTTGAAGGGATTGGATAAATGGAAAGCAGAATAGTGTAAATGGAGCAATCTTACTAAGTACAGCCTTTTTCTTCTTTTTTTTTATTTTTAATGGATGCAGGTTCTGAACAAGGTTATCACTGTGTTTGCAGCACTGTGTTGTGAAATCAAGAAACTGAAATATGAGGTAATGCTTCACAGTATTTTTTTTTATGTGGTCATTGTATGTCACCTGTCTTGCTGCCTTACATTTTCACTGTGTTGTGCTTCTCAGAAACTTAAAGATTAATGTTCTAATGTAGTAATTGTTTCGTTTATTTACCACTTGTCTATACCCTTATGTTTGTCTTACTCCTTACAATTGGAAAACCTACTAATACTGTGGGGGCCATACACTGCTTTCAAAATAGTTTAACTTGATGCTGTACATAGTGCAGTACCGGGCATGCAGCAGATATGTGTGGTGCATGGATTCTCTCCATCCTTTGTGCCGGTGCACAGACTCACTAGTTCCCTATTATGCCCGAATGTGTTTGGTCTGGTGATTGGTTTATTTTGCTCAAAAATGTTCTTTTGATCAAAAATGTTCTGCTCACTTTCATTTGTGTTGGCTCTTTGATTTGTGACATGCCCTTTAGTCTTTTTCTGACCGTCTATTACCCAACAATCTGTTATCAAAGCATGCCTTTTGTGCTTCCAGTGGTTTATAGCAACTACCTAACAAAGGCTACATCTCTAATGTGGACAATAATCATCCAGTAAATGTAGTCTATTTTCTGAGATAAAATACTGCTTAGTCTCTCTAAAGCCATTTAATATGTTTGCAGAGTCAGTATTAATGTGTTTGTCAGGAAAAAAAAGGATTTGATCCTGTGCTTAAATTTTGAGGTACATCTACAGGGTAGGACAATCGAACAGGCTATTCAGCACTGACCAGTCTAAGACTTGATTCTTCAGGAAAGAAGAATTTGACACGAAACCAGCGTTACAGCAGAAAAATGTGGATGTGAAATATAATTATTTTTAATATTGTTTTATGAGGTTGTTTAAGGGCAATGCTTTGTGAATAAGATTTCTATGTTGTTAAGTATTATTATTTTTTATAATTGGTGAAGAACTGGGCTACTGTCATGATGACATGCCAGATGTACTCATTTGGTTGTGATCCCATTTACTTGACGACATTCCTGAAACCTTGTGGTTGACCATAGATAGCACCAATGTTTTGTATGGTGTTGGAAGGAATCACTACACAAGAAGGAACTCTTCCTCTCACAACCCATATCTCTTGATGCCCTGATCGCTATTAGTGGCAGTCTGTTTTATAATAAACACACAAAAGGCATGAGATAAATCTTTGCTGTAAGTCTGATCACTGTCAATTGTTCAGGGTAGCATTCCAACATGTTGTTTTTGTAATAACCACACTACCTCAGTTTTGATCCAGTCATATTCAGATCAGACTTGACCCTGCTCCACAAGGTATATGTGTTTGATATACCACCCTAAGTAACAAGGTAGTGCCCGAACATGGGTCCCATGCTCGCTGTGCCACTGGAGCTACACCCAACTGAGGAGCCCGAGTCAGGGCAATAGCGGTCTTGGATTGCTTGGGTTCTGGTTCAGGGAGGACCTGGCCTAACAGTTTGGGCTGGACTGGTCCTATTGGAGCAGTGTCAAGACCAATTTGCATATGGCCGTGTCCAAAACTGAGGTGGCACAGTGGGTACAAGAACAGTTGGTTGGAATGCTCTTCTGATTGATTGCCAGTGGTTATACAAATTCCAAGCATTCCTCTTGTTACCTTGTGTATTTGATGCAGTTGGTTTCATATTACCAGTTAGAGAAATATATAGGTGGACACTGTGGACCAGCTCAAGTCCATTAATGACAAATACTTTTGTGCACGATTACTGACTTTGACAGAAGCAGCAAAGTGTATACTTTGTCTACAACAAAGTGACTGTGAAACCAGTTACACAGGACCCCAAGTGCATCATGGATCATTGTTCCTACTTGCAGTCACTTGGAAACAGACTGCTAACCCAGGCCATCTGGTCCCTCCAAAGACCGATAAAAAGAATACAAAGCTAAGAAAGAGTGTAGGTAGGGTTTGCCGTTATTCAGAATCACACCTTTTGCAGCATTCCTGGCAATCTAGGAGGAAGGGGAGTGGGCGAAGCAGACAAAGTAATCACATTTCTCAAAGAGAGGCGGGAGCCTTTGTAGATCAAAAGAAACTCTTTTATCCAAACAATGACTTAAAATGATGATGACCATTGAGCTTATTGCCCTGTGATAGATTCACATGTATTACACTTTCAAAGAGTTTATGCTATAAGATTTGTTATGATTTTAGGCTGCATATACCAGGCCTTGTTGTGAACACATCCTTTGATTGATAACACAGTTTGGTCAGCAAGTAGATGACCTTTCACTGGATTAAAAATTAGATGGAGGTAAACAAGCAGTGGACGGACTCCAACAAAAGTCAAGTTTTTGTATGCCACAACAAGTTTGGATACCATAGTCCTCATGTCTTGTTGGCTCTCATTATAACAATGACATTGCTGGATTCGGGGAACTGAGTCTAATTCCACACTGTGTGACAACTGTCGGCCTAACCCTTAGCAGTACCTCACTAGCACCCAAAAGTGGCAGTGATTTGTGGTAGCCATGCGCATGACATTCTGATTTAGGGAAATCATGGTGGAACAGACCTTATCCTTTTCTTTCAGTTGCATTTGTCTCACACATGCAAAGACAAACAGAAGCAGGACTTTGTTCATTGGATTTTATTGAATCAACTGCATCCTAGATAAAAAAGCATGTACTGCAACAATAAGGATAATGAAACACAATAATAGCAATGTAGTGACAAAGAAAGTGAAACATAAGAAAAGTCCCACCATACTGTCACAATGCTAAGTGCCAGAATTCCTACCTACACCACTAAGGATCTATAGTAGAGCATAGCAGTGTTAGCCCTAATCTGTCCTGCAGGATTCTTGGAAAGACACCATCCCCCATACCAGAATATGGTAGTAGCGAAGAGGGCTGTTGGTCTACCGAGAGGCTTCTCCCATGTAGGCAGAAAAGGTGTTTAATCTCAGCAGGCAGCTGCAGTGGCAACTTCTGGCTGGAATTTCCCTCTAACGTACAGGGGTAGAGGGGGTGTTTTTATAATAAAACTTCTGATGTTCTAAGAAAACTGCCCTATTGCAAAAAAAGTGTGTTTCCGTGAAATGACAGGGAATGCAGTGTTCTACTTTATACTGACAACATTATTGTGTACAGCCTTGAGTAAGCACAGAGTGAAGATGTGAAGATGAAGAAATGAAAACAATTTCTAGGCTAAAAGCGTAATAGATAAAATAATAAAAACATCACCATAAAATGAGGCTTCTGTTAAAATAATAGAATGAATTATTTTCTAGGCTACAGGGCACAAGTTGGAAGCCTATGGCTAAAATAATGTGCCCATAAAATGATGTTAAAATAACCTCGAAACACTCATACAGGAGGCAGCAGATCCAAATGGACTTGTGCAGAGGAAGCACTATGAAAAGTACAGACTCCGTTACCAACCATTAACAACCAACAGTGTTAATTATTTTCTTTGTTTGAAGCCCCATGCTAAGAGGATGATGTCCGTGTTTTTCTGTGAATATTGAAAGAGAGGTTTGATGGATTTTATTTTTTTAAATTTTTTTTCAAGGATAGATTTTTAAAAGCAAGTACTGTGTTTAAACCAGTAATGAAGGCCACCAGCCATTTCAAATTCTGCATTAAAGCAATGTGGGGTCATTATGAGAATAGATACACATTACAAATGCTGCCACTTTTCAGTGCTTTAAAGCTCATGAAATATGCATGTGTTCCATGATGCCATAGCATTAACAATTGCACATATGCAACCTTTTGATATGGAATCAGGATTGGTTTTTAATCCCTTTAACAGTAGATGCCCTTCAGCCCTCTGTGTTGACAGCAATCTCTCAAGCTTGCTGAGCTACTGTACAGTTGCTTCTTCCATTAAAAGATTGAAAGTAAATACATAGAACTTTTACTTCAACCCCCGCTCACAGATTACATTTCTAATGCCTGTATTTGATGTTGATTAAGCCCAAAGTATGCCCTTCAGATATCTTACAAATTTAGACATCAGCAGGAGTGTTAGTAAGGAATGTGGGTTTACTACCTAGGATGTAGGGCTACTAAAAATCCTGCAGATTGTCAGTGCGAATCACACATCTAGTGATATGTCCACTGCAGAAATGGCTGTCCACTGCAGAAATGGCTCTTTGCAAATGGTCACAGTGCAAAGGACATTAGAAGATTGTAAGGCCAGATGAACAAAACATTTTTACATTCACAAACACTCAGATATTGTAAACTGTTAAAGATTCCCAAAATAGTTTTGTGGCTCTATAGTTAGTATTTGCAAATGGTATGTTGTAGGCACCCTTTCCAAATTTGGAATTATTATTATCAATTTTTTGCAGCCAAAATCCGGTCGCAAACCATTGAAAAATGACTGACTCCTGAGTTGGAATGGTAAGCCAATCAGAAAAGGAAGGAGGGCCAATTCCCCTTTGTGAATGCAAAAAATAAGTTCCTTGAGCTGTAGGCAGTGGTCTCTGGGACCACTGCCATCTCAAAAGCAAATAAAAAAAATAAACTTCTGTTATTAAACGCATCATCGTTTCTTTAAGGAAAGAGAGCTGCATTTAAAAATATATATATTTTATTAAAAGGCGATCACTGATACGGTTGTCTGCTGACCCTAGAGACCACCATCCCTGTGATAGCCACTAGTTGGAGTGAGCAACAATTTACAACTTCATTAATATTCATGAGGTAGGTCGAATTATTACCCACACCAAATCGGAAAATTACAATCTGGCATAAGAAGCCTATATTAAGCCAAAACGTTATAGCACTTGCCACAGCACAGGGCAACTTTTCTGCTACTGAGATTGTCCCAGGATAGGAAAACTGAATAGCTGGTGAACATAGCTGTGATTTCCTGAAAGCACATGAGTGGAAAATATGCCAGAGAGAATGTGACATGGCCGTACTTTCCCAAAAAAATACTAACTAGGATGGGATGTTTGCTTACATTTTTCCATCAATACTGATGCTTCCCAAGAAGGTCTTGAGATAAGCCACAGATGGATAGTGATACTCATTATGCTAAGATAAGTTGTAAGGTTTTCCAAACCTTAGGAGATGCCAATATTTCAACACAGGAAAATGCCATTTTTGGTAAAGATGCTGAACAAGGAGGACGGAAGCATTCACCATCAAAGTCCTGTTAAGTTGAACCTGAAAGCTTGGTTCCTGATGTACTTGAAATTTAGCTATTTAGGGCAACCAAGTAAACCCATGGATATACCTTCCTTAGGTCTCATCTTTATAAACATTGCAAATACCTTTTGTTGATTGTGAGAAACTGGGTTGTTGGTTGACTCAGTGTGAGCCCTGGTCAAGCAACAGCCACAATCCCTTGCAGAGTGAACCACAAAAAGTCCTAAATTAACCTGTGCTTAATCCTGGGTAGGTTGGCACAAAAAGCAGTCAGGCTTAGCTTAGAGGCAATGTGTAAAGTATTAATGTAGCACACAATCAGCAATACAGTAAAAACACAACACAGTAAACTTCTCAAACCGATTTAGCACAAATAGAGTACATTTTACTGAATTGACACCAAACCATCAAAATCCAATTAGGAGAACCAGAGTTATGAATTTTTAAAGTTTAAGGTTCAAAGTAGCAAATCCTCAGTTTTGGAAAATGGCAACCTGGGCACCTTTAGCACCACAACCAAGGGTCCAGGAGTGGATGGAGACCTCTTGGAGGTTCAAGACTCACTCAGGCTGGGTCTAGGTGCGCGTTCAGGATTGTGGGAACCTTTTATGACCCTGTCTTTGTGAACAGTAGGCCAGCAAAACAAGCCTTTGGAGTCATTTCTGGAAGTCCTAGGTGCAGGTGAAGATGCAGGGCTCCGCAGCAGGCCCGGCCTCTGATGTTTCAAGGCAGGCTCCAGGCAGCAAAGAAGTCCTTCCAGGTACAACCGCAGTCTGCCAGAGTACACAGCAGGTCACAGCATCAGGCAGTCCTCTGAGTGTCCTTCTGCAGGTCCAGTAGTGAACTGAAGAGTGGGTCTGAGAGCCCTATTTTTATACCCTGGTGCCCTACTCCTAGAAGTTGGTAGAAGATTCCAGAAGGGTTGTTTGAAGTTCCAGGAGTTTCCCGCCTCCCCTGGCTTCTAGTTGGCTGCACTGACAATACAGGGTTTCGAAGCCTATTGTGTGGTGGCAGAGCCCAGCCTATTCAGATGTAAGTGGGGTTGTGCTTTGCGCAGATCGTCCCCTCCCCCATCAAGTCAGTTGATGGTCTAGCCAGGCTCTGCTAATCGCACTTTTGTGTGACTGGGAGGAATTTGCAACGTCCTAAGTATTAGTTACATGCAGTCAAATGACCTAAGGGAGGCTGGAGGCACAGAGGGCTAAGGGAAGGAAAATGCAAACTTTCTAAAAGTGTATTTTTCAAACTTGTACTGATAAATCCGACTTTACCACTAGAGAGGGTTTATCGTTCCAGGTTCACAGATACTAAACATGACATATCTACCACCTCTGCTTTAGGAATTACAGCTTATTTATTAAAATAAGGAATCCCCAATATTTTTCAATGAGGGGTAGGCTTCTCAGTAGTGAAAAACCAGGACATGTAATACCTGAAAGTATATGTCCTACTTTTTAATTACACAGCAGCCTGCCCTTAGGGGTTACCTAGGGGCCTACCTTAGGGGTGGTTTATGTGCAATAAAAGGGGAGTTTTTAGGCCTGTAAAGAGGTCTTAAATGCCTTCAGGCAGCAATGGCAGGCCTGTGACATGTTTTAAAGTGGTACTGTAGTGGATGGCAAAATAAGTGCTGCAGGCCTTTTGGTAGCATTTAATTTACAAGCCCTGGGTATATGGTATACCACTCCACAAGGGACTAGCATGTACGTTAAATAAATGTACCAGTGCCAATTGGGTATATGGCAATCAAACCATGTTTAGGACAGTGAGCACAAGCACTTTAGCACTGGTTAGCAGTGGTAAAGTGCAGAGTCCTAAGGCCAATAAGCAAAAATCTAGCAAAAAGCTTGAGGTGACTCTGTAGAGATGGCCATTTCCAACAGTGATGCTGTTCAGCATTGACCGTTTGCTTTCCACTATGGCCAAAAGTAAATAAAAAAGAAGCCAAAAAAACTGTTGTGATGACATGTCTGATTTTGTACCTGTGCACATGTGTGATGACTTGTGCACACATCCCATAGCCTACAAAGTGATGTGAGCACCATTCTGTTTTCACCAATCCGAGATGGGTTGGCGAATTAAAAAAAAACAAAAAAAAAATGAAAGAAGCAGTGGGAGATTATTTATTCAAACGAAGGGGCTGACAGTTCACTTCTTGGTCATCTCCCAAAAAATTATAAATACATTTAGGAAAATATGGTAGGCAGCAGAGGGGCGGGTGACAGTGGGGAGTAGGAGGGGAAGAGTGCAAAAGCAATACACAAGGAACAGCTAAACGGGTGTGCGGGGAGAACCATGTTTGAGATAGCAGCATGGATTGCATGGGAAGCAGTGCGTTTGGCCTGGGAGAGACAAGAGAGAACATGCAACATGAGGAAGACAGTAACATAGTCCGGGGGGGCAGATATTTAGCAGGGTGGGAGAGAAGCACACAAGGGAGGGTACTGAAAAAACACACGCAGTCATGAAGGGCCTAAGCAAAAAGAAAAGATGTTCCCTAAAAGTGAGCTGTGGAAGGATAGAAGCCAGGCATCAAAAAGAATGTAAAGAGGCCATGTTCTGGGAATGGGAGGTGGAGGGGGTGCAAACAGAAAATGGACAACAGGGGACAAAGTAAACCATCAAATAAGAGGCAAGCAAATGAAAGTTTACAATAGGTCTTTTTAAACAGTGCGTGACCTAGAAAAGACTACACTATGCAGAAAGTGATATGATCAACACATACCAAAATCACAGATTTATACCCTCACTTTTACCTTGCCCATAAAGATTTGAATATTTATTGCTTTAGGAGCATTGTACCTAGTGGATTGTCGTCATTACAACATACTTAAGGAATCTTATTCCTACTAAGTTTCTAAGAGATGTGCACATTTTTGGATATTGCATGTTTTGCTGACAAAGCTTGTGAGGCACCTCTTGTGACCATGTATTGACATCATCACCTCGGTAAACAGCCTGATATTCTTGATGCACACTGCTCTGAGAAAAAGTATCTTTAGCCTCATCCTCTTAAAACCCATTGCTTTTAGAGTGTCAAAGCTGCTATGCCATTCCTTTCTCTTCACATATGACCCAAAACATCCTACTACTTTTGTCTCCACCTGGGTGTCTCACATGCTCAAACCCCCATGGACTCCCTCGTCTTTGTCCAGCCCACGCCCTCCTCCTTCTCCTTCTCAGTAATTCCACCCTATAGGGGAGGCAGAAAGTCAATAAGACTCCTGCACAGCAACACTAGATCAGGGAGATCTGCCCTGCATCTTCCCAGTCTCTGCCAGCGGTGTTCCACAGGCTGCGATTCAAGGACCTCTCATCAAGATGAATGACTGGCCCTTTCCCATCTGTCAGCTCTCAGCTGTGCCTTTGCACTTTCCTCCACTCTGTTCGGATTTTTTTGGTCAGCAAATGATGCCTAGCTGATGTGTATCATCCCCTTATCTGCTCAGACTCATGATAATTGAGAGACAGGGCAGCCGACAGAGAGACTCAGAACTACCATGCTCCTAGGCTTGTACCTGGCCATGCCCATCATGTCAGCCTCTTCTAGAAAATGTCACCCTGTTTAGAGTGTGATCTAAAAAAAATGCACTAAAATGTATGCTACTGATTGTAGTATCGAGACAAGAAATCAATCCTGCCTGGGATTGTAGGTTGGACCCATTCCTAGGCCTCCAAGTCTAATTACACATACAATCTTATATCTACAGATCTTTATTACAGACTCCTTTGGTGCAGAAAATAGGTAGCATGATTGATTGTGACTTTGGCTAAATCAAACATTAGAAAAGCCAACCGAATGATCTATCCAGACCTTTTTGTGTGCATATAATAAGCCTATCTTCAAGCTTGCTAGTGTGACAAAATGTTCTTCAGATCTATTTCCTAGCTGAAGGAACTTCTCTTTTTCCATCAGCAGAATAACAGCTCCTTTTGTAGTGAGCCACACAAGGCAAATAACAAGTGCAGCGAAGCTCTTGTTCCCATGACATTTGTGGGAATACTTTGATAAGAAAGGTGTAGTGAGAATGAAAGCAATTTACGTCCTGTACCTTGTATACTGGTAGGCGTATGCTAACAGCACGAATAAGCAAAACTATTGTAAAGCAAACAATGTATAACGGGTTATTTATGGGCCATAAGCTGTTAATCTATGGGACTCGAAGTATAGTTTATACCAAGGTAATTTAAGGGATAAAGTACCCCTGCTATACATTATAAGGATATTTCAAGTCACCGAGGAGTTATATAACCATATAGAAGAACGAATACAAAGGCCAAGTTCCTTTATAGGGTTTTGGAATTCTTAGGTGACTTGGAATAGCCCTATAATGTATGCCAAGGGGTAATGTATCCTATACAATACATGATCACACCATCACCTTTCCCACAAACTACTTAAAACCTTGCTGTGTGAAAGAGCAAGCATGTTTTCAAATACGAAGAATAAAACAGCTAGTGCAAAATTAAACACATCAAAAGCCTGTTAGGTATTTGCTGCAGATATTAAAAGCAGTTCTTTACAAGCCAGTTAAAAACAAAATAGCTCCAAATGTGTAGAAACAATCCGAAACATTCTAGCTTTTCTCTAACTAAGGAGTGCAAAAATAAACCTGTTCTCACTGCATTGTCATTGTAAGCTAGAAAGATAGAGCAGAAGAAACGACATCAACGTTCCTTGACCTGACTTGCCTTTCACCTGTCTGCTAGGTCTGGCAGCGGGTATTGTGGCATCAGAACTTGACTAATAACTTATAATAGTTGATTTCTGAGTTCTTTTCTTTATAATCGCCGACTGGGTGCCTCACAAGTTGCCGATTATAAAGAAATTAGACTGCAGTTCAAAGAGAGATTACAGATCCCATGTATTATATATAAGTAATAAATAGATCATGGATGATATGCAGGGGGCAGTTTTTGAACATATGGGTATGCACTTTACTTTTCTTTCAGTGATCCGTTTGGCCACAAATTCAGTCAATCAGAAAGTGGTTTTATGTTAGGTTTATTCCTATTGGCTGCCAGAACCTCCCTTACATGATTTTTGTTTATTGGCCACATGTTCGTTTGTTATCTTGTAACAGTTCCTGGACCGAAGCAAAACTGAAATCTGCAATTTGCCCAATTTTTAACCTGTTGTAAGTGGAATACGAGCGCCCGAAAAAGGTAGATTAGCTCTGGGATGTGTATGCTACAGAATAGAAAACAAATTGCCCAGCCTTACTCACCACCACAGCAAGGACAAGACACAAGGTATTACAGCAAATCTATAATGTACTACACATATATGAAGGGTGAAACCCCGAAACTGGTCCCAGGATGCTTGTTTCCAGTCCAGGGAAGACCTGGCCTGGCAGTCCGGGCTGGACTGTTCCCATGGGGAACAGGTACAGGACTGATTTACATATGGCTGGGTCCAAACTGGAATGGCATGGGCAGCAAAAAAACGATGGATTTAGGCCCAGATCTCTGTACTGGGGGTGAATGTTTGACATTGTTCAGCATTCCGTCCATCACTTGTTCTTTTTGCATGCAGCAGAGCAAGCCAATAATTGAAAATGGGCAGACTTTTTTTTCTTTTCAAAATAAAACGGTGAAAATCTTTAAACAGTGCCTCCACAGGCATACTAATGGCTTTGCAAATGACTGCTTCTTACAGTACCATACAATTTCTGGCATTAAACTCTAGAAAACTGACTCCCATGCCAATGTTGTGTGTTTACTGCTAGATTCCAAAGATGACATGGGGTGAGTTGGTGGTGTCCTTGATACACTCTTAATAGTTTTACCCGCTTTTTTTTTTTTTTTTTTTTTAACCAACCATGGACATTACTAAATATAGGGAGGGAAAAGTTGACAGTTTGAACAGTAGCAGGGAAAAAGCATTTCAAACAAGAATGTTTTTTTAATATACTTAATGTGTGTATAGCACATGGATTGTGCAGCACCCTCTGCTACTCACGACTTGCTGGAGTAGAAAGCAGGCACCCATCTAAGATGATGCAATCAAGGAAGTAACAACTACATTGCGGGCAGAATGAAAGATTAACAGCTTTCACTGTTCTTTTTGTGCAAATATATTGAGGTGAAAGAATTGGGGTTTAATATATGTTTGTATTTTACCTTTTTAAGTCGAATACAAACAAATGTGTCTTTTAAGTACTCCAGATACACTATAGCAAACTACGTTATGTGACTGTTGCCAGTTAAGTTGGAAGGCTTCATCATGTCAATTGAAGCAGAGGGTGGTGTTCTTAGAGCCCAGGGCACGAGTACAGGAAACAAGAAATGAGCTCTGACCTGGGACACCAGAACTATGACAAACCCCTGTAGACTGTTCTCTCTAATGGTTTTGACAAAATTGGCTTACACTTATACACGTGCCTTGTGTGACGTGGCTGTTAATAAAACATTTATTCTTTAATATATTTAGCTTTAGGAGTCTGGGGGAAACTGAATCCCTCAACAGTGCTTCCGTACCTGTTTGAGTTTCCTTGCCCTTTAGCGTTCCCCTTCATGAAATTATTTTGTATCACAGGAATAATTGTGAGTTCAATCTGTTATATTTGAGTTCTTGAACGTGTGTTCTGAGTAAACATTAATTACAACATCTTCTTGTTTTGCTAGGCTGAAACAAAGTTTTACAATGGCCTTCTGTTTTATGGAGAAGGTGGTAAGTAGTACCATAGTTATTATTTTCAATTTTAAATAAGAATGTTTCTCTGCTTCTTTTTGTAAACAGTTAATCCAGAAATTTATCGGATCACAGGTGAAAAAATGGAACTGATATTACCTGTAAGATTATCCTTGTGCTGCCTACACTTGCCCACTAATTCTTGCACGGGTTTGGGATTTTGGTTGAGCAAATGTATAACTATCACAACTGTTGCATTACTCCTATACATATGTATTATAGTTTTTAGAAAATATATATTATCAAGATTTATAAGGCCATTGAACAAGCATTGATGTGGGAGGGAGCACTTCACTATATTTGTAGTATGAGTACAGCTCTACTCTGCATAGTTCAGCAAAGGAAGTATTAAGGTCAGAGACCCATCCGTAAGTGCTGCAGGCCCCGATGGTGAGGGAAGAGAAGTGAGCACTGAAAGAAGCACCAGCGGTCTACAGGACCCTTTTGCTGAAGCAGGACTGCAGCGGGTGTGGTTGCAACAATGCACCTAATAGTGGTCTCTGGGGCCTTAATTCTATGAATAAAGATACGCTAAAGTGTACCTCTGTAAACAGGTCAAGCGAAAGAGTGCTAGGTAACTGTTGAGGAATGCCACGTATAAGTTGAAGATAGTGCTGGATGCAGTAATCTTTTAAATCATGCACTGCTACTCAAAGACAGAGAAACTGAGGAGGATGCTGTGTCTAACTTGGAAACCCAAGAGATTATTCTCTGGTGTCAGTGAGTGGCCTCCTATCGAAAAAAAAACAGATTGCGTAAACATACAATATCATCACTGGAGGTTAAACTGAAAGCCGTAGCCCTTATAGTTGACCTAATTTCTTTAAAAAAAAAAAAAAAAAAAAAGTTGTTCAAAACATCTCCGTCATTGAGTGTGCTGTGCCAACAACCAGGAAGGGATGTAACGTGCAAATCATCCCTGGGGTGCCAGCCTTTGTGACAAGTGGTTACGAGAGTAAGAAAGAAACATGAGAATTGACCCAGAGCTGGTTGTTCAACTGAAAGAGAATAGAGGTTGTTGTGAAGGCTTGATGATGACTGCTGGAATCAAAACTAACGTTGAAAGTAATATTCCCTTCTGTGTAAGTTTGGAAAGCTAACAGTGTGTCCAATGTCTAAAAGATAAACACTTGGTGAAAATATTACATGTACTCTAAAGTAACCTGTTGGCAGCAGAGGTCTTGAGCCAACTGTGAAAAATGATTAATTCCAATCCAGCTGCCAGTGAACCTTGACGCTGTCCGAATCAGACAACAACCTGAAAACACGGTGAGCGGTAATGATTCCTTTCAAGGAATAAGAGAAAGTTTCCTTTTGTGAAGATAAGAGCAAGAGTTCTGCTCCCATCATGGTTAATAGTATTTCACAGGGCAGCAGTGTTCACCTTTCTGCATTCTGAGTATGCCCAATCCTTCATGATGAAGCTGAATAAAAGCTGTGCATGTTAAGATGTTCCAGTATATTTAAAATATTACATGAAGCATTATGATTGTACTGGGGATCAAATTCAGATGCGACTAGACTGGTCTGAGTGGCAGAAAATATTAATGTTTTGGCCCAAATTAACTGTTTCCTCTTTCCCTTAGTTATTTGTTTTTTCCCCTGGGGCTGCCTACCTTTTCCCAGATCCCCTTCCAACCATAAACCAGCTTATCCCACTCTCCCTCTGCTTGCACAACTTTCACCACATTTTGCCCACGTGTAACCCTCACTAGTCCAGATTCTTGGTATGGCCTGGTAAAGAAGGAGGCTAACAGAATGAAATCAGATAATATAAAATGCTACATAAATAATTTCACTGAGGTGTAACATAGGCAAGTGGATTTGAGGATAACCTACGTTTTTAAGGAAAATGCAGATTACAGTGAATACAATTTTTATAGTGCTTTCACATTGCATCTTAGAATATCTATTGCCTCATAATACTTGGGATTTGTTGATCTTCTGCTTCTTTTATTGAATATCAGTGTAAAAGAAAACTGGATACCTCACAGAGATCTATTCTGCTTTTATTGCAGTTAGTCAGGAGGCATTAAAAATTAAGCAAGTCAATTGCTATTTTAACTGACCAGAGCTTTGCCCTTGATCAGTTGAAGCTTGTAATGCTAAACTACTTACATTTTCAGTTGTATTTATGTACTAATGAGCATGGGTCGATATCTTCTGTGGGAGGGATTGTGTAAAGACATTGGGTGAGAGATAAAGTCTGACAGCAGCTAAGTCTACTATTTGTTTTTAAGTCCTCTCTTTGTTGTGCCAACTTCAGAATGAGAATACTGTTTGCTAGCACAGTGCAGCAGAAATGTTCAGTGACCACATGGAATAGTAAAACTAATGCTGTTTGTAAATGTCCAACGATTCTAAGGCCTTAGTAGTCTTTAAGCCAGTGCAAAATCAGTGATTAGTAAAATGTATCTGCTCACATTGAGGCCTGCATTGGCATTTCCATAAAACCATATTACAGCACTTATGCAGGTAAATTTACTTTCTCAAGCCCCTTCCACTTTCTAGGTTGAGTATAGCAGCGTGCAGGTGCTCCTTTTCCAACGTGTTGTTATCAGTTTGGGCTTTTAAGCACACACACCTCATGCTCATCACTATCGCTTGTTCATGGGCTTACCCTTCAAAAATCCTTTTTTATCAAATGCTTCACGTTTGTCTCTCCTTGGGGCGGTTTGGTTACCACCTTGGACATTCACCCTGTTACCTGGCTAATTGCACTTTTGCCGATATGTTTGACTGCGAACAAACTTGTTTTTCGTCTCCTTCACGCTCATGCCATGGCGCTTTGAAGCGGCTCGCTTATGTGAAATTTATGTGGCTAGAAAAGTCAGTTTAGGAGTTTACAACACTAATAGCTCTTACTCAAGAAAATGTGAGACCCATTACATTGCAAGTGCTTGTTTTTGCTTGGAGGCAAAATCTCTATACTAACTCAATAGCAAACAGGCACAGTATTTCAGTTTTGATCTCTTCATTAATACTGTTTCCATCATTTTCAAATGTATTCAGTAAATAAGCCAAGGCAGCGCTTTTGTCATTGCAAGCTTGTTGTATGATGCACAAAATCATTTGAATTAGCATTCATAAAGTGGTTACAGTCAGGATGATTGCAGTCACAATCGTAAAACAAAATTGATTCCCATATTCCTGAATTTCCCTGACAATGAAGACATATACTACTCAAGTTGAAAACAAAGCTATTTTAAATTCTATGTAGTTTCTTCAGAGTCCTTAATGTGATCTTTCTTCTGGGATATACTAAGTGAAGTGTTGGGCATATGCATGCAACACTCAAAACCTCATGCCCTTGCAGCCTGGGACCTGATTTGCATTGCCCTAACTAGAGGGATACTTGTCCTAGATTGCTTGCGTCTAGTTCATGGAGGACCTGGCCTGGCAGTGCGGACTAGACTGTTCACGTTGAAGCACGTCAGAACTGATTTGCACATGGCTGGGTCCAAACTGAGGTGGCATGGTGTGCCAAATAATGATGGACAGAGATGCGGCCCGAGTAATTACCAGTGCTGAGATTAATTAAAGCATTCCATCCAGGATTTCTTGAGCAGCAGTAAATAGGAGTTTGTTCACATACATAGAGTGGTGGCCCCGCTCAAAGACAGGCTCAGTACAGTTAGGACTTTTGCTAACTCCCCATTCTACTGCAAGGTTGTAGCCCCTCCTCGGACCCTTTACTTCTCTTCTGCTAATTTATTAGTCTGCCACCCACTACATTTTGCCATCAACTGATTCGTCACATTCAAATATGTCCTGCACAAACGCAGCACCTCCACCTTGCTGAACCATCTCAATCGGACTGGCAATCCCCTAGTATCTCTCAAGCATTAAGTCTGTGCAGATATTCTGCTGGTGACTCTCCTTTTGTACTGCCTGCAATTCTGTGTTTTTGTCCAATTAATTTCAGTGGGCACACATCCACAAATGATTTTAAAAACACATCCTTTGCCATATTTCATGCCCTGTCATTTTTGGGATCCTGACTCAGCCATGTCGACTTTTCTACTTAGCAATTTCTCATTTCACTCGGTACCCACCACTGCAACAATTAATTAGTCTCTGTCCAATTAGGTCTGTATAACTCGAACTCACTGGAGACGTTCATAAAACTGAGTTAGGTTTTCTCTGTTAGGGAAGTATTTCTTAAGGTGCATTAGGTTAGAGGGGGTCCCTGGGAAATGAACAGTAATCCTGTGCCTGCCAGCGGCGTAGTAGTCGGTGGAAGAAGGGTTTAGGGAGCGGGGAGGAAGGATATATTTTATTGGCATTGCTAGAATTAGGGGAGGGGCAATGTCCACTTGACAGTCCTTCAGCTGTCTGTCTAAAGCTTCTCTAGTGACTGTGGGGCTGTACACTCAAGTATCCATATGTCCAGCTGGGGCTGAAAGTACTCTTTCTACCCTGATCCACAAGCCAAAGACCCATTTGGTTAAGTGCACACCTCTGCTGGGTGCTTTACTGACAGTTACTGTAAGTAATTTGCAATGGGGTGCTTGCTTGCTTGCTACCTCCTTGTGCTCCATCTTCCATTGGGTCTGCAAGCGCAACTGCATTTCATAGTGCAACTGCATCCCAACATGGTTGGCTGGCATGGGGAAAACGTCTAACAGATCATCCTCCCTTTGACCTTCGCTCTCCTTTCCTTTCCCTTATGGCTCAGTGATCAGAGGAGCCAGGGCAGTAGGAGTATAAGGCCTAAGGTGACTTATTTGGTATTCCAGTTTCTGCAGGGCATTTTTCATACCATGGACTTGGGATTCATGCTTACGTTATTATTGTTTTTGGTGGGGAGGGGGGGTGGGAGGGAGGTATCCTACACTCGCACCTGAACAACCCTTGCATTTGGGTGCCCTGTTATACACCTGGAGGGGCTAGCGAGACTTGCTGAGAGAGAGCATCTTACTCTCACACATTCATCCTTGAAGCGTCTGCCTCGGGTTCTGGCACTCCTGACTATCTTCCCAATTTCCAAAGTATTTCTAGAGCCTACTTGCTCTAAACCATGAATTTGCATACACACAATATTTGTTTGTGGACTCCTCTTACTCCTACCTAACCAACCAGTCTGTTATAACATTGTCTCCTACCCCGATGACACTTTCATGTGCTTTAATCCCTTTACAGACTACAGGTCCAGCAAAGAGCAGTGCTCCAACACAGTCACCCCATGTAGAAATGCCTTACTTACCATTGGCAACTGAGGTCATTGTGTGAATCCAGTGTAGTGTTCTGATTTTTTTTTTTTGCGAAGGCCATTCCTCACACACAGTGTGCCATGTTCTGTAAAGGAACATGCAACACTTGGGGTAGTGCGCAGAATTCTAGCATATATTTAACGCAAAATTGCCTGCAGACATTTAAAAATATAAGCAAGGCAGTTGCTGTTTGAACAGACCAGAGCTCTGCCTTTGATCAGTTGGAGAATATAATGCTAAAATTCATAGATCTTTCAGTCATATTTATACAAATTAATGGAAGCAGAAACATGTGACAGAAGAGAAACGTGTAGCTAGCTACTAATGAGCAGTTGTCAAGATCTTCTTATGGGAAGGAAGGTGAAACGACCTTAGATGGGAGATGCATAATAGGAGATGGGTTTACTATTTTCTAACATCCTTGTGCTAAATTCAGAACAAGGCTATATTTTGCCAGATCGATTCAGCAGAAATGTACAGTGTACAACATGAAACAACAAGACAGTGCTTCTTTTATGCTTGTAAATTTCCAACTATTAGCTTCAGTGATTTTTAAACTAGTGCAAAACGAAATCACAAAAGTGTAATGACCAGTAATTGCATGTTAGGCATATATGAGCACTGGCTTTTTTTATAAACACTTAGAAACATTAAGATAAATGCAGATAAATTCCCTTTCTCTTTCAGCAGTGTTTCTGTGCGCAATACTTTTTCTGCCTTATGCCATGGGTGTAAACCTTTGAGTCTGTACTCTCAATATCCTTTATTTCTCAGAGAAGATGACAGGATGACCCACGTTACGGTGTTCCTTCACAGACTGATGTTCCACTCAGTGCCTTGATATCAAATGGGCTGGCCCCTGGAAGGAAAACAGAGGGCATTCCTACACTTGCCTGAAAGGAAAAGAGGAGGCAGTCTGGCTCTGCTGGAATCTCTGTGGATGCAACAACATCCGTTTTGTAAAGATAGCCCAGATACTCTCACTTCCCTGGGCAGCCTTTCCTGGCCACTGGTAGGTTGTTTGCTGGCGAGTCCCCTCTGGCCCGATACAGTAGTGGTTTGTTATTTGCTATGTTGACCCACTGACTTTCCGGATGAGGCTCAATTTGTATGGCTATTGCATCTTGGCTGACAGCCTTCTTAACGCATCCAGGCTCACCTCGGTGTTCGGCAGCGGCTGTCGGGAAGCATGATTACAAAACTGCTCATTTGTGGTTTCACCTTGCCTTCGAACTCTCCACACATATAACCTCTAGCTTGCTCTAGGTAAGTATCACTGGAGAACTTAGGGCTGCAGCCAGTGTTGTGAGACTTTTCCCAATACGTTTGGGGAGCTTTGTCTGAGTGCACCAATCTCCTGTTCCAATACATACACTATTCCTAGAGAAAAGGAATTGGGAGTCTCTCTGGGTGGATCAGTGTTCCCTGAATGTTGAGGGATGTTGGGGATTGTGCAGTCCACAGCATGGGGCAGAATCCACCCATTCAGTGTGTAGTACATTTATTCTAATTGGTGTAGTCTTCTGAAGGTTAAAAAAAAGGTACAGAAATTCTTTCTTTTCTCTCTTTCAAGCAACTGAATCCAGTATGGTGGAGGGTGATTCACAAATACAGATGGGACGATTTGTTTCCTTCTTACAGGTAAAATTAGCAGTGCATTTTATGAATATTTTGTTTAATGGTTCTTGTTTCCTAGTAGCACAGCATCTTTCTATAATAGAGCATTATTAATGTATAACTTGCACTATGGTTAACTCTTTTTGTACTACACCTAGAAGGTCATCTAATGAGCTTTCAGGCTAATGCCTTGGTGGTCTAATGGTGTTATTTATTTTAAGACTGCTAAACAAAAATGTTATTTCTTTCAGTTCTTCCTTTGTATTTAAAACGTGTCCGTGTTATTATAGCACTCTGAAGTGCGTGCAGCACTAGGTGTATAGATTAAAGTATTGAAATGCCAGGCGAATGAGCCACATCTTTAATTATCTGGCAATTGTGCAACAACTACAACCAACATTTATTTTAGGTACCCTTTAAAAAAAAAGCTTGATCCCTATCAGTTTAACTGCCATTAATTACCATCACTTATCAGATTTTGGATTGTAACACACTGTTACTTTTTGTATAGAATTTGTAAGCTATGACTGAGAGAGTTGTAGGGTGTAGGAATATGTACTGCACAGTTTGTTTTTAGATTCTGAATTACAGATTCTATAGTCTGTTTGGCCACTCCATTTGTCTTTCAGTTTTATTTCTCATGACAGATTGAGGAAAAACTAATTGTATGGCTATTGCACTAGTAAAAGCTATAACAAGAGAACCAGTTCTTGATTGCAGCTCTCATTCAAATATCAGTCCAGAATAAAGCAAGAAAAAATAATTATTAACTATACATCATATGTTTTAATTGACCTTGATTCAGTATACTATGAGATGTATTTGTCTACAGTGAAGCAAATGGCATAAGTGTTCATCCTGAAAGTGCGTAGTGGATTCTTCCCTGATCTACAACAGGTGCCACATTTTAATTATCATCATAATCCTGAATAATTTTAGTACCATCCCACCCCAGCTGATGTAATATTGTCATGCAAGTATGCAAACTATTAAGGTGGGTTCATTCAAGACTTCTGCATAGCAGCAATTATAAAGTTTATAGTGCTTCGTAGGTAAATTGACAAACACTTTTTTCAACTTCACTCATTATTTTAATGCACCTTCAATTATTTTTTGTAGTTTTTACTAATTATACACATTTTTATTGTAGGAGTTGTCTTGCTTTGTTACTCGGTGCCACGAAGTGGTGATGAGTGTTGTTCATCAGTTGGCAGCGCTATATACCAGTGACAGGTAACAAAATACATTTTGTATCCTATAACGTTTTTAGTACAGTTTTGTAGTGTTATAAAGTTGTTGATTACAAATGGCTTAGTTATGTTATTTCTTTTGTATCCATTGTCTTTCTCCATGTAGCACAAGGCACCATGTCATGTTATTCCTGTTGTAGACAACACTTTGTGTTTTCATAGTGTCTACATTTACAATGTTGGGTTTTTAGGTCTGACTGATTATTATAGGTTTAGTTGTGTGAAAAGACTTTGTTGCCAATACGCACATTAACACCTCGCATTACACACCATGTGCCTTACCATACAATACACGTGCAAACAACATTATAAAAGGAACTTTGATTGAACCTTTTTCAACCATTAACTCTTTTAGGTGATTGCCCTTGACACATTGGCACAATGGGCTGACTGTCAGGTTTTGGATTAACCCACAGACTTTTGCTGACGGAGACATACTCATTTATTTTGAGAAAACAAAAGCATTTTTTGTTGTCAAGAAAAGTTATAATTTAGCTCACTCCTGTACCAATTATCTTGCTGCCACCAGAATTAAGCCTGCAGTTGTTAGAATGGTGAGTGAAGTAAGTCACAGGAAATATTGTGGTGAAAAGTGACACTATTTACAGCAAAATAAAGCCACCCTCACTAAACCTATAGTTGTTGCTTCTGCTTGTCTACCAGCCACTTCACCATTAGGGAGCCTCCGATTGTTTGTGAGTTGCGAGAAGCTCTTTGCTCATCTGGTACTAAGTTTCCAAAAGAAGAAACACAGCTGTTTGTTTCTGTGAGTGTTACATCATTCCTGCTAGGCATGTGCGAGGTGTTATTTTGCTTTTAACTATTGCTGTCCTGCTCCAGTGCGAAAATACCCTGCAGCCATATTTAATTGGGCACTGTTAGAAATGGCGTCGCTAGTTGGCAGAGGTATACACCCTTGTCCAAATAGGGACCACAATCCCAGTCGGGTAAATCACACACAATCCAAATGATCCTGTGCCCACCCTCTGGTAGCTTGGCACTGAGCAGTCAGGATTAACTTAGAAGGCAATGTGTAAAGTATTGTGCAATAAATATTTGTGCCATAAATCATACAGTAACACAGTGAAAACACCACAAAAATACACCACACAGTGAAAACACCACAAAAATACACCACATAGGTTTAGAAAAATTTAAGATATTTCTCTGGTTAAATTAAGGTCAAAACGATTCAATAAGAACAAGCTGAGATACCACTTTTGCAAGATTAAAAAGCGTCTTAAAATCTTAAAAAACAACAGTTGTCTCTTGTTTGCACAAACTACCTGGTTTGCGTCACAAATTCACGCACGAAGACTGCAGAAGAAGAGATGCTTGGAAAAATAGGGTGTGCGTCAGAATTTACGGCATGGCACAGACGATGCGTCATTTCTTTCCACGCTGCAAGGGGCTTTGCGTCAATTCCTGCAAGCTGTGCGTCGATTTTTGGCACACACTGAGTTACTTGAAGAGATCAAGTCTTTTTGGCCCTAAGAATTCAGAAAACAGGAGGCAAGCTCAATCCAATCCGTATTCCGGGGACCGAGACGGCTCACAGGTGAACCAACGCTTGTGGTTCTATTCCAATTCATAATGGATTTTTGAGCCTGCTACCTCCCCGAGGGGGCCCACCAGTAATACTTGGAGGGTTTTGAACTAAGTAGTTCACATAGCTGTTTTCATAAAGGATTAGGTACGTAAGTTGGTCCTGAAGAATCGCATGAGATCAATTTCAACTCAATATAGCGAGAAACATGTTGACCCCTTGACTGAGTATCACGGTGACTCTGTGTACTCTGATTTTTGTACCTTTCTTACTCTGAATTCTAGTAAAATTGTTTAGATTTTGTATCTAGGGAATGTAAACATTATTTTACCATATCCCTAAACGATGTTTTTAACCATGCCAGGGGTTCAAATATCAGAATAAATATACTTTTTTACCCCTAGTCATTTTTAATCTTTTTCATACCAATCCTCTTTTTTCACACTTGACCGGCTTTACACCAACTATCTAAAGATCTCCGGCAAAGAGCCCCCCTGTGGGGCCCGTCAGGCATTGCAGTGCCGGCCTGACGAGGAGGATAGCCCTATGATGAAGCATGTCACCAGATGGTGAGTGAGGGCTCTTGCTTCGAGCATATCGCTCCCCCTTCCTTTTCCACCTTGTTTTTGGAAACCTGCCCTTAAAACCATAACCCTCTTTCTTATTTTGGAACTGTGTGTATATTTTGTTGAGTATATTATTGGGAGACGTACACACAGGACCAGGAGTTACTCTTTTTTCTCCGAATCTCCCACTCTGCCCCTCCTTTTTGAATTTGAAGCTCAATCCAAGCCCTGAGGGAGCAATTCTCAACAAAGTCGGAGGGCAGCAGGGCAACAGCAGGGCAGCAGTCCTTCTCAGCAGAGCAATCCAGATTAGTCCTTTGGGCAGCCAGGCAGTTCCTCTTGACAGGTTGCGGGTTCAGGTCCAGAAGTGTCTTTATGGGAAAAAATCCCCTGTACTTGTACTCGGTTTTGCAAAGCATTTCCAATGGGGGTGGGGGCTTCCAACCAGTTACAACTGGTTTTAGAAGTGTCCCCTCTCTCCTCCAGCACAGGTTCCAGACATCAATTGGGGGTAAACGAGCACGTTGTGTGAAGCCAGGGCACAGCCTTTACAGATGCAAGTTTGCCCCACCTCCCTTTCTCTCAGCCCAGGAAGACCATTCAGTATGCAGATGCACCTCTGTGACACCTAGACCCTCCCTGTGTACAGGCTGTCTGAAAAGTATGCAGAAAGCCCAGCTGTCAATTTGCCCACACGTGAATTGGAGTCAAGCTGCAAAAACACCAGAAGCACAGAAAAATGCTCACATTCTAGAAATTGCATTTCTACAATGGTAATAAAAGATCCACCTACACCACTAAGCAGCATTTCTGACTACCATTACAACCATACTAAACATGCCTATGCTACCCCTCAAAAATCAGACAATACCCCCTAGCCATATGTCAGGGCATTTCTAATTCAATCATATGGGAAGGCAGCACTCAAAGCAGTGAGAAACCAAATTAGGCTGTTTGTCACTACCAGGACAGCCCATGCTACCAGGCACGTGTCCTGCCTTCTACATACATAGCACCCTGCCAATAGGGCTAGCTGGGGCCTACCTTAAGGGTGACTTACATGTAATAAGATGGGAGTTCTGGGCCTGGCAAGTAAATTTAGATGCCAGGTCCCTGTGGCAGTAAAGTGTGCACACAGGACCTGCGCTAGCAGGCCTGAGACAGACTTGAAAGGCTACTTCTGTGGGTGCCTTGCAGGCCTACTAGTAGCATTTCATTTACATGCCCTGGGTATAGGGATACCACTGTACAAGGGACTTATAGGTAAATTAAATGTGCCATCTGGTGTAAGCCAATCATACCAAGTTTACAAGAAAGAGCACATGCACTTTAGCACTGATTAGCAGTGATAAAGTGACAAGAGTCATAACGTCAACCAAAAAGGGTCAGACTAATTAGGGGGAGAAGGCAAAAAGTTTGGGGAATGACCCTGTAGAAAGGGCCGTAGCCAATCCCTATGCCGCTCTTAGACTCATTTTATAAAGAGGAGCATTGGGGTTGGCTAGCTGGGACAGACAAACGAAATAATCTCAACTGCCTTGAATGACATTTAGCACATGGGCAGGAGGAACGGCCATGCAGCTGCTAGTTGACTGGGTAACAGTGCACCTTCCAGGTCTCTGAACACAGGCTTGGGATTCATGGCAGGCAAGGTGCAGCAATGAGTGGAGGTATCTTCAAGTCTATGGCATGCAGGGCCATAATTGAACTTAAAACTTTTCACCAATCAGTCCGTCAATATTAATTCATGGACTGAAGACCTCGATAAAAAGTTAAGAATAACAAACAGTTTCTGTGTAATGGAGCCAGGGAGTGTTAGCACGCAAGACCTCTTTGCCCCATCTGGTGCCTGAAAGTATTCAAGGCTAGCAGTGGTCACCTTCCTCATTGCTGAAGTCATCAAGGTTCATGCAAATCTCTTTTGCAAGGATGGAAGGGAGGCAGGACTTGGATGATTGTCAACATGTCTTTATTTGCTTGGCAAAAGTGTTTGCAAAATGGTGGAGGTTCCACACTATCTGAAGTAAGCACAGTGTTGCACGTAGCCACTTATCTTGCAGTTCATCTTTATCTTTTGAATGATGAGATCTGTTTTGTGCTGTCTACATTTTGTGTGATGAACAACATCACCCCACCAAGGTCACTCTTTTTTTTTTTTTCTTCATATGCCAGGTACGTATTGGTGCAGCTTCTTTTATATGGAACGTTTGTATTTGAAGTTTGCAGTTTACTGTATGCGTTTTAAGGTCAAGCAGTCAAGCCCTTTATAGATAGAATCTGTACAAACTAGTATGTGTTAATGAGCTGATCTGCATAACCTGATGTAAGATCATGTTTTACTGAATTCCTGGTGAAAAACACAGCTTAGAGACCTGGAGTACACTTTTGTTTCATTTGTCCATGCTCTAGACTAGACTACTTTCTTGCCTCTAATTCGACATTGCAGGTTTTATTGAGTTGCTTGTTACACAAGTGCAGGATATCAGATCATTCCCCAGAAACACTAGAACTGTGCTATGTCATTCTGACTTATGAATGATAGCGTATGGACATGGCCAAGTATTAGGTAACCACTGAGCAGTCGGTCTTAAAGGACCATTTACTTTCCTACTTAGACACAAATAGAATCACAGTAACATATGTTCCATAAGCTGCAGGAAAGGCAACCCTGAGAGATAGTAGGATGAAGGACTCTGCCTTGCAAAACAAAAAGTGAGCGATTAACATTTCATGTGATTGGGGGCTAGTAGGGACTTAACATCTACTTACAAACGTCGCCCTTGTTATTACAACTATTAATGCTAGAACAGAAATGCCTTGACCTTAGCGCACTGTCTATGACTGAGGCTGAATACACACTGTCCTTACTAAAGTTGTCAATTGACCAGCAATAAGAAAAAGCAGACTGACTCCTGGTGTCCCAGCTGCAGAAAAGTGAAGCACAAACCACCATCTGGCCCATATATGACAATACAAACCTTTGTGGGAATGGCAGATGTTTTTATAGACTTCCTTTGTCACCTATGTGAACTCAGATCTTGGATGTGCAGGCAAAGTTAGAACTATTATCCAGTATACACATCCTTGTGTTATCAGACAGTAAGAACCTACTGGAAGGGAAAGTTATAGTAGAGAAGATCACTTGCACTTCCCTAATAAAACGTGCAGATGATTGCTACCTGGCGTGTTCTAAAAGTACAACAAAACATTGATTGTTCCTGTACTTTCCAGTTTTGAAAGAAGCCTATGCTTCGGGTGGCTTACACAAAGAATTAAAAAAAAAAAAAAGCTTTTATAAGGTTGTCTCCAAGCCGGGAAAGGATCCCTGGAATGTTATAGTTATAGATCCATCTCACTGATAAGTGCAGATGTGAATATCTTGGTCTAGATTTTAGCAAGCTTCCTGTAGAAGGTGATGCTAAATTTGATTGTCAATTCACAAGTCTGCTTAATTCCCAGTTGAACTTCTCTGTACCACCCCCTAAGACTTCTTTTTAACATCATTTGGCACATGAAAGATCATCTGGAAAGTATAGTGGTCTGATCTCTGAACACTGAAAAGGTATTCAACTGTTTCAAATGGGATTACCTCCAGAGAACGCTAGAAAGGACACATCTTGATGTAGCTTCCTAGCCAAAGTGAAATGGCTGCACACTGAATTGTCGGTTCAAATAGATTGCAGTGACTTCATGTCTGACACCTCACCTATTCGCTGGGGTACCAAGCAGGATTCCCTAATGTCACCTCTTATGTACCTATTAGTGCTGGAACCACTGGCAGCCACCATCAGACAGGCAGTTTTTTCAAAGAAATATACAAGGTGTTGTGAACATCCAAAATTAAGCTATGTGCAGATGACGCCCTACTCATCCTTAAGAAACCTGAGATCTCTAATAGAGACTTTATTATCTTTCAGGATTTAAAGTTAATTGGGCCAAGAGCAAGATCCTTCCACTAAACAAAAGGTAATGGTAGGGGGCTCTGAGAACGTTTGGATTCAGGTGGACATTATTCAAACTGGTTTCTGGTCGACTGACTTAAAGAGCCTATAGTTTCAGATAATTTACAGTTGCTAATATCAAAAACTGACAATGACTTTGTCAGATGGGTGCTGCTGCAGTTGTCATGGTAGAGTTTTGCACAAATAATAACAATGGTTGTCGCACCATGATACAGTTATCCATTAGGTATGCTACCTCTTCTCATTCTTAGATCCACACTGTATATGGTAAATAAGCATATAAAGATTAGGGCCTAGATTACGACTTGGTGGACTGTTTATTCTGTCACAACGGTGATGGATATCTCATCCACTGACATCCAAAACCCATTATATTCAATGGGATTTAGATTTCAGCAGACGGGATATCCATCACCGTTGTGACTGAGCAGCCCATCCGTTGTGTTCTAAATCAGCCCTAAGTCTGCACAGGTCGGTGACCTAGACTCAAACCTGCCACTCTCCATGTTAATATAGTATGTGGGTTCCAGAGACTCCTTCACATATGCTTATCCCAACTGGCTAATCAACTCTTCCAGCGCAGGTATCTGAGCAATGCCTGTAATGACCCACCTATGTGGATGGCCATAGAACAAGCCCACCTGGGCAATTTACCTGAACTTATGTACTGTATCATAAACTGTTGGCACAAGAATGGTTGTAGCAATTCTCGAATCATGGGCTTCATCACATTAAAAGAAAACTCAACATAGGTAGCTAGATCCATTGTGGAGCAGCAGTTTGACAGACTGTAGGTTTATGAAGTGTTGTGACAACAAGTCTAAATAGCATACAAGGGCATCATGCGGCTTTCTCATTTGAGATGGCTACACTCAGGAAGACTCACTGAAGTCTATTGGCACATTTCAAATAGAATTTGGGTTATCTTTCTCACTGAGCTTGTAATACTGCCAACTCATGCATTGCCTGAAAGCCATATTTGCTTGAAAATGAATGTGATTGTCTGACAAAAATACAAATCTCCCTTGTTAGATGTGCTAATGTTTTTTTCTTTTTTTATTGTGTCCACATCCACTGCTTACTATAGCAAGTTGATGAGACATGGTGAGTCTCTAAAATGGCACCACATTTATTCAGTCTGTAGCTAATCTCTGCTTCCCAAAAGAGTTCTCTAAAGTTTGTCAGTTGTGGGCAAATAACAGAGCATTTTTGTCTGACACTGTTCTAAATCCTTGCTGGCAAGTAAGGCAGTGCTTGATGCAAACACCCTCTACCACAGTTTTAGAAAGCCAGATTTGTATAGGTGGTAATTTGGGATGAGAATATTTGAGCTTGTTTAAGAAAATAAACTGCAGTTGAGGAACAGCTACACCATATTACTATAATAATACATCACTAAAACAACAACACAACTATGCAACAGTAACACTATACAACACTAACAAAATTCAGTAAAACACAATGACAGCACATAGAGCACAAACCAGCAATACACCACTCAAGTGTGACACAACAGACAAGCACCTCACAACCCAATAATAAAGAACACAGCAGCAGAAATTGGCTTTTTTGCTATGTGTTGTGCCCTGTTAAGTTGTATTGCTTTGTGCTATGCAATAGTCATGTGCTGTGCGGTTATGCACTGCAGTTACTTTAGACAAAGGCTGCTACATTTCTACCCATTAGCAACGCATTTTCTTACAGTTCCAGTGACAAACCTCCATCTACTACTCACTAATGAAACCTTACACTGCTTTAACTCATCAGCTTATTAAGGCACCAGTCAACCCAAAAGTGTGACAGGGACAATGCCTTAAATTAGCACTTCTAAAGCTCACTTTATGACCCAGGCCATGATGTTCAGACCTTGTTTGGGGAAAGCCATTTCCCTTCAGCCAAAACACATGCACATCTCACTTTTCACACCAATCCACTACCTTTTGATTTTTACTAAAGCTTCTGCTAAGTTGCTGAAAGCTGTACAACTTTCCACACTGCTACTTATATGATAGAGCTACCAGTACAATTCTAAGTCAGCACATTCTGACTGTCGGACATACTACATAGTATTAGGTTTTCAATGTCTGAATGTCCCTATAATGAAGGATACTAATTGAATTGCAGATGGAAGCCTACAGTTATTTCAATGCCCCATAGAGTACTCTTAACAGATCCTAACTTGTGTATCTGCAATAAAGAACACAAAGTATTCCATTGTTGCTGAATATCCAGCTTTTATAGACCAAAAGTTGTATTTGAATAGTTACTGTTACATCAACATTCTGCCCTCTTGTTTGAAGTGTATCATCTGTGGTTGCAGAGTCTTGGTGAGACACCAGCTAGCCAAAGACTGTGTCCCTTAACTGATTAATGCATCTGACTTTCAAATCTCACTAGATGGTAGAAGATCCTGATGTTTATCACCAGCCAGATGCCCTCCCTTCATAAGGAATCTTTTACTTATAAAATTGTGCTGTCTTACTTAGTGTCTCTCAAAACCAGTCTCTGTTTGTATAACCTACAAGAGACTTTCAAAAGTGTGTTTGTTAAACAGAATTGTGTGTAAATTTCTTGTTGTATTGCAGGTTTCAAAGTATTGATTGTGAAAGTTGAGGGATTGTATCTCTTGATGAAGAGTTTATGCAACACTGAAATCTTGTGACAAGCAAGAACATTTGATTCCAGGTTTGCAAATTGCACACAAAGTATCATTTTTAAACCTTGGACAATTACATTGATTATATACGGAAAGTAGTGAAAACAAAGACAAAATGACTGAATTAGAGTAATAGGTGTGCAACTTGTTGTGCATAGGTGCCACCATGCAATTCAAGCAGAGTTTATCATATCATCACTTTGAATTGTCTGCCACAATCGCTTTGGTCTTTCTATAGAAGAGTGGCAGGGCACAGCTAACCTAGTTGTTTCCCAGTCAGGGGTAGAGATTCCAACAGTGGCATCGCTCTTTATAAAAAAATAAAAATAAAAAAAAAAAAGAACTGGGAAGAAAACAAAGGCCTAGAAGTTTTCTTCTTGTGGTTCCCACTCACTACATTGTAGATGGTTGAGTACATGCCTCACTGTAGATGTCTCTTTTGATATTCATTGTTATTTTTTTATTTTTTTATGGTAAATGTAACCATGTGTTTTCTTCTTACACTGTTTGCTTGTTTTTGCAGGAATGCACCCAAAATAATAGAGACATCAGGAGTCCATTTTCAGGTAAATATTTTCAAGGTATTACCACTGGGATCTGAGCAGGCACCGGGATTGGTTAACAGGTGTATTTGTTTAGGATATTTGCTAAACTGCTCCCTAGCTGTTGAGAGGAATGACTGTGGTACAAATGTATAACATAAGGAATTCCAAATAGTATTACAAAAAGCCTCTAAACATAAAATAACAGCAACCAAAAAAGTACACATTAACATCAAAACTAACATAAAATTAAGCAAATTAAAAAAAACAAAAAAACAATTGCAGTGCTGTAATTTAAATCTTAAAACGGAAAGGTACTGAAAACATAATTAAGTTTAAAAGCGAGAGTTTTTAATAGCCTTTTGAAAATTACAAGTAATTAGACCACAGACGAATGTCTTAGAGTAAAATGTTCCTTAAGTGAAGAGCTGCTTTAAAAAACAGTTTGGTTGGATAGAGATCGCCAATGGTATTTCACAGTTGCTAGCCAGAGGACAACTTTGCTGTATGTGACACGTGTATGTGATGTGTAGGCGATAGTTGACAGCTAAAATCATATGTAAGGTAAGTGCTCCAATGACTTTGCAGCACAGTTACATTTAAAGCAGGAGCCAATTTGCACCCGGTATAAATCAGGGAAGAGAGTGATCTGGGAAAACATATGAGAAACAGTGACCAGGAGGCCAGGACTCTGGAGAATAGATGGGGAGAGTATGGGTCATAAGTAGATGTAAGCCCAGAATACCACCAGAAAACATCTACAGTAGGTATGCTGAATTATACACATAACAGAACATTTGGTAATCACATACAAAGCATCACTCACAAAAGTGATAATCATTGTGAGGAACTTTCAGCCAGTGTTTGTCCTAGATGGTAAATTTAGGCACATTCAAAGAAAATCCCTGAATAACACACAAACAACCAATGTAGCACAGGCCATCATAAGAGGAAAACTACAGTTGGACCAATATTATTGAGCCATGACTTCATAGATCTGAACATTATGAATTTAAGGGGCGTGCAATTATACCTTATTGACTTTTATACTTGAGTAGTGCTTCTCAGTGAGGTAGGGGCACCTTTGCCAATGAGTTTTTTTCCAGTAACCACACATTGAAATGAATAAGCACACTTTGTCAAAGTACAGACTAGGCACACCTGCATTTCTCCACCCCTCATAGAATGATCACACATTGCCTGATCTGGCTCTCATGATTTTTAATTTAGTTTTGTATACTACTCTACCACCCAAAAGGCTCTTGGTGCTGAACACTCAAGTGGCCAGCAAGAGACACCTAGGGAAACAACCAAGTTCCAAAGGCCTTTCTACATTGTAAGTAATGGATAGTGGTGTTGTTTGTTAGGAAGCTGATCCATATTTGGGGCACTTGGTCAGAATAGGCCCAGCCACCTAAGCACGTTCTTTGAGAATGAAGAATAATCAAATAAACTGATGATGCAGAGAGTGGATTCCTAGTGGGGACATCTCACATCAATCTTAACAATGTTGATTCCACTACTTTGCTGTAAAGAAATACTGATGTAGAAGGGTGATTTGAAAATGCACGCCATTGAAGAAAAGAACCTGAGGTCTTGATGTGAGCAGCACAGGCTTTTCAGGGTTATAATTTAATACCAGTAATCAGGTCACTTTGAACTTATCACCATCATGACACCCACAGCATCACTGACATTTCTAAGGAACTAAAGTGACATTGTCTACAGCTAGCACCAACTCCTGAGGAATAGCCTCAGAACGGGAAGTTATCAGGCTGTAATTGCGGGTCCTGTAAACGTTTTTAACCCGGTCACTTGTTTTCTCATTAAGGAATAGGTAGGTATATTATGCTGTGTGCCACTGGGGACTCTTTAGCAAATGTAAATGGATTCTACTGTTATGGTTCTTTTACTTTGTATATGTTGTGTGAGGGACTATGGAACATTGCACCTGGATGCAGTGAATCAAAGTAGGTTCCCTGGTTATGGAAAATGAAACACTTGCTACTTATGTTATAGTACCTACTTGATTATAGAGCTGTTTTCAAAAGCCCATTACAGCTCATAATTGGTATGGTTATACAGTGATTAAATCCTTTTTTTAGTTTGACGTTTGGATTGTAACAAGTTTATATCCATCTCTGTTCTAGTGGACTCCGAACTCTTTCTGTTGTATACACTGTATAATTGCTTCTCTTCTATCTGCTGTGCTTGTCTATGCCAGGGAAATTACACATCTTTTATAGATGACTTTCTCATTCCTGCATCGCCTTCCACAGGGCTGTCCCACCTCATTTGCCTATGTGAGTTATTTTTATTTTAACTGAACTGTTGCAGTAGAACAGTGTTACAACTTGTTTGGGTGTAATTATGAAAATATGTTTGTAGCATGTGTAGCTGCTAGAGAAACATGCTCTGCGTGCTCTGCATGCTCCTGCCATCTAGTGCTGGGCTTGGACATGTACAACTTGTTTTTCTTGAAGAAGACTTTGAACTCACAAAGTATGATATAATGACTCCTCCTCTGACTGGTAATGCGCTTGGACATCAGCTCCACTATTAGATTGTTTTCTTCCACCGTCAAAGTCCATGTGCTTCGCTGTAGCTCTGAGTTGCTCCCATGTATCACTCTAGAGCGGGGGAAGCTGGCTCTCTATATCATGCACAAAATGACATGCACTGTGCAGAGTCTGAGCAACCCCACCTTGGTATCCAATGGTAAAAATAGACCAGCTAACACTTTTGTGGTAATGTGGGCAAGCAGTTAGGCTAATCTAAGGGATGTGCTAAGCATTTGTTGCACTCACAGTATCAATAAATGTGGACACACGCTCGAAAGAATAACTTGAGACCAATTTACAAAAATACTTGTGATTTTTATAAAAAATTTAAGACCAAGATCACAAATATATGGTAAGTACTTGTTTAGAAAATGTTCAGTTTTTGTGAGTAATTACGCACCATAGGAATCGATGAGGAAATCTTTAAGAATGCATATTAAATCAGGCAATACTCTTACAAGTGTCACCTTATGCTTTTAGGTCGAGGTCACTGAGAGAACCTATGGCCCGCCAGAGAATTTCCGGCAGTTCCCGGTTCCCGTGGGAGCAGCGGCGTCGGCTAAAGGTCGTGGAGCTTGTACACAAAGGAAAAGAGGAGCACTTAGAAACACACTGCACAGAGGGACTTAAAAGAAAGTCTGCCAGGTCACCTTGGAGGGTGGAGGTCGCAAGGGCTTGGGGGCCCCTAGAGCACAGCTGGTTGGTGCAGGGGCCAGGGAGGCCAGGTGCAGCGCAGACTGGTTAGCCTGGCGTTGTGCGTCTTGGAGTCCTTGCAGTCAGGAGCATGAAACCTGGACGATAGATTGCAGGTCAGTAGGGCCACTCTGGGGTGGGGTTCTTGGGCGTCCTGAAGTTTCTCGACTTGTACTTGCTTCTGGGCGTCTTCATTGGACTTTGCTTCTGGGTGTTCGACGTTGGGTAGTAGTATGCCACAGCCTTAGAAAGTCCTGGTGCCACCAAACTTGGCAACAGTTGTAGGTCTTTTCCTCAAGGGCTGCTGTACAGATTTTGTCTGGGCTGCTGGGTCCGAGTCGCTGGTCACCTAGCTAGACTTTGTGGGTTCCTTGCCTGCAGAGTGCAGGAGAGTGATACCTTCACTGAAAGGGGTAGGTTCTTCACAGTTTTTAGAAGGCTGGAGGTGCTCTGATTTTGTAAAGTCCTTCAGGTTTCCAGGCGCCACCACATTGAGGATGGTCGAGTCCTTGGAAGAGCAGGCAGGGTTTGACACCTTTTTCTTAGTGCTGCAGTGCTTCAGTTCTTGTGCCTTGGGTCTTCTTTGTCCTGGTCTTCTTTATGTCTGTCAAATCTGAGGTCTTGGTCTAGGGATGACCACTAAATACTGTATTTACAGGGTGTTAGGGGGAGTACATGGTAGTGGCTAATGGGCCACCTTCCTTACGGTGGCTACTCCCACTAAGTTACCACTTCCTGTGGGAAGAGGTCACATAGCTCACCTTGATTGGCTATTTTCCTACCATCCAAGATGGAGGAAAATGAAATGGAGTGGTCACCCCTCCTGCTACATATGAGGGGTGGTGCAGGACGGGGATGGCCACTTCTCCTATCCTTGCTAGGTTTCCTGCTGGTTTTCCCAACTAAAGTGGGGGTAAACCATTGGGCGGCCATCGGCTGCTAGCAGAAGAGGCGGAGGTCAGATTTCAAAGGTGGCAAAGCCTTTGAAGCTGACCCCTGGTGCAGGGTGACTGTCTGGGGGAGGAGGTATGACACCTCCACCCAGGAAAAGCTTTGTGTGTTGGTTCCTGAGAGCACAGGCTCTCACCCCAGGAGCCCAGAATCGTGTTTGGTGGTGGCAGGCTGGTTAGGACCAGTTAGCAACAATGAAAGGGCTGTTAGGTTTTGCATGGGGCTCCTCTAAGGTGCCCTCTGGGTCCATTTTATAATAAATCCCACACTGGCATCAGTGCAGGTTTATTATTCTGAGTTTAGTTGATACACAACAACCCTCGGTTCAGAGAGGCCATCACGTAGCTGGGTCTAGAAATGAGCAAAGACACAGTAGGGCATATTTGCTCATGAACACACATGCCCTCCCTTGCATTATAGTGCACCCTGCCTTAGGGTTGCATGGCCTGCCTTTATGACGGATGTTGCCAACTCCATGGGGTGTTGTCCGGAAACAACTGTTCCCACTGAGACGAAATGGGAGACATAATCCAGCATCTCCCAGATCAGTACACACAGTGGGCACAGGAGAATGTAGCCAAAGGGTAAACAATCTCCAATACCACCATCAGGTGTGTTCCAGAGACCTTAACCCAAGCATCTTGATCCACTGGCTTGCTTGGCTCTGTGTCCAGCAGCATCTGATCACTATGCCCTTTGATGAGGCACAACATTTTGGGCCTCCACTTGATCAGATGCTCAGAAAAATCAAAAAGACAGGGATGTAGCTTAAGCAATGGGAGCTTTCCGGTCTCATTGCCACATGTAACTTTGTCACTCAATATTCTGTGACAGCACTTAAGCCACATCTCCAGAGGCCTCCACCTCCTACCAAAGGCAACAACACCAGCCACAAGCCTCCCAGGGTTATTCCAGAGGTGCCTGTAGGGGAAACAATTCCTAGGGTGCAGGGGTAGAGGTGGGGCGACTAAGGCAGCTTCACCCATGAAGTTGTGACTTCCTCTCCCTTTCGCCCGATCACCCATCAACTGTTGAGGGACATGTGAAGTGGTTTCTTTTGCAGTGTCAAAGCATCACCCCAACCCAATGGGTTCTGTCCACTATAGAGAAGGTTTTTGCCTGGCTCTCACTGTCCCACCACCAAACATTCCCCTCCCACCCCAAATCCTACTCCAGCCACGACCCTGCAAGGACTAGAATACCTGCACTTCCTTCAGGAAGAAGTAGATGTGCTCTTAATCCAGGAGGCCATAGAGCATGTGCTGCTACAACAACACTGCAAAGGAGTGTACTCCTTGTACTTTCTAATCCTCAAGAAAGGCAGTCCCTTAGGCCCATGCTAGACCATAGGCTCTTCAACAAGAACATCCTGGTAGAGTATTTTCACATTTACATGCACCAGGACATCATCCTACTATTGCAGCAAGGCGACTTCATGACTGCCTTCGGCTTGAAGGGAGCCTATTTTCATATCCTGATTTACCCTGCACATTGCCACTCCCTCAGGTTTATGGTAGGTGGGTGGTATTTTCAATTCAAAGTTCTGACCTTTGGGATAACCACCGCCCCCTGGGTCTTCACCAGATGCCTTCTTGTGGTAGCCGCTCATCTCTGGAGGAGCGGCATCCACGTCTTCTTGTATCTTGACAACTGGCTGATCAAGAGTGCAAGCAAACAGAAGTGTTTGGCTCACATGCAGGACACCTTACATCGTCTCCACGATCTAAGTTTCACCATCACCATGGGCAAGCCCCACCTCCAACACCTACAAAAGCAGGTATTCCTAGGAGCAATTCTGAACTCAGTGATAGGGAAAGCTTATCCCAGCCTGGCACAGGTTCAAGCCATCCAACACCTGCTTCCTCTTTTTCAGCCAAATTGTCAAATAACAGTGATAACAATAATGCGCCTTCTCTGCATAATGGCCTCCTGCATAGCCCTTGTTTCCCCAGGCTTTCTTCTGCAATGTATATCACAGAACAGACCCTATCAAAACAAACACCATGACTGCCATGTATTACCTGCAAAACACTGGGGGGGTACACAATCTCCCAGGCTCTCCCTGTTAGCGCAAAGCATTTAGCATTGGCCAACCCACCACAGAGTACATTTACTACTAGAGTATCTTCTGGTAGCAGACAGCGACTTTACAGTCCTGCTTAGCAGAATGAGGCATCAAGTCCATGAGTGGGAGCTTCACGTCCCCTACCCCCCCAAGTCCTGCTGCCATACTTCCAATGTTGGGGGTTTCCTGACATAAGTCTGTTCGCAAACACTGAAAACGGCAAATGTCCAAGCTTCACCTCCAGGTTTCCACATCCACAGTCCATGGGCAATGCAGTATGTATGAACAGGTTAAGTATATCTGCTTTTCCACCTCTCCCATTCCTCCCATATGTGGGTCGTAAGCTTCATCAGACCTCCCTCACCTTTTGTTCTAGTTGCACACACCTGGCCAGGCAGCTGTGGTCTAAAACCCACCTTGAGTTTTCTGAAGTCCCTCACGAGAAGCTCCCCAACAGGCTGGACCTTCTCACTCAACACCATGCCACAGTTGGACATCCCAATCCCAGGCAGCTCAACCTGGTGATCCAGCTCCTGAGGTTCTAGAGTTTGGCTACCTTAAATTGCCTCCTGGGGAATACTCTCTCGCTACAGGAGCCTGCTATGCAGCAAAGTGGAAGAGGTTTGTCCACTACTGCCTAGCCAAGCATATTGATTCACTAAAGTCAGCAGTGTATGACATTGTCTTTTACATATTTCACTTGCAATGTTCAGACCTGGCTTACAAATCCATTTGTTTATATTTGGCTGCAGTGGCAGAATACCTCCAGAACAGGGAACACTCTTCACTATTCAGAGTGCCTGTCATTAAGACCTTTATAGAAGTGCTTAAGAGAGTTATCCCTCCATGTTTACCCCAAGTCCCATCATATAGTATTAACTAGGCTCATGGGGATCATGTTTTGAGCCCCTTCGTTCTTGCCCTCTCCAATTTGTTTCTTGGAAAGTAGTGTTTCTAGACACAATGACTTCCCTCAGATGTGTAAATGAGGTTCAGTCTCTCAAACTGGAAGAGCCTTTGTTCAAAGTTCACACTGACAGGGCAGTCCTCAGAACTAATGCAAAATTTTTACCCAGGTGATCTCTCATTTCCACCTTAACCAGACAATTTATTTTGCAGTGTTTTTCCCACACCTAGACTTGGTAGCAGAGAGAGTCCTTCACACACTAAGTACAAAGAGGGCCCTCATATATTACATCGATAGACAAAATTACTTTGTAAAACACAACAGTTATTTATTGCCTACACTAAAACACATAAAGGCAATGTCATCCCAAAAGCAGGGGTTGCTTGCTGGCTAGTCAACTGCATTTAAACCTGCTACGCCAAGGCCAAAAGCCCGCTTACTGCTCCTCCAAGGCTGCATTCTACCTGTAAAAAAGCAACATCCATGGTATTTCTGGATAATATCCCCGTAGCTGATATCAGTAAGGCATCTACTTTATCCACACAGCACAGGTTCACCAAACACTAGTTTGTGGATGTCCTTGCACAACAATAAGGTTCAAGTGGGCCAGGCTGTACTACGCACATGACTTCAGTCTTCTGGAACATCCTCCGGCTAGCCACTGCCTTGGGTAGAACTGCTTTATATGTTATGCAGAGCATGTGTATCTACAGCTACTCATACCACAAATGGATATTGTTACCCTTTAAGCATTTTTTTGTGGCATGTAGAGCAGTAGATTCACATGCGCCTTCCCTCCTCCCGAAAAACCTTTAGTTGTTTAAGATGCCTTTTTTTCTTTTACTTTTCTTCTTTCCAACTTTTTTCCAGCATGGTCATCCTTGTGAATTGTCATGCTCCAGCTCCATCCCCACCTGCCAAGTGGGGAAACAATTTAAACATAGAGCCAATGCCCATGCGCATCACCAGTCATTGGAGGAGTCACTGTACCTTGTGACTCGAAATACTTCTTTGAGGAAAAACAAGTTGTACACTTTCGCACCCAACACTGGATACAGGAGTATGTAGAGCATGTGAGTCGGCAGCATTACATGCCACGAACAGATGCTTACAGGAAATATTACATTTTCCTTTCTGTGCCTCTTCAAATTTGTTGAACCATTTTTTGTAGACTTTATATGAGCACCTCGGAGAGATGCTGACAGTGCTGCTCACATTAGATGAAATAATTGAAACCCACGCAACAGTGAAAGATCATTGGACCATGTATAAAAGGTATTTGAATTTTTAAAATGATTAATTCAAGTTGTCGAGGGGCTCTGCATCGTTGAAGGGACTCTGCATCTTTGGAGTAATTAGTAACTTAATTAATGCAGCCAGATTGTGCAATATTATTCTTATGCCTGTTCTGTTTTTTTTGTTATAGCCATTAGTGGGACCTGTTGAAGCAACCAAAATGTACATTAGAGTGGAAGTAGAAAAAGCATGTGTTTTGTCATTTGGATGACATAAAATATTGTACGAAAGCGAAAATATTTACTGTTCATGTGTGCAAGACAATATGATATTTTTTTATTACTTTTAACACCAAATGTGAACCATAGACATGAGAAAATTACCACTATAAGTGAAGCTCAAAATGCTTAATTCCCAACAACTGGTTGGCAAGACTTGCTACTGCATCCTTACCCAAACACTAAATTCTTCAAACAGAACCTTGTGTACCAATCAAATAACTTTAATGTTCTCAGGCTTGGGAGGAGGTGAATGTCATTTCACTCTCTTCCTGGGTTTTCAATCAGTGGTGCAGCTTCTGAAAAGTGTCCCTCCATCTCTTGTGTCCCCTTTGTCAGGAGATCTTGTGACTTCTCTGTCAGTGAAACAGTATTGATACTATAATTTATGTTCACCCTATCGCTCTGAGGCTAATGGCAGTCTAAAAAATAAGCCATCATAATTTTACATCTACTTGTGTTTCAACTTAATCCTTTACCAGTTAACCCAAATTTTTCTTCATTGCCCCAACAATTTCTTTTAGAACATGATTAGTTTTGGACATGCACACGATACAGTAGCTACTGAACTCACTTTTTGCAATGTCCCCTACATTTATTTTAAGCATTCTGGTACTTTTGATACAATTGATTAGATCAAAACACATTACAGACATTGGGGTTCATTAGGAGTATGGCTGTCTATAGACGGCCACGCTTGCTGTGACAGTGTGAACCACCGCCAATGCGGCGGTCTGACCACCGCATTAAAACCGTGTCTGTCGGACCAACAGGTAACCACCAGTTCTGCCAGGAGCTTGGATCCCGGGGTTTTGGAGGTGGCGGAAAGACTGGCAGAGAACAGGTATAGGGGGGCCACAGCCCATGCCCATGCACTTGGCATAAGCAGTGCAAGGGCCCCCCCTGCCCAGCACTGTTGCAATGTTTCACTGTCTGTCTGCTTTGCACACAGGTAATATTGCGAGGGTGCTGGCGCACCCTGCAGGTACAGCATTGCTGCCGGCTCGATTAAGAGCCGCTGACAATGCTGTAGCCTGTTTTCCGCTAGCCTGGCGAGCAGAAAGCCTAGCGGGAAATTCTTCATAGTGTCGACGGGGAGGTAGTCTGAGTGGCGGCAACCACCTCATCGGAAGTTCGGCAGACGGCGAAAACCTTCCGCCAAACTCGTAATGACCTCCATTATCTCAACATTAATTAGTCCTGGATCACCTTCAGATTCAGGGAACATGGTCTGTGCATGGAATGCGTTCTCATATCAACCTTCTTGAACTAAGAGCTGTTCACTTGGCTTTAAAGTCCTTCCTACCATCCTTCAAGACAGAATTCCTTCTTATTCAGACAGAAAATTTAACAATGACATACTATCTGAACAAGCAAGAGAGGGACAAGGTTCAGAGCCTTGTCACTTAAAGCCCAAACAATATGGAATTGGTTGCTAGCCCGGGACCTGAGAATCCCTGCAGCCCATCTACCAGGGTGTCCAGAATTCTTCTGGATAACATCATCCCCAGTGCTACCAGCTGTCTCCCAGCTCAGTTATCATCCCACATTATTCCCAGGATTACCATCTAACAAGTCATGTTGATGGAAATGCTCAACACCCCCTCCCGAATCACCTGTACTTCTTCCCAGTACTGAGATATAATCGGGCACTCCCAGACCATGTGCATGAAGGTGCCCCTGTGCAGGCCACAACTAGTGCAATGTGGCGCAGGGTCCCTACCCCACTAAATGTAGCTGCACTGGTGTCAGACCTGGTGGAAGTAGTTAAATCGGATAAAAAAAAGTCTTGCTGGGATCACCAGTTCCTTGGCTGACATTTTTGCTGCTGCCCAGAACTCCTCCTGGGTGTCCAGAATTCTCAAGCAGTCTCGCTAAGCAATATTCTCCAAGAAAATCATAAGTGGGTCCTACACAACAATGTTGTTCAAAATATTTTCTGTACATGGGGTTTTCCTCATATAGATTTATCTCAACCGCAGAAAACAAAAAATGCCCAAACTTCTCCTCAAGGCACTAACAACCAGGGACCTGGGGGAATGCCCTGTGGAATTACTGGTCTAACCAATTTCTCTATGCTTTTCCTCCAATTCACCTGATTTCATCAGTAATCATCAAGCTGTCTTATTCAAAGGCCAGAATGACATTGATAGCTCCGTACTGGCCTCCAACAATAGTGGTTAACAGACCTACTCCGCTTGCCTGAGTGCCCACACATGAAGCTGCTGTGCAGACCGGACCTTCTCATGAAATTAGGAGACCAGGTGGGTCATCCCAATCTCTCCCCTTTGAGTTTTACAACATGACTCCTGAACTCATACCGTATGAATATTTAAATTTACCACAGGAATGCATGAACATTCTCAGGGAGGCTAAACATCCAGCATGTTCAGCTTACTCTTTTAAATGGAAGAGCTTTTATATCTGGTGTTCTGACAAGAACATTGCTCAAACTACGTGCCAAGAAGAAGGTATACTTCCATACTCGCTTTATTTGGCTATATCCAGCCTACAATTCTCTTCTATTAAGGCCCTTTTGGTGGCTATTACTGACTATAGAAAATGTCCTTTAACAACCTCTTTTTTTTTTTTTCAAACTTGCAGTTATTAAAGGCTTCCAAGAGGGTACTAAGTAAGTTTCTTTTCTCCAGTACACCATCCATACCCTCCTTGGGAATTGAACATAGTACTCTCACATCTTATGGACCACCTTTCGAACCCATTCTTAATGCCTCGTTACAATACCTTTCTATTAGAAAGCAGCGTTTCTAGTTGCTATCTCATCGGCACATAGACTTTCTGAATTTCAAGCTTTATGTTCTCACAAACCATATACAGTAGTCCTTAGCAGAGGGGTGGTTATGAGGACTCATCCAAAATTCTTACCCAAAATTGTTTCAGATTTTCACATTAATCAATCCATTATTTAGCTTACTTTCTTTCAGCACCCTTCCATTCAAGCAGAGAGAGATCCCCACACTTTAGATTGTAGACTGGTTTTAAAACGTTATCTAGACTAATAAAATAAGACATATGCAAGTCTAGCCAATTGTTTGTAAACTGTAACCCTGTGCATACAGGTTTAGCCATGTCTAAACAATCTGTATTCAGGTGGCTAGCTTCTTGCATCATCTTACGCTACCAAAAAGCAAATAAAGCTTTGTCTGGTAGACCAAAAACTCACTCCACTAGAGTGAAACCAGCTGCAACTGCTTTGATGAGGAATATTCCTATTGCTGAAATATGCAAAGCGACTGCTTGGAAATCCATTCACACTTTTACGAGTAACTATTGTTTTGGTTCAAAGGCTCTTCTGGTGAATTTCATTGCTTAGCTATTTCTGTTGATCGTCTCTTTCTCTTCCATTTCAGTTTGTAGGGATGGGCTTGGTACTCTATTCAGTGCTTATGATTATCAATTGAGATACCCGGAGAAAGAAGGAAGGGTTTCCTGTCTGTAATCCTAGTTCTCTCACATGAAAATTTCTATTGGAATCATAAGTAACCTCCCTTCTCCCCAGTGGAAGAGACAGAGATGATTGATGGGCAGTATACTTCCTTAGTTATACTAGTGTCTGCCTGGCAAAAAAGAACTGAGGTAACTGCCACCTACTGGGCATGATGAAATATTGATTGGCTATCAGCCCGTAAAGGCACAAAGACACTTTTCATATGTGCAGAACTGCAGCCTGTAAGTCTACATGGTCATTGTCCTTCTCCGTCTTCCTTCAAAAAAGCCTTGTGTATGAGGTTTATAGGGACAAATTACTCAGCTTCTGGAAATTTTCCTGTTTTTATCTATACATTGACCCTTTCTAAATGTGAATTCAAGCAATTGGCCCTCATTTATAGGATGCAAAAAGTTTAATAAATTAAGTGCTAATCCTGGCCTCCCTGAAGTAAGAATATCATCTGCACATAAGAATATATATTGTAAAGGAGCGCTCTGGGATCCCAGCATAATGGGTGCAACTATTCAGTGCTTATGATTTCAGTGGAGCTTCCCCTGAGAGAGAGAACTAGAATTACAGGTAAGAAACCTTTTCTTCCCTATTCTGTGTACCAGCTTTGTTTCGACCATACTAGTATCATAGGTAATGTAATTGGTCAACGGTATGAAGGGCTGGGCATTATCCAACTTGGTATTACAGTATCTTCTCCCCTTGACTTGCTCAGAGATAAGTCTGCTGAAGCTAGTGTATTGTAAACCAAGGCTGGAAAATGACTTTGGGGTACTGAAGGGCATTGATGGCTTCCTTAAACACTAACTTTTCTGTTTGCTTTTTCCTGCTTGGTCAGCTGTTATTTTATTGTTGTGTGGATAGTCAGTGAGGACAGATACTGTTGGTGCTATCCTTTTGATCTTTGGAACTTCAGTTTGTTGGAAATATTACTGACTATTTCTTCTACTCCTCTGATATAATGCTGACTCAGAAGCTAAATATGGCCTAATTCTCCCAAGTCAGACTGGATGGTAGATTGGTAAAGGTCAATGGCAATAGACTTTTGCCATACTTTCCTTAGATTTCTAGTAGACATCCTATATGCATATTTTAAAAATGTGTCTGAAAGTAGACCGTCACTTAAAATATTGTCAATTGTTTCTACTGTCTGTTTTTTTTTTAGATTATTTATCTCTTTAATCTTAGGGACATTATGGGTACACAAATTGTAATATGGCCTCGTTTTCTTTGTTACTTGCAGCAAACATGCTTGTTTTTTCAGACTTTCCTAAGGCTACAATGCACAAACACGGATTTATAAAACCTGAAGTTATTGGAGCAAATGCTATTCTGCAGTTGCCCCCTAGGTTGAAGGTGACTTTTCAGGGCAGGTTTCTGTTACAGTTCACAGAACACGTTGCTTTGGAAGACAAATTCTTTCTGCTAAATGAAACAGAAGCATCTAGTGTATGTGCCAGGATTTTTCATCAACCATAGCCAAGGTTGACACACCATTGAAGACCTAGAAAGACCTTTGATTTCCAGTTTAGGGTCACTGATTACCAACTCCCTTGGCCACGTTCAGGAATAGGACCCTAGACGTTCTATATCCAGCCAACAAGAGCTGCCTTGAAACTACTTTGAAGGAAGTTGACGCCTGGTTGGTGAGAAAGGGTGATGTAAGCAGCCTTTCACGAAGAAAAGGCTACCTAAAAAAGGAGGACCTCAAGGAGCTGTGTAGGGAGAATTGCAGTTGGCCTGCTGGCGCCTTGGAAGGATCGGCACTGCCTGGCATGTAGTGAGGCATGGTGACTGTGACCGGGTCAGCCCGATCGTAAGGGAGGCACCAGCAGGACAAGAGTTGTTTTCGCGTTCCCATGTTGCCATGGGAACGCTTTCACGGCGAGGCCGGCATTTCGAGGTTGCCTCGACAACCTCCGATGACGAGGGCACAGCGGATTGGCCAGCGGGAGGCCAAAGGCCAGGGATTCCCCAGAAGGACGGGAGAGCGGCGAGCGAGGACGGAGGAGCGGCGAAGGAGGACGGAGGAGCGGCGAGCGAGGACGGGAGAGCGGCGAGCGAGGACGGGAGAGCGGCGAGCGAGGACGGGAGAGCGGCGAGCGAGGACGGGAGAGCGGCGAGCGAGGACGGGAGAGCGGCGAGCGAGGACGGGAGAGCGGCGAGCGAGGACGGGAGAGCGGCGAGCGAGGACGGAGGAGCGGCGAGCGAGGACGGAGGAGCGACGAGCGAGGACGAAGGAACGGCGAGTGAGGAGAGGGGCGGCGGCGGTCGGAGAGGACAGCCACACAATCCGGAAGGCAACCCCGAGGACGGAGGGCAGTCCCACTGGCTGGGAACTGGTGGAGACGACGCCAGAGTGGTGCCGGAGCCCACGGGGACCAGACCAGACGACAGCGGGACCGGAGACCAACAAGAGGACCTCCACAGAGCCAGCCACGGCCCCGGAGGGTCGTGGCTCTGGAAGGTACGGTCCTTGTGGACAACCAGAGGGGCACCTTAAAGAGAGACAAGCTGGGGAAGGGAGGGAGGCGGGGTGAGGGGAGGACAGGGAGGGAGTCAGAGGGCACCAAAAAGGGGGCACGTAACGAGCACCAAAATTAAGTACGTTTAGGAGATAAGGCACTAGAGTCACAGCCCACAGTCCTCACTGGCACTCCCCTTCCTGAACCCATTCCCCAGTATTGCAGCTAAGTAAAAGGACGTATGTAACGGCCTTCATTCCACTCACCATCGGTATTTATCCTTTTTTCCCCTGTATGCTACCCGGGATCATGAGGAAGATCCAAATCGCCACCTAAAAGGAAAAGAGGAAGAGAAGCACGCTAGGAAGACGAAGCTCACCACCCAAAGAAGCAATAGTCTCTAAACCACTTTACCTAATCCTATACATCCTTTATTTGAAATAACAAATAAATACTTACCTTAATAACCCAAGCTGCCTCTACTGAGTGTCTGTACTGTTGGGACTACTACAGTGGTGTCAGAAGTGGGATTTTAAACCCCTCCTCTTGGCAGTCCAAACAGTATACACAATGAGTGAAAGTCCGTCCTTAGAGACCATGGTCAAGCAGCTAGCGGAGGGGCAAAGACACTTACAGCTGGTATGGGAAGCCCAACAGCGAGAAGCTAAAGAGGATCGGGAGGCTCTGCAATCTGCTCTGAAGAGTCAGGCGACCATACTGGCTAATAATCAGCTAGTCCATGAAAGCACGATGAAAAAACGAACTGAGACTATTGCCGCTAGTAAGGTACATCCGAACGTACCTAGTTCGGTACTACAGAAATATCAGGAGGGAGAGGATCCAGAGTCCTTTTTTACCAATTTTGAAAGAGTGGCTTCCTCCGCCCTGTGGCCGGAAGATAAGTGGGGACAGTACGTTGCTCCCT